>NC_092411.1:89347451-90707451 GCF_040894005.1 Engystomops pustulosus | reverse complement strand
GGGCCATTGTGACAATGGGTCATTGTGATGTCATAATGGGTCATTGTGATGTCATAATGGGCCATTGTGACAATGGGTCATTGTGAAGTCATAATGGGTCATTGTGATGTCATAATGGGCCATTGTGACAATGGGTCATTGTGATGTCATAATGGACCATTGTGACAATGGGTCATTGTGATGTCATAATGGGTCATTGTGACAATGGGTCATTGTAATGTCATAATGGGCCATTGTGATGTCATAATGGGCCATTGTGACAATGGGTCAATGTGATGTCATAATGGGCCATTGTGACAATGTGTCATTGTGTTGTCATAATGGGCCATTGTGACAATGGGTCATTGTGAGGTAATAATGGGTCATTGTGATGTCACAATGGCCCATTATGACATCACAATGGCCCATTATGACATCACAATGACCCATTGTCACAATGGCCCATTATGACATCACAATGACCCATTATGACATCACAATGACCCATTGTCACAATGGCCCATTATGACATCACAATGGTCCCATTATGACATCACAATGACCCATTGTCACAATAGCCCATTATGACATCACAATGACCCATTGTCACAATGGCCCATTATGACATCACAATGACCCATTGTCACAATGGCCCATTATGACATCACAATGGCCCATTATGACATCACAATGACCCATTGTCACAATGGTCCATTATGACATCACAATGACCCATTATGACATCATAATGACCAATTGTCACAATGGCCCATTATGACATCACAATGACCCATTGTCACAATGGCTCATTATGACATCACATTGACCCATTGTCACAATGGCCCATTATGACATCACAATGACCCATTGTCACAATGGCCCATTATGACATCACAATGACCAATTGTCACAATGGCCCATTATGACATCACAATGACCCATTGTCACAATGGCCCATTATGACATCACAATGGCACATTATGACATCATAATGACCAATTGTCACAATGGCCCATTATGACATCACAATGACCCATTGTCACAATGGCCCATTATGACATCACAATGGCCCATTATGACATCACAATGACCCATTATCACAATGGCCCATTATGACATCACAATGACCCATTGTCACAATGGCCCATTATGACATCACAATAACCCATTGTCACAATGGCCCATTATGACATCACAATGACCCATTATGACATCACAATGACCCATTGTCACAATGGCCCATTATGACATCACAATGACCCATTATTACCTCACAATGACCCATTGTCACAATGGCCCATTATGACAACACAATGACACATTGTCACAATGGCCCATTATGACATCACATTGACCCATTGTCACAATGGCCCATTATGACATCACAATGGCCCATTATGACATTACAATGACCCATTGTCACAATGACCCATTATGACATCACAATGACCCATTGTCACAATGACCCATTATGACATCACAATGGCCCATTATGACATCACAATGACCCATTGTCACAATGGCCCATTATGACATCACAATGACCCATTGTCACAATGGCCCATTATGACATCACAATGGCCCATTATGACATCACAATGACCCATTGTCACAATGGCCCATTATGACATCACAATGACCCATTGTCACAATGGCCCATTATGACATCACAATGGCCCATTATGACATCACAATGACCCATTGTCACAATGGTCCATTATGAAATCACAATGACCCATTATGACATCACAATGACCCATTGTCACAATGGTCCATTATGACATCACAATGACCCATTATGACATCATAATGACCAATTGTCACAATGGCCCATTATGACATCACAATGACCCATTGTCACAATGGCCCATTATGACATCACAATGACCCATTGTCACAATGGCTCATTATGACATCACATTGACCCATTGTCACAATGGCCCATTATGACATCACAATGACCCATTGTCACAATGGCCCATTATGACATCACAATGGCCCATTATGACATCACAATGACCCATTGTCACAATGGCCCATTATGACATCACAATGACCCATTATGACATCACAATGACCCATTGTCACAATGGCCCATTATGACATCACAATGGTCCCATTATGACATCACAATGACCCATTGTCACAATAGCCCATTATGACATCACAATGACCCATTGTCACAATGGCCCATTATGACATCACAATGACCCATTGTCACAATGGCCCATTATGACATCACAATGACCCATTGTCACAATGGTCCATTATGACATCACAATGACCCATTATGACATCATAATGACCAATTGTCACAATGGCCCATTATGACATCACAATGACCCATTGTCACAATGGCTCATTATGACATCACATTGACCCATTGTCACAATGGCCCATTATGACATCACAATGACCCATTGTCACAATGGCCCATTATGACATCACAATGACCAATTGTCACAATGGCCCATTATGACATCACAATGACACATTGTCACAATGGCCCATTATGACATCACAATGGCACATTATGACATCATAATGACCAATTGTCACAATGGCCCATTATGACATCACAATGACCCATTGTCACAATGGCCCATTATGACATCACAATGGCCCATTATGACATCACAATGACCCATTATCACAATGGCCCATTATGACATCACAATGACCCATTGTCACAATGGCCCATTATGACATCACAATAACCCATTGTCACAATGGCCCATTATGACATCACAATGACCCATTATGACATCACAATGACCCATTGTCACAATGGCCCATTATGACATCACAATGACTCATTATTACCTCACAATGACCCATTGTCACATTGGCCCATTATGACAACACAATGACACATTGTCACAATGGCCCATTATGACATCACATTGACCCATTGTCACAATGGCCCATTATGACATCACAATGGCCCATTATGACATTACAATGACCCATTGTCACAATGACCCATTATGACATCACAATGACCCATTGTCACAATGACCCATTATGACATCACAATGGCCCATTATGACATCACAATGACCCATTGTCACAATGGCCCATTATGACATCACAATGACCCATTGTCACAATGGCCCATTATGACATCACAATGGCCCATTATGACATCACAATGACCCATTGTCACAATGGCCCATTATGACATCACAATGACCCATTGTCACAATGGCTCATTATGACATCACATTGACCCATTGTCACAATGGCCCATTATGACATCACAATGACCCATTGTCACAATGGCCCATTATGACATCACAATGGCCCATTATGACATCACAATGGCCCATTATGACATCATAATGACCAATTGTCACAATGGCCCATTATGACATCACAATGGCCGATTGTCACAATGGCCCATTATGACATCACAATGACCCATTGTCACAATAGCCCATTATGACATCACAATGACCCATTATGACATCACAATGACCCATTATGACATCACAATGGCCCATTATGACATCAGAATGACCCATTATGACATCAGAATGACCCATTGTCACAATGGCCCATTATGACATCACAATGACCCATTATGACATCACAATGACCCATTGTCACAATGGCCCATTATGACATCACAATGACCGATTGTCACAATGGCCCATTATGACATCACAATGACCCATTGTCACAATAGCCCATTATGACATCACAATGACCCACTATGACATCACAATGACCCATTATGACATCACAATGACCCATTGTCACAATGGTCCATTATGACATCACAATGACCCATTGTCACAATGGCCCATTATGACATCACAATGACCCATTGTCACAATGGCCCATTATGACATCACAATGGCCCATTATGACATCACAATGACCCATTGTCACAATGGCCCATTATGACATCACAATGGCCCATTGTCACAATGGCCCATTATGACATCACAATGGCCCATTATGACATCACAATGACCCATTGTCACAATGGCCCATTATGACATCACAATGACCCATTATGACATCACAATGACCCATTGTCACAATGGCCCATTATGACATCACAATGGTCCCATTATGACATCACAATGACCCATTGTCACAATAGCCCATTATGACATCACAATGACCCATTGTCACAATGGCCCATTATGACATCACAATGACCCATTGTCACAATGGCCCATTATGACATCACAATGGCCCATTATGACATCACAATGACCCATTGTCACAATGGTCCATTATGACATCACAATGACCCATTATGACATCATAATGACCAATTGTCACAATGGCCCATTATGACATCACAATGACCCATTGTCACAATGGCTCATTATGACATCACATTGACCCATTGTCACAATGGCCCATTATGACATCACAATGACCCATTGTCACAATGGCCCATTATGACATCACAATGACCAATTGTCACAATGGCCCATTATGACATCACAATGACCCATTGTCACAATGGACCATTATGACATCACAATGGCACATTATGACATCATAATGACGAATTGTCACAATGGCCCATTATGACATCACAATGACCCATTGTCACAATGGCCCATTATGACATCACAATGGCCCATTATGACATCACAATGACCCATTATCACAATGGCCCATTATGACATCACAATGACCCATTGTCACAATGGCCCATTATGACATCACAATAACCCATTGTCACAATGGCCCATTATGACATCACAATGACCCATTATGACATCACAATGACCCATTGTCACAATGGCCCATTATGACATCACAATGACCCATTATTACCTCACAATGACCCATTGTCACAATGGCCCATTATGACAACACAATGACACATTGTCACAATGGCCCATTATGACATCACATTGACCCATTGTCACAATGGCCCATTATGACATCACAATGGCCCATTATGACATTACAATGACCCATTGTCACAATGACCCATTATGACATCACAATGACCCATTGTCACAATGACCCATTATGACATCCCAATGGCCCATTATGACATCACAATGACCCATTGTCACAATGGCCCATTATGACATCACAATGACCCATTGTCACAATGGCCCATTATGACATCACAATGGCCCATTATGACATCACAATGACCCATTGTCACAATGGCCCATTATGACATCACAATGACCCATTGTCACAATGGCCCATTATGACATCACAATGGCCCATTATGACATCACAATGACCCATTGTCACAATGGTCCATTATGAAATCACAATGACCCATTATGACATCACAATGACCCATTGTCACAATGGTCCATTATGACATCACAATGACCCATTATGACATCATAATGACCAATTGTCACAATGGCCCATTATGACATCACAATGACCCATTGTCACAATGGCTCATTATGACATCACATTGACCCATTGTCACAATGGCCCATTATGACATCACAATGACCCATTGTCACAATGGCCCATTATGACATCACAATGACCAATTGTCACAATGGCCCATTATGACATCACAATGACCCATTGTCACAATGGCCCATTATGACATCACAATGGCACATTATGACATCATAATGACCAATTGTCACAATGGCCCATTATGACATCACAATGACCCATTGTCACAATGGCCCATTATGACATCACAATGGCCCATTATGACATCACAATGACCCATTATCACAATGGCCCATTATGACATCACAATGACCCATTGTCACAATGGCCCATTATGACATCACAATAACCCATTGTCACAATGGCCCATTATGACATCACAATGACCCATTATGACATCACAATGACCTATTGTCACAATGGCCCATTATGACATCACAATGACCCATTATTACCTCACAATGACCCATTGTCACAATGGCCCATTATGACAACACAATGACACATTGTCACAATGGCCCATTATGACATCACATTGACCCATTGTCACAATGGCCCATTATGACATTACAATGGCCCATTATGACATCACAATGACCCATTATCACAATGGCCCATTATGACATCACAATGACCCATTGTCACAATGGCCCATTATGACATCACAATAACCCATTGTCACAATGGCCCATTATGACATCACAATGACCCATTATGACATCACAATGACCCATTGTCACAATGGCCCATTATGACATCACAATGACCCATTGTCACAATGGCCCATTATGACATCACAATGGCACATTATGACATCACAATGACCCATTGTCACAATGGCCCATTATGACATCACAATGACCCATTGTCACAATGGCCCATTATGACATCACAATGGCCCATTATGACATCACAATGACCCATTATCACAATGGCCCATTATGACATCACAATGACCCATTGTCACAATGGCCCATTATGACATCACAATAACCCATTGTCACAATGGCCCATTATGACATCACAATGGCCGATTGTCACAATGGCCCATTATGACATCACAATGACCCATTGTCACAATAGCCCATTATGACATCACAATGACCCATTATGACATCACAATGACCCATTATGACATCACAATGGCCCATTATGACATCAGAATGACCCATTATGACATCAGAATGACCCATTGTCACAATGGCCCATTATGACATCACAATGACCCATTATGACATCACAATGACCCATTGTCACAATGGCCCATTATGACATCACAATGACCGATTGTCACAATGGCCCATTATGACATCACAATGACCCATTGTCACAATAGCCCATTATGACATCACAATGACCCACTATGACATCACAATGACCCATTATGACATCACAATGACCCATTGTCACAATGGTCCATTATGACATCACAATGACCCATTGTCACAATGGCCCATTATGACATCACAATGACCCATTGTCACAATGGCCCATTATGACATCACAATGGCCCATTATGACATCACAATGACCCATTGTCACAATGGCCCATTATGACATCACAATGGCCCATTGTCACAATGGCCCATTATGACATCACAATGGCCCATTATGACATCACAATGACCCATTGTCACAATGGTCCATTATGACATCACAATGGCCCATTGTCACAATGGTCCATTATGACATCACAATGGCCCATTATGACATCACAATGACCCATTGTCACAATGGCCCATTATGACATCACAATGACCCATTGTCACAATGGTCCATTATGACATCACAATGGCCCATTGTCACAATGGCCCATTATGACATCACAATGGCCCATTATGACATCACAATGACCCATTGTCACAATGGTCCATTATGACATCACAATGACCCATTGTCACAATGGTCCATTATGACATCACAATGGCCCATTATGACATCACAATGACCCATTGTCACAATGGCCCATTATGACATCACAATGACCCATTGTCACAATGGCCCATTATGACATCACAATGACCCATTGTCACAATGGCCCATTATGACATCACAATGGCCCATTATGAAATCACAATGACCCATTATCTCAATGGCCCATTATGACATCACAATGGCCCATTGTCACAATGGCCCATTATGACATCACAATGGCCCATTATGACATCACAATGACCCATTGTCACAATGGTCCATTATGACATCACAATGACCCATTGTCACAATGGCCCATTATGACATCACAATGACCCATTGTCACAATAGCCCATTATGACATCACATTGACCCATTATGACATCACAATGACCCATTGTCACAATGGCCCATTATGACATCACAATGACCCTTTATGACATCACAATGACCCATTGTCACAATGGCACATTATGACATCACAATGACCCATTGTCACAATGGCCCATTATGACATCATAATGACCCATTATCACAATGGCCCATTATGACATCACAATGACCCATTGTCACAATGGCCCATTATGACATCACAATGACCCATTATCACAATGGCCCATTATGACATCACAATGACCCATTGTCACAATGGCCCATTATGACATCACAATGGCCCATTATGACATCACAATGACCCATTGTCACAATGGTCCATTATGACATCACAATGGCCCATTATGACATCACAATGACCCATTGTCACAATGGCCCATTATGACATCACAATGACCCATTGTCACAATAGCCCATTATGACATCACATTGACCCATTGTCACAATGGCCCATTTTGACATCACAATGACCCATTGTCACAATGGCCCATTATGACATCACAATGACCCATTGTCACAATGGCCCATTATGACATCACAATGACCCATTGTCACAATGGCCCATTATGACATCACAATGGCCCATTATGACATCATAATGACCAATTGTCACAATGGCCCATTATGACATCACAATGGCCGATTGTCACAATGGCCCATTATGACATCACAATGACCCATTGTCACAATAGCCCATTATGACATCACAATGACCCATTATGACATCACAATAACCCATTATGACATCACAATGGCCCATTATGACATCAGAATGACCCATTATGACATCAGAATGACCCATTGTCACAATGGCCCATTATGACATCACAATGACCCATTATGACATCACAATGACCCATTGTCACAATGGCCCATTATGACATCACAATGACCGATTGTCACAATGGCCCATTATGACATCACAATGACCCATTGTCACAATAGCCCATTATGACATCACAATGACCCACTATGACATCACAATGACCCATTATGACATCACAATGACCCATTGTCACAATGGTCCATTATGACATCACAATGACCCATTGTCACAATGGCCCATTATGACATCACAATGACCCATTGTCACAATGGCCCATTATGACATCACAATGGCCCATTATGACATCACAATGACCCATTGTCACAATGGCCCATTATGACATCACAATGGCCCATTGTCACAATGGCCCATTATGACATCACAATGGCCCATTATGACATCACAATGACCCATTGTCACAATGGTCCATTATGACATCACAATGACCCATTGTCACAATGGTCCATTATGACATCACAATGGCCCATTATGACATCACAATGACCCATTGTCACAATGGCCCATTATGACATCACAATGACCCATTGTCACAATGGTCCATTATGACATCACAATGACCCATTATGACATCACAATGACCCATTGTCACAATGGCCCATTATGACATCACAATGGTCCCATTATGACATCACAATGACCAATTGTCACAATAGCCCATTATGACATCACAATGACCCATTATGACATCATAATGAACCATTGTCACAATAGCCCATTATGACATCATAATGACCAATTGTCACAATGGCCCATTATGACAACACAATGACCCATTGTCACAATGGCCCATTATGACATCACAATGACCCATTGTCACAATGGCCCATTATGACCTCACAATGACACATTGTCACAATGGCCCATTATGACATCACAATGACCCATTGTCACAATGGCCCATTATGACATCACAATGGCCCATTATGACATCACAATGACCCATTGTCACAATGGCCCATTATGACAACACAATGACCCATTGTCACAATGGCCCATTATGACATCACAATGACCCATTGTCACAATAGCCCATTATGACAACACAATGACCCATTGTCACAATGGCCCATTATGACATCAGAATGACCCATTATGACATCAGAATGACCCATTGTCACAATGGCCCATTATGACATCACAATGACCCATTATGACATCACAATGACCTATTGTCACAATGGCCCATTATGACATCACAATGACCCATTGTCACAATGGCCCATTATGACATAACAATGACCCATTGTCACAATGGCCCATTATGACATCACAATGACCCATTGTCACAATGGCCCATTATGACATCACAATGACCCATTGTCACAATGGCCCATTATGACATCACAATGACCCATTGTCACAATGGCCCATTATGACATCACAATGACCCATTGTCACAATGGCCCATTATGACATCACAATGACCCATTGTCACAATGGCCCATTATGACATCACAATGACCCATTGTCACAATGGCCCATTATGACATCACAATGGCCCATTATGACATCACAATGACCCATTGTCACAATGGTCCATTATGACATCACAATGGCCCATTATGACATCACAATGACCCATTGTCACAATGGCCCATTATGATATCACAATGACCCATTGTCACAATAGCCCATTATGACATCACATTGACCCATTGTCACAATGGCCCATTTTGACATCACAATGACCCATTGTCACAATGGTCCATTATGACATCACAATGACCCATTGTCACAATGGTCCATTATGACATCACAATGACCTTTTGTCACAATGGTCCATTATGACATCACAATGGCCCATTATGACATCACAATGACCCATTGTCACAATGGCCCATTATGACATCACAATGACCCATTGTCACAATGGTCCATTATGACATCACAATGGCCCATTGTCACAATGGCCCATTATGACATCACAATGGCCCATTTTGACATCACAATGACCCATTGTCACAATGGTCCATTATGACATCACAATGACCCATTGTCACAATGGTCCATTATGACATCACAATGGCCCATTATGACATCACAATGACCCATTGTCACAATGGCCCATTATGACATCACAATGACCCATTGTCACAATGGTCCATTATGACATCACAATGACCCATTATGACATCACAATGACCCATTGTCACAATGGCCCATTATGACATCACAATGGTCCCATTATGACATCACAATGACCAATTGTCACAATAGCCCATTATGACATCACAATGACCCATTATGACATCATAATGAACCATTGTCACAATAGCCCATTATGACATCATAATGACCAATTGTCACAATGGCCCATTATGACAACACAATGACCCATTGTCTCAATGGCCCATTATGACATCACAATGACCCATTGTCACAATGGCCCATTATGACCTCACAATGACACATTGTCACAATGGCCCATTATGACATCACAATGACCCATTGTCACAATGGCCCATTATGACATCACAATGGCCCATTATGACATCACAATGACCCATTGTCACAATGGCCCATTATGACAACACAATGACCCATTGTCACAATGGCCCATTATGACATCACAATGACCCATTGTCACAATGGCCCATTATGACAACACAATGACCCATTGTCACAATGGCCCATTATGACATCAGAATGACCCATTATGACATCAGAATGACCCATTGTCACAATGGCCCATTATGACATCACAATGACCCATTATGACATCACAATGACCTATTGTCACAATGGCCCATTATGACATCACAATGACCCATTGTCACAATGGCCCATTATGACATCACAATGACCCATTGTCACAATGGCCCATTATGACATCACAATGACCCATTGTCACAATGGCCCATTATGACATCACAATGACCCATTGTCACAATGGCCCATTATGACATCACAATGACCCATTGTCACAATGGCCCATTATGACATCACAATGACCCATTGTCACAATGGCCCATTATGACATCACAATGACCCATTGTCACAATGGCCCATTATGACATCACAATGACCCATTGTCACAATGGCCCATTATGACATCACAATGGCCCATTATGACATCACAATGACCCATTGTCACAATGGTCCATTATGACATCACAATGGCCCATTATGACATCACAATGACCCATTGTCACAATGGCCCATTATGATATCACAATGACCCATTGTCACAATAGCCCATTATGACATCACATTGACCCATTGTCACAATGGCCCATTTTGACATCACAATGACCCATTGTCACAATGGCCCATTATGACATCACAATGACCCATTGTCACAATGGCCCATTATGACATCACAATGACCCATTGTCACAATGGCCCATTATGACATCACAATGACCCATTGTCACAATGGCCCATTATGACATCACAATGACCCATTGTCACAATGGCCCATTATGACATCACAATGACCCATTGTCACAATGGCCCATTATGACATCACAATGACCCATTGTCACAATGGCCCATTATGACATCACAATGGCCCATTATGACATCACAATGACCCATTGTCACAATGGTCCATTATGACATCACAATGACCCATTGTCACAATGGCCCATTGTGACATCACAATGACCCATTGTCACAATAGCCCATTATGACATCACATTGACCCATTATGACATCACAATGACCCATTGTCACAATGGCCCATTATGACATCACAATGACCCATTATGACATCACAATGACCCATTATGACATCACAATGGCCCATTATGACATCACAATGACCCATGATGACATCACAATGACCCATTGTCACAATGGCCCATTATGACATCACAATGACCCATTATGACATCACAATGACCCATTGTCACAATAGCCCATTATGACATCACAATGGCCCATTATGACATCACAATGACCCATTGTCACAATGGCCCATTATGACATCACAATGACCAATTGTCACAATGGCCCATTATGACATCACAATGACCCATTGTCACAATGGCCCATTATGACATCACAATGGCACATTATGACATCATAATGACCAATTGTCACAATGGCCCATTATGACATCACAATGACCCATTGTCACAATGGCCCATTATGACATCACAATGGCCCATTATGACATCACAATGACCCATTATCACAATGGCCCATTATGACATCACAATGACCCATTGTCACAATGGCCCATTATGACATCACAATGGCCCATTATGACATCACAATGACCCATTATGACATCACAATGACCCATTGTCACAATGGCCCATTATGACATCACAATGACCCATTATTACCTCACAATGACCCATTGTCACAATGGCCCATTATGACAACACAATGACACATTGTCACAATGGCCCATTATGACATCACATTGACCCATTGTTACAATGGCCCATTATGACATCACAATGGCCCATTATGACATTACAATGACCCATTGTCACAATGACCCATTATGACATCACAATGACCCATTGTCACAATGACCCATTATGACATCACAATGGCCCATTATGACATCACAATGACCCATTGTCACAATGGCCCATTATGACATCACAATGACCCATTGTCACAATGGCCCATTATGACATCACAATGGCCCATTATGACATCACAATGACCCATTGTCACAATGGCCCATTATGACATCACAATGACCCATTGTCACAATGGTCCATTATGACATCACAATGACCCATTGTCACAATGGCCCATTGTGACATCACAATGACCCATTGTCACAATAGCCCATTATGACATCACATTGACCCATTATGACATCACAATGACCCATTGTCACAATGGCCCATTATGACATCACAATGACCCATTATGACATCACAATGACCCATTATGACATCACAATGGCCCATTATGACATCACAATGACCCATGATGACATCACAATGACCCATTGTCACAATGACCCATTGTCACAATGGCCCATTATGACATCACAATGACCCATTATGACATCACAATGACCCATTGTCACAATAGCCCATTATGACATCACAATGGCCCATTATGACATCACAATGACCCATTGTCACAATGGCCCATTATGACATCACAATGACCAATTGTCACAATGGCCCATTATGACATCACAATGACCCATTGTCACAATGGCCCATTATGACATCACAATGGCACATTATGACATCATAATGACCAATTGTCACAATGGCCCATTATGACATCACAATGACCCATTGTCACAATGGCCCATTATGACATCACAATGGCCCATTATGACATCACAATGACCCATTATCACAATGGCCCATTATGACATCACAATGACCCATTGTCACAATGGCCCATTATGACATCACAATGGCCCATTATGACATCACAATGACCCATTATGACATCACAATGACCCATTGTCACAATGGCCCATTATGACATCACAATGACCCATTATTACCTCACAATGACCCATTGTCACAATGGCCCATTATGACAACACAATGACACATTGTCACAATGGCCCATTATGACATCACATTGACCCATTGTTACAATGGCCCATTATGACATCACAATGGCCCATTATGACATTACAATGACCCATTGTCACAATGACCCATTATGACATCACAATGACCCATTGTCACAATGACCCATTATGACATCGCAATGGCCCATTATGACATCACAATGACCCATTGTCACAATGGCCCATTATGACATCACAATGACCCATTGTCACAATGGCCCATTATGACATCACAATGGCCCATTATGACATCACAATGACCCATTGTCACAATGGCCCATTATGACATCACAATGACCCATTGTCACAATGGCCCATTATGACATCACAATGGCCCATTATGACATCACAATGACCCATTGTCACAATGGTCCATTATGAAATCACAATGACCCATTATGACATCACAATGACCCATTGTCACAATGGTCCATTATGACATCACAATGACCCATTATGACATCATAATGACCAATTGTCACAATGGCCCATTATGACATCACAATGACCCATTGTCACAATGGCTCATTATGACATCACATTGACCCATTGTCACAATGGCCCATTATGACATCACAATGACCCATTGTCACAATGGCCCATTATGACATCACAATGACCAATTGTCACAATGGCCCATTATGACATCACAATGACCCATTGTCACAATGGCCCATTATGACATCACAATGGCACATTATGACATCATAATGACCAATTGTCACAATGGCCCATTATGACATCACAATGACCCATTGTCACAATGGCCCATTATGACATCACAATGGCCCATTATGACATCACAATGACCCATTATCACAATGGCCCATTATGACATCACAATGACCCATTGTCACAATGGCCCATTATGACATCACAATAACCCATTGTCACAATGGCCCATTATGACATCACAATGACCCATTATGACATCACAATGACCCATTGTCACAATGGCCCATTATGACATCACAATGACCCATTATTACCTCACAATGACCCATTGTCACAATGGCCCATTATGACAACACAATGACACATTGTCACAATGGCCCATTATGACATCACATTGACCCATTGTCACAATGGCCCATTATGACATCACAATGGCCCATTATGACATCACAATGACCCATTATCACAATGGCCCATTATGACATCACAATGACCCATTGTCACAATGGCCCATTATGACATCACAATAACCCATTGTCACAATGGCCCATTATGACATCACAATGACCCATTATGACATCACAATGACCCATTGTCACAATGGCCCATTATGACATCACAATGACCCATTGTCACAATGGCCCATTATGACATCACAATGGCACATTATGACATCACAATGACCCATTGTCACAATGGCCCATTATGACATCATAATGACCAATTGTCACAATGGCCCATTATGACATCACAATGGCCGATTGTCACAATGGCCCATTATGACATCACAATGACCCATTGTCACAATAGCCCATGATGACATCACAATGACCCATTATGACATCACAATGACCCATTATGACATCACAATGGCCCATTATGACATCAGAATGACCCATTATGACATCAGAATGACCCATTGTCACAATGGCCCATTATGACATCACAATGACCCATTATGACATCACAATGACCCATTGTCACAATGGCCCATTATGACATCACAATGACCGATTGTCACAATGGCCCGTTATGACATCACAATGACCCATTGTCACAATAGCCCATTATGACATCACAATGACCCACTATGACATCACAATGACCCATTATGACATCACAATGACCCATTGTCACAATGGTCCATTATGACATCACAATGACCCATTGTCACAATGGCCCATTATGACATCACAATGACCCATTGTCACAATGGCCCATTATGACATCACAATGGCCCATTATGACATCACAATGACCCATTGTCACAATGGCCCATTATGACATCACAATGGCCCATTGTCACAATGGCCCATTATGACATCACAATGGCCCATTATGACATCACAATGACCCATTGTCACAATGGTCCATTATGACATCACAATGACCCATTGTCACAATGGTCCATTATGACATCACAATGGCCCATTATGACATCACAATGACCCATTGTCACAATGGCCCATTATGACATCACAATGACCCATTGTCACAATGGTCCATTATGACATCACAATGGCCCATTGTCACAATGGCCCATTATGACATCACAATGGCCCATTATGACATCACAATGACCCATTGTCACAATGGTCCATTATGACATCACAATGACCCATTGTCACAATGGTCCATTATGACATCACAATGGCCCATTATGACATCACAATGACCCATTGTCACAATGGCCCATTATGACATCACAATGACCCATTGTCACAATGGTCCATTATGACATCACAATGACCCATTATGACATCACAATGGCCCATTATGACATCACAATGGTCCCATTATGACATCACAATGACCAATTGTCACAATAGCCCATTATGACATCACAATGACCCATTATGACATCATAATGAACCATTGTCACAATAGCCCATTATGACATCATAATGACCAATTGTCACAATGGCCCATTATGACAACACAATGACCCATTGTCACAATGGCCCATTATGACATCACAATGACCCATTGTCACAATGGCCCATTATGACCTCACAATGACACATTGTCACAATGGCCCATTATGACATCACAATGACCCATTGTCACAATGGCCCATTATGACATCACAATGGCCCATTATGACATCACAATGACCCATTGTCACAATGGCCCATTATGACAACACAATGACCCATTGTCACAATGGCCCATTATGACAACACAATGACCCATTGTCACAATGGCCCATTATGACATCACAATGACCCATTGTCACAATGGCCCATTATGACAACACAATGACCCATTGTCACAATGGCCCATTATGACATCAGAATGACCCATTATGACATCAGAATGACCCATTGTCACAATGGCCCATTATGACATCACAATGACCCATTATGACATCACAAGGACCTATTGTCACAATGGCCCATTATGACATCACAATGACCCATTGTCACAATGGCCCATTATGACATCACAATGACCCATTGTCACAATGGCCCATTATGACATCACAATGACCCATTGTCACAATGGCCCATTATGACATCACAATGACCCATTGTCACAATGGCCCATTATGACATCACAATGACCCATTGTCACAATGGCCCATTATGACATCACAATGACCCATTGTCACAATGGCCCATTATGACATCACAATGACCCATTGTCACAATGGCCCATTATGACATCACAATGACCCATTGTCACAATGGCCCATTATGACATCACAATGACCCATTGTCACAATGGCCCATTATGACATCACAATGACCCATTGTCACAATGGCCCATTATGACATCACAATGGCCCATTATGACATCACAATGACCCATTGTCACAATGGTCCATTATGACATCACAATGGCCCATTATGACATCACAATGACCCATTGTCACAATGGCCCATTATGATATCACAATGACCCATTGTCACAATAGCCCATTATGACATCACATTGACCCATTGTCACAATGGCCCATTTTGAGATCACAATGACCCATTGTCACAATGGTCCATTATGACATCACAATGACCCATTGTCACAATGGTCCATTATGACATCACAATGACCCATTGTCACAATGGTCCATTATGACATCACAATGGCCCATTATGACATCACAATGACCCATTGTCACAATGGCCCATTATGACATCACAATGACCCATTGTCACAATGGTCCATTATGACATCACAATGGCCCATTGTCACAATGGCCCATTATGACATCACAATGGCCCATTTTGACATCACAATGACCCATTGTCACAATGGTCCATTATGACATCACAATGACCCATTGTCACAATGGTCCATTATGACATCACAATGGCCCATTATGACATCACAATGACCCATTGTCACAATGGCCCATTATGACATCACAATGACCCATTGTCACAATGGTCCATTATGACATCACAATGACCCATTATGACATCACAATGACCCATTGTCACAATGGCCCATTATGACATCACAATGGTCCCATTATGACATCACAATGACCAATTGTCACAATAGCCCATTATGACATCACAATGACCCATTATGACATCATAATGAACCATTGTCACAATAGCCCATTATGACATCATAATGACCAATTGTCACAATGGCCCATTATGACAACACAATGACCCATTGTCACAATGGCCCATTATGACATCACAATGACCCATTGTCACAATGGCCCATTATGACCTCACAATGACACATTGTCACAATGGCCCATTATGACATCACAATGACCCATTGTCACAATGGCCCATTATGACATCACAATGGCCCATTATGACATCACAATGACCCATTGTCACAATGGCCCATTATGACAACACAATGACCCATTGTCACAATGGCCCATTATGACATCACAATGACCCATTGTCACAATGGCCCATTATGACAACACAATGACCCATTGTCACAATGGCCCATTATGACATCAGAATGACCCATTATGACATCAGAATGACCCATTGTCACAATGGCCCATTATGACATCACAATGACCCATTATGACATCACAATGACCTATTGTCACAATGGCCCATTATGACATCACAATGACCCATTGTCACAATGGCCCATTATGACATCACAATGACCCATTGTCACAATGGCCCATTATGACATCACAATGACCCATTGTCACAATGGCCCATTATGACATCACAATGACCCATTGTCACAATGGCCCATTATGACATCACAATGACCCATTGTCACAATGGCCCATTATGACATCACAATGACCCATTGTCACAATGGCCCATTATGACATCACAATGACCCATTGTCACAATGGCCCATTATGACATCACAATGGCCCATTATGACATCACAATGACCCATTGTCACAATGGCCCATTATGATATCACAATGACCCATTGTCACAATAGCCCATTATGACATCACATTGACCCATTGTCACAATGGCCCATTTTGACATCACAATGACCCATTGTCACAATGGCCCATTATGACATCACAATGACCCATTGTCACAATGGCCCATTATGACATCACAATGACCCATTGTCACAATGGCCCATTATGACATCACAATGACCCATTGTCACAATGGCCCATTATGACATCACAATGACCCATTGTCACAATGGCCCATTATGACATCACAATGGCCCATTGTCACAATGGCCCATTATGACATCACAATGGCCCATTATGACATCACAATGACCCATTGTCACAATGGCCCATTATGACATCACAATGACCCATTATGACATCACAATGACCCATTGTCACAATGGCCCATTATGACATCACAATGGTCCCATTATGACATCACAATGACCCATTGTCACAATAGCCCATTATGACATCACAATGACCCATTGTCACAATGGCCCATTATGACATCACAATGACCCATTGTCACAATGGCCCATTATGACATCACAATGGCCCATTATGACATCACAATGACCCATTGTCACAATGGTCCATTATGACATCACAATGACCCATTATGACATCATAATGACCAATTGTCACAATGGCCCATTATGACATCACAATGACCCATTGTCACAATGGCTCATTATGACATCACATTGACCCATTGTCACAATGGCCCATTATGACATCACAATGACCCATTGTCACAATGGCCCATTATGACATCACAATGACCAATTGTCACAATGGCCCATTATGACATCACAATGACCCATTGTCACAATGGCCCATTATGACATCACAATGACCAATTGTCACAATGGCCCATTATGACATCACAATGACCCATTGTCACAATGGCCCATTATGACATCACAATGGCACATTATGACATCACAATGACCCATTATCACAATGGCCCATTATGACATCACAATGACCCATTGTCACAATGGCCCATTATGACATCACAATAACCCATTGTCACAATGGCCCATTATGACATCACAATGACCCATTATGACATCACAATGACCCATTGTCACAATGGCCCATTATGACATCACAATGACCCATTATTACCTCACAATGACCCATTGTCACAATGGCCCATTATGACAACACAATGACACATTGTCACAATGGCCCATTATGACATCACATTGACCCATTGTCACAATGGCCCATTATGACATCACAATGGCCCATTATGACATTACAATGACCCATTGTCACAATGACCCATTATGACATCACAATGACCCATTGTCACAATGACCCATTATGACATCACAATGGCCCATTATGACATCACAATGACCCATTGTCACAATGGCCCATTATGACATCACAATGACCCATTGTCACAATGGCCCATTATGACATCACAATGGCCCATTATGACATCACAATGACCCATTGTCACAATGGCCCATTATGACATCACAATGACCCATTGTCACAATGGCCCATTATGACATCACAATGGCCCATTATGACATCACAATGACCCATTGTCACAATGGTCCATTATGAAATCACAATGACCCATTATGACATCACAATGACCCATTGTCACAATGGTCCATTATGACATCACAATGACCCATTATGACATCATAATGACCAATTGTCACAATGGCCCATTATGACATCACAATGACCCATTGTCACAATGGCTCATTATGACATCACATTGACCCATTGTCACAATGGCCCATTATGACATCACAATGACCCATTGTCACAATGGCCCATTATGACATCACAATGACCAATTGTCACAATGGCCCATTATGACATCACAATGACCCATTGTCACAATGGCCCATTATGACATCACAATGGCACATTATGACATCATAATGACCAATTGTCACAATGGCCCATTATGACATCACAATGACCCATTGTCACAATGGCCCATTATGACATCACAATGACCCATTGTCACAATGGCTCATTATGACATCACATTGACCCATTGTCACAATGGCCCATTATGACATCACAATGACCCATTGTCACAATGGCCCATTATGACATCACAATGACCAATTGTCACAATGGCCCATTATGACATCACAATGACCCATTGTCACAATGGCCCATTATGACATCACAATGGCACATTATGACATCATAATGACCAATTGTCACAATGGCCCATTATGACATCACAATGACCCATTGTCACAATGGCCCATTATGACATCACAATGGCCCATTATGACATCACAATGACCCATTATCACAATGGCCCATTATGACATCACAATGACCCATTGTCACAATGGCCCATTATGACATCACAATAACCCATTGTCACAATGGCCCATTATGACATCACAATGACCCATTATGACATCACAATGACCCATTGTCACAATGGCCCATTATGACATCACAATGACCCATTACTACCTCACAATGACCCATTGTCACAATGGCCCATTATGACAACACAATGACACATTGTCACAATGGCCCATTATGACATCACAATGACCCATTGTCACAATGGCCCATTATGACATCACAATGGCCCATTATGACATCACAATGACCCATTATCACAATGGCCCATTATGACATCACAATGACCCATTGTCACAATGGCCCATTATGACATCACAATAACCCATTGTCACAATGGCCCATTATGACATCACAATGACCCATTATGACATCACAATGACCCATTGTCACAATGGCCCATTATGACATCACAATGACCCATTGTCACAATGGCCCATTATGACATCACAATGGCACATTATGACATCACAATGACCCATTGTCACAATGGCCCATTATGACATCACAATGACCCATTGTCACAATGGCCCATTATGACATCACAACGGCCCATTATGACATCACAATGACCCATTATCACAATGGCCCATTATGACATCACAATGACCCATTGTCACAATGGCCCATTATGACATCACAATGGCCCATTATGACATCACAATGACCCATTGTCACAATGGCCCATTATGACATCACAATGACCCATTATGACATCACAATGACCCATTGTCACAATGGCCCATTATGACATCACAATGGTCCCATTTTGACATCACAATGACCCATTGTCACAATAGCCCATTATGACATCACAATGACCCATTGTCACAATGGCCCATTATGACATCACAATGACCCATTGTCACAATGGCCCATTATGACATCACAATGGCCCATTATGACATCACAATGACCCATTGTCACAATGGCCCATTATGACATCACAATGACCCATTATGACATCACAATGACCCATTGTCACAATGGCCCATTATGACATCACAATGACCCATTGTCACAATGGCTCATTATGACATCACATTGACCCATTGTCACAATGGCCCATTATGACATCACAATGACCCATTGTCACAATGGCCCATTATGACATCACAATGACCAATTGTCACAATGGCCCATTATGACATCACAATGACCCATTGTCACAATGGCCCATTATGACATCACAATGGCACATTATGACATCATAATGACCAATTGTCACAATGGCCCATTATGACATCATAATGACCAATTGTCACAATGGCCCATTATGACATCACAATGACCCATTGTCACAATGGCCCATTATGACATCACAATGGCCCATTATGACATCACAATGACCCATTATCACAATGGCCCATTATGACATCACAATGACCCATTGTCACAATGGCCCATTATGACATCACAATAACCCATTGTCACAATGGCCCATTATGACATCACAATGACCCATTATGACATCACAATGACCCATTGTCACAATGGCCCATTATGACATCACAATGACCCATTATTACCTCACAATGACCCATTGTCACAATGGCCCATTATGACAACACAATGACACATTGTCACAATGGCCCATTATGACATCACATTGACCCATTGTCACAATGGCCCATTATGACATCACAATGGCCCATTATGACATTACAATGACCCATTGTCACAATGACCCATTATGACATCACAATGACCCATTGTCACAATGACCCATTATGACATCACAATGGCCCATTATGACATCACAATGACCCATTGTCACAATGGCCCATTATGACATCACAATGACCCATTGTCACAATGGCCCATTATGACATCATAATGGCCCATTATGACATCACAATGACCCATTGTCACAATGGCCCATTATGACATCACAATGACCCATTGTCACAATGGCCCATTATGACATCACAATGGCCCATTATGACATCACAATGACCCATTGTCACAATGGCCCATTATGACATCACATTGACCCATTGTCACAATGGCCCATTATGACATCACAATGGCCCATTATGACATCACAATGACCCATTGTCACAATAGCCCATTATGACATCACAATGACCCATTGTCACAATGGCCCATTATGACATCACAATGACCCATTGTCACAATGGCCCATTATGACATCACAATGACCCATTGTCACAATGGCCCATTATGACATCACAATGACCCATTGTCACAATGGCCCATTATGACATCACAATGACCCATTGTCACAATGGCCCATTATGACATCACAATGACCCATTGTCACAATGGTCCATTATGAAATCACAATGACCCATTATGACATCACAATGACCCATTGTCACAATGGTCCATTATGACATCACAATGACCCATTATGACATCATAATGACCAATTGTCACAATGGCCCATTATGACATCACAATGACCCATTGTCACAATGGCTCATTATGACATCACATTGACCCATTGTCACAATGGCCCATTATGACATCACAATGACCCATTGTCACAATGGCCCATTATGACATCACAATGACCAATTGTCACAATGGCCCATTATGACATCACAATGACCCATTGTCACAATGGCCCATTATGACATCACAATGGCACATTATGACATCATAATGACCAATTGTCACAATGGCCCATTATGACATCACAATGACCCATTGTCACAATGGCCCATTATGACATCACAATGGCCCATTATGACATCACAATGACCCATTATCACAATGGCCCATTATGACATCACAATGACCCATTGTCACAATGGCCCATTATGACATCACAATAACCCATTGTCACAATGGCCCATTATGACATCACAATGACCCATTATGACATCACAATGACCCATTGTCACAATGGCCCATTATGACATCACAATGACCCATTATTACCTCACAATGACCCATTGTCACAATGGCCCATTATGACAACACAATGACACATTGTCACAATGGCCCATTATGACATCACATTGACCCATTGTCACAATGGCCCATTATGACATCACAATGGCCCATTATGACATCACAATGACCCATTATCACAATGGCCCATTATGACATCACAATGACCCATTGTCACAATGGCCCATTATGACATCACAATAACCCATTGTCACAATGGCCCATTATGACATCACAATGACCCATTATGACATCACAATGACCCATTGTCACAATGGCCCATTATGACATCACAATGACCCATTGTCACAATGGCCCATTATGACATCACAATGGCACATTATGATATCACAATGACCCATTGTCACAATGGCCCATTATGACATCACAATGACCCATTGTCACAATGGCCCATTATGACATCACAACGGCCCATTATGACATCACAATGACCCATTATCACAATGGCCCATTATGACATCACAATGACCCATTGTCACAATGGCCCATTATGACATCACAATGGCCCATTATGACATCACAATGACCCATTGTCACAATGGCCCATTATGACATCACAATGACCCATTATGACATCACAATGACCCATTGCCACAATGGCCCATTATGACATCACAATGGTCCCATTATGACATCACAATGACCCATTGTCACAATAGCCCATTATGACATCACAATGACCCATTGTCACAATGGCCCATTATGACATCACAATGACCCATTGTCACAATGGCCCATTATGACATCACAATGGCCCATTATGACATCACAATGACCCATTGTCACAATGGCCCATTATGACATCACAATAACCCATTATGACATCACAATGACCCATTGTCACAATGGCCCATTATGACATCACAATGGTCCCATTATGACATCACAATGGCCCATTGTCACAATGGCCCATTATGACATCACAATGGCCCATTATGACATCACAATGACCCATTGTCACAATGGCCCATTATGACATCACAATGACCCATTATGACATCACAATGACCCATTGTCACAATGGCCCATTATGACATCACAATGGTCCCATTATGACATCACAATGACCCATTGTCACAATAGCCCATTATGACATCACAATGACCCATTGTCACAATGGCCCATTATGACATCACAATGACCCATTGTCACAATGGCCCATTATGACATCACAATGACCCATTGTCACAATGGCCCATTATGACATCACAATGACCCATTGTCACAATGGCCCATTATGACATCACAATGACCCATTGTCACAATGGCCCATTATGACATCACAATGGCCCATTGTCACAATGGCCCATTATGACATCACAATGGCCCATTATGACATCACAATGACCCATTGTCACAATGGCCCATTATGACATCACAATGACCCATTATGACATCACAATGACCCATTGTCACAATGGCCCATTATGACATCACAATGGTCCCATTATGACATCACAATGACCCATTGTCACAATAGCCCATTATGACATCACAATGACCCATTGTCAAAATGGCCCATTATGACATCACAATGACCCATTGTCACAATGGCCCATTATGACATCACAATGGCCCATTATGACATAACAATGACCCATTGTCACAATGGTCCATTATGACATCACAATGACCCATTATGACATCATAATGACCAATTGTCACAATGGCCCATTATGACATCACAATGACCCATTGTCACAATGGCTCATTATGACATCACATTGTCCCATTGTCACAATGGCCCATTATGACATCACAATGACCCATTGTCACAATGGCCCATTATGACATCACAATGACCAATTGTCACAATGGCCCATTATGACATCACAATGACCCATTGTCACAATGGCCCATTATGACATCACAATGGCACATTATGACATCATAATGACCAATTGTCACAATGGCCCATTATGACATCACAATGACCCATTGTGACAATGGCCCATTATGACATCACAATGGCCCATTATGACATCACAATGACCCATTATCACAATGGCCCATTATGACATCACAATGACCCATTGTCACAATGGCCCATTATGACATCACAATAACCCATTGTCACAATGGCCCATTATGACATCACAATGACCCATTATGACATCACAATGACCCATTGTCACAATGGCCCATTATGACATCACAATGACCCATTATTACCTCACAATGACCCATTGTCACAATGGCCCATTATGACAACACAATGACACATTGTCACAATGGCCCATTATGACATCACATTGACCCATTGTCACAATGGCCCATTATGACATCACAATGGCCCATTATGACATTACAATGACCCATTGTCACAATGACCCATTATGACATCACAATGACCCATTGTCACAATGACCCATTATGACATCACAATGGCCCATTATGACATCACAATGACCCATTGTCACAATGGCCCATTATGACATCACAATGACCCATTGTCACAATGGCCCATTATGACATCACAATGGCCCATTATGACATCACAATGACCCATTGTCACAATGGCCCATTATGACATCACAATGACCCATTGTCACAATGGCCCATTATGACATCACAATGGCCCATTATGACATCACAATGACCCATTGTCACAATGGTCCATTATGAAATCACAATGACCCATTATGACATCACAATGACCCATTGTCACAATGGTCCATTATGACATCACAATGACCCATTATGACATCATAATGACCAATTGTCACAATGGCCCATTATGACATCACAATGACCCATTGTCACAATGGCTCATTATGACATCACATTGACCCATTGTCACAATGGCCCATTATGACATCACAATGACCCATTGTCACAATGGCCCATTATGACATCACAATGACCAATTGTCACAATGGCCCATTATGACATCACAATGACCCATTGTCACAATGGCCCATTATGACATCACAATGGCACATTATGACATCATAATGACCAATTGTCACAATGGCTCATTATGACATCACAATGACCCATTGTCACAATGGCCCATTATGACATCACAATGGCCCATTATGACATCACAATGACCCATTATCACAATGGCCCATTATGACATCACAATAACCCATTGTCACAATGGCCCATTATGACATCACAATGACCCATTATGACATCACAATGACCCATTGTCACAATGGCCCATTATGACATCACAATGACCCATTATTACCTCACAATGACCCATTGTCACAATGGCCCATTATGACAACACAATGACACATTGTCACAATGGCCCATTATGACATCACATTGACCCATTGTCACAATGGTCCATTATGAAATCACAATGACCCATTATGACATCACAATGACCCATTGTCACAATGGTCCATTATGACATCACAATGACCCATTATGACATCATAATGACCAATTGTCACAATGGCCCATTATGACATCACAATGACCCATTGTCACAATGGCTCATTATGACATCACATTGACCCATTGTCACAATGGCCCATTATGACATCACAATGACCCATTGTCACAATGGCCCATTATGACATCACAATGACCAATTGTCACAATGGCCCATTATGACATCACAATGACCCATTGTCACAATGGCCCATTATGACATCACAATGGCACATTATGACATCATAATGACCAATTGTCACAATGGCCCATTATGACATCACAATGACCCATTGTCACAATGGCCCATTATGACATCACAATGGCCCATTATGACATCACAATGACCCATTATCACAATGGCCCATTATGACATCACAATGACCCATTGTCACAATGGCCCATTATGACATCACAATAACCCATTGTCACAATGGCCCATTATGACATCACAATGACCCATTATGACATCACAATGACCCATTGTCACAATGGCCCATTATGACATCACAATGACCCATTATTACCTCACAATGACCCATTGTCACAATGGCCCATTATGACAACACAATGACACATTGTCACAATGGCCCATTATGACATCACATTGACCCATTGTCACAATGGCCCATTATGACATCACAATGGCCCATTATGACATCACAATGACCCATTATCACAATGGCCCATTATGACATCACAATGACCCATTGTCACAATGGCCCATTATGACATCACAATAACCCATTGTCACAATGGCCCATTATGACATCACAATGACCCATTATGACATCACAATGACCCATTGTCACAATGGCCCATTATGACATCACAATGACCCATTGTCACAATGGCCCATTATGACATCACAATGGCACATTATGATATCACAATGACCCATTGTCACAATGGCCCATTATGACATCACAATGACCCATTGTCACAATGGCCCATTATGACATCACAACGGCCCATTATGACATCACAATGACCCATTATCACAATGGCCCATTATGACATCACAATGACCCATTGTCACAATGGCCCATTATGACATCACAATGACCCATTGTCACAATGGCCCATTATGACATCACAATGACCCATTGTCACAATGGCCCATTATGACATCACAATGACCCATTATGACATCACAATGACCCATTGTCACAATGGCCCATTATGACATCACAATGGTCCCATTATGACATCACAATGACCCATTGTCACAATAGCCCATTATGACATCACAATGACCCATTGTCACAATGGCCCATTATGACATCACAATGACCCATTGTCACAATGGCCCATTATGACATCACAATGGCCCATTATGACATCACAATGACCCATTGTCACAATGGCCCATTATGACATCACAATAACCCATTATGACATCACAATGACCCATTGTCACAATGGCCCATTATGACATCACAATGGTCCCATTATGACATCACAATGGCCCATTGTCACAATGGCCCATTATGACATCACAATGGCCCATTATGACATCACAATGACCCATTGTCACAATGGCCCATTATGACATCACAATGACCCATTATGACATCACAATGACCCATTGTCACAATGGCCCATTATGACATCACAATGGTCCCATTATGACATCACAATGACCCATTGTCACAATAGCCCATTATGACATCACAATGACCCATTGTCACAATGGCCCATTATGACATCACAATGACCCATTGTCACAATGGCCCATTATGACATCACAATGACCCATTGTCACAATGGCCCATTATGACATCACAATGACCCATTGTCACAATGGCCCATTATGACATCACAATGACCCATTGTCACAATGGCCCATTATGACATCACAATGGCCCATTGTCACAATGGCCCATTATGACATCACAATGGCCCATTATGACATCACAATGACCCATTGTCACAATGGCCCATTATGACATCACAATGACCCATTATGACATCACAATGACCCATTGTCACAATGGCCCATTATGACATCACAATGGTCCCATTATGACATCACAATGACCCATTGTCACAATAGCCCATTATGACATCACAATGACCCATTGTCACAATGGCCCATTATGACATCACAATGACCCATTGTCACAATGGCCCATTATGACATCACAATGGCCCATTATGACATCACAATGACCCATTGTCACAATGGTCCATTATGACATCACAATGACCCATTATGACATCATAATGACCAATTGTCACAATGGCCCATTATGACATCACAATGACCCATTGTCACAATGGCTCATTATGACATCACATTGACCCATTGTCACAATGGCCCATTATGACATCACAATGACCCATTGTCACAATGGCCCATTATGACATCACAATGACCAATTGTCACAATGGCCCATTATGACATCACAATGACCCATTGTCACAATGGCCCATTATGACATCACAATGGCACATTATGACATCATAATGACCAATTGTCACAATGGCCCATTATGACATCACAATGACCCATTGTCACAATGGCCCATTATGACATCACAATGGCCCATTATGACATCACAATGACCCATTATCACAATGGCCCATTATGACATCACAATGACCCATTGTCACAATGGCCCATTATGACATCACAATAACCCATTGTCACAATGGCCCATTATGACATCACAATGACCCATTATGACATCACAATGACCCATTGTCACAATGGCCCATTATGACATCACAATGACCCATTATTACCTCACAATGACCCATTGTCACAATGGCCCATTATGACAACACAATGACACATTGTCACAATGGCCCATTATGACATCACATTGACCCATTGTCACAATGGCCCATTATGACATCACAATGGCCCATTATGACATTACAATGACCCATTGTCACAATGACCCATTATGACATCACAATGACCCATTGTCACAATGACCCATTATGACATCACAATGGCCCATTATGACATCACAATGACCCATTGTCACAATGGCCCATTATGACATCACAATGACCCATTGTCACAATGGCCCATTATGACATCACAATGGCCCATTATGACATCACAATGACCCATTGTCACAATGGCCCATTATGACATCACAATGACCCATTGTCACAATGGCCCATTATGACATCACAATGGCCCATTATGACATCACAATGACCCATTGTCACAATGGTCCATTATGAAATCACAATGACCCATTATGACATCACAATGACCCATTGTCACAATGGTCCATTATGACATCACAATGACCCATTATGACATCATAATGACCAATTGTTACAATGGCCCATTATGACATCACAATGACCCATTGTCACAATGGCTCATTATGACATCACATTGACCCATTGTCACAATGGCCCATTATGACATCACAATGACCCATTATGACATCACAATGGCCCATTATGACATCAGAATGACCCATTATGACATCATAATGACCCATTGTCACAATGGCCCATTATGACATCACAATGACCAATTATGACATCACAATGACCCATTGTCACAATGGCCCATTATGACATCACAATGGTCCCATTATGACATCACGATGACCAATTGTCACAATAGCCCATTATGACATCACAATGACCCATTATGACATCATAATGAACCATTGTCACAATAGCCCATTATGACATCACAATGACCCATTGTCACAATGGCCCATTTTGACATCACATAGACCCATTATGACATCACAATGACCCATTGTCACAATGGCCCATTATGACATCACAATGACCCATTATGACATCACAATGACCCATTGTCACAATGGCCCATTATGACATCACAATGGCCCATTGTCACAATGGCCCATTATGACATCACAATGACCCATTGTCACAATGGCCCATTATGACATCACAATGAACCATTGTCACAATGGCCCATTATGACATCACAATGGCCCATTATGACATCACAATGACCCATTATGACATCACAATGACCCATTGTCATAATGGCCCATTATGACAACACAATGACCCATTGTCACAATGGCCCATTATGACATCACAATGGTCCATTATGACATCACAATGACCGATTGTCACAATGGCCAATTATGACATCACAATGGCCCATTATGACATCACAATGACCCATTGTCAGAATGGCCCATTATGACATCACAATGGGCCATTATGACATCACAATGACCCATTGTCACAATGGCCCATTATGACAACACAATGACCCATTGTCACAATGGCCCATTATGACATCACAATGACCCATTGTCACAATGGCCCATTATGACCTCACAATGACACATTGTCACAATGGTCCATTATGACATCACAATGACCCATTGTCACAATGGCCAATTATGACATCACAATGGCCCATTATGACATCACAATGACCCATTGTCAGAATGGCCCATTATGACATCACAATGGGCCATTATGACATCACAATGACCCATTGTCACAATGGCCCATTATGACAACACAATGACCCATTGTCACAATGGCCCATTATGACATCACAATGACCCATTGTCACAATGGCCCATTATGACCTCACAATGACACATTGTCACAATGGCCCATTATGACATCACAATGACCCATTGTCACAATGGCCCATTATGACATCACAATGGCCCATTATGACATCACAATGACCCATTGTCACAATGGCCCATTATGACAACACAATGACCCATTGTCACAATGGCCCATTATGACATCACAATGACCCATTGTCACAATGGCCCATTATGACAACACAATGACCCATTGTCACAATGGCCCATTATGACATCACAATGACCCATTATGACATCAGAATGACCCATTGTCACAATGGCCCATTATGACATCACAATGACCCATTATGACATCACAATGACCTATTGTCACAATGGCCCATTATGACATCACAATGACCCATTGTCACAATGGCCCATTATGACATCACAATGACCCATTGTCACAATGGCCCATTATGACATCACAATGACCCATTGTCACAATGGCCCATTATGACATCACAATGACCCATTGTCACAATGGCCCATTATGACATCACAATGACCCATTGTCACAATGGCCCATTATGACATCACAATGACCCATTGTCACAATGGCCCATTATGACATCACAATGACCCATTGTCACAATGGCCCATTATGACATCACAATGACCCATTGTCACAATGGCCCATTATGACATCACAATGGCCCATTATGACATCACATTGACCCATTGTCACAATGGTCCATTATGACATCACAATGGCCCATTATGACATCACAATGACCCATTGTCACAATGGCCCATTATGATATCACAATGACCCATTGTCACAATAGCCCATTATGACATCACATTGACCCATTGTCACAATGGCCCATTTTGACATCACAATGACCCATTGTCACAATGGCCCATTATGACATCACAATGACCCATTGTCACAATGGCCCATTATGACATCACAATGACCCATTGTCACAATGGCCCATTATGACATCACAATGACCCATTGTCACAATGGCCCATTATGACATCACAATGACCCATTGTCACAATGGCCCATTATGACATCACAATGACCCATTGTCACAATGGCCCATTATGACATCACAATGACCCATTGTCACAATGGCCCATTATGACATCACAATGGCCCATTATGACATCACAATGACCCATTGTCACAATGGTCCATTATGACATCACAATGACCCATTGTCACAATGGCCCATTGTGACATCACAATGACCCATTGTCACAATAGCCCATTATGACATCACATTGACCCATTATGACATCACAATGACCCATTGTCACAATGGCCCATTATGACATCACAATGACCCATTATGACATCACAATGACCCATTATGACATCACAATGGCCCATTATGACATCACAATGACCCATTATGACATCACAATGACCCATTGTCACAATGGCCCATTATGACATCACAATGACCCATTATGACATCACAATGACCCATTGTCACAATAGCCCATTATGACATCACAATGACCCACTATGACATCACAATGACCCATTATGACATCACAATGGCCCATTATGACATCAGAATGACCCATTATGACATCATAATGACCCATTGTCACAATGGCCCATTATGACATCACAATGACCAATTATGACATCACAATGACCCATTGTCACAATGGCCCATTATGACATCACAATGGTCCCATTATGACATCACGATGACCAATTGTCACAATAGCCCATTATGACATCACAATGACCCATTATGACATCATAATGAACCATTGTCACAATAGCCCATTATGACATCACAATGACCCATTGTCACAATGGCCCATTTTGACATCACATAGACCCATTATGACATCACAATGACCCATTGTCACAATGGCCCATTATGACATCACAATGACCCATTATGACATCACAATGACCCATTGTCACAATGGCCCATTATGACATCACAATGGCCCATTGTCACAATGGCCCATTATGACATCACAATGACCCATTGTCACAATGGCCCATTATGACATCACAATGAACCATTGTCACAATGGCCCATTATGACATCACAATGGCCCATTATGACATCACAATGACCCATTATGACATCACAATGACCCATTGTCATAATGGCCCATTATGACAACACAATGACCCATTGTCACAATGGCCCATTATGACATCACAATGGTCCATTATGACATCACAATGACCGATTGTCACAATGGCCAATTATGACATCACAATGGCCCATTATGACATCACAATGACCCATTGTCAGAATGGCCCATTATGACATCACAATAGGCCATTATGACATCACAATGACCCATTGTCACAATGGCCCATTATGACAACACAATGACCCATTGTCACAATAGCCCATTATGACATCATAATGACCAATTGTCACAATGGCCCATTATGACAACACAATGACCCATTGTCACAATGGCCCATTATGACATCACAATGACCCATTGTCACAATGGCCCATTATGACCTCACAATGACACATTGTCACAATGGCCCATTATGACATCACAATGACCCATTGTCACAATGGCCCATTATGACATCACAATGGCCCATTATGACATCACAATGACCCATTGTCACAATGGCCCATTATGACAACACAATGACCCATTGTCACAATGGCCCATTATGACATCACAATGACCTATTGTCACAATGGCCCATTATGACAACACAATGACCCATTGTCACAATGGCCCATTATGACATCAGAATGACCCATTATGACATCAGAATGACCCATTGTCACAATGGCCCATTATGACATCACAATGACCCATTATGACATCACAATGACCTATTGTCACAATGGCCCATTATGACATCACAATGACCCATTGTCACAATGGCCCATTATGACATCACAATGACCCATTGTCACAATGGCCCATTATGACATCACAATGACCCATTGTCACAATGGCCCATTATGACATCACAATGACCCATTGTCACAATGGCCCATTATGACATCACAATGACCCATTGTCACAATGGCCCATTATGACATCACAATGACCCATTGTCACAATGGCCCATTATGACATCACAATGACCCATTGTCACAATGGCCCATTATGACATCACAATGACCCATTGTCACAATGGCCCATTATGACATCACAATGACCCATTGTCACAATGGCCCATTATGACATCACAATGGCCCATTATGACATCACAATGACCCATTGTCACAATGGCCCATTATGATATCACAATGACCCATTGTCACAATAGCCCATTATGACATCACATTGACCCATTGTCACAATGGCCCATTTTGACATCACAATGACCCATTGTCACAATGGCCCATTATGACATCACAATGACCCATTGTCACAATGGCCCATTATGACATCACAATGACCCATTGTCACAATGGCCCATTATGACATCACAATGACCCATTGTCACAATGGCCCATTATGACATCACAATGACCCATTGTCACAATGGCCCATTATGACATCACAATGGCCCATTGTCACAATGGCCCATTATGACATCACAATGGCCCATTATGACATCACAATGACCCATTGTCACAATGGCCCATTATGACATCACAATGACCCATTATGACATCACAATGACCCATTGTCACAATGGCCCATTATGACATCACAATGGTCCCATTATGACATCACAATGACCCATTGTCACAATAGCCCATTATGACATCACAATGACCCATTGTCACAATGGCCCATTATGACATCACAATGACCCATTGTCACAATGGCCCATTATGACATCACAATGGCCCATTATGACATCACAATGACCCATTGTCACAATGGTCCATTATGACATCACAATGACCCATTATGACATCATAATGACCAATTGTCACAATGGCCCATTATGACATCACAATGACCCATTGTCACAATGGCTCATTATGACATCACATTGACCCATTGTCACAATGGCCCATTATGACATCACAATGACCCATTGTCACAATGGCCCATTATGACATCACAATGACCAATTGTCACAATGGCCCATTATGACATCACAATGACCCATTGTCACAATGGCCCATTATGACATCACAATGGCACATTATGACATCATAATGACCAATTGTCACAATGGCCCATTATGACATCACAATGACCCATTGTCACAATGGCCCATTATGACATCACAATGGCCCATTATGACATCACAATGACCCATTATCACAATGGCCCATTATGACATCACAATGACCCATTGTCACAATGGCCCATTATGACATCACAATAACCCATTGTCACAATGGCCCATTATGACATCACAATGACCCATTATGACATCACAATGACCCATTGTCACAATGGCCCATTATGACATCACAATGACCCATTATTACCTCACAATGACCCATTGTCACAATGGCCCATTATGACAACACAATGACACATTGTCACAATGGCCCATTATGACATCACATTGACCCATTGTCACAATGGCCCATTATGACATCACAATGGCCCATTATGACATTACAATGACCCATTGTCACAATGACCCATTATGACATCACAATGACCCATTGTCACAATGACCCATTATGACATCACAATGGCCCATTATGACATCACAATGACCCATTGTCACAATGGCCCATTATGACATCACAATGACCCATTGTCACAATGGCCCATTATGACATCACAATGGCCCATTATGACATCACAATGACCCATTGTCACAATGGCCCATTATGACATCACAATGACCCATTGTCACAATGGCCCATTATGACATCACAATGGCCCATTATGACATCACAATGACCCATTGTCACAATGGTCCATTATGAAATCACAATGACCCATTATGACATCACAATGACCCATTGTCACAATGGTCCATTATGACATCACAATGACCCATTATGACATCATAATGACCAATTGTCACAATGGCCCATTATGACATCACAATGACCCATTGTCACAATGGCTCATTATGACATCACATTGACCCATTGTCACAATGGCCCATTATGACATCACAATGACCCATTGTCACAATGGCCCATTATGACATCACAATGACCAATTGTCACAATGGCCCATTATGACATCACAATGACCCATTGTCACAATGGCCCATTATGACATCACAATGGCACATTATGACATCATAATGACCAATTGTCACAATGGCCCATTATGACATCACAATGACCCATTGTCACAATGGCCCATTATGACATCACAATGGCACATTATGACATCATAATGACCAATTGTCACAATGGCCCATTATGACATCACAATGACCCATTGTCACAATGGCCCATTATGACATCACAATGGCCCATTATGACATCACAATGACCCATTATCACAATGGCCCATTATGACATCACAATGACCCATTGTCACAATGGCCCATTATGACATCACAATAACCCATTGTCACAATGGCCCATTATGACATCACAATGACCCATTATGACATCACAATGACCCATTGTCACAATGGCCCATTATGACATCACAATGACCCATTACTACCTCACAATGACCCATTGTCACAATGGCCCATTATGACAACACAATGACACATTGTCACAATGGCCCATTATGACATCACATTGACCCATTGTCACAATGGCCCATTATGACATCACAATGGCCCATTATGACATCACAATGACCCATTATCACAATGGCCCATTATGACATCACAATGACCCATTGTCACAATGGCCCATTATGACATCACAATAACCCATTGTCACAATGGCCCATTATGACATCACAATGACCCATTATGACATCACAATGACCCATTGTCACAATGGCCCATTATGACATCACAATGACCCATTGTCACAATGGCCCATTATGACATCACAATGGCACATTATGACATCACAATGACCCATTGTCACAATGGCCCATTATGACATCACAATGACCCATTGTCACAATGGCCCATTATGACATCACAACGGCCCATTATGACATCACAATGACCCATTATCACAATGGCCCATTATGACATCACAATGACCCATTGTCACAATGGCCCATTATGACATCACAATGGCCCATTATGACATCACAATGACCCATTGTCACAATGGCCCATTATGACATCACAATGACCCATTATGACATCACAATGACCCATTGTCACAATGGCCCATTATGACATCACAATGGTCCCATTATGACATCACAATGACCCATTGTCACAATAGCCCATTATGACATCACAATGACCCATTGTCACAATGGCCCATTATGACATCACAATGACCCATTGTCACAATGGCCCATTATGACATCACAATGGCCCATTATGACATCACAATGACCCATTGTCACAATGGCCCATTATGACATCACAATGACCCATTATGACATCACAATGACCCATTGTCACAATGGCCCATTATGACATCACAATGACCCATTGTCACAATGGCTCATTATGACATCACATTGACCCATTGTCACAATGGCCCATTATGACATCACAATGACCCATTGTCACAATGGCCCATTATGACATCACAATGACCAATTGTCACAATGGCCCATTATGACATCACAATGACCCATTGTCACAATGGCCCATTATGACATCACAATGGCACATTATGACATCATAATGACCAATTGTCACAATGGCCCATTATGACATCACAATGACCCATTGTCACAATGGCCCATTATGACATCACAATGGCCCATTATGACATCACAATGACCCATTATCACAATGGCCCATTATGACATCACAATGACCCATTGTCACAATGGCCCATTATGACATCACAATAACCCATTGTCACAATGGCCCATTATGACATCACAATGACCCATTATGACATCACAATGACCCATTGTCACAATGGCCCATTATGACATCACAATGACCCATTATTACCTCACAATGACCCATTGTCACAATGGCCCATTATGACAACACAATGACACATTGTCACAATGGCCCATTATGACATCACATTGACCCATTGTCACAATGGCCCATTATGACATCACAATGGCCCATTATGACATTACAATGACCCATTGTCACAATGACCCATTATGACATCACAATGACCCATTGTCACAATGACCCATTATGACATCACAATGGCCCATTATGACATCACAATGACCCATTGTCACAATGGCCCATTATGACATCACAATGACCCATTGTCACAATGGCCCATTATGACATCATAATGGCCCATTATGACATCACAATGACCCATTGTCAAAATGGCCCATTATGACATCACAATGACCCATTGTCACAATGGCCCATTATGACATCACAATGGCCCATTATGACATCACAATGACCCATTGTCACAATGGCCCATTATGACATCACAATGACCCATTGTCACAATGGCCCATTATGACATCACAATGGCCCATTATGACATCACAATGACCCATTGTCACAATGGTCCCATTATGACATCACAATGACCCATTGTCACAATAGCCCATTATGACATCACAATGACCCATTGTCACAATGGCCCATTATGACATCACAATGACCCATTGTCACAATGGCCCATTATGACATCACAATGACCCATTGTCACAATGGCCCATTATGACATCACAATGACCCATTGTCACAATGGCCCATTATGACATCACAATGACCCATTGTCACAATGGTCCATTATGAAATCACAATGACCCATTATGACATCACAATGACCCATTGTCACAATGGTCCATTATGACATCACAATGACCCATTATGACATCATAATGACCAATTGTCACAATGGCCCATTATGACATCACAATGACCCATTGTCACAATGGCTCATTATGACATCACATTGACCCATTGTCACAATGGCCCATTATGACATCACAATGACCCATTGTCACAATGGCCCATTATGACATCACAATGACCAATTGTCACAATGGCCCATTATGACATCACAATGGCACATTATGACATCATAATGACCAATTGTCACAATGGCCCATTATGACATCACAATGACCCATTGTCACAATGGCCCATTATGACATCACAATGGCCCATTATGACATCACAATGACCCATTATCACAATGGCCCATTATGACATCACAATGACCCATTGTCACAATGGCCCATTATGACATCACAATAACCCATTGTCACAATGGCCCATTATGACATCACAATGACCCATTATGACATCACAATGACCCATTGTCACAATGGCCCATTATGACATCACAATGACCCATTATTACCTCACAATGACCCATTGTCACAATGGCCCATTATGACAACACAATGACACATTGTCACAATGGCCCATTATGACATCACATTGACCCATTGTCACAATGGCCCATTATGACATCACAATGGCCCATTATGACATCACAATGACCCATTATCACAATGGCCCATTATGACATCACAATGACCCATTGTCACAATGGCCCATTATGACATCACAATAACCCATTGTCACAATGGCCCATTATGACATCACAATGACCCATTATGACATCACAATGACCCATTGTCACAATGGCCCATTATGACATCACAATGACCCATTGTCACAATGGCCCATTATGACATCACAATGGCACATTATGATATCACAATGACCCATTGTCACAATGGCCCATTATGACATCACAATGACCCATTGTCACAATGGCCCATTATGACATCACAACGGCCCATTATGACATCACAATGACCCATTATCACAATGGCCCATTATGACATCACAATGACCCATTGTCACAATGGCCCATTATGACATCACAATGGCCCATTATGACATCACAATGACCCATTGTCACAATGGCCCATTATGACATCACAATGACCCATTATGACATCACAATGACCCATTGTCACAATGGCCCATTATGACATCACAATGGTCCCATTATGACATCACAATGACCCATTGTCACAATAGCCCATTATGACATCACAATGACCCATTGTCACAATGGCCCATTATGACATCACAATGACCCATTGTCACAATGGCCCATTATGACATCACAATGGCCCATTATTACATCACAATGACCCATTGTCACAATGGCCCATTATGACATCACAATAACCCATTATGACATCACAATGACCCATTGTCACAATGGCCCATTATGACATCACAATGGTCCCATTATGACATCACAATGGCCCATTGTCACAATGGCCCATTATGACATCACAATGGCCCATTATGACATCACAATGACCCATTGTCACAATGGCCCATTATGACATCACAATGACCCATTATGACATCACAATGACCCATTGTCACAATGGCCCATTATGACATCACAATGGTCCCATTATGACATCACAATGACCCATTGTCACAATAGCCCATTATGACATCACAATGACCCATTGTCACAATGGCCCATTATGACATCACAATGACCCATTGTCACAATGGCCCATTATGACATCACAATGACCCATTGTCACAATGGCCCATTATGACATCACAATGACCCATTGTCACAATGGCCCATTATGACATCACAATGACCCATTGTCACAATGGCCCATTATGACATCACAATGGCCCATTGTCACAATGGCCCATTATGACATCACAATGGCCCATTATGACATCACAATGACCCATTGTCACAATGGCCCATTATGACATCACAATGACCCATTATGACATCACAATGACCCATTGTCACAATGGCCCATTATGACATCACAATGGTCCCATTATGACATCACAATGACCCATTGTCACAATAGCCCATTATGACATCACAATGACCCATTGTCACAATGGCCCATTATGACATCACAATGACCCATTGTCACAATGGCCCATTATGACATCACAATGGCCCATTATGACATCACAATGACCCATTGTCACAATGGTCCATTATGACATCACAATGACCCATTATGACATCATAATGACCAATTGTCACAATGGCCCATTATGACATCACAATGACCCATTGTCACAATGGCTCATTATGACATCACATTGACCCATTGTCACAATGGCCCATTATGACATCACAATGACCCATTGTCACAATGGCCCATTATGACATCACAATGACCAATTGTCACAATGGCCCATTATGACATCACAATGACCCATTGTCACAATGGCCCATTATGACATCACAATGGCACATTATGACATCATAATGACCAATTGTCACAATGGCCCATTATGACATCACAATGACCCATTGTCACAATGGCCCATTATGACATCACAATGGCCCATTATGACATCACAATGACCCATTATCACAATGGCCCATTATGACATCACAATGACCCATTGTCACAATGGCCCATTATGACATCACAATAACCCATTGTCACAATGGCCCATTATGACATCACAATGACCCATTATGACATCACAATGACCCATTGTCACAATGGCCCATTATGACATCACAATGACCCATTATTACCTCACAATGACCCATTGTCACAATGGCCCATTATGACAACACAATGACACATTGTCACAATGGCCCATTATGACATCACATTGACCCATTGTCACAATGGCCCATTATGACATCACAATGGCCCATTATGACATTACAATGACCCATTGTCACAATGACCCATTATGACATCACAATGACCCATTGTCACAATGACCCATTATGACATCACAATGGCCCATTATGACATCACAATGACCCATTGTCACAATGGCCCATTATGACATCACAATGACCCATTGTCACAATGGCCCATTATGACATCACAATGGCCCATTATGACATCACAATGACCCATTGTCACAATGGCCCATTATGACATCACAATGACCCATTGTCACAATGGCCCATTATGACATCACAATGGCCCATTATGACATCACAATGACCCATTGTCACAATGGTCCATTATGAAATCACAATGACCCATTATGACATCACAATGACCCATTGTCACAATGGTCCATTATGACATCACAATGACCCATTATGACATCATAATGACCAATTGTCACAATGGCCCATTATGACATCACAATGACCCATTGTCACAATGGCTCATTATGACATCACATTGACCCATTGTCACAATGGCCCATTATGACATCACAATGACCCATTGTCACAATGGCCCATTATGACATCACAATGACCAATTGTCACAATGGCCCATTATGACATCACAATGACCCATTGTCACAATGGCCCATTATGACATCACAATGGCACATTATGACATCATAATGACCAATTGTCACAATGGCTCATTATGACATCACAATGACCCATTGTCACAATGGCCCATTATGACATCACAATGGCCCATTATGACATCACAATGACCCATTATCACAATGGCCCATTATGACATCACAATGACCCATTGTCACAATGGCCCATTATGACATCACAATAACCCATTGTCACAATGGCCCATTATGACATCACAATGACCCATTATGACATCACAATGACCCATTGTCACAATGGCCCATTATGACATCACAATGACCCATTATTACCTCACAATGACCCATTGTCACAATGGCCCATTATGACAACACAATGACACATTGTCACAATGGCCCATTATGACATCACATTGACCCATTGTCACAATGGTCCATTATGAAATCACAATGACCCATTATGACATCACAATGACCCATTGTCACAATGGTCCATTATGACATCACAATGACCCATTATGACATCATAATGACCAATTGTCACAATGGCCCATTATGACATCACAATGACCCATTGTCACAATGGCTCATTATGACATCACATTGACCCATTGTCACAATGGCCCATTATGACATCACAATGACCCATTGTCACAATGGCCCATTATGACATCACAATGACCAATTGTCACAATGGCCCATTATGACATCACAATGACCCATTGTCACAATGGCCCATTATGACATCACAATGGCACATTATGACATCATAATGACCAATTGTCACAATGGCCCATTATGACATCACAATGACCCATTGTCACAATGGCCCATTATGACATCACAATGGCCCATTATGACATCACAATGACCCATTATCACAATGGCCCATTATGACATCACAATGACCCATTGTCACAATGGCCCATTATGACATCACAATAACCCATTGTCACAATGGCCCATTATGACATCACAATGACCCATTATGACATCACAATGACCCATTGTCACAATGGCCCATTATGACATCACAATGACCCATTATTACCTCACAATGACCCATTGTCACAATGGCCCATTATGACAACACAATGACACATTGTCACAATGGCCCATTATGACATCACATTGACCCATTGTCACAATGGCCCATTATGACATCACAATGGCCCATTATGACATCACAATGACCCATTATCACAATGGCCCATTATGACATCACAATGACCCATTGTCACAATGGCCCATTATGACATCACAATAACCCATTGTCACAATGGCCCATTATGACATCACAATGACCCATTATGACATCACAATGACCCATTGTCACAATGGCCCATTATGACATCACAATGACCCATTGTCACAATGGCCCATTATGACATCACAATGGCACATTATGATATCACAATGACCCATTGTCACAATGGCCCATTATGACATCACAATGACCCATTGTCACAATGGCCCATTATGACATCACAACGGCCCATTATGACATCACAATGACCCATTATCACAATGGCCCATTATGACATCACAATGACCCATTGTCACAATGGCCCATTATGACATCACAATGGCCCATTATGACATCACAATGACCCATTGTCACAATGGCCCATTATGACATCACAATGACCCATTATGACATCACAATGACCCATTGTCACAATGGCCCATTATGACATCACAATGGTCCCATTATGACATCACAATGACCCATTGTCACAATAGCCCATTATGACATCACAATGACCCATTGTCACAATGGCCCATTATGACATCACAATGACCCATTGTCACAATGGCCCATTATGACATCACAATGGCCCATTATGACATCACAATGACCCATTGTCACAATGGCCCATTATGACATCACAATAACCCATTATGACATCACAATGACCCATTGTCACAATGGCCCATTATGACATCACAATGGTCCCATTATGACATCACAATGGCCCATTGTCACAATGGCCCATTATGACATCACAATGGCCCATTATGACATCACAATGACCCATTGTCACAATGGCCCATTATGACATCACAATGACCCATTATGACATCACAATGACCCATTGTCACAATGGCCCATTATGACATCACAATGGTCCCATTATGACATCACAATGACCCATTGTCACAATAGCCCATTATGACATCACAATGACCCATTGTCACAATGGCCCATTATGACATCACAATGACCCATTGTCACAATGGCCCATTATGACATCACAATGACCCATTGTCACAATGGCCCATTATGACATCACAATGACCCATTGTCACAATGGCCCATTATGACATCACAATGACCCATTGTCACAATGGCCCATTATGACATCACAATGGCCCATTGTCACAATGGCCCATTATGACATCACAATGGCCCATTATGACATCACAATGACCCATTGTCACAATGGCCCATTATGACATCACAATGACCCATTATGACATCACAATGACCCATTGTCACAATGGCCCATTATGACATCACAATGGTCCCATTATGACATCACAATGACCCATTGTCACAATAGCCCATTATGACATCACAATGACCCATTGTCACAATGGCCCATTATGACATCACAATGACCCATTGTCACAATGGCCCATTATGACATCACAATGGCCCATTATGACATCACAATGACCCATTGTCACAATGGTCCATTATGACATCACAATGACCCATTATGACATCATAATGACCAATTGTCACAATGGCCCATTATGACATCACAATGACCCATTGTCACAATGGCTCATTATGACATCACATTGACCCATTGTCACAATGGCCCATTATGACATCACAATGACCCATTGTCACAATGGCCCATTATGACATCACAATGACCAATTGTCACAATGGCCCATTATGACATCACAATGACCCATTGTCACAATGGCCCATTATGACATCACAATGGCACATTATGACATCATAATGACCAATTGTCACAATGGCCCATTATGACATCACAATGACCCATTGTCACAATGGCCCATTATGACATCACAATGGCCCATTATGACATCACAATGACCCATTATCACAATGGCCCATTATGACATCACAATGACCCATTGTCACAATGGCCCATTATGACATCACAATAACCCATTGTCACAATGGCCCATTATGACATCACAATGACCCATTATGACATCACAATGACCCATTGTCACAATGGCCCATTATGACATCACAATGACCCATTATTACCTCACAATGACCCATTGTCACAATGGCCCATTATGACAACACAATGACACATTGTCACAATGGCCCATTATGACATCACATTGACCCATTGTCACAATGGCCCATTATGACATCACAATGGCCCATTATGACATTACAATGACCCATTGTCACAATGACCCATTATGACATCACAATGACCCATTGTCACAATGACCCATTATGACATCACAATGGCCCATTATGACATCACAATGACCCATTGTCACAATGGCCCATTATGACATCACAATGACCCATTGTCACAATGGCCCATTATGACATCACAATGGCCCATTATGACATCACAATGACCCATTGTCACAATGGCCCATTATGACATCACAATGACCCATTGTCACAATGGCCCATTATGACATCACAATGGCCCATTATGACATCACAATGACCCATTGTCACAATGGTCCATTATGAAATCACAATGACCCATTATGACATCACAATGACCCATTGTCACAATGGTCCATTATGACATCACAATGACCCATTATGACATCATAATGACCAATTGTTACAATGGCCCATTATGACATCACAATGACCCATTGTCACAATGGCTCATTATGACATCACATTGACCCATTGTCACAATGGCCCATTATGACATCACAATGACCCATTATGACATCACAATGGCCCATTATGACATCAGAATGACCCATTATGACATCATAATGACCCATTGTCACAATGGCCCATTATGACATCACAATGACCAATTATGACATCACAATGACCCATTGTCACAATGGCCCATTATGACATCACAATGGTCCCATTATGACATCACGATGACCAATTGTCACAATAGCCCATTATGACATCACAATGACCCATTATGACATCATAATGAACCATTGTCACAATAGCCCATTATGACATCACAATGACCCATTGTCACAATGGCCCATTTTGACATCACATAGACCCATTATGACATCACAATGACCCATTGTCACAATGGCCCATTATGACATCACAATGACCCATTATGACATCACAATGACCCATTGTCACAATGGCCCATTATGACATCACAATGGCCCATTGTCACAATGGCCCATTATGACATCACAATGACCCATTGTCACAATGGCCCATTATGACATCACAATGAACCATTGTCACAATGGCCCATTATGACATCACAATGGCCCATTATGACATCACAATGACCCATTATGACATCACAATGACCCATTGTCATAATGGCCCATTATGACAACACAATGACCCATTGTCACAATGGCCCATTATGACATCACAATGGTCCATTATGACATCACAATGACCGATTGTCACAATGGCCAATTATGACATCACAATGGCCCATTATGACATCACAATGACCCATTGTCAGAATGGCCCATTATGACATCACAATGGGCCATTATGACATCACAATGACCCATTGTCACAATGGCCCATTATGACAACACAATGACCCATTGTCACAATGGCCCATTATGACATCACAATGACCCATTGTCACAATGGCCCATTATGACCTCACAATGACACATTGTCACAATGGTCCATTATGACATCACAATGACCCATTGTCACAATGGCCAATTATGACATCACAATGGCCCATTATGACATCACAATGACCCATTGTCAGAATGGCCCATTATGACATCACAATGGGCCATTATGACATCACAATGACCCATTGTCACAATGGCCCATTATGACAACACAATGACCCATTGTCACAATGGCCCATTATGACATCACAATGACCCATTGTCACAATGGCCCATTATGACCTCACAATGACACATTGTCACAATGGCCCATTATGACATCACAATGACCCATTGTCACAATGGACCATTATGACATCACAATGGCCCATTATGACATCACAATGACCCATTGTCACAATGGCCCATTATGACAACACAATGACCCATTGTCACAATGGCCCATTATGACATCACAATGACCCATTGTCACAATGGCCCATTATGACAACACAATGACCCATTGTCACAATGGCCCATTATGACATCACAATGACCCATTATGACATCAGAATGACCCATTGTCACAATGGCCCATTATGACATCACAATGACCCATTATGACATCACAATGACCTATTGTCACAATGGCCCATTATGACATCACAATGACCCATTGTCACAATGGCCCATTATGACATCACAATGACCCATTGTCACAATGGCCCATTATGACATCACAATGACCCATTGTCACAATGGCCCATTATGACATCACAATGACCCATTGTCACAATGGCCCATTATGACATCACAATGACCCATTGTCACAATGGCCCATTATGACATCACAATGACCCATTGTCACAATGGCCCATTATGACATCACAATGACCCATTGTCACAATGGCCCATTATGACATCACAATGACCCATTGTCACAATGGCCCATTATGACATCACAATGGCCCATTATGACATCACATTGACCCATTGTCACAATGGTCCATTATGACATCACAATGGCCCATTATGACATCACAATGACCCATTGTCACAATGGCCCATTATGATATCACAATGACCCATTGTCACAATAGCCCATTATGACATCACATTGACCCATTGTCACAATGGCCCATTTTGACATCACAATGACCCATTGTCACAATGGCCCATTATGACATCACAATGACCCATTGTCACAATGGCCCATTATGACATCACAATGACCCATTGTCACAATGGCCCATTATGACATCACAATGACCCATTGTCACAATGGCCCATTATGACATCACAATGACCCATTGTCACAATGGCCCATTATGACATCACAATGACCCATTGTCACAATGGCCCATTATGACATCACAATGACCCATTGTCACAATGGCCCATTATGACATCACAATGGCCCATTATGACATCACAATGACCCATTGTCACAATGGTCCATTATGACATCACAATGACCCATTGTCACAATGGCCCATTGTGACATCACAATGACCCATTGTCACAATAGCCCATTATGACATCACATTGACCCATTATGACATCACAATGACCCATTGTCACAATGGCCCATTATGACATCACAATGACCCATTATGACATCACAATGACCCATTATGACATCACAATGGCCCATTATGACATCACAATGACCCATTATGACATCACAATGACCCATTGTCACAATGGCCCATTATGACATCACAATGACCCATTATGACATCACAATGACCCATTGTCACAATAGCCCATTATGACATCACAATGACCCACTATGACATCACAATGACCCATTATGACATCACAATGGCCCATTATGACATCAGAATGACCCATTATGACATCATAATGACCCATTGTCACAATGGCCCATTATGACATCACAATGACCAATTATGACATCACAATGACCCATTGTCACAATGGCCCATTATGACATCACAATGGTCCCATTATGACATCACGATGACCAATTGTCACAATAGCCCATTATGACATCACAATGACCCATTATGACATCATAATGAACCATTGTCACAATAGCCCATTATGACATCACAATGACCCATTGTCACAATGGCCCATTTTGACATCACATAGACCCATTATGACATCACAATGACCCATTGTCACAATGGCCCATTATGACATCACAATGACCCATTATGACATCACAATGACCCATTGTCACAATGGCCCATTATGACATCACAATGGCCCATTGTCACAATGGCCCATTATGACATCACAATGACCCATTGTCACAATGGCCCATTATGACATCACAATGAACCATTGTCACAATGGCCCATTATGACATCACAATGGCCCATTATGACATCACAATGACCCATTATGACATCACAATGACCCATTGTCATAATGGCCCATTATGACAACACAATAACCCATTGTCACAATGGCCCATTATGACATCACAATGGTCCATTATGACATCACAATGACCGATTGTCACAATGGCCAATTATGACATCACAATGGCCCATTATGACATCACAATGACCCATTGTCAGAATGGCCCATTATGACATCACAATGGGCCATTATGACATCACAATGACCCATTGTCACAATGGCCCATTATGACAACACAATGACCCATTGTCACAATGGCCCATTATGACATCACAATGACCCATTGTCACAATGGCTCATTATGACATCACATTGACCCATTGTCACAATGGCCCATTATGACATCACAATGACCCATTGTCACAATGGCCCATTATGACATCACAATGACCAATTGTCATAATGGCCCATTATGACATCATAATGACCAATTGTCACAATGACCCATTATGAAATCACAATGGCCCATTATGACATCACAATGACCCATTGTCACAATGGCCCATTATGACATCACAATGATCCATTATGACATCATAATGACCCATTGTCACAATGGCCCATTATGACATCACAATGACCCATTGTCACAATGGCCCATTATGACATCACAATGAACCATTGTCACAATGGCCCATTATGACATCACAATGGCCCATTATGACATCACAATGGCCCATTATGACATCACAATGACCCATTATGACATCACAATGACCCATTGTCATAATGGCCCATTATGACAACACAATGACCCATTGTCACAATGGCCCATTATGACATCACAATGGTCCATTATGACATCACAATGACCGATTGTCACAATGGCCAATTATGACATCACAATGGCCCATTATGACATCACAATGACCCATTGTCAGAATGGCCCATTATGACATCACAATGGGCCATTATGACATCACAATGACCCATTGTCACAATGGCCCATTATGACAACACAATGACCCATTGTCACAATGGCCCATTATGACATCACAATGACCCATTGTCACAATGGCCCATTATGACCTCACAATGACACATTGTCACAATGGTCCATTATGACATCACAATGACCCATTGTCACAATGGCCAATTATGACATCACAATGGCCCATTATGACATCACAATGACCCATTGTCAGAATGGCCCATTATGACATCACAATGGGCCATTATGACATCACAATGACCCATTGTCACAATGGCCCATTATGACAACACAATGACCCATTGTCACAATGGCCCATTATGACATCACAATGACCCATTGTCACAATGGCCCATTATGACCTCACAATGACACATTGTCACAATGGCCCATTATGACATCACAATGACCCATTGTCACAATGGACCATTATGACATCACAATGGCCCATTATGACATCACAATGACCCATTGTCACAATGGCCCATTATGACAACACAATGACCCATTGTCACAATGGCCCATTATGACATCACAATGACCCATTGTCACAATGGCCCATTATGACAACACAATGACCCATTGTCACAATGGCCCATTATGACATCACAATGACCCATTATGACATCAGAATGACCCATTGTCACAATGGCCCATTATGACATCACAATGACCCATTATGACATCACAATGACCTATTGTCACAATGGCCCATTATGACATCACAATGACCCATTGTCACAATGGCCCATTATGACATCACAATGACCCATTGTCACAATGGCCCATTATGACATCACAATGACCCATTGTCACAATGGCCCATTATGACATCACAATGACCCATTGTCACAATGGCCCATTATGACATCACAATGACCCATTGTCACAATGGCCCATTATGACATCACAATGACCCATTGTCACAATGGCCCATTATGACATCACAATGACCCATTGTCACAATGGCCCATTATGACATCACAATGACCCATTGTCACAATGGCCCATTATGACATCACAATGGCCCATTATGACATCACATTGACCCATTGTCACAATGGTCCATTATGACATCACAATGGCCCATTATGACATCACAATGACCCATTGTCACAATGGCCCATTATGATATCACAATGACCCATTGTCACAATAGCCCATTATGACATCACATTGACCCATTGTCACAATGGCCCATTTTGACATCACAATGACCCATTGTCACAATGGCCCATTATGACATCACAATGACCCATTGTCACAATGGCCCATTATGACATCACAATGACCCATTGTCACAATGGCCCATTATGACATCACAATGACCCATTGTCACAATGGCCCATTATGACATCACAATGACCCATTGTCACAATGGCCCATTATGACATCACAATGACCCATTGTCACAATGGCCCATTATGACATCACAATGACCCATTGTCACAATGGCCCATTATGACATCACAATGGCCCATTATGACATCACAATGACCCATTGTCACAATGGTCCATTATGACATCACAATGACCCATTGTCACAATGGCCCATTGTGACATCACAATGACCCATTGTCACAATAGCCCATTATGACATCACATTGACCCATTATGACATCACAATGACCCATTGTCACAATGGCCCATTATGACATCACAATGACCCATTATGACATCACAATGACCCATTATGACATCACAATGGCCCATTATGACATCACAATGACCCATTATGACATCACAATGACCCATTGTCACAATGGCCCATTATGACATCACAATGACCCATTATGACATCACAATGACCCATTGTCACAATAGCCCATTATGACATCACAATGACCCACTATGACATCACAATGACCCATTATGACATCACAATGGCCCATTATGACATCAGAATGACCCATTATGACATCATAATGACCCATTGTCACAATGGCCCATTATGACATCACAATGACCAATTATGACATCACAATGACCCATTGTCACAATGGCCCATTATGACATCACAATGGTCCCATTATGACATCACGATGACCAATTGTCACAATAGCCCATTATGACATCACAATGACCCATTATGACATCATAATGAACCATTGTCACAATAGCCCATTATGACATCACAATGACCCATTGTCACAATGGCCCATTTTGACATCACATAGACCCATTATGACATCACAATGACCCATTGTCACAATGGCCCATTATGACATCACAATGACCCATTATGACATCACAATGACCCATTGTCACAATGGCCCATTATGACATCACAATGGCCCATTGTCACAATGGCCCATTATGACATCACAATGACCCATTGTCACAATGGCCCATTATGACATCACAATGAACCATTGTCACAATGGCCCATTATGACATCACAATGGCCCATTATGACATCACAATGACCCATTATGACATCACAATGACCCATTGTCATAATGGCCCATTATGACAACACAATAACCCATTGTCACAATGGCCCATTATGACATCACAATGGTCCATTATGACATCACAATGACCGATTGTCACAATGGCCAATTATGACATCACAATGGCCCATTATGACATCACAATGACCCATTGTCACAATGGCCCATTATGACAACACAATGACCCATTGTCACAATGGCCCATTATGACATCACAATGACCCATTGTCACAATGGCTCATTATGACATCACATTGACCCATTGTCACAATGGCCCATTATGACATCACAATGACCCATTGTCACAATGGCCCATTATGACATCACAATGACCAATTGTCATAATGGCCCATTATGACATCATAATGACCAATTGTCACAATGACCCATTATGAAATCACAATGGCCCATTATGACATCACAATGACCCATTGTCACAATGGCCCATTATGACATCACAATGATCCATTATGACATCATAATGACCCATTGTCACAATGGCCCATTATGACATCACAATGGCCCATTATGACATCACAATGGCCCATTGTCACAATGGCCCATTATGACATCACAATGGCCCATTATGACATCACAATGACCCATTGTCACAATAGCCCATTATGACATCACAATGACCCATTATGACATCACAATGACCCATTATGACATCACAATGGCCCATTATGACATCAGAATGACCCATTATGACATCAGAATGACCCATTGTCACAATGGCCCATTATGACATCACAATGACCCATTATGACATCACAATGACCCATTATGACATCACAATGGCCCATTATGACATCAGAATGACCCATTATGACATCAGAATGACCCATTGTCACAATGGCCCATTATGACATCACAATGACCCATTATGACATCACAATGACCCATTGTCACAATGGCCCATTATGACATCACAATGACCGATTGTCACAATGGCCCATTATGACATCACAATGACCCATTGTCACAATAGCCCATTATGACATCACAATGACCCACTATGACATCACAATGACCCATTATGACATCACAATGACCCATTGTCACAATGGTCCATTATGACATCACAATGACCCATTGTCACAATGGCCCATTATGACATCACAATGACCCATTGTCACAATGGCCCATTATGACATCACAATGACCCATTGTCACAATAGCCCATTATGACATCACAATGACCCATTATGACATCACAATGACCCATTATGACATCACAATGACCCATTGTCACAATGGTCCATTATGACATTACAATGACCCATTGTCACAATGGCCCATTATGACATCACAATGACCCATTGTCACAATGGCCCATTATGACATCACAATGACCCATTGTCACAATAGCCCATTATGACATCACAATGACCGACTATGACATCACAATGACCCATCATGACATCACAATGGCCCATTATGACATCAGAATGACCCATTATGACATCAGAATGACCCATTGTCACAATGGCCCATTATGACATCACAATGACCCATTATGACATCACAATGACCCATTGTCACAATGGCCCATTATGACATCACAATGGTCCCATTATGACATCACAATGACCAATTGTCACAATAGCCCATTATGACATCACAATGACCCATTATGACATCATAATGAACCATTGTCACAATAGCCCATTATGACATCACAATGACCCATTGTCACAATGGCCCATTTTGACATCACAATGACCCATTATGACATCACAATGACCCATTGTCACAATGGCCCATTATGACATCACAATAACCCATTATGACATCACAATGACCCATTGTCACAATGGCCCATTATGACATCACAATGGTCCCATTATGACATCACAATGACCCATTGTCACAATAGCCCATTATGACATCACAATGACCCATTGTCACAATGGCCCATTATGACATCACAATGACCCATTGTCACAATGGCCCATTATGACATCACAATGACCAATTGTCACAATGGCCCATTATGACATCACAATGACCCATTGTCACAATGGCCCATTATGACATCACAATGGCCCATTATGACATCACAATGACCCATTGTCACAATGACCCATTATGACATCACAATGACCCATTGTCACAATGACCCATTATGACATCACAATGACCCATTGTCACAATGGCCCATTATGACATCACAATGGCCCATTATTACATCACAATGACCCATTATGACATCACAATAACCCATTGTCACAATGGCCCATTATGACATCACAATGACCCATTGTCACAATGGCCTATTATGACATCACAATGACCCATTGTCACAATAGCCCATTATGACATCACAATGACCCATTGTCACAATGGCCCATTATGACATCACAATGACCCATTATGACATCACAATGACCCATTGTCACAATGGCCCATTATGACATCACAATGACCCATTGTCACAATGGCCCATTATGACATCACAATGACCCATTGTCACAATGGCCCATTATGACATCACAATGACCCATTGTCACAATGGCCCATTATGACATCACAATGACCCATTGTCACAATGGCCCATTTTGACATCACAATGACCCATTATGACATCACAATGACCCATTGTCACAATGGCCCATTATGACATCACAATAACCCATTATGACATCACAATGACCCATTGTCACAATGGCCCATTATGACATCACAATGGTCCCATTATGACATCACAATGACCCATTGTCACAATAGCCCATTATGACATCACAATGACCCATTGTCACAATGGCCCATTATGACATCACAATGACCGATTGTCACAATGGCCCATTATGACATCACAATGACCCATTGTCACAATAGCCCATTATGACATCACAATGACCCACTATGACATCACAATGACCCATTATGACATCACAATGACCCATTGTCACAATGGTCCATTATGACATCACAATGACCCATTGTCACAATGGCCCATTATGACATCACAATGACCCATTGTCACAATGGCCCATTATGACATCACAATGACCCATTGTCACAATAGCCCATTATGACATCACAATGACCCATTATGACATCACAATGACCCATTATGACATCACAATGACCCATTGTCACAATGGTCCATTATGACATTACAATGACCCATTGTCACAATGGCCCATTATGACATCACAATGACCCATTGTCACAATGGCCCATTATGACATCACAATGACCCATTGTCACAATAGCCCATTATGACATCACAATGACCGACTATGACATCACAATGACCCATCATGACATCACAATGGCCCATTATGACATCAGAATGACCCATTATGACATCAGAATGACCCATTGTCACAATGGCCCATTATGACATCACAATGACCCATTATGACATCACAATGACCCATTGTCACAATGGCCCATTATGACATCACAATGGTCCCATTATGACATCACAATGACCAATTGTCACAATAGCCCATTATGACATCACAATGACCCATTATGACATCATAATGAACCATTGTCACAATAGCCCATTATGACATCACAATGACCCATTGTCACAATGGCCCATTTTGACATCACAATGACCCATTATGACATCACAATGACCCATTGTCACAATGGCCCATTATGACATCACAATAACCCATTATGACATCACAATGACCCATTGTCACAATGGCCCATTATGACATCACAATGGTCCCATTATGACATCACAATGACCCATTGTCACAATAGCCCATTATGACATCACAATGACCCATTGTCACAATGGCCCATTATGACATCACAATGACCCATTGTCACAATGGCCCATTATGACATCACAATGACCAATTGTCACAATGGCCCATTATGACATCACAATGACCCATTGTCACAATGGCCCATTATGACATCACAATGGCCCATTATGACATCACAATGACCCATTGTCACAATGACCCATTATGACATCACAATGACCCATTGTCACAATGACCCATTATGACATCACAATGACCCATTGTCACAATGGCCCATTATGACATCACAATGGCCCATTATTACATCACAATGACCCATTATGACATCACAATAACCCATTGTCACAATGGCCCATTATGACATCACAATGACCCATTGTCACAATGGCCTATTATGACATCACAATGACCCATTGTCACAATAGCCCATTATGACATCACAATGACCCATTGTCACAATGGCCCATTATGACATCACAATGACCCATTATGACATCACAATGACCCATTGTCACAATGGCCCATTATGACATCACAATGACCCATTGTCACAATGGCCCATTATGACATCACAATGACCCATTGTCACAATGGCCCATTATGACATCACAATGACCCATTGTCACAATGGCCCATTATGACATCACAATGACCCATTGTCACAATGGCCCATTTTGACATCACAATGACCCATTATGACATCACAATGACCCATTGTCACAATGGCCCATTATGACATCACAATAACCCATTATGACATCACAATGACCCATTGTCACAATGGCCCATTATGACATCACAATGGTCCCATTATGACATCACAATGACCCATTGTCACAATAGCCCATTATGACATCACAATGACCCATTGTCACAATGGCCCATTATGACATCACAATGACCCATTGTCACAATGGCCCATTATGACATCACAATGACCAATTGTCACAATGGCCCATTATGACATCACAATGACCCATTGTCACAATGGCCCATTATGACATCACAATGGCCCATTATGACATCACAATGACCCATTGTCACAATGACCCATTATGACATCACAATGACCCATTGTCACAATGACCCATTATGACATCACAATGACCCATTGTCACAATGGCCCATTATGACATCACAATGGCCCATTATTACATCACAATGACCCATTATGACATCACAATAACCCATTGTCACAATGGCCCATTATGACATCACAATGACCCATTGTCACAATGGCCTATTATGACATCACAATGACCCATTGTCACAATAGCCCATTATGACATCACATTGACCCATTATGACATCACAATGACCCATTGTCACAATGGCCCATTATGACATCACAATGACCCATTATGACATCACAATGACCCATTATGACATCACAATGGCCCATTATGACATCACAATGACCCATTATGACATCACAATGACCCATTGTCACAATGGCCCATTATGACATCACAATGACCCATTATGACATCACAATGACCCATTGTCACAATAGCCCATTATGACATCACAATGACCCACTATGACATCACAATGACCCATTATGACATCACAATGGCCCATTATGACATCAGAATGACCCATTATGACATCATAATGACCCATTGTCACAATGGCCCATTATGACATCACAATGACCAATTATGACATCACAATGACCCATTGTCACAATGGCCCATTATGACATCACAATGGTCCCATTATGACATCACGATGACCAATTGTCACAATAGCCCATTATGACATCACAATGACCCATTATGACATCATAATGAACCATTGTCACAATAGCCCATTATGACATCACAATGACCCATTGTCACAATGGCCCATTTTGACATCACATAGACCCATTATGACATCACAATGACCCATTGTCACAATGGCCCATTATGACATCACAATGACCCATTATGACATCACAATGACCCATTGTCACAATGGCCCATTATGACATCACAATGGCCCATTGTCACAATGGCCCATTATGACATCACAATGACCCATTGTCACAATGGCCCATTATGACATCACAATGAACCATTGTCACAATGGCCCATTATGACATCACAATGGCCCATTATGACATCACAATGACCCATTATGACATCACAATGACCCATTGTCATAATGGCCCATTATGACAACACAATAACCCATTGTCACAATGGCCCATTATGACATCACAATGGTCCATTATGACATCACAATGACCGATTGTCACAATGGCCAATTATGACATCACAATGGCCCATTATGACATCACAATGACCCATTGTCAGAATGGCCCATTATGACATCACAATGGGCCATTATGACATCACAATGACCCGTTGTCACAATGGCCCATTATGACAACACAATGACCCATTGTCACAATGGCCCATTATGACATCACAATGACCCATTGTCACAATGGCTCATTATGACATCACATTGACCCATTGTCACAATGGCCCATTATGACATCACAATGACCCATTGTCACAATGGCCCATTATGACATCACAATGACCAATTGTCATAATGGCCCATTATGACATCATAATGACCAATTGTCACAATGACCCATTATGAAATCACAATGGCCCATTATGACATCACAATGACCCATTGTCACAATGGCCCATTATGACATCACAATGATCCATTATGACATCATAATGACCCATTGTCACAATGGCCCATTATGACATCACAATGGCCCATTATGACATCACAATGGCCCATTGTCACAATGGCCCATTATGACATCACAATGGCCCATTATGACATCACAATGACCCATTGTCACAATAGCCCATTATGACATCACAATGACCCATTATGACATCACAATGACCCATTATGACATCACAATGGCCCATTATGACATCAGAATGACCCATTATGACATCAGAATGACCCATTGTCACAATGGCCCATTATGACATCACAATGACCCATTATGACATCACAATGACCCATTATGACATCACAATGGCCCATTATGACATCAGAATGACCCATTATGACATCAGAATGACCCATTGTCACAATGGCCCATTATGACATCACAATGACCCATTATGACATCACAATGACCCATTGTCACAATGGCCCATTATGACATCACAATGACCGATTGTCACAATGGCCCATTATGACATCACAATGACCCATTGTCACAATGGCCCATTATGACATCACAATGGCCCATTATGACATCACAATGACCCATTGTCACAATGACCCATTATGACATCACAATGACCCATTGTCACAATGACCCATTATGACATCACAATGACCCATTGTCACAATGGCCCATTATGACATCACAATGGCCCATTATTACATCACAATGACCCATTATGACATCACAATAACCCATTGTCACAATGGCCCATTATGACATCACAATGACCCATTGTCACAATGGCCTATTATGACATCACAATGACCCATTGTCACAATAGCCCATTATGACATCACATTGACCCATTATGACATCACAATGACCCATTGTCACAATGGCCCATTATGACATCACAATGACCCATTATGACATCACAATGACCCATTATGACATCACAATGGCCCATTATGACATCACAATGACCCATTATGACATCACAATGACCCATTGTCACAATGGCCCATTATGACATCACAATGACCCATTATGACATCACAATGACCCATTGTCACAATAGCCCATTATGACATCACAATGACCCACTATGACATCACAATGACCCATTATGACATCACAATGGCCCATTATGACATCAGAATGACCCATTATGACATCATAATGACCCATTGTCACAATGGCCCATTATGACATCACAATGACCAATTATGACATCACAATGACCCATTGTCACAATGGCCCATTATGACATCACAATGGTCCCATTATGACATCACGATGACCAATTGTCACAATAGCCCATTATGACATCACAATGACCCATTATGACATCATAATGAACCATTGTCACAATAGCCCATTATGACATCACAATGACCCATTGTCACAATGGCCCATTTTGACATCACATAGACCCATTATGACATCACAATGACCAATTGTCACAATAGCCCATTATGACATCACAATGACCCATTATGACATCATAATGAACCATTGTCACAATAGCCCATTATGACATCACAATGACCCATTGTCACAATGGCCCATTTTGACATCACAATGACCCATTATGACATCACAATGACCCATTGTCACAATGGCCCATTATGACATCACAATAACCCATTATGACATCACAATGACCCATTGTCACAATGGCCCATTATGACATCACAATGGTCCCATTATGACATCACAATGACCCATTGTCACAATAGCCCATTATGACATCACAATGACCCATTGTCACAATGGCCCATTATGACATCACAATGACCCATTGTCACAATGGCCCATTATGACATCACAATGACCAATTGTCACAATGGCCCATTATGACATCACAATGACCCATTGTCACAATGGCCCATTATGACATCACAATGGCCCATTATGACATCACAATGACCCATTGTCACAATGACCCATTATGACATCACAATGACCCATTGTCACAATGACCCATTATGACATCACAATGACCCATTGTCACAATGGCCCATTATGACATCACAATGGCCCATTATTACATCACAATGACCCATTATGACATCACAATAACCCATTGTCACAATGGCCCATTATGACATCACAATGACCCATTGTCACAATGGCCTATTATGACATCACAATGACCCATTGTCACAATAGCCCATTATGACATCACATTGACCCATTATGACATCACAATGACCCATTGTCACAATGGCCCATTATGACATCACAATGACCCATTATGACATCACAATGACCCATTATGACATCACAATGGCCCATTATGACATCACAATGACCCATTATGACATCACAATGACCCATTGTCACAATGGCCCATTATGACATCACAATGACCCATTATGACATCACAATGACCCATTGTCACAATAGCCCATTATGACATCACAATGACCCACTATGACATCACAATGACCCATTATGACATCACAATGGCCCATTATGACATCAGAATGACCCATTATGACATCATAATGACCCATTGTCACAATGGCCCATTATGACATCACAATGACCAATTATGACATCACAATGACCCATTGTCACAATGGCCCATTATGACATCACAATGGTCCCATTATGACATCACGATGACCAATTGTCACAATAGCCCATTATGACATCACAATGACCCATTATGACATCATAATGAACCATTGTCACAATAGCCCATTATGACATCACAATGACCCATTGTCACAATGGCCCATTTTGACATCACATAGACCCATTATGACATCACAATGACCCATTGTCACAATGGCCCATTATGACATCACAATGACCCATTATGACATCACAATGACCCATTGTCACAATGGCCCATTATGACATCACAATGGCCCATTGTCACAATGGCCCATTATGACATCACAATGACCCATTGTCACAATGGCCCATTATGACATCACAATGAACCATTGTCACAATGGCCCATTATGACATCACAATGGCCCATTATGACATCACAATGACCCATTATGACATCACAATGACCCATTGTCATAATGGCCCATTATGACAACACAATAACCCATTGTCACAATGGCCCATTATGACATCACAATGGTCCATTATGACATCACAATGACCGATTGTCACAATGGCCAATTATGACATCACAATGGCCCATTATGACATCACAATGACCCATTGTCAGAATGGCCCATTATGACATCACAATGGGCCATTATGACATCACAATGACCCATTGTCACAATGGCCCATTATGACAACACAATGACCCATTGTCACAATGGCCCATTATGACATCACAATGACCCATTGTCACAATGGCTCATTATGACATCACATTGACCCATTGTCACAATGGCCCATTATGACATCACAATGACCCATTGTCACAATGGCCCATTATGACATCACAATGACCAATTGTCATAATGGCCCATTATGACATCATAATGACCAATTGTCACAATGACCCATTATGAAATCACAATGGCCCATTATGACATCACAATGACCCATTGTCACAATGGCCCATTATGACATCACAATGATCCATTATGACATCATAATGACCCATTGTCACAATGGCCCATTATGACATCACAATGGCCCATTATGACATCACAATGGCCCATTGTCACAATGGCCCATTATGACATCACAATGGCCCATTATGACATCACAATGACCCATTGTCACAATAGCCCATTATGACATCACAATGACCCATTATGACATCACAATGACCCATTATGACATCACAATGGCCCATTATGACATCAGAATGACCCATTATGACATCAGAATGACCCATTGTCACAATGGCCCATTATGACATCACAATGACCCATTATGACATCACAATGACCCATTATGACATCACAATGGCCCATTATGACATCAGAATGACCCATTATGACATCAGAATGACCCATTGTCACAATGGCCCATTATGACATCACAATGACCCATTATGACATCACAATGACCCATTGTCACAATGGCCCATTATGACATCACAATGACCGATTGTCACAATGGCCCATTATGACATCACAATGACCCATTGTCACAATAGCCCATTATGACATCACAATGACCCACTATGACATCACAATGACCCATTATGACATCACAATGACCCATTGTCACAATGGTCCATTATGACATCACAATGACCCATTGTCACAATGGCCCATTATGACATCACAATGACCCATTGTCACAATGGCCCATTATGACATCACAATGACCCATTGTCACAATAGCCCATTATGACATCACAATGACCCATTATGACATCACAATGACCCATTATGACATCACAATGACCCATTGTCACAATGGTCCATTATGACATTACAATGACCCATTGTCACAATGGCCCATTATGACATCACAATGACCCATTGTCACAATGGCCCATTATGACATCACAATGACCCATTGTCACAATAGCCCATTATGACATCACAATGACCGACTATGACATCACAATGACCCATCATGACATCACAATGGCCCATTATGACATCAGAATGACCCATTATGACATCAGAATGACCCATTGTCACAATGGCCCATTATGACATCACAATGACCCATTATGACATCACAATGACCCATTGTCACAATGGCCCATTATGACATCACAATGGTCCCATTATGACATCACAATGACCAATTGTCACAATAGCCCATTATGACATCACAATGACCCATTATGACATCATAATGAACCATTGTCACAATAGCCCATTATGACATCACAATGACCCATTGTCACAATGGCCCATTTTGACATCACAATGACCCATTATGACATCACAATGACCCATTGTCACAATGGCCCATTATGACATCACAATAACCCATTATGACATCACAATGACCCATTGTCACAATGGCCCATTATGACATCACAATGGTCCCATTATGACATCACAATGACCCATTGTCACAATAGCCCATTATGACATCACAATGACCCATTGTCACAATGGCCCATTATGACATCACAATGACCCATTGTCACAATGGCCCATTATGACATCACAATGACCAATTGTCACAATGGCCCATTATGACATCACAATGACCCATTGTCACAATGGCCCATTATGACATCACAATGGCCCATTATGACATCACAATGACCCATTGTCACAATGACCCATTATGACATCACAATGACCCATTGTCACAATGACCCATTATGACATCACAATGACCCATTGTCACAATGGCCCATTATGACATCACAATGGCCCATTATTACATCACAATGACCCATTATGACATCACAATAACCCATTGTCACAATGGCCCATTATGACATCACAATGACCCATTGTCACAATGGCCTATTATGACATCACAATGACCCATTGTCACAATAGCCCATTATGACATCACAATGACCCATTGTCACAATGGCCCATTATGACATCACAATGACCCATTATGACATCACAATGACCCATTGTCACAATGGCCCATTATGACATCACAATGACCCATTGTCACAATGGCCCATTATGACATCACAATGACCCATTGTCACAATGGCCCATTATGACATCACAATGACCCATTGTCACAATGGCCCATTATGACATCACAATGACCCATTGTCACAATGGCCCATTTTGACATCACAATGACCCATTATGACATCACAATGACCCATTGTCACAATGGCCCATTATGACATCACAATAACCCATTATGACATCACAATGACCCATTGTCACAATGGCCCATTATGACATCACAATGGTCCCATTATGACATCACAATGACCCATTGTCACAATAGCCCATTATGACATCACAATGACCCATTGTCACAATGGCCCATTATGACATCACAATGACCGATTGTCACAATGGCCCATTATGACATCACAATGACCCATTGTCACAATAGCCCATTATGACATCACAATGACCCACTATGACATCACAATGACCCATTATGACATCACAATGACCCATTGTCACAATGGTCCATTATGACATCACAATGACCCATTGTCACAATGGCCCATTATGACATCACAATGACCCATTGTCACAATGGCCCATTATGACATCACAATGACCCATTGTCACAATAGCCCATTATGACATCACAATGACCCATTATGACATCACAATGACCCATTATGACATCACAATGACCCATTGTCACAATGGTCCATTATGACATTACAATGACCCATTGTCACAATGGCCCATTATGACATCACAATGACCCATTGTCACAATGGCCCATTATGACATCACAATGACCCATTGTCACAATAGCCCATTATGACATCACAATGACCGACTATGACATCACAATGACCCATCATGACATCACAATGGCCCATTATGACATCAGAATGACCCATTATGACATCAGAATGACCCATTGTCACAATGGCCCATTATGACATCACAATGACCCATTATGACATCACAATGACCCATTGTCACAATGGCCCATTATGACATCACAATGGTCCCATTATGACATCACAATGACCAATTGTCACAATAGCCCATTATGACATCACAATGACCCATTATGACATCATAATGAACCATTGTCACAATAGCCCATTATGACATCACAATGACCCATTGTCACAATGGCCCATTTTGACATCACAATGACCCATTATGACATCACAATGACCCATTGTCACAATGGCCCATTATGACATCACAATAACCCATTATGACATCACAATGACCCATTGTCACAATGGCCCATTATGACATCACAATGGTCCCATTATGACATCACAATGACCCATTGTCACAATAGCCCATTATGACATCACAATGACCCATTGTCACAATGGCCCATTATGACATCACAATGACCCATTGTCACAATGGCCCATTATGACATCACAATGACCAATTGTCACAATGGCCCATTATGACATCACAATGACCCATTGTCACAATGGCCCATTATGACATCACAATGGCCCATTATGACATCACAATGACCCATTGTCACAATGACCCATTATGACATCACAATGACCCATTGTCACAATGACCCATTATGACATCACAATGACCCATTGTCACAATGGCCCATTATGACATCACAATGGCCCATTATTACATCACAATGACCCATTATGACATCACAATAACCCATTGTCACAATGGCCCATTATGACATCACAATGACCCATTGTCACAATGGCCTATTATGACATCACAATGACCCATTGTCACAATAGCCCATTATGACATCACAATGACCCATTGTCACAATGGCCCATTATGACATCACAATGACCCATTATGACATCACAATGACCCATTGTCACAATGGCCCATTATGACATCACAATGACCCATTGTCACAATGGCCCATTATGACATCACAATGACCCATTGTCACAATGGCCCATTATGACATCACAATGACCCATTGTCACAATGGCCCATTATGACATCACAATGACCCATTGTCACAATGGCCCATTTTGACATCACAATGACCCATTATGACATCACAATGACCCATTGTCACAATGGCCCATTATGACATCACAATAACCCATTATGACATCACAATGACCCATTGTCACAATGGCCCATTATGACATCACAATGGTCCCATTATGACATCACAATGACCCATTGTCACAATAGCCCATTATGACATCACAATGACCCATTGTCACAATGGCCCATTATGACATCACAATGACCCATTGTCACAATGGCCCATTATGACATCACAATGACCAATTGTCACAATGGCCCATTATGACATCACAATGACCCATTGTCACAATGGCCCATTATGACATCACAATGGCCCATTATGACATCACAATGACCCATTGTCACAATGACCCATTATGACATCACAATGACCCATTGTCACAATGACCCATTATGACATCACAATGACCCATTGTCACAATGGCCCATTATGACATCACAATGGCCCATTATTACATCACAATGACCCATTATGACATCACAATAACCCATTGTCACAATGGCCCATTATGACATCACAATGACCCATTGTCACAATGGCCTATTATGACATCACAATGACCCATTGTCACAATAGCCCATTATGACATCACATTGACCCATTATGACATCACAATGACCCATTGTCACAATGGCCCATTATGACATCACAATGACCCATTATGACATCACAATGACCCATTATGACATCACAATGGCCCATTATGACATCACAATGACCCATTATGACATCACAATGACCCATTGTCACAATGGCCCATTATGACATCACAATGACCCATTATGACATCACAATGACCCATTGTCACAATAGCCCATTATGACATCACAATGACCCACTATGACATCACAATGACCCATTATGACATCACAATGGCCCATTATGACATCAGAATGACCCATTATGACATCATAATGACCCATTGTCACAATGGCCCATTATGACATCACAATGACCAATTATGACATCACAATGACCCATTGTCACAATGGCCCATTATGACATCACAATGGTCCCATTATGACATCACGATGACCAATTGTCACAATAGCCCATTATGACATCACAATGACCCATTATGACATCATAATGAACCATTGTCACAATAGCCCATTATGACATCACAATGACCCATTGTCACAATGGCCCATTTTGACATCACATAGACCCATTATGACATCACAATGACCCATTGTCACAATGGCCCATTATGACATCACAATGACCCATTATGACATCACAATGACCCATTGTCACAATGGCCCATTATGACATCACAATGGCCCATTGTCACAATGGCCCATTATGACATCACAATGACCCATTGTCACAATGGCCCATTATGACATCACAATGAACCATTGTCACAATGGCCCATTATGACATCACAATGGCCCATTATGACATCACAATGACCCATTATGACATCACAATGACCCATTGTCATAATGGCCCATTATGACAACACAATAACCCATTGTCACAATGGCCCATTATGACATCACAATGGTCCATTATGACATCACAATGACCGATTGTCACAATGGCCAATTATGACATCACAATGGCCCATTATGACATCACAATGACCCATTGTCAGAATGGCCCATTATGACATCACAATGGGCCATTATGACATCACAATGACCCATTGTCACAATGGCCCATTATGACAACACAATGACCCATTGTCACAATGGCCCATTATGACATCACAATGACCCATTGTCACAATGGCTCATTATGACATCACATTGACCCATTGTCACAATGGCCCATTATGACATCACAATGACCCATTGTCACAATGGCCCATTATGACATCACAATGACCAATTGTCATAATGGCCCATTATGACATCATAATGACCAATTGTCACAATGACCCATTATGAAATCACAATGGCCCATTATGACATCACAATGACCCATTGTCACAATGGCCCATTATGACATCACAATGATCCATTATGACATCATAATGACCCATTGTCACAATGGCCCATTATGACATCACAATGGCCCATTATGACATCACAATGGCCCATTGTCACAATGGCCCATTATGACATCACAATGGCCCATTATGACATCACAATGACCCATTGTCACAATAGCCCATTATGACATCACAATGACCCATTATGACATCACAATGACCCATTATGACATCACAATGGCCCATTATGACATCAGAATGACCCATTATGACATCAGAATGACCCATTGTCACAATGGCCCATTATGACATCACAATGACCCATTATGACATCACAATGACCCATTATGACATCACAATGGCCCATTATGACATCAGAATGACCCATTATGACATCAGAATGACCCATTGTCACAATGGCCCATTATGACATCACAATGACCCATTATGACATCACAATGACCCATTGTCACAATGGCCCATTATGACATCACAATGACCGATTGTCACAATGGCCCATTATGACATCACAATGACCCATTGTCACAATGGCCCATTATGACATCACAATGGCCCATTATGACATCACAATGACCCATTGTCACAATGACCCATTATGACATCACAATGACCCATTGTCACAATGACCCATTATGACATCACAATGACCCATTGTCACAATGGCCCATTATGACATCACAATGGCCCATTATTACATCACAATGACCCATTATGACATCACAATAACCCATTGTCACAATGGCCCATTATGACATCACAATGACCCATTGTCACAATGGCCTATTATGACATCACAATGACCCATTGTCACAATAGCCCATTATGACATCACATTGACCCATTATGACATCACAATGACCCATTGTCACAATGGCCCATTATGACATCACAATGACCCATTATGACATCACAATGACCCATTATGACATCACAATGGCCCATTATGACATCACAATGACCCATTATGACATCACAATGACCCATTGTCACAATGGCCCATTATGACATCACAATGACCCATTATGACATCACAATGACCCATTGTCACAATAGCCCATTATGACATCACAATGACCCACTATGACATCACAATGACCCATTATGACATCACAATGGCCCATTATGACATCAGAATGACCCATTATGACATCATAATGACCCATTGTCACAATGGCCCATTATGACATCACAATGACCAATTATGACATCACAATGACCCATTGTCACAATGGCCCATTATGACATCACAATGGTCCCATTATGACATCACGATGACCAATTGTCACAATAGCCCATTATGACATCACAATGACCCATTATGACATCATAATGAACCATTGTCACAATAGCCCATTATGACATCACAATGACCCATTGTCACAATGGCCCATTTTGACATCACATAGACCCATTATGACATCACAATGACCAATTGTCACAATAGCCCATTATGACATCACAATGACCCATTATGACATCATAATGAACCATTGTCACAATAGCCCATTATGACATCACAATGACCCATTGTCACAATGGCCCATTTTGACATCACAATGACCCATTATGACATCACAATGACCCATTGTCACAATGGCCCATTATGACATCACAATAACCCATTATGACATCACAATGACCCATTGTCACAATGGCCCATTATGACATCACAATGGTCCCATTATGACATCACAATGACCCATTGTCACAATAGCCCATTATGACATCACAATGACCCATTGTCACAATGGCCCATTATGACATCACAATGACCCATTGTCACAATGGCCCATTATGACATCACAATGACCAATTGTCACAATGGCCCATTATGACATCACAATGACCCATTGTCACAATGGCCCATTATGACATCACAATGGCCCATTATGACATCACAATGACCCATTGTCACAATGACCCATTATGACATCACAATGACCCATTGTCACAATGACCCATTATGACATCACAATGACCCATTGTCACAATGGCCCATTATGACATCACAATGGCCCATTATTACATCACAATGACCCATTATGACATCACAATAACCCATTGTCACAATGGCCCATTATGACATCACAATGACCCATTGTCACAATGGCCTATTATGACATCACAATGACCCATTGTCACAATAGCCCATTATGACATCACATTGACCCATTATGACATCACAATGACCCATTGTCACAATGGCCCATTATGACATCACAATGACCCATTATGACATCACAATGACCCATTATGACATCACAATGGCCCATTATGACATCACAATGACCCATTATGACATCACAATGACCCATTGTCACAATGGCCCATTATGACATCACAATGACCCATTATGACATCACAATGACCCATTGTCACAATAGCCCATTATGACATCACAATGACCCACTATGACATCACAATGACCCATTATGACATCACAATGGCCCATTATGACATCAGAATGACCCATTATGACATCATAATGACCCATTGTCACAATGGCCCATTATGACATCACAATGACCAATTATGACATCACAATGACCCATTGTCACAATGGCCCATTATGACATCACAATGGTCCCATTATGACATCACGATGACCAATTGTCACAATAGCCCATTATGACATCACAATGACCCATTATGACATCATAATGAACCATTGTCACAATAGCCCATTATGACATCACAATGACCCATTGTCACAATGGCCCATTTTGACATCACATAGACCCATTATGACATCACAATGACCCATTGTCACAATGGCCCATTATGACATCACAATGACCCATTATGACATCACAATGACCCATTGTCACAATGGCCCATTATGACATCACAATGGCCCATTGTCACAATGGCCCATTATGACATCACAATGACCCATTGTCACAATGGCCCATTATGACATCACAATGAACCATTGTCACAATGGCCCATTATGACATCACAATGGCCCATTATGACATCACAATGACCCATTATGACATCACAATGACCCATTGTCATAATGGCCCATTATGACAACACAATAACCCATTGTCACAATGGCCCATTATGACATCACAATGGTCCATTATGACATCACAATGACCGATTGTCACAATGGCCAATTATGACATCACAATGGCCCATTATGACATCACAATGACCCATTGTCAGAATGGCCCATTATGACATCACAATGGGCCATTATGACATCACAATGACCCATTGTCACAATGGCCCATTATGACAACACAATGACCCATTGTCACAATGGCCCATTATGACATCACAATGACCCATTGTCACAATGGCTCATTATGACATCACATTGACCCATTGTCACAATGGCCCATTATGACATCACAATAACCCATTGTCACAATGGCTCATTATGACATCACAATGACCCATTGTCACAATGGCCCATTATGACATCACAATAACCCATTATGACATCACAATGACCCATTGTCACAATGGCCCATTATGACATCACAATGGTCCCATTATGACATCACAATGACCCATTGTCACAATAGCCCATTATGACATCACAATGACCCATTGTCACAATGGCCCATTATGACATCACAATGACCCATTGTCACAATGGCCCATTATGACATCACAATGACCAATTGTCACAATGGCCCATTATGACATCACAATGACCCATTGTCACAATGGCCCATTATGACATCACAATGGCCCATTATGACATCACAATGACCCATTGTCACAATGACCCATTATGACATCACAATGACCCATTGTCACAATGACCCATTATGACATCACAATGACCCATTGTCACAATGGCCCATTATGACATCACAATGGCCCATTATTACATCACAATGACCCATTATGACATCACAATAACCCATTGTCACAATGGCCCATTATGACATCACAATGACCCATTGTCACAATGGCCTATTATGACATCACAATGACCCATTGTCACAATAGCCCATTATGACATCACAATGACCCATTGTCACAATGGCCCATTATGACATCACAATGACCCATTATGACATCACAATGACCCATTGTCACAATGGCCCATTATGACATCACAATGACCCATTGTCACAATGGCCCATTATGACATCACAATGACCCATTGTCACAATGGCCCATTATGACATCACAATGACCCATTGTCACAATGGCCCATTATGACATCACAATGACCCATTGTCACAATGGCCCATTTTGACATCACAATGACCCATTATGACATCACAATGACCCATTGTCACAATGGCCCATTATGACATCACAATAACCCATTATGACATCACAATGACCCATTGTCACAATGGCCCATTATGACATCACAATGGTCCCATTATGACATCACAATGACCCATTGTCACAATAGCCCATTATGACATCACAATGACCCATTGTCACAATGGCCCATTATGACATCACAATGACCGATTGTCACAATGGCCCATTATGACATCACAATGACCCATTGTCACAATAGCCCATTATGACATCACAATGACCCACTATGACATCACAATGACCCATTATGACATCACAATGACCCATTGTCACAATGGTCCATTATGACATCACAATGACCCATTGTCACAATGGCCCATTATGACATCACAATGACCCATTGTCACAATGGCCCATTATGACATCACAATGACCCATTGTCACAATAGCCCATTATGACATCACAATGACCCATTATGACATCACAATGACCCATTATGACATCACAATGACCCATTGTCACAATGGTCCATTATGACATTACAATGACCCATTGTCACAATGGCCCATTATGACATCACAATGACCCATTGTCACAATGGCCCATTATGACATCACAATGACCCATTGTCACAATAGCCCATTATGACATCACAATGACCGACTATGACATCACAATGACCCATCATGACATCACAATGGCCCATTATGACATCAGAATGACCCATTATGACATCAGAATGACCCATTGTCACAATGGCCCATTATGACATCACAATGACCCATTATGACATCACAATGACCCATTGTCACAATGGCCCATTATGACATCACAATGGTCCCATTATGACATCACAATGACCAATTGTCACAATAGCCCATTATGACATCACAATGACCCATTATGACATCATAATGAACCATTGTCACAATAGCCCATTATGACATCACAATGACCCATTGTCACAATGGCCCATTTTGACATCACAATGACCCATTATGACATCACAATGACCCATTATGACATCACAATAACCCATTGTCACAATGGCCCATTATGACATCACAATGACCCATTGTCACAATGGCCTATTATGACATCACAATGACCCATTGTCACAATAGCCCATTATGACATCACAATGACCCATTGTCACAATGGCCCATTATGACATCACAATGACCCATTATGACATCACAATGACCCATTGTCACAATGGCCCATTATGACATCACAATGACCCATTGTCACAATGGCCCATTATGACATCACAATGACCCATTGTCACAATGGCCCATTATGACATCACAATGACCCATTGTCACAATGGCCCATTATGACATCACAATGACCCATTGTCACAATGGCCCATTTTGACATCACAATGACCCATTATGACATCACAATGACCCATTGTCACAATGGCCCATTATGACATCACAATAACCCATTATGACATCACAATGACCCATTGTCACAATGGCCCATTATGACATCACAATGGTCCCATTATGACATCACAATGACCCATTGTCACAATAGCCCATTATGACATCACAATGACCCATTGTCACAATGGCCCATTATGACATCACAATGACCGATTGTCACAATGGCCCATTATGACATCACAATGGCCCATTATTACATCACAATGACCCATTATGACATCACAATAACCCATTGTCACAATGGCCCATTATGACATCACAATGACCCATTGTCACAATGGCCTATTATGACATCACAATGACCCATTGTCACAATAGCCCATTATGACATCACAATGACCCATTGTCACAATGGCCCATTATGACATCACAATGACCCATTATGACATCACAATGACCCATTGTCACAATGGCCCATTATGACATCACAATGACCCATTGTCACAATGGCCCATTATGACATCACAATGACCCATTGTCACAATGGCCCATTATGACATCACAATGACCCATTGTCACAATGGCCCATTATGACATCACAATGACCCATTGTCACAATGGCCCATTTTGACATCACAATGACCCATTATGACATCACAATGACCCATTGTCACAATGGCCCATTATGACATCACAATAACCCATTATGACATCACAATGACCCATTGTCACAATGGCCCATTATGACATCACAATGGTCCCATTATGACATCACAATGACCCATTGTCACAATAGCCCATTATGACATCACAATGACCCATTGTCACAATGGCCCATTATGACATCACAATGACCGATTGTCACAATGGCCCATTATGACATCACAATGACCCATTGTCACAATAGCCCATTATGACATCACAATGACCCACTATGACATCACAATGACCCATTATGACATCACAATGACCCATTGTCACAATGGTCCATTATGACATCACAATGACCCATTGTCACAATGGCCCATTATGACATCACAATGACCCATTGTCACAATGGCCCATTATGACATCACAATGACCCATTGTCACAATAGCCCATTATGACATCACAATGACCCATTATGACATCACAATGACCCATTATGACATCACAATGACCCATTGTCACAATGGTCCATTATGACATTACAATGACCCATTGTCACAATGGCCCATTATGACATCACAATGACCCATTGTCACAATGGCCCATTATGACATCACAATGACCCATTGTCACAATAGCCCATTATGACATCACAATGACCGACTATGACATCACAATGACCCATCATGACATCACAATGGCCCATTATGACATCAGAATGACCCATTATGACATCAGAATGACCCATTGTCACAATGGCCCATTATGACATCACAATGACCCATTATGACATCACAATGACCCATTGTCACAATGGCCCATTATGACATCACAATGACCCATTGTCACAATGGCCCATTATGACATCACAATGACCCATTGTCACAATGGCCCATTATGACATCACAATGACCCATTGTCACAATGGCCCATTATGACATCACAATGACCCATTGTCACAATGGCCCATTTTGACATCACAATGACCCATTATGACATCACAATGACCCATTGTCACAATGGCCCATTATGACATCACAATAACCCATTATGACATCACAATGACCCATTGTCACAATGGCTCATTATGACATCACATTGACCCATTGTCACAATGGCCCATTATGACATCACAATAACCCATTATGACATCACAATGACCCATTATGACATCATAATGAACCATTGTCACAATGGCCCATTATGACATCACAATGACCGATTGTCACAATGGCCCATTATGACATCACAATGACCCATTGTCACAATGGCCCATTATGACATCACAATGGCCCATTATGACATCACAATGACCCATTGTCACAATGACCCATTATGACATCACAATGACCCATTGTCACAATGACCCATTATGACATCACAATGACCCATTGTCACAATGGCCCATTATGACATCACAATGGCCCATTATTACATCACAATGACCCATTATGACATCACAATAACCCATTGTCACAATGGCCCATTATGACATCACAATGACCCATTGTCACAATGGCCTATTATGACATCACAATGACCCATTGTCACAATAGCCCATTATGACATCACATTGACCCATTATGACATCACAATGACCCATTGTCACAATGGCCCATTATGACATCACAATGACCCATTATGACATCACAATGACCCATTATGACATCACAATGGCCCATTATGACATCACAATGACCCATTATGACATCACAATGACCCATTGTCACAATGGCCCATTATGACATCACAATGACCCATTATGACATCACAATGACCCATTGTCACAATAGCCCATTATGACATCACAATGACCCACTATGACATCACAATGACCCATTATGACATCACAATGGCCCATTATGACATCAGAATGACCCATTATGACATCATAATGACCCATTGTCACAATGGCCCATTATGACATCACAATGACCAATTATGACATCACAATGACCCATTGTCACAATGGCCCATTATGACATCACAATGGTCCCATTATGACATCACGATGACCAATTGTCACAATAGCCCATTATGACATCACAATGACCCATTATGACATCATAATGAACCATTGTCACAATAGCCCATTATGACATCACAATGACCCATTGTCACAATGGCCCATTTTGACATCACATAGACCCATTATGACATCACAATGACCAATTGTCACAATAGCCCATTATGACATCACAATGACCCATTATGACATCATAATGAACCATTGTCACAATAGCCCATTATGACATCACAATGACCCATTGTCACAATGGCCCATTTTGACATCACAATGACCCATTATGACATCACAATGACCCATTGTCACAATGGCCCATTATGACATCACAATAACCCATTATGACATCACAATGACCCATTGTCACAATGGCCCATTATGACATCACAATGGTCCCATTATGACATCACAATGACCCATTGTCACAATAGCCCATTATGACATCACAATGACCCATTGTCACAATGGCCCATTATGACATCACAATGACCCATTGTCACAATGGCCCATTATGACATCACAATGACCAATTGTCACAATGGCCCATTATGACATCACAATGACCCATTGTCACAATGGCCCATTATGACATCACAATGGCCCATTATGACATCACAATGACCCATTGTCACAATGACCCATTATGACATCACAATGACCCATTGTCACAATGACCCATTATGACATCACAATGACCCATTGTCACAATGGCCCATTATGACATCACAATGGCCCATTATTACATCACAATGACCCATTATGACATCACAATAACCCATTGTCACAATGGCCCATTATGACATCACAATGACCCATTGTCACAATGGCCTATTATGACATCACAATGACCCATTGTCACAATAGCCCATTATGACATCACATTGACCCATTATGACATCACAATGACCCATTGTCACAATGGCCCATTATGACATCACAATGACCCATTATGACATCACAATGACCCATTATGACATCACAATGGCCCATTATGACATCACAATGACCCATTATGACATCACAATGACCCATTGTCACAATGGCCCATTATGACATCACAATGACCCATTATGACATCACAATGACCCATTGTCACAATAGCCCATTATGACATCACAATGACCCACTATGACATCACAATGACCCATTATGACATCACAATGGCCCATTATGACATCAGAATGACCCATTATGACATCATAATGACCCATTGTCACAATGGCCCATTATGACATCACAATGACCAATTATGACATCACAATGACCCATTGTCACAATGGCCCATTATGACATCACAATGGTCCCATTATGACATCACGATGACCAATTGTCACAATAGCCCATTATGACATCACAATGACCCATTATGACATCATAATGAACCATTGTCACAATAGCCCATTATGACATCACAATGACCCATTGTCACAATGGCCCATTTTGACATCACATAGACCCATTATGACATCACAATGACCCATTGTCACAATGGCCCATTATGACATCACAATGACCCATTATGACATCACAATGACCCATTGTCACAATGGCCCATTATGACATCACAATGGCCCATTGTCACAATGGCCCATTATGACATCACAATGACCCATTGTCACAATGGCCCATTATGACATCACAATGAACCATTGTCACAATGGCCCATTATGACATCACAATGGCCCATTATGACATCACAATGACCCATTATGACATCACAATGACCCATTGTCATAATGGCCCATTATGACAACACAATAACCCATTGTCACAATGGCCCATTATGACATCACAATGGTCCATTATGACATCACAATGACCGATTGTCACAATGGCCAATTATGACATCACAATGGCCCATTATGACATCACAATGACCCATTGTCAGAATGGCCCATTATGACATCACAATGGGCCATTATGACATCACAATGACCCATTGTCACAATGGCCCATTATGACAACACAATGACCCATTGTCACAATGGCCCATTATGACATCACAATGACCCATTGTCACAATGGCTCATTATGACATCACATTGACCCATTGTCACAATGGCCCATTATGACATCACAATAACCCATTGTCACAATGGCTCATTATGACATCACAATGACCCATTGTCACAATGGCCCATTATGACATCACAATAACCCATTATGACATCACAATGACCCATTGTCACAATGGCCCATTATGACATCACAATGGTCCCATTATGACATCACAATGACCCATTGTCACAATAGCCCATTATGACATCACAATGACCCATTGTCACAATGGCCCATTATGACATCACAATGACCCATTGTCACAATGGCCCATTATGACATCACAATGACCAATTGTCACAATGGCCCATTATGACATCACAATGACCCATTGTCACAATGGCCCATTATGACATCACAATGGCCCATTATGACATCACAATGACCCATTGTCACAATGACCCATTATGACATCACAATGACCCATTGTCACAATGACCCATTATGACATCACAATGACCCATTGTCACAATGGCCCATTATGACATCACAATGGCCCATTATTACATCACAATGACCCATTATGACATCACAATAACCCATTGTCACAATGGCCCATTATGACATCACAATGACCCATTGTCACAATGGCCTATTATGACATCACAATGACCCATTGTCACAATAGCCCATTATGACATCACAATGACCCATTGTCACAATGGCCCATTATGACATCACAATGACCCATTATGACATCACAATGACCCATTGTCACAATGGCCCATTATGACATCACAATGACCCATTGTCACAATGGCCCATTATGACATCACAATGACCCATTGTCACAATGGCCCATTATGACATCACAATGACCCATTGTCACAATGGCCCATTATGACATCACAATGACCCATTGTCACAATGGCCCATTTTGACATCACAATGACCCATTATGACATCACAATGACCCATTGTCACAATGGCCCATTATGACATCACAATAACCCATTATGACATCACAATGACCCATTGTCACAATGGCCCATTATGACATCACAATGGTCCCATTATGACATCACAATGACCCATTGTCACAATAGCCCATTATGACATCACAATGACCCATTGTCACAATGGCCCATTATGACATCACAATGACCGATTGTCACAATGGCCCATTATGACATCACAATGACCCATTGTCACAATAGCCCATTATGACATCACAATGACCCACTATGACATCACAATGACCCATTATGACATCACAATGACCCATTGTCACAATGGTCCATTATGACATCACAATGACCCATTGTCACAATGGCCCATTATGACATCACAATGACCCATTGTCACAATGGCCCATTATGACATCACAATGACCCATTGTCACAATAGCCCATTATGACATCACAATGACCCATTATGACATCACAATGACCCATTGTCACAATGGCCCATTATGACATCACAATAACCCATTATGACATCACAATGACCCATTGTCACAATGGCCCATTATGACATCACAATGGTCCCATTATGACATCACAATGACCCATTGTCACAATAGCCCATTATGACATCACAATGACCCATTGTCACAATGGCCCATTATGACATCACAATGACCCATTGTCACAATGGCCCATTATGACATCACAATGACCCATTGTCACAATGGTCCATTATGACATCACAATGACCCATTGTCACAATGGCCCATTATGACATCACAATGACCCATTGTCACAATGGCCCATTATGACATCACAATGACCCATTGTCACAATAGCCCATTATGACATCACAATGACCCATTATGACATCACAATGACCCATTATGACATCACAATGACCCATTGTCACAATGGCCCATTATGACATCACAATGACCGATTGTCACAATGGCCCATTATGACATCACAATGACCCATTGTCACAATGGCCCATTATGACATCACAATGGCCCATTATGACATCACAATGACCCATTGTCACAATGACCCATTATGACATCACAATGACCCATTGTCACAATGACCCATTATGACATCACAATGACCCATTGTCACAATGGCCCATTATGACATCACAATGGCCCATTATTACATCACAATGACCCATTATGACATCACAATAACCCATTGTCACAATGGCCCATTATGACATCACAATGACCCATTGTCACAATGGCCTATTATGACATCACAATGACCCATTGTCACAATAGCCCATTATGACATCACATTGACCCATTATGACATCACAATGACCCATTGTCACAATGGCCCATTATGACATCACAATGACCCATTATGACATCACAATGACCCATTATGACATCACAATGGCCCATTATGACATCACAATGACCCATTATGACATCACAATGACCCATTGTCACAATGGCCCATTATGACATCACAATGACCCATTATGACATCACAATGACCCATTGTCACAATAGCCCATTATGACATCACAATGACCCACTATGACATCACAATGACCCATTATGACATCACAATGGCCCATTATGACATCAGAATGACCCATTATGACATCATAATGACCCATTGTCACAATGGCCCATTATGACATCACAATGACCAATTATGACATCACAATGACCCATTGTCACAATGGCCCATTATGACATCACAATGGTCCCATTATGACATCACGATGACCAATTGTCACAATAGCCCATTATGACATCACAATGACCCATTATGACATCATAATGAACCATTGTCACAATAGCCCATTATGACATCACAATGACCCATTGTCACAATGGCCCATTTTGACATCATAATGACCAATTGTCACAATGGCCCATTATGACATCACAATGACCCATTGTCACAATGGCCTATTATGACATCACATTGACCCATTGTCACAATGGCCCTTTATGACATCACAATTACCCATTGTCACAATGGCCCATTATGACATCACAATGACCCATTGTCACAATGGCCCATTATGACATCACAATGGCCCATTATGACATCATAATGACCAATTGTCACAATGGCCCATTATGACATCACAATGACCCATTATGACATCAAAATGACCCATTGTCACAATGGCCCATTATGACATCACAATGGCCCATTATGACATCACAATGACACATTGTCACAATGGCCCATTATGACATCACAATGACCCATTGTCACAATGGCCCATTATGACATCACAATGGCCCATTATGACATCACAATGACCCATTGTCACAATGGCCCATTATGACATCTCAATGGCACATTATGACATCACAATGACCCATTGTCACAATGGTCCATTATGACATCACAATGACCCATTATGACATCACAATGACCCATTGTCACAATGGCCCATTATGACATCACAATGACCAATTGTCACAATGGCCCATTATGACATCACAATGACCCATTGTCACAATGGCCCATTATGACATCACAATGGCCCATTATGACATCACAATGACCCATTGTCACAATGGTCCATTATGACATCACAATGACCCATTGTCACAATGGCCCATTATGACATCACAATGACCCATTGTCACAATGGCCCATTATGACAACACAATGACCTTTTGTCACAATGGCCCATTATGGCATCACAATGACCCATTGTCACAATGGCCCATTATGACAACACAATGACCCATTGTCACAATGGCCCATTATGACATCACAATGGCCCATTATGACATCACAATGACCCATTGTCACAATGGTCCATTATGACATCACAATGACCCATTATGACATCATAGTGACCAATTGTCTCAATGGCCCATTATGACATCACAATGACCCATTGTCACAATGGCCCATTATGACATCACAATGACCCATTGTCACAATGGCCCATTATGACATCACAATGACCCATTGTCACAATGGCCCATTATGACATCACAATGGCCCATTATGACATCACAATGACCCATTATGACATCATAATGACCAATTGTCACAATGGCCCATTATGACATCACAATGACCCATTGTCACAATGGCCTATTATGACATCACATTGACCCATTGTCACAATGGCCCTTTATGACATCACAATTACCCATTGTCACAATGGCCCATTATGACATCACAATGACCCATTGTCACAATGGCCCATTATGACATCACAATGGCCCATTATGACATCATAATGACCAATTGTCACAATGGCCCATTATGACATCACAATGACCCATTATGACATCACAATGACCCATTGTCACAATGGCCCATTATGACATCACAATGGCCCATTATGACATCACAATGACCCATTGTCACAATGGCCCATTATGACATCACAATGACACATTGTCACAATGGCCCATTATGACATCACAATGACCCATTGTCACAATGGCCCATTATGACATCACAATGGCCCATTATGACATCACAATGACCCATTGTCACAATGGCCCATTATGACATCACAATGGCACATTATGACATCACAATGACCCATTGTCACAATGGTCCATTATGACATCACAATGACCCATTATGACATCACAATGACCCATTGTCACAATGGCCCATTATGACATCACAATGACACATTGTCACAATGGCCCATTATGACATCACAATGACCCATTGTCACAATGGCCCATTATGACATCACAATGGCCCATTATGACATCACAATGACCCATTGTCACAATGGTCCATTATGACATTACAATGACCCATTGTCACAATGGCCCATTATGACATCACAATGACCCATTGTCACAATGGCCCATTATGACATTACAATTACCCATTGTCACAATAGCCCATTATGACATCAAAATGACCCCTTATGACATCACAATGACCCATTGTCACAATGGCCCATTATGACATCACAATGACCCATTATGAGATCACAATGACCCATTGTCACAATGGCCCATTATGACATCACAATGGACCCATTGTCACAATGGTCCATTATGGCATCACAATGACCCATTATGACATAATAATGACCCATTGTCACAATGGCCCATTATGACATCACAATGGCCCATTATGACATCACAATGACCCATTGTCACAATGGCCCATTATGACATCACAATTACCCATTGTCACAATAGCCCATTATGACATCACAATGTCCCCTTATGACATCACAATGACCCATTGTCACAATGGCCCATTATGACATCACAATTACCCATTGTCACAATAGCCCATTATGACATCACAATGTCCCCTTATGACATCACAATGACCCATTGTCACAATGGCCCATTATGACATCACAACGGCCCATTGTCACAATGGTCCATTATGACATCACAATGACCCATTGTCACAATGGCCCATTATGACATCACAATGACCCATTGTCACAATTGCCCATTATGACATCACAATGGCCCATTATGACATCACAATGACCCATTGTCACAATGGCCCATTATGACATCACAATGACCCATTGTCACTATGGCCCATTATGACATCACAATGACCCATTGTCACAATAGCCCATTATGACATCACAATGACCCCTTATGACATCACAATGACCCATTGTCACAATGGCCCATTATGACATCACAATGACCAATTGTCACAATGGCCCATTATGACATCACAATGACCCATTGTCACAATGGCCCATTATGACATTACAATGACCCATTGTCACAATGGCCTATTATGACATCACAATGACCCATTGTCACAATGGCCCATTATGACATCACAATGGCCCATTATGACATCACAATGACCCATTGTCACAATGGCCCATTATGACATCACAATGACCCATTGTCACAATGGCCCATTATGACATCACAATGGCCCATTATGACATCACAATGACCCATTGTCACAATGGCCCATTATGACTTCACAATGACCCATTGTCACAATGGCCTATTATGACATTACAATGACCTATTGTCACAATGGCCCATTATGACATCACAATAACCCATTGTCACAATGGCCCATTATGACATCACAATGACCCATTATTACATCAAGTTTATTAAGTTTGAGGTAAGTGTCCTCTTGCCCTATGCCCTTTCTTACTACATATAAATATGTTTTTGGTGAATATTACCCAAAGGACAAGTCACAGTCTAGACATCCACTACCCGTGCCCACCTTTCTCACTGCAAAGTAGCATCAGCCCAAGATGCTTGTTTCCACTGCTAAACACCATTCTTTATTAATCCAAATGAAACTCAAACATTTTCATTGGAATAAAAGACCTACGTCTAGTGGAAATATGGACCTGGACGTTAGACCTCCTTCATGAAGTGCATTTATTTCCCTACATCCACCCAATATTTTCCTTGTCCTCTTTTGCCATAAGTTGAATCCTTTCTAGTAGGGTTATCTATGCTTCATTTGCATAACCATTTAGGAAATTTTCCAAGTTTTTAGCAACATCTGAAGCATCAATGTCAATGTAGTTATGAGTTATGCAAATGGAAAAATGAGTATTGAAAAACATTAATAGAGATTGCTGTTCCCCTGGTTTGTGCTTAAGCTTTTACCTTGTAGGGAGTTGTTTTCATTTTAGGTGTTTGCAAGTACCATTTGTGTATCAGAGAAGATTGGCAATGGAGATTGAAATTGGCTTCCCCAGGGGAATAGATTCTAGTTGACATCCACCAGAAGAAACTGTGAGGCTAACTTGCACAAAATGGAACACTGCACGTGTCATAGCGAAGCTCCATGGAAACTTTGACTATGACATCATAAAGGGCCAGGTTCTGCTGTGACAGTATCACTGCTCATTCAAGTCTTGAAGCTCTTCAAGGAAGCATCAGAAGATAGATTTTGCTTCCCCTGTCATCTGAGGGTTCATGGAAACCCCAGGAGGGTTAATGGGTCATGTCAAGAAAGGTAGTCAGAGGCAGGTTTAAAGCTTATGGCAGAAAATAACACTAAAAGCACAAAAGTCACATCAAATTTAATGCAAGGTAGAAGATGTCCATAAGTTTGAGGTAAGTGTCCTCTTGCCCTATGCCCTTTCTTACTACATATAAATATGTTTTTGGTGAATATTACCCAAAGGACAAGTCACAGTCTAGACATCCACTACCCGTGCCCACCTTTCTCACTGCAAAGTAGCATCAGCCCAAGATGCTTGTTTCCACTGCTAAACACCATTCTTTATTAATCCAAATGAAACTCAAACATTTTCATTGGAATCAAAGACCTACGTCTAGTGGAAATATGGACCTGGACGTTAGACCTCCTTCATGAAGTGCATTTATTTCCCTACATCCACCCAATATTTTCCTTGTCCTCTTTTGCCATAAGTTGAATCCTTTCTAGTAGGGTTATCTATGCTTCATTGCATAACCATTTAGGAACTTTTCCAAGTTTTTAGCAACATCTGAAGCATCAATGTCAATGTAGTTATGAGTTATGCAAATGGAATAATGAGTATTGAAAAACATTTATAGAGATTGCTGTGCCCCTGGTTTGTGCTTAAGCTTTTACCTTGTAGGAAGTTGTCTTCATTTTAGGTGTTTGCAAGTGCCATTTGTGCATCAGAGAAGATTGGCAATGGAGATTGAAATTGGCTTCCCCAGGGGAATAGATTGTAGTTGACATCCACCAGAAGAAACTGTGAGGCTAACTTGCATAAAATGGAACACTGCACGTGTCATAGTGAAGCTCCATGGAAACTTTGACTATGACATCATAAAGGGCCAGGTTCTGCTGTGACAGTATCACTGCTCATTCAAGTCTTGAACCTCTTCAAGGAAGCATCAGAAGATAGATTTTGCTTCCCCTGTCATCTGAGGGTTCATGGAAACCCCAGGAGGGTTAATGGGTCATGTCAAGAAAGGTAGTCAGAGGCAGGTTTAAAGCTTATGGCAGAAAATAACACTAAAAGCACAAAAGTCACATCAAATTTAATGCAAGGTAGAAGATGACCATAAGTTTGAGGTAAGTGTCCTCTTGCCCTATGCCCTTTCTTACTACATATAAATATGTTTTTGGTGAATATTACCCAAAGGACAAGTCACAGTCTAGACATCCACTACCCGTGCCCACCTTTCTCACTGCAAAGTAGCATCAGCCCAAGATGCTTGTTTCCACTGCTAAACACCATTCTTTATTAATTCAAATGAAACTCAAACATTTTCATTGGAATCAAAGACCTACGTCTAGTGGAAATATGGACCTGGACGTTAGACCTCCTTCATGAAGTGCATTTATTTCCCTACATCCACCCAATATTTTCCTTGTCCTCTTTTTCCATAAGTTGAATCCTTTCTAGTAGGGTTATCTATGCTTCATTGCATAACCATTTAGAAAATTTTCCAAGTTTTTAGCAACATCTGAAGCATCAATGTCAATGTAGTTATGAGTTATGCAAATGGAAAAATGAGTATTGAAAAACATTTATAGAGATTGCTGTTCCCCTGGTTTGTGCTTAAGCTTTTACCTTGTAGGAAGTTGTCTTCATTTTAGGTGTTTGCAAGTGCCATTTGTGCATCAGAGAAGATTGGCAATGGAGATTGAAATTGGCTTCCCCAGGGGAATAGATTGTAGTTGACATCCACCAGAAGAAACTGTGAGGCTAACTTGCATAAAATGGAACACTGCACGTGTCATAGTGAAGCTCCATGGAAACTTTGACTATGACATCATAAAGGGCCAGGTTCTGCTGTGACAGTATCACTGCTCATTCAAGTCTTGAACCTCTTCAAGGAAGCATCAGAAGATAGATTTTGCTTCCCCTGTCATCTGAGGGTTCATGGAAACCCCAGGAGGGTTAATGGGTCATGTCAAGAAAGGTAGTCAGAGGCAGGTTTAAAGCTTATGGCAGAAAATAACACTAAAAGCACAAAAGTCACATCAAATTTAATGCAAGGTAGAAGATGTCCATAAGTTTGAGGTAAGTGTCCTCTTGCCCTATGCCCTTTCTTACTACATATAAATATGTTTTTGGTGAATATTACCCAAAGGACAAGTCACAGTCTAGACATCCACTACCCGTGCCCACCTTTCTCACTGCAAAGTAGCATCAGCCCAAGATGCTTGTTTCCACTGCTAAACACCATTCTTTATTAATCCAAATGAAACTCAAACATTTTCATTGGAATCAAAGACCTACGTCTAGTGGAAATATGGACCTGGACGTTAGACCTCCTTCATGAAGTGCATTTATTTCCCTACATCCACCCAATATTTTCCTTGTCCTCTTTTGCCATAAGTTGAATCCTTTCTAGTAGGGTTATCTATGCTTCATTTGCATAACCATTTAGGAAATTTTCCAAGTTTTTAGCAACATCTGAAGCATCAATGTCAATGTAGTTATGAGTTATGCAAATGGAAAAATGAGTATTGAAAAACATTAATAGAGATTGCTGTTCCCCTGGTTTGTGCTTAAGCTTTTACCTTGTAGGGAGTTGTTTTCATTTTAGGTGTTTGCAAGTACCATTTGTGTATCAGAGAAGATTGGCAATGGAGATTGAAATTGGCTTCCCCAGGGGAATAGATTCTAGTTGACATCCACCAGAAGAAACTGTGAGGCTAACTTGCACAAAATGGAACACTGCACGTGTCATAGTGAAGCTCCATGGAAAGTTTGACTATGACATCATAAAGGGCCAGGTTCTGCTGTGACAGTATCACTGCTCATTCAAGTCTTGAAGCTCTTCAAGGAAGCATCAGAAGATAGATTTTGCTTCCCCTGTCATCTGAGGGTTCATGGAAACCCCAGGAGGGTTAATGGGTCATGTCAAGAAAGGTAGTCAGAGGCAGGTTTAAAGCTTATGGCAGAAAATAACACTAAAAGCACAAAAGTCACATCAAATTTAATGCAAGGTAGAAGATGATCATAAGTTTGAGGTAAGTGTCCTCTTGCCCTATGCCCTTTCTTACTACATATAAATATGTTTTTGGTGAATATTACCCAAAGGACAAGTCACAGTCTAGACATCCACTACCCGTGCCCACCTTTCTCACTGCAAAGTAGCATCAGCCCAAGATGCTTGTTTCCACTGCTAAACACCATTCTTTATTAATCCAAATGAAACTCAAACATTTTCATTGGAATCAAAGACCTACGTCTAGTGGAAATATGGACCTGGACGTTAGACCTCCTTCATGAAGTGCATTTATTTCCCTACATCCACCCAATAGTTTCCTTGTCCTCTTTTGCCATAAGTTGAATCCTTTCTAGTAGGGTTATCTATGCTTCATTGCATAACCATTTAGGAAATTTTCCAAGTTTTTAGCAACATCTGAAGCATCAATGTCAATGTAGTTATGAGTTATGCAAATGGAATAATGAGTATTGAAAAACATTTATAGAGATTGCTGTGCCCCTGGTTTGTGCTTAAGCTTTTACCTTGTAGGAAGTTGTCTTCATTTTAGGTGTTTGCAAGTGCCATTTGTGCATCAGAGAAGATTGGCAATGGAGATTGAAATTGGCTTCCCCAGGGGAATAGATTGTAGTTGACATCCACCAGAAGAAACTGTGAGGCTAACTTGCATAAAATGGAACACTGCACGTGTCATAGTGAAGCTCCATGGAAACTTTGACTATGACATCATAAAGGGCCAGGTTCTGCTGTGACAGTATCACTGCTCATTCAAGTCTTGAACCTCTTCAAGGAAGCATCAGAAGATAGATTTTGCTTCCCCTGTCATCTGAGGGTTCATGGAAACCCCAGGAGGGTTAATGGGTCATGTCAAGAAAGGTAGTCAGAGGCAGGTTTAAAGCTTATGGCAGAAAATAACACTAAAAGCACAAAAGTCACATCAAATTTAATGCAAGGTACAAGATGATCATAAGTTTGAGGTAAGTGTCCTCTTGCCCTATGCCCTTTCTTACTACATATAAATATGTTTTTGGTGAATATTACCCAAAGGACAAGTCACAGTCTAGACATCAACTACCTGTGCCCACCTTTCTCACTGCAAAGTAGCATCAGCCCAAGATGCTTGTTTCCACTGCTAAACACCATTCTTTATTAATCCAAATGAAACTCAAACATTTTCATTGGAATCAAAGACCTACGTCTAGTGGAAATATGGACCTGGACGTTAGACCTCCTTCATGAAGTGCATTTATTTCCCTACATCCACCCAATATTTTCCTTGTCCTCTTTTGCCATAAGTTGAATCCTTTCTAGTAGGGTTATCTATGCTTCATTGCATAACCATTTAGGAACTTTTCCAAGTTTTTAGCAACATCTGAAGCATCAATGTCAATGTAGTTATGAGTTATGCAAATGGAATAATGAGTATTGAAAAACATTTATAGAGATTGCTGTGCCCCTGGTTTGTGCTTAAGCTTTTACCTTGTAGGAAGTTGTCTTCATTTTAGGCGTTTGCAAGTGCCATTTGTGTATCAGAGAAGATTGGCAATGGAGATTGAAATTGGCTTCCCCAGGGGAATAGATTGTAGTTGACATCCACCAGAAGAAACTGTGAGGCTAACTTGCATAAAATGGAACACTGCACGTGTCATAGTGAAGCTCCATGGAAACTTTGACTATGACATCATAAAGGGCCAGGTTCTGCTGTGACAGTATCACTGCTCATTCAAGTCTGGAAGCTCATCAAGGAAGCATCAGAAGATAGATTTTGCTTCCCCTGTCATCTGAGGGTTCATGGAAACCCCAGGAGGGTTAATGGGTCATGTCAAGAAAGGTAGTCAGAGGCAGGTTTAAAGCTTATGGCAGAAAATAACACTAAAAGCACAAAAGTCACATCAAATTTAATGCAAGGTAGAAGATGACCATAAGTTTGAGGTAAGTGTCCTCTTGCCCTATGCCCTTTCTTACTACATATAAATATGTTTTTGGTGAATATTACCCAAAGGACAAGTCACAGTCTAGACATCCACTACCCGTGCCCACCTTTCTCACTGCAAAGTAGCATCAGCCCAAGATGCTTGTTTCCACTGCTAAACACCATTCTTTATTAATTCAAATGAAACTCAAACATTTTCATTGGAATCAAAGACCTACGTCTAGTGGAAATATGGACCTGGACGTTAGACCTCCTTCATGAAGTGCATTTATTTCCCTACATCCACCCAATATTTTCCTTGTCCTCTTTTTCCATAAGTTGAATCCTTTCTAGTAGGGTTATCTATGCTTCATTGCATAACCATTTAGAAAATTTTCCAAGTTTTTAGCAACATCTGAAGCATCAATGTCAATGTAGTTATGAGTTATGCAAATGGAAAAATGAGTATTGAAAAACATTTATAGAGATTGCTGTTCCCCTGGTTTGTGCTTAAGCTTTTACCTTGTAGGAAGTTGTCTTCATTTTAGGTGTTTGCAAGTGCCATTTGTGCATCAGAGAAGATTGGCAATGGAGATTGAAATTGGCTTCCCCAGGGGAATAGATTGTAGTTGACATCCACCAGAAGAAACTGTGAGGCTAACTTGCATAAAATGGAACACTGCACGTGTCATAGTGAAGCTCCATGGAAACTTTGACTATGACATCATAAAGGGCCAGGTTCTGCTGTGACAGTATCACTGCTCATTCAAGTCTTGAACCTCTTCAAGGAAGCATCAGAAGATAGATTTTGCTTCCCCTGTCATCTGAGGGTTCATGGAAACCCCAGGAGGGTTAATGGGTCATGTCAAGAAAGGTAGTCAGAGGCAGGTTTAAAGCTTATGGCAGAAAATAACACTAAAAGCACAAAAGTCACATCAAATTTAATGCAAGGTACAAGATGATCATAAGTTTGAGGTAAGTGTCCTCTTGCCCTATGCCCTTTCTTACTACATATAAATATGTTTTTGGTGAATATCACCCAAAGGACAAGTCACAGTCTAGACATCCACTACCCGTGCCCACCTTTCTCACTGCAAAGTAGCATCAGCCCAAGATGCTTGTTTCCACTGCTAAACACCATTCTTTATTAATCCAAATGAAACTCAAACATTTTCATTGGAATCAAAGACCTACGTCTAGTGGAAATATGGACCTGGACGTTAGACCTCCTTCATGAAGTGCATTTATTTCCCTACATCCACCCAATATTTTCCTTGTCCTCTTTTGCCATAAGTTGAATCCTTTCTAGTAGGGTTATCTATGCTTCATTTGCATAACCATTTAGGAAATTTTCCAAGTTTTTAGCAACATCTGAAGCATCAATGTCAATGTAGTTATGAGTTATGCAAATGGAAAAATGAGTATTGAAAAACATTAATAGAGATTGCTGTTCCCCTGGTTTGTGCTTAAGCTTTTACCTTGTAGGGAGTTGTTTTCATTTTAGGTGTTTGCAAGTACCATTTGTGTATCAGAGAAGATTGGCAATGGAGATTGAAATTGGCTTCCCCAGGGGAATAGATTCTAGTTGACATCCACCAGAAGAAACTGTGAGGCTAACTTGCACAAAATGGAACACTGCACGTGTCATAGCGAAGCTCCATGGAAACTTTGACTATGACATCATAAAGGGCCAGGTTCTGCTGTGACAGTATCACTGCTCATTCAAGTCTTGAAGCTCTTCAAGGAAGCATCAGAAGATAGATTTTGCTTCCCCTGTCATCTGAGGGTTCATGGAAACCCCAGGAGGGTTAATGGGTCATGTCAAGAAAGGTAGTCAGAGGCAGGTTTAAAGCTTATGGCAGAAAATAACACTAAAAGCACAAAAGTCACATCAAATTTAATGCAAGGTAGAAGATGATCATAAGTTTGAGGTAAGTGTCCTCTTGCCCTATGCCCTTTCTTACTACATATAAATATGTTTTTGGTGAATATTACCCAAAGGACAAGTCACAGTCTAGACATCCACTACCCGTGCCCACCTTTCTCACTGCAAAGTAGCATCAGCCCAAGATGCTTGTTTCCACTGCTAAACACCATTCTTTATTAATCCAAATGAAACTCAAACATTTTCATTGGAATCAAAGACCTACGTCTAGTGGAAATATGGACCTGGACGTTAGACCTCCTTCATGAAGTGCATTTATTTCCCTACATCCACCCAATAGTTTCCTTGTCCTCTTTTGCCATAAGTTGAATCCTTTCTAGTAGGGTTATCTATGCTTCATTGCATAACCATTTAGGAAATTTTCCAAGTTTTTAGCAACATCTGAAGCATCAATGTCAATGTAGTTATGAGTTATGCAAATGGAATAATGAGTATTGAAAAACATTTATAGAGATTGCTGTGCCCCTGGTTTGTGCTTAAGCTTTTACCTTGTAGGAAGTTGTCTTCATTTTAGGTGTTTGCAAGTGCCATTTGTGCATCAGAGAAGATTGGCAATGGAGATTGAAATTGGCTTCCCCAGGGGAATAGATTGTAGTTGACATCCACCAGAAGAAACTGTGAGGCTAACTTGCATAAAATGGAACACTGCACGTGTCATAGTGAAGCTCCATGGAAACTTTGACTATGACATCATAAAGGGCCAGGTTCTGCTGTGACAGTATCACTGCTCATTCAAGTCTTGAACCTCTTCAAGGAAGCATCAGAAGATAGATTTTGCTTCCCCTGTCATCTGAGGGTTCATGGAAACCCCAGGAGGGTTAATGGGTCATGTCAAGAAAGGTAGTCAGAGGCAGGTTTAAAGCTTATGGCAGAAAATAACACTAAAAGCACAAAAGTCACATCAAATTTAATGCAAGGTACAAGATGATCATAAGTTTGAGGTAAGTGTCCTCTTGCCCTATGCCCTTTCTTACTACATATAAATATGTTTTTGGTGAATATTACCCAAAGGACAAGTCACAGTCTAGACATCAACTACCTGTGCCCACCTTTCTCACTGCAAAGTAGCATCAGCCCAAGATGCTTGTTTCCACTGCTAAACACCATTCTTTATTAATCCAAATGAAACTCAAACATTTTCATTGGAATCAAAGACCTACGTCTAGTGGAAATATGGACCTGGACGTTAGACCTCCTTCATGAAGTGCATTTATTTCCCTACATCCACCCAATATTTTCCTTGTCCTCTTTTGCCATAAGTTGAATCCTTTCTAGTAGGGTTATCTATGCTTCATTGCATAACCATTTAGGAACTTTTCCAAGTTTTTAGCAACATCTGAAGCATCAATGTCAATGTAGTTATGAGTTATGCAAATGGAATAATGAGTATTGAAAAACATTTATAGAGATTGCTGTGCCCCTGGTTTGTGCTTAAGCTTTTACCTTGTAGGAAGTTGTCTTCATTTTAGGCGTTTGCAAGTGCCATTTGTGTATCAGAGAAGATTGGCAATGGAGATTGAAATTGGCTTCCCCAGGGGAATAGATTGTAGTTGACATCCACCAGAAGAAACTGTGAGGCTAACTTGCATAAAATGGAACACTGCACGTGTCATAGTGAAGCTCCATGGAAACTTTGACTATGACATCATAAAGGGCCAGGTTCTGCTGTGACAGTATCACTGCTCATTCAAGTCTGGAAGCTCATCAAGGAAGCATCAGAAGATAGATTTTGCTTCCCCTGTCATCTGAGGGTTCATGGAAACCCCAGGAGGGTTAATGGGTCATGTCAAGAAAGGTAGTCAGAGGCAGGTTTAAAGCTTATGGCAGAAAATAACACTAAAAGCACAAAAGTCACATCAAATTTAATGCAAGGTAGAAGATGTCCATAAGTTTGAGGTAAGTGTCCTCTTGCCCTATGCCCTTTCTTACTACATATAAATATGTTTTTGGTGAATATTACCCAAAGGACAAGTCACAGTCTAGACATCCACTACCCGTGCCCACCTTTCTCACTGCAAAGTAGCATCAGCCCAAGATGCTTGTTTCCACTGCTAAACACCATTCTTTATTAATCCAAATGAAACTCAAACATTTTCATTGGAATCAAAGACCTACGTCTAGTGGAAATATTGACCTGGACGTTAGACCTCCTTCATGAAGTGCATTTATTTCCCTACATCCACCCAATATTTTCCTTGTCCTCTTTTGCCATAAGTTGAATCCTTTCTAGTAGGGTTATCTATGCTTCATTGCATAACCATTTAGGAACTTTTCCAAGTTTTTAGCAACATCTGAAGCATCAATGTCAATGTAGTTATGAGTTATGCAAATGGAATAATGAGTATTGAAAAACATTTATAGAGATTGCTGTGCCCCTGGTTTGTGCTTAAGCTTTTACCTTGTAGGAAGTTGTCTTCATTTTAGGCGTTTGCAAGTGCCATTTGTGTATCAGAGAAGATTGGCAATGGAGATTGAAATTGGCTTCCCCAGGGGAATAGATTGTAGTTGACATCCACCAGAAGAAACTGTGAGGCTAACTTGCATAAAATGGAACACTGCACGTGTCATAGTGAAGCTCCATGGAAACTTTGACTATGACATCATAAAGGGCCAGGTTCTGCTGTGACAGTATCACTGCTCATTCAAGTCTGGAAGCTCATCAAGGAAGCATCAGAAGATAGATTTTGCTTCCCCTGTCATCTGAGGGTTCATGGAAACCCCAGGAGGGTTAATGGGTCATGTCAAGAAAGGTAGTCAGAGGCAGGTTTAAAGCTTATGGCAGAAAATAACACTAAAAGCACAAAAGTCACATCAAATTTAATGCAAGGTAGAAGATGTCCATAAGTTTGAGGTAAGTGTCCTCTTGCCCTATGCCCTTTCTTACTACATATAAATATGTTTTTGGTGAATATTACCCAAAGGACAAGTCACAGTCTAGACATCCACTACCCGTGCCCACCTTTCTCACTGCAAAGTAGCATCAGCCCAAGATGCTTGTTTCCACTGCTAAACACCATTCTTTATTAATCCAAATGAAACTCAAACATTTTCATTGGAATCAAAGACCTACGTCTAGTGGAAATATAGACCTGGACGTTAGACCTCCTTCATGAAGTGCATTTATTTCCCTACATCCACCCAATATTTTCCTTGTCCTCTTTTGCCATAAGTTGAATCCTTTCTAGTAGGGTTATCTATGCTTCATTGCATAACCATTTAGGAACTTTTCCAAGTTTTTAGCAACATCTGAAGCATCAATGTCAATGTAGTTATGAGTTATGCAAATGGAATAATGAGTATTGAAAAACATTTATAGAGATTGCTGTGCCCCTGGTTTGTGCTTAAGCTTTTACCTTGTAGGAAGTTGTCTTCATTTTAGGCGTTTGCAAGTGCCATTTGTGTATCAGAGAAGATTGGCAATGGAGATTGAAATTGGCTTCCCCAGGGGAATAGATTGTAGTTGACATCCACCAGAAGAAACTGTGAGGCTAACTTGCATAAAATGGAACACTGCACGTGTCATAGTGAAGCTCCATGGAAACTTTGACTATGACATCATAAAGGGCCAGGTTCTGCTGTGACAGTATCACTGCTCATTCAAGTCTGGAAGCTCATCAAGGAAGCATCAGAAGATAGATTTTGCTTCCCCTGTCATCTGAGGGTTCATGGAAACCCCAGGAGGGTTAATGGGTCATGTCAAGAAAGGTAGTCAGAGGCAGGTTTAAAGCTTATGGCAGAAAATAACACTAAAAGCACAAAAGTCACATCAAATTTAATGCAAGGTAGAAGATGTCCATAAGTTTGAGGTAAGTGTCCTCTTGCCCTATGCCCTTTCTTACTACATATAAATATGTTTTTGGTGAATATTACCCAAAGGACAAGTCACAGTCTAGACATCCACTACCCGTGCCCACCTTTCTCACTGCAAAGTAGCATCAGCCCAAGATGCTTGTTTCCACTGCTAAACACCATTCTTTATTAATCCAAATGAAACTCAAACATTTTCATTGGAATCAAAGACCTACGTCTAGTGGAAATATAGACCTGGACGTTAGACCTCCTTCATGAAGTGCATTTATTTCCCTACATCCACCCAATATTTTCCTTGTCCTCTTTTGCCATAAGTTGAATCCTTTCTAGTAGGGTTATCTATGCTTCATTGCATAACCATTTAGGAACTTTTCCAAGTTTTTAGCAACATCTGAAGCATCAATGTCAATGTAGTTATGAGTTATGCAAATGGAATAATGAGTATTGAAAAACATTTATAGAGATTGCTGTGCCCCTGGTTTGTGCTTAAGCTTTTACCTTGTAGGAAGTTGTCTTCATTTTAGGTGTTTGCAAGTACCATTTGTGTATCAGAGAAGATTGGCAATGGAGATTGAAATTGGCTTCCCCAGGGGAATAGATTGTAGTTGACATCCACCAGAAGAAACTGTGAGGCTAACTTGCATAAAATGGAACACTGCACGTGTCATAGTGAAGCTCCATGGAAACTTTGACTATGACATCATAAAGGGCCAGGTTCTGCTGTGACAGTATCACTGCTCATTCAAGTCTGGAAGCTCATCAAGGAAGCATCAGAAGATAGATTTTGCTTCCCCTGTCATCTGAGGGTTCATGGAAACCCCAGGAGGGTTAATAGGTCATGTCAAGAAAGGTAGTCAGAGGCAGGTTTAAAGCTTATGGCAGAAAATAACACTAAAAGCACAAAAGTCACATCAAATTTAATGCAAGGTACAAGATGATCATAAGTTTGAGGTAAGTGTCCTCTTGCCCTATGCCCTTTCTTACTACATATAAATATGTTTTTGGTGAATATTACCCAAAGGACAAGTCACAGTCTAGACATCAACTACCTGTGCCCACCTTTCTCACTGCAAAGTAGCATCAGCCCAAGATGCTTGTTTCCACTGCTAAACACCATTCTTTATTAATCCAAATGAAACTCAAACATTTTCATTGGAATCAAAGACCTACGTCTAGTGGAAATATGGACCTGGACGTTAGACCTCCTTCATGAAGTGCATTTATTTCCCTACATCCACCCAATATTTTCCTTGTCCTCTTTTGCCATAAGTTGAATCCTTTCTAGTAGGGTTATCTATGCTTCATTGCATAACCATTTAGGAACTTTTCCAAGTTTTTAGCAACATCTGAAGCATCAATGTCAATGTAGTTATGAGTTATGCAAATGGAATAATGAGTATTGAAAAACATTTATAGAGATTGCTGTGCCCCTGGTTTGTGCTTAAGCTTTTACCTTGTAGGAAGTTGTCTTCATTTTAGGCGTTTGCAAGTGCCATTTGTGTATCAGAGAAGATTGGCAATGGAGATTGAAATTGGCTTCCCCAGGGGAATAGATTGTAGTTGACATCCACCAGAAGAAACTGTGAGGCTAACTTGCATAAAATGGAACACTGCACGTGTCATAGTGAAGCTCCATGGAAACTTTGACTATGACATCATAAAGGGCCAGGTTCTGCTGTGACAGTATCACTGCTCATTCAAGTCTGGAAGCTCATCAAGGAAGCATCAGAAGATAGATTTTGCTTCCCCTGTCATCTGAGGGTTCATGGAAACCCCAGGAGGGTTAATGGGTCATGTCAAGAAAGGTAGTCAGAGGCAGGTTTAAAGCTTATGGCAGAAAATAACACTAAAAGCACAAAAGTCACATCAAATTTAATGCAAGGTACAAGATGATCATAAGTTTGAGGTAAGTGTCCTCTTGCCCTATGCCCTTTCTTACTACATATAAATATGTTTTTGGTGAATATTACCCAAAGGACAAGTCACAGTCTAGACATCCACTACCCGTGCCCACCTTTCTCACTGCAAAGTAGCATCAGCCCAAGTGCTTGTATCCACTGCTAAACACCATTCTTTATTAATCCAAATGAAACTCAAACATTTTCATTGGAATCAAAGACCTACGTCTAGTGGAAATATGGACCTGGACGTTAGACCTCCTTCATGAAGTGCATTTATTTCCCTACATCCACCCAATATTTTCCTTGTCCTCTTTTGCCATAAGTTGAATCCTTTCTAGTAGGGTTATCTATGCTTCATTGCATAACCATTTAGGAAATTTTCCAAGTTTTTAGCAACATCTGAAGCATCAATGTCAATGTAGTTATGAGTTATGCAATGGAAAAATGAGTATTGAAAAACATTAATAGAGATTGCTGTTCCCCTGGTTTGTGCTTAAGCTTTTACCTTGTAGGGAGTTGTTTTCATTTTAGGTGTTTGCAAGTACCATTTGTGTATCAGAGAAGATTGGCAATGGAGATTGAAATTGGCTTCCCCAGGGGAATAGATTGTAGTTGACATCCACCAGAAGAAACTGTGAGGCTAACTTGCACAAAATGGAACACTGCACGTGTCATAGCGAAGCTCCATGGAAACTTTGACTATGACATCATAAAGGGCCAGGTTCTGCTGTGACAGTATCACTGCTCATTCAAGTCTTGAACCTCTTCAAGGAAGCATCAGAAGATAGATTTTTCTTCCCCTGTCATCTGAGGGTTCATGGAAACCCCAGGAGGGTTAATGGGTCATGTCAAGAAAGGTAGTCAGAGGCAGGTTTAAAGCTTATGGCAGAAAATAACACTAAAAGCACAAAAATCACATCAAATTTAATGCAAGGTAGAAGATGTCCATAAGTTTGAGGTAAGTGTCCTCTTGCCCTATGCCCTTTCTTACTACATATAAATATGTTTTTGGTGAATATTACCCAAAGGACAAGTCACAGTCTAGACATCCACTACCCGTGCCCACCTTTCTCACTGCAAAGTAGCATCAGCCCAAGATGCTTGTTTCCACTGCTAAACACCATTCTTTATTAATCCAAATGAAACTCAAACATTTTCATTGGAATCAAAGACCTACGTCTAGTGGAAATATGGACCTGGACGTTAGACCTCCTTCATGAAGTGCATTTATTTCCCTACATCCACCCAATATTTTCCTTGTCCTTGTCACGGTTACACCCGCGATCCTCGGTACGGATTGAGGGTGTACCCGTGCCTGCTGCTGCGGTCCCCGCTCCCCCAGCTCTCACTTACCTCTCCAGGCTCCGGCCTGCACTCTTACTCCCAGCATGTAGGCCGCATGCTTCTTCCATGCAGTCGCGTGCTCCTGCCACTAGAGGGAGCGCGCGCGGACTTCTCCCAGCCTTAAAGGGCCAGCGTCCTCCTTATTGGCTCTGGCATTCCTGGCTCGGCTATATAGCCTGGCGACTCCCAGCATCCCCTGCCGGATCTTCATGTCCTATTACTGAAGAGAAAGCCCTCTGTGTTCCCGAGCGTTTCCAGACGCCTCTGTGATTTCCGTGTTCCGTGGTGTTTCCGTGTTCCTGTGTTATTCCTGTGGCGGTCCTGCATTCCTGTGGCGGTCCTGCATTCCTGTGGCGGTCCCGTGGTCCTGCCTGCCTGCCTTTCCGTGGTCCTGCCTGCCTGCCTTCCCGTGGTCCTGCCTGCCTTCCTGTGGTCCTGCCTGCCTGCCTTCCCGTGGTCCTGCCTGCCTGCCTTCCCGTGGTCCTGCCTGCCTGCCTTCCCGTGGTCCTCGTGTCCCTACCTTGGCTGCCACCGTGGGCCTAGTCGCACCCGTGGAGGGACCTGGTGACTCCCGCCGCAGCAAGACCATCCCGCTTTGCGGCGGGCTCTGGCGAAGACCAGGAGTTCACTTAGACTCCGCTCCCGGGTGCGGCTAAGGTTGTTATCTCCCGCGGTGGTCCAGGGAGTCCACTTACTTAGTCCCAAGGGACTAATCCCCATAGACTGTGACAGTAAGATCCGGCCATGGACTCCACCAAGGTCTTGTATCCTGCAAAAGCCATGGACTGTGTCGAGGATCCGTACCTGCTACTGGGTGACCTCCCTAGCACCATCGCCCGGCAGTCCCAAGAGATTGCTGTCCAAAAGGAACTCTTGGACAAACTTGCTGCCACTCTTCGGATGATTGCCTCCCAGCAGCAGGCTCCCTTGGCTCCTCCCGTTGCTCCAGTCACCCCGCAATGTTTTTTGGCAGTAGAGACTGGACCCGAAAATTTTTTACCGGACAAATTCGATGGGAACCCCAAATTGTGCCGGAGATTTATTTCCCAGTGCTCGCAGCACCTTGAACTGTTATCTTCCTAGTACCCCACCGAACGCTCTAAGGTGGCGTTCATCTACTGTCTGCTCTCTGGAGAGGCCCTGGCCTGGGCTACCCCCCTATTGGATAGTGGTGACCCGGACATGGTCTCCCATACCAAGTTCCTGGCTAAAATCCGGTCCAGGTTTGAACCTCCTCAAGTCCGGCTACCTCGCCTGTCCAGCTTGGTCCCGGTGTCTCCACTGCCTCCCAGAGCTGCTCCAGCGGCGCCCAAGCCTCCGCAGCTTCCCAGAGCTGCTCCAGCGGCGCCCAAGCCTCCGCAGCTTCCCAGAGCTGCTCCAGCGGCGCCCAAGCCTCCGCAGCTTCCCAGAGCTGCTCCAGCGGCGCCCAAGCCTCCGCAGCTTCCCAGAGCTGCTCCAGCGGCGCCCAAGCCTCCGCAGCTTCCCAGAGCTGCTCCAGCGGCGCCCAAGCCTCCGCAGCTCCCCAGAGCTGCTCCAGTGGCTCCGCAGCTCCCCAGAGCTGCTCCAGTGGCTCCGCAGCTCCCCGCTGCTGCTCCAGTGGCTCCGCAGCTCCCCGCAGCTGCTCCAGTGGCTCCGCAGCTCCCCGCAGCTGCTCCAGTGGCTCCGCAGCTCCCCGCAGCTGCTCCAGTGGCTCCGCAGCTCCCCGCAGCTGCTCCAGTGGCTCCGCAGCTCCCCGCAGCTGCTCCAGTGGCTCCGCAGCTCCCCGCAGCTGCTCCAGTGGCTCCGCAGCTCCCCGCAGCTGCTCCAGTGGCTCCGCAGCTCCCCGCAGCTGCTCCAGTGGCTCCGCAGCTCCCCGCAGCTGCTCCAGTGGCTCCGCAGCTCCCCGCAGCTGCTCCAGAGACTCTCCAGCCTCCGCAGCTCCCCGCAGCTGCTCCAGAGACTCTCCAGCCTCCGCAGCTCCCCGCAGCTGCTCCAGAGACTCTCCAGCCTCCGCAGCTCCCCGCAGCTGCTCCAGAGACTCTCCAGCCTCCGCAGCTTGCCAATGCTGCTCCAGAGACTCTCCAGCCTCCGCAGCTTGCCAATGCTGCTCCAGTGTCTCCGCAGCTTGCCACGGCTGCTCCAGAGACTCTGCAGCTTGCCACGGCTGTTCCAGTGGCGCCCCAGACTCTGCAGCTTGCCACGGCTGTTCCAGTGGCGCCCCAGACTCTGCAGCTTGCCACGGCTGCTCCAGTGGCGCCCCAGACTCTGCAGCTTGCCACGGCTGCTCCAGTGGCGCCCCAGACTCTGCAGCTTGCCACGGCTGCTCCAGTGGTGCCCCAGACTCTGCAGCTTGCCACGGCTGCTCCAGTGGTGCCCCAGACTCTGCAGCTTGCCACGGCTGCTCCAGTGGTGCCCCAGACTCTGCAGCTTGCCACGGCTGCCCCAGAGACTCCGCAGCTTGCCACGGCTGCTCTGGCCTCCCCTGAGGCTGCTCCGGTGTGCCTAGAGCCGACCCAGCCTGCTTCCCAAGTCTTCCCGGTGCCGTCTCTCCTCCTAAGGTGTCTCATCACCAAGAAGAATTGGAGGAGGCGAAGAAAGAAGAACAGCGGGCTGAAGAAGAAGAGAAGAGGGGCCCTAAGGGGGGGGGGTACTGTCACGGTTACACCCGCGATCCTCGGTACGGATTGAGGGTGTACCTGTGCCTGCTGCTGCGGTCCCCGCTCCCCCAGCTCTCACTTACCTCTCCAGGCTCCAGCCTGCACTCTTACTCCCAGCATGTAGGCCGCATGCTTCTTCCATGCAGTCGCGTGCTCCTGCCACTAGAGGGAGCGCGCGCGGACTTCTCCCAGCCTTAAAGGGCCAGCGTCCTCCTTATTGGCTCTGGCATTCCTGGCTCGGCTATATAGCCTGGCGACTCCCAGCATCCCCTGCCGGATCTTCATGTCCTATTACTGAAGAGAAAGCCCTCTGTGTTCCCGAGCGTTTCCAGACGCCTCTGTGATTTCCGTGTTCCGTGGTGTTTCCGTGTTCCTGTGTTATTCCTGTGGCGGTCCTGCATTCCTGTGGCGGTCCTGCAATCCTGTGGCGGTCCAGCAATCCTGTGGCGGTCCAGCAATCCCTAGGTCCTGCCTGCCTGCCTGCCTTCCCGTGGTCCTGCCTGCCTGCCTTCCCGTGGTCCTGCCTGCCTGCCTTCCCGTGGTCCTGCCTGCCTGCCTTCCCGTGGTCCTGCCTGCCTGCATTCCCGTGGTCCTCGTGTCCCTACCTTGGCTGCCACCGTGGGCCTAGTCGCACCCGTGGAGCGACCTGGTGACTCCCGCCGCAGCAAGACCATCCCGCTTTGCGGCGGGCTCTGGCGAAGACCAGGAGTTCACTTAGACTCCGCTCCCGGGTGCGGCTAAGGTTGTTATCTCCCGCGGTGGTCCAGGGAGTCCACTTACTTAGTCCCAAGGGACTAATCCCCATAGACTGTGACAGTCCTCTTTTGCCATAAGTTGAATCCTTTCTAGTAGGGTTATCTATGCTTCATTGCATAACCATTTAGGAACTTTTCCAAGTTTTTAGCAACATCTGAAGCATCAATGTCAATGTAGTTATGAGTTATGCAAATGGAATAATGAGTATTGAAAAACATTTATAGAGATTGCTGTGCCCCTGGTTTGTGCTTAAGCTTTTACCTTGTAGGAAGTTGTCTTCATTTTAGGTGTTTGCAAGTGCCATTTGTGCATCAGAGAAGATTGGCAATGGAGATTGAAATTGGCTTCCCCAGGGGAATAGATTGTAGTTGACATCCACCAGAAGAAACTGTGAGGCTAACTTGCATAAAATGGAACACTGCACGTGTCATAGTGAAGCTCCATGGAAACTTTGACTATGACATCATAAAGGGCCAGGTTCTGCTGTGACAGTATCACTGCTCATTCAAGTCTTGAAGCTCTTCAAGGAAGCATCAGAAGATAGATTTTGCTTCCCCTGTCATCTGAGGGTTCATGGAAACCCCAGGAGGGTTAATGGGTCATGTCAAGAAAGGTAGTCAGAGGCAGGTTTAAAGCTTATGGCAGAAAATAACACTAAAAGCACAAAAGTCACATCAAATTTAATGCAAGGTACAAGATGATCATAAGTTTGAGGTAAGTGTCCTCTTGCCCTATGCCCTTTCTTACTACATATAAATATGTTTTTGGTGAATATTACCCAAAGGACAAGTCACAGTCTAGACATCCACTACCCGTGCCCACCTTTCTCACTGCAAAGTAGCATCAGCCCAAGATGCTTGTTTCCACTGCTAAACACCATTCTTTATTAATCCAAATGAAACTCAAACATTTTCATTGGAATCAAAGACCTACGTCTAGTGGAAATATGGACCTGGACGTTAGACCTCCTTCATGAAGTGCATTTATTTCCCTACATCCACCCAATAGTTTCCTTGTCCTCTTTTGCCATAAGTTGAATCCTTTCTAGTAGGGTTATCTATGCTTCATTGCATAACCATTTAGGAAATTTTCCAAGTTTTTAGCAACATCTGAAGCATCAATGTCAATGTAGTTATGAGTTATGCAAATGGAATAATGAGTATTGAAAAACATTTATAGAGATTGCTGTGCCCCTGGTTTGTGCTTAAGCTTTTACCTTGTAGGAAGTTGTCTTCATTTTAGGCGTTTGCAAGTGCCATTTGTGTATCAGAGAAGATTGGCAATGGAGATTGAAATTGGCTTCCCCAGGGGAATAGATTGTAGTTGACATCCACCAGAAGAAACTGTGAGGCTAACTTGCATAAAATGGAACACTGCACGTGTCATAGTGAAGCTCCATGGAAACTTTGACTATGACATCATAAAGGGCCAGGTTCTGCTGTGACAGTATCACTGCTCATTCAAGTCTGGAAGCTCATCAAGGAAGCATCAGAAGATAGATTTTGCTTCCCCTGTCATCTGAGGGTTCATGGAAACCCCAGGAGGGTTAATGGGTCATATCAAGAAAGGTAGTCAGAGGCAGGTTTAAAGCTTATGGCAGAAAATAACACTAAAAGCACAAAAGTCACATCAAATTTAATGCAAGGTAGAAGATGTCCATAAGTTTGAGGTAAGTGTCCTCTTGCCCTATGCCCTTTCTTACTACATATAAATATGTTTTTGGTGAATATTACCCAAAGGACAAGTCACAGTCTAGACATCCACTACCCGTGCCCACCTTTCTCACTGCAAAGTAGCATCAGCCCAAGATGCTTGTTTCCACTGCTAAACACCATTCTTTATTAATCCAAATGAAACTCAAACATTTTCATTGGAATCAAAGACCTACGTCTAGTGGAAATATGGACCTGGACGTTAGACCTCCTTCATGAAGTGCATTTATTTCCCTACATCCACCCAATATTTTCCTTGTCCTTGTCACGGTTACACCCGCGATCCTCGGTACGGATTGAGGGTGTACCCGTGCCTGCTGCTGCGGTCCCCGCTCCCCCAGCTCTCACTTACCTCTCCAGGCTCCGGCCTGCACTCTTACTCCCAGCATGTAGGCCGCATGCTTCTTCCATGCAGTCGCGTGCTCCTGCCACTAGAGGGAGCGCGCGCGGACTTCTCCCAGCCTTAAAGGGCCAGCGTCCTCCTTATTGGCTCTGGCATTCCTGGCTCGGCTATATAGCCTGGCGACTCCCAGCATCCCCTGCCGGATCTTCATGTCCTATTACTGAAGAGAAAGCCCTCTGTGTTCCCGAGCGTTTCCAGACGCCTCTGTGATTTCCGTGTTCCGTGGTGTTTCCGTGTTCCTGTGTTATTCCTGTGGCGGTCCTGCATTCCTGTGGCGGTCCTGCATTCCTGTGGCGGTCCCGTGGTCCTGCCTGCCTGCCTTTCCGTGGTCCTGCCTGCCTTCCCGTGGTCCTGCCTGCCTTCCCGTGGTCCTGCCTGCCTGCCTTCCCGTGGTCCTGCCTGCCTGCCTTCCCGTGGTCCTGCCTGCCTGCCTTCCCGTGGTCCTCGTGTCCCTACCTTGGCTGCCACCGTGGGCCTAGTCGCACCCGTGGAGGGACCTGGTGACTCCCGCCGCAGCAAGACCATCCCGCTTTGCGGCGGGCTCTGGCGAAGACCAGGAGTTCACTTAGACTCCGCTCCCGGGTGCGGCTAAGGTTGTTATCTCCCGCGGTGGTCCAGGGAGTCCACTTACTTAGTCCCAAGGGACTAATCCCCATAGACTGTGACAGTAAGATCCGGCCATGGACTCCGCCAAGGTCTTGTATCCTGCAAAAGCCATGGACTGTGTCGAGGATCCGTACCTGCTACTGGGTGACCTCCCTAGCACCATCGCCCGGCAGTCCCAAGAGATTGCTGTCCAAAAGGAACTCTTGGACAAACTTGCTGCCACTCTTCGGATGATTGCCTCCCAGCAGCAGGCTCCCTTGGCTCCTCCCGTTGCTCCAGTCACCCCGCAATGTTTTTTGGCAGTAGAGACTGGACCCGAAAATTTTTTACCGGACAAATTCGATGGGAACCCCAAATTGTGCCGGAGATTTATTTCCCAGTGCTCGCAGCACCTTGAACTGTTATCTTCCTAGTACCCCACCGAACGCTCTAAGGTGGCGTTCATCTACTGTCTGCTCTCTGGAGAGGCCCTGGCCTGGGCTACCCCCCTATTGGATAGTGGTGACCCGGACATGGTCTCCCATACCAAGTTCCTGGCTAAAATCCGGTCCAGGTTTGAACCTCCTCAAGTCCGGCTACCTCGCCTGTCCAGCTTGGTCCCGGTGTCTCCACTGCCTCCCAGAGCTGCTCCAGCGGCGCCCAAGCCTCCGCAGCTTCCCAGAGCTGCTCCAGCGGCGCCCAAGCCTCCGCAGCTTCCCAGAGCTGCTCCAGCGGCGCCCAAGCCTCCGCAGCTTCCCAGAGCTGCTCCAGCGGCGCCCAAGCCTCCGCAGCTTCCCAGAGCTGCTCCAGCGGCGCCCAAGCCTCCGCAGCTTCCCAGAGCTGCTCCAGCGGCGCCCAAGCCTCCGCAGCTCCCCAGAGCTGCTCCAGTGGCTCCGCAGCTCCCCAGAGCTGCTCCAGTGGCTCCGCAGCTCCCCGCTGCTGCTCCAGTGGCTCCGCAGCTCCCCGCAGCTGCTCCAGTGGCTCCGCAGCTCCCCGCAGCTGCTCCAGTGGCTCCGCAGCTCCCCGCAGCTGCTCCAGTGGCTCCGCAGCTCCCCGCAGCTGCTCCAGTGGCTCCGCAGCTCCCCGCAGCTGCTCCAGTGGCTCCGCAGCTCCCCGCAGCTGCTCCAGTGGCTCCGCAGCTCCCCGCAGCTGCTCCAGTGGCTCCGCAGCTCCCCGCAGCTGCTCCAGTGGCTCCGCAGCTCCCTGCAGCTGCTCCAGTGGCTCCGCAGCTCCCCGCAGCTGCTCCAGAGACTCTCCAGCCTCCGCAGCTCCCCGCAGCTGCTCCAGAGACTCTCCAGCCTCCGCAGCTCCCCGCAGCTGCTCCAGAGACTCTCCAGCCTCCGCAGCTCCCCGCAGCTGCTCCAGAGACTCTCCAGCCTCCGCAGCTTGCCAATGCTGCTCCAGAGACTCTCCAGCCTCCGCAGCTTGCCAATGCTGCTCCAGTGTCTCCGCAGCTTGCCACGGCTGCTCCAGAGACTCTGCAGCTTGCCACGGCTGTTCCAGTGGCGCCCCAGACTCTGCAGCTTGCCACGGCTGTTCCAGTGGCGCCCCAGACTCTGCAGCTTGCCACGGCTGCTCCAGTGGCGCCCCAGACTCTGCAGCTTGCCACGGCTGCTCCAGTGGCGCCCCAGACTCTGCAGCTTGCCACGGCTGCTCCAGTGGTGCCCCAGACTCTGCAGCTTGCCACGGCTGCTCCAGTGGTGCCCCAGACTCTGCAGCTTGCCACGGCTGCTCCAGTGGTGCCCCAGACTCTGCAGCTTGCCACGGCTGCCCCAGAGACTCCGCAGCTTGCCACGGCTGCTCTGGCCTCCCCTGAGGCTGCTCCGGTGTGCCTAGAGCCGACCCAGCCTGCTTCCCAAGTCTTCCCGGTGCCGTCTCTCCTCCTAAGGTGTCTCATCACCAAGAAGAATTGGAGGAGGCGAAGAAAGAAGAACAGCGGGCTGAAGAAGAAGAGAAGAGGGGCCCTAAGGGGGGGGGGGGTACTGTCACGGTTACACCCGCGATCCTCGGTACGGATTGAGGGTGTACCTGTGCCTGCTGCTGCGGTCCCCGCTCCCCCAGCTCTCACTTACCTCTCCAGGCTCCAGCCTGCACTCTTACTCCCAGCATGTAGGCCGCATGCTTCTTCCATGCAGTCGCGTGCTCCTGCCACTAGAGGGAGCGCGCGCGGACTTCTCCCAGCCTTAAAGGGCCAGCGTCCTCCTTATTGGCTCTGGCATTCCTGGCTCGGCTATATAGCCTGGCGACTCCCAGCATCCCCTGCCGGATCTTCATGTCCTATTACTGAAGAGAAAGCCCTCTGTGTTCCCGAGCGTTTCCAGACGCCTCTGTGATTTCCGTGTTCCGTGGTGTTTCCGTGTTCCTGTGTTATTCCTGTGGCGGTCCTGCATTCCTGTGGCAGTCCTGCAATCCTGTGGCGGTCCAGCAATCCTGTGGCGGTCCAGCAATCCCGTGGTCCTGCCTGCCTGCCTGCCTTCCCGTGGTCCTGCCTGCCTGCCTTCCCGTGGTCCTGCCTGCCTGCCTTCCCGTGGTCCTGCCTGCCTGCCTTCCCGTGGTCCTGCCTGCCTGCATTCCCGTGGTCCTCGTGTCCCTACCTTGGCTGCCACCGTGGGCCTAGTCGCACCCGTGGAGCGACCTGGTGACTCCCGCTGCAGCAAGACCATCCCGCTTTGCGGCGGGCTCTGGCGAAGACCAGGAGTTCACTTAGACTCCGCTCCCGGGTGCGGCTAAGGTTGTTATCTCCCGCGGTGGTCCAGGGAGTCCACTTACTTAGTCCCAAGGGACTAATCCCCATAGACTGTGACAGTCCTCTTTTGCCATAAGTTGAATCCTTTCTAGTAGGGTTATCTATGCTTCATTGCATAACCATTTAGGAACTTTTCCAAGTTTTTAGCAACATCTGAAGCATCAATGTCAATGTAGTTATGAGTTATGCAAATGGAATAATGAGTATTGAAAAACATTTATAGAGATTGCTGTGCCCCTGGTTTGTGCTTAAGCTTTTACCTTGTAGGAAGTTGTCTTCATTTTAGGTGTTTGCAAGTGCCATTTGTGCATCAGAGAAGATTGGCAATGGAGATTGAAATTGGCTTCCCCAGGGGAATAGATTGTAGTTGACATCCACCAGAAGAAACTGTGAGGCTAACTTGCATAAAATGGAACACTGCACGTGTCATAGTGAAGCTCCATGGAAACTTTGACTATGACATCATAAAGGGCCAGGTTCTGCTGTGACAGTATCACTGCTCATTCAAGTCTTGAAGCTCTTCAAGGAAGCATCAGAAGATAGATTTTGCTTCCCCTGTCATCTGAGGGTTCATGGAAACCCCAGGAGGGTTAATGGGTCATGTCAAGAAAGGTAGTCAGAGGCAGGTTTAAAGCTTATGGCAGAAAATAACACTAAAAGCACAAAAGTCACATCAAATTTAATGCAAGGTAGAAGATGATCATAAGTTTGAGGTAAGTGTCCTCTTGCCCTATGCCCTTTCTTACTACATATAAATATGTTTTTGGTGAATATTACCCAAAGGACAAGTCACAGTCTAGACATCCACTACCCGTGCCCACCTTTCTCACTGCAAAGTAGCATCAGCCCAAGATGCTTGTTTCCACTGCTAAACACCATTCTTTATTAATCCAAATGAAACTCAAACATTTTCATTGGAATCAAAGACCTACGTCTAGTGGAAATATGGACCTGGACGTTAGACCTCCTTCATGAAGTGCATTTATTTCCCTACATCCACCCAATAGTTTCCTTGTCCTCTTTTGCCATAAGTTGAATCCTTTCTAGTAGGGTTATCTATGCTTCATTGCATAACCATTTAGGAAATTTTCCAAGTTTTTAGCAACATCTGAAGCATCAATGTCAATGTAGTTATGAGTTATGCAAATGGAATAATGAGTATTGAAAAACATTTATAGAGATTGCTGTGCCCCTGGTTTGTGCTTAAGCTTTTACCTTGTAGGAAGTTGTCTTCATTTTAGGTGTTTGCAAGTGCCATTTGTGCATCAGAGAAGATTGGCAATGGAGATTGAAATTGGCTTCCCCAGGGGAATAGATTGTAGTTGACATCCACCAGAAGAAACTGTGAGGCTAACTTGCATAAAATGGAACACTGCACGTGTCATAGTGAAGCTCCATGGAAACTTTGACTATGACATCATAAAGGGCCAGGTTCTGCTGTGACAGTATCACTGCTCATTCAAGTCTGGAAGCTCATCAAGGAAGCATCAGAAGATAGATTTTGCTTCCCCTGTCATCTGAGGGTTCATGGAAACCCCAGGAGGGTTAATGGGTCATATCAAGAAAGGTAGTCAGAGGCAGGTTTAAAGCTTATGGCAGAAAATAACACTAAAAGCACAAAAGTCACATCAAATTTAATGCAAGGTAGAAGATGTCCATAAGTTTGAGGTAAGTGTCCTCTTGCCCTATGCCCTTTCTTACTACATATAAATATGTTTTTGGTGAATATTACCCAAAGGACAAGTCACAGTCTAGACATCCACTACCCGTGCCCACCTTTCTCACTGCAAAGTAGCATCAGCCCAAGTGCTTGTATCCACTGCTAAACACCATTCTTTATTAATCCAAATGAAACTCAAACATTTTCATTGGAATCAAAGACCTACGTCTAGTGGAAATATGGACCTGGACGTTAGACCTCCTTCATGAAGTGCATTTATTTCCCTACATCCACCCAATAGTTTCCTTGTCCTCTTTTGCCATAAGTTGAATCCTTTCTAGTAGGGTTATCTATGCTTCATTGCATAACCATTTAGGAAATTTTCCAAGTTTTTAGCAACATCTGAAGCATCAATGTCAATGTAGTTATGAGTTATGCAATGGAAAAATGAGTATTGAAAAACATTAATAGAGATTGCTGTTCCCCTGGTTTGTGCTTAAGCTTTTACCTTGTAGGGAGTTGTTTTCATTTTAGGTGTTTGCAAGTACCATTTGTGTATCAGAGAAGATTGGCAATGGAGATTGAAATTGGCTTCCCCAGGGGAATAGATTCTAGTTGACATCCACCAGAAGAAACTGTGAGGCTAACTTGCACAAAATGGAACACTGCACGTGTCATAGCGAAGCTCCATGGAAACTTTGACTATGACATCATAAAGGGCCAGGTTCTGCTGTGACAGTATCACTGCTCATTCAAGTCTTGAACCTCTTCAAGGAAGCATCAGAAGATAGATTTTTCTTCCCCTGTCATCTGAGGGTTCATGGAAACCCCAGGAGGGTTAATGGGTCATGTCAAGAAAGGTAGTCAGAGGCAGGTTTAAAGCTTATGGCAGAAAATAACACTAAAAGCACAAAAGTCACATCAAATTTAATGCAAGGTAGAAGATGTCCATAAGTTTGAGGTAAGTGTCCTCTTGCCCTATGCCCTTTCTTACTACATATAAATATGTTTTTGGTGAATATTACCCAAAGGACAAGTCACAGTCTAGACATCCACTACCCGTGCCCACCTTTCTCACTGCAAAGTAGCATCAGCCCAAGATGCTTGTTTCCACTGCTAAACACCATTCTTTATTAATCCAAATGAAACTCAAACATTTTCATTGGAATCAAAGACCTACGTCTAGTGGAAATATGGACCTGGACGTTAGACCTCCTTCATGAAGTGCATTTATTTCCCTACATCCACCCAATATTTTCCTTGTCCTTGTCACGGTTACACCCGCGATCCTCGGTACGGATTGAGGGTGTACCCGTGCCTGCTGCTGCGGTCCCCGCTCCCCCAGCTCTCACTTACCTCTCCAGGCTCCGGCCTGCACTCTTACTCCCAGCATGTAGGCCGCATGCTTCTTCCATGCAGTCGCGTGCTCCTGCCACTAGAGGGAGCGCGCGCGGACTTCTCCCAGCCTTAAAGGGCCAGCGTCCTCCTTATTGGCTCTGGCATTCCTGGCTCGGCTATATAGCCTGGCGACTCCCAGCATCCCCTGCCGGATCTTCATGTCCTATTACTGAAGAGAAAGCCCTCTGTGTTCCCGAGCGTTTCCAGACGCCTCTGTGATTTCCGCGTTCCGTGGTGTTTCCGTGTTCCTGTGTTATTCCTGTGGCGGTCCTGCATTCCTGTGGCGGTCCTGCATTCCTGTGGCGGTCCCGTGGTCCTGCCTGCCTGCCTTTCCGTGGTCCTGCCTGCCTTCCCGTGGTCCTGCCTGCCTTCCCGTGGTCCTGCCTGCCTGCCTTCCCGTGGTCCTGCCTGCCTGCCTTCCCGTGGTCCTGCCTGCCTGCCTTCCCGTGGTCCTCGTGTCCCTACCTTGGCTGCCACCGTGGGCCTAGTCGCACCCGTGGAGGGACCTGGTGACTCCCGCCGCAGCAAGACCATCCCGCTTTGCGGCGGGCTCTGGCGAAGACCAGGAGTTCACTTAGACTCCGCTCCCGGGTGCGGCTAAGGTTGTTATCTCCCGCGGTGGTCCAGGGAGTCCACTTACTTAGTCCCAAGGGACTAATCCCCATAGACTGTGACAGTAAGATCCGGCCATGGACTCCGCCAAGGTCTTGTATCCTGCAAAAGCCATGGACTGTGTCGAGGATCCGTACCTGCTACTGGGTGACCTCCCTAGCACCATCGCCCGGCAGTCCCAAGAGATTGCTGTCCAAAAGGAACTCTTGGACAAACTTGCTGCCACTCTTCGGATGATTGCCTCCCAGCAGCAGGCTCCCTTGGCTCCTCCCGTTGCTCCAGTCACCCCGCAATGTTTTTTGGCAGTAGAGACTGGACCCGAAAATTTTTTACCGGACAAATTCGATGGGAACCCCAAATTGTGCCGGAGATTTATTTCCCAGTGCTCGCAGCACCTTGAACTGTTATCTTCCTAGTACCCCACCGAACGCTCTAAGGTGGCGTTCATCTACTGTCTGCTCTCTGGAGAGGCCCTGGCCTGGGCTACCCCCCTATTGGATAGTGGTGACCCGGACATGGTCTCCCATACCAAGTTCCTGGCTAAAATCCGGTCCAGGTTTGAACCTCCTCAAGTCCGGCTACCTCGCCTGTCCAGCTTGGTCCCGGTGTCTCCACTGCCTCCCAGAGCTGCTCCAGCGGCGCCCAAGCCTCCGCAGCTTCCCAGAGCTGCTCCAGCGGCGCCCAAGCCTCCGCAGCTTCCCAGAGCTGCTCCAGCGGCGCCCAAGCCTCCGCAGCTTCCCAGAGCTGCTCCAGCGGCGCCCAAGCCTCCGCAGCTTCCCAGAGCTGCTCCAGCGGCGCCCAAGCCTCCGCAGCTTCCCAGAGCTGCTCCAGCGGCGCCCAAGCCTCCGCAGCTCCCCAGAGCTGCTCCAGTGGCTCCGCAGCTCCCCGCTGCTGCTCCAGTGGCTCCGCAGCTCCCCGCTGCTGCTCCAGTGGCTCCGCAGCTCCCCGCAGCTGCTCCAGTGGCTCCGCAGCTCCCCGCAGCTGCTCCAGTGGCTCCGCAGCTCCCCGCAGCTGCTCCAGTGGCTCCGCAGCTCCCCGCAGCTGCTCCAGTGGCTCCGCAGCTCCCCGCAGCTGCTCCAGTGGCTCCGCAGCTCCCCGCAGCTGCTCCAGTGGCTCCGCAGCTCCCCGCAGCTGCTCCAGTGGCTCCGCAGCTCCCCGCAGCTGCTCCAGTGGCTCCGCAGCTCCCCGCAGCTGCTCCAGAGACTCTCCAGCCTCCGCAGCTCCCCGCAGCTGCTCCAGAGACTCTCCAGCCTCCGCAGCTCCCCGCAGCTGCTCCAGAGACTCTCCAGCCTCCGCAGCTCCCCGCAGCTGCTCCAGAGACTCTCCAGCCTCCGCAGCTTGCCAATGCTGCTCCAGAGACTCTCCAGCCTCCGCAGCTTGCCAATGCTGCTCCAGTGTCTCCGCAGCTTGCCACGGCTGCTCCAGAGACTCTGCAGCTTGCCACGGCTGTTCCAGTGGCGCCCCAGACTCTGCAGCTTGCCACGGCTGTTCCAGTGGCGCCCCAGACTCTGCAGCTTGCCACGGCTGCTCCAGTGGCGCCCCAGACTCTGCAGCTTGCCACGGCTGCTCCAGTGGCGCCCCAGACTCTGCAGCTTGCCACGGCTGCTCCAGTGGTGCCCCAGACTCTGCAGCTTGCCACGGCTGCTCCAGTGGTGCCCCAGACTCTGCAGCTTGCCACGGCTGCTCCAGTGGTGCCCCAGACTCTGCAGCTTGCCACGGCTGCCCCAGAGACTCCGCAGCTTGCCACGGCTGCTCTGGCCTCCCCTGAGGCTGCTCCGGTGTGCCTAGAGCCGACCCAGCCTGCTTCCCAAGTCTTCCCGGTGCCGTCTCTCCTCCTAAGGTGTCTCATCACCAAGAAGAATTGGAGGAGGCGAAGAAAGAAGAACAGCGGGCTGAAGAAGAAGAGAAGAGGGGCCCTAAGGGGGGGGGTACTGTCACGGTTACACCCGCGATCCTCGGTACGGATTGAGGGTGTACCTGTGCCTGCTGCTGCGGTCCCCGCTCCCCCAGCTCTCACTTACCTCTCCAGGCTCCAGCCTGCACTCTTACTCCCAGCATGTAGGCCGCATGCTTCTTCCATGCAGTCGCGTGCTCCTGCCACTAGAGGGAGCGCGCGCGGACTTCTCCCAGCCTTAAAGGGCCAGCGTCCTCCTTATTGGCTCTGGCATTCCTGGCTCGGCTATATAGCCTGGCGACTCCCAGCATCCCCTGCCGGATCTTCATGTCCTATTACTGAAGAGAAAGCCCTCTGTGTTCCCGAGCGTTTCCAGACGCCTCTGTGATTTCCGTGTTCCGTGGTGTTTCCGTGTTCCTGTGTTATTCCTGTGGCGGTCCTGCATTCCTGTGGCGGTCCTGCAATCCTGTGGCGGTCCAGCAATCCTGTGGCGGTCCAGCAATCCCGTGGTCCTGCCTGCCTGCCTGCCTTCCCGTGGTCCTGCCTGCCTGCCTTCCCGTGGTCCTGCCTGCCTGCCTTCCCGTGGTCCTGCCTGCCTGCCTTCCCGTGGTCCTGCCTGCCTGCATTCCCGTGGTCCTCGTGTCCCTACCTTGGCTGCCACCGTGGGCCTAGTCGCACCCGTGGAGCGACCTGGTGACTCCCGCCGCAGCAAGACCATCCCGCTTTGCGGCGGGCTTTGGCGAAGACCAGGAGTTCACTTAGACTCCGCTCCCGGGTGCGGCTAAGGTTGTTATCTCCCGCGGTGGTCCAGGGAGTCCACTTACTTAGTCCCAAGGGACTAATCCCCATAGACTGTGACAGTCCTCTTTTGCCATAAGTTGAATCCTTTCTAGTAGGGTTATCTATGCTTCATTGCATAACCATTTAGGAACTTTTCCAAATTTTTAGCAACATCTGAAGCATCAATGTCAATGTAGTTATGAGTTATGCAAATGGAATAATGAGTATTGAAAAACATTTATAGAGATTGCTGTGCCCCTGGTTTGTGCTTAAGCTTTTACCTTGTAGGAAGTTGTCTTCATTTTAGGTGTTTGCAAGTGCCATTTGTGCATCAGAGAAGATTGGCAATGGAGATTGAAATTGGCTTCCCCAGGGGAATAGATTGTAGTTGACATCCACCAGAAGAAACTGTGAGGCTAACTTGCATAAAATGGAACACTGCACGTGTCATAGTGAAGCTCCATGGAAACTTTGACTATGACATCATAAAGGGCCAGGTTCTGCTGTGACAGTATCACTGCTCATTCAAGTCTTGAAGCTCATCAAGGAAGCATCAGAAGATAGATTTTGCTTCCCCTGTCATCTGAGGGTTCATGGAAACCCCAGGAGGGTTAATGGATCATGTCAAGAAAGGTAGTCAGAGGCAGGTTTAAAGCTTATGGCAGAAAATAACACTAAAAGCACAAAAGTCACATCAAATTTAATGCAAGGTAGAAGATGTCCATAAGTTTGAGGTAAGTGTCCTCTTGCCCTATGCCCTTTCTTACTACATATAAATATGTTTTTGGTGAATATTACCCAAAGGACAAGTCACAGTCTAGACATCCACTACCCGTGCCCATCTTTCTCACTGCAAAGTAGCATCAGCCCAAGATGCTTGTTTCTACTGCTAAACACCATTCTTTATTAATCCAAATGAAACTCAAACATTTTCATTGGAATCAAAGACCTACGTCTAGTGGAAATATGGACCTGGACGTTAGACCTCCTTCATGAAGTGCATTTATTTCCCTACATCCACCCAATATTTTCCTTGTCCTCTTTTGCCATAAGTTGAATCCTTTCTAGTAGGGTTATCTATGCTTCATTGCATAACCATTTAGGAACTTTTCCAAGTTTTTAGCAACATCTGAAGCATCAATGTCAATGTAGTTATGAGTTATGCAAATGGAATAATGAGTATTGAAAAACATTTATAGAGATTGCTGTGCCCCTGGTTTGTGCTTAAGCTTTTACCTTGTAGGAAGTTGTCTTCATTTTAGGTGTTTGCAAGTGCCATTTGTGCATCAGAGAAGATTGGCAATGGAGATTGAAATTGGCTTCCCCAGGGGAATAGATTGTAGTTGACATCCACCAGAAGAAACTGTGAGGCTAACTTGCATAAAATGGAACACTGCACGTGTCATAGTGAAGCTCCATGGAAACTTTGACTATGACATCATAAAGGGCCAGGTTCTGCTGTGACAGTATCACTGCTCATTCAAGTCTTGAACCTCTTCAAGGAAGCATCAGAAGATAGATTTTGCTTCCCCTGTCATCTGAGGGTTCATGGAAACCCCAGGAGGGTTAATGGGTCATGTCAAGAAAGGTAGTCAGAGGCAGGTTTAAAGCTTATGGCAGAAAATAACACTAAAAGCACAAAAGTCACATCAAATTTAATGCAAGATACAAGATGATCATAAGTTTGAGGTAAGTGTCCTCTTGCCCTATGCCCTTTCTTACTACATATAAATATGTTTTTGGTGAATATTACCCAAAGGACAAGTCACAGTCTAGACATCAACTACCCGTGCCCACCTTTCTCACTGCAAAGTAGCATCAGCCCAAGTGCTTGTATCCACTGCTAAACACCATTCTTTATTAATCCAAATGAAACTCAAACATTTTCATTGGAATCAAAGACCTACGTCTAGTGGAAATATGGACCTGGACGTTAGACCTCCTTCATGAAGTGCATTTATTTCCCTACATCCACCCAATATTTTCCTTGTCCTCTTTTGCCATAAGTTGAATCCTTTCTAGTAGGGTTATCTATGCTTCATTGCATAACCATTTAGGAACTTTTCCAAGTTTTTAGCAACATCTGAAGCATCAATGTCAATGTAGTTATGAGTTATGCAAATGGAATAATGAGTATTGAAAAACATTTATAGAGATTGCTGTGCCCCTGGTTTGTGCTTAAGCTTTTACCTTGTAGGAAGTTGTCTTCATTTTAGGTGTTTGCAAGTGCCATTTGTGCATCAGAGAAGATTGGCAATGGAGATTGAAATTGGCTTCCCCAGGGGAATAGATTGTAGTTGACATCCACCAGAAGAAACTGTGAGGCTAACTTGCATAAAATGGAACACTGCACGTGTCATAGTGAAGCTCCATGGAAACTTTGACTATGACATCATAAAGGGCCAGGTTCTGCTGTGACAGTATCACTGCTCATTCATATCTTGAAGCTCTTCAAGGAAGCATCAGACGATAGATTTTGCTTCCCCTGTCATCTGAGGGTTCATGGAAACCCCAGGAGGGTTAATGGGTCATGTCAAGAAAGGTAGTCAGAGGCAGGTTTAAAGCTTATGGCAGAAAATAACACTAAAAGCACAAAAGTCACATCAAATTTAATGCAAGGTAGAAGATGTCCATAAGTTTGAGGTAAGTGTCCTCTTTCCCTATGCCCTTTCTTACTACATATAAATATGTTTTTGGTGAATATTACCCAAAGGACAAGTCACAGTCTAGACATCCACTACCCGTGCCCACCTTTCTCACTGCAAAGTAGCATCAGCCCAAGATGCTTGTTTCTACTGCTAAACACCATTCTTTATTAATCCAAATGAAACTCAAACATTTTCATTGGAATCAAAGACCTACGTCTAGTGGAAATATGGACCTGGACGTTAGACCTCCTTCATGAAGTGCATTTATTTCCCTACATCCACCCAATATTTTCCTTGTCCTCTTTTGCCATAAGTTGAATCCTTTCTAGTAGGGTTATCTATGCTTCATTGCATAACCATTTAGGAACTTTTCCAAGTTTTTAGCAACATCTGAAGCATCAATGTCAATGTAGTTATGAGTTATGCAAATGGAAAAATGAGTATTGAAAAACATTAATAGAGATTGCTGTTCCCCTGGTTTGTGCTTAAGCTTTTACCTTGTAGGGAGTTGTTTTCATTTTAGGTGTTTGCAAGTACCATTTGTGTATCAGAGAAGATTGGCAATGGAGATTGAAATTGGCTTCCCCAGGGGAATAGATTGTAGTTGACATCCACCAGAAGAAACTGTGAGGCTAACTTGCATAAAATGGAACACTACACGTGTCATAGTGAGGCTCCATGGAAACTTTGACTATGACATCATAAAGGGCCAGGTTCTGCTGTGACAGTATCACTGCTCATTCATATCTTGAAGCTCTTCAAGGAAGCATCAGACGATAGATTTTGCTTCCCCTGTCATCTGAGGGTTCATGGAAACCCCAGGAGGGTTAATGGGTCATGTCAAGAAAGGTAGTCAGAGGCAGGTTTAAAGCTTATGGCAGAAAATAACACTAAAAGCACAAAAGTCACATCAAATTTAATGCAAGGTAGAAGATGTCCATAAGTTTGAGGTAAGTGTCCTCTTTCCCTATGCCCTTTCTTACTACATATAAATATGTTTTTGGTGAATATTACCCAAAGGACAAGTCACAGTCTAGACATCCACTACCCGTGCCCACCTTTCTCACTGCAAAGTAGCATCAGCCCAAGATGCTTGTTTCTACTGCTAAACACCATTCTTTATTAATCCAAATGAAACTCAAACATTTTCATTGGAATCAAAGACCTACGTCTAGTGGAAATATGGACCTGGACGTTAGACCTCCTTCATGAAGTGCATTTATTTCCCTACATCCACCCAATATTTTCCTTGTCCTCTTTTGCCATAAGTTGAATCCTTTCTAGTAGGGTTATCTATGCTTCATTGCATAACCATTTAGGAACTTTTCCAAGTTTTTAGCAACATCTGAAGCATCAATGTCAATGTAGTTATGAGTTATGCAAATGGAATAATGAGTATTGAAAAACATTTATAGAGATTGCTGTGCCCCTGGTTTGTGCTTAAGCTTTTACCTTGTAGGAAGTTGTCTTCATTTTAGGTGTTTGCAAGTGCCATTTGTGCATCAGAGAAGATTGGCAATGGAGATTGAAATTGGCTTCCCCAGGGGAATAGATTGTAGTTGACATCCACCAGAAGAAACTGTGAGGCTAACTTGCATAAAATGGAACACTGCACGTGTCATAGTGAAGCTCCATGGAAACTTTGACTATGACATCATAAAGGGCCAGGTTCTGCTGTGACAGTATCACTGCTCATTCAAGTCTTGAACCTCTTCAAGGAAGCATCAGAAGATAGATTTTGCTTCCCCTGTCATCTGAGGGTTCATGGAAACCCCAGGAGGGTTAATGGGTCATGTCAAGAAAGGTAGTCAGAGGCAGGTTTAAAGCTTATGGCAGAAAATAACACTAAAAGCACAAAAGTCACATCAAATTTAATGCAAGGTACAAGATGATCATAAGTTTGAGGTAAGTGTCCTCTTGCCCTATGCCCTTTCTTACTACATATAAATATGTTTTTGGTGAATATTACCCAAAGGACAAGTCACAGTCTAGACATCAACTACCTGTGCCCACCTTTCTCACTGCAAAGTAGCATCAGCCCAAGATGCTTGTTTCCACTGCTAAACACCATTCTTTATTAATCCAAATGAAACTCAAACATTTTCATTGGAATCAAAGACCTACGTCTAGTGGAAATATGGACCTGGACGTTAGACCTCCTTCATGAAGTGCATTTATTTCCCTACATCCACCCAATATTTTCCTTGCCCTCTTTTGCCATAAGTTGAATCCTTTCTAGTAGGGTTATCTATGCTTCATTGCATAACCATTTAGGAACTTTTCCAAGTTTTTAGCAACATCTGAAGCATCAATGTCAATGTAGTTATGAGTTATGCAAATGGAATAATGAGTATTGAAAAACATTAATAGAGATTGCTGTGCCCCTGGTTTGTGCTTAAGCTTTTACCTTGTATGAAGTTGTCTTCATTTTAGGTGTTTGCAAGTGCCATTTGTGCATCAGAGAAGATTGGCAATGGAGATTGAAATTGGCTTCCCCAGGGGAATAGATTGTAGTTGACATCCACCAGAAGAAACTGTGAGGCTAACTTGCATAAAATGGAACACTGCACGTGTCATAGTGAAGCTCCATGGAAACTTTGACTATGACATCATAAAGGGCCAGGTTCTGCTGTGACAGTATCACTGCTCATTCAAGTCTTGAACCTCTTCAAGGAAGCATCAGAAGATAGATTTTGCTTCCCCTGTCATCTGAGGGTTCATGGAAACCCCAGGAGGGTTAATGGGTCATGTCAAGAAAGGTAGTCAGAGGCAGGTTTAAAGCTTATGGCAGAAAATAACACTAAAAGCACAAAAGTCACATCAAATTTAATGCAAGGTACAAGATGATCATAAGTTTGAGGTAAGTGTCCTCTTGCCCTATGCCCTTTCTTACTACATATAAATATGTTTTTGGTGAATATTACCCAAAGGACAAGTCACAGTCTAGACATCCACTACCCGTGCCCACCTTTCTCACTGCAAAGTAGCATCAGCCCAAGTGCTTGTATCCACTGCTAAACACCATTCTTTATTAATCCAAATGAAACTCAAACATTTTCATTGGAATCAAAGACCTACGTCTAGTGGAAATATGGACCTGGACGTTAGACCTCCTTCATGAAGTGCATTTATTTCCCTACATCCACCCAATAGTTTCCTTGTCCTCTTTTGCCATAAGTTGAATCCTTTCTAGTAGGGTTATCTATGCTTCATTGCATAACCATTTAGGAAATTTTCCAAGTTTTTAGCAACATCTGAAGCATCAATGTCAATGTAGTTATGAGTTATGCAATGGAAAAATGAGTATTGAAAAACATTAATAGAGATTGCTGTTCCCCTGGTTTGTGCTTAAGCTTTTACCTTGTAGGGAGTTGTTTTCATTTTAGGTGTTTGCAAGTACCATTTGTGTATCAGAGAAGATTGGCAATGGAGATTGAAATTGGCTTCCCCAGGGGAATAGATTCTAGTTGACATCCACCAGAAGAAACTGTGAGGCTAACTTGCACAAAATGGAACACTGCACGTGTCATAGCGAAGCTCCATGGAAACTTTGACTATGACATCATAAAGGGCCAGGTTCTGCTGTGACAGTATCACTGCTCATTCAAGTCTTGAACCTCTTCAAGGAAGCATCAGAAGATAGATTTTTCTTCCCCTGTCATCTGAGGGTTCATGGAAACCCCAGGAGGGTTAATGGGTCATGTCAAGAAAGGTAGTCAGAGGCAGGTTTAAAGCTTATGGCAGAAAATAACACTAAAAGCACAAAAGTCACATCAAATTTAATGCAAGGTAGAAGATGTCCATAAGTTTGAGGTAAGTGTCCTCTTGCCCTATGCCCTTTCTTACTACATATAAATATGTTTTTGGTGAATATTACCCAAAGGACAAGTCACAGTCTAGACATCCACTACCCGTGCCCACCTTTCTCACTGCAAAGTAGCACCAGCCCAAGATGCTTGTTTCCACTGCTAAACACCATTCTTTATTAATCCAAATGAAACTCAAACATTTTCATTGGAATCAAAGACCTACGTCTAGTGGAAATATGGACCTGGACGTTAGACCTCCTTCATGAAGTGCATTTATTTCCCTACATCCACCCAATATTTTCCTTGTCCTTGTCACGGTTACACCCGCGATCCTCGGTACGGATTGAGGGTGTACCCGTGCCTGCTGCTGCGGTCCCCGCTCCCCCAGCTCTCACTTACCTCTCCAGGCTCCGGCCTGCACTCTTACTCCCAGCATGTAGGCCGCATGCTTCTTCCATGCAGTCGCGTGCTCCTGCCACTAGAGGGAGCGCGCGCGGACTTCTCCCAGCCTTAAAGGGCCAGCGTCCTCCTTATTGGCTCTGGCATTCCTGGCTCGGCTATATAGCCTGGCGACTCCCAGCATCCCCTGCCGGATCTTCATGTCCTATTACTGAAGAGAAAGCCCTCTGTGTTCCCGAGCGTTTCCAGACGCCTCTGTGATTTCCGCGTTCCGTGGTGTTTCCGTGTTCCTGTGTTATTCCTGTGGCGGTCCTGCATTCCTGTGGCGGTCCTGCATTCCTGTGGCGGTCCCGTGGTCCTGCCTGCCTGCCTTTCCGTGGTCCTGCCTGCCTTCCCGTGGTCCTGCCTGCCTTCCCGTGGTCCTGCCTGCCTGCCTTCCCGTGGTCCTGCCTGCCTGCCTTCCCGTGGTCCTGCCTGCCTGCCTTCCCGTGGTCCTCGTGTCCCTACCTTGGCTGCCACCGTGGGCCTAGTCGCACCCGTGGAGGGACCTGGTGACTCCCGCCGCAGCAAGACCATCCCGCTTTGCGGCGGGCTCTGGCGAAGACCAGGAGTTCACTTAGACTCCGCTCCCGGGTGCGGCTAAGGTTGTTATCTCCCGCGGTGGTCCAGGGAGTCCACTTACTTAGTCCCAAGGGACTAATCCCCATAGACTGTGACAGTAAGATCCGGCCATGGACTCCGCCAAGGTCTTGTATCCTGCAAAAGCCATGGACTGTGTCGAGGATCCGTACCTGCTACTGGGTGACCTCCCTAGCACCATCGCCCGGCAGTCCCAAGAGATTGCTGTCCAAAAGGAACTCTTGGACAAACTTGCTGCCACTCTTCGGATGATTGCCTCCCAGCAGCAGGCTCCCTTGGCTCCTCCCGTTGCTCCAGTCACCCCGCAATGTTTTTTGGCAGTAGAGACTGGACCCGAAAATTTTTTACCGGACAAATTCGATGGGAACCCCAAATTGTGCCGGAGATTTATTTCCCAGTGCTCGCAGCACCTTGAACTGTTATCTTCCTAGTACCCCACCGAACGCTCTAAGGTGGCGTTCATCTACTGTCTGCTCTCTGGAGAGGCCCTGGCCTGGGCTACCCCCCTATTGGATAGTGGTGACCCGGACATGGTCTCCCATACCAAGTTCCTGGCTAAAATCCGGTCCAGGTTTGAACCTCCTCAAGTCCGGCTACCTCGCCTGTCCAGCTTGGTCCCGGTGTCTCCACTGCCTCCCAGAGCTGCTCCAGCGGCGCCCAAGCCTCCGCAGCTTCCCAGAGCTGCTCCAGCGGCGCCCAAGCCTCCGCAGCTTCCCAGAGCTGCTCCAGCGGCGCCCAAGCCTCCGCAGCTTCCCAGAGCTGCTCCAGCGGCGCCCAAGCCTCCGCAGCTTCCCAGAGCTGCTCCAGCGGCGCCCAAGCCTCCGCAGCTTCCCAGAGCTGCTCCAGCGGCGCCCAAGCCTCCGCAGCTCCCCAGAGCTGCTCCAGTGGCTCCGCAGCTCCCCAGAGCTGCTCCAGTGGCTCCGCAGCTCCCCGCTGCTGCTCCAGTGGCTCCGCAGCTCCCCGCAGCTGCTCCAGTGGCTCCGCAGCTCCCCGCAGCTGCTCCAGTGGCTCCGCAGCTCCCCGCAGCTGCTCCAGTGGCTCCGCAGCTCCCCGCAGCTGCTCCAGTGGCTCCGCAGCTCCCCGCAGCTGCTCCAGTGGCTCCGCAGCTCCCCGCAGCTGCTCCAGTGGCTCCGCAGCTCCCCGCAGCTGCTCCAGTGGCTCCGCAGCTCCCCGCAGCTGCTCCAGTGGCTCCGCAGCTCCCCGCAGCTGCTCCAGAGACTCTCCAGCCTCCGCAGCTCCCCGCAGCTGCTCCAGAGACTCTCCAGCCTCCGCAGCTCCCCGCAGCTGCTCCAGAGACTCTCCAGCCTCCGCAGCTCCCCGCAGCTGCTCCAGAGACTCTCCAGCCTCCGCAGCTTGCCAATGCTGCTCCAGAGACTCTCCAGCCTCCGCAGCTTGCCAATGCTGCTCCAGTGTCTCCGCAGCTTGCCACGGCTGCTCCAGAGACTCTGCAGCTTGCCACGGCTGTTCCAGTGGCGCCCCAGACTCTGCAGCTTGCCACGGCTGTTCCAGTGGCGCCCCAGACTCTGCAGCTTGCCACGGCTGCTCCAGTGGCGCCCCAGACTCTGCAGCTTGCCACGGCTGCTCCAGTGGCGCCCCAGACTCTGCAGCTTGCCACGGCTGCTCCAGTGGTGCCCCAGACTCTGCAGCTTGCCACGGCTGCTCCAGTGGTGCCCCAGACTCTGCAGCTTGCCACGGCTGCTCCAGTGGTGCCCCAGACTCTGCAGCTTGCCACGGCTGCCCCAGAGACTCCGCAGCTTGCCACGGCTGCTCTGGCCTCCCCTGAGGCTGCTCCGGTGTGCCTAGAGCCGACCCAGCCTGCTTCCCAAGTCTTCCCGGTGCCGTCTCTCCTCCTAAGGTGTCTCATCACCAAGAAGAATTGGAGGAGGCGAAGAAAGAAGAACAGCGGGCTGAAGAAGAAGAGAAGAGGGGCCCTAAGGGGGGGGGTACTGTCACGGTTACACCCGCGATCCTCGGTACGGATTGAGGGTGTACCTGTGCCTGCTGCTGCGGTCCCCGCTCCCCCAGCTCTCACTTACCTCTCCAGGCTCCAGCCTGCACTCTTACTCCCAGCATGTAGGCCGCATGCTTCTTCCATGCAGTCGCGTGCTCCTGCCACTAGAGGGAGCGCGCGCGGACTTCTCCCAGCCTTAAAGGGCCAGCGTCCTCCTTATTGGCTCTGGCATTCCTGGCTCGGCTATATAGCCTGGCGACTCCCAGCATCCCCTGCCGGATCTTCATGTCCTATTACTGAAGAGAAAGCCCTCTGTGTTCCCGAGCGTTTCCAGACGCCTCTGTGATTTCCGTGTTCCGTGGTGTTTCCGTGTTCCTGTGTTATTCCTGTGGCGGTCCTGCATTCCTGTGGCGGTCCTGCAATCCTGTGGCGGTCCAGCAATCCTGTGGCGGTCCAGCAATCCCGTGGTCCTGCCTGCCTGCCTGCCTTCCCGTGGTCCTGCCTGCCTGCCTTCCCGTGGTCCTGCCTGCCTGCCTTCCCGTGGTCCTGCCTGCCTGCCTTCCCGTGGTCCTGCCTGCCTGCATTCCCGTGGTCCTCGTGTCCCTACCTTGGCTGCCACCGTGGGCCTAGTCGCACCCGTGGAGCGACCTGGTGACTCCCGCCGCAGCAAGACCATCCCGCTTTGCGGCGGGCTCTGGCGAAGACCAGGAGTTCACTTAGACTCCGCTCCCGGGTGCGGCTAAGGTTGTTATCTCCCGCGGTGGTCCAGGGAGTCCACTTACTTAGTCCCAAGGGACTAATCCCCATAGACTGTGACAGTCCTCTTTTGCCATAAGTTGAATCCTTTCTAGTAGGGTTATCTATGCTTCATTGCATAACCATTTAGGAACTTTTCCAAATTTTTAGCAACATCTGAAGCATCAATGTCAATGTAGTTATGAGTTATGCAAATGGAATAATGAGTATTGAAAAACATTTATAGAGATTGCTGTGCCCCTGGTTTGTGCTTAAGCTTTTACCTTGTAGGAAGTTGTCTTCATTTTAGGTGTTTGCAAGTGCCATTTGTGCATCAGAGAAGATTGGCAATGGAGATTGAAATTGGCTTCCCCAGGGGAATAGATTGTAGTTGACATCCACCAGAAGAAACTGTGAGGCTAACTTGCATAAAATGGAACACTGCACGTGTCATAGTGAAGCTCCATGGAAACTTTGACTATGACATCATAAAGGGCCAGGTTCTGCTGTGACAGTATCACTGCTCATTCAAGTCTTGAAGCTCATCAAGGAAGCATCAGAAGATAGATTTTGCTTCCCCTGTCATCTGAGGGTTCATGGAAACCCCAGGAGGGTTAATGGATCATGTCAAGAAAGGTAGTCAGAGGCAGGTTTAAAGCTTATGGCAGAAAATAACACTAAAAGCACAAAAGTCACATCAAATTTAATGCAAGGTAGAAGATGTCCATAAGTTTGAGGTAAGTGTCCTCTTGCCCTATGCCCTTTCTTACTACATATAAATATGTTTTTGGTGAATATTACCCAAAGGACAAGTCACAGTCTAGACATCCACTACCCGTGCCCATCTTTCTCACTGCAAAGTAGCATCAGCCCAAGATGCTTGTTTCTACTGCTAAACACCATTCTTTATTAATCCAAATGAAACTCAAACATTTTCATTGGAATCAAAGACCTACGTCTAGTGGAAATATGGACCTGGACGTTAGACCTCCTTCATGAAGTGCATTTATTTCCCTACATCCACCCAATATTTTCCTTGTCCTCTTTTGCCATAAGTTGAATCCTTTCTAGTAGGGTTATCTATGCTTCATTGCATAACCATTTAGGAACTTTTCCAAGTTTTTAGCAACATCTGAAGCATCAATGTCAATGTAGTTATGAGTTATGCAAATGGAATAATGAGTATTGAAAAACATTTATAGAGATTGCTGTGCCCCTGGTTTGTGCTTAAGCTTTTACCTTGTAGGAAGTTGTCTTCATTTTAGGTGTTTGCAAGTGCCATTTGTGCATCAGAGAAGATTGGCAATGGAGATTGAAATTGGCTTCCCCAGGGGAATAGATTGTAGTTGACATCCACCAGAAGAAACTGTGAGGCTAACTTGCATAAAATGGAACACTGCACGTGTCATAGTGAAGCTCCATGGAAACTTTGACTATGACATCATAAAGGGCCAGGTTCTGCTGTGACAGTATCACTGCTCATTCAAGTCTTGAACCTCTTCAAGGAAGCATCAGAAGATAGATTTTGCTTCCCCTGTCATCTGAGGGTTCATGGAAACCCCAGGAGGGTTAATGGGTCATGTCAAGAAAGGTAGTCAGAGGCAGGTTTAAAGCTTATGGCAGAAAATAACACTAAAAGCACAAAAGTCACATCAAATTTAATGCAAGATACAAGATGATCATAAGTTTGAGGTAAGTGTCCTCTTGCCCTATGCCCTTTCTTACTACATATAAATATGTTTTTGGTGAATATTACCCAAAGGACAAGTCACAGTCTAGACATCAACTACCCGTGCCCACCTTTCTCACTGCAAAGTAGCATCAGCCCAAGTGCTTGTATCCACTGCTAAACACCATTCTTTATTAATCCAAATGAAACTCAAACATTTTCATTGGAATCAAAGACCTACGTCTAGTGGAAATATGGACCTGGACGTTAGACCTCCTTCATGAAGTGCATTTATTTCCCTACATCCACCCAATATTTTCCTTGTCCTCTTTTGCCATAAGTTGAATCCTTTCTAGTAGGGTTATCTATGCTTCATTGCATAACCATTTAGGAACTTTTCCAAGTTTTTAGCAACATCTGAAGCATCAATGTCAATGTAGTTATGAGTTATGCAAATGGAATAATGAGTATTGAAAAACATTTATAGAGATTGCTGTGCCCCTGGTTTGTGCTTAAGCTTTTACCTTGTAGGAAGTTGTCTTCATTTTAGGTGTTTGCAAGTGCCATTTGTGCATCAGAGAAGATTGGCAATGGAGATTGAAATTGGCTTCCCCAGGGGAATAGATTGTAGTTGACATCCACCAGAAGAAACTGTGAGGCTAACTTGCATAAAATGGAACACTGCACGTGTCATAGTGAAGCTCCATGGAAACTTTGACTATGACATCATAAAGGGCCAGGTTCTGCTGTGACAGTATCACTGCTCATTCATATCTTGAAGCTCTTCAAGGAAGCATCAGACGATAGATTTTGCTTCCCCTGTCATCTGAGGGTTCATGGAAACCCCAGGAGGGTTAATGGGTCATGTCAAGAAAGGTAGTCAGAGGCAGGTTTAAAGCTTATGGCAGAAAATAACACTAAAAGCACAAAAGTCACATCAAATTTAATGCAAGGTAGAAGATGTCCATAAGTTTGAGGTAAGTGTCCTCTTTCCCTATGCCCTTTCTTACTACATATAAATATGTTTTTGGTGAATATTACCCAAAGGACAAGTCACAGTCTAGACATCCACTACCCGTGCCCACCTTTCTCACTGCAAAGTAGCATCAGCCCAAGATGCTTGTTTCTACTGCTAAACACCATTCTTTATTAATCCAAATGAAACTCAAACATTTTCATTGGAATCAAAGACCTACGTCTAGTGGAAATATGGACCTGGACGTTAGACCTCCTTCATGAAGTGCATTTATTTCCCTACATCCACCCAATATTTTCCTTGTCCTCTTTTGCCATAAGTTGAATCCTTTCTAGTAGGGTTATCTATGCTTCATTGCATAACCATTTAGGAACTTTTCCAAGTTTTTAGCAACATCTGAAGCATCAATGTCAATGTAGTTATGAGTTATGCAAATGGAAAAATGAGTATTGAAAAACATTAATAGAGATTGCTGTTCCCCTGGTTTGTGCTTAAGCTTTTACCTTGTAGGGAGTTGTTTTCATTTTAGGTGTTTGCAAGTACCATTTGTGTATCAGAGAAGATTGGCAATGGAGATTGAAATTGGCTTCCCCAGGGGAATAGATTGTAGTTGACATCCACCAGAAGAAACTGTGAGGCTAACTTGCATAAAATGGAACACTGCACGTGTCATAGTGAAGCTCCATGGAAACTTTGACTATGACATCATAAAGGGCCAGGTTCTGCTGTGACAGTATCACTGCTCATTCAAGTCTGGAAGCTCATCAAGGAAGCATCAGAAGATAGATTTTGCTTCCCCTGTCATCTGAGGGTTCATGGAAACCCCAGGAGGGTTAATGGGTCATGTCAAGAAAGGTAGTCAGAGGCAGGTTTAAAGCTTATGGCAGAAAATAACACTAAAAGCACAAAAGTCACATCAAATTTAATGCAAGGTAGAAGATGTCCATAAGTTTGAGGTAAGTGTCCTCTTGCCCTATGCCCTTTCTTACTACATATAAATATGTTTTTGGTGAATATTACCCAAAGGACAAGTCACAGTCTAGACATCCACTACCCGTGCCCACCTTTCTCACTGCAAAGTAGCATCAGCCCAAGATGCTTGTTTCCACTGCTAAACACCATTCTTTATTAATCCAAATGAAACTCAAACATTTTCATTGGAATCAAAGACCTACGTCTAGTGGAAATATGGACCTGGACGTTAGACCTCCTTCATGAAGTGCATTTATTTCCCTACATCCACCCAATATTTTCCTTGTCCTCTTTTGCCATAAGTTGAATCCTTTCTAGTAGGGTTATCTATGCTTCATTGCATAACCATTTAGGAACTTTTCCAAGTTTTTAGCAACATCTGAAGCATCAATGTCAATGTAGTTATGAGTTATGCAAATGGAATAATGAGTATTGAAAAACATTTATAGAGATTGCTGTGCCCCTGGTTTGTGCTTAAGCTTTTACCTTGTAGGAAGTTGTCTTCATTTTAGGTGTTTGCAAGTGCCATTTGTGCATCAGAGAAGATTGGCAATGGAGATTGAAATTGGCTTCCCCAGGGGAATAGATTGTAGTTGACATCCACCAGAAGAAACTGTGAGGCTAACTTGCATAAAATGGAACACTGCACGTGTCATAGTGAGGCTCCATGGAAACTTTGACTATGACATCATAAAGGGCCAGGTTCTGCTGTGACAGTATCACTGCTCATTCATATCTTGAAGCTCTTCAAGGAAGCATCAGACGATAGATTTTGCTTCCCCTGTCATCTGAGGGTTCATGGAAACCCCAGGAGGGTTAATGGGTCATGTCAAGAAAGGTAGTCAGAGGCAGGTTTAAAGCTTATGGCAGAAAATAACACTAAAAGCACAAAAGTCACATCAAATTTAATGCAAGGTAGAAGATGTCCATAAGTTTGAGGTAAGTGTCCTCTTTCCCTATGCCCTTTCTTACTACATATAAATATGTTTTTGGTGAATATTACCCAAAGGACAAGTCACAGTCTAGACATCCACTACCCGTGCCCACCTTTCTCACTGCAAAGTAGCATCAGCCCAAGATGCTTGTTTCTACTGCTAAACACCATTCTTTATTAATCCAAATGAAACTCAAACATTTTCATTGGAATCAAAGACCTACGTCTAGTGGAAATATGGACCTGGACGTTAGACCTCCTTCATGAAGTGCATTTATTTCCCTACATCCACCCAATATTTTCCTTGTCCTCTTTTGCCATAAGTTGAATCCTTTCTAGTAGGGTTATCTATGCTTCATTGCATAACCATTTAGGAACTTTTCCAAGTTTTTAGCAACATCTGAAGCATCAATGTCAATGTAGTTATGAGTTATGCAAATGGAATAATGAGTATTGAAAAACATTTATAGAGATTGCTGTGCCCCTGGTTTGTGCTTAAGCTTTTACCTTGTAGGAAGTTGTCTTCATTTTAGGTGTTTGCAAGTGCCATTTGTGCATCAGAGAAGATTGGCAATGGAGATTGAAATTGGCTTCCCCAGGGGAATAGATTGTAGTTGACATCCACCAGAAGAAACTGTGAGGCTAACTTGCATAAAATGGAACACTGCACGTGTCATAGTGAAGCTCCATGGAAACTTTGACTATGACATCATAAAGGGCCAGGTTCTGCTGTGACAGTATCACTGCTCATTCAAGTCTTGAACCTCTTCAAGGAAGCATCAGAAGATAGATTTTGCTTCCCCTGTCATCTGAGGGTTCATGGAAACCCCAGGAGGGTTAATGGGTCATGTCAAGAAAGGTAGTCAGAGGCAGGTTTAAAGCTTATGGCAGAAAATAACACTAAAAGCACAAAAGTCACATCAAATTTAATGCAAGGTACAAGATGATCATAAGTTTGAGGTAAGTGTCCTCTTGCCCTATGCCCTTTCTTACTACATATAAATATGTTTTTGGTGGACCACTGCGAAGAGAACTGAGATGTAGCTGGATCTTTCCTTGACTGGAGAGGTCACAGGGTGGAGCATGTGAGCGGATGTCCGGTCCGCCGCCCCCGCCCCCCGTGCCCTGGCACCTAGACGGCCTCGCTGGGATGCATCATCTCTAGCCTGCACTGGACCCCTAGAGACACATGAGCACCATAGGGAGAGGCACGTGGCAATACGTTTGATCTGCTAACAAGGAGTGGGCTGCAGAGCGAGGAGCACAGACTACCATCGTTTTCTCCTGTGGACGAAGGGCGTTCGTTTTCTTACCTGGTTGGAGCTGTCGGCTGGTTTGCATGTCCCTAAGGGGAGGTGTGGAACCTGGAAGAGGAGCCTGCCCTGGTGGAGCGAATGCCGATGTCTGCATAGAAGTTGAGGAAGTTTCCTGTTGCTATAGCTCGACTGGATGCAGTTAAGTGTCTGCTGAATTCCCTCCTGTTCCTGGGCTATACATCTTCCTAGGAAGCGCCACAGTTGTCGTCTCGGGTATTTACAGCTGGAAGGTGTTAAGTATCTCGCTTTGTGCTAAGCGTTCTTCCTAACCTTCTAATAACTATGTGCCGGCTATTTAACTTTGCTTCATTCTAACGTGACTGTCCTCCCTGTCTGCATGACTTTGCCATTATCACACGGCAGCAGCTGTGAAGTCGCTTACTGTTTGTTGAACCCTACGTTGTTGGCTGGCCGATTTACGCGTTAGGAGGTGACAAGGCTGTTGTTTGCATTTTACATTTGGATTCCACTCTCTGTTCAGTCTTGTGTTATGCACCTCTAACCCTGTTAACACACATGTGTCAGCGTTACAAATCTGCCTCAAGTGCTTTGCTAATGTGACTGCTCTTTATGTTTGAATGTCCATCTCGGCATTGCAAGAAAGTATCTGTGGAACTGTCTAACGCATATTTAACTTTTTTTTGGCTTCAATACCTGGTATAAGGCGCTACAGCTACTGCTATTGGGGTTTTCATATGGAAGCACTGTATTGTGTTATGTGTTTCTCTTAATCCACTAATCCACAGGTGCTATTGCTTTAAAACTGTCTCCAAGTTTACTAACGTGCTATAGCTTTAAAACTGTCTCCAAGTTTACTAACGTGCTATTGCTTTAAAACTGTCTCCAAGTTTACTAACGTGCTATTGCTTTAAAACTGTCTCCAAGTTTACTAACGTGCTATAGCTTTAAAACTGTCTCCAAGTTTACTAACGTGCTATAGCTTTAAAACTGTCTCCAAGTTTACTAACGTGCTATAGCTTTAAAACTGTCTCCAAGTTTACTAACGTGCTATAGCTTTAAAACTGTCTCCAAGTTTACTAACGTGCTATAGCTTTAAAACTGTCTCCAAGTTTACTAACGTGCTATAGCTTTAAAACTGTCTCCAAGTTTACTAACGTGCTATTGCTTTAAAACTGTCTCCAAGTTTACTAATGTGCTATAGCTTTAAAACTGTCTCCAAGTTTACTAATGTGCTATTGCTTTAAAACTGTCTCCAAGTTTACTAACGTGCTATTGCTTTAAAACTGTCTCCAAGTTTACTAACGTGCTATTGTTTTAAAACTGTCTCTAAGTTTACTAACGAGACTGCTTTTGCTTAAATGCATGTCTAATCTTCGCATGCTTCCTGTCTTCATATTGGTTATAGGGAGCGGTTGCTATCCCTACAGGGTTCTATAATTGGAAGCCACTAACTGTTCTGTATAGTCGTACTGTTTATTTATGTGATTGATCCTCCTGCCGACTATCGTGGTATCAGAGGAAACATGCCAAATAATAAGAAACTGGTAAAAGGGGGGGCGAGTACCATGGCTACTACCCCAAAAGAGCAAAGAAAAGCCGCAGAAAAGGCTAGGGAAAATGCTAAATCTAAATTGAATAAATACGCCCTTTCCCCGAAAATTCCACAGCAGAGCAGGCTTTCCCTGGGGGGAAGTGAGAAGGTGAATGAGGATAAGGAGGATGGGTCCCAGGCTGGTCTATCTGCCCACTCTGATGAATCATTGGGAGAGATAACGTCAGATACTTCAGTGAATAACATCTCTGCAGTTAGTATGGCTGAGACCATACCGGGGAAAGATAGTAATGGTCATAGCCCCTTAAGTAATCGTCAAGAAAAAATACAGGGGAAACAACATACAGATATTCCATCCTTAAACCAGATCTATGAAGCAATCTTGAATTGTAGGGGTGACATTAGGATGCTAACAACAGAGGTCACACAGGTGAACAAGGAAGTGTCTCAACTCAGGATCGATATTTCAAAAATGGGGCAGCGGTTGGATGAGGCGGAAGGTCGAATCTCTGACGTTGAGGATAAACTTGTAAAAGTAGAGACAGAAATTAAATATTTAAAATCTGAATTGACGATACAAAACAAAAAAATAGTGGACCTAGAAAATCGGTCCAGACGTGCAAATATCCGATGTATGGGTTTCCCGGAAAAATCGGAGGGTGGAGATGTTGTTTCTTTTATGCAAGAATGGTTAAAAACAACTTTAGGCCCCGAAATTGCTTCTTTTCCATCCTTCATCGAGAGGGCTCATAGAATCCCCAGCCGCAATCCTATCCCGGGGGGCCTTTCTAGACCAATTTTGATAAAATTATTTTCCTCGAGAGATAGAGACATGATTATGCGCAAGGCCCGGGAAAAAGGGAAAATAGAGTACAATGGGCAAACCATTCGTCTGTTTCCAGATTTCGCTAAGGAGACGAGAAATAGGCGTAAAGATTTTTTTGAAGTAAAGCAAAAACTACGCCAAGCTGGTATCCAGTATTCTATGCTGTTCCCGGCTAAATTAAGGGTTATGTGGAAAGAAAAAAGTGTGTTCTTTGAGGATCCAGATGATGCACTGGAATGGTTTATAAGAAGATGATGTGTCATTATTAGTTGATGAATAAGCTGGAGATGACCGGCGAGGTCGTTGGGGTGTCGGTATGGGGGGGAGGGAGGGATGATGCGAGGTTTAGAGGTTAGGGCTGCCCCGAGGTCTTTGGTTTTGGGACGGTCCCTTGGCCATCTGGAGGTTGGGAGAGGTGAAGGGTGGGTTTGGGCGGGGGGGAGGGGGGGTGGGGAGGGGGGGGGTGGGGAGGGGGGGGTGGGTGGCCATATCTCTAGAGTATTCACACAGTTTTTTTTTTTTGTTTTGTTTTGTTTTTTTTTCTTTTTCTCTTTTTCTTTTTCTCCTTTCTCTCCCCTCTTCCTGCTGCATTTTATTGGTGGTCAGCTCTCGGTTCAAGTGGTCAGTCCCCCTAATAAGTTTTGGTCGACTTGAGAGCACTGAATGAAAGTTTTGTCATGGAATATTAGGGGGCTGGGCCCCAGGAACAAACAAGTTGCGATTTTTGATTTGATCAATAAACACCGTCCTGATATTGTTGCATTACAGGAAACCCATTTGACCACTGAATCAGCGGTCAAAATTGGAAAAAAATGGATTGGATGGATGTATCATTCTTTTTTCTCCTCATATTCGAGAGGGGTAACATTAATTTTTCGGCGGGATTTGGAGTACCAGGAGATTCAAGTAAAGGTGGATCCCGAGGGGAAATACATCTTTGTGTATTGTATTATAGAGGGTAAATCATGGGTTATTGGTAATATATATGTCCCACCCCCATTTTCCACAGGCGTAATAGTAGAATTTTTCACTTTTTGCACAAAGATGGGAGGATTATACACGCTATTAATAGGGGACTTCAACACAATTTTGGACATAGAGGCGGATGTTGCACAGTTGGGGCCGGCTAAGCGTTCCTATCACAAACCTCATATGCTTAAAAATTTATTGGAGTCATTCGGATGGTATGAGACATGGCGGGAATTAAATAAAGGAAAAAGGGGTTTTTCATATTTCTCTAAAACTCACAATGTTTTTTCACGGTTAGATATGGCACTCATTAATGCTAGTACTTTGTCCCTCTGCACGTCATGCACTTATGGGACTAGAGGGGTCTCTGATCATACACCTTTAATATGTAATTTTAATTTAGGGAAAAAGATAAATACTAGGTGGTTTAAAATCACCCCATCATGGATAAACACATTAGGGAAAAGTGATTGGGTGGTAAATCAAATTAATGAATTTTTTTTGTTTAATAAGGGGATCTCCCCATTAGATTTAGTATGGGACACGGCCAAGTCTTTTATTAGAGGTATATTTAAGGCACAAATACTTAGGCATAAGAAGGAAACACAGAAAGATACACAGGTTTTGGAAAATAAAATACAATTACTTGAGGAAAAATATATGTCAGACCCCTCGGAACAAAATAGAATCAATTGGGAAGAAACACAAAATTTACATTCTGACCTTATCCAGGCCCAAGTAAATAAGAAAATGGGGGACCATGCCAGAAAGGGTTATATAGAAGCCAACCTCCCTGGGAGAATGTTAGCAAATTTAATTAAAGAGGAGAAAAAGCGGGTGATAATTAAATCTATAGAGGGGTCAGGAAATGGGACTCTCCATCGGCCGGAAGACATCCAGAAGGCCTTTGTGGAATATTATGAGGAACTTTTTGAGTCCAAGAGTACAATGACGGGCGATCAGTTAAGGAAATATCTTTCGCAGATTCCATTACCGCACCTATCAGGGGAGGAGAGAGCACTGTTGGAGGCCCCTATAACCCATGAGGAAATATTGAAAGTCCTCTCACACACGGCGCGGGGCAGCTCCCCCGGTTTGGACGGGATCCCGTTTGAACTGTACGAGTTATATAAAGATGAACTAATATCCCATTTATTGGAAGTATGGAATCACGCGATTACCAAGAGGGAGCTTCCTCCATCCATGAGGGAAGCCCTCATAACTTTGATCCCAAAAATAGGGAAAGACAGTAATAAGCTGGACTCAAAAAAGAAAAAAAAAAATAAATAAATAAATAAATATGTTTTTGGTGAATATTACCCAAAGGACAAGTCACAGTCTAGACATCAACTACCTGTGCCCACCTTTCTCACTGCAAAGTAGCATCAGCCCAAGATGCTTGTTTCCACTGCTAAACACCATTCTTTATTAATCCAAATGAAACTCAAACATTTTCATTGGAATCAAAGACCTACGTCTAGTGGAAAAATGGACCTGGACGTTAGACCTCCTTCATGAAGTGCATTTATTTCCCTACATCCACCCAATATTTTCCTTGTCCTCTTTTGCCATAAGTTGAATCCTTTCTAGTAGGGTTATCTATGCTTCATTGCATAACCATTTAGGAACTTTTCCAAGTTTTTAGCAACATCTGAAGCATCAATGTCAATGTAGTTATGAGTTATGCAAATGGAATAATGAGTATTGAAAAACATTTATAGAGATTGCTGTGCCCCTGGTTTGTGCTTAAGCTTTTACCTTGTAGGAAGTTGTCTTCATTTTAGGCGTTTGCAAGTGCCATTTGTGTATCAGAGAAGATTGGCAATGGAGATTGAAATTGGCTTCCCCAGGGGAATAGATTGTAGTTGACATCCACCAGAAGAAACTGTGAGGCTAACTTGCATAAAATGGAACACTGCACGTGTCATAGTGAAGCTCCATGGAAACTTTGACTATGACATCATAAAGGGCCAGGTTCTGCTGTGACAGTATCACTGCTCATTCAAGTCTGGAAGCTCATCAAGGAAGCATCAGAAGATAGATTTTGCTTCCCCTGTCATCTGAGGGTTCATGGAAACCCCAGGAGGGTTAATGGGTCATGTCAAGAAAGGTAGTCAGAGGCAGGTTTAAAGCTTATGGCAGAAAATAACACTAAAAGCACAAAAGTCACATCAAATTTAATGCAAGGTAGAAGATGTCCATAAGTTTGAGGTAAGTGTCCTCTTGCCCTATGCCCTTTCTTACTACATATAAATATGTTTTTGGTGAATATTACCCAAAGGACAAGTCACAGTCTAGACATCCACTACCCGTGCCCACCTTTCTCACTGCAAAGTAGCATCAGCCCAAGATGCTTGTTTCTACTGCTAAACACCATTCTTTATTAATCCAAATGAAACTCAAACATTTTCATTGGAATCAAAGACCTACGTCTAGTGGAAATATGGACCTGGACGTTAGACCTCCTTCATGAAGTGCATTTATTTCCCTACATCCACCCAATATTTTCCTTGTCCTCTTTTGCCATAAGTTGAATCCTTTCTAGTAGGGTTATCTATGCTTCATTGCATAACCATTTAGGAACTTTTCCAAGTTTTTAGCAACATCTGAAGCATCAATGTCAATGTAGTTATGAGTTATGCAAATGGAATAATGAGTATTGAAAAACATTTATAGAGATTGCTGTGCCCCTGGTTTGTGCTTAAGCTTTTACCTTGTAGGAAGTTGTCTTCATTTTAGGTGTTTGCAAGTGCCATTTGTGCATCAGAGAAGATTGGCAATGGAGATTGAAATTGGCTTCCCCAGGGGAATAGATTGTAGTTGACATCCACCAGAAGAAACTGTGAGGCTAACTTGCATAAAATGGAACACTGCACGTGTCATAGTGAAGCTCCATGGAAACTTTGACTATGACATCATAAAGGGCCAGGTTCTGCTGTGACAGTATCACTGCTCATTCAAGTCTTGAACCTCTTCAAGGAAGCATCAGAAGATAGATTTTGCTTCCCCTGTCATCTGAGGGTTCATGGAAACCCCAGGAGGGTTAATGGGTCATGTCAAGAAAGGTAGTCAGAGGCAGGTTTAAAGCTTATGGCAGAAAATAACACTAAAAGCACAAAAGTCACATCAAATTTAATGCAAGGTACAAGATGACCATAAGTTTGAGGTAAGTGTCCTCTTGCCCTATGCCCTTTCTTACTACATATAAATATGTTTTTGGTGAATATTACCCAAAGGACAAGTCACAGTCTAGACATCCACTACCCGTGCCCACCTTTCTCACTGCAAAGTAGCATCAGCCCAAGTGCTTGTATCCACTGCTAAACACCATTCTTTATTAATCCAAATGAAACTCAAACATTTTCATTGGAATCAAAGACCTACGTCTAGTGGAAATATGGACCTGGACGTTAGACCTCCTTCATGAAGTGCATTTATTTCCCTACATCCACCCAATATTTTCCTTGTCCTCTTTTGCCATAAGTTGAATCCTTTCTAGTAGGGTTATCTATGCTTCATTGCATAACCATTTAGGAAATTTTCGAAGTTTTTAGCAACATCTGAAGCATCAATGTCAATGTAGTTATGAGTTATGCAAATGGAAAAATGAGTATTGAAAAACATTAATAGAGATTGCTGTTCCCCTGGTTTGTGCTTAAGATTTTACCTTGTAGGGAGTTGTTTTCATTTTAGGTGTTTGCAAGTACCATTTGTGTATCAGAGAAGATTGGCAATGGAGATTGAAATTGGCTTCCCCAGGGGAATAGATTCTAGTTGACATCCACCAGAAGAAACTGTGAGGCTAACTTGCACAAAATGGAACACTGCACGTGTCATAGCGAAGCTCCATGGAAACTTTGACTATGACATCATAAAGGGCCAGGTTCTGCTGTGACAGTATCACTGCTCATTCAAGTCTTGAAGCTCTTCAAGGAAGCATCAGAAGATAGATTTTGCTTCCCCTGTCATCTGAGGGTTCATGGAAACCCCAGGAGGGTTAATGGGTCATGTCAAGAAAGGTAGTCAGAGGCAGGTTTAAAGCTTATGGCAGAAAATAACACTAAAAGCACAAAAGTCACATCAAATTTAATGCAAGGTAGAAGATGTCCATAAGTTTGAGGTAAGTGTCCTCTTGCCCTATGCCCTTTCTTACTACATATAAATATGTTTTTGGTGAATATTACCCAAAGGACAAGTCACAGTCTAGACATCCACTACCCGTGCCCACCTTTCTCACTGCAAAGTAGCATCAGCCCAAGATGCTTGTTTCCACTGCTAAACACCATTCTTTATTAATCCAAATGAAACTCAAACATTTTCATTGGAATAAAAGACCTACGTCTAGTGGAAATATGGACCTGGACGTTAGACCTCCTTCATGAAGTGCATTTATTTCCCTACATCCACCCAATATTTTCCTTGTCCTCTTTTGCCATAAGTTGAATCCTTTCTAGTAGGGTTATCTATGCTTCATTGCATAACCATTTAGGAACTTTTCCAAGTTTTTAGCAACATCTGAAGCATCAATGTCAATGTAGTTATGAGTTATGCAAATGGAATAATGAGTATTGAAAAACATTAATAGAGATTGCTGTGCCCCTGGTTTGTGCTTAAGCTTTTACCTTGTATGAAGTTGTCTTCATTTTAGGTGTTTGCAAGTGCCATTTGTGCATCAGAGAAGATTGGCAATGGAGATTGAAATTGGCTTCCCCAGGGGAATAGATTGTAGTTGACATCCACCAGAAGAAACTGTGAGGCTAACTTGCATAAAATGGAACACTGCACGTGTCATAGTGAAGCTCCATGGAAACTTTGACTATGACATCATAAAGGGCCAGGTTCTGCTGTGACAGTATCACTGCTCATTCAAGTCTTGAACCTCTTCAAGGAAGCATCAGAAGATAGATTTTGCTTCCCCTGTCATCTGAGGGTTCATGGAAACCCCAGGAGGGTTAATGGGTCATGTCAAGAAAGGTAGTCAGAGGCAGGTTTAAAGCTTATGGCAGAAAATAACACTAAAAGCACAAAAGTCACATCAAATTTAATGCAAGGTACAAGATGATCATAAGTTTGAGGTAAGTGTCCTCTTGCCCTATGCCCTTTCTTACTACATATAAATATGTTTTTGGTGAATATTACCCAAAGGACAAGTCACAGTCTAGACATCAACTACCTGTGCCCACCTTTCTCACTGCAAAGTAGCATCAGCCCAAGATGCTTGTTTCCACTGCTAAACACCATTCTTTATTAATCCAAATGAAACTCAAACATTTTCATTGGAATCAAAGACCTACGTCTAGTGGAAATATGGACCTGGACGTTAGACCTCCTTCATGAAGTGCATTTATTTCCCTACATCCACCCAATATTTTCCTTGTCCTCTTTTGCCATAAGTTGAATCCTTTCTAGTAGGGTTATCTATGCTTCATTGCATAACCATTTAGGAACTTTTCCAAGTTTTTAGCAACATCTGAAGCATCAATGTCAATGTAGTTATGAGTTATGCAAATGGAATAATGAGTATTGAAAAACATTTATAGAGATTGCTGTGCCCCTGGTTTGTGCTTAAGCTTTTACCTTGTAGGAAGTTGTCTTCATTTTAGGCGTTTGCAAGTGCCATTTGTGTATCAGAGAAGATTGGCAATGGAGATTGAAATTGGCTTCCCCAGGGGAATAGATTGTAGTTGACATCCACCAGACGAAACTGTGAGGCTAACTTGCATAAAATGGAACACTGCACGTGTCATAGTGAAGCTCCATGGAAACTTTGACTATGACATCATAAAGGGCCAGGTTCTGCTGTGACAGTATCACTGCTCATTCAAGTCTGGAAGCTCATCAAGGAAGCATCAGAAGATAGATTTTGCTTCCCCTGTCATCTGAGGGTTCATGGAAACCCCAGGAGGGTTAATGGGTCATGTCAAGAAAGGTAGTCAGAGGCAGGTTTAAAGCTTATGGCAGAAAATAACACTAAAAGCACAAAAGTCACATCAAATTTAATGCAAGGTAGAAGATGACCATAAGTTTGAGGTAAGTGTCCTCTTGCCCTATGCCCTTTCTTACTACATATAAATATGTTTTTGGTGAATATTACCCAAAGGACAAGTCACAGTCTAGACATCCACTACCCGTGCCCACCTTTCTCACTGCAAAGTAGCATCAGCCCAAGATGCTTGTTTCTACTGCTAAACACCATTCTTTATTAATCCAAATGAAACTCAAACATTTTCATTGGAATCAAAGACCTACGTCTAGTGGAAATATGGACCTGGACGTTAGACCTCCTTCATGAAGTGCATTTATTTCCCTACATCCACCCAATATTTTCCTTGTCCTCTTTTGCCATAAGTTGAATCCTTTCTAGTAGGGTTATCTATGCTTCATTGCATAACCATTTAGGAACTTTTCCAAGTTTTTAGCAACATCTGAAGCATCAATGTCAATGTAGTTATGAGTTATGCAAATGGAATAATGAGTATTGAAAAACATTTATAGAGATTGCTGTGCCCCTGGTTTGTGCTTAAGCTTTTACCTTGTAGGAAGTTGTCTTCATTTTAGGTGTTTGCAAGTGCCATTTGTGCATCAGAGAAGATTGGCAATGGAGATTGAAATTGGCTTCCCCAGGGGAATAGATTGTAGTTGACATCCACCAGAAGAAACTGTGAGGCTAACTTGCATAAAATGGAACACTGCACGTGTCATAGTGAAGCTCCATGGAAACTTTGACTATGACATCATAAAGGGCCAGGTTCTGCTGTGACAGTATCACTGCTCATTCAAGTCTTGAACCTCTTCAAGGAAGCATCAGAAGATAGATTTTGCTTCCCCTGTCATCTGAGGGTTCATGGAAACCCCAGGAGGGTTAATGGGTCATGTCAAGAAAGGTAGTCAGAGGCAGGTTTAAAGCTTATGGCAGAAAATAACACTAAAAGCACAAAAGTCACATCAAATTTAATGCAAGGTACAAGATGATCATAAGTTTGAGGTAAGTGTCCTCTTGCCCTATGCCCTTTCTTACTACATATAAATATGTTTTTGGTGAATATTACCCAAAGGACAAGTCACAGTCTAGACATCCACTACCCGTGCCCACCTTTCTCACTGCAAAGTAGCATTAGCCCAAGTGCTTGTATCCACTGCTAAACATCATTCTTTATTAATCCAAATGAAACTCAAACATTTTCATTGGAATCAAAGACCTACGTCTAGTGGAAATATGGACCTGGACGTTAGACCTCCTTCATGAAGTGCATTTATTTCCCTACATCCACCCAATATTTTCCTTGTCCTCTTTTGCCATAAGTTGAATCCTTTCTAGTAGGGTTATCTATGCTTCATTGCATAACCATTTAGGAAATTTTCGAAGTTTTTAGCAACATCTGAAGCATCAATGTCAATGTAGTTATGAGTTATGCAAATGGAAAAATGAGTATTGAAAAACATTAATAGAGATTGCTGTTACCCTGGTTTGTGCTTAAGATTTTACCTTGTAGGGAGTTGTCTTCATTTTAGGTGTTTGCAAGTACCATTTGTGTATCAGAGAAGATTGGCAATGGAGATTGAAATTGGCTTCCCCAGGGGAATAGATTCTAGTTGACATCCACCAGAAGAAACTGTGAGGCTAACTTGCACAAAATGGAACACTGCACGTGTCATAGCGAAGCTCCATGGAAACTTTGACTATGACATCATAAAGGGCCAGGTTCTGCTGTGACAGTATCACTGCTCATTCAAGTCTTGAAGCTCTTCAAGGAAGCATCAGAAGATAGATTTTGCTTCCCCTGTCATCTGAGGGTTCATGGAAACCCCAGGAGGGTTAATGGGTCATGTCAAGAAAGGTAGTCAGAGGCAGGTTTAAAGCTTATGGCAGAAAATAACACTAAAAGCACAAAAGTCACATCAAATTTAATGCAAGGTAGAAGATGTCCATAAGTTTGAGGTAAGTGTCCTCTTGCCCTATGCCCTTTCTTACTACATATAAATATGTTTTTGGTGAATATTACCCAAAGGACAAGTCACAGTCTAGACATCCACTACCCGTGCCCACCTTTCTCACTGCAAAGTAGCATCAGCCCAAGATGCTTGTTTCCACTGCTAAACACCATTCTTTATTAATCCAAATGAAACTCAAACATTTTCATTGGAAATAAAGACCTACGTCTAGTGAAAATATGGACCTGGACGTTAGACCTCCTTCATGAAGTGCATTTATTTCCCTACATCCACCCAATATTTTCCTTGTCCTCTTTTGCCATAAGTTGAATCCTTTCTAGTAGGGTTATCTATGCTTCATTGCATAACCATTTAGGAACTTTTCCAAGTTTTTAGCAACATCTGAAGCATCAATGTCAATGTAGTTATGAGTTATGCAAATGGAATAATGAGTATTGAAAAACATTTATAGAGATTGCTGTGCCCCTGGTTTGTGCTTAAGCTTTTACCTTGTAGGAAGTTGTCTTCATTTTAGGTGTTTGCAAGTGCCATTTGTGCATCAGAGAAGATTGGCAATGGAGATTGAAATTGGCTTCCCCAGGGGAATAGATTGTAGTTGACATCCACCAGAAGAAACTGTGAGGCTAACTTGCATAAAATGGAACACTGCACGTGTCATAGTGAAGCTCCATGGAAACTTTGACTATGACATCATAAAGGGCCAGGTTCTGCTGTGACAGTATCACTGCTCATTCATATCTTGAACCTCTTCAAGGAAGCATCAGACGATAGATTTTGCTTCCCCTGTCATCTGAGGGTTCATGGAAACCCCAGGAGGGTTAATGGGTCATGTCAAGAAAGGTAGTCAGAGGCAGGTTTAAAGCTTATGGCAGAAAATAACACTAAAAGCACAAAAGTCACATCAAATTTAATGCAAGGTACAAGATGATCATAAGTTTGAGGTAAGTGTCCTCTTGCCCTATGGCCTTTCTTACTACATATAAATATGTTTTTGGTGAATATTACCCAAAGGACAAGTCACAGTCTAGACATCAACTACCTGTGCCCACCTTTCTCACTGCAAAGTAGCATCAGCCCAAGATGCTTGTATCCACTGCTAAACACCATTCTTTATTAATACAAATGAAACTCAAACATTTTCATTGGAATCAAAGACCTATGTCTAGTGGAAATATGGACCTGGACGTTAGACCTCCTTCATGAAGTGCATTTATTTCCCTACATCCACCCAATATTTTCCTTGTCCTCTTTTGCCATAAGTTGAATCCTTTCTAGTAGGGTTATCTATGCTTCATTTGCATAACCATTTAGGAAATTTTCCAAGTTTTTAGCAACATCTGAAGCATCAATGTCAATGTAGTTATGAGTTATGCAAATGGAAAAATGAGTATTGAAAAACATTAATAGAGATTGCTGTGCCCCTGGTTTGTGCTTAAGATTTTACCTTGTAGGGAGTTGTTTTCATTTTAGGTGTTTGCAAGTACCATTTGTGTATCAGAGAAGATTGGCAATGGAGATTGAAATTGGCTTCCCCAGGGGAATAGATTCTAGTTGACATCCACCAGAAGAAACTGTGAGGCTAACTTGCACAAAATGGAACACTGCACGTGTCATAGCGAAGCTCCATGGAAACTTTGACTATGACATCATAAAGGGCCAGGTTCTGCTGTGACAGTATCACTGCTCATTCAAGTCTTGAAGCTCTTCAAGGAAGCATCAGAAGATAGATTTTGCTTCCCCTGTCATCTGAGGGTTCATGGAAACCCCAGGAGGGTTAATGGGTCATGTCAAGAAAGGTAGTCAGAGGCAGGTTTAAAGCTTATGGCAGAAAATAACACTAAAAGCACAAAAGTCACATCAAATTTAATGCAAGGAAGAAGATGTCCATAAGTTTGAGGTAAGTGTCCTCTTGCCCTATGCCCTTTCTTACTACATATAAATATGTTTTTGGTGAATATTACCCAAAGGACAAGTCACAGTCTAGACATCCACTACCCGTGCCCACCTTTCTCACTGCAAAGTAGCATCAGCCCAAGATGCTTGTTTCTACTGCTAAACACCATTCTTTATTAATCCAAATGAAACTCAAACATTTTCATTGGAATCAAAGACCTACGTCTAGTGGAAATATGGACCTGGACGTTAGACCTCCTTCATGAAGTGCATTTATTTCCCTACATCCACCCAATATTTTCCTTGTCCTCTTTTGCCATAAGTTGAATCCTTTCTAGAAGGGTTATCTATGCTTCATTGCATAACCATTTAGGAAATTTTCCAAGTTTTTAGCAACATCTGAAGCATCAATGTCAATGTAGTTATGAGTTATGCAAATGGAAAAATGAGTATTGAAAAACATTAATAGAGATTGCTGTTCCCCTGGTTTGTGCTTAAGCTTTTACCTTGTAGGGAGTTGTTTTCATTTTAGGTGTTTGCAAGTACCATTTGTGTATCAGAGAAGACTGGCAATGGAGATTGAAATTGGCTTCCCCAGGGGAATAGATTGTAGTTGACATCCACCAGAAGAAACTGTGAAGCTAACTTGCATAAAATGGAACACTGCACGTGTCATAGTGAAGCTCCATGGAAACTTTGACTATGACATCATAAAGGGCCAGGTTCTGCTGTGACAGTATCACTGCTCATTCAAGTCTTGAACCTCTTCAAGGAAGCATCAGAAGATAGATTTTGCTTCCCCTGTCATCTGAGGGTTCATGGAAACCCTAGGAGGGTTAATGGGTCATGTCAAGAAAGGTAGTCAGAGGCAGGTTTAAAGCTTATGGCAGAAAATAACACTAAAAGCACAAAAGTCACATCAAATTTAATGCAAGGTAGAAGATGTCCATAAGTTTGAGGTAAGTGTCCTCTTGCCCTATGCCCTTTCTTACTACATATAAATATGTTTTTGGTGAATATTACCCAAAGGACAAGTCACAGTCTAGACATCAACTACCTGTGCCCACCTTTCTCACTGCAAAGTAGCATCAGCCCAAGATGCTTGTTTCCACTGCTAAACACCATTCTTTATTAATCCAAATGAAACTCAAACATTTTCATTGGAATCAAAGACCTACGTCTAGTGGAAATATGGAACTGGACGTTAGACCTCCTTCATGAACTGCATTTATTTCCCTACATCCACCCAATATTTTCCTTGTCCTCTTTTGCCATAAGTTGAATCCGTTCTAGTAGGGTTATCTATGCTTCATTTGCATAACCATTTAGGAACTTTTCCAAGTTTTTAGCAACATCTGAAGCATCAATGTCAATGTAGTTATGAGTTATGCAAATGGAATAATGAGTATTGAAAAACATTTATAGAGATTGCTGTGCCCCTGGTTTGTGCTTAAGCTTTTACCTTGTAGGAAGTTGTCTTCATTTTAGGCGTTTGCAAGTGCCATTTGTGTATCAGAGAAGATTGGCAATGGAGATTGAAATTGGCTTCCCCAGGGGAATAGATTGTAGTTGACATCCACCAGAAGAAACTGTGAGGCTAACTTGCATAAAATGGAACACTGCACGTGTCATAGTGAAGCTCCATGGAAACTTTGACTATGACATCATAAAGGGCCAGGTTCTGCTGTGACAGTATCACTGCTCATTCAAGTCTTGAACCTCTTCAAGGAAGCATCAGAAGATAGATTTTGCTTCCCCTGTCATCTGAGGGTTCATGGAAACCCCAGGAGGGTTAATGGGTCATGTCAAGAAAGGTAGTCAGAGGCAGGTTTAAAGCTTATGGCAGAAAATAACACTAAAAGCACAAAAGTCACATCAAATTTAATGCAAGGTAGAAGATGACCATAAGTTTGAGGTAAGTGTCCTCTTGCCCTATGCCCTTTCTGACTACATATAAATATGTTTTTGGTGAATATTACCCAAAGGACAAGTCACAGTCTAGACATCCACTACCCGTGCCCACCTTTCTCACTGCAAAGTAGCATCAGCCCAAGATGCTTGTTTCCACTGCTAAACACCATTCTTTATTAATCCAAATGAAACTCAAACATTTTCATTGGAATCAAAGACCTACGTCTAGTGGAAATATGGACCTGGACGTTAGACCTCCTTCATGAAGTGCATTTATTTCCCTACATCCACCCAATATTTTCCTTGTCCTCTTTTGCCATAAGTTGAATCCTTTCTAGTAGGGTTATCTATGCTTCATTGCATAACCATTTAGGAACTTTTCCAAGTTTTTAGCAACATCTGAAGCATCAATGTCAATGTAGTTATGAGTTATGCAAATGGAATAATGAGTATTGAAAAACATTTATAGAGATTGCTGTGCCCCTGGTTTGTGCTTAAGCTTTTACCTTGTAGGAAGTTGTCTTCATTTTAGGCGTTTGCAAGTGCCATTTGTGTATCAGAGAAGATTGGCAATGGAGATTGAAATTGGCTTCCCCAGGGGAATAGATTGTAGTTGACATCCACCAGAAGAAACTGTGAGGCTAACTTGCATAAAATGGAACACTGCACGTGTCATAGTGAAGCTCCATGGAAACTTTGACTATGACATCATAAAGGGCCAGGTTCTGCTGTGACAGTATCACTGCTCATTCAAGTCTGGAAGCTCATCAAGGAAGCATCAGAAGATAGATTTTGCTTCCCCTGTCATCTGAGGGTTCATGGAAACCCCAGGAGGGTTAATGGGTCATGTCAAGAAAGGTAGTCAGAGGCAGGTTTAAAGCTTATGGCAGAAAATAACACTAAAAGCACAAAAGTCACATCAAATTTAATGCAAGGTAGAAGATGTCCATAAGTTTGAGGTAAGTGTCCTCTTGCCTTATGCCCTTTCTTACTACATATAAATATGTTTTTGGTGAATATTACCCAAAGGACAAGTCACAGTCTAGACATCCACTACCCGTGCCCACCTTTCTCACTGCAAAGTAGCATCAGCCCAAGATGCTTGTTTCTACTGCTAAACACCATTCTTTATTAATCCAAATGAAACTCAAACATTTTCATTGGAATCAAAGACCTACGTCTAGTGGAAATATGGACCTGGACGTTAGACCTCCTTCATGAAGTGCATTTATTTCCCTACATCCACCCAATATTTTCCTTGTCCTCTTTTGCCATAAGTTGAATCCTTTCTAGTAGGGTTATCTATGCTTCATTGCATAACCATTTAGGAACTTTTCCAAGTTTTTAGCAACATCTGAAGCATCAATGTCAATGTAGTTATGAGTTATGCAAATGGAATAATGAGTATTGAAAAACATTTATAGAGATTGCTGTTCCCCTGGTTTGTGCTTAAGCTTTTACCTTGTAGGGAGTTGTTTTCATTTTAGGTGTTTGCAAGTGCCATTTGTGCATCAGAGAAGATTGGCAATGGAGATTGAAATTGGCTTCCCCAGGGGAATAGATTGTAGTTGACATCCACCAGAAGAAACTGTGAGGCTAACTTGCATAAAATGGAACACTGCACGTGTCATAGTGAAGCTCCATGGAAACTTTGACTATGACATCATAAAGGGCCAGGTTCTGCTGTGACAGTATCACTGCTCATTCAAGTCTGGAAGCTCATCAAGGAAGCATCAGAAGATAGATTTTGCTTCCCCTGTCATCTGAGGGTTCATGGAAACCCCAGGAGGGTTAATGGGTCATGTCAAGAAAGGTAGTCAGAGGCAGGTTTAAAGCTTATGGCAGAAAATAACACTAAAAGCACAAAAGTCACATCAAATTTAATGCAAGGTAGAAGATGTCCATAAGTTTGAGGTAAGTGTCCTCTTGCCCTATGCCCTTTCTTACTACATATAAATATGTTTTTGGTGAATATTACCCAAAGGACAAGTCACAGTCTAGACATCCACTACCCGTGCCCACCTTTCTCACTGCAAAGTAGCATCAGCCCAAGATGCTTGTTTCCACTGCTAAACACCATTCTTTATTAATCCAAATGAAACTCAAACATTTTCATTGGAATCAAAGACCTACGTCTAGTGGAAATATGGACCTGGACGTTAGACCTCCTTCATGAAGTGCATTTATTTCCCTACATCCACCCAATATTTTCCTTGTCCTCTTTTGCCATAAGTTGAATCCTTTCTAGTAGGGTTATCTATGCTTCATTGCATAACCATTTAGGAACTTTTCCAAGTTTTTAGCAACATCTGAAGCATCAATGTCAATGTAGTTATGAGTTATGCAAATGGAATAATGAGTATTGAAAAACATTAATAGAGATTGCTGTGCCCCTGGTTTGTGCTTAAGCTTTTACCTTGTAGGAAGTTGTCTTCATTTTAGGTGTTTGCAAGTGCCATTTGTGCATCAGAGAAGATTGGCAATGGAGATTGAAATTGGCTTCCCCAGGGGAATAGATTGTAGTTGACATCCACCAGAAGAAACTGTGAGGCTAACTTGCATAAAATGGAACACTGCACGTGTCATAGTGAAGCTCCATGGAAACTTTGACTATGACATCATAAAGGGCCAGGTTCTGCTGTGACAGTATCACTGCTCATTCAAGTCTTGAACCTCTTCAAGGAAGCATCAGAAGATAGATTTTGCTTCCCCTGTCATCTGAGGGTTCATGGAAACCCCAGGAGGGTTAATGGGTCATGTCAAGAAAGGTAGTCAGAGGCAGGTTTAAAGCTTATGGCAGAAAATAACACTAAAAGCACAAAAGTCACATCAAATTTAATGCAAGGTAGAAGATGTCCATAAGTTTGAGGTAAGTGCCCTCTTGCCTTATGCCCTTTCTTACTACATATAAATATGTTTTTGGTGAATATTACCCAAAGGACAAGTCACAGTCTAGACATCCACTACCCGTGCCCACCTTTCTCACTGCAAAGTAGCATCAGCCCAAGATGCTTGTTTCTACTGCTAAACACCATTCTTTATTAATCCAAATGAAACTCAAACATTTTCATTGGAATCAAAGACCTACGTCTAGTGGAAATATGGACCTGGACGTTAGACCTCCTTCATGAAGTGCATTTATTTCCCTACATCCACCCAATATTTTCCTTGTCCTCTTTTGCCATAAGTTGAATCCTTTCTAGTAGGGTTATCTATGCTTCATTGCATAACCATTTAGGAACTTTTCCAAGTTTTTAGCAACATCTGAAGCATCAATGTCAATGTAGTTATGAGTTATGCAAATGGAATAATGAGTATTGAAAAACATTTATAGAGATTGCTGTGCCCCTGGTTTGTGCTTAAGCTTTTACCTTGTAGGAAGTTGTCTTCATTTTAGGCGTTTGCAAGTGCCATTTGTGTATCAGAGAAGATTGGCAATGGAGATTGAAATTGGCTTCCCCAGGGGAATAGATTGTAGTTGACATCCACCAGAAGAAACTGTGAGGCTAACTTGCATAAAATGGAACACTGCACGTGTCATAGTGAAGCTCCATGGAAACTTTGACTATGACATCATAAAGGGCCAGGTTCTGCTGTGACAGTATCACTGCTCATTCAAGTCTGGAAGCTCATCAAGGAAGCATCAGAAGATAGATTTTGCTTCCCCTGTCATCTGAGGGTTCATGGAAACCCCAGGAGGGTTAATGGGTCATGTCAAGAAAGGTAGTCAGAGGCAGGTTTAAAGCTTATGGCAGAAAATAACACTAAAAGCACAAAAGTCACATCAAATTTAATGCAAGGTAGAAGATGTCCATAAGTTTGAGGTAAGTGTCCTCTTGCCCTATGCCCTTTCTTACTACATATAAATATGTTTTTGGTGAATATTACCCAAAGGACAAGTCACAGTCTAGACATCCACTACCCGTGCCCACCTTTCTCACTGCAAAGTAGCATCAGCCCAAGATGCTTGTTTCCACTGCTAAACACCATTCTTTATTAATCCAAATGAAACTCAAACATTTTCATTGGAATCAAAGACCTACGTCTAGTGGAAATATGGACCTGGACGTTAGACCTCCTTCATGAAGTGCATTTATTTCCCTACATCCACCCAATATTTTCCTTGTCCTCTTTTGCCATAAGTTGAATCCTTTCTAGTAGGGTTATCTATGCTTCATTGCATAACCATTTAGGAACTTTTCCAAGTTTTTAGCAACATCTGAAGCATCAATGTCAATGTAGTTATGAGTTATGCAAATGGAATAATGAGTATTGAAAAACATTTATAGAGATTGCTGTGCCCCTGGTTTGTGCTTAAGCTTTTACCTTGTAGGAAGTTGTCTTCATTTTAGGCGTTTGCAAGTGCCATTTGTGTATCAGAGAAGATTGGCAATGGAGATTGAAATTGGCTTCCCCAGGGGAATAGATTGTAGTTGACATCCACCAGAAGAAACTGTGAGGCTAACTTGCATAAAATGGAACACTGCACGTGTCATAGTGAAGCTCCATGGAAACTTTGACTATGACATCATAAAGGGCCAGGTTCTGCTGTGACAGTATCACTGCTCATTCAAGTCTGGAAGCTCATCAAGGAAGCATCAGAAGATAGATTTTGCTTCCCCTGTCATCTGAGGGTTCATGGAAACCCCAGGAGGGTTAATGGGTCATGTCAAGAAAGGTAGTCAGAGGCAGGTTTAAAGCTTATGGCAGAAAATAACACTAAAAGCACAAAAGTCACATCAAATTTAATGCAAGGTAGAAGATGTCCATAAGTTTGAGGTAAGTGTCCTCTTGCCCTATGCCCTTTCTTACTACATATAAATATGTTTTTGGTGAATATTACCCAAAGGACAAGTCACAGTCTAGACATCCACTACCCGTGCCCACCTTTCTCACTGCAAAGTAGCATCAGCCCAAGATGCTTGTTTCCACTGCTAAACACCATTCTTTATTAATCCAAATGAAACTCAAACATTTTCATTGGAATCAAAGACCTACGTCTAGTGGAAATATGGACCTGGACGTTAGACCTCCTTCATGAAGTGCATTTATTTCCCTACATCCACCCAATATTTTCCTTGTCCTCTATTGCCATAAGTTGAATCCTTTCTAGTAGGGTTATCTATGCTTCATTGCATAACCATTTAGGAACTTTTCCAAGTTTTTAGCAACATCTGAAGCATCAATGTCAATGTAGTTATGAGTTATGCAAATGGAATAATGAGTATTGAAAAACATTAATAGAGATTGCTGTGCCCCTGGTTTGTGCTTAAGCTTTTACCTTGTAGGAAGTTGTCTTCATTTTAGGTGTTTGCAAGTGCCATTTGTGCATCAGAGAAGATTGGCAATGGAGATTGAAATTGGCTTCCCCAGGGGAATAGATTGTAGTTGACATCCACCAGAAGAAACTGTGAGGCTAACTTGCATAAAATGGAACACTGCACGTGTCATAGTGAAGCTCCATGGAAACTTTGACTATGACATCATAAAGGGCCAGGTTCTGCTGTGACAGTATCACTGCTCATTCAAGTCTTGAACCTCTTCAAGGAAGCATCAGAAGATAGATTTTGCTTCCCCTGTCATCTGAGGGTTCATGGAAACCCCAGGAGGGTTAATGGGTCATGTCAAGAAAGGTAGTCAGAGGCAGGTTTAAAGCTTATGGCAGAAAATAACACTAAAAGCACAAAAGTCACATCAAATTTAATGCAAGGTAGAAGATGTCCATAAGTTTGAGGTAAGTGCCCTCTTGCCTTATGCCCTTTCTTACTACATATAAATATGTTTTTGGTGAATATTACCCAAAGGACAAGTCACAGTCTAGACATCCACTACCCGTGCCCACCTTTCTCACTGCAAAGTAGCATCAGCCCAAGATGCTTGTTTCTACTGCTAAACACCATTCTTTATTAATCCAAATGAAACTCAAACATTTTCATTGGAATCAAAGACCTACGTCTAGTGGAAATATGGACCTGGACGTTAGACCTCCTTCATGAAGTGCATTTATTTCCCTACATCCACCCAATATTTTCCTTGTCCTCTTTTGCCATAAGTTGAATCCTTTCTAGTAGGGTTATCTATGCTTCATTGCATAACCATTTAGGAACTTTTCCAAGTTTTTAGCAACATCTGAAGCATCAATGTCAATGTAGTTATGAGTTATGCAAATGGAATAATGAGTATTGAAAAACATTTATAGAGATTGCTGTGCCCCTGGTTTGTGCTTAAGCTTTTACCTTGTAGGAAGTTGTCTTCATTTTAGGCGTTTGCAAGTGCCATTTGTGTATCAGAGAAGATTGGCAATGGAGATTGAAATTGGCTTCCCCAGGGGAATAGATTGTAGTTGACATCCACCAGAAGAAACTGTGAGGCTAACTTGCATAAAATGGAACACTGCACGTGTCATAGTGAAGCTCCATGGAAACTTTGACTATGACATCATAAAGGGCCAGGTTCTGCTGTGACAGTATCACTGCTCATTCAAGTCTGGAAGCTCATCAAGGAAGCATCAGAAGATAGATTTTGCTTCCCCTGTCATCTGAGGGTTCATGGAAACCCCAGGAGGGTTAATGGGTCATGTCAAGAAAGGTAGTCAGAGGCAGGTTTAAAGCTTATGGCAGAAAATAACACTAAAAGCACAAAAGTCACATCAAATTTAATGCAAGGTAGAAGATGTCCATAAGTTTGAGGTAAGTGTCCTCTTGCCCTATGCCCTTTCTTACTACATATAAATATGTTTTTGGTGAATATTACCCAAAGGACAAGTCACAGTCTAGACATCCACTACCCGTGCCCACCTTTCTCACTGCAAAGTAGCATCAGCCCAAGATGCTTGTTTCCACTGCTAAACACCATTCTTTATTAATCCAAATGAAACTCAAACATTTTCATTGGAATCAAAGACCTACGTCTAGTGGAAATATGGACCTGGACGTTAGACCTCCTTCATGAAGTGCATTTATTTCCCTACATCCACCCAATATTTTCCTTGTCCTCTTTTGCCATAAGTTGAATCCTTTCTAGTAGGGTTATCTATGCTTCATTGCATAACCATTTAGGAACTTTTCCAAGTTTTTAGCAACATCTGAAGCATCAATGTCAATGTAGTTATGAGTTATGCAAATGGAATAATGAGTATTGAAAAACATTTATAGAGATTGCTGTGCCCCTGGTTTGTGCTTAAGCTTTTACCTTGTAGGAAGTTGTCTTCATTTTAGGCGTTTGCAAGTGCCATTTGTGTATCAGAGAAGATTGGCAATGGAGATTGAAATTGGCTTCCCCAGGGGAATAGATTGTAGTTGACATCCACCAGAAGAAACTGTGAGGCTAACTTGCATAAAATGGAACACTGCACGTGTCATAGTGAAGCTCCATGGAAACTTTGACTATGACATCATAAAGGGCCAGGTTCTGCTGTGACAGTATCACTGCTCATTCAAGTCTGGAAGCTCATCAAGGAAGCATCAGAAGATAGATTTTGCTTCCCCTGTCATCTGAGGGTTCATGGAAACCCCAGGAGGGTTAATGGGTCATGTCAAGAAAGGTAGTCAGAGGCAGGTTTAAAGCTTATGGCAGAAAATAACACTAAAAGCACAAAAGTCACATCAAATTTAATGCAAGGTAGAAGATGTCCATAAGTTTGAGGTAAGTGTCCTCTTGCCCTATGCCCTTTCTTACTACATATAAATATGTTTTTGGTGAATATTACCCAAAGGACAAGTCACAGTCTAGACATCCACTACCCGTGCCCACCTTTCTCACTGCAAAGTAGCATCAGCCCAAGATGCTTGTTTCCACTGCTAAACACCATTCTTTATTAATCCAAATGAAACTCAAACATTTTCATTGGAATCAAAGACCTACGTCTAGTGGAAATATGGACCTGGACGTTAGACCTCCTTCATGAAGTGCATTTATTTCCCTACATCCACCCAATATTTTCCTTGTCCTCTATTGCCATAAGTTGAATCCTTTCTAGTAGGGTTATCTATGCTTCATTGCATAACCATTTAGGAACTTTTCCAAGTTTTTAGCAACATCTGAAGCATCAATGTCAATGTAGTTATGAGTTATGCAAATGGAATAATGAGTATTGAAAAACATTAATAGAGATTGCTGTGCCCCTGGTTTGTGCTTAAGCTTTTACCTTGTAGGAAGTTGTCTTCATTTTAGGTGTTTGCAAGTGCCATTTGTGCATCAGAGAAGATTGGCAATGGAGATTGAAATTGGCTTCCCCAGGGGAATAGATTGTAGTTGACATCCACCAGAAGAAACTGTGAGGCTAACTTGCATAAAATGGAACACTGCACGTGTCATAGTGAAGCTCCATGGAAACTTTGACTATGACATCATAAAGGGCCAGGTTCTGCTGTGACAGTATCACTGCTCATTCAAGTCTTGAACCTCTTCAAGGAAGCATCAGAAGATAGATTTTGCTTCCCCTGTCATCTGAGGGTTCATGGAAACCCCAGGAGGGTTAATGGGTCATGTCAAGAAAGGTAGTCAGAGGCAGGTTTAAAGCTTATGGCAGAAAATAACACTAAAAGCACAAAAGTCACATCAAATTTAATGCAAGGTACAAGATGATCATAAGTTTGAGGTAAGTGTCCTCTTGCCCTATGCCCTTTCTTACTACATATAAATATGTTTTTGGTGAATATTACCCAAAGGACAAGTCACAGTCTAGACATCCACTACCCGTGCCCACCTTTCTCACTGCAAAGTAGCATCAGCCCAAGTGCTTGTATCCACTGCTAAACACCATTCTTTATTAATCCAAATGAAACTCAAACATTTTCATTGGAATCAAAGACCTACGTCTAGTGGAAATATTGACCTGGACGTTAGACCTCCTTCATGAAGTGCATTTATTTCCCTACATCCACCCAATATTTTCCTTGTCCTCTTTTGCCATAAGTTGAATCCTTTCTAGTAGGGTTATCTATGCTTCATTGCATAACCATTTAGGAACTTTTCCAAGTTTTTAGCAACATCTGAAGCATCAATGTAAATGTAGTTATGAGTTATGCAAATGGAAAAATGAGTATTGAAAAACATTTATAGAGATTGCTGTTCCCCTGGTTTGTGCTTAAGCTTTTACCTTGTAGGAAGTTGTCTTCATTTTAGGTGTTTGCAAGTGCCATTTGTGCATCAGAGAAGATTGGCAATGGAGATTGAAATTGGCTTCCCCAGGGGAATAGATTGTAGTTGACATCCACCAGAAGAAACTGTGAGGCTAACTTGCATAAAATGGAACACTGCACGTGTCATAGTGAAGCTCCATGGAAACTTTGACTATGACATCATAAAGGGCCAGGTTCTGCTGTGACAGTATCACTGCTCATTCAAGTCTGGAAGCTCATCAAGGAAGCATCAGAAGATAGATTTTGCTTCCCCTGTCATCTGAGGGTTCATGGAAACCCCAGGAGGGTTAATGGGTCATGTCAAGAAAGGTAGTCAGAGGCAGGTTTAAAGCTTATGGCAGAAAATAACACTAAAAGCACAAAAGTCACATCAAATTTAATGCAAGGTAGAAGATGTCCATAAGTTTGAGGTAAGTGCCCTCTTGCCTTATGCCCTTTCTTACTACATATAAATATGTTTTTGGTGAATATTACCCAAAGGACAAGTCACAGTCTAGACATCCACTACCCGTGCCCACCTTTCTCACTGCAAAGTAGCATCAGCCCAAGATGCTTGTTTCTACTGCTAAACACCATTCTTTATTAATCCAAATGAAACTCAAACATTTTCATTGGAATCAAAGACCTACGTCTAGTGGAAATATGGACCTGGACGTTAGACCTCCTTCATGAAGTGCATTTATTTCCCTACATCCACCCAATATTTTCCTTGTCCTCTTTTGCCATAAGTTGAATCCTTTCTAGTAGGGTTATCTATGCTTCATTGCATAACCATTTAGGAACTTTTCCAAGTTTTTAGCAACATCTGAAGCATCAATGTCAATGTAGTTATGAGTTATGCAAATGGAATAATGAGTATTGAAAAACATTTATAGAGATTGCTGTGCCCCTGGTTTGTGCTTAAGCTTTTACCTTGTAGGAAGTTGTCTTCATTTTAGGTGTTTGCAAGTGCCATTTGTGCATCAGAGAAGATTGGCAATGGAGATTGAAATTGGCTTCCCCAGGGGAATAGATTGTAGTTGACATCCACCAGAAGAAACTGTGAGGCTAACTTGCATAAAATGGAACACTGCACGTGTCATAGTGAAGCTCCATGGAAACTTTGACTATGACATCATAAAGGCCCAGGTTCTGCTGTGACAGTATCACTGCTCATTCAAGTCTTGAACCTCTTCAAGGAAGCATCAGAAGATAGATTTTGCTTCCCCTGTCATCTGAGGGTTCATGGAAACCCCAGGAGGGTTAATGGGTCATGTCAAGAAAGGTAGTCAGAGGCAGGTTTAAAGCTTATGGCAGAAAATAACACTAAAAGCACAAAAGTCACATCAAGTTTAATGCATGGTACAAGATGATCATAAGTTTGAGGTAAGTGTCCTCTTGCCCTATGCCCTTTCTTACTACATATAAATATGTTTTTGGTGAATATTACCCAAAGGACAAGTCACAGTCTAGACATCAACTACCTGTGCCCACCTTTCTCACTGCAAAGTAGCATCAGCCCAAGATGCTTGTTTCCACTGCTAAACACCATTCTTTATTAATCCAAATGAAACTCAAACATTTTCATTGGAATCAAAGACCTACGTCTAGTGGAAATATGGACCTGGACGTTAGACCTCCTTCATGAAGTGCATTTATTTCCCTACATCCACCCAATATTTTCCTTGTCCTCTTTTGCCATAAGTTGAATCCTTTCCAGTAGGGTTATCTTTGCTTCATTTGCATAACCATTTAGGAAATTTTCCAAGTTTTTAGCAACATCTGAAGCATCAATGTCAATGTAGTTATGAGTTATGCAAATGGAAAAATGAGTATTGAAAAACATTAATAGAGATTGCTGTTCCCCTGGTTTGTGCTTAAGCTTTTACCTTGTAGGGAGTTGTTTTCATTTTAGGTGTTTGCAAGTACCATTTGTGTATCAGAGAAGATTGGCAATGGAGATTGAAATTGGCTTCCCCAGGGGAATAGATTCTAGTTGACATCCACCAGAAGAAACTGTGAGGCTAACTTGCACAAAATGGAACACTGCACGTGTCATAGTGAAGCTCCATGGAAACTTTGACTATGACATCATAAAGGGCCAGGTTCTGCTGTGACAGTATCACTGCTCATTCAAGTCTTGAAGCTCTTCAAGGAAGCATCAGAAGATAGATTTTGCTTCCCCTGTCATCTGAGGGTTCATGGAAACCCCAGGAGGGTTAATGGGTCATGTCAAGAAAGGTAGTCAGAGGCAGGTTTAAAGCTTATGGCAGAAAATAACACTAAAAGCACAAAAGTCACATCAAATTTAATGCAAGGTAGAAGATGTCCATAAGTTTGAGGTAAGTGTCCTCTTGCCCTATGCCCTTTCTTACTACATATAAATATGATTTTGGTGAATATTACCCAAAGGACAAGTCACAGTCTAGACATCCACTACCCGTGCCCACCTTTCTCACTGCAAAGTAGCATCAGCCCAAGATGCTTGTTTCTACTGCTAAACACCATTCTTTATTAATCCAAATGAAACTCAAACATTTTCATTGGAATCAAAGACCTACGTCTAGTGGAAATATGGACCTGGACGTTAGACCTCCTTCATGAAGTGCATTTATTTCCCTACATCCACCCAATATTTTCCTTGTCCTCTTTTGCCATAAGTTGAATCCTTTCTAGTAGGGTTATCTATGCTTCATTGCATAACCATTTAGGAACTTTTCCAAGTTTTTAGCAACATCTGAAGCATCAATGTCAATGTAGTTATGAGTTATGCAAATGGAATAATGAGTATTGAAAAACATTTATAGAGATTGCTGTGCCCCTGGTTTGTGCTTAAGCTTTTACCTTGTAGGAAGTTGTCTTCATTTTAGGTGTTTGCAAGTGCCATTTGTGCATCAGAGAAGATTGGCAATGGAGATTGAAATTGGCTTCCCCAGGGGAATAGATTGTAGTTGACATCCACCAGAAGAAACTGTGAGGCTAACTTGCATAAAATGGAACACTGCACGTGTCATAGTGAAGCTCCATGGAAACTTTGACTATGACATCATAAAGGGCCAGGTTCTGCTGTGACAGTATCACTGCTCATTCAAGTCTTGAACCTCTTCAAGGAAGCATCAGAAGATAGATTTTGCTTCCCCTGTCATCTGAGGGTTCATGGAAACCCCAGGAGGGTTAATGGGTCATGTCAAGAAAGGTAGTCAGAGGCAGGTTTAAAGCTTATGGCAGAAAATAACACTAAAAGCACAAAAGTCACATCAAATTTAATGCAAGGTAGAAGATGTCCATAAGTTTGAGGTAAGTGTCCTCTTGCCCTATGCCCTTTCTTACTACATATAAATATGATTTTGGTGAATATTACCCAAAGGACAAGTCACAGTCTAGACATCCACTACCCGTGCCCACCTTTCTCACTGCAAAGTAGCATCAGCCCAAGATGCTTGTTTCTACTGCTAAACACCATTCTTTATTAATCCAAATGAAACTCAAACATTTTCATTGGAATCAAAGACCTACGTCTAGTGGAAATATGGACCTGGACGTTAGACCTCCTTCATGAAGTGCATTTATTTCCCTACATCCACCCAATATTTTCCTTGTCCTCTTTTGCCATAAGTTGAATCCTTTCTAGTAGGGTTATCTATGCTTCATTGCATAACCATTTAGGAACTTTTCCAAGTTTTTAGCAACATCTGAAGCATCAATGTCAATGTAGTTATGAGTTATGCAAATGGAATAATGAGTATTGAAAAACATTTATAGAGATTGCTGTGCCCCTGGTTTGTGCTTAAGCTTTTACCTTGTAGGAAGTTGTCTTCATTTTAGGTGTTTGCAAGTGCCATTTGTGCATCAGAGAAGATTGGCAATGGAGATTGAAATTGGCTTCCCCAGGGGAATAGATTGTAGTTGACATCAACCAGAAGAAACTGTGAGGCTAACTTGCATAAAATGGAACACTGCACGTGTCATAGTGAAGCTCCATGGAAACTTTGACTATGACATCATAAAGGGCCAGGTTCTGCTGTGACAGTATCACTGCTCATTCATATCTTGAACCTCTTCAAGGAAGCATCAGACGATAGATTTTGCTTCCCCTGTCATCTGAGGGTTCATGGAAACCCCAGGAGGGTTAATGGGTCATGTCAAGAAAGGTAGTCAGAGGCAGGTTTAAAGCTTATGGCAGAAAATAACACTAAAAGCACAAAAGTCACATCAAATTTAATGCAAGGTACAAGATGATCATAAGTTTGAGGTAAGTGTCCTCTTGCCCTATGCCCTTTCTTACTACATATAAATATGTTTTTGGTGAATATTACCCAAAGGACAAGTCACAGTCTAGACATCAACTACCTGTGCCCACCTTTCTCACTGCAAAGTAGCATCAGCCCAAGATGCTTGTATCCACTGCTAAACACCATTCTTTATTAATCCAAATGAAACTCAAACATTTTCATTGGAATCAAAGACCTACGTCTAGTGGAAATATGGACCTGGACGTTAGACCTCCTTCATGAAGTGCATTTATTTCCCTTCATCCACCCAATATTTTCCTTGTCCTCTTTTGCCATAAGTTGAATCCTTTCTAGTAGGGTTATCTATGCTTCATTTGCATAACCATTTAGGAAATTTTCCAAGTTTTTAGCAACATCTGAAGCATCAATGTCAATGTAGTTATGAGTTATGCAAATGGAAAAATGAGTATTGAAAAACATTAATAGAGAGTGCTGTTCCCCTGGTTTGTGCTTAAGCTTTTACCTTGTAGGGAGTTGTTTTCATTTTAGGTGTTTGCAAGTACCATTTGTGTATCAGAGAAGATTGGCAATGGAGATTGAAATTGGCTTCCCCAGGGGAATAGATTCTAGTTGACATCCACCAGAAGAAACTGTGAGGCTAACTTGCACAAAATGGAACACTGCACGTGTCATAGCGAAGCTCCATGGAAACTTTGACTATGACATCATAAAGGGCCAGGTTCTGCTGTGACAGTATCACTGCTCATTCAAGTCTTGAAGCTCTTCAAGGAAGCATCAGAAGATAGATTTTGCTTCCCCTGTCATCTGAGGGTTCATGGAAACCCCAGGAGGGTTAATGGGTCATGTCAAGAAAGGTAGTCAGAGGCAGGTTTAAAGCTTATGGCAGAAAATAACACTAAAAGCACAAAAGTCACATCAAATTTAATGCAAGGTAGAAGATGTCCATAAGTTTGAGGTAAGTGTCCTCTTGCCCTATGCCCTTTCTTACTACATATAAATATGTTTTTGGTGAATATTACCCAAAGGACAAGTCACAGTCTAGACATCCACTACCCGTGCCCACCTTTCTCACTGCAAAGTAGCATCAGCCCAAGATGCTTGTTTCTACTGCTAAACACCATTCTTTATTAATCCAAATGAAACTCAAACATTTTCATTGGAATCAAAGACCTACGTCTAGTGGAAATATGGACCTGGACGTTAGACCTCCTTCATGAAGTGCATTTATTTCCCTACATCCACCCAATATTTTCCTTGTCCTCTTTTGCCATAAGTTGAATCCTTTCTAGTAGGGTTATCTATGCTTCATTGCATAACCATTTAGGAAATTTTCCAAGTTTTTAGCAACATCTGAAGCATCAATGTCAATGTAGTTATGAGTTATGCAAATGGAAAAATGAGTATTGAAAAACATTAATAGAGATTGCTGTTCCCCTGGTTTGTGCTTAAGCTTTTACCTTGTAGGGAGTTGTTTTCATTTTAGGTGTTTGCAAGTACCATTTGTGTATCAGAGAAGATTGGCAATGGAGATTGAAATTGGCTTCCCCAGGGGAATAGATTGTAGTTGACATCCACCAGAAGAAACTGTGAGGCTAACTTGCATAAAATGGAACACTGCACGTGTCATAGTGAAGCTCCATGGAAACTTTGACTAAGACATCATAAAGGGCCAGGTTCTGCTGTGAAAGTATCACTGCTCATTCCAGTCTGGAAGCTCATCAAGGAAGCATCAGAAGATAGATTTTGCTTCCCCTGTCATCTGAGGGTTCATGGAAACCCCAGGAGGGTTAATGGGTCATGTCAAGAAAGGTAGTCAGAGGCAGGTTTAAAGCTTATGGCAGAAAATAACACTAAAAGCACAAAAGTCACATCAAATTTAATGCAAGGTAGAAGATGTCCATAAGTTTGAGGTAAGTGTCCTCTTGCCCTATGCCCTTTCTTACTACATATAAATATGTTTTTGGTGAATATTACCCAAAGGACAAGTCACAGTCTAGACATCCACTACCCGTGCCCACCTTTCTCACTGCAAAGTAGCATCAGCCCAAGATGCTTGTTTCTACTGCTAAACACCATTCTTTATTAATCCAAATGAAACTCAAACATTTTCATTGGAATCAAAGACCTACGTCTAGTGGAAATATGGACCTGGACGTTAGACCTCCTTCATGAAGTGCATTTATTTCCCTACATCCACCCAATATTTTCCTTGTCCTCTTTTGCCATAAGTTGAATCCTTTCTAGTAGGGTTATCTATGCTTCATTGCATAACCATTTAGGAACTTTTCCAAGTTTTTAGCAACATCTGAAGCATCAATGTCAATGTAGTTATGAGTTATGCAAATGGAAAAATGAGTATTGAAAAACATTAATAGAGATTGCTGTTCCCCTGGTTTGTGCTTAAGCTTTTACCTTGTAGGGAGTTGTTTTCATTTTAGGTGTTTGCAAGTACCATTTGTGTATCAGAGAAGATTGGCAATGGAGATTGAAATTGGCTTCCCCAGGGGAATAGATTCTAGTTGACATCCACCAGAAGAAACTGTGAGGCTAACTTGCACAAAATGGAACACTGCACGTGTCATAGCAAAGCTCCATGGAAACTTTGACTATGACATCATAAAGGGCCAGGTTCTGCTGTGACAGTATCACTGCTCATTCAAGTCTTGAACCTCTTCAAGGAAGCATCAGAAGATAGATTTTGCTTCCCCTGTCATCTGAGGGTTCATGGAAACCCCAGGAGGGTTAATGGGTCATGTCAAGAAAGGTAGTCAGAGGCAGGTTTAAAGCTTATGGCAGAAAATAACACTAAAAGCACAAAAGTCACATCAAATTTAATGCAAGGTAGAAGATGTCCATAAGTTTGAGGTAAGTGTCCTCTTGCCCTATGCCCTTTCTTACTACATATAAATATGTTTTTGGTGAATATTACCCAAAGGACAAGTCACAGTCTAGACATCCACTACCCGTGCCCACCTTTCTCACTGCAAAGTAGCATCAGCCCAAGATGCTTGTTTCTACTGCTAAACACCATTCTTTATTAATCCAAATGAAACTCAAACATTTTCATTGGAATCAAAGACCTACGTCTAGTGGAAATATGGACCTGGACGTTAGACCTCCTTCATGAAGTGCATTTATTTCCCTACATCCACCCAATATTTTCCTTGTCCTCTTTTGCCATAAGTTGAATCCTTTCTAGAAGGGTTATCTATGCTTCATTGCATAACCATTTAGGAAATTTTCCAAGTTTTTAGCAACATCTGAAGCATCAATGTCAATGTAGTTATGAGTTATGCAAATGGAAAAATGAGTATTGAAAAACATTAATAGAGATTGCTGTTCCCCTGGTTTGTGCTTAAGCTTTTACCTTGTAGGGAGTTGTTTTCATTTTAGGTGTTTGCAAGTGCCATTTGTGTATCAGAGAAGATTGGCAATGGAGATTGAAATTGGCTTCCCCAGGGGAATAGATTGTAGTTGACATCCACCAGAAGAAACTGTGAGGCTAACTTGCATAAAATGGAACACTGCACGTGTCATAGTGAAGCTCCATGGAAACTTTGACTATGACATCATAAAGGGCCAGGTTCTGCTGTGACAGTATCACTGCTCATTCAAGTCTTGAACCTCTTCAAGGAAGCATCAGAAGATAGATTTTGCTTCCCCTGTCATCTGAGGGTTCATGGAAACCCCAGGAGGGTTAATGGGTCATGTCAAGAAAGGTAGTCAGAGGCAGGTTTAAAGCTTATGGCAGAAAATAACACTAAAAGCACAAAAGTCACATCAAATTTAATGCAAGGTACAAGATGATCATAAGTTTGAGGTAAGTGTCCTCTTGCCCTATGCCCTTTCTTACTACATATAAATATGTTTTTGGTGAATATTACCCAAAGGACAAGTCACAGTCTAGACATCAACTACCTGTGCCCACCTTTCTCACTGCAAAGTAGCATCAGCCCAAGATGCTTGTTTCCACTGCTAAACACCATTCTTTATTAATCCAAATGAAACTCAAACATTTTCATTGGAATCAAAGACCTACGTCTAGTGGAAATATGGACCTGGACGTTAGACCTCCTTCATGAAGTGCATTTATTTCCCTACATCCACCCAATATTTTCCTTGTCCTCTTTTGCCATAAGTTGAATCCTTTCTAGTAGGGTTATCTATGCTTCATTGCATAACCATTTAGGAACATTTCCAAGTTTTTAGCAACATCTGAAGCATCAATGTCAATGTAGTTATGAGTTATGCAAATGGAATAATGAGTATTGAAAAACATTAATAGAGATTGCTGTGCCCCTGGTTTGTGCTTAAGCTTTTACCTTGTATGAAGTTGTCTTCATTTTAGGTGTTTGCAAGTGCCATTTGTGCATCAGAGAAGATTGGCAATGGAGATTGAAATTGGCTTCCCCAGGGGAATAGATTGTAGTTGACATCCACCAGAAGAAACTGTGAGGCTAACTTGCATAAAATGGAACACTGCACGTGTCATAGTGAAGCTCCATGGAAACTTTGACTATGACATCATAAAGGGCCAGGTTCTGCTGTGACAGTATCACTGCTCATTCAAGTCTTGAACCTCTTCAAGGAAGCATCAGAAGATAGATTTTGCTTCCCCTGTCATCTGAGGGTTCATGGAAACCCCAGGAGGGTTAATGGGTCATGTCAAGAAAGGTAGTCAGAGGCAGGTTTAAAGCTTATGGCAGAAAATAACACTAAAAGCACAAAAGTCACATCAAATTTAATGCAAGGTACAAGATGATCATAAGTTTGAGGTAAGTGTCCTCTTGCCCTATGCCCTTTCTTACTACATATAAATATGTTTTTGGTGAATATTACCCAAAGGACAAGTCACAGTCTAGACATCAACTACCTGTGCCCACCTTTCTCACTGCAAAGTAGCATCAGCCCAAGATGCTTGTTTCCACTGCTAAACACCATTCTTTATTAATCCAAATGAAACTCAAACATTTTCATTGGAATCAAAGACCTACGTCTAGTGGAAATATGGACCTGGACGTTAGACCTCCTTCATGAAGTGCATTTATTTCCCTACATCCACCCAATATTTTCCTTGTCCTCTTTTGCCATAAGTTGAATCCTTTCTAGTAGGGTTATCTATGCTTCATTGCATAACCATTTAGGAACTTTTCCAAGTTTTTAGCAACATCTGAAGCATCAATGTCAATGTAGTTATGAGTTATGCAAATGGAAAAATGAGTATTGAAAAACATTAATAGAGATTGCTGTTCCCCTGGTTTGTGCTTAAGCTTTTACCTTGTAGGGAGTTGTTTTCATTTTAGGTGTTTGCAAGTACCATTTGTGTATCAGAGAAGATTGGCAATGGAGATTGAAATTGGCTTCCCCAGGGGAATAGATTCTAGTTGACATCCACCAGAAGAAACTGTGAGGCTAACTTGCACAAAATGGAACACTGCACGTGTCATAGCAAAGCTCCATGGAAACTTTGACTATGACATCATAAAGGGCCAGGTTCTGCTGTGACAGTATCACTGCTCATTCAAGTCTTGAAGCTCTTCAAGGAAGCATCAGAAGATAGATTTTGCTTCCCCTGTCATCTGAGGGTTCATGGAAACCCCAGGAGGGTTAATGGGTCATGTCAAGAAAGGTAGTCAGAGGCAGGTTTAAAGCTTATGGCAGAAAATAACACTAAAAGCACAAAAGTCACATCAAATTTAATGCAAGGTAGAAGATGTCCATAAGTTTGAGGTAAGTGTCCTCTTGCCCTATGCCCTTTCTTACTACATATAAATATGTTTTTGGTGAATATTGCCCAAAGGACAAGTCACAGTCTAGACATCCACTACCCGTGCCCACCTTTCTCACTGCAAAGTAGCATCAGCCCAAGATGCTTGTTTCCACTGCTAAACACCATTCTTTATTAATCCAAATGAAACTCAAACATTTTCATTGGAATCAAAGACCTACGTCTAGTGGAAATATGGACCTGGACGTTAGACCTCCTTCATGAAGTGCATTTATTTCCCTACATCCACCCAATATTTTCCTTGTCCTCTTTTGCCATAAGTTGAATCCTTTCTAGAAGGGTTATCTATGCTTCATTGCATAACCATTTAGGAAATTTTCCAAGTTTTTAGCAACATCTGAAGCATCAATGTCAATGTAGTTATGAGTTATGCAAATGGAAAAATGAGTATTGAAAAACATTAATAGAGATTGCTGTTCCCCTGGTTTGTGCTTAAGCTTTTACCTTGTAGGGAGTTGTTTTCATTTTAGGTGTTTGCAAGTGCCATTTGTGTATCAGAGAAGATTGGCAATGGAGATTGAAATTGGCTTCCCCAGGGGAATAGATTGTAGTTGACATCCACCAGAAGAAACTGTGAGGCTAACTTGCATAAAATGGAACACTGCACGTGTCATAGTGAAGCTCCATGGAAACTTTGACTATGACATCATAAAGGGCCAGGTTCTGCTGTGACAGTATCACTGCTCATTCAAGTCTTGAACCTCTTCAAGGAAGCATCAGAAGATAGATTTTGCTTCCCCTGTCATCTGAGGGTTCATGGAAACCCCAGGAGGGTTAATGGGTCATGTCAAGAAAGGTAGTCAGAGGCAGGTTTAAAGCTTATGGCAGAAAATAACACTAAAAGCACAAAAGTCACATCAAATTTAATGCAAGGTACAAGATGATCATAAGTTTGAGGTAAGTGTCCTCTTGCCCTATGCCCTTTCTTACTACATATAAATATGTTTTTGGTGAATATTACCCAAAGGACAAGTCACAGTCTAGACATCAACTACCTGTGCCCACCTTTCTCACTGCAAAGTAGCATCAGCCCAAGATGCTTGTTTCCACTGCTAAACACCATTCTTTATTAATCCAAATGAAACTCAAACATTTTCATTGGAATCAAAGACCTACGTCTAGTGGAAATATGGACCTGGACGTTAGACCTCCTTCATGAAGTGCATTTATTTCCCTACATCCACCCAATATTTTCCTTGTCCTCTTTTGCCATAAGTTGAATCCTTTCTAGTAGGGTTATCTATGCTTCATTGCATAACCATTTAGGAACTTTTCCAAGTTTTTAGCAACATCTGAAGCATCAATGTCAATGTAGTTATGAGTTATGCAAATGGAATAATAAGTATTGAAAAACATTAATAGAGATTGCTGTGCCCCTGGTTTGTGCTTAAGCTTTTACCTTGTATGAAGTTGTCTTCATTTTAGGTGTTTGCAAGTGCCATTTGTGCATCAGAGAAGATTGGCAATGGAGATTGAAATTGGCTTCCCCAGGGGAATAGATTGTAGTTGACATCCACCAGAAGAAACTGTGAGGCTAACTTGCATAAAATGGAACACTGCACGTGTCATAGTGAAGCTCCATGGAAACTTTGACTATGACATCATAAATTGCCAGGTTCTGCTGTGACAGTATCACTGCTCATTCAAGTCTTGAACCTCTTCAAGGAAGCATCAGAAGATAGATTTTGCTTCCCCTGTCATCTGAGGGTTCATGGAAACCCCAGGAGGGTTAATGGGTCATGTCAAGAAAGGTAGTCAGAGGCAGGTTTAAAGCTTATGGCAGAAAATAACACTAAAAGCACAAAAGTCACATCAAATTTAATGCAAGGTACAAGATGATCATAAGTGTGAGGTAAGTGTCCTCTTGCCCTATGCCCTTTCTTACTACATATAAATATGTTTTTGGTGAATATTACCCAAAGGACAAGTCACAGTCTAGACATCCACTACCCGTGCCCACCTTTCTCACTGCAAAGTAGCATCAGCCCAAGTGCTTGTATCCACTGCTAAACACCATTCTTTATTAATCCAAATGAAACTCAAACATTTTCATTGGAATCAAAGACCTACGTCTAGTGGAAATATGGACCTGGACGTTAGACCTCCTTCATGAAGTGCATTTATTTCCCTACATCCACCCAATATTTTCCTTGTCCTCTTTTGCCATAAGTTGAATCCTTTCTAGAAGGGTTATCTATGCTTCATTGCATAACCATTTAGGAAATTTTCCAAGTTTTTAGCAACATCTGAAGCATCAATGTCAATGTAGTTATGAGTTATGCAAATGGAAAAATGAGTATTGAAAAACATTAATAGAGATTGCTGTGCCCCTGGTTTGTGCTTAAGATTTTACCTTGTAGGAAGTTGTTTTCATTTTAGGTGTTTGCAAGTACCATTTGTGTATCAGAGAAGATTGGCAATGGAGATTGAAATTGGCTTCCCCAGGGGAATAGATTGTAGTTGACATCCACCAGAAGAAACTGTGAGGCTAACTTGCACAAAATGGAACACTGCACGTGTCATAGCGAAGCTCCATGGAAACTTTGACTATGACATCATAAAGGGCCAGGTTCTGCTGTGACAGTATCACTGCTCATTCAAGTCTTGAAGCTCTTCAAGGAAGCATCAGAAGATAGATTTTGCTTCCCCTGTCATCTGAGGGTTCATGGAAACCCCAGGAGGGTTAATGGGTCATGTCAAGAAAGGTAGTCAGAGGCAGGTTTAAAGCTTATGGCAGAAAATAACACTAAAAGCACAAAAGTCACATCAAATTTAATGCAAGGTAAGAAGATGTCCATAAGTTTGAGGTAAGTGTCCTCTTGCCCTATGCCCTTTCTTACTACATATAAATATGTTTTTGGTGAATATTACCCAAAGGACAAGTCACAGTCTAGACATCCACTACCCGTGCCCACCTTTCTCACTGCAAAGTAGCATCAGCCCAAGATGCTTGTTTCCACTGCTAAACACCATTCTTTATTAATCCAAATGAAACTCAAACATTTTCATTGGAATCAAAGACCTACGTCTAGTGGAAATATGGACCTGGACGTTAGACCTCCTTCATGAAGTGCATTTATTTCCCTACATCCACCCAATATTTTCCTTGTCCTCTTTTGCCATAAGTTGAATCCTTTCTAGTAGGGTTATCTATGCTTCATTGCATAACCATTTAGGAACTTTTCCAAGTTTTTAGCAACATCTGAAGCATCAATGTCAATGTAGTTATGAGTTATGCAAATGGAATAATGAGTATTGAAAAACATTTATAGAGATTGCTGTGCCCCTGGTTTGTGCTTAAGCTTTTACCTTGTAGGAAGTTGTCTTCATTTTAGGTGTTTGCAAGTGCCATTTGTGCATCAGAGAAGATTGGCAATGGAGATTGAAATTGGCTTCCCCAGGGGAATAGATTGTAGTTGACATCCACCAGAAGAAACTGTGAGGCTAACTTGCATAAAATGGAACACTGCACGTGTCATAGTGAAGCTCCATGGAAACTTTGACTATGACATCATAAAGGGCCAGGTTCTGCTGTGACAGTATCACTACTCATTCAAGTCTTGAACCTCTTCAAGGAAGCATCAAAAGATAGATTTTGCTTCCCCTGTCATCTGAGGGTTCATGGAAACCCCAGGAGGGTTAATGGGTCATGTCAAGAAAGGTAGTCAGAGGCAGGTTTAAAGCTTATGGCAGAAAATAACACTAAAAGCACAAAAGTCACATCAAATTTAATGCAAGGTACAAGATGATCATAAGTTTGAGGTAAGTGTCCTCTTGCCCTATGCCCTTTCTTACTACATATAAATATGTTTTTGGTGAATATTACCCAAAGGACAAGTCACAGTCTAGACATCCACTACCCGTGCCCACCTTTCTCACTGCAAAGTAGCATCAGCCCAAGTGCTTGTATCCACTGCTAAACACCATTCTTTATTAATCCAAATGAAACTCAAACATTTTCATTGGAATCAAAGACCTACGTCTAGTGGAAATATGGACCTGGACGTTAGACCTCCTTCATGAAGTGCATTTATTTCCCTACATCCACCCAATATTTTCCTTGTCCTCTTTTGCCATAAGTTGAATCCTTTCTAGTAGGGTTATCTATGCTTCATTTGCATAACCATTTAGGAAATTTTCCAAGTTTTTAGCAACATCTGAAGCATCAATGTCAATGTAGTTATGAGTTATGCAAATGGAAAAATGAGTATTGAAAAACATTAATAGAGATTGCTGTTCCCCTGGTTTGTGCTTAAGCTTTTACCTTGTAGGGAGTTGTTTTCATTTTAGGTGTTTGCAAGTACCATTTGTGTATCAGAGAAGATTGGCAATGGAGATTGAAATTGGCTTCCCCAGGGGAATAGATTGTAGTTGACATCCACCAGAAGAAACTGTGAGGCTAACTTGCATAAAATGGAACACTGCACGTGTCATAGCGAAGCTCCATGGAAACTTTGACTATGACATCATAAAGGGCCAGGTTCTGCTGTGACAGTATCACTGCTCATTCAAGTCTTGAAGCTCTTCAAGGAAGCATCAGAAGATAGATTTTGCTTCCCCTGTCATCTGAGGGTTCATGGAAACCCCAGGAGGGTTAATGGGTCATGTCAAGAAAGGTAGTCAGAGGCAGGTTTAAAGCTTATGGCAGAAAATAACACTAAAAGCACAAAAGTCACATCAAATTTAATGCAAGGTAGAAGATGTCCATAAGTTTGAGGTAAGTGTCCTCTTGCCCTATGCCCTTTCTTACTACATATAAATATGTTTTTGGTGAATATTACCCAAAGGACAAGTCACAGTCTAGACATCCACTACCCGTGCCCACCTTTCTCACTGCAAAGTAGCATCAGCCCAAGATGCTTGTTTCCACTGCTAAACACCATTCTTTATTAATCCAAATGAAGCTCAAACATTTTCATTGGAATCAAAGACCTACGTCTAGTGGAAATATGGACCTGGACGTTAGACCTCCTTCATGAAGTGCATTTATTTCCCTACATCCACCCAATATTTTCCTTGTCCTCTTTTGCCATAAGTTGAATCCTTTCTAGAAGGGTTATCTATGCTTCATTGCATAACCATTTAGGAAATTTTCCAAGTTTTTAGCAACATCTGAAGCATCAATGTCAATGTAGTTATGAGTTATGCAAATGGAAAAATGAGTATTGAAAAACATTAATAGAGATTGCTGTTCCCCTGGTTTGTGCTTAAGCTTTTACCTTGTAGGGAGTTGTTTTCATTTTAGGTGTTTGCAAGTACCATTTGTGTATCAGAGAAGATTGGCAATGGAGATTGAAATTGGCTTCCCCAGGGGAATAGATTGTAGTTGACATCCACCAGAAGAAACTGTGAGGCTAACTTGCATAAAATGGAACACTGCACGTGTCATAGTGAAGCTCCATGGAAACTTTGACTATGACATCATAAAGGGCCAGGTTCTGCTGTGACAGTATCACTGCTCATTCAAGTCTGGAAGCTCATCAAGGAAGCATCAGAAGATAGATTTTGCTTCCCCTGTCATCTGAGGGTTCATGGAAACCCCAGGAGGGTTAATGGGTCATGTCAAGAAAGGTAGTCAGAGGCAGGTTTAAAGCTTATGGCAGAAAATAACACTAAAAGCACAAAAGTCACATCAAATTTAATGCAAGGTACAAGATGATCATAAGTTTGAGGTAAGTGTCCTCTTGCCCTATGCCCTTTCTTACTACATATAAATATGTTTTTGGTGAATATTACCCAAAGGACAAGTCACAGTCTAGAAATCAACTACCTGTGCCCACCTTTCTCACTGCAAAGTAGCATCAGCCCAAGATGCTTGTTTCCACTGCTAAACACCATTCTTTATTAATCCAAATGAAACTCAAACATTTTCATTGGAATCAAAGACCTACGTCTAGTGGAAATATGGACCTGGACGTTAGACCTCCTTCATGAAGTGCATTTATTTCCCTACATCCACCCAATATTTTCCTTGTCCTCTTTTGCCATAAGTTGAATCCTTTCTAGTAGGGTTATCTATGCTTCATTGCATAACCACTTAGGAACTTTTCCAAGTTTTTAGCAACATCTGAAGCATCAATGTCAATGTAGTTATGAGTTATGCAAATGGAATAATGAGTATTGAAAAACATTTATAGAGATTGCTGTGCCCCTGGTTTGTGCTTAAGCTTTTACCTTGTAGGAAGTTGTCTTCATTTTAGGCGTTTGCAAGTGCCATTTGTGTTTCAGAGAAGATTGGCAATGGAGATTGAAATTGGCTTCCCCAGGGGAATAGATTGTAATTGACATCCACCAGAAGAAACTGTGAGGCTAACTTGCATAAAATGGAACACTGCACGTGTCATAGTGAAGCTCCATGGAAACTTTGACTATGACATCATAAAGGGCCAGGTTCTGCTGTGACAGTATCACTGCTCATTCAAGTCTGGAAGCTCATCAAGGAAGCATCAGAAGATAGATTTTGCTTCCCCTGTCATCTGAGGGTTCATGGAAACCCCAGGAGGGTTAATGGGTCATGTCAAGAAAGGTAGTCAGAGGCAGGTTTAAAGCTTATGGCAGAAAATAACACTAAAAGCACAAAAGTCACATCAAATTTAATGCAAGGTAGAAGAGGACCATAAGTTTGAGGTAAGTGTCCTCTTGCCCTATGCCCTTTCTTACTACATATAAATATGTTTTTGGTGAATATTACCCAAAGGACAAGTCACAGTCTAGACATCCACTACCCGTGCCCACCTTTCTCACTGCAAAGTAGCATCAGCCCAAGATGCTTGTTTCCACTGCTAAACACCATTCTTTATTAATCCAAATGAAGCTCAAACATTTTCATTGGAATCAAAGACCTACGTCTAGTGGAAATATGGACCTGGACGTTAGACCTCCTTCATGAAGTGCATTTATTTCCCTACATCCACCCAATATTTTCCTTGTCCTCTTTTGCCATAAGTTGAATCCTTTCTAGAAGGGTTATCTATGCTTCATTGCATAACCATTTAGGAAATTTTCCAAGTTTTTAGCAACATCTGAAGCATCAATGTCAATGTAGTTATGAGTTATGCAAATGGAAAAATGAGTATTGAAAAACATTAATAGAGATTGCTGTTCCCCTGGTTTGTGCTTAAGCTTTTACCTTGTAGGGAGTTGTTTTCATTTTAGGTGTTTGCAAGTACCATTTGTGTATCAGAGAAGATTGGCAATGGAGATTGAAATTGGCTTCCCCAGGGGAATAGATTGTAGTTGACATCCACCAGAAGAAACTGTGAGGCTAACTTGCATAAAATGGAACACTGCACGTGTCATAGTGAAGCTCCATGGAAACTTTGACTATGACATCATAAAGGGCCAGGTTCTGCTGTGACAGTATCACTGCTCATTCAAGTCTGGAAGCTCATCAAGGAAGCATCAGAAGATAGATTTTGCTTCCCCTGTCATCTGAGGGTTCATGGAAACCCCAGGAGGGTTAATGGGTCATGTCAAGAAAGGTAGTCAGAGGCAGGTTTAAAGCTTATGGCAGAAAATAACACTAAAAGCACAAAAGTCACATCAAATTTAATGCAAGGTACAAGATGATCATAAGTTTGAGGTAAGTGTCCTCTTGCCCTATGCCCTTTCTTACTACATATAAATATGTTTTTGGTGAATATTACCCAAAGGACAAGTCACAGTCTAGAAATCAACTACCTGTGCCCACCTTTCTCACTGCAAAGTAGCATCAGCCCAAGATGCTTGTTTCCACTGCTAAACACCATTCTTTATTAATCCAAATGAAACTCAAACATTTTCATTGGAATCAAAGACCTACGTCTAGTGGAAATATGGACCTGGACGTTAGACCTCCTTCATGAAGTGCTTTTATTTCCCTACATCCACCCAATATTTTCCTTGTCCTCTTTTGCCATAAGTTGAATCCTTTCTAGTAGGGTTATCTATGCTTCATTGCATAACCATTTAGGAACTTTTCCAAGTTTTTAGCAACATCTGAAGCATCAATGTCAATGTAGTTATGAGTTATGCAAATGGAATAATGAGTATTGAAAAACATTTATAGAGATTGCTGTGCCCCTGGTTTGTGCTTAAGCTTTTACCTTGTAGGAAGTTGTCTTCATTTTAGGCGTTTGCAAGTGCCATTTGTGTTTCAGAGAAGATTGGCAATGGAGATTGAAATTGGCTTCCCCAGGGGAATAGATTGTAATTGACATCCACCAGAAGAAACTGTGAGGCTAACTTGCATAAAATGGAACACTGCACGTGTCATAGTGAAGCTCCATGGAAACTTTGACTATGACATCATAAAGGGCCAGGTTCTGCTGTGACAGTATCACTGCTCATTCAAGTCTGGAAGCTCATCAAGGAAGCATCAGAAGATAGATTTTGCTTCCCCTGTCATCTGAGGGTTCATGGAAACCCCAGGAGGGTTAATGGGTCATGTCAAGAAAGGTAGTCAGAGGCAGGTTTAAAGCTTATGGCAGAAAATAACACTAAAAGCACAAAAGTCACATCAAATTTAATGCAAGGTAGAAGAGGACCATAAGTTTGAGGTAAGTGTCCTCTTGCCCTATGCCCTTTCTTACTACATATAAATATGTTTTTGGTGAATATTACCCAAAGGACAAGTCACAGTCTAGACATCCACTACCCGTGCCCACCTTTCTCACTGCAAAGTAGCATCAGCCCAAGATGCTTGTTTCCACTGCTAAACACCATTCTTTATTAATCCAAATGAAACTCAAACATTTTCATTGGAATCAAAGACCTACGTCTAGTGGAAATATGGACCTGGACGTTAGACCTCCTTCATGAAGTGCATTTATTTCCCTACATCCACCCAATATTTTCCTTGTCCTCTTTTGCCATAAGTTGAATCCTTTCTAGTAGGGTTATCTATGCTTCATTGCATAACCATTTAGGAACTTTTCCAAGTTTTTAGCAACATCTGAAGCATCAATGTCAATGTAGTTATGAGTTATGCAAATGGAATAATGAGTATTGAAAAACATTTATAGAGATTGCTGTGCCCCTGGTTTGTGCTTAAGCTTTTACCTTGTAGTAAGTTGTCTTCATTTTAGGCGTTTGCAAGTGCCATTTGTGTTTCAGAGAAGATTGGCAATGGAGATTGAAATTGGCTTCCCCAGGGGAATAGATTGTAGTTGACATCCACCAGAAGAAACTGTGAGGCTAACTTGCATAAAATGGAACACTGCACGTGTCATAGTGAAGCTCCATGGAAACTTTGACTATGACATCATAAAGGGCCAGGTTCTGCTGTGACAGTATCACTGCTCATTCAAGTCTGGAAGCTCATCAAGGAAGCATCAGAAGATAGATTTTGCTTCCCCTGTCATCTGAGGGTTCATGGAAACCCCAGGAGGGTTAATGGGTCATGTCAAGAAAGGTAGTCAGAGGCAGGTTTAAAGCTTATGGCAGAAAATAACACTAAAAGCACAAAAGTCACATCAAATTTAATGCAAGGTAGAAGAGGACCATAAGTTTGAGGTAAGTGTCCTCTTGCCCTATGCCCTTTCTTACTACATATAAATATGTTTTTGGTGAATATTACCCAAAGGACAAGTCACAGTCTAGACATCCACTACCCGTGCCCACCTTTCTCACTGCAAAGTAGCATCAGCCCAAGATGCTTGTTTCCACTGCTAAACACCATTCTTTATTAATCCAAATGAAACTCAAACATTTTCATTGGAATCAAAGACCTACGTCTAGTGGAAATATGGACCTGGACGTTAGACCTCCTTCATGAAGTGCATTTATTTCCCTACATCCACCCAATATTTTCCTTGTCCTCTTTTGCCATAAGTTGAATCCTTTCTAGTAGGGTTATCTATGCTTCATTGCATAACCATTTAGGAACTTTTCCAAGTTTTTAGCAACATCTGAAGCATCAATGTCAATGTAGTTATGAGTTATGCAAATGGAAAAATGAGTATTGAAAAACATTTATAGAGATTGCTGTGCCCCTGGTTTGTGCTTAAGCTTTTACCTTGTAGGAAGTTGTCTTCATTTTAGGTGTTTGCAAGTGCCATTTGTGCATCAGAGAAGATTGGCAATGGAGATTGAAATTGGCTTCCCCAGGGGAATAGATTGTAGTTGACATCCACCAGAAGAAACTGTGAGGCTAACTTGCATAAAATGGAACACTGCACGTGTCATAGTGAAGCTCCATGGAAACTTTGACTATGACATCATAAAGGGCCAGGTTCTGCTGTGACAGTATCACTGCTCATTCAAGTCTGGAAGCTCATCAAGGAAGCATCAGAAGATAGATTTTGCTTCCCCTGTCATCTGAGGGTTCATGGAAACCCCAGGAGGGTTAATGGGTCATGTCAAGAAAGGTAGTCAGAGGCAGGTTTAAAGCTTATGGCAGAAAATAACACTAAAAGCACAAAAGTCACATCAAATTTAATGCAAGGTAGAAGAGGACCATAAGTTTGAGGTAAGTGTCCTCTTGCCCTATGCCCTTTCTTACTACATATAAATATGTTTTTGGTGAATATTACCCAAAGGACAAGTCACAGTCTAGACATCCACTACCCGTGCCCACCTTTCTCACTGCAAAGTAGCATCAGCCCAAGATGCTTGTTTCCACTGCTAAACACCATTCTTTATTAATCCAAATGAAACTCAAACATTTTCATTGGAATCAAAGACCTACGTCTAGTGGAAATATGGACCTGGACGTTAGACCTCCTTCATGAAGTGCATTTATTTCCCTACATCCACCCAATATTTTCCTTGTCCTCTTTTGCCATAAGTTGAATCCTTTCTAGTAGGGTTATCTATGCTTCATTGCATAACCATTTAGGAACTTTTCCAAGTTTTTAGCAACATCTGAAGCATCAATGTCAATGTAGTTATGAGTTATGCAAATGGAAAAATGAGTATTGAAAAACATTAATAGAGATTGCTGTTCCCCTGGTTTGTGCTTAAGCTTTTACCTTGTAGGGAGTTGTTTTCATTTTAGGTGTTTGCAAGTGCCATTTGTGTATCAGAGAAGATTGGCAATGGAGATTGAAATTGGCTTCCCCAGGGGAATAGATTCTAGTTGACATCCACCAGAAGAAACTGTGAGGCTAACTTGCACAAAATGGAACACTGCACGTGTCATAGCGAAGCTCCATGGAAACTTTGACTATGACATCATAAAGGGCCAGGTTCTGCTGTGACAGTATCACTGCTCATTCAAGTCTTGAAGCTCTTCAAGGAAGCATCAGAAGATAGATTTTGCTTCCCCTGTCATCTGAGGGTTCATGGAAACCCCAGGAGGGTTAATGGGTCATGTCAAGAAAGGTAGTCAGAGGCAGGTTTAAAGCTTATGGCAGAAAATAACACTAAAAGCACAAAAGTCACATCAAATTTAATGCAAGGTAGAAGATGTCCATAAGTTTGAGGTAAGTGTCCTCTTGCCCTATGCCCTTTCTTACTACATATAAATATGTTTTTGGTGAATATTACCCAAAGGACAAGTCACAGTCTAGACATCCACTACCCGTGCCCACCTTTCTCACTGCAAAGTAGCATCAGCCCAAGATGCTTGTTTCTACTGCTAAACACCATTCTTTATTAATCCAAATGAAACTCAAACATTTTCATTGGAATCAAAGACCTACGTCTAGTGGAAATATGGACCTGGACGTTAGACCTCCTTCATGAAGTGCATTTATTTCCCTACATCCACCCAATATTTTCCTTGTCCTCTTTTGCCATAAGTTGAATCCTTTCTAGTAGGGTTATCTATGCTTCATTGCATAACCATTTAGGAACTTTTCCAAGTTTTTAGCAACATCTGAAGCATCAATGTCAATGTAGTTATGAGTTATGCAAATGGAATAATGAGTATTGAAAAACATTTATAGAGATTGCTGTGCCCCTGGTTTGTGCTTAAGCTTTTACCTTGTAGGAAGTTGTCTTCATTTTAGGTGTTTGCAAGTGCCATTTGTGCATCAGAGAAGATTGGCAATGGAGATTGAAATTGGCTTCCCCAGGGGAATAGATTGTAGTTGACATCCACCAGAAGAAACTGTGAGGCTAACTTGCATAAAATGGAACACTGCACGTGTCATAGTGAAGCTCTATGGAAACTTTGACTATGACATCATAAAGGGCCAGGTTCTGCTGTGACAGTATCACTGCTCATTCAAGTCTTGAACCTCTTCAAGGAAGCATCAGAAGATAGATTTTGCTTCCCCTGTCATCTGAGGGTTCATGGAAACCCCAGGAGGGTTAATGGGTCATGTCAAGAAAGGTAGTCAGAGGCAGGTTTAAAGCTTAGGGCAGAAAATAACACTAAAAGCACAAAAGTCACATCAAATTTAATGCAAGGTACAAGATGATCATAAGTTTGAGGTAAGTGTCCTCTTGCCCTATGCCCTTTCTTACTACATATAAATATGTTTTTGGTGAATATTACCCAAAGGACAAGTCACAGTCTAGACATCCACTACCCGTGCCCACCTTTCTCACTGCAAAGTAGCATCAGCCCAAGATGCTTGTTTCCACTGCTAAACACCATTCTTTATTAATCCAAATGAAACTCAAACATTTTCATTGGAATCAAAGACCTACGTCTAGTGGAAATATTGACCTGGACGTTAGACCTCCTTCATGAAGTGCATTTATTTCCCTACATCCACCCAATATTTTCCTTGTCCTCTTTTGCCATAAGTTGAATCCTTTCTAGTAGGGTTATCTATGCTTCATTTGCATAACCATTTAGGAAATTTTCCAAGTTTTTAGCAACATCTGAAGCATCAATGTCAATGTAGTTATGAGTTATGCAAATGGAAAAATGAGTATGGAAAAACATTAATAGAGATTGCTGTGCCCCTGGTTTGTGCTTAAGCTTTTACCTTGTAGGAAGTTGTCTTCATTTTAGGTGTTTGCAAGTGCCATTTGTGCATCAGAGAAGATTGGCAATGGAGATTGAAATTGGCTTCCCCAGGGGAATAGATTGTAGTTGACATCCACCAGAAGAAACTGTGAGGCTAACTTGCATAAAATGGAACACTGCACGTGTCATAGTGAAGCTCCATGGAAACTTTGACTATGACATCATAAAGGGCCAGGTTCTGCTGTGACAGTTTCACTGCTCATTCAAGTCTTGAACCTCTTCAAGGAAGCATCAGAAGATAGATTTTGCTTCCCCTGTCATCTGAGGGTTCATGGAAACCCCAGGAGGGTTAATGGGTCATGTCAAGAAAGGTAGTCAGAGGCAGGTTTAAAGCTTATGGCAGAAAATAACACTAAAAGCACAAAAGTCACATCAAATTTAATGCAAGGTAGAAGAGGACCATAAGTTTGAGGTAAGTGTCCTCTTGCCCTATGCCCTTTCTTACTACATATAAATATGTTTTTGGTGAATATTACCCAAAGGACAAGTCACAGTCTAGACATCCACTACCCGTGCCCACCTTTCTCACTGCAAAGTAGCATCAGCCCAAGATGCTTGTTTCCACTGCTAAACACCATTCTTTATTAATCCAAATGAAACTCAAACATTTTCATTGGAATCAAAGACCTACGTCTAGTGGAAATATGGACCTGGACGTTAGACCTCCTTCATGAAGTGCATTTATTTCCCTACATCCACCCAATATTTTCCTTGTCCTCTTTTGCCATAAGTTGAATCCTTTCTAGTAGGGTTATCTATGCTTCATTGCATAACCATTTAGGAACTTTTCCAAGTTTTTAGCAACATCTGAAGCATCAATGTCAATGTAGTTATGAGTTATGCAAATGGAAAAATGAGTATTGAAAAACATTTATAGAGATTGCTGTGCCCCTGGTTTGTGCTTAAGCTTTTACCTTGTAGGAAGTTGTCTTCATTTTAGGTGTTTGCAAGTGCCATTTGTGCATCAGAGAAGATTGGCAATGGAGATTGAAATTGGCTTCCCCAGGGGAATAGATTGTAGTTGACATCCACCAGAAGAAACTGTGAGGCTAACTTGCATAAAATGGAACACTGCACGTGTCATAGTGAAGCTCCATGGAAACTTTGACTATGACATCATAAAGGGCCAGGTTCTGCTGTGACAGTATCACTGCTCATTCAAGTCTGGAAGCTCATCAAGGAAGCATCAGAAGATAGATTTTGCTTCCCCTGTCATCTGAGGGTTCATGGAAACCCCAGGAGGGTTAATGGGTCATGTCAAGAAAGGTAGTCAGAGGCAGGTTTAAAGCTTATGGCAGAAAATAACACTAAAAGCACAAAAGTCACATCAAATTTAATGCAAGGTAGAAGAGGACCATAAGTTTGAGGTAAGTGTCCTCTTGCCCTATGCCCTTTCTTACTACATATAAATATGTTTTTGGTGAATATTACCCAAAGGACAAGTCACAGTCTAGACATCCACTACCCGTGCCCACCTTTCTCACTGCAAAGTAGCATCAGCCCAAGATGCTTGTTTCCACTGCTAAACACCATTCTTTATTAATCCAAATGAAACTCAAACATTTTCATTGGAATCAAAGACCTACGTCTAGTGGAAATATGGACCTGGACGTTAGACCTCCTTCATGAAGTGCATTTATTTCCCTACATCCACCCAATATTTTCCTTGTCCTCTTTTGCCATAAGTTGAATCCTTTCTAGTAGGGTTATCTATGCTTCATTGCATAACCATTTAGGAACTTTTCCAAGTTTTTAGCAACATCTGAAGCATCAATGTCAATGTAGTTATGAGTTATGCAAATGGAAAAATGAGTATTGAAAAACATTAATAGAGATTGCTGTTCCCCTGGTTTGTGCTTAAGCTTTTACCTTGTAGGGAGTTGTTTTCATTTTAGGTGTTTGCAAGTGCCATTTGTGTATCAGAGAAGATTGGCAATGGAGATTGAAATTGGCTTCCCCAGGGGAATAGATTCTAGTTGACATCCACCAGAAGAAACTGTGAGGCTAACTTGCACAAAATGGAACACTGCACGTGTCATAGCGAAGCTCCATGGAAACTTTGACTATGACATCATAAAGGGCCAGGTTCTGCTGTGACAGTATCACTGCTCATTCAAGTCTTGAAGCTCTTCAAGGAAGCATCAGAAGATAGATTTTGCTTCCCCTGTCATCTGAGGGTTCATGGAAACCCCAGGAGGGTTAATGGGTCATGTCAAGAAAGGTAGTCAGAGGCAGGTTTAAAGCTTATGGCAGAAAATAACACTAAAAGCACAAAAGTCACATCAAATTTAATGCAAGGTAGAAGATGTCCATAAGTTTGAGGTAAGTGTCCTCTTGCCCTATGCCCTTTCTTACTACATATAAATATGTTTTTGGTGAATATTACCCAAAGGACAAGTCACAGTCTAGACATCCACTACCCGTGCCCACCTTTCTCACTGCAAAGTAGCATCAGCCCAAGATGCTTGTTTCCACTGCTAAACACCATTCTTTATTAATCCAAATGAAACTCAAACATTTTCATTGGAATCAAAGACCTACGTCTAGTGGAAATATGGACCTGGACGTTAGACCTCCTTCATGAAGTGCATTTATTTCCCTACATCCACCCAATAGTTTCCTTGTCCTCTTTTGCCATAAGTTGAATCCTTTCTAGTAGGGTTATCTATGCTTCATTTGCATAACCATTTAGGAACTTTTCCAAGTTTTTAGCAACATCTGAAGCATCAATGTCAATGTAGTTATGAGTTATGCAAATGGAATAATGAGTATTGAAAAACATTTATAGAGATTGCTGTGCCTCTGGTTTGTGCTTAAGCTTTTACCTTGTAGGAAGTTGTCTTCATTTTAGGTGTTTGCAAGTGCCATTTGTGCATCAGAGAAGATTGGCAATGGAGATTGAAATTGGCTTCCCCAGGGGAATAGATTGTAGTTGACATCCACCAGAAGAAACTGTGAGGCTAACTTGCATAAAATGGAACACTGCACGTGTCATAGTGAAGCTCCATGGAAACTTTGACTATGACATCATAAAGGGCCAGGTTCTGCTGTGACAGTATCACTGCTCATTCAAGTCTTGAACCTCTTCAAGGAAGCATCAGAAGATAGATTTTGCTTCCCCTGTCATCTGAGGGTTCATGGAAACCCCAGGAGGGTTAATGGGTCATGTCAAGAAAGGTAGTCAGAGGCAGGTTTAAAGCTTATGGCAGAAAATAACACTAAAAGCACAAAAGTCACATCAAATTTAATGCAAGGTAGAAGATGTCCATAAGTTTGAGGTAAGTGTCCTCTTGCCCTATGCCCTTTCTTACTACATATAAATATGTTTTTGGTGAATATTACCCAAAGGACAAGTCACAGTCTAGACATCCACTACCCGTGCCCACCTTTCTCACTGCAAAGTAGCATCAGCCCAAGATGCTTGTTTCTACTGCTAAACACCATTCTTTATTAATCCAAATGAAACTCAAACATTTTCATTGGAATCAAAGACCTACGTCTAGTGGAAATATGGACCTGGACGTTAGACCTCCTTCATGAAGTGCATTTATTTCCCTACATCCACCCAATATTTTCCTTGTCCTCTTTTGCCATAAGTTGAATCCTTTCTAGTAGGGTTATCTATGCTTCATTGCATAACCATTTAGGAACTTTTCCAAGTTTTTAGCAACATCTGAAGCATCAATGTCAATGTAGTTATGAGTTATGCAAATGGAATAATGAGTATTGAAAAACATTTATAGAGATTGCTGTGCCCCTGGTTTGTGCTTAAGCTTTTACCTTGTAGGAAGTTGTCTTCATTTTAGGTGTTTGCAAGTGCCATTTGTGCATCAGAGAAGATTGGCAATGGAGATTGAAATTGGCTTCCCCAGGGGAATAGATTGTAGTTGACATCCACCAGAAGAAACTGTGAGGCTAACTTGCATAAAATGGAACACTGCACGTGTCATAGTGAAGCTCTATGGAAACTTTGACTATGACATCATAAAGGGCCAGGTTCTGCTGTGACAGTATCACTGCTCATTCAAGTCTTGAACCTCTTCAAGGAAGCATCAGAAGATAGATTTTGCTTCCCCTGTCATCTGAGGGTTCATGGAAACCCCAGGAGGGTTAATGGGTCATGTCACGAAAGGTAGTCAGAGGCAGGTTTAAAGCTTATGGCAGAAAATAACACTAAAAGCACAAAAGTCACATCAAATTTAATGCAAGGTACAAGATGATCATAAGTTTGAGGTAAGTGTCCTCTTGCCCTATGCCCTTTCTTACTACATATAAATATGTTTTTGGTGAATATTACCCAAAGGACAAGTCACAGTCTAGACATCCACTACCCGTGCCCACCTTTCTCACTGCAAAGTAGCATCAGCCCAAAATGCTTGTTTCCACTGCTAAACACCATTCTTTATTAATCCAAATGAAACTCAAACATTTTCATTGGAATCAAAGACCTACGTCTAGTGGAAATATTGACCTGGACGTTAGACCTCCTTCATGAAGTGCATTTATTTCCCTACATCCACCCAATATTTTCCTTGTCCTCTTTTGCCATAAGTTGAATCCTTTCTAGTAGGGTTATCTATGCTTCATTGCATAACCATTTAGGAACTTTTCCAAGTTTTTAGCAACATCTGAAGCATCAATGTCAATGTAGTTATGAGTTATGCAAATGGAAAAATAAGTATTAAAAAACATTTATAGAGATTGCTGTTCCCCTGGTTTGTGCTTAAGCTTTTACCTTGTAGGAAGTTGTCTTCATTTTAGGTGTTTGCAAGTGCCATTTGTGCATCAGAGAAGATTGGCAATGGAGATTGAACTTGGCTTCCCCAGGGGAATAGATTGTAGTTGACATCCACCAGAAGAAACTGTGAGGCTAACTTGCATAAAATGGAACACTGCACGTGTCATAGTGAAGCTCCATGGAAACTTTGACTATGACATCATAAAGGGCCAGGTTCTGCTGTGACAGTATCACTGCTCATTCAAGTCTTGAACCTCTTCAAGGAAGCATCAGAAGATAGATTTTGCTTCCCCTGTCATCTGAGGGTTCATGGAAACCCCAGGAGGGTTAATGGGTCATGTCAAGAAAGGTAGTCAGAGTCAGGTTTAAAGCTTATGGCAGAAAATAACACTAAAAGCACAAAAGTCACATCAAGTTTAATGCAAGGTACAAGATGACCATAAGTTTGAGGTAAATGACCTCTTGCCCTATGCCCTTTCTTACTACATATAAATATGTTTTTGGTGAATATTACCCAAAGGACAAGTCATAGTCTAGACATCAACTACCCGTGCCCACCTTTTTCACTGCAAAGTAGCATCAGCCCAAGATGCTTGTTTCCACTGCTAAACACCATTCTTTATTAATCCAAATGAAATTCAAACATTTTCATTGGAATCAAAGACCTACGTCTAGTGGAAATATGGACCTGGACGTTAGACCTCCTTCATGAAGTGCATTTATTTCCCTACATTCACCCAATATTTTCCTTGTCCTCTTTTGCCATAAGTTGAATCCTTTCTAGTAGGGTTATCTATGCTTCATTGCATAACCATTTAGGACATTTTCCAAGTTTTTAGCAACATCTGAAGCATCAATGTCAATGTAGTTATGAGTTATGCAAATGGAAAAATGAGTATTGAAAAACATTAATAGAGATTGCTGTTCCCCTGGTTTGTGCTTAAGATTTTACCTTGTAGGGAGTTGTTTTCATTTTAGGTGTTTGCAAGTGCCATTTGTGTATCAGAGAAGATTGGCAATGGAGATTGAAATTGGCTTCCCCAGGGGAATAGATTCTAGTTGACATCCACCAGAAGAAACTGTGAGGCTAACTTGCACAAAATGGAACACTGCACGTGTCATAGTGAAGCTCCATGGAAACTTTGACTATGACATCATAAAGGGCCAGGTTCTGCTGTGACAGTATCACTGCTCATTCAAGTCTTGAACCTCTTCAAGGAAGCATCAGAAGATAGATTTTGCTTCCCCTGTCATCTGAGGGTTCATGGAAACCCCAGGAGGGTTAATGGGTCATGTCAAGAAAGGTAGTCAGAGGCAGGTTTAAAGCTTATGGCAGAAAATAACACCAAAAGCACAAAAGTCACATCAAGTTTAATGCAAGGTACAAGATGACCATAAGCTTGAGGTAAGTGTCCTCTTGCCCTATGCCCTTTCTTACTACATATAAATATGTTTTTGGTGAATATTACCCAAAGGACAAGTCACAGTCTAGACATCAACTACCCGTGCCCACCTTTTTCACTGCAAAGTAGCATCAGCCCAAGATGCTTGTTTCCACTGCTAAACACCATTCTTTATTAATCCAAATGAAATTCAAACATTTTCATTGGAAAAAAAGACCTACGTCTAGTGGAAATATGGACCTGGACGTTAGACCTCCTTCATGAAGTGCATTTATTTCCCTACATTCACCCAATATTTTCCTTGTCCTCTTTTGCCATAAGTTGAATCCTTTCTAGTAGGGTTATCTATGCTTCATTTGCATAACCATTTAGGAAATTTTCCAAGTTTTTAGCAACATCTGAAGCATCAATGTCAATGTAGTTATGAGTTATGCAAATGGAAAAATGAGTATGGAAAAACATTAATAGAGATTGCTGTGCCCCTGGTTTGTGCTTAAGCTTTTACCTTGTAGGAAGTTGTCTTCATTTTAGGTGTTTGCAAGTGCCATTTGTGCATCAGAGAAGATTGGCAATGGAGATTGAAATTGGCTTCCCCAGGGGAATAGATTGTAGTTGACATCCACCAGAAGAAACTGTGAGGCTAACTTGCATAAAATGGAACACTGCACGTGTCATAGTGAAGCTCCATGGAAACTTTGACTATGACATCATAAAGGGCCAGGTTCTGCTGTGACAGTATCACTGCTCATTCAAGTCTGGAAGCTCATCAAGGAAGCATCAGAAGATAGATTTTGCTTCCCCTGTCATCTGAGGGTTCATGGAAACCCCAGGAGGGTTAATGGGTCATGTCAAGAAAGGTAGTCAGAGGCAGGTTTAAAGCTTATGGCAGAAAATAACACTAAAAGCACAAAAGTCACATCAAATTTAATGCAAGGTAGAAGAGGACCATAAGTTTGAGGTAAGTGTCCTCTTGCCCTATGCCCTTTCTTACTACATATAAATATGTTTTTGGTGAATATTACCCAAAGGACAAGTCACAGTCTAGACATCCACTACCCGTGCCCACCTTTCTCACTGCAAAGTAGCATCAGCCCAAGATGCTTGTTTCCACTGCTAAACACCATTCTTTATTAATCCAAATGAAACTCAAACATTTTCATTGGAATCAAAGACCTACGTCTAGTGGAAATATGGACCTGGACGTTAGACCTCCTTCATGAAGTGCATTTATTTCCCTACATCCACCCAATATTTTCCTTGTCCTCTTTTGCCATAAGTTGAATCCTTTCTAGTAGGGTTATCTATGCTTCATTGCATAACCATTTAGGAACTTTTCCAAGTTTTTAGCAACATCTGAAGCATCAATGTCAATGTAGTTATGAGTTATGCAAATGGAAAAATGAGTATTGAAAAACATTAATAGAGATTGCTGTTCCCCTGGTTTGTGCTTAAGCTTTTACCTTGTAGGGAGTTGTTTTCATTTTAGGTGTTTGCAAGTGCCATTTGTGTATCAGAGAAGATTGGCAATGGAGATTGAAATTGGCTTCCCCAGGGGAATAGATTCTAGTTGACATCCACCAGAAGAAACTGTGAGGCTAACTTGCACAAAATGGAACACTGCACGTGTCATAGCGAAGCTCCATGGAAACTTTGACTATGACATCATAAAGGGCCAGGTTCTGCTGTGACAGTATCACTGCTCATTCAAGTCTTGAAGCTCTTCAAGGAAGCATCAGAAGATAGATTTTGCTTCCCCTGTCATCTGAGGGTTCATGGAAACCCCAGGAGGGTTAATGGGTCATGTCAAGAAAGGTAGTCAGAGGCAGGTTTAAAGCTTATGGCAGAAAATAACACTAAAAGCACAAAAGTCACATCAAATTTAATGCAAGGTAGAAGATGTCCATAAGTTTGAGGTAAGTGTCCTCTTGCCCTATGCCCTTTCTTACTACATATAAATATGTTTTTGGTGAATATTACCCAAAGGACAAGTCACAGTCTAGACATCCACTACCCGTGCCCACCTTTCTCACTGCAAAGTAGCATCAGCCCAAGATGCTTGTTTCCACTGCTAAACACCATTCTTTATTAATCCAAATGAAACTCAAACATTTTCATTGGAATCAAAGACCTACGTCTAGTGGAAATATGGACCTGGACGTTAGACCTCCTTCATGAAGTGCATTTATTTCCCTACATCCACCCAATAGTTTCCTTGTCCTCTTTTGCCATAAGTTGAATCCTTTCTAGTAGGGTTATCTATGCTTCATTTGCATAACCATTTAGGAACTTTTCCAAGTTTTTAGCAACATCTGAAGCATCAATGTCAATGTAGTTATGAGTTATGCAAATGGAATAATGAGTATTGAAAAACATTTATAGAGATTGCTGTGCCTCTGGTTTGTGCTTAAGCTTTTACCTTGTAGGAAGTTGTCTTCATTTTAGGTGTTTGCAAGTGCCATTTGTGCATCAGAGAAGATTGGCAATGGAGATTGAAATTGGCTTCCCCAGGGGAATAGATTGTAGTTGACATCCACCAGAAGAAACTGTGAGGCTAACTTGCATAAAATGGAACACTGCACGTGTCATAGTGAAGCTCCATGGAAACTTTGACTATGACATCATAAAGGGCCAGGTTCTGCTGTGACAGTATCACTGCTCATTCAAGTCTTGAACCTCTTCAAGGAAGCATCAGAAGATAGATTTTGCTTCCCCTGTCATCTGAGGGTTCATGGAAACCCCAGGAGGGTTAATGGGTCATGTCAAGAAAGGTAGTCAGAGGCAGGTTTAAAGCTTATGGCAGAAAATAACACTAAAAGCACAAAAGTCACATCAAATTTAATGCAAGGTAGAAGATGTCCATAAGTTTGAGGTAAGTGTCCTCTTGCCCTATGCCCTTTCTTACTACATATAAATATGTTTTTGGTGAATATTACCCAAAGGACAAGTCACAGTCTAGACATCCACTACCCGTGCCCACCTTTCTAACTGCAAAGTAGCATCAGCCCAAGATGCTTGTTTCTACTGCTAAACACCATTCTTTATTAATCCAAATGAAACTCAAACATTTTCATTGGAATCAAAGACCTACGTCTAGTGGAAATATGGACCTGGACGTTAGACCTCCTTCATGAAGTGCATTTATTTCCCTACATCCACCCAATATTTTCCTTGTCCTCTTTTGCCATAAGTTGAATCCTTTCTAGTAGGGTTATCTATGCTTCATTGCATAACCATTTAGGAACTTTTCCAAGTTTTTAGCAACATCTGAAGCATCAATGTCAATGTAGTTATGAGTTATGCAAATGGAATAATGAGTATTGAAAAACATTTATAGAGATTGCTGTGCCCCTGGTTTGTGCTTAAGCTTTTACCTTGTAGGAAGTTGTCTTCATTTTAGGTGTTTGCAAGTGCCATTTGTGCATCAGAGAAGATTGGCAATGGAGATTGAAATTGGCTTCCCCAGGGGAATAGATTGTAGTTGACATCCACCAGAAGAAACTGTGAGGCTAACTTGCATAAAATGGAACACTGCACGTGTCATAGTGAAGCTCTATGGAAACTTTGACTATGACATCATAAAGGGCCAGGTTCTGCTGTGACAGTATCACTGCTCATTCAAGTCTTGAACCTCTTCAAGGAAGCATCAGAAGATAGATTTTGCTTCCCCTGTCATCTGAGGGTTCATGGAAACCCCAGGAGGGTTAATGGGTCATGTCAAGAAAGGTAGTCAGAGGCAGGTTTAAAGCTTATGGCAGAAAATAACACTAAAAGCACAAAAGTCACATCAAATTTAATGCAAGGTACAAGATGATCATAAGTTTGAGGTAAGTGTCCTCTTGCCCTATGCCCTTTCTTACTACATATAAATATGTTTTTGGTGAATATTACCCAAAGGACAAGTCACAGTCTAGACATCCACTACCCGTGCCCACCTTTCTCACTGCAAAGTAGCATCAGCCCAAAATGCTTGTTTCCACTGCTAAACACCATTCTTTATTAATCCAAATGAAACTCAAACATTTTCATTGGAATCAAAGACCTACGTCTAGTGGAAATATTGACCTGGACGTTAGACCTCCTTCATGAAGTGCATTTATTTCCCTACATCCACCCAATATTTTCCTTGTCCTCTTTTGCCATAAGTTGAATCCTTTCTAGTAGGGTTATCTATGCTTCATTGCATAACCATTTAGGAACTTTTCCAAGTTTTTAGCAACATCTGAAGCATCAATGTCAATGTAGTTATGAGTTATGCAAATGGAAAAATGAGTATTGAAAAACATTTATAGAGATTGCTGTTCCCCTGGTTTGTGCTTAAGCTTTTACCTTGTAGGAAGTTGTCTTCATTTTAGGTGTTTGCAAGTGCCATTTGTGCATCAGAGAAGATTGGCAATGGAGATTGAACTTGGCTTCCCCAGGGGAATAGATTGTAGTTGACATCCACCAGAAGAAACTGTGAGGCTAACTTGCAGAAAATGGAACACTGCACGTGTCATAGTGAAGCTCCATGGAAACTTTGACTATGACATCATAAAGGGCCAGGTTCTGCTGTGACAGTATCACTGCTCATTCAAGTCTTGAACCTCTTCAAGGAAGCATCAGAAGATAGATTTTGCTTCCCCTGTCATCTGAGGGTTCATGGAAACCCCAGGAGGGTTAATGGGTCATGTCAAGAAAGGTAGTCAGAGTCAGGTTTAAAGCTTATGGCAGAAAATAACACTAAAAGCACAAAAGTCACATCAAGTTTAATGCAAGGTACAAGATGACCATAAGTTTGAGGTAAATGACCTCTTGCCCTATGCCCTTTCTTACTACATATAAATATGTTTTTGGTGAATATTACCCAAAGGACAAGTCATAGTCTAGACATCAACTACCCGTGCCCACCTTTTTCACTGCAAAGTAGCATCAGCCCAAGATGCTTGTTTCCACTGCTAATCACCATTCTTTATTAATTCAAATGAAATTCAAACATTTTCATTGGAAAAAAAGACCTACGTCTAGTGGAAATATGGACCTGGACGTTAGACCTCCTTCATGAAGTGCATTTATTTCCCTACATTCACCCAATATTTTCCTTGTCCTCTTTTGCCATAAGTTGAATCCTTTCTAGTAGGGTTATCTATGCTTCATTGCATAACCATTTAGGACATTTTCCAAGTTTTTAGCAACATCTGAAGCATCAATGTCAATGTAGTTATGAGTTATGCAAATGGAAAAATGAGTATTGAAAAACATTAATAGAGATTGCTGTTCCCCTGGTTTGTGCTTAAGATTTTACCTTGTAGGGAGTTGTTTTCATTTTAGGTGTTTGCAAGTGCCATTTGTGTATCAGAGAAGATTGGCAATGGAGATTGAAATTGGCTTCCCCAGGGGAATAGATTCTAGTTGACATCCACCAGAAGAAACTGTGAGGCTAACTTGCACAAAATGGAACACTGCACGTGTCATAGCGAAGCTCCATGGAAACTTTGACTATGACATCATAAAGGGCCAGGTTCTGCTGTGACAGTATCACTGCTCATTCAAGTCTTGAACCTCTTCAAGGAAGCATCAGAAGATAGATTTTGCTTCCCCTGTCATCTGAGGGTTCATGGAAACCCCAGGAGGGTTAATGGGTCATGTCAAGAAAGGTAGTCAGAGGCAGGTTTAAAGCTTATGGCAGAAAATAACACCAAAAGCACAAAAGTCACATCAAGTTTAATGCAAGGTACAAGATGACCATAAGCTTGAGGTAAGTGTCCTCTTGCCCTATGCCCTTTCTTACTACATATAAATATGTTTTTGGTGAATATTACCCAAAGGACAAGTCACAGTCTAGACATCAACTACCCGTGCCCACCTTTTTCACTGCAAAGTAGCATCAGCCCAAGATGCTTGTTTCCACTGCTAAACACCATTCTTTATTAATCCAAATGAAATTCAAACATTTTCATTGGAAAAAAAGACCTACGTCTAGTGGAAATATGGACCTGGACGTTAGACCTCCTTCATGAAGTGCATTTATTTCCCTACATTCACCCAATATTTTCCTTGTCCTCTTTTGCCATAAGTTGAATCCTTTCTAGTAGGGTTATCTATGCTTCATTTGCATAAACATTTAGGAAATTTTCCAAGTTTTTAGCAACATCTGAAGCATCAATGTCAATGTAGTTATGAGTTATGCAAATGGAAAAATGAGTATGGAAAAACATTAATAGAGATTGCTGTGCCCCTGGTTTGTGCTTAAGCTTTTACCTTGTAGGAAGTTGTCTTCATTTTAGGTGTTTGCAAGTGCTATTTGTGCATCAGAGAAGATTGGCAATGGAGATTGAAATTGGCTTCCCCAGGGGAATAGATTGTAGTTGACATCCACCAGAAGAAACTGTGAGGCTAACTTGCATAAAATGGAACACTGCACGTGTCATAGTGAAGCTCCATGGAAACTTTGACTATGACATCATAAAGGGCCAGGTTCTGCTGTGACAGTTTCACTGCTCATTCAAGTCTTGAACCTCTTCAAGGAAGCATCAGAAGATAGATTTTGCTTCCCCTGTCATCTGAGGGTTCATGGAAACCCCAGGAGGGTTAATGGGTCATGTCAAGAAAGGTAGTCAGAGGCAGGTTTAAAGCTTATGGCAGAAAATAACACTAAAAGCACAAAAGTCACATCAAATTTAATGCAAGGTAGAAGAGGACCATAAGTTTGAGGTAAGTGTCCTCTTGCCCTATGCCCTTTCTTACTACATATAAATATGTTTTTGGTGAATATTACCCAAAGGACAAGTCACAGTCTAGACATCCACTACCCGTGCCCACCTTTCTCACTGCAAAGTAGCATCAGCCCAAGATGCTTGTTTCCACTGCTAAACACCATTCTTTATTAATCCAAATGAAACTCAAACATTTTCATTGGAATCAAAGACCTACGTCTAGTGGAAATATGGACCTGGACGTTAGACCTCCTTCATGAAGTGCATTTATTTCCCTACATCCACCCAATATTTTCCTTGTCCTCTTTTGCCATAAGTTGAATCCTTTCTAGTAGGGTTATCTATGCTTCATTGCATAACCATTTAGGAACTTTTCCAAGTTTTTAGCAACATCTGAAGCATCAATGTCAATGTAGTTATGAGTTATGCAAATGGAATAATGAGTATTGAAAAACATTTATAGAGATTGCTGTGCCCCTGGTTTGTGCTTAAGCTTTTACCTTGTAGGAAGTTGTCTTCATTTTAGGTGTTTGCAAGTGCCATTTGTGCATCAGAGAAGATTGGCAATGGAGATTGAAATTGGCTTCCCCAGGGGAATAGATTGTAGTTGACATCCACCAGAAGAAACTGTGAGGCTAACTTGCATAAAATGGAACACTGCACGTGTCATAGTGAAGCTCCATGGAAACTTTGACTATGACATCATAAAGGGCCAGGTTCTGCTGTGACAGTATCACTGCTCATTCAAGTCTTGAACCTCTTCAAGGAAGCATCAGAAGATAGATTTTGCTTCCCCTGTCATCTGAGGGTTCATGGAAACCCCAGGAGGGTTAATGGGTCATGTCAAGAAAGGTAGTCAGAGGCAGGTTTAAAGCTTATGGCAGAAAATAACACTAAAAGCACAAAAGTCACATCAAATTTAATGCAAGGTAGAAGAGGACCATAAGTTTGAGGTAAGTGTCCTCTTGCCCTATGCCCTTTCTTACTACATATAAATATGTTTTTGGTGAATATTACCCAAAGGACAAGTCACAGTCTAGACATCCACTACCCGTGCCCACCTTTCTCACTGCAAAGTAGCATCAGCCCAAGATGCTTGTTTCCACTGCTAAACACCATTCTTTATTAATCCAAATGAAATTCAAACATTTTCATTGGAAAAAAAGACCTACGTCTAGTGGAAATATGGACCTGGACGTTAGACCTCCTTCATGAAGTGCATTTATTTCCCTACATTCACCCAATATTTTCCTTGTCCTCTTTTGCCATAAGTTGAATCCTTTCTAGTAGGGTTATCTATGCTTCATTTGCATAAACATTTAGGAAATTTTCCAAGTTTTTAGCAACATCTGAAGCATCAATGTCAATGTAGTTATGAGTTATGCAAATGGAAAAATGAGTATGGAAAAACATTAATAGAGATTGCTGTGCCCCTGGTTTGTGCTTAAGCTTTTACCTTGTAGGAAGTTGTCTTCATTTTAGGTGTTTGCAAGTGCTATTTGTGCATCAGAGAAGATTGGCAATGGAGATTGAAATTGGCTTCCCCAGGGGAATAGATTGTAGTTGACATCCACCAGAAGAAACTGTGAGGCTAACTTGCATAAAATGGAACACTGCACGTGTCATAGTGAAGCTCCATGGAAACTTTGACTATGACATCATAAAGGGCCAGGTTCTGCTGTGACAGTTTCACTGCTCATTCAAGTCTTGAACCTCTTCAAGGAAGCATCAGAAGATAGATTTTGCTTCCCCTGTCATCTGAGGGTTCATGGAAACCCCAGGAGGGTTAATGGGTCATGTCAAGAAAGGTAGTCAGAGGCAGGTTTAAAGCTTATGGCAGAAAATAACACTAAAAGCACAAAAGTCACATCAAATTTAATGCAAGGTAGAAGAGGACCATAAGTTTGAGGTAAGTGTCCTCTTGCCCTATGCCCTTTCTTACTACATATAAATATGTTTTTGGTGAATATTACCCAAAGGACAAGTCACAGTCTAGACATCCACTACCCGTGCCCACCTTTCTCACTGCAAAGTAGCATCAGCCCAAGATGCTTGTTTCCACTGCTAAACACCATTCTTTATTAATCCAAATGAAACTCAAACATTTTCATTGGAATCAAAGACCTACGTCTAGTGGAAATATGGACCTGGACGTTAGACCTCCTTCATGAAGTGCATTTATTTCCCTACATCCACCCAATATTTTCCTTGTCCTCTTTTGCCATAAGTTGAATCCTTTCTAGTAGGGTTATCTATGCTTCATTGCATAACCATTTAGGAACTTTTCCAAGTTTTTAGCAACATCTGAAGCATCAATGTCAATGTAGTTATGAGTTATGCAAATGGAATAATGAGTATTGAAAAACATTTATAGAGATTGCTGTGCCCCTGGTTTGTGCTTAAGCTTTTACCTTGTAGGAAGTTGTCTTCATTTTAGGTGTTTGCAAGTGCCATTTGTGCATCAGAGAAGATTGGCAATGGAGATTGAAATTGGCTTCCCCAGGGGAATAGATTGTAGTTGACATCCACCAGAAGAAACTGTGAGGCTAACTTGCATAAAATGGAACACTGCACGTGTCATAGTGAAGCTCCATGGAAACTTTGACTATGACATCATAAAGGGCCAGGTTCTGCTGTGACAGTATCACTGCTCATTCAAGTCTTGAACCTCTTCAAGGAAGCATCAGAAGATAGATTTTGCTTCCCCTGTCATCTGAGGGTTCATGGAAACCCCAGGAGGGTTAATGGGTCATGTCAAGAAAGGTAGTCAGAGGCAGGTTTAAAGCTTATGGCAGAAAATAACACTAAAAGCACAAAAGTCACATCAAATTTAATGCAAGGTAGAAGAGGACCATAAGTTTGAGGTAAGTGTCCTCTTGCCCTATGCCCTTTCTTACTACATATAAATATGTTTTTGGTGAATATTACCCAAAGGACAAGTCACAGTCTAGACATCCACTACCCGTGCCCACCTTTCTCACTGCAAAGTAGCATCAGCCCAAGATGCTTGTTTCCACTGCTAAACACCATTCTTTATTAATCCAAATGAAACTCAAACATTTTCATTGGAATCAAAGACCTACGTCTAGTGGAAATATGGACCTGGACGTTAGACCTCCTTCATGAAGTGCATTTATTTCCCTACATCCACCCAATATTTTCCTTGTCCTCTTTTGCCATAAGTTGAATCCTTTCTAGTAGGGTTATCTATGCTTCATTGCATAACCATTTAGGAACTTTTCCAAGTTTTTAGCAACATCTGAAGCATCAATGTCAATGTAGTTATGAGTTATGCAAATGGGAAAATGAGTATTGAAAAACATTTATAGAGATTGCTGTGCCCCTGGTTTGTGCTTAAGCTTTTACCTTGTAGGAAGTTGTCTTCATTTTAGGTGTTTGCAAGTGCCATTTGTGCATCAGAGAAGATTGGCAATGGAGATTGAAATTGGCTTTCCCAGGGGAATAGATTGTAGTTGACATCCACCAGAAGAAACTGTGAGGCTAACTTGCATAAAATGGAACACTGCACGTGTCATAGTGAAGCTCCATGGAAACTTTCACTATGACATCATAAAGGGCCAGGTTCTGCTGTGACAGTATCACTACTCATTCAAGTCTTGAACCTCTTCAAGGAAGCATCAGAAGATAGATTTTGCTTCCCCTGTCATCTGAGGGTTCATGGAAACCCCAGGAGGGTTAATGGGTCATGTCAAGAAAGGTAGTCAGAGGCAGGTTTAAAGCTTATGGCAGAAAATAACACTAAAAGCACAAAAGTCACATCAAATTTAATGCAAGGTACAAGATGATCATAAGTTTGAGGTAAGTGTCCTCTTGCCCTATGCCCTTTCTTACTACATATAAATATGTTTTTGGTGAATATTACCCAAAGGACAAGTCACAGTCTAGACATCCACTACCCGTGCCCACCTTTCTCACTGCAAAGTAGCATCAGCCCAAGTGCTTGTATCCACTGCTAAACACCATTCTTTATTAATCCAAATGAAACTCAAACATTTTCATTGGAATCAAAGACCTACGTCTAGTGGAAATATGGACCTGGACGTTAGACCTCCTTCATGAAGTGCATTTATTTCCCTACATTCACCCAATATTTTCCTTGTCCTCTTTTGCCATAAGTTGAATCCTTTCTAGTAGGGTTATCTATGCTTCATTGCATAACCATTTAGGAACTTTTCCAAGTTTTTAGCAACATCTGAAGCATCAATGTCAATGTAGTTATGAGTTATGCAAATGGAAAAATGAGTATTGAAAAACATTAATAGAGATTGCTGTGCCCCTGGTTTGTGCTTAAGATTTTACCTTGTAGGAAGTTGTTTTCATTTTAGGTGTTTGCAAGTACCATTTGTGTATCAGAGAAGATTGGCAATGGAGATTGAAATTGGCTTCCCCAGGGGAATAGATTCTAGTTGACATCCACCAGAAGAAACTGTGAGGCTAACTTGCACAAAATGGAACACTGCACGTGTCATAGCGAAGCTCCATGGAAACTTTGACTATGACATCATAAAGGGCCAGGTTCTGCTGTGACAGTATCACTGCTCATTCAAGTCTTGAAGCTCTTCAAGGAAGCATCAGAAGATAGATTTTGCTTCCCCTGTCATCTGAGGGTTCATGGAAACCCCAGGAGGGTTAATGGGTCATGTCAAGAAAGGTAGTCAGAGGCAGGTTTAAAGCTTATGGCAGAAAATAACACCAAAAGCACAAAAGTCACATCAAGTTTAATGCAAGGTACAAGATGACCATAAGCTTGAGGTAAGTGTCCTCTTGCCCTATGCCCTTTCTTACTACATATAAATATGTTTTTGGTGAATATTACCCAAAGGACAAGTCACAGTCTAGACATCAACTACCCGTGCCCACCTTTTTCACTGCAAAGTAGCATCAGCCCAAGATGCTTGTTTCCACTGCTAAACACCATTCTTTATTAATCCAAATGAAATTCAAACATTTTCATTGGAAAAAAAGACCTACGTCTAGTGGAAATATGGACCTGGACGTTAGACCTCCTTCATGAAGTGCATTTATTTCCCTACATTCACCCAATATTTTCCTTGTCCTCTTTTGCCATAAGTTGAATCCTTTCTAGTAGGGTTATCTATGCTTCATTTGCATAAACATTTAGGAAATTTTCCAAGTTTTTAGCAACATCTGAAGCATCAATGTCAATGTAGTTATGAGTTATGCAAATGGAAAAATGAGTATGGAAAAACATTAATAGAGATTGCTGTGCCCCTGGTTTGTGCTTAAGCTTTTACCTTGTAGGAAGTTGTCTTCATTTTAGGTGTTTGCAAGTGCTATTTGTGCATCAGAGAAGATTGGCAATGGAGATTGAAATTGGCTTCCCCAGGGGAATAGATTGTAGTTGACATCCACCAGAAGAAACTGTGAGGCTAACTTGCATAAAATGGAACACTGCACGTGTCATAGTGAAGCTCCATGGAAACTTTGACTATGACATCATAAAGGGCCAGGTTCTGCTGTGACAGTTTCACTGCTCATTCAAGTCTTGAACCTCTTCAAGGAAGCATCAGAAGATAGATTTTGCTTCCCCTGTCATCTGAGGGTTCATGGAAACCCCAGGAGGGTTAATGGGTCATGTCAAGAAAGGTAGTCAGAGGCAGGTTTAAAGCTTATGGCAGAAAATAACACTAAAAGCACAAAAGTCACATCAAATTTAATGCAAGGTAGAAGAGGACCATAAGTTTGAGGTAAGTGTCCTCTTGCCCTATGCCCTTTCTTACTACATATAAATATGTTTTTGGTGAATATTACCCAAAGGACAAGTCACAGTCTAGACATCCACTACCCGTGCCCACCTTTCTCACTGCAAAGTAGCATCAGCCCAAGATGCTTGTTTCCACTGCTAAACACCATTCTTTATTAATCCAAATGAAACTCAAACATTTTCATTGGAATCAAAGACCTACGTCTAGTGGAAATATGGACCTGGACGTTAGACCTCCTTCATGAAGTGCATTTATTTCCCTACATCCACCCAATATTTTCCTTGTCCTCTTTTGCCATAAGTTGAATCCTTTCTAGTAGGGTTATCTATGCTTCATTGCATAACCATTTAGGAACTTTTCCAAGTTTTTAGCAACATCTGAAGCATCAATGTCAATGTAGTTATGAGTTATGCAAATGGAATAATGAGTATTGAAAAACATTTATAGAGATTGCTGTGCCCCTGGTTTGTGCTTAAGCTTTTACCTTGTAGGAAGTTGTCTTCATTTTAGGTGTTTGCAAGTGCCATTTGTGCATCAGAGAAGATTGGCAATGGAGATTGAAATTGGCTTCCCCAGGGGAATAGATTGTAGTTGACATCCACCAGAAGAAACTGTGAGGCTAACTTGCATAAAATGGAACACTGCACGTGTCATAGTGAAGCTCCATGGAAACTTTGACTATGACATCATAAAGGGCCAGGTTCTGCTGTGACAGTATCACTGCTCATTCAAGTCTTGAACCTCTTCAAGGAAGCATCAGAAGATAGATTTTGCTTCCCCTGTCATCTGAGGGTTCATGGAAACCCCAGGAGGGTTAATGGGTCATGTCAAGAAAGGTAGTCAGAGGCAGGTTTAAAGCTTATGGCAGAAAATAACACTAAAAGCACAAAAGTCACATCAAATTTAATGCAAGGTAGAAGAGGACCATAAGTTTGAGGTAAGTGTCCTCTTGCCCTATGCCCTTTCTTACTACATATAAATATGTTTTTGGTGAATATTACCCAAAGGACAAGTCACAGTCTAGACATCCACTACCCGTGCCCACCTTTCTCACTGCAAAGTAGCATCAGCCCAAGATGCTTGTTTCCACTGCTAAACACCATTCTTTATTAATCCAAATGAAACTCAAACATTTTCATTGGAATCAAAGACCTACGTCTAGTGGAAATATGGACCTGGACGTTAGACCTCCTTCATGAAGTGCATTTATTTCCCTACATCCACCCAATATTTTCCTTGTCCTCTTTTGCCATAAGTTGAATCCTTTCTAGTAGGGTTATCTATGCTTCATTGCATAACCATTTAGGAACTTTTCCAAGTTTTTAGCAACATCTGAAGCATCAATGTCAATGTAGTTATGAGTTATGCAAATGGGAAAATGAGTATTGAAAAACATTTATAGAGATTGCTGTGCCCCTGGTTTGTGCTTAAGCTTTTACCTTGTAGGAAGTTGTCTTCATTTTAGGTGTTTGCAAGTGCCATTTGTGCATCAGAGAAGATTGGCAATGGAGATTGAAATTGGCTTTCCCAGGGGAATAGATTGTAGTTGACATCCACCAGAAGAAACTGTGAGGCTAACTTGCATAAAATGGAACACTGCACGTGTCATAGTGAAGCTCCATGGAAACTTTCACTATGACATCATAAAGGGCCAGGTTCTGCTGTGACAGTATCACTACTCATTCAAGTCTTGAACCTCTTCAAGGAAGCATCAGAAGATAGATTTTGCTTCCCCTGTCATCTGAGGGTTCATGGAAACCCCAGGAGGGTTAATGGGTCATGTCAAGAAAGGTAGTCAGAGGCAGGTTTAAAGCTTATGGCAGAAAATAACACTAAAAGCACAAAAGTCACATCAAATTTAATGCAAGGTACAAGATGATCATAAGTTTGAGGTAAGTGTCCTCTTGCCCTATGCCCTTTCTTACTACATATAAATATGTTTTTGGTGAATATTACCCAAAGGACAAGTCACAGTCTAGACATCCACTACCCGTGCCCACCTTTCTCACTGCAAAGTAGCATCAGCCCAAGTGCTTGTATCCACTGCTAAACACCATTCTTTATTAATCCAAATGAAACTCAAACATTTTCATTGGAATCAAAGACCTACGTCTAGTGGAAATATGGACCTGGACGTTAGACCTCCTTCATGAAGTGCATTTATTTCCCTACATTCACCCAATATTTTCCTTGTCCTCTTTTGCCATAAGTTGAATCCTTTCTAGTAGGGTTATCTATGCTTCATTGCATAACCATTTAGGAACTTTTCCAAGTTTTTAGCAACATCTGAAGCATCAATGTCAATGTAGTTATGAGTTATGCAAATGGAAAAATGAGTATTGAAAAACATTAATAGAGATTGCTGTGCCCCTGGTTTGTGCTTAAGATTTTACCTTGTAGGAAGTTGTTTTCATTTTAGGTGTTTGCAAGTACCATTTGTGTATCAGAGAAGATTGGCAATGGAGATTGAAATTGGCTTCCCCAGGGGAATAGATTCTAGTTGACATCCACCAGAAGAAACTGTGAGGCTAACTTGCACAAAATGGAACACTGCACGTGTCATAGCGAAGCTCCATGGAAACTTTGACTATGACATCATAAAGGGCCAGGTTCTGCTGTGACAGTATCACTGCTCATTCAAGTCTTGAAGCTCTTCAAGGAAGCATCAGAAGATAGATTTTGCTTCCCCTGTCATCTGAGGGTTCATGGAAACCCCAGGAGGGTTAATGGGTCATGTCAAGAAAGGTAGTCAGAGGCAGGTTTAAAGCTTATGGCAGAAAATAACACTAAAAGCACAAAAGTCACATCAAATTTAATGCAAGGTAGAAGATGTCCATAAGTTTGAGGTAAGTGTCCTCTTGCCCTATGCCCTTTCTTACTACATATAAATATGTTTTTGGTGAATATTACCCAAAGGACAAGTCACAGTCTAGACATCCACTACCCGTGCCCACCTTTCTCACTGCAAAGTAGCATCAGCCCAAGATGCTTGTTTCCACTGCTAAACACCATTCTTTATTAATCCAAATGAAACTCAAACATTTTCATTGGAATCAAAGACCTACGTCTAGTGGAAATATGGACCTGGACGTTAGACCTCCTTCATGAAGTGCATTTATTTCCCTACATCCACCCAATATTTTCCTTGTCCTCTTTTGCCATAAGTTGAATCCTTTCTAGTAGGGTTATCTATGCTTCATTGCATAACCATTTAGGAACATTTCCAAGTTTTTAGCAACATCTGAAGCATCAATGTCAATGTAGTTATGAGTTATGCAAATGGAAAAATGAGTATTGAAAAACATTAATAGAGATTGCTGTTCCCCTGGTTTGTGCTTAAGCTTTTACCTTGTAGGGAGTTGTTTTCATTTTAGGTGTTTGCAAGTACCATTTGTGTATCAGAGAAGATTGGCAATGGAGATTGAAATTGGCTTCCCCAGGGGAATAGATTCTAGTTGACATCCACCAGAAGAAACTGTGAGGCTAACTTGCATAAAATGGAACACTGCACGTGTCATAGTGAAGCTCCATGGAAACTTTCACTATGACATCATAAAGGGCCAGGTTCTGCTGTGACAGTATCACTGCTCATTCAAGTCTTGAACCTCTTCAAGGAAGCATCAGAAGATAGATTTTGCTTCCCCTGTCATCTGAGGGTTCATGGAAACCCCAGGAGGGTTAATGGGTCATGTCAAGAAAGGTAGACAGAGGCAGGTTTAAAGCTTATGGCAGAAAATAACACTAAAAGCACAAAAGTCACATCAAATTTAATGCAAGGTAGAAGAGGACCATAAGTTTGAGGTAAGTGTCCTCTTGCCCTATGCCCTTTCTTACTACATATAAATATGTTTTTGGTGAATATTACCCAAAGGACAAGTCACAGTCTAGACATCCACTACCCGTGCCCACCTTTCTCACTGCAAAGTAGCATCAGCCCAAGATGCTTGTTTCCACTGCTAAACACCATTCTTTATTAATCCAAATGAAACTCAAACATTTTCATTGGAATCAAAGACCTACGTCTAGTGGAAATATGGACCTGGACGTTAGACCTCCTTCATGAAGTGCATTTATTTCCCTACATCCACCCAATATTTTCCTTGTCCTCTTTTGCCATAAGTTGAATCCTTTCTAGTAGGGTTATCTATGCTTCATTGCATAACCATTTAGGAACTTTTCCAAGTTTTTAGCAACATCTGAAGCATCAATGTCAATGTAGTTATGAGTTATGCAAATGGAATAATGAGTATTGAAAAACATTTATAGAGATTGCTGTTCCCCTGGTTTGTGCTTAAGCTTTTACCTTGTAGGAAGTTGTCTTCATTGTAGGCGTTTCCAAGTGCCATTTGTGTATCAGAGAAGATTGGCAATGGAGATTGAAATTGGCTTCCCCAGGGGAATAGATTGTAGTTGACATCCACCAGAAGAAACTGTGAGGCTAACTTGCATAAAATGGAACACTGCACGTGTCATAGTGAAGCTCCATGGAAACTTTGACTATGACATCATAAAGGGCCAGGTTCTGCTGTGACAGTATCACTGCTCATTCAAGTCTGGAAGCTCATCAAGGAAGCATCAGAAGATAGATTTTGCTTCCCCTGTCATCTGAGGGTTCATGGAAACCCCAGGAGGGTTAATGGGTCATGTCAAGAAAGGTAGTCAGAGGCAGGTTTAAAGCTTATGGCAGAAAATAACACTAAAAGCACAAAAGTCACATCAAATTTAATGCAAGGTAGAAGATGTCCATAAGTTTGAGGTAAGTGTCCTCTTGCCCTATGCCCTTTCTTACTACATATAAATATGTTTTTGGTGAATATTACCCAAAGGACAAGTCACAGTCTAGACATCCACTACCCGTGCCCACCTTTCTCACTGCAAAGTAGCATCAGCCCAAGATGCTTGTTTCCACTGCTAAACACCATTCTTTATTAATCCAAATGAAACTCAAACATTTTCATTGGAATCAAAGACCTACGTCTAGTGGAAATATTGACCTGGACGTTAGACCTCCTTCATGAAGTGCATTTATTTCCCTACATCCACCCAATATTTTCCTTGTCCTCTTTTGCCATAAGTTGAATCCTTTCTAGTAGGGTTATCTATGCTTCATTGCATAACCATTTAGGAACTTTTCCAAGTTTTTAGCAACATCTGAAGCATCAATGTCAATGTAGTTATGAGTTATGCAAATGGAAAAATGAGTATTGAAAAACATTTATAGAGATTGCTGTTCCCCTGGTTTGTGCTTAAGCTTTTACCTTGTAGGAAGTTGTCTTCATTTTAGGTGTTTGCAAGTGCCATTTGTGCATCAGAGAAGATTGGCAATGGAGATTGAACTTGGCTTCCCCAGGGGAATAGATTGTAGTTGACATCCACCAGAAGAAACTGTGAGGCTAACTTGCAGAAAATGGAACACTGCACGTGTCATAGTGAAGCTCCATGGAAACTTTGACTATGACATCATAAAGGGCCAGGTTCTGCTGTGACAGTATCACTGCTCATTCAAGTCTTGAACCTCTTCAAGGAAGCATCAGAAGATAGATTTTGCTTCCCCTGTCATCTGAGGGTTCATGGAAACCCCAGGAGGGTTAATGGGTCATGTCAAGAAAGGTAGTCAGAGTCAGGTTTAAAGCTTATGGCAGAAAATAACACTAAAAGCACAAAAGTCACATCAAGTTTAATGCAAGGTACAAGATGACCATAAGTTTGAGGTAAATGACCTCTTGCCCTATGCCCTTTCTTACTACATATAAATATGTTTTTGGTGAATATTACCCAAAGGACAAGTCATAGTCTAGACATCAACTACCCGTGCCCACCTTTTTCACTGCAAAGTAGCATCAGCCCAAGATGCTTGTTTCCACTGCTAAACACCATTCTTTATTAATCCAAATGAAATTCAAACATTTTCATTGGAAAAAAAGACCTACGTCTAGTGGAAATATGGACCTGGACGTTAGACCTCCTTCATGAAGTGCATTTATTTCCCTACATTCACCCAATATTTTCCTTGTCCTCTTTTGCCATAAGTTGAATCCTTTCTAGTAGGGTTATCTATGCTTCATTGCATAACCATTTAGGACATTTTCCAAGTTTTTAGCAACATCTGAAGCATCAATGTCAATGTAGTTATGAGTTATGCAAATGGAAAAATGAGTATTGAAAAACATTAATAGAGATTGCTGTTCCCCTGGTTTGTGCTTAAGATTTTACCTTGTAGGGAGTTGTTTTCATTTTAGGTGTTTGCAAGTGCCATTTGTGTATCAGAGAAGATTGGCAATGGAGATTGAAATTGGCTTCCCCAGGGGAATAGATTCTAGTTGACATCCACCAGAAGAAACTGTGAGGCTAACTTGCACAAAATGGAACACTGCACGTGTCATAGCGAAGCTCCATGGAAACTTTGACTATGACATCATAAAGGGCCAGGTTCTGCTGTGACAGTATCACTGCTCATTCAAGTCTTGAACCTCTTCAAGGAAGCATCAGAAGATAGATTTTGCTTCCCCTGTCATCTGAGGGTTCATGGAAACCCCAGGAGGGTTAATGGGTCATGTCAAGAAAGGTAGTCAGAGGCAGGTTTAAAGCTTATGGCAGAAAATAACACCAAAAGCACAAAAGTCACATCAAGTTTAATGCAAGGTACAAGATGACCATAAGCTTGAGGTAAGTGTCCTCTTGCCCTATGCCCTTTCTTACTACATATAAATATGTTTTTGGTGAATATTACCCAAAGGACAAGTCACAGTCTAGACATCAACTACCCGTGCCCACCTTTTTCACTGCAAAGTAGCATCAGCCCAAGATGCTTGTTTCCACTGCTAAACACCATTCTTTATTAATCCAAATGAAATTCAAACATTTTCATTGGAAAAAAAGACCTACGTCTAGTGGAAATATGGACCTGGACGTTAGACCTCCTTCATGAAGTGCATTTATTTCCCTACATTCACCCAATATTTTCCTTGTCCTCTTTTGCCATAAGTTGAATCCTTTCTAGTAGGGTTATCTATGCTTCATTTGCATAAACATTTAGGAAATTTTCCAAGTTTTTAGCAACATCTGAAGCATCAATGTCAATGTAGTTATGAGTTATGCAAATGGAAAAATGAGTATGGAAAAACATTAATAGAGATTGCTGTGCCCCTGGTTTGTGCTTAAGCTTTTACCTTGTAGGAAGTTGTCTTCATTTTAGGTGTTTGCAAGTGCTATTTGTGCATCAGAGAAGATTGGCAATGGAGATTGAAATTGGCTTCCCCAGGGGAATAGATTGTAGTTGACATCCACCAGAAGAAACTGTGAGGCTAACTTGCATAAAATGGAACACTGCACGTGTCATAGTGAAGCTCCATGGAAACTTTGACTATGACATCATAAAGGGCCAGGTTCTGCTGTGACAGTTTCACTGCTCATTCAAGTCTTGAACCTCTTCAAGGAAGCATCAGAAGATAGATTTTGCTTCCCCTGTCATCTGAGGGTTCATGGAAACCCCAGGAGGGTTAATGGGTCATGTCAAGAAAGGTAGTCAGAGGCAGGTTTAAAGCTTATGGCAGAAAATAACACTAAAAGCACAAAAGTCACATCAAATTTAATGCAAGGTAGAAGAGGACCATAAGTTTGAGGTAAGTGTCCTCTTGCCCTATGCCCTTTCTTACTACATATAAATATGTTTTTGGTGAATATTACCCAAAGGACAAGTCACAGTCTAGACATCCACTACCCGTGCCCACCTTTCTCACTGCAAAGTAGCATCAGCCCAAGATGCTTGTTTCCACTGCTAAACACCATTCTTTATTAATCCAAATGAAACTCAAACATTTTCATTGGAATCAAAGACCTACGTCTAGTGGAAATATGGACCTGGACGTTAGACCTCCTTCATGAAGTGCATTTATTTCCCTACATCCACCCAATATTTTCCTTGTCCTCTTTTGCCATAAGTTGAATCCTTTCTAGTAGGGTTATCTATGCTTCATTGCATAACCATTTAGGAACTTTTCCAAGTTTTTAGCAACATCTGAAGCATCAATGTCAATGTAGTTATGAGTTATGCAAATGGAATAATGAGTATTGAAAAACATTTATAGAGATTGCTGTGCCCCTGGTTTGTGCTTAAGCTTTTACCTTGTAGGAAGTTGTCTTCATTTTAGGTGTTTGCAAGTGCCATTTGTGCATCAGAGAAGATTGGCAATGGAGATTGAAATTGGCTTCCCCAGGGGAATAGATTGTAGTTGACATCCACCAGAAGAAACTGTGAGGCTAACTTGCATAAAATGGAACACTGCACGTGTCATAGTGAAGCTCCATGGAAACTTTGACTATGACATCATAAAGGGCCAGGTTCTGCTGTGACAGTATCACTGCTCATTCAAGTCTTGAACCTCTTCAAGGAAGCATCAGAAGATAGATTTTGCTTCCCCTGTCATCTGAGGGTTCATGGAAACCCCAGGAGGGTTAATGGGTCATGTCAAGAAAGGTAGTCAGAGGCAGGTTTAAAGCTTATGGCAGAAAATAACACTAAAAGCACAAAAGTCACATCAAATTTAATGCAAGGTAGAAGAGGACCATAAGTTTGAGGTAAGTGTCCTCTTGCCCTATGCCCTTTCTTACTACATATAAATATGTTTTTGGTGAATATTACCCAAAGGACAAGTCACAGTCTAGACATCCACTACCCGTGCCCACCTTTCTCACTGCAAAGTAGCATCAGCCCAAGATGCTTGTTTCCACTGCTAAACACCATTCTTTATTAATCCAAATGAAACTCAAACATTTTCATTGGAATCAAAGACCTACGTCTAGTGGAAATATGGACCTGGACGTTAGACCTCCTTCATGAAGTGCATTTATTTCCCTACATCCACCCAATATTTTCCTTGTCCTCTTTTGCCATAAGTTGAATCCTTTCTAGTAGGGTTATCTATGCTTCATTGCATAACCATTTAGGAACTTTTCCAAGTTTTTAGCAACATCTGAAGCATCAATGTCAATGTAGTTATGAGTTATGCAAATGGGAAAATGAGTATTGAAAAACATTTATAGAGATTGCTGTGCCCCTGGTTTGTGCTTAAGCTTTTACCTTGTAGGAAGTTGTCTTCATTTTAGGTGTTTGCAAGTGCCATTTGTGCATCAGAGAAGATTGGCAATGGAGATTGAAATTGGCTTCCCCAGGGGAATAGATTGTAGTTGACATCCACCAGAAGAAACTGTGAGGCTAACTTGCATAAAATGGAACACTGCACGTGTCATAGTGAAGCTCCATGGAAACTTTGACTATGACATCATAAAGGGCCAGGTTCTGCTGTGACAGTATCACTACTCATTCAAGTCTTGAACCTCTTCAAGGAAGCATCAGAAGATAGATTTTGCTTCCCCTGTCATCTGAGGGTTCATGGAAACCCCAGGAGGGTTAATGGGTCATGTCAAGAAAGGTAGTCAGAGGCAGGTTTAAAGCTTATGGCAGAAAATAACACTAAAAGCACAAAAGTCACATCAAATTTAATGCAAGGTACAAGATGATCATAAGTTTGAGGTAAGTGTCCTCTTGCCCTATGCCCTTTCTTACTACATATAAATATGTTTTTGGTGAATATTACCCAAAGGACAAGTCACAGTCTAGACATCCACTACCCGTGCCCACCTTTCTCACTGCAAAGTAGCATCAGCCCAAGTGCTTGTATCCACTGCTAAACACCATTCTTTATTAATCCAAATGAAACTCAAACATTTTCATTGGAATCAAAGACCTACGTCTAGTGGAAATATGGACCTGGACGTTAGACCTCCTTCATGAAGTGCATTTATTTCCCTACATTCACCCAATATTTTCCTTGTCCTCTTTTGCCATAAGTTGAATCCTTTCTAGTAGGGTTATCTATGCTTCATTGCATAACCATTTAGGAACTTTTCCAAGTTTTTAGCAACATCTGAAGCATCAATGTCAATGTAGTTATGAGTTATGCAAATGGAAAAATGAGTATTGAAAAACATTAATAGAGATTGCTGTGCCCCTGGTTTGTGCTTAGGTTTTACCTTGTAGGAAGTTGTTTTCATTTTAGGTGTTTGCAAGTACCATTTGTGTATCAGAGAAGATTGGCAATGGAGATTGAAATTGGCTTCCCCAGGGGAATAGATTCTAGTTGACATCCACCAGAAGAAACTGTGAGGCTAACTTGCACAAAATGGAACACTGCACGTGTCATAGCGAAGCTCCATGGAAACTTTGACTATGACATCATAAAGGGCCAGGTTCTGCTGTGACAGTATCACTGCTCATTCAAGTCTTGAAGCTCTTCAAGGAAGCATCAGAAGATAGATTTTGCTTCCCCTGTCATCTGAGGGTTCATGGAAACCCCAGGAGGGTTAATGGGTCATGTCAAGAAAGGTAGTCAGAGGCAGGTTTAAAGCTTATGGCAGAAAATAACACTAAAAGCACAAAAGTCACATCAAATTTAATGCAAGGTAGAAGATGTCCATAAGTTTGAGGTAAGTGTCCTCTTGCCCTATGCCCTTTCTTACTACATATAAATATGTTTTTGGTGAATATTACCCAAAGGACAAGTCACAGTCTAGACATCCACTACCCGTGCCCACCTTTCTCACTGCAAAGTAGCATCAGCCCAAGATGCTTGTTTCCACTGCTAAACACCATTCTTTATTAATCCAAATGAAACTCAAACATTTTCATTGGAATCAAAGACCTACGTCTAGTGGAAATATGGACCTGGACGTTAGACCTCCTTCATGAAGTGCATTTATTTCCCTACATCCACCCAATATTTTCCTTGTCCTCTTTTGCCATAAGTTGAATCCTTTCTAGTAGGGTTATCTATGCTTCATTGCATAACCATTTAGGAACATTTCCAAGTTTTTAGCAACATCTGAAGCATCAATGTCAATGTAGTTATGAGTTATGCAAATGGAAAAATGAGTATTGAAAAACATTAATAGAGATTGCTGTTCCCCTGGTTTGTGCTTAAGCTTTTACCTTGTAGGGAGTTGTTTTCATTTTAGGTGTTTGCAAGTACCATTTGTGTATCAGAGAAGATTGGCAATGGAGATTGAAATTGGCTTCCCCAGGGGAATAGATTCTAGTTGACATCCACCAGAAGAAACTGTGAGGCTAACTTGCATAAAATGGAACACTGCACGTGTCATAGTGAAGCTCCATGGAAACTTTGACTATGACATCATAAAGGGCCAGGTTCTGCTGTGACAGTATCACTGCTCATTCAAGTCTTGAACCTCTTCAAGGAAGCATCAGAAGATAGATTTTGCTTCCCCTGTCATCTGAGGGTTCATGGAAACCCCAGGAGGGTTAATGGGTCATGTCAAGAAAGGTAGACAGAGGCAGGTTTAAAGCTTATGGCAGAAAATAACACTAAAAGCACAAAAGTCACATCAAATTTAATGCAAGGTAGAAGAGGACCATAAGTTTGAGGTAAGTGTCCTCTTGCCCTATGCCCTTTCTTACTACATATAAATATGTTTTTGGTGAATATTACCCAAAGGACAAGTCACAGTCTAGACATCCACTACCCGTGCCCACCTTTCTCACTGCAAAGTAGCATCAGCCCAAGATGCTTGTTTCCACTGCTAAACACCATTCTTTATTAATCCAAATGAAACTCAAACATTTTCATTGGAATCAAAGACCTACGTCTAGTGGAAATATGGACCTGGACGTTAGACCTCCTTCATGAAGTGCATTTATTTCCCTACATCCACCCAATATTTTCCTTGTCCTCTTTTGCCATAAGTTGAATCCTTTCTAGTAGGGTTATCTATGCTTCATTGCATAACCATTTAGGAACTTTTCCAAGTTTTTAGCAACATCTGAAGCATCAATGTCAATGTAGTTATGAGTTATGCAAATGGAATAATGAGTATTGAAAAACATTTATAGAGATTGCTGTTCCCCTGGTTTGTGCTTAAGCTTTTACCTTGTAGGAAGTTGTCTTCATTGTAGGCGTTTCCAAGTGCCATTTGTGTATCAGAGAAGATTGGCAATGGAGATTGAAATTGGCTTCCCCAGGGGAATAGATTGTAGTTGACATCCACCAGAAGAAACTGTGAGGCTAACTTGCATAAAATGGAACACTGCACGTGTCATAGTGAAGCTCCATGGAAACTTTGACTATGACATCATAAAGGGCCAGGTTCTGCTGTGACAGTATCACTGCTCATTCAAGTCTGGAAGCTCATCAAGGAAGCATCAGAAGATAGATTTTGCTTCCCCTGTCATCTGAGGGTTCATGGAAACCCCAGGAGGGTTAATGGGTCATGTCAAGAAAGGTAGTCAGAGGCAGGTTTAAAGCTTATGGCAGAAAATAACACTAAAAGCACAAAAGTCACATCAAATTTAATGCAAGGTAGAAGATGTCCATAAGTTTGAGGTAAGTGTCCTCTTGCCCTATGCCCTTTCTTACTACATATAAATATGTTTTTGGTGAATATTACCCAAAGGACAAGTCACAGTCTAGACATCCACTACCCGTGCCCACCTTTCTCACTGCAAAGTAGCATCAGCCCAAGATGCTTGTTTCTACTGCTAAACACCATTCTTTATTAATCCAAATGAAACTCAAACATTTTCATTGGAATCAAAGACCTACGTCTAGTGGAAATATGGACCTGGACGTTAGACCTCCTTCATGAAGTGCATTTATTTCCCTACATCCACCCAATATTTTCCTTGTCCTCTTTTGCCATAAGTTGAATCCTTTCTAGTAGGGTTATCTATGCTTCATTGCATAACCATTTAGGAACTTTTCCAAGTTTTTAGCAACATCTGAAGCATCAATGTCAATGTAGTTATGAGTTATGCAAATGGAATAATGAGTATTGAAAAACATTAATAGAGATTGCTGTGCCCCTGGTTTGTGCTTAAGCTTTTACCTTGTAGGAAGTTGTCTTCATTTTAGGTGTTTGCAAGTGCCATTTGTGCATCAGAGAAGATTGGCAATGGAGATTGAAATTGGCTTCCCCAGGGGAATAGATTGTAGTTGACATCCACCAGAAGAAACTGTGAGGCTAACTTGCATAAAATGGAACACTGCACGTGTCATAGTGAAGCTCCATGGAAACTTTGACTATGACATCATAAAGGGCCAGGTTCTGCTGTGACAGTATCACTGCTCATTCAAGTCTTGAACCTCTTCAAGGAAGCATCAGAAGATAGATTTTGCTTCCCCTGTCATCTGAGGGTTCATGGAAACCCCAGGAGGGTTAATGGGTCATGTCAAGAAAGGTAGTCAGAGGCAGGTTTAAAGCTTATGGCAGAAAATAACACTAAAAGCACAAAAGTCACATCAAATTTAATGCAAGGTAGAAGATGTCCATAAGTTTGAGGTAAGTGTCCTCTTGCCCTATGCCCTTTCTTACTACATATAAATATGTTTTTGGTGAATATTACCCAAAGGACAAGTCACAGTCTAGACATCCACTACCCGTGCCCACCTTTCTCACTGCAAAGTAGCATCAGCCCAAGATGCTTGTTTCTACTGCTAAACACCATTCTTTATTAATCCAAATGAAACTCAAACATTTTCATTGGAATCAAAGACCTACGTCTAGTGGAAATATGGACCTGGACGTTAGACCTCCTTCATGAAGTGCATTTATTTCCCTACATCCACCCAATATTTTCCTTGTCCTCTTTTGCCATAAGTTGAATCCTTTCTAGTAGGGTTATCTATGCTTCATTGCATAACCATTTAGGAACTTTTCCAAGTTTTTAGCAACATCTGAAGCATCAATGTCAATGTAGTTATGAGTTATGCAAATGGAATAATGAGTATTGAAAAACATTTATAGAGATTGCTGTGCCCCTGGTTTGTGCTTAAGCTTTTACCTTGTAGGAAGTTGTCTTCATTTTAGGTGTTTGCAAGTGCCATTTGTGCATCAGAGAAGATTGGCAATGGAGATTGAAATTGGCTTCCCCAGGGGAATAGATTGTAGTTGACATCCACCAGAAGAAACTGTGAGGCTAACTTGCATAAAATGGAACACTGCACGTGTCATAGTGAAGCTCCATGGAAACTTTGACTATGACATCATAAAGGGCCAGGTTCTGCTGTGACAGTATCACTGCTCATTCAAGTCTGGAAGCTCATCAAGGAAGCATCAGAAGATAGATTTTGCTTCCCCTGTCATCTGAGGGTTCATGGAAACCCCAGGAGGGTTAATGGGTCATGTCAAGAAAGGTATTCAGAGGCAGGTTCAAAGCTTATGGCAGAAAATAACACTAAAAGCACAAAAGTCACATCAAATTTAATGCAAGGTAGAAGATGTCCATAAGTTTGAGGTAAGTGTCCTCTTGCCCTATGCCCTTTCTTACTACATATAAATATGTTTTTGGTGAATATTACCCAAAGGACAAGTCACAGTCTAGACATCCACTACCCGTGCCCACCTTTCTCACTGCAAAGTAGCATCAGCCCAAGATGCTTGTTTCTACTGCTAAACACCATTCTTTATTAATCCAAATGAAACTCAAACATTTTCATTGGAATCAAAGACCTACGTCTAGTGGAAATATGGACCTGGACGTTAGACCTCCTTCATGAAGTGCATTTATTTCCCTACATCCACCCAATATTTTCCTTGTCCTCTTTTGCCATAAGTTGAATCCTTTCTAGTAGGGTTATCTATGCTTCATTGCATAATCATTTAGGAACTTTTCCAAGTTTTTAGCAACATCTGAAGCATCAATGTCAATATAGTTATGAGTTATGCAAATGGAATAATGAGTATTGAAAAACATTTATAGAGATTGCTGTGCCCCTGGTTTGTGCTTAAGCTTTTACCTTGTAGGAAGTTGTCTTCATTTTAGGTGTTTGCAAGTGCCATTTGTGCATCAGAGAAGATTGGCAATGGAGATTGAAATTGGCTTCCCCAGGGGAATAGATTGTAGTTGACATCCACCAGAAGAAACTGTGAGGCTAACTTGCATAAAATGGAACACTGCACGTGTCATAGTGAAGCTCCATGGAAACTTTGACTATGACATCATAAAGGGCCAGGTTCTGCTGTGACAGTATCACTGCTCATTCAAGTCTTGAACCTCTTCAAGGAAGCATCAGAAGATAGATTTTGCTTCCCCTGTCATCTGAGGGTTCATGGAAACCCCAGGAGGGTTAATGGGTCATGTCAAGAAAGGTAGTCAGAGGCAGGTTTAAAGCTTATGGCAGAAAATAACACTAAAAGCACAAAAGTCACATCAAATTTAATGCAAGGTACAAGATGATCATAAGTTTGAGGTAAGTGTCCTCTTGCCCTATGCCCTTTCTTACTACATATAAATATGTTTTTGGTGAATATTACCCAAAGGACAAGTCACAGTCTAGACATCCACTACCCGTGCCCACCTTTCTCACTGCAAAGTAGCATCAGCCCAAGATGCTTGTTTCCACTGCTAAACACCATTCTTTATTAATCCAAATGAAACTCAAACATTTTCATTGGAATCAAAGACCTACGTCTAGTGGAAATATTGACCTGGACGTTAGACCTCCTTCATGAAGTGCATTTATTTCCCTACATCCACACAATATTTTCCTTGTCCTCTTTTGCCATAAGTTGAATCCTTTCTAGTAGGGTTATCTATGCTTCATTGCATAACCATTTAGGAACTTTTCCAAGTTTTTAGCAACATCTGAAGCATCAATGTCAATGTAGTTATGAGTTATGCAAATGGAATAATGAGTATTGAAAAACATTAATAGAGATTGCTGTGCCCCTGGTTTGTGCTTAAGCTTTTACCTTGTAGGAAGTTGTCTTCATTTTAGGTGTTTGCAAGTGCCATTTGTGCATCAGAGAAGATTGGCAATGGAGATTGAAATTGGCTTCCCCAGGGGAATAGATTGTAGTTGACATCCACCAGAAGAAACTGTGAGGCTAACTTGCATAAAATGGAACACTGCACGTGTCATAGTGAAGCTCCATGGAAACTTTGACTATGACATCATAAAGGGCCAGGTTCTGCTGTGACAGTATCACTGCTCATTCAAGTCTTGAACCTCTTCAAGGAAGCATCAGAAGATAGATTTTGCTTCCCCTGTCATCTGAGGGTTCATGGAAACCCCAGGAGGGTTAATGGGTCATGTCAAGAAAGGTAGTCAGAGGCAGGTTTAAAGCTTATGGCAGAAAATAACACTAAAAGCACAAAAGTCACATCAAATTTAATGCAAGGTAGAAGAGGACCATAAGTTTGAGGTAAGTGTCCTCTTGCCCTATGCCCTTTCTTACTACATATAAATATGTTTTTGGTGAATATTACCCAAAGGACAAGTCACAGTCTAGACATCCACTACCCGTGCCCACCTTTCTCACTGCAAAGTAGCATCAGCCCAAGATGCTTGTTTTCACTGCTAAACACCATTCTTTATTAATCCAAATGAAACTCAAACATTTTCATTGGAATCAAAGACCTACGTCTAGTGGAAATATGGACCTGGACGTTAGACCTCCTTCATGAAGTGCATTTATTTCCCTACATCCACCCAATATTTTCCTTGTCCTCTTTTGCCATAAGTTGAATCCTTTCTAGTAGGGTTATCTATGCTTCATTGCATAACCATTTAGGAACTTTTCCAAGTTTTTAGCAACATCTGAAGCATCAATGTCAATGTAGTTATGAGTTATGCAAATGGAATAATGAGTATTGAAAAACATTTATAGAGATTGCTGTTCCCCTGGTTTGTGCTTAAGCTTTTACCTTGTAGGAAGTTGTCTTCATTTTAGGCGTTTGCAAGTGCCATTTGTGTATCAGAGAAGATTGGCAATGGAGATTGAAATTGGCTTCCCCAGGGGAATAGATTGTAGTTGACATCCACCAGAAGAAACTGTGAGGCTAACTTGCATAAAATGGAACACTGCACGTGTCATAGTGAAGCTCCATGGAAACTTTGACTATGACATCATAAAGGGCCAGGTTCTGCTGTGACAGTATCACTGCTCATTCAAGTCTGGAAGCTCATCAAGGAAGCATCAGAAGATAGATTTTGCTTCCCCTGTCATCTGAGGGTTCATGGAAACCCCAGGAGGGTTAATGGGTCATGTCAAGAAAGGTATTCAGAGGCAGGTTTAAAGCTTATGGCAGAAAATAACACTAAAAGCACAAAAGTCACATCAAATTTAATGCAAGGTAGAAGATGTCCATAAGTTTGAGGTAAGTGTCCTCTTGCCCTATGCCCTTTCTTACTACATATAAATATGTTTTTGGTGAATATTACCCAAAGGACAAGTCACAGTCTAGACATCCACTACCCGTGCCCACCTTTCTCACTGCAAAGTAGCATCAGCCCAAGATGCTTGTTTCTACTGCTAAACACCATTCTTTATTAATCCAAATGAAACTCAAACATTTTCATTGGAATCAAAGACCTACGTCTAGTGGAAATATGGACCTGGACGTTAGACCTCCTTCATGAAGTGCATTTATTTCCCTACATCCACACAATATTTTCCTTGTCCTCTTTTGCCATAAGTTGAATCCTTTCTAGTAGGGTTATCTATGCTTCATTGCATAACCATTTAGGAACTTTTCCAAGTTTTTAGCAACATCTGAAGCATCAATGTCAATATAGTTATGAGTTATGCAAATGGAATAATGAGTATTGAAAAACATTTATAGAGATTGCTGTGCCCCTGGTTTGTGCTTAAGCTTTTACCTTGTAGGAAGTTGTCTTCATTTTAGGTGTTTGCAAGTGCCATTTGTGCATCAGAGAAGATTGGCAATGGAGATTGAAATTGGCTTCCCCAGGGGAATAGATTGTAGTTGACATCCACCAGAAGAAACTGTGAGGCTAACTTGCATAAAATGGAACACTGCACGTGTCATAGTGAAGCTCCATGGAAACTTTGACTATGACATCATAAAGGGCCAGGTTCTGCTGTGACAGTATCACTGCTCATTCAAGTCTTGAACCTCTTCAAGGAAGCATCAGAAGATAGATTTTGCTTCCCCTGTCATCTGAGGGTTCATGGAAACCCCAGGAGGGTTAATGGGTCATGTCAAGAAAGGTAGTCAGAGGCAGGTTTAAAGCTTATGGCAGAAAATAACACTAAAAGCACAAAAGTCACATCAAATTTAATGCAAGGTACAAGATGATCATAAGTTTGAGGTAAGTGTCCTCTTGCCCTATGCCCTTTCTTACTACATATAAATATGTTTTTGGTGAATATTACCCAAAGGACAAGTCACAGTCTAGACATCCACTACCCGTGCCCACCTTTCTCACTGCAAAGTAGCATCAGCCCAAGATGCTTGTTTCCACTGCTAAACACCATTCTTTATTAATCCAAATGAAACTCAAACATTTTCATTGGAATCAAAGACCTACGTCTAGTGGAAATATGGACCTGGACGTTAGACCTCCTTCATGAAGTGCATTTATTTCCCTACATCCACCCAATATTTTCCTTGTCCTCTTTTGCCATAAGTTGAATCCTTTCTAGTAGGGTTATCTATGCTTCATTGCATAACCATTTAGGACATTTTCCAAGTTTTTAGCAACATCTGAAGCATCAATGTCAATGTAGTTATGAGTTATGCAAATGGAAAAATGAGTATTGAAAAACATTAATAGAGATTGCTGTTCCCCTGGTTTGTGCTTAAGATTTTACCTTGTAGGGAGTTGTTTTCATTTTAGGTGTTTGCAAGTGCCATTTGTGTATCAGAGAAGATTGGCAATGGAGATTGAAATTGGCTTCCCCAGGGGAATAGATTCTAGTTGACATCCACCAGAAGAAACTGTGAGGCTAACTTGCATAAAATGGAACACTGCACGTGTCATAGTGAAGCTCCATGGAAACTTTGACTATGACATCATAAAGGGCCAGGTTCTGCTGTGACAGTATCACTGCTCATTCAAGTCTGGAAGCTCATCAAGGAAGCATCAGAAGATAGATTTTGCTTCCCCTGTCATCTGAGGGTTCATGGAAACCCCAGGAGGGTTAATGGGTCATGTCAAGAAAGGTATTCAGAGGCAGGTTTAAAGCTTATGGCAGAAAATAACACTAAAAGCACAAAAGTCACATCAAATTTAATGCAAGGTAGAAGATGTCCATAAGTTTGAGGTAAGTGTCCTCTTGCCCTATGCCCTTTCTTACTACATATAAATATGTTTTTGGTGAATATTACCCAAAGGACAAGTCACAGTCTAGACATCCACTACCCGTGCCCACCTTTCTCACTGCAAAGTAGCATCAGCCCAAGATGCTTGTTTCTACTGCTAAACACCATTCTTTATTAATCCAAATGAAACTCAAACATTTTCATTGGAATCAAAGACCTACGTCTAGTGGAAATATGGACCTGGACGTTAGACCTCCTTCATGAAGTGCATTTATTTCCCTACATCCACACAATATTTTCCTTGTCCTCTTTTGCCATAAGTTGAATCCTTTCTAGTAGGGTTATCTATGCTTCATTGCATAACCATTTAGGAACTTTTCCAAGTTTTTAGCAACATCTGAAGCATCAATGTCAATATAGTTATGAGTTATGCAAATGGAATAATGAGTATTGAAAAACATTTATAGAGATTGCTGTGCCCCTGGTTTGTGCTTAAGCTTTTACCTTGTAGGAAGTTGTCTTCATTTTAGGTGTTTGCAAGTGCCATTTGTGCATCAGAGAAGATTGGCAATGGAGATTGAAATTGGCTTCCCCAGGGGAATAGATTGTAGTTGACATCCACCAGAAGAAACTGTGAGGCTAACTTGCATAAAATGGAACACTGCACGTGTCATAGTGAAGCTCCATGGAAACTTTGACTATGACATCATAAAGGGCCAGGTTCTGCTGTGACAGTATCACTGCTCATTCAAGTCTTGAACCTCTTCAAGGAAGCATCAGAAGATAGATTTTGCTTCCCCTGTCATCTGAGGGTTCATGGAAACCCCAGGAGGGTTAATGGGTCATGTCAAGAAAGGTAGTCAGAGGCAGGTTTAAAGCTTATGGCAGAAAATAACACTAAAAGCACAAAAGTCACATCAAATTTAATGCAAGGTACAAGATGATCATAAGTTTGAGGTAAGTGTCCTCTTGCCCTATGCCCTTTCTTACTACATATAAATATGTTTTTGGTGAATATTACCCAAAGGACAAGTCACAGTCTAGACATCCACTACCCGTGCCCACCTTTCTCACTGCAAAGTAGCATCAGCCCAAGATGCTTGTTTCCACTGCTAAACACCATTCTTTATTAATCCAAATGAAACTCAAACATTTTCATTGGAATCAAAGACCTACGTCTAGTGGAAATATGGACCTGGACGTTAGACCTCCTTCATGAAGTGCATTTATTTCCCTACATCCACCCAATATTTTCCTTGTCCTCTTTTGCCATAAGTTGAATCCTTTCTAGTAGGGTTATCTATGCTTCATTGCATAACCATTTAGGACATTTTCCAAGTTTTTAGCAACATCTGAAGCATCAATGTCAATGTAGTTATGAGTTATGCAAATGGAAAAATGAGTATTGAAAAACATTAATAGAGATTGCTGTTCCCCTGGTTTGTGCTTAAGATTTTACCTTGTAGGGAGTTGTTTTCATTTTAGGTGTTTGCAAGTGCCATTTGTGTATCAGAGAAGATTGGCAATGGAGATTGAAATTGGCTTCCCCAGGGGAATAGATTCTAGTTGACATCCACCAGAAGAAACTGTGAGGCTAACTTGCACAAAATGGAACACTGCACGTGCCATAGCGAAGCTCCATGGAAACTTTGACTATGACATCATAAAGGGCCAGGTTCTGCTGTGACAGTATCACTGCTCATTCAAGTCTTGAACCTCTTCAAGGAAGCATCAGAAGATAGATTTTTCTTCCCCTGTCATCTGAGGGTTCATGGAAACCCCAGGAGGGTTAATGGGTCATGTCAAGAAAGGTAGTCAGAGGCAGGTCTAAAGCTTATGGCAGAAAATAACACTAAAAGCACAAAAGTCACATCAAATTTAATGCAAGGTAGAAGATGACCATAAGTTTGAGGTAAGTGTCCTCTTGCCCTATGCCCTTTCTTACTACATATAAATATGTTTTTGGTGAATATTACCCAAAGGACAAGTCACAGTCTAGACATCCACTACCCGTGCCCACCTTTCTCACTGCAAAGTAGCATCAGCCCAAGATGCTTGTTTCCACTGCTAAACACCATTCTTTATTAATCCAAATGAAACTCAAACATTTTCATTGGAATCAAAATCCTACGTCTAGTGGAAATATGGACCTGGACGTTAGACCTCCTTCATGAAGTGCATTTATTTCCCTACATCCACCCAATAGTTTCCTTGTCCTCTTTTGCCATAAGTTTAATCCTTTCTAGTAGGGTTATCTATGCTTCATTGCATAACCATTTAGGAAATTTTCCAAGTTTTTAGCAACATCTGAAGCATCAATGTCAATGTAGTTATGAGTTATGCAAATGGAAAAATGAGTATTGAAAAAAATTTATAGAGATTGCTGTGCCCCTGGTTTGTGCTTAAGCTTTTACCTTGTAGGGAGTTGTTTTCATTTTAGGTGTTTGCAAGTACCATTTGTGTATCAGAGAAGATTGGCAATGGAGATTGAAATTGGCTTCCCCAGGGGAATAGATTGTAGTTGACATCCACCAGAAGAAACTGTGAGGCTAACTTGCACAAAATGGAACACTGCACGTGCCATAGCGAAGCTCCATGGAAACTTTGACTATGACATCATAAAGGGCCAGGTTCTGCAGTGACAGTATCACTGCTCATTCAAGTCTTGAACCTCTTCAAGGAAGCATCAGAAGATAGATTTTGCTTCCCCTGTCATCTGAGGGTTCATGGAAACCCCAGGAGGGTTAATGGGTCATGTCAAGAAAGGTAGTCAGAGCCAGGTTTAAAGCTTATGGCAGAAAATAACACTAAAAGCACAAAAGTCACATCAAATTTAATGCAAGGTAGAAGATGTCCATAAGTTTGAGGTAAGTGTCCTCTTGCCCTATGCCCTTTCTTACTACATATAAATATGTTTTTGGTGAATATTACCCAAAGGACAAGTCACAGTCTAGACATCAACTACCCGTGCCCAACTTTCTCACTGCAAAGTAGCATCAGCCCAAAATGCTTGTTTCCACTGCTTGTCACAATGGCCCATTATGACATCACAATGACACATTATGACATCACAATGACCCTTTGTCACAATGACCCATTATTACCTCACAATGACCCATTATTACCTCACAATGACCCATTATTAACTCACAATGACCCAATGTCACAATGGCCCATTATGACAACACAATAACACATTGTCCCAAGGGCCCATTATGACATCACAATGACAAATTGTCACAATGGCCCATTATGACTTCACAATGTACCATTGTCAAAAGGACCCATTATGACATCACAATGACCCATTGTCACAATGGCTCATTATGACATCACAATGACCCATTGTCATAATGGCCCATTATGACATCACAATGACCCATTGTGACAATAGACCATTATGACATCTCAATAAATCATTGTCGCAATGGCCCATTATGACATCACAATGGACCATTATGACATCAATGTGACCCATTGTCACAATGGCCCATTATGACATCACAATGACCCATTGACAAAATGGCCCATTATAACATCACAATGGCCCATTTTGACATCACAATGACCCATTGTCACAATGGCCCATTATGACATCACAATGACCCATTGTCACAATGGCCCATTATGACATCACAATGACCCATTATGACATCACAATGACCCATTGTCACAATGGCCCATTATGACATCACAATGACCCATTATTACCTCACAATGACCCATTGTCACAATGGCGCATTATGACAACACAACGACACATTGTCACAATGGCCCATTATGACATCACATTGACCCATTGTCACAATGGCCCATTATGACATCACAATGGCCCATTATGACATTACAATGACCCATTGTCACAATGACCCATTATGACATCACAATGACCCATTGTCACAATGACCCATTATGACATCACAATGGCCCATTATGACATCACAATGACCCATTGTCACAATGGCCCATTAAGACATCACAATGACCCATTGTCACAATGGCCCATTATGACATCAAAATGACCCATTATGACTTCACAATGACCCATTATGACATCACCATTACCCATTATTACCTCACAATGACCCAATGTCACAATGGCCCATTATGACATCACAATGACCCATTGTCACAATGGCCCATTATGACATCACAATGACCCATTGTGACATCACAATGACACATTGTCACAATGGCCCATTATGACATCACAATGACAAATTGTCACAATGGCCCATTATGGGATCACAATGACCCATTCTCCCAATGGCCCATTATGACATCAGAATGACAAATAGTCACAATGGCCCATTATGACATCACAATGACCCATTGTCACAATGGCCCATTATGACATCACAATGACCCATTGTCACAATGGCCCATTATGACATCACAATGACCCATTGTCACAATGGCCCATTATGACATCACAATGACCCATTGTCACAATGGCCCATTATGACATCACAATGACCAATTGTCACAATGGCCCATTATGACATCACAATGACCCATTGTCACAATGGCCCATTATGACATCACAATGACCCATGGTCACAATCGCCCATTATGACATTACAATGACCCATTGTCACAATGGCCCATTATGACATCACAATGACCCATTGTCACAATGGCCCATTATGACATTACAATGACCCATTGTCACAATGGCCCATTATGACATCACAATGACAAATTGTCACAATGGCCCATTATGACATCACAATGACCCATTGTCACAATGGCCCATTATGACATCACAATGACCCATTGTCACAATGGCCCATTATGACATCACAATGACCCATTATGACATCATAATGACCCATTGTAAAAATGGCCCATTATGACATCACAATGACCCATTATGACATCACAATAAACCATTGTCACAATGGCCCATTATGACATCACAATGACCCATTGTCACAATGACCCATTATGACATCACAATGACCCATTGTCACAATGGCCCATTATGACATCACAATGGCCCATTATTACATCACAATGACCCATTATGACATCACAATAACCCATTGTCACAATGGCCCATTATGACATCACAATGACCCATTATGACATCACAATGACCCATTGTCACAATGGCCCATTATGACATCACAATGACCGATTGTCGCAATGGCCCATTATGACATCACAATGACCCATTGTCACAATAGCCCATTATGACATCACAATGACCCACTATGACATCACAATGACCCATTATGACATCACAATGGCCCATTATGACATCAGAATGACCCATTATGACATCATAATGACCCATTGTCACAATGGCCCATTATGACATCACAATGACCCATTATGACATCACAATGACCCATTGTCACAATGGCCCATTATGACATCACAATGGCCCATTATGACATCACAATGACAATTGTCACAATAGCCCATTATGACATCAAAATGACCCATTATGACATCATAATGAACCATTGTCACAATAGCCCATTATGACATCACAATGACCGATTGTCGCAATGGCCCATTATGACATCACAATGACCCATTGTCACAATAGCCCATTATGACATCACAATGACCCACTATGACATCACAATGACCCATTATGACATCACAATGGCCCATTATGACATCAGAATGACCCATTATGACATCATAATGACCCATTGTCACAATGGCCCATTATGACATCACAATGACCCATTATGACATCACAATGACCCATTGTCACAATGGCCCATTATGACATCACAATGGCCCATTATGACATCACAATGACAATTGTCACAATAGCCCATTATGACATCAAAATGACCCATTATGACATCATAATGAACCATTGTCACAATAGCCCATTATGACATCACAATGACCCATTATGACATCACAATGACCCATTGTCACAATGGCCCATTATGACATCACAATGGTCCCATTATGACATCACAATGACCCATTGTCACAATAGCCCATTATGACATCACAATGACCCATTGTCACAATGGCCCATTATGACATCACAATGACCCATTGTCACAATGGCCCATTATGACATCACAATGACCCATTGTCACAATGGCCCATTATGACATCACAATGGCCCATTATGACATCACAATGACCCATTGTCACAATGGTCCATTATGACATCACAATGACCCATTATGACATCATAATGACCAATTGTCACAATGGTTCATTATGACATCACAATGACCCATTGTCACAATGGCCCATTATGACATCACAATGACCAGTTGTCACAATAGCCCATTATGACATCACAATGACCCATTATGACATCATAATGAACCATTGTCACAATAGCCCATTATGACATCACAATGACCCATTGTCACAATGGCCCATTTTGACATCACATAGACCCATTATGACATCACAATGACCCATTGTCACAATGGCCCATTATGACATCACAATGACCCATTATGACATCACAATGACCCATTGTCACAATGGCCCATTATGACATCACAATGGTCCCATTATGACATCACAATGACCCATTGTCACAATAGCCCATTATGACATCACAATGACCCATTGTCACAATGGCCCATTATGACATCACAATGACCCATTGTCACAATTGCCCATTATGACATCACAATGGCCCATTATGACATCACAATGACCCATTGTCACAATGGCCCATTATGACATCACAATGGCCCATTGTCACAATGGCCCATTATGACATCACAATGGCCCATTATGACATCACAATGACCCATTGTCACAATGGTCCATTATGACATCACAATGACCCATTGTCACAATGGCCCATTATGACATCACAATGACCCATTGTCACAATAGCCCATTATGACATCACATTGACCCATTATGACATCACAATGACCCATTGTCACAATGGCCCATTATGACATCACAATGACCCTTTATGACATCACAATGACCCATTGTCACAATGGCCCATTATGACATCACAATGGCCCATTATGACATCATAATGACCAATTGTCACAATGGCCCATTATGACATCACAATGACCCATTGTCACAATGGCCCATTATGACATCACAATGACCCATTATCACAATGGCCCATTATGACATCACAATGACCCATTGTCACAATGGCCCATTTTGACATCACAATGGCCCATTATGACATCACAATGACCCATTGTCACAATGGTCCATTATGACATCACAATGGCCCATTATGACATCATAATGACCAATTGTCACAATGGCCCATTATGACATCACAATGACCCATTGTCACAATGGCTCATTATGACATCACATTGACCCATTGTCACAATGGCCCATTATGACATCACAATGACCCATTGTCACAATGGCCCATTATGACATCACAATGACCAATTGTCACAATGGCCCATTATGACATCACAATGACCCATTGTCACAATGGCCCATTATGACATCACAATGGCACATTATGACATCATAATGACCAATTGTCACAATGGCCCATTATGACATCACAATGACCCATTGTCACAATGGCCCATTATGACATCACAATGGCCCATTATGACATCACAATGACCCATTATCACAATGGCCCATTATGACATCACAATGACCCATTGTCACAATGGCCCATTATGACATCACAATGGCCCATTATGACATCACAATGACCCATTGTCACAATGGTCCATTATGACATCACAATGACCCATTGTCACAATGGCCCATTATGACATCACAATGGCCCATTGTCACAATGGCCCATTATGACATCACATTGACCCATTGTCACAATGGCCCATTATGACATCACAATGACCCATTGTCACAATGGCCCATTATGACATCACAATGGCCCATTATGACATCACAATGACCCATTGTCACAATGGTCCATTATGACATCACAATGACCCATTGTCACAATGGCCCATTATGACATCACAATGGCCCATTGTCACAATGGCCCATTATGACATCACATTGACCCATTGTCACAATGGCCCATTATGACATCACAATGACCCATTGTCACAATGGCCCATTATGACATCACATTGACCCATTGTCACAATGGCCCATTATAACATCACAATGACCCATTGTCACAATGGCCCATTATGACATCACAATGACCCATTGTCACAATGGCCCATTATGACATCACAATGGCCCATTATGACATCATAATGACCAATTGTCACAATGGCCCATTATGACATAACAATGACCCATTATGACATCACAATGGCCCATTATGACATCACAATGGCCCATTATGACATCACAATGACCCATTGTCACAATGGCCCATTATGACATCACAATGACCCATTGTCACAATGGCCCATTATGACATCACAATGACCCATTGTCACAATGGCCCATTATGACATCACAATGACCCATTATGACATCATAATGACCCATTGTCACAATGGCCCATTATGACATCACAATGACCCATTGTCACAATGGCCCATTATGACATCACAATGACCCATTGTCACAATGGCCCATTATGACATCACAATGACCCATTATTACCTCACAATGACCCATTGTCACAATGGCCCATTATGACAACACAACGACACATTGTCACAATGGCCCATGATGACATCACATTGACCCATTGTCACAAAGGCCCATTATGACATCACAATGGCCCATTATGACATTACAATGACCCATTGTCACAATGACCCATTATGACATCACAATGACCCATTGTCACAATGGCCCATTATGACATCACAATGACCCATTATTACCTCACAATGACCCATTGTCACAATGGCCCATTATGACAACACAACGACACATTGTCACAATGGCCCATGATGACATCACATTGACCCATTGTCACAATGGCCCATTATGACATCACAATGGCCCATTATGACATTACAATGACCCATTGTCACAATGACCCATTATGACATCACAATGACCCATTGTCACAATGGCCCATTATGACATCACAATGACCCATTGTCACAATGGCCCATTATGACATCACAATGGCCCATTATGACATTACAATGACCCATTGTCACAATGACCCATTATGACATCACAATGACCCATTGTCACAATGACCCATTATGACATCACAATGGCCCATTATGACATCACAATGACCCATTGTCACAATGGCCCATTATGACATTACAATGACCCATTGTCACAATGGCCCATTATGACATCACAATGACCCATTGTCACAATGGCCCATTATGACATTACAATGACCCATTGTCACAATGGCCCATTATGACATCACAATGACCCATTGTCACAATGGCCCATTATGACATCACAATGACCCATTGTCACAATGGCCCATTATGACATCACAATGACCCATTGTCACAATGGCCCATTATGACATCACAATGACCCATTATGACATCATAATGACCCATTGTCACAATAGCCCATTATGACATCACAATGACCCATTATGACATCACAATAAACCATTGTCACAATGGCCCATTATGACATCACAATGACCCATTGTCACAATGACCCATTATGACATCACAATGACCCATTGTCACAATGGCCCATTATGACATCACAATGGCCCATTATTACATCACAATGACCCATTATGACATCACAATAACCCATTGTCACAATGGCCCATTATGACATCACAATGACCCATTGTCACAATGGCCCATTATGACATCACAATGGCCCATTATGACATCACAATGACCCATTGTCACAATGGTCCATTATGACATCACAATGACCCATTATTACCTCACAATGACCCATTGTCACAATGGCCCATTATGACAACACAATGACACATTGTCACAATGGCCCATTATGACATCACATTGACCCATTGTCACAATGGCCCATTATGACATCACAATGGCCCATTATGACATTACAATGACCAATTGTCACAATGACCCATTGTCACAATGACCCATTGTCACAATGACCCATTATGACATCACAATGACCCATTGTCACAATGGCCCATTATGACATCACAATGACAAATTGTCACAATGGCCCATTATGAGATCACAATGACACATTCTCCCAATGGCCCCTTATGACATCAGAATGACAAATAGTCACAATGGCCCATTATGACATCACAATGACCCATTGTCACAATGGCCCATTATGACATCACAATGACCCATTGTCACAATGGCCCATTATGACATCACAATGACCCATTGTCACAATGGCCCATTATGACATCACAATGACCCATTGTCACAATAGCCCATTATGACATCACAATGACCCACTATGACATCACAATGACCCATTATGACATCACAATGGCCCATTATGACATCAGAATGACCCATTATGACATCAGAATGACCCATTGTCACAATGGCCCATTATGACATCACAATGACCCATTATGACATCACAATGACCCATTGTCACAATGGCCCATTATGACATCACAATGGTCCCATTATGACATCACAATGACCAATTGTCACAATAGCCCATTATGACATCACAATGACCCATTATGACATCATAATGAACCATTGTCACAATAGCCCATTATGACATCACAATGACCCATTGTCACAATGGCCCATTTTGACATCACAATGACCCATTGTCACAATGGCCCATTTTGACATCACAATGACCCATTATGACATCACAATGACCCATTGTCACAATGGCCCATTATGACATCACAATAACCCATTATGACATCACAATGACCCATTGTCCAATGGTCCATTATGACATCACAATGGTCCCATTATGACATCACAATGACCCATTGTCACAATAGCCCATTATGACATCACAATGACCCATTGTCACAATGGCCCATTATGACATCACAATGACCCATTGTCACAATGGCCCATTATGACATCACAATGGCCCATTATGACATCACAATGGCCCATTATGACATCACAATGACCCATTGTCACAATGGCCCATTATGACATCACAATGACCCATTGTCACAATGGCCCATTATGACATCACAATGGCCCATTGTCACAATGGCCCATTATGACATCACAATGACCCATTGTCACAATAGCCCATTATGACATCACATTGACCCATTATGACATCACAATGGCCCATTATGACATCAGAATGACCCATTATGACATCAGAATGACCCATTGTCACAATGGCCCATTATGACATCACAATGACCCATTATGACATCACAATGACCCATTGTCACAATGGCCCATTATGACATCACAATGACCGATTGTCACAATGGCCCATTATGACATCAAAATGACCCATTGTCACAATAGCCCATTATGACATCACAAAGACCCACTATGACATCACAATGACCCATTATGACATCACAATGGCCCATTATTACATCAGAATGACCCATTATGACATCATAATGACCCATTGTCACAATGGCCCATTATGACATCACAATGACCAATTATGACATCACAATGGTCCATCATGACATCACAATGACCCATTGTCACAATGGCCCATTATGACATCACAATGACCCATTGTCACAATAGCCCATTATGACATCACATTGACCCATTATGACATCACAATGACCCATTGTCACAATGGCCCATTATGACATCACAATGACCCTTTATGACATCACAATGACCCATTGTCACAATGGCCCATTATGACATCACAATGGCCCATTATGACATCACAATGACCCATTGTCACAATGGTCCATTATGACATCACAATGACCCATTATGACATCAAAATGACCAATTGTCACAATGGCCCATTATGACATCACAATGACCCATTGTCACAATGGCCCATTATGACATCACAATGACCAATTGTCACAATAGCCCATTATGACATCACAATGACCCATTATGACATCATAATGAACCATTGTCACAATAGCCCATTATGACATCACAATGACCCATTGTCACAATGGCCCATTTTGACATCACATAGACCCATTATGACATCACAATGACCCATTGTCACAATGGCCCATTATGACATCACAATGACCCATTATGACATCACAATGACCCATTGTCACAATGGCCCATTATGACATCACAATGGTCCCATTATGACATCACAATGACCCATTGTCACAATAGCCCATTATGACATCACAATGACCCATTGTCACAATGGCCCATTATGACATCACAATGACCCATTGTCACAATGGCCCATTATGACACCACAATGGCCCATTATGACATCACAATGACCCATTGTCACAATGGCCCATTATGACATCACAATGGCCCATTGTCACAATGGCCCATTATGACATCACAATGGCCCATTATGACATCACAATGACCCATTGTCACAATGGTCCATTATGACATCACAATGACCCATTGTCACAATGGCCCATTATGACATCACAATGACCCATTGTCACAATAGCCCATTATGACATCACATTGACCCATTATGACATCACAATGACCCATTGTCACAATGGCCCATTATGACATCACAATGACCCTTTATGACATCACAATGACCCATTGTCACAATGGCCCATTATGACATCACAATGGCCCATTATGACATCATAATGACCAATTGTCACAATGGCCCATTATGACATCACCATGACCCATTGTCACAATGGCCCATTATGACATCACAATGACCCATTATCACAATGGCCCATTATGACATCACAATGACCCATTGTCACAATGGCCCATTATGACATCACAATGGCCCATTATGACATCACAATGACCCATTGTCACAATGGTCCATTATGACATCACAATGGCCCATTATGACATCACAATGACCCATTGTCACAATGGCCCATTATGACATCACAATGACCCATTGTCACAATAGCCCATTATGACATCACATTGACCCATTGTCACAATGGCCCATTTTGACATCACAATGACCCATTATGACATCACAATGACCCATTGTCACAATGGCCCATTATGACATCACAATAACCCATTATGACATCACAATGACCCAATGTCACAATGGCCCGTTATGACATCACAAAGGTCCCATTATGACATCACAATGACCCATTGTCACAATAGCCCATTATGACATCACAATGACCCATTGTCACAATGACCCATTATGACATCACAATGACCCATTGTCACAATGGCCCATTATGACATCACAATGGCCCATTATGACATCACAATGACCCATTGTCACAATGGCCCATTATGACATCACAATGACCCATTGTCACAATGGCCCATTATGACATCACAATGGCCCATTATGACATCACAATGACCCATTGTCACAATGGTCCATTATGACATCACAATGACCCATTGTCACAATGGCCCATTATGACATCACAATGACCCATTGTCACAATAGCCCATTATGACATCACATTGACCCATTATGACATCACAATGACCCATTGTCACAATGGCCCATTATGACATCACAATGACCCATTATGACATCACAATGACCCATTATGACATCACAATGGCCCATTATGACATCAGAATGACCCATTATGACATCAGAATGACCCATTGTCACAATGGCCCATTATGACATCACAATGACCCATTATGACATCACAATGACCCATTGTCACAATGGCCCATTATGACATCACAATGACCGATTGTCACAATGGCCCATTATGACATCACAATGACCCATTGTCACAATAGCCCATTATGACATCACAATGACCCACTATGACATCACAATGACCCATTATGACATCACAATGGCCCATTATGACATCAGAATGACCCATTTTGACATCATAATGACCCATTGTCACAATGGCCCATTATGACATCACAATGATCAATTATGACATCACAATGACCCATTGTCACAATGGCCCATTATGACATCACAATGGTCCCATTATGACATCACAATGACCAATTGTCACAATGGCCCATTATGACATCACAATGACCCATTATGACATCATAATGAACCATTGTCACAATAGCCCATTATGACATCACAATGACCCATTGTCACAATGGCCCATTTTGACATCACATAGACCCATTATGACATCACAATGACCCATTGTCACAATGGCCCATTATGACATCACAATGACCCATTATGACATCACAATGACCCATTGTCACAATGGCCCATTATGACATCACAATGGTCCCATTATGACATCACAATGACCCATTGTCACAATAGCCCATTATGACATCACAATGACCCATTGTCACAATGGCCCATTATGACATCACAATGACCCATTGTCACAATGGCCCATTTTGATATCACATAGACCCATTATGACATCACAATGACCCATTGTCACAATGGCCCATTATGACATCACAATGACCCATTATGACATCACAATGACCCATTGTCACAATGGCCCATTATGACATCACAATGGTCCCATTATGACATCACAATGACCCATTGTCACAATAGCCCATTATGACATCACAATGACCCATTGTCACAATGGCCCATTATGACATCACAATGACCCATTGTCACAATGGCCCATTATGACATCACAATGGCCCATTATGACATCACAATGACCCATTGTCACAATGGCCCATTATGACATCACAATGGCCCATTGTCACATTGGCCCATTATGACATCACAATGGCCCATTATGACATCACAATGACCCATTGTCACAATGGTCCATTATGACATCACAATGACCCATTGTCACAATGGCCCATTATGACATCACAATGACCCATTGTCACAATAGCCCATTATGACATCACATTGACCCATTATGACATCACAATGACCCATTGTCACAATGGCCCATTATGACATCACAATGACCCTTTATGACATCACAATGACCCATTGTCACAATGGCCCATTATGACATCACAATGGCCCTTTATGACATCACAATGACCCATTGTCACAATGGTCCATTATGACATCACAATGACCCATTATGACATCAAAATGACCAATTGTCACAATGGCCCATTATGACATCACAATGACCCATTGTCACAATGGCCCATTATGACATCACAATGACCAATTGTCACAATAGCCCATTATGACATCACAATGACCCATTATGACATCATAATGAACCATTGTCACAATAGCCCATTATGACATCACAATGACCCATTGTCACAATGGCCCATTTTGACATCACATAGACCCATTATGACATCACAATGACCCATTGTCACAATGGCCCATTATGACATCACAATGACCCATTATGACATCACAATGACCCATTGTCACAATGGCCCATTATGACATCACAATGGTCCCATTATGACATCACAATGACCCATTGTCACAATAGCCCATTATGACATCACAATGACCCATTGTCACAATGGCCCATTATGACATCACAATGACCCATTGTCACAATGGCCCATTATGACACCACAATGGCCCATTATGACATCACAATGACCCATTGTCACAATGGCCCATTATGACATCACAATGGCCCATTGTCACAATGGCCCATTATGACATCACAATGGCCCATTATGACATCACAATCACCCATTGTCACAATGGTCCATTATGACATCACAATGACCCATTGTCACAATGGCCCATTATGACATCACAATGACCCATTGTCACAATAGCCCATTATGACATCACATTGACCCATTATGACATCACAATGACCCATTGTCAAAATGGCCCATTATGACATCACAATGACCCTTTATGACATCACAATGACCCATTGTCACAATGGCCCATTATGATATCACAATGGCCCATTATGACATCATAATGACCAATTGTCACAATGGCCCATTATGACATCACCATGACCCATTGTCACAATGGCCCATTATGACATCACAATGACCCAATATCACAATGGCCCATTATGACATCACAATGACCCATTGTCACAATGGCCCATTATGACATCACAATGGCCCATTATGACATCACAATGACCCATTGTCACAATGGTCCATTATGACATCACAATGGCCCATTATGACATCACAATGACCCATTGTCACAATGGCCCATTATGACATCACAATGACCCATTGTCACAATAGCCCATTATGACATCACATTGACCCATTGTCACAATGGCCCATTTTGACATCACAATGACCCATTATGACATCACAATGACCCATTGTCACAATGGCCCATTATGACATCACAATAACCCATTATGACATCACAATGACCCATTGTCACAATGGCCCATTATGACATCACAAAGGTCCCATTATGACATCACAATGACCCATTGTCACAATAGCCCATTATGACATCACAATGACCCATTGTCACAATGACCCATTATGACATCACAATGACCCATTGTCACAATGGCCCATTATGACATCACAATGGCCCATTATGACATCACAATGACCCATTGTCACAATGGCCCATTATGACATCACAATGACCCATTGTCACAATGGCCCATTATGACATCACAATGGCCCATTATGACATCACAATGACCCATTGTCACAATGGTCCATTATGACATCACAATGACCCATTGTCACAATGGCCCATTATGACATCACAATGACCCATTGTCACAATAGCCCATTATGACATCACATTGACCCATTATGACATCACAATGACCCATTGTCACAATGGCCCATTATGACATCACAATGACCCATTATGACATCACAATGACCCATTATGACATCACAATGGCCCATTATGACATCAGAATGACCCATTATGACATCAGAATGACCCATTGTCACAATGGCCCATTATGACATCACAATGACCCATTATGACATCACAATGACCCATTGTCACAATGGCCCATTATGACATCACAATGACCGATTGTCACAATGGCCCATTATGACATCACAATGACCCATTGTCACAATAGCCCATTATGACATCCCAATGACCCACTATGACATCACAATGACCCATTATGACATCACAATGGCCCATTATGACATCAGAATGACCCATTTTGACATCATAATGACCCATTGTCACAATGGCCCATTATGACATCACAATGACCAATTATGACATCACAATGACCCATTGTCACAATGGCCCATTATGACATCACAATGGTCCCATTATGACATCACAATGACCAATTGTCACAATAGCCCATTATGACATCACAATGACCCATTATGACATCATAATGAACCATTGTCACAATAGCCCATTATGACATCACAATGACCCATTGTCACAATGGCCCATTTTGACATCACATAGACCCATTATGACATCACAATGACCCATTGTCACAATGGCCCATTATGACATCACAATGACCCATTATGACATCACAATGACCCATTGTCACAATGGCCCATTATGACATCACAATGGTCCCATTATGACATCACAATGACCCATTGTCACAATGGCCCATTATGAAATCACAATGACCCATTGTCACAATGGCCCATTATGACATCACAATGGCCCATTATGACATCACAATGACCCATTGTCACATTGGGCCATTATGACATCACAATGGCCCATTGTCACAATGGCCCATTATGACATCACAATGGCCCATTATGACATCACAATGACCCATTGTCACAATGGTCCATTATGACATCACAATGACCCATTGTCACAATGGCCCATTATGACATCACAATGACCCATTGTCACAATAGCCCATTATGACATCACATTGACCCATTATGACATCACAATGACCCATTGTCACAATGGCCCATTATGACATCACAATGACCCTTTATGACATCACAATGACCCATTGTCACAATGGCCCATTATGACATCACAATGGCCCATTATGACATCACAATGACCCATTGTCACAATGGTCCATTATGACATCACAATGACCCATTATGACATCATAATGACCAATTGTCACAATGGCCCATTATGACATCACAATGACCCATTGTCACAATGGCCCATTATGACATCACAATGACCAATTGTCACAATAGCCCATTATGACATCACAACCACCCATTATGACATCATAATGAACCATTGTCACAATAGCCCATTATGACATCACAATGACCCATTATGACATCATAATGAACCATTGTCACAATAGCCCATTATGACATCACAATGACCCATTGTCACAATGGCCCATTTTGACATCACATAGACCCATTATGACATCACAATGACCCATTGTCACAATGGCCCATTATGACATCACAATGACCCATTATGACATCACAATTACCCATTGTCACAATGGCCCATTATGACATCACAATGGTCCCATTATGACATCACAATGACCCATTGTCACAATAGCCCATTATGACATCACAATGACCCATTGTCACAATGGCCCATTATGACATCACAATGACCCATTGTCACAATAGCCCATTATGACATCACAATGACCCATTGTCACAATGGCCCATAATGACATCACAATGACCCATTGTCACAATGGCCCATTATGACATCACAATGGTCCATTATGACATCACAATGACCCATTGTCACAATGGCCCATTATGACATCACAATGGCCCATTGTCACAATGGCCCATTATGACATCACAATGACCCTTTATGACATCACAATGACCCATTGTCACAATGGCCCATTATGACATCATAATGACCCATTATCACAATGGCCCATTATGACATCACAATGACCCATTGTCACAATGGCCCATTATGACATCACAATGACCCATTATCACAATGGCCCATTATGACATCACAATGACCCATTGTCACAATGGCCCATTATGACATCACAATGGCCCATTATGACATCACAATAACCCATTGTCACAATGGTCCATTATGACATCACAATGGCCCATTATGACATCACAATGACCCATTGTCACAATGGCCCATTATGACATCACAATGACCCATTGTCACAATGGCCCATTATGACATCATAATGACCCATTATCACAATGGCCCATTATGACATCACAATGACCCATTGTCACAATGGCCCATTATGACATCACAATGACCCATTATCACAATGGCCCATTATGACATCACAATGACCCATTGTCACAATGGCCCATTATGACATCACAATGGCCCATTATGACATCACAATGACCCATTGTCACAATAGCCCATTATGACATCACATTGACCCATTGTCACAATGGCCCATTTTGACATCACAATGACCCATTGTCACAATGGCCCATTATGACATCACAATGACCCATTGTCACAATGGCCCATTATGACTTCACAATGACCCATTGTCACAATGGCCCATTATGACATCACAATGGCCCATTATGACATCATAATGACCAATTGTCACAATGGCCCATTATGACTTCACAATGACCCATTGTCACAATGGCCCATTATGACATCACAATGGCCCATTATGACATCATAATGACCAATTGTCACAATGGCCCATTATGACATCACAATGGCCGATTGTCACAATGGCCCATTATGACATCACAATGACCCATTGTCACAATAGCCCATTATGACATCACAATGACCCATTATGACATCACAATGACCGATTATGACATCACAATGGCCCATTATGACATCAGAATGACCCATTATGACATCAGAATGACCCATTGTCACAATGGCCCATTATGACATCACAATGACCCATTATGACATCACAATGACCCATTGTCACAATGGCCCATTATGACATCACAATGACCGATTGTCACAATGGCCCATTATGACATCACAATGACCCATTGTCACAATAGCCCATTATGACATCACAATGACCCACTATGACATCACAATGACCCATTATGACATCACAATGGCCCATTATGACATCATAATGAACCATTGTCACAATAGCCCATTATGACATCACAATGACCCATTGTCACAATGGCCCATTTTGACATCACATAGACCCATTATGACATCACAATGACCCATTGTCACAATGGCCCATTATGACATCACAATGACCCATTATGACATCACAATGACCCATTGTCACAATGGTACATTATGACATCACAATGGTCCCATTATGACATCACAATGACCCATTGTCACAATAGCCCATTATGACATCACAATGACCCATTGTCACAATGGCCCATTATGACATCACAATGACCCATTGTCACAATGGCCCATTATGGCATCACAATGGCCCATTATGACATCACAATGACCCATTGTCACAATGGCCCATTATGACATCACAATGGCCCATTATGACATCACAATGACCCATTGTCACAATGGCCCATTATGACATCACAATGGCCCATTGTCACAATGGCCCATTATGACATCACAATGGCCCATTATGACATCACAATGACCCATTGTCACAATGGTCCATTATGACATCACAATGACCCATTGTCACAATGGCCCATTATGACATCACAATGACCCATTGTCACAATAGCCCATTATGACATCACATTGACCCATTATGACATCACAATGACCCATTGTCACAATGGCCCATTATGACATCACAATGACCCTTTATGACATCACAATGACCCATTGTCACAATGGCCCATTATGACATCACAATGACCCATTGTCACAATGGCCCATTATGACATCATAATGACCCATTATCACAATGGCCCATTATGACATCACAATGACCCATTGTCACAATGGCCCATTAAGACATCACAATGACCCATTATCACAATGGCCCATTATGACTTCACAATGACCGATTGTCACAATGGCCCATTATGACATCACAATGGCCCATTATGACATCACAATGACCCATTGTCACAATGGTCCATTATGACATCACAATGGCCCATTATGACATCACAATGACCCATTGTCACAATGGCCCATTATGACATCACAATGACCCATTGTCACAATAGCCCATTATGACATCACATTGACCCATTGTCACAATGGCCCATTTTGACATCACAATGACCCATTGTCACAATGGCCCATTATGACATCACAATGACCCATTGTCACAATGGCCCATTATGACATCACAATGACCCATTGTCACAATGGCCCATTATGACATCACAATGGCCCATTATGACATCATAATGGCCGATTGTCACAATGGCCCATTATGACATCACAATGACCCATTGTCACAATAGCCCATTATGACATCACAATGACCCATTATGACATCACAATGACCCATTATGACATCACAATGGCCCATTATGACATCAGAATGGCCCATTATGACATCAGAATGACCCATTGTCACAATGGCCCATTATGACATCACAATGACCCATTATGACATCACAATGACCCATTGTCACAATGGCCCATTATGACATCACAATGACCGATTGTCACAATGGCCCATAATGACATCACAATGACCCATTGTCACAATAGCCCATTATGACATCACAATGACCCACTATGACATCACAATGACCCATTATGACATCACAATGGCCCATTATGACATCAGAATGACCCATTATGACATCATAATGACCCATTGTCACAATGGCCCATTATGACATCACAATGACCCATTATGACATCACAATGACCCATTGTCACAAGGGCCCATTATGACATCACAATGGTCCCATTATGACATCACAATGACCAATTGTCACAATAGCCCATTATGACATCACAATGACCCATTATGATATCATAATGAACCATTGTCACAATAGCCCATTATGACATCACAATGACCCATTGTCACAATGGCCCATTTTGACAACACAATGACCCATTATGACATCACAATGACCCATTGTCACAATGGCCCATTATGACATCACAATGACCCATTGTCACAATGGCCCATTATGACATCACAATGGTCCCATTATGACATCACAATGACCCATTGTCACAATAGCCCATTATGACATCACAATGACCCATTGTCACAATGGCCCATTATGACATCTCAATGACCCATTGTCACAATGGCCCATTATGACATCACAATGACCCATTGTCACAATGGCCCATTATGACATCACAATGACCCATTGTCACAATGGCCCATTATGACATCACAATGACCCATTGTCACAATAACCCATTATGACATCACATTGACCCATTATGACATCACAATGACCCATTGTCACAATGGCCCATTATGACATCACAATGACCCATTATGACATCACAATGACCCATTGTCACAATGGCCCATTATGACATCACAATGGCCCATTATGACATCACAATGGTACATTGTCACAATGGCCCATTATGACATCACAATGACCCATTATGACATCACAATGACCCATTGTCACAATGACCCATTATGACATCACAATGACCCATTGTCACAATGGCCCATTATGACATCACAATGGCCGATTGTCACAATGGCCCATTATGACATCACAATGACCCATTGTCACAATAGCCCATTATGACATCACAATGACCCATTATGACATCACAATGACCCATTATGACATCACAATGGCCCATTATGACATCAGAATGACCCATTATGACATCAGAATGACCCATTGTCACAATGGCACATTATGACATCACAATGACCCATTATGACATCACAATGACCCATTGTCACAATGGCCCATTATGACATCACAATGACCGATTGTCACAATGGCCCATTATGACATCACAATGACCCATTGTCACAATAGCCCATTATGACATCACAATGACCCACTATGACACCACAATGACCCATTATGACATCACAATGGCCCATTATGACATCAGAATGACCCATTATGACATCATAATGACCCATTGTCACAATGGCCCATTATGACATCACAATGACCCATTATGACATCATAATGACCCATTGTCACAATGGCCCATTATGACATCACAATGGTCCCATTATGACATCACAATGACCAATTGTCACAATAGCCCATTATGACATCACAATGACCCATTATGACATCATAATGAACCATTGTCACAATAGCTCATTATGACATCACAATGACCCATTGTCACAATGGCCCATTTTGACATCACAATGACCCATTATGACATCACAATGACCCATTGTCACAATGGCCCATTATGACATCACAATGACCCATTATGACATCACAATGACCCATTGTCACAATGGCCCATTATGACATCACAATGGTCCCATTATGACATCACAATGACCCATTGTCACAATAGCCCATTATGACATCACAATGACCCATTGTCACAATGGCCCATTATGACATCACAATGACCCATTGTCACAATGGCCCATTATGACATCACAATGGCCCATTATGACATCACAATGACCCATTGTCACAATGGCCCATTATGACATCACAATGGCCCATTATGACATCACAATGACCCATTGTCACAATGGCCCATTATGACATCACAATGGTCCCATTATGACATCACAATGACCAATTGTCACAATAGCCCATTATGACATCACAATGACCCATTATGACATCATAATGAACCATTGTCACAATAGCCCATTATGACATCACAATGACCCATTGTCACAATGGCCCATTATGACATCACAATGGCCCATTATGACATCACAATGACCCATTGTCACAATAGCCCATTATGACATCACAATGACCCATTGTCATAATGGCCCATTATGACATCACAATGACCCATTGTCACAATGGCCCATTATGACATCACAATGACCCATTGTCACAATGGCCCATTATGACATCACAATGGACCATTATGACATCACAATGACCCATTGTCACAATGGTCCATTATGACATCACAATGACCCATTGTCACAATGGCCCATTATGACATCACAATGATCCATTATGACATCATAATGACCCATTGTCACAATGGCCCATTATGACATCACAATGGCCCATTGTCACAATGGCCCATTATGACATCACAATGGCCCATTATGACATCACAATGACCCATTGTCAGAATGGCCCATTATGACATCACAATGGGCCATTATGACATCACAATGACCCATTGTCACAATGGCCCATTATGACAACACAATGACCCATTGTCACAATGGCCCATTATGACATCACAATGACCCATTGTCACAATGGCCCATTATGACATCACAATGACCCATTGTCACAATGGCCCATTATGACATCACAATGACCCATTGTCACAATGGCCCATTATGACATCACAATGACCCACTGTCACAATAACCCATTATGACATCACATTGACCCATTATGACATCACAATGACCCATTGTCACAATGGCCCATTATGACATCACAATGACCCATTATGATATCACAATGGCCCATTGTCACAATGGCCCATTATGACATCACAATGACCCATTATGACATCATAATGATCCATTGTCACAATAGCCCATTATGACATCACAATGACCCATTGTCACAATGGCCCATTTTGACATCACAATGACCCATTATGACATCACAATGACCCATTGTCACAATGGCCCATTATGACATCACAATGACCCATTATGACATCACAATGACCCATTGTCACAATGGCCCATTATGACATCACAATGGTCCCATTATGACATCACAATGACCCATTGTCACAATAGCCCATTATGACATCACAATGACCCATTGTCACAATGGCCCATTATGACATCACAATGACCCATTGTCACAATGGCCCATTATGACATCACAATGGCCCATTATGACATCACAATGACCCATTGTCACAATGGCCCATTATGACATCACAATGGCCCATTGTCACAATGGCCCATTATGACATCACAATGGCCCATTATGACATCACAATGACCCATTGTCACAATGGTCCATTATGACATCACAATGACCCATTGTCACAATGGCCCATTATGACATCACAATGACCCATTGTCACAATGGCCCATTATGACATCACAATGGCCCATTATGACATCACAATGACCCATTGTCACAATGGCCCATTATGACATCACAATGGCCCATTGTCACAATGGCCCATTATGACATCACAATGGCCCATTATGACATCACAATGACCCATTGTCACAATGGTCCATTATGACATCACAATGACCCATTGTCACAATGGTCCATTATGACATCACAATGGCCCATTATGACATCACAATGACCCATTGTCACAATGGCCCATTATGACATCACAATGACCCATTGTCACAATGGCCCATTATGACATCACATTGACCCATTGTCACAATGGCCCATTTTGACATCACAATGACCCATTGTCACAATGGCCCATTATGACATCACAATGACCCATTGTCACAATGGCCCATTATGACATCACAATGACCCATTGTCACAATGGCCCATTATGACATCACAATGGCCCATTATGACATCATAATGACCAATTGTCACAATGGCCCATTATGACATCACAATGGCCGATTGTCACAATGGCCCATTATGACATCACAATGACCCATTGACACAATAGCCCATTATGACATCACAATGACCCATTATGACATCACAATGACCCATTGTCACAATGGCCCATTATGACATCACAATGACCCATTATGACATCACAATGACCCATTATGACATCACAATGACCCATTGTCACAATGGCCCATTATGACATCACAATGACCGATTGTCACAATGGCCCATTATGACATCACAATGACCCATTGTCACAATAGCCCATTATGACATCACAATGACCCACTATTACATCACAATGACCCATTATGACATCACAATGGCCCATTATGACATCAGAATGACCCATTATGACCTCATAATGACCCATTGTCACAATGGCCCATTATGACATCACAATGACCCATTATGACATCACAATGACCCATTGTCACAATGGCCCATTATGACATCACAATGGTCCCATTATGACATCACAATGACCAATTGTCACAATAGCCCATTATGACATCACAATGACCCATTATGACATCATAATGAACCATTGTCACAATAGCCCATTATGACATCACAATGACCCATTGTCACAATGGCCCGTTTTGACATCACAATGACCCATTATGACATCACAATGACCCATTGTCACAATGGCCCATTATGACATCACAATGACCCATTATGACATCACAATGACCCATTGTCACAATGGCCCATTATGCCATCACAATGGTCCCATTATGACATCACAATGACCCATTGTCACAATAGCCCATTATGACATCACAATGACCCATTGTCACAATGGCCCATTATGACATCACAATGACCCATTGTCACAATGGCCCATTATGACATCACAATGGTCCCATTATGACATCACAATGGCCCATTATGACATCAGAATGACCCATTATGACATCATAATGACCCATTGTCACAATGGCCCATTATGACATCACAATGACCCATTATGACATCACAATGACCCATTGTCACAATGGCCCATTAAGACATCACAATGGTCCCATTATGACATCACAATGACCAATTGTCACAATAGCCCATTATGACATCACAATGACCCATTATGACATCATAATGAACCATTGTCACAATAGCCCATTATGACATCACAATGACCCATTGTCACAATGGCCCATTTTGACATCACAATGACCCATTATGACATCACAATGACCCATTGTCACAATGGCCCATTATGACATCACAATGACCCATTATGACATCACAATGACCCATTGTCACAATGGCCCATTATGACATCACAATGGTCCCATTATGACATCACAATGACCCATTGTCACAATAGCCCATTATGACATCACAATGACCCATTGTCACAATGGCCCATTATGACATCACAATGACCCATTGTCACAATGGCCCATTATGACATCACAATGGCCCATTATGACATCACAATGACCCATTGTCACAATGGCCCATTATGACATCACAATGGCCCATTGTCACAATGGCCCATTATGACATCACAATGGCCCATTATGACATCACAATGACCCATTGTCACAATGGCCCATTATGACATCACAATGACCCATTGTCACAATAGCCCATTATGACATCACATTGACCCATTATGACATCACAATGACCCATTGTCACAATGGCCCATTATGACATCACAATGACCCATTATGACATCACAATGACCCATTATGACATCACAATGGCCCATTAAGACATCAGAATGACCCATTATGACATCACAATGACCCATTGTCACAATGGCCCATTATGACATCACAATGACCCATTATGACATCACAATGACCCATTGTCACAATGGCCCATTATGACATCACAATGACCGATTGTCACAATGGCCCATTATGACATCACAATGACCCATTGTCACAATAGCCCATTATGACATCACAATGACCCACTATGACATCACAATGACCCATTATGACATCACAATGGCCCATTATGACATCAGAATGACCCATTATGACATCATAATGACCCATTGTCACAATGGCCCATTATGACATCACAATGACCCATTATGACATCACAATGACCCATTGTCACAATGGCCCATTATGACATCACAATGGTCCCATTATGACATCACAATGACCCATTGTCACAATGGTCCATTATGACATCACAATGACCCATTGTCACAATGGTCCATTATGACATCACAATGGCCCATTATGACATCACAATGACCCATTGTCACAATGGCCCATTATGACATCACAATGACCCATTGTCACAATGGCCCATTATGACATCACATTGACCCATTGTCACAATGGCCCATTTTGACATCACAATGACCCATTGTCACAATGGCCCATTATGACATCACAATGACCCATTGTCACAATGGCCCATTATGACATCACAATGACCCATTGTCACAATGGCCCATTATGACATCACAATGGCCCATTATGACATCATAATGACCAATTGTCACAATGGCCCATTATGACATCACAATGGCCGATTGTCACAATGGCCCATTATGACATCACAATGACCCATTGACACAATAGCCCATTATGACATCACAATGACCCATTATGACATCACAATGACCCATTATGACATCACAATGGCCCATTATGACATCAGAATGACCCATTATGACATCACAATGACCCATTGTCACAATGGCCCATTATGACATCACAATGACCCATTATGACATCACAATGACCCATTGTCACAATGGCCCATTATGACATCACAATGACCGATTGTCACAATGGCCCATTATGACATCACAATGACCCATTGTCACAATAGCCCATTATGACATCACAATGACCCACTATGACATCACAATGACCCATTATGACATCACAATGGCCCATTATGACATCACAATGGCCCATTATGACATCACAATGACCCATTGTCACAATGGCCCATTATGACATCACAATGACCCATTATGACATCACAATGACCCATTGTCACAATGGCCCATTATGACATCACAATGGTCCCATTATGACATCACAATGACCAATTGTCACAATAGCCCATTATGACATCACAATGACCCATTATGACATCATAATGAACCATTGTCACAATAGCCCATTATGACATCACAATGACCCATTGTCACAATGGCCCGTTTTGACATCACAATGACCCATTATGACATCACAATGACCCATTGTCACAATGGCCCATTATGACATCACAATGACCCATTATGACATCACAATGACCCATTGTCACAATGGCCCATTATGACATCACAATGGTCCCATTATGACATCACAATGACCCATTGTCACAATAGCCCATTATGACATCACAATGACCCATTGTCACAATGGCCCATTATGACATCACAATGGCCCATTGTCACAATGGCCCATTATGACATCACAATGGGCCATTATGAAATCACAATGACCCATTGTCACAATGGTCCATTATGACATCACAATGACCCATTGTCACAATGGCCCATTATGACATCACAATGACCCATTGTCACAATAGCCCATTATGACATCACATTGACCCATTATGACATCACAATGACCCATTGTCACAATGGCCCATTATGACATCACAATGACCCTTTATGACATCACAATGACCCATTGTCACAATGGCCCATTATGACATCACAATGACCCATTGTCACAATGGCCCATTATGACATCATAATGACCCATTATCACAATGGCCCATTATGACATCACAATGACCCATTGTCACAATGGCCCATTATGACATCACAATGACCCATTATCACAATGGCCCATTATGACATCACAATGACCCATTGTCACAATGGCCCATTATGACATCACAATGGCCCATTATGACATCACAATGACCCATTGTCACAATGGTCCATTATGACATCACAATGGCCCATTATGACATCACAATGACCCATTGTCACAATGGCCCATTATGACATCACAATGACCCATTGTCACAATAGCCCATTATGACATCACATTGACCCATTGTCACAATGGCCCATTTTGACATCACAATGACCCATTGTCACAATGGCCCATTATGACATCACAATGACCCATTGTCACAATGGCCCATTATGACATCACAATGACCCATTGTCACAATGGCCCATTATGACATCACAATGGCCCATTATGACATCATAATGACCAATTGTCACAATGGCCCATTATGACATCACAATGGCCGATTGTCACAATGGCCCATTATGACATCACAATGACCCATTGTCACAATAGCCCATTATGACATCACAATGACCCATTATGACATCACAATGACCCATTATGACATCACAATGGCCCATTATGACATCAGAATGACCCATTATGACATCAGAATGACCCATTGTCACAATGGCCCATTATGACATCACAATGACCCATTATGACATCACAATGACCCATTGTCACAATGGCCCATTATGACATCACAATGACCGATTGTCACAATGGCCCATTATGACATCACAATGACCCATTGTCACAATAGCCCATTATGACATCACAATGACCCACTATGACATCACAATGACCCATTATGACATCACAATGGCCCATTATGACATCACAATGACCCATTGTCACAATGGTCCATTATGACATCACAATGACCCATTGTCACAATGGCCCATTATGACATCACAATGGCCCATTATGACATCACAATGCCCCATTGTCACAATAGCCCATTATGACATCACAATGACCCATTGTCACAATGGCCCATTATGACATCACAATGACCCATTGTCACAATGGCCCATTATGACATCACAATGGCCCATTATGACATCACAATGACCCATTGTCACAATAGCCCATTATGACATCACAATGACCCATTGTCATAATGGCCCATTATGACATCACAATGACCCATTGTCACAATGGCCCATTATGACATCACAATGACCCATTGTCACAATGGCCCATTATGACATCACAATGGACCATTATGACATCACAATGACCCATTGTCACAATGGTCCATTATGACATCACAATGACCCATTGTCACAATGGCCCATTATGACATCACAATGATCCATTATGACATCATAATGACCCATTGTCACAATTGCCCATTATGACATCACAATGGCCCATTGTCACAATGGCCCATTATGACATCACAATGGCCCATTATGACATCACAATGACCCATTGTCAGAATGGCCCATTATGACATCACAATGGGCCATTATGACATCACAATGACCCATTGTCACAATGGCCCATTATGACAACACAATGACCCATTGTCACAATGGCCCATTATGACATCACAATGACCCATTGTCACAATGGCCCATTATGACATCACAATGACCCATTGTCACAATGGCCCATTATGACATCACAATGACCCATTGTCACAATGGCCCATTATGACATCACAATGACCCACTGTCACAATAACCCATTATGACATCACATTGACCCATTATGACATCACAATGACCCATTGTCACAATGGCCCATTATGACATCACAATGACCCATTATGACATCACAATGGCCCATTGTCACAATGGCCCATTATGACATCACAATGACCCATTATGACATCATAATGAACCATTGTCACAATAGCCCATTATGACATCACAATGACCCATTGTCACAATGGCCCATTTTGACATCACAATGACCCATTATGACATCACAATGACCCATTGTCACAATGGCCCATTATGACATCACAATGACCCATTATGACATCACAATGACCCATTGTCACAATGGCCCATTATGACATCACAATGGTCCCATTATGACATCACAATGACCCATTGTCACAATAGCCCATTATGACATCACAATGACCCATTGTCACAATGGCCCATTATGACATCACAATGACCCATTGTCACAATGGCCCATTATGACATCACAATGGCCCATTATGACATCACAATGACCCATTGTCACAATGGCCCATTATGACATCACAATGGCCCATTGTCACAATGGCCCATTATGACATCACAATGGCCCATTATGACATCACAATGACCCATTGTCACAATGGTCCATTATGACATCACAATGACCCATTGTCACAATGGCCCATTATGACATCACAATGACCCATTGTCACAATGGCCCATTATGACATCACAATGGCCCATTATGACATCACAATGACCCATTGTCACAATGGCCCATTATGACATCACAATGGCCCATTGTCACAATGGCCCATTATGACATCACAATGGCCCATTATGACATCACAATGACCCATTGTCACAATGGTCCATTATGACATCACAATGACCCATTGTCACAATGGTCCATTATGACATCACAATGGCCCATTATGACATCACAATGACCCATTGTCACAATGGCCCATTATGACATCACAATGACCCATTGTCACAATGGCCCATTATGACATCACATTGACCCATTGTCACAATGGCCCATTTTGACATCACAATGACCCATTGTCACAATGGCCCATTATGACATCACAATGACCCATTGTCACAATGGCCCATTATGACATCACAATGACCCATTGTCACAATGGCCCATTATGACATCACAATGGCCCATTATGACATCATAATGACCAATTGTCACAATGGCCCATTATGACATCACAATGGCCGATTGTCACAATGGCCCATTATGACATCACAATGACCCATTGACACAATAGCCCATTATGACATCACAATGACCCATTATGACATCACAATGACCCATTATGACATCACAATGGCCCATTATGACATCACAATGACCCATTATGACATCACAATGACCCATTGTCACAATGGCCCATTATGACATCACAATGACCCATTATGACATCACAATGACCCATTATGACATCACAATGACCCATTGTCACAATGGCCCATTATGACATCACAATGACCGATTGTCACAATGGCCCATTATGACATCACAATGACCCATTGTCACAATAGCCCATTATGACATCACAATGACCCACTATTACATCACAATGACCCATTATGACATCACAATGGCCCATTATGACATCAGAATGACCCATTATGACCTCATAATGACCCATTGTCACAATGGCCCATTATGACATCACAATGACCCATTATGACATCACAATGACCCATTGTCACAATGGCCCATTATGACATCACAATGGCCCATTATGACATCACAATGACCCATTGTCACAATGGCCCATTATGACATCACAATGGCCCATTGTCACAATGGCCCATTATGACATCACAATGGCCCATTATGACATCACAATGACCCATTGTCACAATGGTCCATTATGACATCACAATGACCCATTGTCACAATGGTCCATTATGACATCACAATGGCCCATTATGACATCACAATGACCCATTTTCACAATGGCCCATTATGACATCACAATGACCCATTGTCACAATGGCCCATTATGACATCACATTGACCCATTGTCACAATGGCCCATTTTGACATCACAATGACCCATTGTCACAATGGCCCATTATGACATCACAATGGCCCATTCTCACAATGGCCCATTATGACATCACAATGACCCATTGTCACAATGGCCCATTATGACATCACAATGACCCATTGTCAAAATGGCCCATTATGACATCACAATGATCCATTATGACACCATAATGACCCATTGTCACAATGGCCCATTATGACATCACAATGACCCATTGTCACAAAGGCCCATTATGAGATCACAATGACCCATTCTCCCAATGGCCCATTATGACATCAGAATGACAAATTGTCACAATGGCCCATTATGACATCAGAATGAACCATTGTCAAAAGGACCCATTATGACATCACAATGACCCATTGTCACAATGGCCCATTATGACATCACAATGACCCATTGTCACAATGGCCCATTTTGACATCACAATGGCCCATTATGACATCACAATGACCCATTGTCACAATGGCCCATTATGACATCACAATGGTCCCATTATGACATCACAATGGCCCATTATGACATCAGAATGACCCATTATGACATCAGAATGACCCATTATGACATCATAATGACCCATTGTCACAATGGCCCATTATGACATCACAATGACCCATTATGACATCACAATGACCCATTGTCACAATGGCCCATTAAGACATCACAATGGTCCCATTATGACATCACAATGACCAATTGTCACAATAGCCCATTATGACATCACAATGACCCATTATGACATCATAATGAACCATTGTCACAATAGCCCATTATGACATCACAATGACCCATTGTCACAATGGCCCATTTTGACATCACAATGACCCATTATGACATCACAATGACCCATTGTCACAATGGCCCATTATGACATCACAATGACCCATTATGACATCACAATGACCCATTGTCACAATGGCCCATTATGACATCACAATGGTCCCATTATGACATCACAATGACCCATTGTCACAATAGCCCATTATGACATCACAATGACCCATTGTCACAATGGCCCATTATGACATCACAATGACCCATTGTCACAATGGCCCATTATGACATCACAATGGCCCATTATGACATCACAATGACCCATTGTCACAATGGCCCATTATGACATCACAATGGCCCATTGTCACAATGGCCCATTATGACATCACAATGGCCCATTATGACATCACAATGACCCATTGTCACAATGGTCCATTATGACATCACAATGACCCATTGTCACAATGGCCCATTATGACATCACAATGACCCATTGTCACAATAGCCCATTATGACATCACATTGACCCATTATGACATCACAATGACCCATTGTCACAATGGCCCATTATGACATCACAATGACCCATTATGACATCACAATGACCCATTATGACATCACAATGGCCCATTATGACATCAGAATGACCCATTATGACATCACAATGACCCATTGTCACAATGGCCCATTATGACATCACAATGACCCATTATGACATCACAATGACCCATTGTCACAATGGCCCATTATGACATCACAATGACCGATTGTCACAATGGCCCATTATGACATCACAATGACCCATTGTCACAATAGCCCATTATGACATCACAATGACCCACTATGACATCACAATGACCCACTATGACATCACAATGGCCCATTATGACATCAGAATGACCCATTATGACATCATAATGACCCATTGTCACAATGGCCCATTATGACATCACAATGACCCATTATGACATCACAATGACCCCTTGTCACAATGGCCCATTATGACATCACAATGGTCCCATTATGACATCACAATGACCAATTGTCACAATAGCCCATTATGACATCACAATGACCCATTATGACATCATAATGAACCATTGTCACAATAGCCCATTATGACATCACAATGACCCATTGTCACAATGACCCATTATGACATCACAATGACCCATTGTCACAATGGCCCATTATGACATCACAATGACCCATTATGACATCACAATGACCCATTGTCACAATGGCCCATTATGACATCACAATGGTCCCATTATGACATCACAATGACCCATTGTCACAATAGCCAATTATGACATCACAATGACCCATTGTCACAATGGCCCATTATGACATCACAATGACCCATTGTCACAATGGCCCATTATGACATCACAATGGCCCATTATGACATCACAATGGCCCATTATGACATCACAATGGCCCATTGTCACAATGGCCCATTATGACATCACAATGGCCCATTATGACATCACAGTGACCCATTGTCACAATGGTCCATTATGACATCACAATGACCCATTGTCACAATGGCCCATTATGACATCACAATGACCCATTGTCACAATAGCCCATTATGACATCACATTGACCCATTATGACATCACAATGACCCATTGTCACAATGGCCCATTATGACATCACAATGACCCTTTATGACATCACAATGACCCATTGTCACAATGGCCCATTATGACATCACAATGGCCCATTATGACATCACAATGACCCATTGTCACAATGGTCCATTATGACATCACAATGACCCATTATGACATCATAATGACCAATTGTCACAATGGCCCATTATGACATCACAATTACCCATTGTCACAATGGCCCATTATGACATCACAATGACCCATTATCACAATGGCCCATTATGACATCACAATGACCCATTATGACATCACAATGGCCCATTGTCACAATGGTCCATTATGACATCACAATGGCCCATTATGACATCACAATGACCCATTGTCACAATGGCCCATTATGACATCACAATGGCCCATTATGACATTACAATGACCCATTGTCACAATGACCCATTGTCACAATGACCCATTATGACATCACAATGGCCCATTATGACATCATAATGACCAATTGTCACAATGGCCCATTATGACATCACAATGACCCATTGTAACAATGGCCCATTATGACATCATAATGACCAATTGTCACAATGGCCCATTATGACATCACAATGACCCATTGTAACAATGGCCAATTATGACATCAAAATGGCCCATTATGACATCACAATGACCCATTGTCACAATGGCCCATTATGACATCACAATGGCCCATTATTACATCACAATGACCCATTATGACATCACAATAACCCATTGTCACAATGGCCCATTATGACATCACAATGACCCATTGTCACAATGGCCTATTATGACATCACAATGACCCATTGTCACAATGGCCCATTATGACATCACAATGACCCATTGTCACAATGGCCCATTATGACATCACAATGACCCATTATGACATCACAAAGACCCATTGTCACAATGGCCCATTATGACATCACAATGACCCATTATTACCTCACAATGACCCATTATCACAATGGCCCATTATGACAACACAATGACACATTGTCACAATGGCCCATTATGACATCACAATGACCCATTGTCACAATGGCCCATTATGACATCACAATGACCCATTGTCACAATGGCCCATTATGACATCACAATGACCCATTGTCACAATAGCCCATTATGACATCACATTGACCCATTATGACATCACAATGACCCATTGTCACAATGGCCCATTATGACATCACAATAACCCATTATGACATCACAATGACCCATTGTCACAATGGCCCATTATGACATCACAATGGTCCCATTATGACATCACAATGACCCATTGTCACAATAGCCCATTATGACTTCACAATGACCCATTGTCACAATGGCCCATTATGACATCACAATGACCCATTGTCACAATGGCCCATTATGACATCACAATGGCCCATTATGACATCACAATGACCCATTGTCACAATGGCCCATTATGACATCACAATGACCCATTGTCACAATGGCCCATTATGACATCACAATGGCCCATTATGACATCACAATGACCCATTGTCACAATGGCCCATTATGACATCACAATGACCCATTGTCACAATGGCCCATTATGACATCACAATGGCCCATTATGACATCACAATGACCCATTGTCACAATGGTCCATTATGACATCACAATGACCCATTGTCACAATGGCCCATTATGACATCACAATGACCCATTGTCACAATAGCCTATTATGACATCACATTGACCCATTATGACATCACAATGACCCATTGTCACAATGGCCCATTATGACATCACAATGACCCATTATGACATCACAATGACCCATTATGACATCACAATGGCCCATTATGACATCAGAATGACCCATTATGACATCAGAATGACCCATTGTCACAATGGCCCTTTATGACATCACAATGACCCATTATGACATCACAATGACCCATTGTCACAATGGCCCATTATGACATCACAATGACCGATTGTCACAATGGCCCATTATGACATCACAATGACCCATTGTCACAATAGCCCATTATGACATCACAATGACCCACTATGACATCACAATGACCCATTATGACATCACAATGGCCCATTATGACATCAGAATGACCCATTATGACATCATAATGACCCATTGTCACAATGGCCCATTATGACATCACAATAACCAATTATGACATCACAATGACCCATTGTCACAATGGCCCATTATGACATCACAATGGTCCCATTATGACATCACAATGACCAATTGTCACAATAGCCCATTATGACATCACAATGACCCATTATGACATCATAATGAACCATTGTCACAATAGCCCATTATGACATCACACTGACCCATTGTCACAATGGCCCATTTTGACATCACATAGACCCATTATGACATCACAATGACCCATTGTCACAATGGCCCATTATGACATCACAATGACCCATTATGACATCACAATGACCCATTGTCACAATGGCCCATTATGACATCACAATGGTCCCATTATGACATAACAATGACCCATTGTCACAATAGCCCATTATGACATCACAATGACCCATTGTCACAATGGCCCATTATGACATCACAATGACCCATTGACACAATGGCCCATTATGACATCACAATGGTCCCATTATGACATCACAATGACCAATTGTCACAATAGCCCATTATGACATCACAATGACCCATTATGACATCATAATGAACCATTGTCACAATAGCCCATTATGACATCACATTGACCCATTATGACATCACAATGACCCATTGTCACAATAGCCCATTATGACATCACAATGACCCACTATGACATCACAATGACCCATTATGACATCACAATGGCCCATTATGACATCAGAATGACCCATTATGACATCACAATGACCCATTGTCACAATGGCCCATTATGACATCACAATGACCCATTATGACATCACAATGACCCATTGTCACAATGGCCCATTATGACATCACAATGGCCCATTGTCACAATGGCCCATTATGACATCACAATGACCCATTGTCACAATGGTCCATTATGACATCACAATGACCCATTGTCACAATAGCCCATTATGACATCACATTGACCCATTATGACATCACAATGACCCATTGTCACAATGGCCCATTATGACATCACAATGACCCATTATGACATCACAATGACCCATTATGACATCACAATGGCCCATTATGACATCAGAATGACCCATTGTCACAATGGCCCATTATGACATCACAATGGCCCATTATGACATCACAATGACCCATTGTCACAATGGCCCATTATGACATCACAATGGCCCATTGTCACAATGGCCCATTATGACATCACAATGGCCCATTATGACATCACAATGACCCATTATGACATCACAATGATCCATTATGACATCACAATGGCCCATTATGACATCAGAATGACCCATTATGACATCACAATGACCCATTGTCACAATGGCCCATTATGACATCACAATGACCCATTGTCACAATGGCCCATTATGACATCACAATGACCCATTGTCACAATGGCCCATTATGACATCACAATGACCCATTGTCACAATAACCCATTATGACATCACAATGACCCATTATGACATCACAATGACCCATTATGACATCACAATGGCCCATTATGACATCAGAATGACCCATTATGACATCAGAATGACCCATTGTCACAATGGCACATTATGACATCACAATGACCCATTATGACATCACAATGACCCATTGTCACAATGACCCATTATGACATCACAATGACCCATTGTCACAATGGCCCATTATGACATCACAATGGCCGATTGTCACAATGGCCCATTATGACATCACAATGACCCATTGTCACAATAGCCCATTATGACATCACAATGACCCATTATGACATCACAATGACCCATTATGACATCACAATGGCCCATTATGACATCAGAATGACCCATTATGACATCAGAATGACCCATTGTCACAATGGCACATTATGACATCACAATGACCCATTATGACATCACAATGACCCATTGTCACAATGGCCCATTATGACATCACAATGACCGATTGTCACAATGGCCCATTATGACATCACAATGACCCATTGTCACAATAGCCCATTATGACATCACAATGACCCACTATGACATCACAATGACCCATTATGACATCACAATGGCCCATTATGACATCAGAATGACCCATTATGACATTATAATGACCCATTGTCACAATGGCCCATTATGACATCACAATGACCCATTATGACATCACAATGACCCATTGTCACAATGGCCCATTATGACATCACAATGGTCCCATTATGACATCACAATGACCAATTGTCACAATAGCCCATTATGACATCACAATGACCCATTATGACATCATAATGAACCATTGTCACAATAGCCCATTATGACATCACATTGACCCATTATGACATCACAATGACCCATTGTCACAATAGCCCATTATGACATCACAATGACCCACTATGACATCACAATGACCCATTATGACATCACAATGGCCCATTATGACATCAGAATGACCCATTATGACATCACAATGACCCATTGTCACAATGGCCCATTATGACATCACAATGACCCATTATGACATCACAATGACCCATTGTCACAATGGCCCATTATGACATCACAATGGCCCATTGTCACAATGGCCCATTATGACATCACAATGACCCATTGTCACAATGGTCCATTATGACATCACAATGACCCATTGTCACAATAGCCCATTATGACATCACATTGACCCATTATGACATCACAATGACCCATTATGACATCACAATGACCCATTATGACATCACAATGACCCATTATGACATCACAATGGCCCATTATGACATCAGAATGACCCATTGTCACAATGGCCCATTATGACATCACAATGGCCCATTATGACATCACAATGACCCATTGTCACAATGGCCCATTATGACATCACAATGGCCCATTGTCACAATGGCCCATTATGACATCACAATGGCCCATTATGACATCACAATGACCCATTATGACATCACAATGACCCATTATGACATCACAATGGCCCATTATGACATCAGAATGACCCATTATGACATCACAATGACCCATTGTCACAATGGCCCATTATGACATCACAATGACCCATTGTCACAATGGCCCATTATGACATCACAATGACCCATTGTCACAATGGCCCATTATGACATCACAATGACCCATTGTCACAATAACCCATTATGACATCACAATGACCCATTATGACATCACAATGACCCATTATGACATCACAATGGCCCATTATGACATCAGAATGACCCATTATGACATCAGAATGACCCATTGTCACAATGGCACATTATGACATCACAATGACCCATTATGACATCACAATGACCCATTGTCACAATGACCCATTATGACATCACAATGACCCATTGTCACAATGGCCCATTATGACATCACAATGGCCGATTGTCACAATGGCCCATTATGACATCACAATGACCCATTGTCACAATAGCCCATTATGACATCACAATGACCCATTATGACATCACAATGACCCATTATGACATCACAATGGCCCATTATGACATCAGAATGACCCATTATGACATCAGAATGACCCATTGTCACAATGGCACATTATGACATCACAATGACCCATTATGACATCACAATGACCCATTGTCACAATGGCCCATTATGACATCACAATGACCGATTGTCACAATGGCCCATTATGACATCACAATGACCCATTGTCACAATAGCCCATTATGACATCACAATGACCCACTATGACATCACAATGACCCATTATGACATCATAATGGCCCATTATGACATCAGAATGACCCATTATGACATTATAATGACCCATTGTCACAATGGCCCATTATGACATCACAATGACCCATTATGACATCACAATGACCCATTGTCACAATGGCCCATTATGACATCACAATGGTCCCATTATGACATCACAATGACCAATTGTCACAATAGCCCATTATGACATCACAATGACCCATTATGACATCATAATGAACCATTGTCACAATAGCCCATTATGACATCACAATGACCCATTGTCACAATGGCCCATTTTGACATCACAATGACCCATTATGACATCACAATGACCCATTGTCACAATGGCCCATTATGACATCACAATGACCCATTATGACATCACAATGACCCATTGTCACAATGGCCCATTATGACATCACAATGGTCCCATTATGACATCACAATGACCCATTGTCACAATAGCCCATTATGACATCACAATGACCCATTGTCACAATGGCCCATTATGACATCACAATGACCCATTGTCACAATGGCCCATTATGACATCACAATGGCCCATTATGACATCACAATGACCCATTGTCACAATGGCCCATTATGACATCACAATGGCCCATTATGACATCACAATGACCCATTGTCACAATGGCCCATTATGACATCACAATGACCCATTATTACCTCACAATGACCCATTGTCACAATGGCCCATTATGACAACACAACGACACATTGTCACAATGGCCCATGATGACATCACATTGACCCATTGTCACAAAGGCCCATTATGACATCACAATGGCCCATTATGACATTACAATGACCCATTGTCACAATGACCCATTATGACATCACAATGACCCATTGTCACAATGGCCCATTATGACATCACAATGACCCATTATTACCTCACAATGACCCATTGTCACAATGGCCCATTATGACAACACAACGACACATTGTCACAATGGCCCATGATGACATCACATTGACCCATTGTCACAATGGCCCATTATGACATCACAATGGCCCATTATGACATTACAATGACCCATTGTCACAATGACCCATTATGACATCACAATGACCCATTGTCACAATGACCCATTATGACATCACAATGGCCCATTATGACATCACAATGACCCATTGTCACAATGGCCCATTAAGACATCACAATGACCCATTGTCACAATGGCCCATTATGACATCACAATGACCCATTGTCACAATGGCCCATTATGACATCACAATGACCCATTGTCACAATGGCCCATTATGACATCACAATGGCCCATTATGACATTACAATGACCCATTGTCACAATGACCCATTATGACATCACAATGACCCATTGTCACAATGACCCATTATGACATCACAATGGCCCATTATGACATCACAATGACCCATTGTCACAATGGCCCATTATGACATTACAATGACCCATTGTCACAATGGCCCATTATGACATCACAATGACCCATTGTCACAATGGCCCATTATGACATTACAATGACCCATTGTCACAATGGCCCATTATGACATCACAATGACCCATTGTCACAATGGCCCATTATGACATCACAATGACCCATTGTCACAATGGCCCATTATGACATCACAATGACCCATTGTCACAATGGCCCATTATGACATCACAATGACCCATTATGACATCATAATGACCCATTGTCACAATAGCCCATTATGACATCACAATGACCCATTATGACATCACAATAAACCATTGTCACAATGGCCCATTATGACATCACAATGACCCATTGTCACAATGACCCATTATGACATCACAATGACCCATTGTCACAATGGCCCATTATGACATCACAATGGCCCATTATTACATCACAATGACCCATTATGACATCACAATAACCCATTGTCACAATGGCCCATTATGACATCACAATGACCCATTGTCACAATGGCCCATTATGACATCACAATGGCCCATTATGACATCACAATGACCCATTGTCACAATGGTCCATTATGACATCACAATGACCCATTATTACCTCACAATGACCCATTGTCACAATGGCCCATTATGACAACACAATGACACATTGTCACAATGGCCCATTATGACATCACATTGACCCATTGTCACAATGGCCCATTATGACATCACAATGGCCCATTATGACATTACAATGACCAATTGTCACAATGACCCATTGTCACAATGACCCATTGTCACAATGACCCATTATGACATCACAATGACCCATTGTCACAATGGCCCATTATGACATCACAATGACAAATTGTCACAATGGCCCATTATGAGATCACAATGACACATTCTCCCAATGGCCCCTTATGACATCAGAATGACAAATAGTCACAATGGCCCATTATGACATCACAATGACCCATTGTCACAATGGCCCATTATGACATCACAATGACCCATTGTCACAATGGCCCATTATGACATCACAATGACCCATTGTCACAATGGCCCATTATGACATCACAATGACCCATTGTCACAATAGCCCATTATGACATCACAATGACCCACTATGACATCACAATGACCCATTATGACATCACAATGGCCCATTATGACATCAGAATGACCCATTATGACATCAGAATGACCCATTGTCACAATGGCCCATTATGACATCACAATGACCCATTATGACATCACAATGACCCATTGTCACAATGGCCCATTATGACATCACAATGGTCCCATTATGACATCACAATGACCAATTGTCACAATAGCCCATTATGACATCACAATGACCCATTATGACATCATAATGAACCATTGTCACAATAGCCCATTATGACATCACAATGACCCATTGTCACAATGGCCCGTTTTGACATCACAATGACCCATTATGACATCACAATGACCCATTGTCACAATGGCCCATTATGACATCACAATGACCCATTATGACATCACAATGACCCATTGTCACAATGGCCCATTATGACATCACAATGGTCCCATTATGACATCACAATGACCCATTGTCACAATAGCCCATTATGACATCACAATGACCCATTGTCACAATGGCCCATTATGACATCACAATGGCCCATTGTCACAATGGCCCATTATGACATCACAATGGGCCATTATGAAATCACAATGACCCATTGTCACAATGGTCCATTATGACATCACAATGACCCATTGTCACAATGGCCCATTATGACATCACAATGACCCATTGTCACAATGGCCCATTATGACATCACAATGGCCCATTATGACATCACAATGACCCATTGTCACAATGGTCCATTATGACATCACAATGACCCATTGTCACAATGGCCCATTATGACATCACAATGACCCATTGTCACAATAGCCCATTATGACATCACATTGACCCATTATGACATCACAATGACCCATTGTCACAATGGCCCATTATGACATCACAATGACCCATTATGACATCACAATGACCCATTATGACATCACAATGGCCCATTATGACATCAGAATGACCCATTATGACATCAGAATGACCCATTGTCACAATGGCCCATTATGACATCACAATGACCCATTATGACATCACAATGGCCCATTGTCACAATGGCCCATTATGACATCACAATGACCGATTGTCACAATGGCCCATTATGACATCACAATGACCCATTGTCACAATAGCCCATTATGACATCACAATGACCCACTATGACATCACAATGACCCATTATGACATCACAATGGCCCATTATGACATCAGAATGACCCATTTTGACATCATAATGACCCATTGTCACAATGGCCCATTATGACATCACAATGATCAATTATGACATCACAATGACCCATTGTCACAATGGCCCATTATGACATCACAATGGTCCCATTATGACATCACAATGACCAATTGTCACAATGGCCCATTATGACATCACAATGACCCATTATGACATCATAATGAACCATTGTCACAATAGCCCATTATGACATCACAATGACCCATTGTCACAATGGCCCATTTTGACATCACATAGACCCATTATGACATCACAATGACCCATTGTCAGAATGGCCCATTATGACATCACAATGGGCCATTATGACATCACAATGACCCATTGTCACAATGGCCCATTATGACAACACAATGACCCATTGTCACAATGGCCCATTATGACATCACAATGACCCATTGTCACAATGGCCCATTATGACATCACAATGACCCATTGTCACAATGGCCCATTATGACATCACAATGACCCATTGTCACAATGGCCCATTATGACATCACAATGACCCACTGTCACAATAACCCATTATGACATCACATTGACCCATTATGACATCACAATGACCCATTGTCACAATGGCCCATTATGACATCACAATGACCCATTATGACATCACAATGGCCCATTGTCACAATGGCCCATTATGACATCACAATGACCCATTATGACATCATAATGAACCATTGTCACAATAGCCCATTATGACATCACAATGACCCATTGTCACAATGGCCCATTTTGACATCACAATGACCCATTATGACATCACAATGACCCATTGTCACAATGGCCCATTATGACATCACAATGACCCATTATGACATCACAATGACCCATTGTCACAATGGCCCATTATGACATCACAATGGTCCCATTATGACATCACAATGACCCATTGTCACAATAGCCCATTATGACATCACAATGACCCATTGTCACAATGGCCCATTATGACATCACAATGACCCATTGTCACAATGGCCCATTATGACATCACAATGGCCCATTATGACATCACAATGACCCATTGTCACAATGGCCCATTATGACATCACAATGGCCCATTGTCACAATGGCCCATTATGACATCACAATGGCCCATTATGACATCACAATGACCCATTGTCACAATGGTCCATTATGACATCACAATGACCCATTGTCACAATGGCCCATTATGACATCACAATGACCCATTGTCACAATGGCCCATTATGACATCACAATGGCCCATTATGACATCACAATGACCCATTGTCACAATGGCCCATTATGACATCACAATGGCCCATTGTCACAATGGCCCATTATGACATCACAATGGCCCATTATGACATCACAATGACCCATTGTCACAATGGTCCATTATGACATCACAATGACCCATTGTCACAATGGTCCATTATGACATCACAATGGCCCATTATGACATCACAATGACCCATTGTCACAATGGCCCATTATGACATCACAATGACCCATTGTCACAATGGCCCATTATGACATCACATTGACCCATTGTCACAATGGCCCATTTTGACATCACAATGACCCATTGTCACAATGGCCCATTATGACATCACAATGACCCATTGTCACAATGGCCCATTATGACATCACAATGACCCATTGTCACAATGGCCCATTATGACATCACAATGGCCCATTATGACATCATAATGACCAATTGTCACAATGGCCCATTATGACATCACAATGGCCGATTGTCACAATGGCCCATTATGACATCACAATGACCCATTGACACAATAGCCCATTATGACATCACAATGACCCATTATGACATCACAATGACCCATTATGACATCACAATGGCCCATTATGACATCACAATGACCCATTATGACATCACAATGACCCATTGTCACAATGGCCCATTATGACATCACAATGACCCATTATGACATCACAATGACCCATTATGACATCACAATGACCCATTGTCACAATGGCCCATTATGACATCACAATGACCGATTGTCACAATGGCCCATTATGACATCACAATGACCCATTGTCACAATAGCCCATTATGACATCACAATGACCCACTATTACATCACAATGACCCATTATGACATCACAATGGCCCATTATGACATCAGAATGACCCATTATGACCTCATAAAGACCCATTGTCACAATGGCCCATTATGACATCACAATGACCCATTATGACATCACAATGACCCATTGTCACAATGGCCCATTATGACATCACAATGGCCCATTATGACATCACAATGACCCATTGTCACAATGGCCCATTATGACATCACAATGGCCCATTGTCACAATGGCCCATTATGACATCACAATGGCCCATTATGACATCACAATGACCCATTGTCACAATGGTCCATTATGACATCACAATGACCCATTGTCACAATGGTCCATTATGACATCACAATGGCCCATTATGACATCACAATGACCCATTTTCACAATGGCCCATTATGACATCACAATGACCCATTGTCACAATGGCCCATTATGACATCACATTGACCCATTGTCACAATGGCCCATTTTGACATCACAATGACCCATTGTCACAATGGCCCATTATGACATCACAATGGCCCATTCTCACAATGGCCCATTATGACATCACAATGACCCATTGTCACAATGGCCCATTATGACATCACAATGACCCATTGTCAAAATGGCCCATTATGACATCACAATGATCCATTATGACACCATAATGACCCATTGTCACAATGGCCCATTATGACATCACAATGACCCATTGTCACAATGGCCCATTATGAGATCACAATGACCCATTCTCCCAATGGCCCATTATGACATCAGAATGACAAATTGTCACAATGGCCCATTATGACATCAGAATGAACCATTGTCAAAAGGACCCATTATGACATCACAATGACCCATTGTCACAATGGCCCATTATGACATCACAATGACCCATTGTCACAATGGCCCATTTTGACATCACAATGGCCCATTATGACATCACAATGACCCATTGTCACAATGGCCCATTATGACATCACAATGGTCCCATTATGACATCACAATGGCCCATTATGACATCAGAATGACCCATTATGACATCATAATGACCCATTGTCACAATGGCCCATTATGACATCACAATGACCCATTATGACATCACAATGACCCATTGTCACAATGGCCCATTAAGACATCACAATGGTCCCATTATGACATCACAATGACCAATTGTCACAATAGCCCATTATGACATCACAATGACCCATTATGACATCATAATGAACCATTGTCACAATAGCCCATTATGACATCACAATGACCCATTGTCACAATGGCCCATTTTGACATCACAATGACCCATTATGACATCACAATGACCCATTGTCACAATGGCCCATTATGACATCACAATGACCCATTATGACATCACAATGACCCATTGTCACAATGGCCCATTATGACATCACAATGGTCCCATTATGACATCACAATGACCCATTGTCACAATAGCCCATTATGACATCACAATGACCCATTGTCACAATGGCCCATTATGACATCACAATGACCCATTGTCACAATGGCCCATTATGACATCACAATGGCCCATTATGACATCACAATGACCCATTGTCACAATGGCCCATTATGACATCACAATGGCCCATTGTCACAATGGCCCATTATGACATCACAATGGCCCATTATGACATCACAATGACCCATTGTCACAATGGTCCATTATGACATCACAATGACCCATTGTCACAATGGCCCATTATGACATCACAATGACCCATTGTCACAATAGCCCATTAAGACATCACATTGACCCATTATGACATCACAATGACCCATTGTCACAATGGCCCATTATGACATCACAATGACCCATTATGACATCACAATGACCCATTATGACATCACAATGGCCCATTATGACATCAGAATGACCCATTATGACATCACAATGACCCATTGTCACAATGGCCCATTATGACATCACAATGACCCATTATGACATCACAATGACCCATTGTCACAATGGCCCATTATGACATCACAATGACCGATTGTCACAATGGCCCATTATGACATCACAATGACCCATTGTCACAATAGCCCATTATGACATCACAATGACCCACTATGACATCACAATGACCCACTATGACATCACAATGGCCCATTATGACATCAGAATGACCCATTATGACATCATAATGACCCATTGTCACAATGGCCCATTATGACATCACAATGACCCATTATGACATCACAATGACCCCTTGTCACAATGGCCCATTATGACATCACAATGGTCCCATTATGACATCACAATGACCAATTGTCACAATAGCCCATTATGACATCACAATGACCCATTATGACATCATAATGAACCATTGTCACAATAGCCCATTATGACATCACAATGACCCATTGTCACAATGACCCATTATGACATCACAATGACCCATTGTCACAATGGCCCATTATGACATCACAATGACCCATTATGACATCACAATGACCCATTGTCACAATGGCCCATTATGACATCACAATGGTCCCATTATGACATCACAATGACCCATTGTCACAATAGCCAATTATGACATCACAATGACCCATTGTCACAATGGCCCATTATGACATCACAATGACCCATTGTCACAATGGCCCATTATGACATCACAATGGCCCATTATGACATCACAATGGCCCATTATGACATCACAATGGCCCATTGTCACAATGGCCCATTATGACATCACAATGGCCCATTATGACATCACAATGACCCATTGTCACAATGGTCCATTATGACATCACAATGACCCATTGTCACAATGGCCCATTATGACATCACAATGACCCATTGTCACAATAGCCCATTATGACATCACATTGACCCATTATGACATCACAATGACCCATTGTCACAATGGCCCATTATGACATCACAATGACCCTTTATGACATCACAATGACCCATTGTCACAATGGCCCATTATGACATCACAATGGCCCATTATGACATCACAATGACCCATTGTCACAATGGTCCATTATGACATCACAATGACCCATTATGACATCATAATGACCAATTGTCACAATGGCCCATTATGACATCACAATTACCCATTGTCACAATGGCCCATTATGACATCACAATGACCCATTATCACAATGGCCCATTATGACATCACAATGACCCATTGTCACAATGGCCCATTATGACATCACAATGGCCCATTATGACATCACAATGACCCATTGTCACAATGGCCCATTATGACATCACAATAACCCATTATGACATCACAATGACCCATTGTCCAATGGTCCATTATGACATCACAATGGTCCCATTATGACATCACAATGACCCATTGTCACAATAGCCCATTATGACATCACAATGACCCATTGTCACAATGGCCCATTATGACATCACAATGACCCATTGTCACAATGGCCCATTATGACATCACAATGGCCCATTATGACATCACAATGACCCATTGTCACAATGGCCCATTATGACATCACAATGACCCATTGTCACAATGGCCCATTATGACATCACAATGGCCCATTGTCACAATGGCCCATTATGACATCACAATGACCCATTGTCACAATAGCCCATTATGACATCACATTGACCCATTATGACATCACAATGGCCCATTATGACATCAGAATGACCCATTATGACATCAGAATGACCCATTGTCACAATGGCCCATTATGACATCACAATGACCCATTATGACATCACAATGACCCATTGTCACAATGGCCCATTATGACATCACAATGACCGATTGTCACAATGGCCCATTATGACATCAAAATGACCCATTGTCACAATAGCCCATTATGACATCACAAAGACCCACTATGACATCACAATGACCCATTATGACATCACAATGGCCCATTATTACATCAGAATGACCCATTATGACATCATAATGACCCATTGTCACAATGGCCCATTATGACATCACAATGACCAATTATGACATCACAATGGTCCATCATGACATCACAATGACCCATTGTCACAATGGCCCATTATGACATCACAATGACCCATTGTCACAATAGCCCATTATGACATCACATTGACCCATTATGACATCACAATGACCCATTGTCACAATGGCCCATTATGACATCACAATGACCCTTTATGACATCACAATGACCCATTGTCACAATGGCCCATTATGACATCACAATGGCCCATTATGACATCACAATGACCCATTGTCACAATGGTCCATTATGACATCACAATGACCCATTATGACATCAAAATGACCAATTGTCACAATGGCCCATTATGACATCACAATGACCCATTGTCACAATGGCCCATTATGACATCACAATGACCAATTGTCACAATAGCCCATTATGACATCACAATGACCCATTATGACATCATAATGAACCATTGTCACAATAGCCCATTATGACATCACAATGACCCATTGTCACAATGGCCCATTTTGACATCACATAGACCCATTATGACATCACAATGACCCATTGTCACAATGGCCCATTATGACATCACAATGACCCATTATGACATCACAATGACCCATTGTCACAATGGCCCATTATGACATCACAATGGTCCCATTATGACATCACAATGACCCATTGTCACAATAGCCCATTATGACATCACAATGACCCATTGTCACAATGGCCCATTATGACATCACAATGACCCATTGTCACAATGGCCCATTATGACACCACAATGGCCCATTATGACATCACAATGACCCATTGTCACAATGGCCCATTATGACATCACAATGGCCCATTGTCACAATGGCCCATTATGACATCACAATGGCCCATTATGACATCACAATGACCCATTGTCACAATGGTCCATTATGACATCACAATGACCCATTGTCACAATGGCCCATTATGACATCACAATGACCCATTGTCACAATAGCCCATTATGACATCACATTGACCCATTATGACATCACAATGACCCATTGTCACAATGGCCCATTATGACATCACAATGACCCTTTATGACATCACAATGACCCATTGTCACAATGGCCCATTATGACATCACAATGGCCCATTATGACATCATAATGACCAATTGTCACAATGGCCCATTATGACATCACCATGACCCATTGTCACAATGGCCCATTATGACATCACAATGACCCATTATCACAATGGCCCATTATGACATCACAATGACCCATTGTCACAATGGCCCATTATGACATCACAATGGCCCATTATGACATCACAATGACCCATTGTCACAATGGTCCATTATGACATCACAATGGCCCATTATGACATCACAATGACCCATTGTCACAATGGCCCATTATGACATCACAATGACCCATTGTCACAATAGCCCATTATGACATCACATTGACCCATTGTCACAATGGCCCATTTTGACATCACAATGACCCATTATGACATCACAATGACCCATTGTCACAATGGCCCATTATGACATCACAATAACCCATTATGACATCACAATGACCCAATGTCACAATGGCCCGTTATGACATCACAAAGGTCCCATTATGACATCACAATGACCCATTGTCACAATAGCCCATTATGACATCACAATGACCCATTGTCACAATGACCCATTATGACATCACAATGACCCATTGTCACAATGGCCCATTATGACATCACAATGGCCCATTATGACATCACAATGACCCATTGTCACAATGGCCCATTATGACATCACAATGACCCATTGTCACAATGGCCCATTATGACATCACAATGGCCCATTATGACATCACAATGACCCATTGTCACAATGGTCCATTATGACATCACAATGACCCATTGTCACAATGGCCCATTATGACATCACAATGACCCATTGTCACAATAGCCCATTATGACATCACATTGACCCATTATGACATCACAATGACCCATTGTCACAATGGCCCATTATGACATCACAATGACCCATTATGACATCACAATGACCCATTATGACATCACAATGGCCCATTATGACATCAGAATGACCCATTATGACATCAGAATGACCCATTGTCACAATGGCCCATTATGACATCACAATGACCCATTATGACATCACAATGACCCATTGTCACAATGGCCCATTATGACATCACAATGACCGATTGTCACAATGGCCCATTATGACATCACAATGACCCATTGTCACAATAGCCCATTATGACATCACAATGACCCACTATGACATCACAATGACCCATTATGACATCACAATGGCCCATTATGACATCAGAATGACCCATTTTGACATCATAATGACCCATTGTCACAATGGCCCATTATGACATCACAATGATCAATTATGACATCACAATGACCCATTGTCACAATGGCCCATTATGACATCACAATGGTCCCATTATGACATCACAATGACCAATTGTCACAATGGCCCATTATGACATCACAATGACCCATTATGACATCATAATGAACCATTGTCACAATAGCCCATTATGACATCACAATGACCCATTGTCACAATGGCCCATTTTGACATCACATAGACCCATTATGACATCACAATGACCCATTGTCACAATGGCCCATTATGACATCACAATGACCCATTATGACATCACAATGACCCATTGTCACAATGGCCCATTATGACATCACAATGGTCCCATTATGACATCACAATGACCCATTGTCACAATAGCCCATTATGACATCACAATGACCCATTGTCACAATGGCCCATTATGACATCACAATGACCCATTGTCACAATGGCCCATTTTGATATCACATAGACCCATTATGACATCACAATGACCCATTGTCACAATGGCCCATTATGACATCACAATGACCCATTATGACATCACAATGACCCATTGTCACAATGGCCCATTATGACATCACAATGGTCCCATTATGACATCACAATGACCCATTGTCACAATAGCCCATTATGACATCACAATGACCCATTGTCACAATGGCCCATTATGACATCACAATGACCCATTGTCACAATGGCCCATTATGACATCACAATGGCCCATTATGACATCACAATGACCCATTGTCACAATGGCCCATTATGACATCACAATGGCCCATTGTCACATTGGCCCATTATGACATCACAATGGCCCATTATGACATCACAATGACCCATTGTCACAATGGTCCATTATGACATCACAATGACCCATTGTCACAATGGCCCATTATGACATCACAATGACCCATTGTCACAATAGCCCATTATGACATCACATTGACCCATTATGACATCACAATGACCCATTGTCACAATGGCCCATTATGACATCACAATGACCCTTTATGACATCACAATGACCCATTGTCACAATGGCCCATTATGACATCACAATGGCCCTTTATGACATCACAATGACCCATTGTCACAATGGTCCATTATGACATCACAATGACCCATTATGACATCAAAATGACCAATTGTCACAATGGCCCATTATGACATCACAATGACCCATTGTCACAATGGCCCATTATGACATCACAATGACCAATTGTCACAATAGCCCATTATGACATCACAATGACCCATTATGACATCATAATGAACCATTGTCACAATAGCCCATTATGACATCACAATGACCCATTGTCACAATGGCCCATTTTGACATCACATAGACCCATTATGACATCACAATGACCCATTGTCACAATGGCCCATTATGACATCACAATGACCCATTATGACATCACAATGACCCATTGTCACAATGGCCCATTATGACATCACAATGGTCCCATTATGACATCACAATGACCCATTGTCACAATAGCCCATTATGACATCACAATGACCCATTGTCACAATGGCCCATTATGACATCACAATGACCCATTGTCACAATGGCCCATTATGACACCACAATGGCCCATTATGACATCACAATGACCCATTGTCACAATGGCCCATTATGACATCACAATGGCCCATTGTCACAATGGCCCATTATGACATCACAATGGCCCATTATGACATCACAATCACCCATTGTCACAATGGTCCATTATGACATCACAATGACCCATTGTCACAATGGCCCATTATGACATCACAATGACCCATTGTCACAATAGCCCATTATGACATCACATTGACCCATTATGACATCACAATGACCCATTGTCAAAATGGCCCATTATGACATCACAATGACCCTTTATGACATCACAATGACCCATTGTCACAATGGCCCATTATGATATCACAATGGCCCATTATGACATCATAATGACCAATTGTCACAATGGCCCATTATGACATCACCATGACCCATTGTCACAATGGCCCATTATGACATCACAATGACCCAATATCACAATGGCCCATTATGACATCACAATGACCCATTGTCACAATGGCCCATTATGACATCACAATGGCCCATTATGACATCACAATGACCCATTGTCACAATGGTCCATTATGACATCACAATGGCCCATTATGACATCACAATGACCCATTGTCACAATGGCCCATTATGACATCACAATGACCCATTGTCACAATAGCCCATTATGACATCACATTGACCCATTGTCACAATGGCCCATTTTGACATCACAATGACCCATTATGACATCACAATGACCCATTGTCACAATGGCCCATTATGACATCACAATAACCCATTATGACATCACAATGACCCATTGTCACAATGGCCCATTATGACATCACAAAGGTCCCATTATGACATCACAATGACCCATTGTCACAATAGCCCATTATGACATCACAATGACCCATTGTCACAATGACCCATTATGACATCACAATGACCCATTGTCACAATGGCCCATTATGACATCACAATGGCCCATTATGACATCACAATGACCCATTGTCACAATGGCCCATTATGACATCACAATGACCCATTGTCACAATGGCCCATTATGACATCACAATGGCCCATTATGACATCACAATGACCCATTGTCACAATGGTCCATTATGACATCACAATGACCCATTGTCACAATGGCCCATTATGACATCACAATGACCCATTGTCACAATAGCCCATTATGACATCACATTGACCCATTATGACATCACAATGACCCATTGTCACAATGGCCCATTATGACATCACAATGACCCATTATGACATCACAATGACCCATTATGACATCACAATGGCCCATTATGACATCAGAATGACCCATTATGACATCAGAATGACCCATTGTCACAATGGCCCATTATGACATCACAATGACCCATTATGACTTCACAATGACCCATTGTCACAATGGCCCATTATGACATCACAATGACCGATTGTCACAATGGCCCATTATGACATCACAATGACCCATTGTCACAATAGCCCATTATGACATCCCAATGACCCACTATGACATCACAATGACCCATTATGACATCACAATGGCCCATTATGACATCAGAATGACCCATTTTGACATCATAATGACCCATTGTCACAATGGCCCATTATGACATCACAATGACCAATTATGACATCACAATGACCCATTGTCACAATGGCCCATTATGACATCACAATGGTCCCATTATGACATCACAATGACCAATTGTCACAATAGCCCATTATGACATCACAATGACCCATTATGACATCATAATGAACCATTGTCACAATAGCCCATTATGACATCACAATGACCCATTGTCACAATGGCCCATTTTGACATCACATAGACCCATTATGACATCACAATGACCCATTGTCACAATGGCCCATTATGACATCACAATGACCCATTATGACATCACAATGACCCATTGTCACAATGGCCCATTATGACATCACAATGGTCCCATTATGACATCACAATGACCCATTGTCACAATGGCCCATTATGAAATCACAATGACCCATTGTCACAATGGCCCATTATGACATCACAATGGCCCATTATGACATCACAATGACCCATTGTCACATTGGGCCATTATGACATCACAATGGCCCATTGTCACAATGGCCCATTATGACATCACAATGGCCCATTATGACATCACAATGACCCATTGTCACAATGGTCCATTATGACATCACAATGACCCATTGTCACAATGGCCCATTATGACATCACAATGACCCATTGTCACAATAGCCCATTATGACATCACATTGACCCATTATGACATCACAATGACCCATTGTCACAATGGCCCATTATGACATCACAATGACCCTTTATGACATCACAATGACCCATTGTCACAATGGCCCATTATGACATCACAATGGCCCATTATGACATCACAATGACCCATTGTCACAATGGTCCATTATGACATCACAATGACCCATTATGACATCATAATGACCAATTGTCACAATGGCCCATTATGACATCACAATGACCCATTGTCACAATGGCCCATTATGACATCACAATGACCAATTGTCACAATAGCCCATTATGACATCACAACCACCCATTATGACATCATAATGAACCATTGTCACAATAGCCCATTATGACATCACAATGACCCATTATGACATCATAATGAACCATTGTCACAATAGCCCATTATGACATCACAATGACCCATTGTCACAATGGCCCATTTTGACATCACATAGACCCATTATGACATCACAATGACCCATTGTCACAATGGCCCATTATGACATCACAATGACCCATTATGACATCACAATTACCCATTGTCACAATGGCCCATTATGACATCACAATGGTCCCATTATGACATCACAATGACCCATTGTCACAATAGCCCATTATGACATCACAATGACCCATTGTCACAATGGCCCATAATGACATCACAATGACCCATTGTCACAATGGCCCATTATGACATCACAATGGTCCATTATGACATCACAATGACCCATTGTCACAATGGCCCATTATGACATCACAATGGCCCATTGTCACAATGGCCCATTATGACATCACAATGACCCTTTATGACATCACAATGACCCATTGTCACAATGGCCCATTATGACATCATAATGACCCATTATCACAATGGCCCATTATGACATCACAATGACCCATTGTCACAATGGCCCATTATGACATCACAATGACCCATTATCACAATGGCCCATTATGACATCACAATGACCCATTGTCACAATGGCCCATTATGACATCACAATGGCCCATTATGACATCACAATAACCCATTGTCACAATGGTCCATTATGACATCACAATGGCCCATTATGACATCACAATGACCCATTGTCACAATGGCCCATTATGACATCACAATGACCCATTGTCACAATGGCCCATTATGACATCATAATGACCCATTATCACAATGGCCCATTATGACATCACAATGACCCATTGTCACAATGGCCCATTATGACATCACAATGACCCATTATCACAATGGCCCATTATGACATCACAATGACCCATTGTCACAATGGCCCATTATGACATCACAATGGCCCATTATGACATCACAATGACCCATTGTCACAATAGCCCATTATGACATCACATTGACCCATTGTCACAATGGCCCATTTTGACATCACAATGACCCATTGTCACAATGGCCCATTATGACATCACAATGACCCATTGTCACAATGGCCCATTATGACTTCACAATGACCCATTGTCACAATGGCCCATTATGACATCACAATGGCCCATTATGACATCATAATGACCAATTGTCACAATGGCCCATTATGACTTCACAATGACCCATTGTCACAATGGCCCATTATGACATCACAATGGCCCATTATGACATCATAATGACCAATTGTCACAATGGCCCATTATGACATCACAATGGCCGATTGTCACAATGGCCCATTATGACATCACAATGACCCATTGTCACAATAGCCCATTATGACATCACAATGACCCATTATGACATCACAATGACCGATTATGACATCACAATGGCCCATTATGACATCAGAATGACCCATTATGACATCAGAATGACCCATTGTCACAATGGCCCATTATGACATCACAATGACCCATTATGACATCACAATGACCCATTGTCACAATGGCCCATTATGACATCACAATGACCGATTGTCACAATGGCCCATTATGACATCACAATGACCCATTGTCACAATAGCCCATTATGACATCACAATGACCCACTATGACATCACAATGACCCATTATGACATCACAATGGCCCATTATGACATCATAATGAACCATTGTCACAATAGCCCATTATGACATCACAATGACCCATTGTCACAATGGCCCATTTTGACATCACATAGACCCATTATGACATCACAATGACCCATTGTCACAATGGCCCATTATGACATCACAATGACCCATTATGACATCACAATGACCCATTGTCACAATGGTACATTATGACATCACAATGGTCCCATTATGACATCACAATGACCCATTGTCACAATAGCCCATTATGACATCACAATGACCCATTGTCACAATGGCCCATTATGACATCACAATGACCCATTGTCACAATGGCCCATTATGGCATCACAATGGCCCATTATGACATCACAATGACCCATTGTCACAATGGCCCATTATGACATCACAATGGCCCATTATGACATCACAATGACCCATTGTCACAATGGCCCATTATGACATCACAATGGCCCATTGTCACAATGGCCCATTATGACATCACAATGGCCCATTATGACATCACAATGACCCATTGTCACAATGGTCCATTATGACATCACAATGACCCATTGTCACAATGGCCCATTATGACATCACAATGACCCATTGTCACAATAGCCCATTATGACATCACATTGACCCATTATGACATCACAATGACCCATTGTCACAATGGCCCATTATGACATCACAATGACCCTTTATGACATCACAATGACCCATTGTCACAATGGCCCATTATGACATCACAATGACCCATTGTCACAATGGCCCATTATGACATCATAATGACCCATTATCACAATGGCCCATTATGACATCACAATGACCCATTGTCACAATGGCCCATTAAGACATCACAATGACCCATTATCACAATGGCCCATTATGACTTCACAATGACCGATTGTCACAATGGCCCATTATGACATCACAATGGCCCATTATGACATCACAATGACCCATTGTCACAATGGTCCATTATGACATCACAATGGCCCATTATGACATCACAATGACCCATTGTCACAATGGCCCATTATGACATCACAATGACCCATTGTCACAATAGCCCATTATGACATCACATTGACCCATTGTCACAATGGCCCATTTTGACATCACAATGACCCATTGTCACAATGGCCCATTATGACATCACAATGACCCATTGTCACAATGGCCCATTATGACATCACAATGACCCATTGTCACAATGGCCCATTATGACATCACAATGGCCCATTATGACATCATAATGACCAATTGTCACAATGGCCCATTATGACATCACAATGGCCGATTGTCACAATGGCCCATTATGACATCACAATGACCCATTGTCACAATAGCCCATTATGACATCACAATGACCCATTATGACATCACAATGACCCATTATGACATCACAATGGCCCATTATGACATCAGAATGGCCCATTATGACATCAGAATGACCCATTGTCACAATGGCCCATTATGACATCACAATGACCCATTATGACATCACAATGACCCATTGTCACAATGGCCCATTATGACATCACAATGACCGATTGTCACAATGGCCCATAATGACATCACAATGACCCATTGTCACAATAGCCCATTATGACATCACAATGACCCACTATGACATCACAATGACCCATTATGACATCACAATGGCCCATTATGACATCAGAATGACCCATTATGACATCATAATGACCCATTGTCACAATGGCCCATTATGACATCACAATGACCCATTATGACATCACAATGACCCATTGTCACAATGGCCCATTATGACATCACAATGACCCATTATGATATCATAATGAACCATTGTCACAATAGCCCATTATGACATCACAATGACCCATTGTCACAATGGCCCATTTTGACAACACAATGACCCATTATGACATCACAATGACCCATTGTCACAATGGCCCATTATGACATCACAATGACCCATTATGACATCACAATGACCCATTGTCACAATGGCCCATTATGACATCACAATGGTCCCATTATGACATCACAATGACCCATTGTCACAATAGCCCATTATGACATCACAATGACCCATTGTCACAATGGCCCATTATGACATCTCAATGACCCATTGTCACAATGGCCCATTATGACATCACAATGACCCATTGTCACAATGGCCCATTATGACATCACAATGACCCATTGTCACAATGGCCCATTATGACATCACAATGACCCATTGTCACAATAACCCATTATGACATCACATTGACCCATTATGACATCACAATGACCCATTGTCACAATGGCCCATTATGACATCACAATGACCCATTATGACATCACAATGACCCATTGTCACAATGGCCCATTATGACATCACAATGGCCCATTATGACATCACAATGGTACATTGTCACAATGGCCCATTATGACATCACAATGACCCATTATGACATCACAATGACCCATTGTCACAATGACCCATTATGACATCACAATGACCCATTGTCACAATGGCCCATTATGACATCACAATGGCCGATTGTCACAATGGCCCATTATGACATCACAATGACCCATTGTCACAATAGCCCATTATGACATCACAATGACCCATTATGACATCACAATGACCCATTATGACATCACAATGGCCCATTATGACATCAGAATGACCCATTATGACATCAGAATGACCCATTGTCACAATGGCACATTATGACATCACAATGACCCATTATGACATCACAATGACCCATTGTCACAATGGCCCATTATGACATCACAATGACCGATTGTCACAATGGCCCATTATGACATCACAATGACCCATTGTCACAATAGCCCATTATGACATCACAATGACCCACTATGACACCACAATGACCCATTATGACATCACAATGGCCCATTATGACATCAGAATGACCCATTATGACATCATAATGACCCATTGTCACAATGGCCCATTATGACATCACAATGACCCATTATGACATCATAATGACCCATTGTCACAATGGCCCATTATGACATCACAATGGTCCCATTATGACATCACAATGACCAATTGTCACAATAGCCCATTATGACATCACAATGACCCATTATGACATCATAATGAACCATTGTCACAATAGCTCATTATGACATCACAATGACCCATTGTCACAATGGCCCATTTTGACATCACAATGACCCATTATGACATCACAATGACCCATTGTCACAATGGCCCATTATGACATCACAATGACCCATTATGACATCACAATGACCCATTGTCACAATGGCCCATTATGACATCACAATGGTCCCATTATGACATCACAATGACCCATTGTCACAATAGCCCATTATGACATCACAATGACCCATTGTCACAATGGCCCATTATGACATCACAATGACCCATTGTCACAATGGCCCATTATGACATCACAATGGCCCATTATGACATCACAATGACCCATTGTCACAATGGCCCATTATGACATCACAATGGCCCATTATGACATCACAATGACCCATTGTCACAATGGCCCATTATGACATCACAATGGTCCCATTATGACATCACAATGACCAATTGTCACAATAGCCCATTATGACATCACAATGACCCATTATGACATCATAATGAACCATTGTCACAATAGCCCATTATGACATCACAATGACCCATTGTCACAATGGCCCATTATGACATCACAATGGCCCATTATGACATCACAATGACCCATTGTCACAATAGCCCATTATGACATCACAATGACCCATTGTCATAATGGCCCATTATGACATCACAATGACCCATTGTCACAATGGCCCATTATGACATCACAATGACCCATTGTCACAATGGCCCATTATGACATCACAATGGACCATTATGACATCACAATGACCCATTGTCACAATGGTCCATTATGACATCACAATGACCCATTGTCACAATGGCCCATTATGACATCACAATGATCCATTATGACATCATAATGACCCATTGTCACAATGGCCCATTATGACATCACAATGGCCCATTGTCACAATGGCCCATTATGACATCACAATGGCCCATTATGACATCACAATGACCCATTGTCAGAATGGCCCATTATGACATCACAATGGGCCATTATGACATCACAATGACCCATTGTCACAATGGCCCATTATGACAACACAATGACCCATTGTCACAATGGCCCATTATGACATCACAATGACCCATTGTCACAATGGCCCATTATGACATCACAATGACCCATTGTCACAATGGCCCATTATGACATCACAATGACCCATTGTCACAATGGCCCATTATGACATCACAATGACCCACTGTCACAATAACCCATTATGACATCACATTGACCCATTATGACATCACAATGACCCATTGTCACAATGGCCCATTATGACATCACAATGACCCATTATGATATCACAATGGCCCATTGTCACAATGGCCCATTATGACATCACAATGACCCATTATGACATCATAATGATCCATTGTCACAATAGCCCATTATGACATCACAATGACCCATTGTCACAATGGCCCATTTTGACATCACAATGACCCATTATGACATCACAATGACCCATTGTCACAATGGCCCATTATGACATCACAATGACCCATTATGACATCACAATGACCCATTGTCACAATGGCCCATTATGACATCACAATGGTCCCATTATGACATCACAATGACCCATTGTCACAATAGCCCATTATGACATCACAATGACCCATTGTCACAATGGCCCATTATGACATCACAATGACCCATTGTCACAATGGCCCATTATGACATCACAATGGCCCATTATGACATCACAATGACCCATTGTCACAATGGCCCATTATGACATCACAATGGCCCATTGTCACAATGGCCCATTATGACATCACAATGGCCCATTATGACATCACAATGACCCATTGTCACAATGGTCCATTATGACATCACAATGACCCATTGTCACAATGGCCCATTATGACATCACAATGACCCATTGTCACAATGGCCCATTATGACATCACAATGGCCCATTATGACATCACAATGACCCATTGTCACAATGGCCCATTATGACATCACAATGGCCCATTGTCACAATGGCCCATTATGACATCACAATGGCCCATTATGACATCACAATGACCCATTGTCACAATGGTCCATTATGACATCACAATGACCCATTGTCACAATGGTCCATTATGACATCACAATGGCCCATTATGACATCACAATGACCCATTGTCACAATGGCCCATTATGACATCACAATGACCCATTGTCACAATGGCCCATTATGACATCACATTGACCCATTGTCACAATGGCCCATTTTGACATCACAATGACCCATTGTCACAATGGCCCATTATGACATCACAATGACCCATTGTCACAATGGCCCATTATGACATCACAATGACCCATTGTCACAATGGCCCATTATGACATCACAATGGCCCATTATGACATCATAATGACCAATTGTCACAATGGCCCATTATGACATCACAATGGCCGATTGTCACAATGGCCCATTATGACATCACAATGACCCATTGACACAATAGCCCATTATGACATCACAATGACCCATTATGACATCACAATGACCCATTGTCACAATGGCCCATTATGACATCACAATGACCCATTATGACATCACAATGACCCATTATGACATCACAATGACCCATTGTCACAATGGCCCATTATGACATCACAATGACCGATTGTCACAATGGCCCATTATGACATCACAATGACCCATTGTCACAATAGCCCATTATGACATCACAATGACCCACTATTACATCACAATGACCCATTATGACATCACAATGGCCCATTATGACATCAGAATGACCCATTATGACCTCATAATGACCCATTGTCACAATGGCCCATTATGACATCACAATGACCCATTATGACATCACAATGACCCATTGTCACAATGGCCCATTATGACATCACAATGGTCCCATTATGACATCACAATGACCAATTGTCACAATAGCCCATTATGACATCACAATGACCCATTATGACATCATAATGAACCATTGTCACAATAGCCCATTATGACATCACAATGACCCATTGTCACAATGGCCCGTTTTGACATCACAATGACCCATTATGACATCACAATGACCCATTGTCACAATGGCCCATTATGACATCACAATGACCCATTATGACATCACAATGACCCATTGTCACAATGGCCCATTATGCCATCACAATGGTCCCATTATGACATCACAATGACCCATTGTCACAATAGCCCATTATGACATCACAATGACCCATTGTCACAATGGCCCATTATGACATCACAATGACCCATTGTCACAATGGCCCATTATGACATCACAATGGTCCCATTATGACATCACAATGGCCCATTATGACATCAGAATGACCCATTATGACATCATAATGACCCATTGTCACAATGGCCCATTATGACATCACAATGACCCATTATGACATCACAATGACCCATTGTCACAATGGCCCATTAAGACATCACAATGGTCCCATTATGACATCACAATGACCAATTGTCACAATAGCCCATTATGACATCACAATGACCCATTATGACATCATAATGAACCATTGTCACAATAGCCCATTATGACATCACAATGACCCATTGTCACAATGGCCCATTTTGACATCACAATGACCCATTATGACATCACAATGACCCATTGTCACAATGGCCCATTATGACATCACAATGACCCATTATGACATCACAATGACCCATTGTCACAATGGCCCATTATGACATCACAATGGTCCCATTATGACATCACAATGACCCATTGTCACAATAGCCCATTATGACATCACAATGACCCATTGTCACAATGGCCCATTATGACATCACAATGACCCATTGTCACAATGGCCCATTATGACATCACAATGGCCCATTATGACATCACAATGACCCATTGTCACAATGGCCCATTATGACATCACAATGGCCCATTGTCACAATGGCCCATTATGACATCACAATGGCCCATTATGACATCACAATGACCCATTGTCACAATGGCCCATTATGACATCACAATGACCCATTGTCACAATAGCCCATTATGACATCACATTGACCCATTATGACATCACAATGACCCATTGTCACAATGGCCCATTATGACATCACAATGACCCATTATGACATCACAATGACCCATTATGACATCACAATGGCCCATTATGACATCAGAATGACCCATTATGACATCACAATGACCCATTGTCACAATGGCCCATTATGACATCACAATGACCCATTATGACATCACAATGACCCATTGTCACAATGGCCCATTATGACATCACAATGACCGATTGTCACAATGGCCCATTATGACATCACAATGACTCATTGTCACAATAGCCCATTATGACATCACAATGACCCACTATGACATCACAATGACCCATTATGACATCACAATGGCCCATTATGACATCAGAATGACCCATTATGACATCATAATGACCCATTGTCACAATGGCCCATTATGACATCACAATGACCCATTATGACATCACAATGACCCATTGTCACAATGGCCCATTATGACATCACAATGGTCCCATTATGACATCACAATGACCCATTGTCACAATGGTCCATTATGACATCACAATGACCCATTGTCACAATGGTCCATTATGACATCACAATGGCCCATTATGACATCACAATGACCCATTGTCACAATGGCCCATTATGACATCACAATGACCCATTGTCACAATGGCCCATTATGACATCACATTGACCCATTGTCACAATGGCCCATTTTGACATCACAATGACCCATTGTCACAATGGCCCATTATGACATCACAATGACCCATTGACACAATAGCCCATTATGACATCACAATGACCCATTATGACATCACAATGACCCATTATGACATCACAATGGCCCATTATGACATCAGAATGACCCATTATGACATCACAATGACCCATTGTCACAATGGCCCATTATGACATCACAATGACCCATTATGACATCACAATGACCCATTGTCACAATGGCCCATTATGACATCACAATGACCGATTGTCACAATGGCCCATTATGACATCACAATGACCCATTGTCACAATAGCCCATTATGACATCACAATGACCCACTATGACATCACAATGACCCATTATGACATCACAATGGCCCATTATGACATCACAATGGCCCATTATGACATCACAATGACCCATTGTCACAATGGCCCATTATGACATCACAATGACCCATTATGACATCACAATGACCCATTGTCACAATGGCCCATTATGACATCACAATGGTCCCATTATGACATCACAATGACCAATTGTCACAATAGCCCATTATGACATCACAATGACCCATTATGACATCATAATGAACCATTGTCACAATAGCCCATTATGACATCACAATGACCCATTGTCACAATGGCCCGTTTTGACATCACAATGACCCATTATGACATCACAATGACCCATTGTCACAATGGCCCATTATGACATCACAATGACCCATTATGACATCACAATGACCCATTGTCACAATGGCCCATTATGACATCACAATGGTCCCATTATGACATCACAATGACCCATTGTCACAATAGCCCATTATGACATCACAATGACCCATTGTCACAATGGCCCATTATGACATCACAATGGCCCATTGTCACAATGGCCCATTATGACATCACAATGGGCCATTATGAAATCACAATGACCCATTGTCACAATGGTCCATTATGACATCACAATGACCCATTGTCACAATGGCCCATTATGACATCACAATGACCCATTGTCACAATAGCCCATTATGACATCACATTGACCCATTATGACATCACAATGACCCATTGTCACAATGGCCCATTATGACATCACAATGACCCTTTATGACATCACAATGACCCATTGTCACAATGGCCCATTATGACATCACAATGACCCATTGTCACAATGGCCCATTATGACATCACAATGACCCATTATCACAATGGCCCATTATGACATCACAATGACCCATTGTCACAATGGCCCATTATGACATCACAATGACCCATTATCACAATGGCCCATTATGACATCACAATGACCCATTGTCACAATGGCCCATTATGACATCACAATGGCCCATTATGACATCACAATGACCCATTGTCACAATGGTCCATTATGACATCACAATGGCCCATTATGACATCACAATGACCCATTGTCACAATGGCCCATTATGACATCACAATGACCTATTGTCACAATAGCCCATTATGACATCACATTGACCCATTGTCACAATGGCCCATTTTGACATCACAATGACCCATTGTCACAATGGCCCATTATGACATCACAATGACCCATTGTCACAATGGCCCATTATGACATCACAATGACCCATTGTCACAATGGCCCATTATGACATCACAATGGCCCATTATGACATCATAATGACCAATTGTCACAATGGCCCATTATGACATCACAATGGCCGATTGTCACAATGGCCCATTATGACATCACAATGACCCATTGTCACAATAGCCCATTATGACATCACAATGACCCATTATGACATCACAATGACCCATTATGACATCACAATGGCCCATTATGACATCAGAATGACCCATTATGACATCAGAATGACCCATTGTCACAATGGCCCATTATGACATCACAATGACCCATTATGACATCACAATGACCCATTGTCACAATGGCCCATTATGACATCACAATGACCGATTGTCACAATGGCCCATTATGACATCACAATGACCCATTGTCACAATAGCCCATTATGACATCACAATGACCCACTATGACATCACAATGACCCATTATGACATCACAATGGCCCATTATGACATCACAATGACCCATTGTCACAATGGTCCATTATGACATCACAATGACCCATTGTCACAATGGCCCATTATGACATCACAATGGCCCATTATGACATCACAATGCCCCATTGTCACAATAGCCCATTATGACATCACAATGACCCATTGTCACAATGGCCCATTATGACATCACAATGACCCATTGTCACAATGGCCCATTATGACATCACAATGGCCCATTATGACATCACAATGACCCATTGTCACAATAGCCCATTATGACATCACAATGACCCATTGTCATAATGGCCCATTATGACATCACAATGACCCATTGTCACAATGGCCCATTATGACATCACAATGACCCATTGTCACAATGGCCCATTATGACATCACAATGGACCATTATGACATCACAATGACCCATTGTCACAATGGTCCATTATGACATCACAATGACCCATTGTCACAATGGCCCATTATGACATCACAATGATCCATTATGACATCATAATGACCCATTGTCACAATTGCCCATTATGACATCACAATGGCCCATTGTCACAATGGCCCATTATGACATCACAATGGCCCATTATGACATCACAATGGCCCATTATGACATCACAATGACCCATTGTCAGAATGGCCCATTATGACATCACAATGGGCCATTATGACATCACAATGACCCATTGTCACAATGGCCCATTATGACAACACAATGACCCATTGTCACAATGGCCCATTATGACATCACAATGACCCATTGTCACAATGGCCCATTATGACATCACAATGACCCATTGTCACAATGGCCCATTATGACATCACAATGACCCATTGTCACAATGGCCCATTATGACATCACAATGACCCACTGTCACAATAACCCATTATGACATCACATTGACCCATTATGACATCACAATGACCCATTGTCACAATGGCCCATTATGACATCACAATGACCCATTATGACATCACAATGGCCCATTGTCACAATGGCCCATTATGACATCACAATGACCCATTATGACATCATAATGAACCATTGTCACAATAGCCCATTATGACATCACAATGACCCATTGTCACAATGGCCCATTTTGACATCACAATGACCCATTATGACATCACAATGACCCATTGTCACAATGGCCCATTATGACATCACAATGACCCATTATGACATCACAATGACCCATTGTCACAATGGCCCATTATGACATCACAATGGTCCCATTATGACATCACAATGACCCATTGTCACAATAGCCCATTATGACATCACAATGACCCATTGTCACAATGGCCCATTATGACATCACAATGACCCATTGTCACAATGGCCCATTATGACATCACAATGGCCCATTATGACATCACAATGACCCATTGTCACAATGGCCCATTATGACATCACAATGGCCCATTGTCACAATGGCCCATTATGACATCACAATGGCCCATTATGACATCACAATGACCCATTGTCACAATGGTCCATTATGACATCACAATGACCCATTGTCACAATGGCCCATTATGACATCACAATGACCCATTGTCACAATGGCCCATTATGACATCACAATGGCCCATTATGACATCACAATGACCCATTGTCACAATGGCCCATTATGACATCACAATGGCCCATTGTCACAATGGCCCATTATGACATCACAATGGCCCATTATGACATCACAATGACCCATTGTCACAATGGTCCATTATGACATCACAATGACCCATTGTCACAATGGTCCATTATGACATCACAATGGCCCATTATGACATCACAATGACCCATTGTCACAATGGCCCATTATGACATCACAATGACCCATTGTCACAATGGCCCATTATGACATCACATTGACCCATTGTCACAATGGCCCATTTTGACATCACAATGACCCATTGTCACAATGGCCCATTATGACATCACAATGACCCATTGTCACAATGGCCCATTATGACATCACAATGACCCATTGTCACAATGGCCCATTATGACATCACAATGGCCCATTATGACATCATAATGACCAATTGTCACAATGGCCCATTATGACATCACAATGGCCGATTGTCACAATGGCCCATTATGACATCACAATGACCCATTGACACAATAGCCCATTATGACATCACAATGACCCATTATGACATCACAATGACCCATTATGACATCACAATGGCCCATTATGACATCACAATGACCCATTATGACATCACAATGACCCATTGTCACAATGGCCCATTATGACATCACAATGACCCATTATGACATCACAATGACCCATTATGACATCACAATGACCCATTGTCACAATGGCCCATTATGACATCACAATGACCGATTGTCACAATGGCCCATTATGACATCACAATGACCCATTGTCACAATAGCCCATTATGACATCACAATGACCCACTATTACATCACAATGACCCATTATGACATCACAATGGCCCATTATGACATCAGAATGACCCATTATGACCTCATAATGACCCATTGTCACAATGGCCCATTATGACATCACAATGACCCATTATGACATCACAATGACCCATTGTCACAATGGCCCATTATGACATCACAATGGCCCATTATGACATCACAATGACCCATTGTCACAATGGCCCATTATGACATCACAATGGCCCATTGTCACAATGGCCCATTATGACATCACAATGGCCCATTATGACATCACAATGACCCATTGTCACAATGGTCCATTATGACATCACAATGACCCATTGTCACAATGGTCCATTATGACATCACAATGGCCCATTATGACATCACAATGACCCATTTTCACAATGGCCCATTATGACATCACAATGACCCATTGTCACAATGGCCCATTATGACATCACATTGACCCATTGTCACAATGGCCCATTTTGACATCACAATGACCCATTGTCACAATGGCCCATTATGACATCACAATGGCCCATTCTCACAATGGCCCATTATGACATCACAATGACCCATTGTCACAATGGCCCATTATGACATCACAATGACCCATTGTCAAAATGGCCCATTATGACATCACAATGATCCATTATGACACCATAATGACCCATTGTCACAATGGCCCATTATGACATCACAATGACCCATTGTCACAATGGCCCATTATGAGATCACAATGACCCATTCTCCCAATGGCCCATTATGACATCAGAATGACAAATTGTCACAATGGCCCATTATGACATCAGAATGAACCATTGTCAAAAGGACCCATTATGACATCACAATGACCCATTGTCACAATGGCCCATTATGACATCACAATGACCCATTGTCACAATGGCCCATTTTGACATCACAATGGCCCATTATGACATCACAATGACCCATTGTCACAATGGCCCATTATGACATCACAATGGTCCCATTATGACATCACAATGGCCCATTATGACATCAGAATGACCCATTATGACATCATAATGACCCATTGTCACAATGGCCCATTATGACATCACAATGACCCATTATGACATCACAATGACCCATTGTCACAATGGCCCATTAAGACATCACAATGGTCCCATTATGACATCACAATGACCAATTGTCACAATAGCCCATTATGACATCACAATGACCCATTATGACATCATAATGAACCATTGTCACAATAGCCCATTATGACATCACAATGACCCATTGTCACAATGGCCCATTTTGACATCACAATGACCCATTATGACATCACAATGACCCATTGTCACAATGGCCCATTATGACATCACAATGACCCATTATGACATCACAATGACCCATTGTCACAATGGCCCATTATGACATCACAATGGTCCCATTATGACATCACAATGACCCATTGTCACAATAGCCCATTATGACATCACAATGACCCATTGTCACAATGGCCCATTATGACATCACAATGACCCATTGTCACAATGGCCCATTATGACATCACAATGGCCCATTATGACATCACAATGACCCATTGTCACAATGGCCCATTATGACATCACAATGGCCCATTGTCACAATGGCCCATTATGACATCACAATGGCCCATTATGACATCACAATGACCCATTGTCACAATGGTCCATTATGACATCACAATGACCCATTGTCACAATGGCCCATTATGACATCACAATGACCCATTGTCACAATAGCCCATTATGACATCACATTGACCCATTATGACATTACAATGACCCATTGTCACAATGGCCCATTATGACATCACAATGACCCATTATGACATCACAATGACCCATTATGACATCACAATGGCCCATTATGACATCAGAATGACCCATTATGACATCACAATGACCCATTGTCACAATGGCCCATTATGACATCACAATGACCCATTATGACATCACAATGACCCATTGTCACAATGGCCCATTATGACATCACAATGACCGATTGTCACAATGGCCCATTATGACATCACAATGACCCATTGTCACAATAGCCCATTATGACATCACAATGACCCACTATGACATCACAATGACCCACTATGACATCACAATGGCCCATTATGACATCAGAATGACCCATTATGACATCATAATGACCCATTGTCACAATGGCCCATTATGACATCACAATGACCCATTATGACATCACAATGACCCCTTGTCACAATGGCCCATTATGACATCACAATGGTCCCATTATGACATCACAATGACCAATTGTCACAATAGCCCATTATGACATCACAATGACCCATTATGACATCATAATGAACCATTGTCACAATAGCCCATTATGACATCACAATGACCCATTGTCACAATGACCCATTATGACATCACAATGACCCATTGTCACAATGGCCCATTATGACATCACAATGACCCATTATGACATCACAATGACCCATTGTCACAATGGCCCATTATGACATCACAATGGTCCCATTATGACATCACAATGACCCATTGTCACAATAGCCAATTATGACATCACAATGACCCATTGTCACAATGGCCCATTATGACATCACAATGACCCATTGTCACAATGGCCCATTATGACATCACAATGGCCCATTATGACATCACAATGGCCCATTATGACATCACAATGGCCCATTGTCACAATGGCCCATTATGACATCACAATGGCCCATTATGACATCACAATGACCCATTGTCACAATGGTCCATTATGACATCACAATGACCCATTGTCACAATGGCCCATTATGACATCACAATGACCCATTGTCACAATAGCCCATTATGACATCACATTGACCCATTATGACATCACAATGACCCATTGTCACAATGGCCCATTATGACATCACAATGACCCTTTATGACATCACAATGACCCATTGTCACAATGGCCCATTATGACATCACAATGGCCCATTATGACATCACAATGACCCATTGTCACAATGGTCCATTATGACATCACAATGACCCATTATGACATCATAATGACCAATTGTCACAATAGCCCATTATGACATCACAATGACCCATTATGACATCATAATGAACCATTGTCACAATAGCCCATTATGACATCACAATGACCCATTGTCACAATGGCCCATTATGACATCACAATGACCAATTGTCACAATAGCCCATTATGACATCACAACCACCCATTATGACATCATAATGAACCATTGTCACAATAGCCCATTATGACATCACAATGACCCATTATGACATCATAATGAACCATTGTCACAATAGCCCATTATGACATCACAATGACCCATTGTCACAATGGCCCATTTTGACATCACATAGACCCATTATGACATCACAATGACCCATTGTCACAATGGCCCATTATGACATCACAATGACCCATTATGACATCACAATTACCCATTGTCACAATGGCCCATTATGACATCACAATGGTCCCATTATGACATCACAATGACCCATTGTCACAATAGCCCATTATGACATCACAATGACCCATTGTCACAATGGCCCATAATGACATCACAATGACCCATTGTCACAATGGCCCATTATGACATCACAATGGTCCATTATGACATCACAATGACCCATTGTCACAATGGCCCATTATGACATCACAATGGCCCATTGTCACAATGGCCCATTATGACATCACAATGACCCTTTATGACATCACAATGACCCATTGTCACAATGGCCCATTATGACATCATAATGACCCATTATCACAATGGCCCATTATGACATCACAATGACCCATTGTCACAATGGCCCATTATGACATCACAATGACCCATTATCACAATGGCCCATTATGACATCACAATGACCCATTGTCACAATGGCCCATTATGACATCACAATGGCCCATTATGACATCACAATAACCCATTGTCACAATGGTCCATTATGACATCACAATGGCCCATTATGACATCACAATGACCCATTGTCACAATGGCCCATTATGACATCACAATGACCCATTGTCACAATGGCCCATTATGACATCATAATGACCCATTATCACAATGGCCCATTATGACATCACAATGGCCCATTGTCACAATGGCCCATTATGACATCACAATGACCCATTATCACAATGGCCCATTATGACATCACAATGACCCATTGTCACAATGGCCCATTATGACATCACAATGGCCCATTATGACATCACAATGACCCATTGTCACAATAGCCCATTATGACATCACATTGACCCATTGTCACAATGGCCCATTTTGACATCACAATGACCCATTGTCACAATGGCCCATTATGACATCACAATGACCCATTGTCACAATGGCCCATTATGACTTCACAATGACCCATTGTCACAATGGCCCATTATGACATCACAATGGCCCATTATGACATCATAATGACCAATTGTCACAATGGCCCATTATGACTTCACAATGACCCATTGTCACAATGGCCCATTATGACATCACAATGGCCCATTATGACATCATAATGACCAATTGTCACAATGGCCCATTATGACATCACAATGGCCGATTGTCACAATGGCCCATTATGACATCACAATGACCCATTGTCACAATAGCCCATTATGACATCACAATGACCCATTATGACATCACAATGACCGATTATGACATCACAATGGCCCATTATGACATCAGAATGACCCATTATGACATCAGAATGACCCATTGTCACAATGGCCCATTATGACATCACAATGACCCATTATGACATCACAATGACCCATTGTCACAATGGCCCATTATGACATCACAATGACCGATTGTCACAATGGCCCATTATGACATCACAATGACCCATTGTCACAATAGCCCATTATGACATCACAATGACCCACTATGACATCACAATGACCCATTATGACATCACAATGGCCCATTATGACATCATAATGAACCATTGTCACAATAGCCCATTATGACATCACAATGACCCATTGTCACAATGGCCCATTTTGACATCACATAGACCCATTATGACATCACAATGACCCATTGTCACAATGGCCCATTATGACATCACAATGACCCATTATGACATCACAATGACCCATTGTCACAATGGTACATTATGACATCACAATGGTCCCATTATGACATCACAATGACCCATTGTCACAATAGCCCATTATGACATCACAATGACCCATTGTCACAATGGCCCATTATGACATCACAATGACCCATTGTCACAATGGCCCATTATGGCATCACAATGGCCCATTATGACATCACAATGACCCATTGTCACAATGGCCCATTATGACATCACAATGGTCCCATTATGACATCACAATGACCAATTGTCACAATAGCCCATTATGACATCACAATGACCCATTATGACATCATAATGAACCATTGTCACAATAGCCCATTATGACATCACAATGACCCATTGTCACAATGGCCCATTATGACATCACAATGACCCATTATGACATCACAATGACCCATTGTCACAATGGCCCATTATGACATCACAATGGCCCATTGTCACAATGGCCCATTATGACATCACAATGACCCATTGTCACAATGGTCCATTATGACATCACAATGACCCATTGTCACAATAGCCCATTATGACATCACATTGACCCATTATGACATCACAATGACCCATTGTCACAATGGCCCATTATGACATCACAATGACCCATTATGACATCACAATGACCCATTATGACATCACAATGGCCCATTATGACATCAGAATGACCCATTGTCACAATGGCCCATTATGACATCACAATGGCCCATTATGACATCACAATGACCCATTGTCACAATGGCCCATTATGACATCACAATGGCCCATTGTCACAATGGCCCATTATGACATCACAATGGCCCATTATGACATCACAATGACCCATTATGACATCACAATGACCCATTATGACATCACAATGGCCCATTATGACATCAGAATGACCCGTTATGACATCACAATGACCCATTGTCACAATGGCCCATTATGACATCACAATGACCCATTGTCACAATGGCCCATTATGACATCACAATGACCCATTGTCACAATGGCCCATTATGACATCACAATGACCCATTGTCACAATAACCCATTATGACATCACAATGACCCATTATGACATCACAATGACCCATTATGACATCACAATGGCCCATTATGACATCAGAATGACCCATTATGACATCAGAATGACCCATTGTCACAATGGCACATTATGACATCACAATGACCCATTATGACATCACAATGACCCATTGTCACAATGACCCATTATGACATCACAATGACCCATTGTCACAATGGCCCATTATGACATCACAATGGCCGATTGTCACAATGGCCCATTATGACATCACAATGACCCATTGTCACAATAGCCCATTATGACATCACAATGACCCATTATGACATCACAATGACCCATTATGACATCACAATGGCCCATTATGACATCAGAATGACCCATTATGACATCAGAATGACCCATTGTCACAATGGCACATTATGACATCACAATGACCCATTATGACATCACAATGACCCATTGTCACAATGGCCCATTATGACATCACAATGACCGATTGTCACAATGGCCCATTATGACATCACAATGACCCATTGTCACAATAGCCCATTATGACATCACAATGACCCACTATGACATCACAATGACCCATTATGACATCACAATGGCCCATTATGACATCAGAATGACCCATTATGACATTATAATGACCCATTGTCACAATGGCCCATTATGACATCACAATGACCCATTATGACATCACAATGACCCATTGTCACAATGGCCCATTATGACATCACAATGGTCCCATTATGACATCACAATGACCAATTGTCACAATAGCCCATTATGACATCACAATGACCCATTATGACATCATAATGAACCATTGTCACAATAGCCCATTATGACATCACAATGACCCATTGTCACAATGGCCCATTTTGACATCACAATGACCCATTATGACATCACAATGACCCATTGTCACAATGGCCCATTATGACATCACAATGACCCATTATGACATCACAATGACCCATTGTCACAATGGCCCATTATGACATCACAATGGTCCCATTATGACATCACAATGACCCATTGTCACAATAGCCCATTATGACATCACAATGACCCATTGTCACAATGGCCCATTATGACATCACAATGACCCATTGTCACAATGGCCCATTATGACATCACAATGGCCCATTATGACATCACAATGACCCATTGTCACAATGGCCCATTATGACATCACAATGGCCCATTATGACATCACAATGACCCATTGTCACAATGGCCCATTATGACATCACAATGACCCATTATTACCTCACAATGACCCATTGTCACAATGGCCCATTATGACAACACAACGACACATTGTCACAATGGCCCATGATGACATCACATTGACCCATTGTCACAAAGGCCCATTATGACATCACAATGGCCCATTATGACATTACAATGACCCATTGTCACAATGACCCATTATGACATCACAATGACCCATTGTCACAATGGCCCATTATGACATCACAATGACCCATTATTACCTCACAATGACCCATTGTCACAATGGCCCATTATGACAACACAACGACACATTGTCACAATGGCCCATGATGACATCACATTGACCCATTGTCACAATGGCCCATTATGACATCACAATGGCCCATTATGACATTACAATGACCCATTGTCACAATGACCCATTATGACATCACAATGACCCATTGTCACAATGACCCATTATGACATCACAATGGCCCATTATGACATCACAATGACCCATTGTCACAATGGCCCATTAAGACATCACAATGACCCATTGTCACAATGGCCCATTATGACATCACAATGACCCATTGTCACAATGGCCCATTATGACATCACAATGACCCATTGTCACAATGGCCCATTATGACATCACAATGGCCCATTATGACATTACAATGACCCATTGTCACAATGACCCATTATGACATCACAATGACCCATTGTCACAATGACCCATTATGACATCACAATGGCCCATTATGACATCACAATGACCCATTGTCACAATGGCCCATTATGACATTACAATGACCCATTGTCACAATGGCCCATTATGACATCACAATGACCCATTGTCACAATGGCCCATTATGACATTACAATGACCCATTGTCACAATGGCCCATTATGACATCACAATGACCCATTGTCACAATGGCCCATTATGACATCACAATGACCCATTGTCACAATGGCCCATTATGACATCACAATGACCCATTGTCACAATGGCCCATTATGACATCACAATGACCCATTATGACATCATAATGACCCATTGTCACAATAGCCCATTATGACATCACAATGACCCATTATGACATCACAATAAACCATTGTCACAATGGCCCATTATGACATCACAATGACCCATTGTCACAATGACCCATTATGACATCACAATGACCCATTGTCACAATGGCCCATTATGACATCACAATGGCCCATTATTACATCACAATGACCCATTATGACATCACAATAACCCATTGTCACAATGGCCCATTATGACATCACAATGACCCATTGTCACAATGGCCCATTATGACATCACAATGGCCCATTATGACATCACAATGACCCATTGTCACAATGGTCCATTATGACATCACAATGACCCATTATTACCTCACAATGACCCATTGTCACAATGGCCCATTATGACAACACAATGACACATTGTCACAATGGCCCATTATGACATCACATTGACCCATTGTCACAATGGCCCATTATGACATCACAATGGCCCATTATGACATTACAATGACCAATTGTCACAATGACCCATTGTCACAATGACCCATTGTCACAATGACCCATTATGACATCACAATGACCCATTGTCACAATGGCCCATTATGACATCACAATGACAAATTGTCACAATGGCCCATTATGAGATCACAATGACACATTCTCCCAATGGCCCCTTATGACATCAGAATGACAAATAGTCACAATGGCCCATTATGACATCACAATGACCCATTGTCACAATGGCCCATTATGACATCACAATGACCCATTGTCACAATGGCCCATTATGACATCACAATGACCCATTGTCACAATGGCCCATTATGACATCACAATGACCCATTGTCACAATAGCCCATTATGACATCACAATGACCCACTATGACATCACAATGACCCATTATGACATCACAATGGCCCATTATGACATCACAATGACCCATTATGACATCACAATGACCCATTGTCACAATGGCCCATTATGACATCACAATGGTCCCATTATGACATCACAATGACCAATTGTCACAATAGCCCATTATGACATCACAATGACCCATTATGACATCATAATGAACCATTGTCACAATAGCCCATTATGACATCACAATGACCCATTGTCACAATGGCCCGTTTTGACATCACAATGACCCATTATGACATCACAATGACCCATTGTCACAATGGCCCATTATGACATCACAATGACCCATTATGACATCACAATGACCCATTGTCACAATGGCCCATTATGACATCACAATGGTCCCATTATGACATCACAATGACCCATTGTCACAATAGCCCATTATGACATCACAATGACCCATTGTCACAATGGCCCATTATGACATCACAATGGCCCATTGTCACAATGGCCCATTATGACATCACAATGGGCCATTATGAAATCACAATGACCCATTGTCACAATGGTCCATTATGACATCACAATGACCCATTGTCACAATGGCCCATTATGACATCACAATGACCCATTGTCACAATGGCCCATTATGACATCACAATGGCCCATTATGACATCACAATGACCCATTGTCACAATGGTCCATTATGACATCACAATGACCCATTGTCACAATGGCCCATTATGACATCACAATGACCCATTGTCACAATAGCCCATTATGACATCACATTGACCCATTATGACATCACAATGACCCATTGTCACAATGGCCCATTATGACATCACAATGACCCATTATGACATCACAATGACCCATTATGACATCACAATGGCCCATTATGACATCAGAATGACCCATTATGACATCAGAATGACCCATTGTCACAATGGCCCATTATGACATCACAATGACCCATTATGACATCACAATGGCCCATTGTCACAATGGCCCATTATGACATCACAATGACCGATTGTCACAATGGCCCATTATGACATCACAATGACCCATTGTCACAATAGCCCATTATGACATGACAATGACCCACTATGACATCACAATGACCCATTATGACATCACAATGGCCCATTATGACATCAGAATGACCCATTTTGACATCATAATGACCCATTGTCACAATGGCCCATTATGACATCACAATGATCAATTATGACATCACAATGACCCATTGTCACAATGGCCCATTATGACATCACAATGGTCCCATTATGACATCACAATGACCAATTGTCACAATGGCCCATTATGACATCACAATGACCCATTATGACATCATAATGAACCATTGTCACAATAGCCCATTATGACATCACAATGACCCATTGTCACAATGGCCCATTTTGACATCACATAGACCCATTATGACATCACAATGACCCATTGTCAGAATGGCCCATTATGACATCACAATGGGCCATTATGACATCACAATGACCCATTGTCACAATGGCCCATTATGACAACACAATGACCCATTGTCACAATGGCCCATTATGACATCACAATGACCCATTGTCACAATGGCCCATTATGACATCACAATGACCCATTGTCACAATGGCCCATTATGACATCACAATGACCCATTGTCACAATGGCCCATTATGACATCACAATGACCCACTGTCACAATAACCCATTATGACATCACATTGACCCATTATGACATCACAATGACCCATTGTCACAATGGCCCATTATGACATCACAATGACCCATTATGACATCACAATGGCCCATTGTCACAATGGCCCATTATGACATCACAATGACCCATTATGACATCATAATGAACCATTGTCACAATAGCCCATTATGACATCACAATGACCCATTGTCACAATGGCCCATTTTGACATCACAATGACCCATTATGACATCACAATGACCCATTGTCACAATGGCCCATTATGACATCACAATGACCCATTATGACATCACAATGACCCATTGTCACAATGGCCTATTATGACATCACAATGGTCCCATTATGACATCACAATGACCCATTGTCACAATAGCCCATTATGACATCACAATGACCCATTGTCACAATGGCCCATTATGACATCACAATGACCCATTGTCACAATGGCCCATTATGACATCACAATGGCCCATTATGACATCACAATGACCCATTGTCACAATGGCCCATTATGACATCACAATGGCCCATTGTCACAATGGCCCATTATGACATCACAATGGCCCATTATGACATCACAATGACCCATTGTCACAATGGTCCATTATGACATCACAATGACCCATTGTCACAATGGCCCATTATGACATCACAATGACCCATTGTCACAATGGCCCATTATGACATCACAATGGCCCATTATGACATCACAATGACCCATTGTCACAATGGCCCATTATGACATCACAATGGCCCATTGTCACAATGGCCCATTATGACATCACAATGGCCCATTATGACATCACAATGACCCATTGTCACAATGGTCCATTATGACATCACAATGACCCATTGTCACAATGGTCCATTATGACATCACAATGGCCCATTATGACATCACAATGACCCATTGTCACAATGGCCCATTATGACATCACAATGACCCATTGTCACAATGGCCCATTATGACATCACATTGACCCATTGTCACAATGGCCCATTTTGACATCACAATGACCCATTGTCACAATGGCCCATTATGACATCACAATGACCCATTGTCACAATGGCCCATTATGACATCACAATGACCCATTGTCACAATGGCCCATTATGACATCACAATGGCCCATTATGACATCATAATGACCAATTGTCACAATGGCCCATTATGACATCACAATGGCCGATTGTCACAATGGCCCATTATGACATCACAATGACCCATTGACACAATAGCCCATTATGACATCACAATGACCCATTATGACATCACAATGACCCATTATGACATCACAATGGCCCATTATGACATCACAATGACCCATTATGACATCACAATGACCCATTGTCACAATGGCCCATTATGACATCACAATGACCCATTATGACATCACAATGACCCATTATGACATCACAATGACCCATTGTCACAATGGCCCATTATGACATCACAATGACCGATTGTCACAATGGCCCATTATGACATCACAATGACCCATTGTCACAATAGCCCATTATGACATCACAATGACCCACTATTACATCACAATGACCCATTATGACATCACAATGGCCCATTATGACATCAGAATGACCCATTATGACCTCATAATGACCCATTGTCACAATGGCCCATTATGACATCACAATGACCCATTATGACATCACAATGACCCATTGTCACAATGGCCCATTATGACATCACAATGGCCCATTATGACATCACAATGACCCATTGTCACAATGGCCCATTATGACATCACAATGGCCCATTGTCACAATGGCCCATTATGACATCACAATGGCCCATTATGACATCACAATGACCCATTGTCACAATGGTCCATTATGACATCACAATGACCCATTGTCACAATGGTCCATTATGACATCACAATGGCCCATTATGACATCACAATGACCCATTTTCACAATGGCCCATTATGACATCACAATGACCCATTGTCACAATGGCCCATTATGACATCACATTGACCCATTGTCACAATGGCCCATTTTGACATCACAATGACCCATTGTCACAATGGCCCATTATGACATCACAATGGCCCATTCTCACAATGGCCCATTATGACATCACAATGACCCATTGTCACAATGGCCCATTATGACATCACAATGACCCATTGTCAAAATGGCCCATTATGACATCACAATGATCCATTATGACACCATAATGACCCATTGTCACAATGGCCCATTATGACATCACAATGACCCATTGTCACAATGGCCCATTATGAGATCACAATGACCCATTCTCCCAATGGCCCATTATGACATCAGAATGACAAATTGTCACAATGGCCCATTATGACATCAGAATGAACCATTGTCAAAAGGACCCATTATGACATCACAATGACCCATTGTCACAATGGCCCATTATGACATCACAATGACCCATTGTCACAATGGCCCATTTTGACATCACAATGGCCCATTATGACATCACAATGACCCATTGTCACAATGGCCCATTATGACATCACAATGGTCCCATTATGACATCACAATGGCCCATTATGACATCAGAATGACCCATTATGACATCATAATGACCCATTGTCACAATGGCCCATTATGACATCACAATGACCCATTATGACATCACAATGACCCATTGTCACAATGGCCCATTAAGACATCACAATGGTCCCATTATGACATCACAATGACCAATTGTCACAATAGCCCATTATGACATCACAATGACCCATTATGACATCATAATGAACCATTGTCACAATAGCCCATTATGACATCACAATGACCCATTGTCACAATGGCCCATTTTGACATCACAATGACCCATTATGACATCACAATGACCCATTGTCACAATGGCCCATTATGACATCACAATGACCCATTATGACATCACAATGACCCATTGTCACAATGGCCCATTATGACATCACAATGGTCCCATTATGACATCACAATGACCCATTGTCACAATAGCCCATTATGACATCACAATGACCCATTGTCACAATGGCCCATTATGACATCACAATGACCCATTGTCACAATGGCCCATTATGACATCACAATGGCCCATTATGACATCACAATGACCCATTGTCACAATGGCCCATTATGACATCACAATGGCCCATTGTCACAATGGCCCATTATGACATCACAATGGCCCATTATGACATCACAATGACCCATTGTCACAATGGTCCATTATGACATCACAATGACCCATTGTCACAATGGCCCATTATGACATCACAATGACCCATTGTCACAATAGCCCATTATGACATCACATTGACCCATTATGACATCACAATGACCCATTGTCACAATGGCCCATTATGACATCACAATGACCCATTATGACATCACAATGACCCATTATGACATCACAATGGCCCATTATGACATCAGAATGACCCATTATGACATCACAATGACCCATTGTCACAATGGCCCATTATGACATCACAATGACCCATTATGACATCACAATGACCCATTGTCACAATGGCCCATTATGACATCACAATGACCGATTGTCACAATGGCCCATTATGACATCACAATGACCCATTGTCACAATAGCCCATTATGACATCACAATGACCCACTATGACATCACAATGACCCACTATGACATCACAATGGCCCATTATGACATCAGAATGACCCATTATGACATCATAATGACCCATTGTCACAATGGCCCATTATGACATCACAATGACCCATTATGACATCACAATGACCCCTTGTCACAATGGCCCATTATGACATCACAATGGTCCCATTATGACATCACAATGACCAATTGTCACAATAGCCCATTATGACATCACAATGACCCATTATGACATCATAATGAACCATTGTCACAATAGCCCATTATGACATCACAATGACCCATTGTCACAATGACCCATTATGACATCACAATGACCCATTGTCACAATGGCCCATTATGACATCACAATGACCCATTATGACATCACAATGACCCATTGTCACAATGGCCCATTATGACATCACAATGGTCCCATTATGACATCACAATGACCCATTGTCACAATAGCCAATTATGACATCACAATGACCCATTGTCACAATGGCCCATTATGACATCACAATGACCCATTGTCACAATGGCCCATTATGACATCACAATGGCCCATTATGACATCACAATGGCCCATTATGACATCACAATGGCCCATTGTCACAATGGCCCATTATGACATCACAATGGCCCATTATGACATCACAATGACCCATTGTCACAATGGTCCATTATGACATCACAATGACCCATTGTCACAATGGCCCATTATGACATCACAATGACCCATTGTCACAATAGCCCATTATGACATCACATTGACCCATTATGACATCACAATGACCCATTGTCACAATGGCCCATTATGACATCACAATGACCCTTTATGACATCACAATGACCCATTGTCACAATGGCCCATTATGACATCACAATGGCCCATTATGACATCACAATGACCCATTGTCACAATGGTCCATTATGACATCACAATGACCCATTATGACATCATAATGACCAATTGTCACAATGGCCCATTATGACATCACAATTACCCATTGTCACAATGGCCCATTATGACATCACAATGACCCATTATCACAATGGCCCATTATGACATCACAATGACCCATTGTCACAATGGCCCATTATGACATCACAATGGCCCATTATGACATCACAATGACCCATTGTCACAATGGTCCATTATGACATCACAATGGCCCATTATGACATCACAATGACCCATTGTCACAATGGCCCATTATGACATCACAATGGCCCATTATGACATTACAATGACCCATTGTCACAATGACCCATTGTCACAATGACCCATTATGACATCACAATGGCCCATTATGACATCATAATGACCAATTGTCACAATGGCCCATTATGACATCACAATGACCCATTGTAACAATGGCCCATTATGACATCATAATGACCAATTGTCACAATGGCCCATTATGACATCACAATGACCCATTGTAACAATGGCCAATTATGACATCAAAATGGCCCATTATGACATCACAATGACCCATTGTCACAATGGCCCATTATGACATCACAATGGCCCATTATTACATCACAATGACCCATTATGACATCACAATAACCCATTGTCACAATGGCCCATTATGACATCACAATGACCCATTGTCACAATGGCCTATTATGACATCACAATGACCCATTGTCACAATGGCCCATTATGACATCACAATGACCCATTGTCACAATGGCCCATTATGACATCACAATGACCCATTATGACATCACAAAGACCCATTGTCACAATGGCCCATTATGACATCACAATGACCCATTATTACCTCACAATGACCCATTGTCACAATGGCCCATTATGACAACACAATGACACATTGTCACAATGGCCCATTATGACATCACAATGACCCATTGTCACAATGGCCCATTATGACATCACAATGACCCATTGTCACAATGGCCCATTATGACATCACAATGACCCATTGTCACAATAGCCCATTATGACATCACATTGACCCATTATGACATCACAATGACCCATTGTCACAATGGCCCATTATGACATCACAATAACCCATTATGACATCACAATGACCCATTGTCACAATGGCCCATTATGACATCACAATGGTCCCATTATGACATCACAATGACCCATTGTCACAATAGCCCATTATGACTTCACAATGACCCATTGTCACAATGGCCCATTATGACATCACAATGACCCATTGTCACAATGGCCCATTATGACATCACAATGGCCCATTATGACATCACAATGACCCATTGTCACAATGGCCCATTATGACATCACAATGACCCATTGTCACAATGGCCCATTATGACATCACAATGGCCCATTATGACATCACAATGACCCATTGTCACAATGGCCCATTATGACATCACAATGACCCATTGTCACAATGGCCCATTATGACATCACAATGGCCCATTATGACATCACAATGACCCATTGTCACAATGGTCCATTATGACATCACAATGACCCATTGTCACAATGGCCCATTATGACATCACAATGACCCATTGTCACAATAGCCTATTATGACATCACATTGACCCATTATGACATCACAATGACCCATTGTCACAATGGCCCATTATGACATCACAATGACCCATTATGACATCACAATGACCCATTATGACATCACAATGGCCCATTATGACATCAGAATGACCCATTATGACATCAGAATGACCCATTGTCACAATGGCCCTTTATGACATCACAATGACCCATTATGACATCACAATGACCCATTGTCACAATGGCCCATTATGACATCACAATGACCGATTGTCACAATGGCCCATTATGACATCACAATGACCCATTGTCACAATAGCCCATTATGACATCACAATGACCCACTATGACATCACAATGGCCCATTATGACATCAGAATGACCCATTATGACATCATAATGACCCATTGTCACAATGGCCCATTATGACATCACAATAACCAATTATGACATCACAATGACCCATTGTCACAATGGCCCATTATGACATCACAATGGTCCCATTATGACATCACAATGACCAATTGTCACAATAGCCCATTATGACATCACAATGACCCATTATGACATCATAATGAACCATTGTCACAATAGCCCATTATGACATCACACTGACCCATTGTCACAATGGCCCATTTTGACATCACATAGACCCATTATGACATCACAATGACCCATTGTCACAATGGCCCATTATGACATCACAATGACCCATTATGACATCACAATGACCCATTGTCACAATGGCCCATTATGACATCACAATGGTCCCATTATGACATAACAATGACCCATTGTCACAATAGCCCATTATGACATCACAATGACCCATTGTCACAATGGCCCATTATGACATCACAATGACCCATTGACACAATGGCCCATTATGACATCACAATGGCCCATTATGACATCACAATGACCCATTGTCACAATGGCCCATTATGACATCACAATGACCCATTGTCACAATGGCCCATTATGACATCACAATGACCAATTGTCACAATAGCCCATTATGACATCACAATGACCCATTATGACATCATAATGAACCATTGTCACAATAGCCCATTATGACATCACAATGACCCTTTATGACATCACAATGACCCATTGTCACAATGGTCCATTATGACATCACAATGACCCATTATGACATCATAATGACCAATTGTCACAATGGCCCATTATGACATCACAATGACCCATTGTCACAATGGCCCATTATGACATCACAATGACCAATTGTCACAATAGCCCATTATGACATCACAATGACCCATTATGACATCATAATGAACCATTGTCACAATAGCCCATTATGACATCACAATGACCCATTATGACATCATAATGAACCATTGTCACAATAGCCCATTATGACATCACAATGACCCATTGTCACAATGGCCCATTTTGACATCACATAGACCCATTATGACATCACAATGACCCATTGTCACAATGGCCCATTATGACATCACAATGGCCCATTATGACATCACAATGACCCATTGTCACAATGGCCCATTATGACATCACAATGGTCCCATTATGACATCACAATGGCCCATTATGACATCAGAATGACCCATTATGACATCATAATGACCCATTGTCACAATGGCCCATTATGACATCACAATGACCCATTATGACATCACAATAACCCATTGTCACAATGGCCCATTAAGACATCACAATGGTCCCATTATGACATCACAATGACCAATTGTCACAATAGCCCATTATGACATCACAATGACCCATTATGACATCATAATGAACCATTGTCACAATAGCCCATTATGACATCACAATGACCCATTGTCACAATGGCCCATTTTGACATCACAATGACCCATTATGACATCACAATGACCCATTGTCACAATGGCCCATTATGACATCACAATGACCCATTATGACATCACAATGACCCATTGTCACAATGGCCCATTATGACATCACAATGGCCCATTATTACATCACAATGACCCATTATGACATCACAATAACCCATTGTCACAATGGCCCATTATGACATCACAATGACCCAATGTCACAATGGCCCATTATGACAACACAATGACCCATTGTCACAATGGCCCATTATGACATCACAATGACCCATTGTCAGAATTGCCCATTATGACATCACAATGGGCCATTATGACATCACAATGACCCAATTTCACAATGGCCCATTATGACATCACAATGACCAATTGTCACAATGGCCCATTATTACCTCACAATGACCCATTGTCACAATGGCCCATTATGACATCACAATGGCCCATTATGACATCACATTGACCCATTATGACATCACAATGACCCATTGTCACAATGGTCCATTATGACATCACAATGACCCATTGTCACAATGGCCCATTATTACCTCACAATGACCCATTGTCACAATGGCCCATTATGACATCACAATGGGCCATTATGACATCACAATGACCCATTGTCACAATGGCCCATTATGACATCACAATGACCCATTGTCACAATGGCCCATTATGACATCACAATGGTCCCATTATGACATCACAATGACCCATTGTCACAATAGCCCATTATGACATCACAATGACCCATTGTCACAATGGCCCATTATGACATCACAATGACCCATTGTCACAATGGCCCATTATGACATCACAATGGTCCCATTATGACATCACAATGGCCCATTATGACATCAGAATGACCCATTATGACATCATAATGACCCATTGTCACAATGGCCCATTATGACATCACAATGACCCATTATGACATCACAATGACCCATTGTCACAATGGCCCATTAAGACATCACAATGGTCCCATTATGACATCACAATGACCAAATGTCACAATAGCCCATTATGACATCACAATGACCCATTATGACATCATAATGAACCATTGTCACAATAGCCCATTATGACATCACAATGACCCATTGTCACAATGGCCCATTTTGACATCACAATGACCCATTATGACATCACAATGACCCATTGTCACAATGGCCCATTATGACATCACAATGACCCATTATGACATCACAATGACCCATTGTCACAATGGCCCATTATGACATCACAATGGTCCCATTATGACATCACAATGACCCATTGTCACAATAGCCCATTATGACATCACAATGACCCATTGTCACAATGGCCCATTATGACATCACAATGACCCATTGTCACAATGGCCCATTATGACATCACAATGGCCCATTATGACATCACAATGACCCATTGTCACAATGGCCCATTATGACATCACAATGGCCCATTGTCACAATGGCCCATAATGACATCACAATGGCCCATTATGACATCACAATGACCCATTGTCACAATGGTCCATTATGACATCACAATGACCCATTGTCACAATGGCCCATTATGACATCACAATGACCCATTGTCACAATGGCCCATTATGACATCACAATGGCCCATTGTCACAATGGCCCATTATGACATCACAATGGCCCATTATGACATCACAATGACCCATTGTCACAATGGTCCATTATGACATCACAATGACCCATTGTCACAATGGCCCATTATGACAACACAATGACCCATTGTCACAATAGCCCATTATGACATCACATTGACCCATTATGACATCACAATGACCCATTGTCACAATGGCCCATTATGACATCACAATGACCCATTATGACATCACAATGGCCCATTATGACATCAGAATGACCCATTATGACATCACAATGACCCATTGTCACAATGGCCCATTATGACATCACAATGACCCATTATGACATCACAATGACCCATTGTCACAATGGCCCATTATGACATCACAATGACCGATTGTCACAATGGCCCATTATGACATCACAATGACCCATTGTCACAATAGCCCATTATGACATCACAATGACCCACTATGACATCACAATGACCCATTATGACATCACAATGGCCCATTATGACATCAGAATGACCCATTATGACATCACAATGACCCATTGTCACAATGGCCCATTATGACATCACAATGACCCATTATGACATCACAATGACCCATTGTCACAATGGCCCATTATGACATCACAATGGCCCATTGTCACAATGGCCCATTATGACATCACAATGACCCATTGTCACAATGGTCCATTATGACATCACAATGACCCATTGTCACAATAGCCCATTATGACATCACATTGACCCATTATGACATCACAATGACCCATTGTCACAATGGCCCATTATGACATCACAATGACCCATTATGACATCACAATGACCCATTATGACATCACAATGGCCCATTATGACATCAGAATGACCCATTGTCACAATGGCCCATTATGACATCACAATGGCCCATTATGACATCACAATGACCCATTGTCACAATGGCCCATTATGACATCACAATGGCCCATTGTCACAATGGCCCATTATGACATCACAATGGCCCATTATGACATCACAATGACCCATTATGACATCACAATGACCCATTATGACATCACAATGGCCCATTATGACATCAGAATGACCCATTATGACATCACAATGACCCATTGTCACAATGGCCCATTATGACATCACAATGACCCATTGTCACAATGGCCCATTATGACATCACAATGACCCATTGTCACAATGGCCCATTATGACATCACAATGACCCATTGTCACAATAACCCATTATGACATCACAATGACCCATATGACATCACAATGACCCATTATGACATCACAATGGCCCATTATGACATCAGAATGACCCATTATGACATCAGAATGACCCATTGTCACAATGGCACATTATGACATCACAATGACCCATTATGACATCACAATGACCCATTGTCACAATGACCCATTATGACATCACAATGACCCATTGTCACAATGGCCCATTATGACATCACAATGGCCGATTGTCACAATGGCCCATTATGACATCACAATGACCCATTGTCACAATAGCCCATTATGACATCACAATGACCCATTATGACATCACAATGACCCATTATGACATCACAATGGCCCATTATGACATCAGAATGACCCATTATGACATCAGAATGACCCATTGTCACAATGGCACATTATGACATCACAATGACCCATTATGACATCACAATGACCCATTGTCACAATGGCCCATTATGACATCACAATGACCGATTGTCACAATGGCCCATTATGACATCACAATGACCCATTGTCACAATAGCCCATTATGACATCACAATGACCCACTATGACATCACAATGACCCATTATGACATCACAATGGCCCATTATGACATCAGAATGACCCATTATGACATTATAATGACCCATTGTCACAATGGCCCATTATGACATCACAATGACCCATTATGACATCACAATGACCCATTGTCACAATGGCCCATTATGACATCACAATGGTCCCATTATGACATCACAATGACCAATTGTCACAATAGCCCATTATGACATCACAATGACCCATTATGACATCATAATGAACCATTGTCACAATAGCCCATTATGACATCACAATGACCCATTGTCACAATGGCCCATTTTGACATCACAATGACCCATTATGACATCACAATGACCCATTGTCACAATGGCCCATTATGACATCACAATGACCCATTATGACATCACAATGACCCATTGTCACAATGGCCCATTATGACATCACAATGGTCCCATTATGACATCACAATGACCCATTGTCACAATAGCCCATTATGACATCACAATGACCCATTGTCACAATGGCCCATTATGACATCACAATGACCCATTGTCACAATGGCCCATTATGACATCACAATGGCCCATTATGACATCACAATGACCCATTGTCACAATGGCCCATTATGACATCACAATGGCCCATTATGACATCACAATGACCCATTGTCACAATGGCCCATTATGACATCACAATGACCCATTATTACCTCACAATGACCCATTGTCACAATGGCCCATTATGACAACACAACGACACATTGTCACAATGGCCCATGATGACATCACATTGACCCATTGTCACAAAGGCCCATTATGACATCACAATGGCCCATTATGACATTACAATGACCCATTGTCACAATGACCCATTATGACATCACAATGACCCATTGTCACAATGGCCCATTATGACATCACAATGACCCATTATTACCTCACAATGACCCATTGTCACAATGGCCCATTATGACAACACAACGACACATTGTCACAATGGCCCATGATGACATCACATTGACCCATTGTCACAATGGCCCATTATGACATCACAATGGCCCATTATGACATTACAATGACCCATTGTCACAATGACCCATTATGACATCACAATGACCCATTGTCACAATGACCCATTATGACATCACAATGGCCCATTATGACATCACAATGACCCATTGTCACAATGGCCCATTAAGACATCACAATGACCCATTGTCACAATGGCCCATTATGACATCACAATGACCCATTGTCACAATGGCCCATTATGACATCACAATGACCCATTGTCACAATGGCCCATTATGACATCACAATGGCCCATTATGACATTACAATGACCCATTGTCACAATGACCCATTATGACATCACAATGACCCATTGTCACAATGACCCATTATGACATCACAATGGCCCATTATGACATCACAATGACCCATTGTCACAATGGCCCATTATGACATTACAATGACCCATTGTCACAATGGCCCATTATGACATCACAATGACCCATTGTCACAATGGCCCATTATGACATTACAATGACCCATTGTCACAATGGCCCATTATGACATCACAATGACCCATTGTCACAATGGCCCATTATGACATCACAATGACCCATTGTCACAATGGCCCATTATGACATCACAATGACCCATTGTCACAATGGCCCATTATGACATCACAATGACCCATTATGACATCATAATGACCCATTGTCACAATAGCCCATTATGACATCACAATGACCCATTATGACATCACAATAAACCATTGTCACAATGGCCCATTATGACATCACAATGACCCATTGTCACAATGACCCATTATGACATCACAATGACCCATTGTCACAATGGCCCATTATGACATCACAATGGCCCATTATTACATCACAATGACCCATTATGACATCACAATAACCCATTGTCACAATGGCCCATTATGACATCACAATGACCCATTGTCACAATGGTCCATTATGACATCACAATGGCCCATTATGACATCACAATGACCCATTGTCACAATGGTCCATTATGACATCACAATGACCCATTATTACCTCACAATGACCCATTGTCACAATGGCCCATTATGACAACACAATGACACATTGTCACAATGGCCCATTATGACATCACATTGACCCATTGTCACAATGGCCCATTATGACATCACAATGGCCCATTATGACATTACAATGACCAATTTTCACAATGACCCATTGTCACAATGACCCATTGTCACAATGACCCATTATGACATCACAATGACCCATTGTCACAATGGCCCATTATGACATCACAATGACAAATTGTCACAATGGCCCATTATGAGATCACAATGACACATTCTCCCAATGGCCCCTTATGACATCAGAATGACAAATAGTCACAATGGCCCATTATGACATCACAATGACCCATTGTCACAATGGCCCATTATGACATCACAATGACCCATTGTCACAATGGCCCATTATGACATCACAATGACCCATTGTCACAATGGCCCATTATGACATCACAATGACCCATTGTCACAATAGCCCATTATGACATCACAATGACCCACTATGACATCACAATGACCCATTATGACATCACAATGGCCCATTATGACATCAGAATGACCCATTATGACATCAGAATGACCCATTGTCACAATGGCCCATTATGACATCACAATGACCCATTATGACATCACAATGACCCATTGTCACAATGGCCCATTATGACATCACAATGGTCCCATTATGACATCACAATGACCAATTGTCACAATAGCCCATTATGACATCACAATGACCCATTATGACATCATAATGAACCATTGTCACAATAGCCCATTATGACATCACAATGACCCATTGTCACAATGGCCCATTTTGACATCACAATGACCCATTGTCACAATGGCCCATTTTGACATCACAATGACCCATTATGACATCACAATGACCCATTGTCACAATGGCCCATTATGACATCACAATAACCCATTATGACATCACAATGACCCATTGTCCAATGGTCCATTATGACATCACAATGGTCCCATTATGACATCACAATGACCCATTGTCACAATAGCCCATTATGACATCACAATGAACCATTGTCACAATGGCCCATTATGACATCACAATGACCCATTGTCACAATGGCCCATTATGACATCACAATGGCCCATTATGACATCACAATGACCCATTGTCACAATGGCCCATTATGACATCACAATGACCCATTGTCACAATGGCCCATTATGACATCACAATGGCCCATTGTCACAATGGCCCATTATGACATCACAATGACCCATTGTCACAATAGCCCATTATGACATCACAATGGCCCATTATGACATCAGAATGACCCATTATGACATCAGAATGACCCATTATGACATCAGAATGACCCATTGTCACAATGGCCCATTATGACATCACAATGACCCATTATGACATCACAATGACCCATTGTCACAATGGCCCATTATGACATCACAATGACCGATTGTCACAATGGCCCATTATGACATCAAAATGACCCATTGTCACAATAGCCCATTATGACATCACAAAGACCCACTATGACATCACAATGACCCATTATGACATCACAGTGGCCCATTATTACATCAGAATGACCCATTATGACATCATAATGACCCATTGTCACAATGGCCCATTATGACATCACAATGACCAATTATGACATCACAATGGTCCATCATGACATCACAATGACCCATTGTCACAATGGCCCATTATGACATCACAATGACCCATTGTCACAATAGCCCATTATGACATCACATTGACCCATTATGACATCACAATGACCCATTGTCACAATGGCCCATTATGACATCACAATGACCCTTTATGACATCACAATGACCCATTGTCACAATGGCCCATTATGACATCACAATGGCCCATTATGACATCACAATGACCCATTGTCACAATGGTCCATTATGACATCACAATGACCCATTATGACATCAAAATGACCAATTGTCACAATGGCCCATTATGACATCACAATGACCCATTGTCACAATGGCCCATTATGACATCACAATGACCAATTGTCACAATAGCCCATTATGACATCACAATGACCCATTATGACATCATAATGAACCATTGTCACAATAGCCCATTATGACATCACAATGACCCATTGTCACAATGGCCCATTTTGACATCACATAGACCCATTATGACATCACAATGACCCATTGTCACAATGGCCCATTATGACATCACAATGACCCATTATGACATCACAATGACCCATTGTCACAATGGCCCATTATGACATCACAATGGTCCCATTATGACATCACAATGACCCATTGTCACAATAGCCCATTATGACATCACAATGACCCATTGTCACAATGGCCCATTATGACATCACAATGACCCATTGTCACAATGGCCCATTATGACACCACAATGGCCCATTATGACATCACAATGACCCATTGTCACAATGGCCCATTATGACATCACAATGGCCCATTGTCACAATGGCCCATTATGACATCACAATGGCCCATTATGACATCACAATGACCCATTGTCACAATGGTCCATTATGACATCACAATGACCCATTGTCACAATGGCCCATTATGACATCACAATGACCCATTGTCACAATAGCCCATTATGACATCACATTGACCCATTATGACATCACAATGACCCATTGTCACAATGGCCCATTATGACATCACAATGACCCTTTATGACATCACAATGACCCATTGTCACAATGGCCCATTATGACATCACAATGGCCCATTATGACATCATAATGACCAATTGTCACAATGGCCCATTATGACATCACCATGACCCATTGTCACAATGGCCCATTATGACATCACAATGACCCATTATCACAATGGCCCATTATGACATCACAATGACCCATTGTCACAATGGCCCATTATGACATCACAATGGCCCATTATGACATCACAATGACCCATTGTCACAATGGTCCATTATGACATCACAATGGCCCATTATGACATCACAATGACCCATTGTCACAATGGCCCATTATGACATCACAATGACCCATTGTCACAATAGCCCATTATGACATCACATTGACCCATTGTCACAATGGCCCATTTTGACATCACAATGACCCATTATGACATCACAATGACCCATTGTCACAATGGCCCATTATGACATCACAATAACCCATTATGACATCACAATGACCCAATGTCACAATGGCCCGTTATGACATCACAAAGGTCCCATTATGACATCACAATGACCCATTGTCACAATAGCCCATTATGACATCACAATGACCCATTGTCACAATGACCCATTATGACATCACAATGACCCATTGTCACAATGGCCCATTATGACATCACAATGGCCCATTATGACATCACAATGACCCATTGTCACAATGGCCCATTATGACATCACAATGACCCATTGTCACAATGGCCCATTATGACATCACAATGGCCCATTATGACATCACAATGACCCATTGTCACAATGCTCCATTATGACATCACAATGACCCATTGTCACAATGGCCCATTATGACATCACAATGACCCATTGTCACAATAGCCCATTATGACATCACATTGACCCATTATGACATCACAATGACCCATTGTCACAATGGCCCATTATGACATCACAATGACCCATTATGACATCACAATGACCCATTATGACATCACAATGGCCCATTATGACATCAGAATGACCCATTATGACATCAGAATGACCCATTGTCACAATGGCCCATTATGACATCACAATGACCCATTATGACATCACAATGGCCCATTGTCACAATGGCCCATTATGACATCACAATGACCGATTGTCACAATGGCCCATTATGACATCACAATGACCCATTGTCACAATAGCCCATTATGACATCACAATGACCCACTATGACATCACAATGACCCATTATGACATCACAATGGCCCATTATGACATCAGAATGACCCATTTTGACATCATAATGACCCATTGTCACAATGGCCCATTATGACATCACAATGATCAATTATGACATCACAATAACCCATTGTCACAATGGCCCATTATGACATCACAATGGTCCCATTATGACATCACAATGACCAATTGTCACAATGGCCCATTATGACATCACAATGACCCATTATGACATCATAATGAACCATTGTCACAATAGCCCATTATGACATCACAATGACCCATTGTCACAATGGCCCATTTTGACATCACATAGACCCATTATGACATCACAATGACCCATTGTCACAATGGCCCATTATGACATCACAATGACCCATTATGACATCACAATGACCCATTGTCACAATGGCCCATTATGACATCACAATGGTCCCATTATGACATCACAATGACCCATTGTCACAATAGCCCATTATGACATCACAATGACCCATTGTCACAATGGCCCATTATGACATCACAATGACCCATTGTCACAATGGCCCATTTTGATATCACATAGACCCATTATGACATCACAATGACCCATTGTCACAATGGCCCATTATGACATCACAATGACCCATTATGACATCACAATGACCCATTGTCACAATGGCCCATTATGACATCACAAAGGTCCCATTATGACATCACAATGACCCATTGTCACAATAGCCCATTATGACATCACAATGACCCATTGTCACAATGGCCCATTATGACATCACAATGGCCCATTATGACATCACAATGACCCATTGTCACAATGGCCCATTATGACATCACAATGGCCCATTGTCACAATGGCCCATTATGACATCACAATGGCCCATTATGACATCACAATGACCCATTGTCACAATGGTCCATTATGACATCACAATGACCCATTGTCACAATGGCCCATTATGACATCACAATGACCCATTGTCACAATAGCCCATTATGACATCACATTGACCCATTATGACATCACAATGACCCATTGTCACAATGGCCCATTATGACATCACAATGACCCTTTATGACATCACAATGACCCATTGTCACAATGGCCCATTATGACATCACAATGGCCCTTTATGACATCACAATGACCCATTGTCACAATGGTCCATTATGACATCACAATGACCCATTATGACATCAAAATGACCAATTGTCACAATGGCCCATTATGACATCACAATGACCCATTGTCACAATGGCCCATTATGACATCACAATGACCAATTGTCACAATAGCCCATTATGACATCACAATGACCCATTATGACATCATAATGAACCATTGTCACAATAGCCCATTATGACATCACAATGACCCATTGTCACAATGGCCCATTTTGACATCACATAGACCCATTATGACATCACAATGACCCATTGTCACAATGGCCCATTATGACATCACAATGACCCATTATGACATCACAATGACCCATTGTCACAATGGCCCATTATGACATCACAATGGTCCCATTATGACATCACAATGACCCATTGTCACAATAGCCCATTATGACATCACAATGACCCATTGTCACAATGGCCCATTATGACATCACAATGACCCATTGTCACAATGGCCCATTATGACACCACAATGGCCCATTATGACATCACAATGACCCATTGTCACAATGGCCCATTATGACATCACAATGGCCCATTGTCACAATGGCCCATTATGACATCACAATGGCCCATTATGACATCACAATGACCCATTGTCACAATGGTCCATTATGACATCACAATGACCCATTGTCACAATAGCCCATTATGACATCACATTGACCCATTATGACATCACAATGACCCATTGTCAAAATGGCCCATTATGACATCACAATGACCCTTTATGACATCACAATGACCCATTGTCACAATGGCCCATTATGATATCACAATGGCCCATTATGACATCATAATGACCAATTGTCACAATGGCCCATTATGACATCACCATGACCCATTGTCACAATGGCCCATTATGACATCACAATGACCCATTATCACAATGGCCCATTATGACATCACAATGACCCATTGTCACAATGGCCCATTATGACATCACAATGGCCCATTATGACATCACAATGACCCATTGTCACAATGGTCCATTATGACATCACAATGGCCCATTATGACATCACAATGACCCATTGTCACAATGGCCCATTATGACATCACAATGACCCATTGTCACAATAGCCCATTATGACATCACATTGACCCATTGTCACAATGGCCCATTTTGACATCACAATGACCCATTATGACATCACAATGACCCATTGTCACAATGGCCCATTATGACATCACAATAACCCATTATGACATCACAATGACCCATTGTCACAATGGCCCATTATGACATCACAAAGGTCCCATTATGACATCACAATGACCCATTGTCACAATAGCCCATTATGACATCACAATGACCCATTGTCACAATGACCCATTATGACATCACAATGACCCATTGTCACAATGGCCCATTATGACATCACAATGGCCCATTATGACATCACAATGACCCATTGTCACAATGGCCCATTATGACATCACAATGACCCATTGTCACAATGGCCCATTATGACATCACAATGGCCCATTATGACATCACAATGACCCATTGTCACAATGGTCCATTATGACATCACAATGACCCATTGTCACAATGGCCCATTATGACATCACAATGACCCATTGTCACAATAGCCCATTATGACATCACATTGACCCATTATGACATCACAATGACCCATTGTCACAATGGCCCATTATGACATCACAATGACCCATTATGACATCACAATGACCCATTATGACATCACAATGGCCCATTATGACATCAGAATGACCCATTATGACATCAGAATGACCCATTGTCACAATGGCCCATTATGACATCACAATGACCCATTATGACATCACAATGACCCATTGTCACAATGGCCCATTATGACATCACAATGACCGATTGTCACAATGGCCCATTATGACATCACAATGACCCATTGTCACAATAGCCCATTATGACATCCCAATGACCCACTATGACATCACAATGACCCATTATGACATCACAATGGCCCATTATGACATCAGAATGACCCATTTTGACATCATAATGACCCATTGTCACAATGGCCCATTATGACATCACAATGACCAATTATGACATCACAATGACCCATTGTCACAATGGCCCATTATGACATCACAATGGTCCCATTATGACATCACAATGACCAATTGTCACAATAGCCCATTATGACATCACAATGACCCATTATGACATCATAATGAACCATTGTCACAATAGCCCATTATGACATCACAATGACCCATTGTCACAATGGCCCATTTTGACATCACATAGACCCATTATGACATCACAATGACCCATTGTCACAATGGCCCATTATGACATCACAATGACCCATTATGACATCACAATGACCCATTGTCACAATGGCCCATTATGACATCACAATGGTCCCATTATGACATCACAATGACCCATTGTCACAATGGCCCATTATGAAATCACAATGACCCATTGTCACAATGGCCCATTATGACATCACAATGGCCCATTATGACATCACAATGACCCATTGTCACATTGGGCCATTATGACATCACAATGGCCCATTGTCACAATGGCCCATTATGACATCACAATGGCCCATTATGACATCACAATGACCCATTGTCACAATGGTCCATTATGACATCACAATGACCCATTGTCACAATGGCCCATTATGACATCACAATGACCCATTGTCACAATAGCCCATTATGACATCACATTGACCCATTATGACATCACAATGACCCATTGTCACAATGGCCCATTATGACATCACAATGACCCTTTATGACATCACAATGACCCATTGTCACAATGGCCCATTATGACATCACAATGGCCCATTATGACATCACAATGACCCATTGTCACAATGGTCCATTATGACATCACAATGACCCATTATGACATCATAATGACCAATTGTCACAATGGCCCATTATGACATCACAATGACCCATTGTCACAATGGCCCATTATGACATCACAATGACCAATTGTCACAATAGCCCATTATGACATCACAACCACCCATTATGACATCATAATGAACCATTGTCACAATAGCCCATTATGACATCACAATGACCCATTATGACATCATAATGAACCATTGTCACAATAGCCCATTATGACATCACAATGACCCATTGTCACAATGGCCCATTTTGACATCACATAGACCCATTATGACATCACAATGACCCATTGTCACAGTGGCCCATTATGACATCACAATGACCCATTATGACATCACAATGACCCATTGTCACAATGGCCCATTATGACATCACAATGGTCCCATTATGACATCACAATGACCCATTGTCACAATAGCCCATTATGACATCACAATGACCCATTGTCACAATGGCCCATAATGACATCACAATGACCCATTGTCACAATGGCCCATTATGACATCACAATGGTCCATTATGACATCACAATGACCCATTGTCACAATGGCCCATTATGACAACACAATGGCCCATTGTCACAATGGCCCATTATGACATCACAATGACCCTTTATGACATCACAATGACCCATTGTCACAATGGCCCATTATGACATCATACTGACCCATTATCACAATGGCCCATTATGACATCACAATGACCCATTGTCACAATGGCCCATTATGACATCACAATGACCCATTATCACAATGGCCCATTATGACATCACAATGACCCATTGTCACAATGGCCCATTATGACATCACAATGGCCCATTATGACATCACAATAACCCATTGTCACAATGGTCCATTATGACATCACAATGGCCCATTATGACATCACAATGACCCATTGTCACAATGGCCCATTATGACATCACAATGACCCATTGTCACAATGGCCCATTATGACATCATAATGACCCATTATCACAATGGCCCATTATGACATCACAATGACCCATTGTCACAATGGCCCATTATGACATCACAATGACCCATTATCACAATGGCCCATTATGACATCACAATGACCCATTGTCACAATGGCCCATTATGACATCACAATGGCCCATTATGACATCACAATGACCCATTGTCACAATAGCCCATTATGACATCACATTGACCCATTGTCACAATGGCCCATTTTGACATCACAATGACCCATTGTCACAATGGCCCATTATGACATCACAATGACCCATTGTCACAATGGCCCATTATGACTTCACAATGACCCATTGTCACAATGGCCCATTATGACATCACAATGGCCCATTATGACATCATAATGACCAATTGTCACAATGGCCCATTATGACTTCACAATGACCCATTGTCACAATGGCCCATTATGACATCACAATGGCCCATTATGACATCATAATGACCAATTGTCACAATGGCCCATTATGACATCACAATGGCCGATTGTCACAATGGCCCATTATGACATCACAATGACCCATTGTCACAATAGCCCATTATGACATCACAATGACCCATTATGACATCACAATGACCGATTATGACATCACAATGGCCCATTATGACATCAGAATGACCCATTATGACATCAGAATGACCCATTGTCACAATGGCCCATTATGACATCACAATGACCCATTATGACATCACAATGACCCATTGTCACAATGGCCCATTATGACATCACAATGACCGATTGTCACAATGGCCCATTATGACATCACAATGACCCATTGTCACAATAGCCCATTATGACATCACAATGACCCACTATGACATCACAATGACCCATTATGACATCACAATGGCCCATTATGACATCATAATGAACCATTGTCACAATAGCCCATTATGACATCACAATGACCCATTGTCACAATGGCCCATTTTGACATCACATAGACCCATTATGACATCACAATGACCCATTGTCACAATGGCCCATTATGACATCACAATGACCCATTATGACATCACAATGACCCATTGTCACAATGGTACATTATGACATCACAATGGTCCCATTATGACATCACAATGACCCATTGTCACAATAGCCCATTATGACATCACAATGACCCATTGTCACAATGGCCCATTATGACATCACAATGACCCATTGTCACAATGGCCCATTATGACATCACAATGGCCCATTATGACATCACAATGACCCATTGTCACAATGGCCCATTATGACATCACAATGGCCCATTATGACATCACAATGACCCATTGTCACAATGGCCCATTATGACATCACAATGGCCCATTGTCACAATGGCCCATTATGACATCACAATGGCCCATTATGACATCACAATGACCCATTGTCACAATGGTCCATTATGACATCACAATGACCCATTGTCACAATGGCCCATTATGACATCACAATGACCCATTGTCACAATAGCCCATTATGACATCACATTGACCCATTATGACATCACAATGACCCATTGTCACAATGGCCCATTATGACATCACAATGACCCTTTATGACATCACAATGACCCATTGTCACAATGGCCCATTATGACATCACAATGACCCATTGTCACAATGGCCCATTATGACATCATAATGACCCATTATCACAATGGCCCATTATGACATCACAATGACCCATTGTCACAATGGCCCATTAAGACATCACAATGACCCATTATCACAATGGCCCATTATGACTTCACAATGACCGATTGTCACAATGGCCCATTATGACATCACAATGGCCCATTATGACATCACAATGACCCATTGTCACAATGGTCCATTATGACATCACAATGGCCCATTATGACATCACAATGACCCATTGTCACAATGGCCCATTATGACATCACAATGACCCATTGTCACAATAGCCCATTATGACATCACATTGACCCATTGTCACAATGGCCCATTTTGACATCACAATGACCCATTGTCACAATGGCCCATTATGACATCACAATGACCCATTGTCACAATGGCCCATTATGACATCACAATGACCCATTGTCACAATGGCCCATTATGACATCACAATGGCCCATTATGACATCATAATGACCAATTGTCACAATGGCCCATTATGACATCACAATGGCCGATTGTCACAATGGCCCATTATGACATCACAATGACCCATTGTCACAATAGCCCATTATGACATCACAATGACCCATTATGACATCACAATGACCCATTATGACATCACAATGGCCCATTATGACATCAGAATGGCCCATTATGACATCAGAATGACCCATTGTCACAATGGCCCATTATGACATCACAATGACCCATTATGACATCACAATGACCCATTGTCACAATGGCCCATTATGACATCACAATGACCGATTGTCACAATGGCCCATAATGACATCACAATGACCCATTGTCACAATAGCCCATTATGACATCACAATGACCCACTATGACATCACAATGACCCATTATGACATCACAATGGCCCATTATGACATCAGAATGACCCATTATGACATCATAATGACCCATTGTCACAATGGCCCATTATGACATCACAATGACCCATTATGACATCACAATGACCCATTGTCACAATGGCCCATTATGACATCACAATGGTCCCATTATGACATCACAATGACCAATTGTCACAATAGCCCATTATGACATCACAATGACCCATTATGATATCATAATGAACCATTGTCACAATAGCCCATTATGACATCACAATGACCCATTGTCACAATGGCCCATTTTGACAACACAATGACCCATTATGACATCACAATGACCCATTGTCACAATGGCCCATTATGACATCACAATGACCCATTATGACATCACAATGACCCATTGTCACAATGGCCCATTATGACATCACAATGGTCCCATTATGACATCACAATGACCCATTGTCACAATAGCCCATTATGACATCACAATGACCCATTGTCACAATGGCCCATTATGACATCTCAATGACCCATTGTCACAATGGCCCATTATGACATCACAATGACCCATTGTCACAATGGCCCATTATGACATCACAATGACCCATTGTCACAATGGCCCATTATGACATCACAATGACCCATTGTCACAATAACCCATTATGACATCACATTGACCCATTATGACATCACAATGACCCATTGTCACAATGGCCCATTATGACATCACAATGACCCATTATGACATCACAATGACCCATTGTCACAATGGCCCATTATGACATCACAATGGCCCATTATGACATCACAATGGTACATTGTCACAATGGCCCATTATGACATCACAATGACCCATTATGACATCACAATGACCCATTGTCACAATGACCCATTATGACATCACAATGACCCATTGTCACAATGGCCCATTATGACATCACAATGGCCGATTGTCACAATGGCCCATTATGACATCACAATGACCCATTGTCACAATAGCCCATTATGACATCACAATGACCCATTATGACATCACAATGACCCATTATGACATCACAATGGCCCATTATGACATCAGAATGACCCATTATGACATCAGAATGACCCATTGTCACAATGGCACATTATGACATCACAATGACCCATTATGACATCACAATGACCCATTGTCACAATGGCCCATTATGACATCACAATGACCGATTGTCACAATGGCCCATTATGACATCACAATGACCCATTGTCACAATAGCCCATTATGACATCACAATGACCCACTATGACACCACAATGACCCATTATGACATCACAATGGCCCATTATGACATCACAATGACCCATTATGACATCATAATGACCCATTGTCACAATGGCCCATTATGACATCACAATGACCCATTATGACATCATAATGACCCATTGTCACAATGGCCCATTATGACATCACAATGGTCCCATTATGACATCACAATGACCAATTGTCACAATAGCCCATTATGACATCACAATGACCCATTATGACATCATAATGAACCATTGTCACAATAGCTCATTATGACATCACAATGACCCATTGTCACAATGGCCCATTTTGACATCACAATGACCCATTATGACATCACAATGACCCATTGTCACAATGGCCCATTATGACATCACAATGACCCATTATGACATCACAATGACCCATTGTCACAATGGCCCATTATGACATCACAATGGTCCCATTATGACATCACAATGACCCATTGTCACAATAGCCCATTATGACATCACAATGACCCATTGTCACAATGGCCCATTATGACATCACAATGACCCATTGTCACAATGGCCCATTATGACATCACAATGGCCCATTATGACATCACAATGACCCATTGTCACAATGGCCCATTATGACATCACAATGGCCCATTATGACATCACAATGACCCATTGTCACAATGGCCCATTATGACATCACAATGGTCCCATTATGACATCACAATGACCAATTGTCACAATAGCCCATTATGACATCACAATGACCCATTATGACATCATAATGAACCATTGTCACAATAGCCCATTATGACATCACAATGACCCATTGTCACAATGGCCCATTATGACATCACAATGGCCCATTATGACATCACAATGACCCATTGTCACAATAGCCCATTATGACATCACAATGACCCATTGTCATAATGGCCCATTATGACATCACAATGACCCATTGTCACAATGGCCCATTATGACATCACAATGACCCATTGTCACAATGGCCCATTATGACATCACAATGGACCATTATGACATCACAATGACCCATTGTCACAATGGTCCATTATGACATCACAATGACCCATTGTCACAATGGCCCATTATGACATCACAATGATCCATTATGACATCATAATGACCCATTGTCACAATGGCCCATTATGACATCACAATGGCCCATTGTCACAATGGCCCATTATGACATCACAATGGCCCATTATGACATCACAATGACCCATTGTCAGAATGGCCCATTATGACATCACAATGAGCCATTATGACATCACAATGACCCATTGTCACAATGGCCCATTATGACAACACAATGACCCATTGTCACAATGGCCCATTATGACATCACAATGACCCATTGTCACAATGGCCCATTATGACATCACAATGACCCATTGTCACAATGGCCCATTATGACATCACAATGACCCATTGTCACAATGGCCCATTATGACATCACAATGACCCACTGTCACAATAACCCATTATGACATCACATTGACCCATTATGACATCACAATGACCCATTGTCACAATGGCCCATTATGACATCACAATGACCCATTATGATATCACAATGGCCCATTGTCACAATGGCCCATTATGACATCACAATGACCCATTATGACATCATAATGATCCATTGTCACAATAGCCCATTATGACATCACAATGACCCATTGTCACAATGGCCCATTTTGACATCACAATGACCCATTATGACATCACAATGACCCATTGTCACAATGGCCCATTATGACATCACAATGACCCATTATGACATCACAATGACCCATTGTCACAATGGCCCATTATGACATCACAATGGTCCCATTATGACATCACAATGACCCATTGTCACAATAGCCCATTATGACATCACAATGACCCATTGTCACAATGGCCCATTATGACATCACAATGACCCATTGTCACAATGGCCCATTATGACATCACAATGGCCCATTATGACATCACAATGACCCATTGTCACAATGGCCCATTATGACATCACAATGGCCCATTGTCACAATGGCCCATTATGACATCACAATGGCCCATTATGACATCACAATGACCCATTGTCACAATGGTCCATTATGACATCACAATGACCCATTGTCACAATGGCCCATTATGACATCACAATGACCCATTGTCACAATGGCCCATTATGACATCACAATGGCCCATTATGACATCACAATGACCCATTGTCACAATGGCCCATTATGACATCACAATGGCCCATTGTCACAATGGCCCATTATGACATCACAATGGCCCATTATGACATCACAATGACCCATTGTCACAATGGTCCATTATGACATCACAATGACCCATTGTCACAATGGTCCATTATGACATCACAATGGCCCATTATGACATCACAATGACCCATTGTCACAATGGCCCATTATGACATCACAATGACCCATTGTCACAATGGCCCATTATGACATCACATTGACCCATTGTCACAATGGCCCATTTTGACATCACAATGACCCATTGTCACAATGGCCCATTATGACATCACAATGACCCATTGTCACAATGGCCCATTATGACATCACAATGACCCATTGTCACAATGGCCCATTATGACATCACAATGGCCCATTATGACATCATAATGACCAATTGTCACAATGGCCCATTATGACATCACAATGGCCGATTGTCACAATGGCCCATTATGACATCACAATGACCCATTGACACAATAGCCCATTATGACATCACAATGACCCATTATGACATCACAATGACCCATTGTCACAATGGCCCATTATGACATCACAATGACCCATTATGACATCACAATGACCCATTGTCACAATGGCCCATTATGACATCACAATGACCGATTGTCACAATGGCCCATTATGACATCACAATGACCCATTGTCACAATAGCCCATTATGACATCACAATGACCCATTATGACATCACAATGACCCATTGTCACAATGGCCCATTATGACATCACAATGACCGATTGTCACAATGGCCCATTATGACATCACAATGACCCATTGTCACAATAGCCCATTATGACATCACAATGACCCACTATTACATCACAATGACCCATTATGACATCACAATGGCCCATTATGACATCAGAATGACCCATTATGACCTCATAATGACCCATTGTCACAATGGCCCATTATGACATCACAATGACCCATTATGACATCACAATGACCCATTGTCACAATGGCCCATTATGACATCACAATGGTCCCATTATGACATCACAATGACCAATTGTCACAATAGCCCATTATGACATCACAATGACCCATTATGACATCATAATGAACCATTGTCACAATAGCCCATTATGACATCACAATGACCCATTGTCACAATGGCCCGTTTTGACATCACAATGACCCATTATGACATCACAATGACCCATTGTCACAATGGCCCATTATGACATCACAATGACCCATTATGACATCACAATGACCCATTGTCACAATGGCCCATTATGACATCACAATGGTCCCATTATGACATCACAATGACCCATTGTCACAATAGCCCATTATGACATCACAATGACCCATTGTCACAATGGCCCATTATGACATCACAATGACCCATTGTCACAATGGCCCATTATGACATCACAATGGTCCCATTATGACATCACAATGGCCCATTATGACATCAGAATGACCCATTATGACATCATAATGACCCATTGTCACAATGGCCCATTATGACATCACAATGACCCATTATGACATCACAATGACCCATTGTCACAATGGCCCATTAAGACATCACAATGGTCCCATTATGACATCACAATGACCAATTGTCACAATAGCCCATTATGACATCACAATGACCCATTATGACATCATAATGAACCATTGTCACAATAGCCCATTATGACATCACAATGACCCATTGTCACAATGGCCCATTTTGACATCACAATGACCCATTATGACATCACAATGACCCATTGTCACAATGGCCCATTATGACATCACAATGACCCATTATGACATCACAATGACCCATTGTCACAATGGCCCATTATGACATCACAATGGTCCCATTATGACATCACAATGACCCATTGTCACAATAGCCCATTATGACATCACAATGACCCATTGTCACAATGGCCCATTATGACATCACAATGACCCATTGTCACAATGGCCCATTATGACATCACAATGGCCCATTATGACATCACAATGACCCATTGTCACAATGGCCCATTATGACATCACAATGGCCCATTGTCACAATGGCCCATTATGACATCACAATGGCCCATTATGACATCACAATGACCCATTGTCACAATGGCCCATTATGACATCACAATGACCCATTGTCACAATAGCCCATTATGACATCACATTGACCCATTATGACATCACAATGACCCATTGTCACAATGGCCCATTATGACATCACAATGACCCATTATGACATCACAATGACCCATTATGACATCACAATGGCCCATTATGACATCAGAATGACCCATTATGACATCACAATGACCCATTGTCACAATGGCCCATTATGACATCACAATGACCCATTATGACATCACAATGACCCATTGTCACAATGGCCCATTATGACATCACAATGACCGATTGTCACAATGGCCCATTATGACATCACAATGACCCATTGTCACAATAGCCCATTATGACATCACAATGACCCACTATGACATCACAATGACCCATTATGACATCACAATGGCCCATTATGACATCAGAATGACCCATTATGACATCATAATGACCCATTGTCACAATGGCCCATTATGACATCACAATGACCCATTATGACATCACAATGACCCATTATGACATCACAATGACCCATTGTCACAATGGCCCATTATGACATCACAATGGTCCCATTATGACATCACAATGACCCATTGTCACAATGGTCCATTATGACATCACAATGACCCATTGTCACAATGGTCCATTATGACATCACAATGGCCCATTATGACATCACAATGACCCATTGTCACAATGGCCCATTATGACATCACAATGACCCATTGTCACAATGGCCCATTATGACATCACATTGACCCATTGTCACAATGGCCCATTTTGACATCACAATGACCCATTGTCACAATGGCCCATTATGACATCACAATGACCCATTGTCACAATGGCCCATTATGACATCACAATGACCCATTGTCACAATGGCCCATTATGACATCACAATGGCCCATTATGACATCATAATGACCAATTGTCACAATGGCCCATTATGACATCACAATGGCCGATTGTCACAATGGCCCATTATGACATCACAATGACCCATTGACACAATAGCCCATTATGACATCACAATGACCCATTATGACATCACAATGACCCATTATGACATCACAATGGCCCATTATGACATCAGAATGACCCATTATGACATCACAATGACCCATTGTCACAATGGCCCATTATGACATCACAATGACCCATTATGACATCACAATGACCCATTGTCACAATGGCCCATTATGACATCACAATGACCGATTGTCACAATGGCCCATTATGACATCACAATGACCCATTGTCACAATAGCCCATTATGACATCACAATGACCCACTATGACATCACAATGACCCATTATGACATCACAATGGCCCATTATGACATCACAATGGCCCATTATGACATCACAATGACCCATTGTCACAATGGCCCATTATGACATCACAATGACCCATTATGACATCACAATGACCCATTGTCACAATGGCCCATTATGACATCACAATGGTCCCATTATGACATCACAATGACCAATTGTCACAATAGCCCATTATGACATCACAATGACCCATTATGACATCATAATGAACCATTGTCACAATAGCCCATTATGACATCACAATGACCCATTGTCACAATGGCCCGTTTTGACATCACAATGACCCATTATGACATCACAATGACCCATTGTCACAATGGCCCATTATGACATCACAATGACCCATTATGACATCACAATGACCCATTGTCACAATGGCCCATTATGACATCACAATGGTCCCATTATGACATCACAATGACCCATTGTCACAATAGCCCATTATGACATCACAATGACCCATTGTCACAATGGCCCATTATGACATCACAATGGCCCATTGTCACAATGGCCCATTATGACATCACAATGGGCCATTATGAAATCACAATGACCCATTGTCACAATGGTCCATTATGACATCACAATGACCCATTGTCACAATGGCCCATTATGACATCACAATGACCCATTGTCACAATAGCCCATTATGACATCACATTGACCCATTATGACATCACAATGACCCATTGTCACAATGGCCCATTATGACATCACAATGACCCTTTATGACATCACAATGACCCATTGTCACAATGGCCCATTATGACATCACAATGACCCATTGTCACAATGGCCCATTATGACATCATAATGACCCATTATCACAATGGCCCATTATGACATCACAATGACCCATTGTCACAATGGCCCATTATGACATCACAATGACCCATTATCACAATGGCCCATTATGACATCACAATGACCCATTGTCACAATGGCCCATTATGACATCACAATGGCCCATTATGACATCACAATGACCCATTGTCACAATGGTCCATTATGACATCACAATGGCCCATTATGACATCACAATGACCCATTGTCACAATGGCCCATTATGACATCACAATGACCCATTGTCACAATAGCCCATTATGACATCACATTGACCCATTGTCACAATGGCCCATTTTGACATCACAATGACCCATTGTCACAATGGCCCATTATGACATCACAATGACCCATTGTCACAATGGCCCATTATGACATCACAATGACCCATTGTCACAATGGCCCATTATGACATCACAATGGCCCATTATGACATCATAATGACCAATTGTCACAATGGCCCATTATGACATCACAATGGCCGATTGTCACAATGGCCCATTATGACATCACAATGACCCATTGTCACAATAGCCCATTATGACATCACAATGACCCATTATGACATCACAATGACCCATTATGACATCACAATGGCCCATTATGACATCAGAATGACCCATTATGACATCAGAATGACCCATTGTCACAATGGCCCATTATGACATCACAATGACCCATTATGACATCACAATGACCCATTGTCACAATGGCCCATTATGACATCACAATGACCGATTGTCACAATGGCCCATTATGACATCACAATGACCCATTGTCACAATAGCCCATTATGACATCACAATGACCCACTATGACATCACAATGACCCATTATGACATCACAATGGCCCATTATGACATCACAATGACCCATTGTCACAATGGTCCATTATGACATCACAATGACCCATTGTCACAATGGCCCATTATGACATCACAATGGCCCATTATGACATCACAATGCCCCATTGTCACAATAGCCCATTATGACATCACAATGACCCATTGTCACAATGGCCCATTATGACATCACAATGACCCATTGTCACAATGGCCCATTATGACATCACAATGGCCCATTATGACATCACAATGACCCATTGTCACAATAGCCCATTATGACATCACAATGACCCATTGTCATAATGGCCCATTATGACATCACAATGACCCATTGTCACAATGGCCCATTATGACATCACAATGACCCATTGTCACAATGGCCCATTATGACATCACAATGGCCCATTATGACATCACAATGGACCATTATGACATCACAATGACCCATTGTCACAATGGTCCATTATGACATCACAATGACCCATTGTCACAATGGCCCATTATGACATCACAATGATCCATTATGACATCATAATGACCCATTGTCACAATTGCCCATTATGACATCACAATGGCCCATTGTCACAATGGCCCATTATGACATCACAATGGCCCATTATGACATCACAATGACCCATTGTCAGAATGGCCCATTATGACATCACAATGGGCCATTATGACATCACAATGACCCATTGTCACAATGGCCCATTATGACAACACAATGACCCATTGTCACAATGGCCCATTATGACATCACAATGACCCATTGTCACAATGGCCCATTATGACATCACAATGACCCATTGTCACAATGGCCCATTATGACATCACAATGACCCATTGTCACAATGGCCCATTATGACATCACAATGACCCACTGTCACAATAACCCATTATGACATCACATTGACCCATTATGACATCACAATGACCCATTGTCACAATGGCCCATTATGACATCACAATGACCCATTATGACATCACAATGGCCCATTGTCACAATGGCCCATTATGACATCACAATGACCCATTATGACATCATAATGAACCATTGTCACAATAGCCCATTATGACATCACAATGACCCATTGTCACAATGGCCCATTTTGACATCACAATGACCCATTATGACATCACAATGACCCATTGTCACAATGGCCCATTATGACATCACAATGACCCATTATGACATCACAATGACCCATTGTCACAATGGCCCATTATGACATCACAATGGTCCCATTATGACATCACAATGACCCATTGTCACAATAGCCCATTATGACATCACAATGACCCATTGTCACAATGGCCCATTATGACATCACAATGACCCATTGTCACAATGGCCCATTATGACATCACAATGGCCCATTATGACATCACAATGACCCATTGTCACAATGGCCCATTATGACATCACAATGGCCCATTGTCACAATGGCCCATTATGACATCACAATGGCCCATTATGACATCACAATGACCCATTGTCACAATGGTCCATTATGACATCACAATGACCCATTGTCACAATGGCCCATTATGACATCACAATGACCCATTGTCACAATGGCCCATTATGACATCACAATGGCCCATTATGACATCACAATGACCCATTGTCACAATGGCCCATTATGACATCACAATGGCCCATTGTCACAATGGCCCATTATGACATCACAATGGCCCATTATGACATCACAATGACCCATTGTCACAATGGTCCATTATGACATCACAATGACCCATTGTCACAATGGTCCATTATGACATCACAATGGCCCATTATGACATCACAATGACCCATTGTCACAATGGCCCATTATGACATCACAATGACCCATTGTCACAATGGCCCATTATGACATCACATTGACCCATTGTCACAATGGCCCATTTTGACATCACAATGACCCATTGTCACAATGGCCCATTATGACATCACAATGACCCATTGTCACAATGGCCCATTATGACATCACAATGACCCATTGTCACAATGGCCCATTATGACATCACAATGGCCCATTATGACATCATAATGACCAATTGTCACAATGGCCCATTATGACACCACAATGGCCGATTGTCACAATGGCCCATTATGACATCACAATGACCCATTGACACAATAGCCCATTATGACATCACAATGACCCATTATGACATCACAATGACCCATTATGACATCACAATGGCCCATTATGACATCACAATGACCCATTATGACATCACAATGACCCATTGTCACAATGGCCCATTATGACATCACAATGACCCATTATGACATCACAATGACCCATTATGACATCACAATGACCCATTGTCACAATGGCCCATTATGACATCACAATGACCGATTGTCACAATGGCCCATTATGACATCACAATGACCCATTGTCACAATAGCCCATTATGACATCACAATGACCCACTATTACATCACAATGACCCATTATGACATCACAATGGCCCATTATGACATCAGAATGACCCATTATGACCTCATAATGACCCATTGTCACAATGGCCCATTATGACATCACAATGACCCATTATGACATCACAATGACCCATTGTCACAATGGCCCATTATGACATCACAATGGCCCATTATGACATCACAATGACCCATTGTCACAATGGCCCATTATGACATCACAATGGCCCATTGTCACAATGGCCCATTATGACATCACAATGGCCCATTATGACATCACAATGACCCATTGTCACAATGGTCCATTATGACATCACAATGACCCATTGTCACAATGGTCCATTATGACATCACAATGGCCCATTATGACATCACAATGACCCATTTTCACAATGGCCCATTATGACATCACAATGACCCATTGTCACAATGGCCCATTATGACATCACATTGACCCATTGTCACAATGGCCCATTTTGACATCACAATGACCCATTGTCACAATGGCCCATTATGACATCACAATGGCCCATTCTCACAATGGCCCATTATGACATCACAATGACCCATTGTCACAATGGCCCATTATGACATCACAATGACCCATTGTCAAAATGGCCCATTATGACATCACAATGATCCATTATGACACCATAATGACCCATTGTCACAATGGCCCATTATGACATCACAATGACCCATTGTCACAATGGCCCATTATGAGATCACAATGACCCATTCTCCCAATGGCCCATTATGACATCAGAATGACAAATTGTCACAATGGCCCATTATGACATCAGAATGAACCATTGTCAAAAGGACCCATTATGACATCACAATGACCCATTGTCACAATGGCCCATTATGACATCACAATGACCCATTGTCACAATGGCCCATTTTGACATCACAATGGCCCATTATGACATCACAATGACCCATTGTCACAATGGCCCATTATGACATCACAATGGTCCCATTATGACATCACAATGGCCCATTATGACATCAGAATGACCCATTATGACATCACAATGACCTATTGTCACAATGGTCCATTATGACATCAAAATGACCCATTGTCACAATGGTCCATTATGACATCAAAATGACCCATTATGACATCATAATGACCAATTGTCACAATGGCCCATTATGACATCACAAAGGCCCATTATGACATCACAATGACCCATTGTCACAATGGCTTATTATGACATCACAATGACCCATTGTCACAATGGCCCATTATGACATCACAATGACCAATTGTCACAATGGCCCATTATGACATCACAATGACCCATTATGACATCACAATGACCCATTGTCACAATGGCCCATTATGACATCACAATGGCCCATTATGGCATCACAATGACCCATTGTCACAATGGCCCATTATGACATCACAATGACCCATTGTCACAATGGTCCATTATGACATCACAATGACCCATTGTCACAATGGCCCATTATGACATAACAATGACCCATTATGACATCACAATGACCAATTATGACATCACAATGACCCCTTGTCACAATGGCCCATTATGACATCACAATGACCCATTATGACATCACAATGACCCATTGTCACAATGGCCCATTATGACATCACAATGACCCATTATTACCTCACAATGAACCATTGTCACAATGGCCCATTATGACATTACAATGACACATTGTCACAATGGCCCATTATGACATCACAATGACCCATTGTCACAATGGCCCATTATGACATCACAATGGCCCATTATGACATTACAATGACCCATTGTCACAATGGCCCATTATGACATCACAATGACCCATTGTCACAATGGCCCATTATGACATCACAATGGCCCATTAAGACTTCACAATGACCCATTGTCACAATGGCCCATTATGACATCACCATGACCCATTATTACCTCACAATGACCCATTGTCACAATGGCCCATTATGACATCACAATGACCCATTGTCACAATGGCCCATTATGAGATCACAATGACCCATTCTCCCAATGGCCCATTATGACATCACAATGACCCATTGTCACAATGGCCCATTATGACATCACAATGGCCCATTATGACATCACAATGACCCATTGTCACAATGGCCCTATATGACATCACAATGACCCATTGTCACAATGGCCCATTATGACATCACAATGACCCATTGTCACAATGGTCCATTATGACATCACAATGACCCATTGTCACAATGGCCCATTATGACATAACAATGACCCATTGTCACAATGGCCCATTATGACATCACAATGACCCATTGTCACAATGGCCCATTATGACATCACAATGACCCATTGTCACAATGGCCCATTATGACATCACAATGACCCATTGTCACAATGGCCCATTATGACATCACAATGGCCCATTATGACATCACAATGACCAATTGTCACAATGGCCCATTATGACATCACAATGACCCATTATGACATCACAATGACCAATTATGACATCACAATGACCCCTTGGCACAATGGCCCATTATGACATCACAATGACCCATTATGACATCACAATGACCCATTGTCAAAATGGCTCATAATGACATTGCAATGTCCCATTGTCACAGTGGCCCATTGTGATATCACAATGGCCCATTATGACATCACAATGACCCATTGTCACAATGGCCCATTATGACATCACAATGACCCATTATGACATCACAATGACCAATTATGACATCACAATGACCCCTTGTCACAATGGCCCATTATGACATCACAATGACCCATTATGACATCACAATGACCCATTGTCACAATGGCCCATTATGACATCACAATGACCCATTATTACCTCACAATGAACCATTGTCACAATGGCCCATTATGACAACACAATGACACATTGTCACTATGGCCCATTATGACATCACAATGACCCATTGTCACAATGGCCCATTATGACATCACAATGGCCCATTATGACATTACAATGACAAATTGTCACAATGGCCCATTATGACATCACAATGACCCATTGTCACAATGGCCCATCATGACATCACAATGGCCCATTATGACATCACAATGACCCATTGTCACAATGGCCCATTATGACATCAGAATGACCCATTATGACATCATAATGACCCATTGTCACAATGGCCCATTATGACATCACAATGACCCATTATGACATCATATTGACCCATTGTCACAATGGCCTATTATGACTTCACAATGACCCATTGTCACAATGGCCCATTATGACATCACAATGGCCCATTATGACATCACAATGACCAATTGTCACAATGGCCCATTATGACATCACAATGACCCATTATGACATCACAATGACCAATTATGACATCACAATGACCCCTTGTCACAATGGCCCATTATGACATCACAATGACCCATTGTCACAATGGCCCATTATGAGAACACAATGACACATTGTCACAATGACCCATTATGACATCATAATGACCCATTGTCACAATGGCCTATTATGACTTCACAATGACCCATTGTCACAATGGCCCTATATGACATCACAATGACCCATTGTCACAATGGCCCATTATGACAGCACAATGACCCATTGTCACAATGGCCCATTATGACATCACAATGGCCCATTATGACATCACAATGACCCATTGTCACAATGGCCCATTATGAGAACACAATGACACATTGTCACAATGGCCCATTATGACATCACAATGACCAATTGTCACAATGGCCCATTATGACATCACAATGACCCATTGTCACAATGGCCCATTATGACATAACAATGACCCATTGTCACAATGGCCCATTATGACATCACAATGGCCCATTATGACATCACAATGACCCATTTTGACATCACAATGACCCATTGTCACAATGGCCCATTATGACATCACAATGACCCATTGTCACAATGGCCCATTATGACATCACAATGGCCCATTATGACATCACAATGACCAATTGTCACAATGGCCCATTATGACATCACAATGACCCATTATGACATCACAATGAACAATTATGACATCACAATGACCCCTTGTCACAATGGCCCATTATGACATCACAATGACCCATTATGACATCACAATGACCCATTGTCAAAATGGCTCATAATGACATTGCAATGTCCCATTGTCACAATGGCCCATTGTGACATCACAATGGCCCATTATGACATCACAATGACCCATTGTCACAATGGCCCATTATAACATCACAATGACCCATTATGACATCACAATGACCAATTATGACATCACAATGACCCCTTGTCACAATGGCCCATTATGACATCACAATGACCCATTATGACATCACAATGACCCATTGTCACAATGGCCCATTATGACATCACAATGACCCATTATTACCTTACAATGAACCATTGTCACAATGGCCCATTATGACAACACAATGACACATTGTCACAATGGCCCATTATGACATCACAATGACCCATTGTCACAATGGCCCATTATGACATCACAATGGCCCATTATGACATTACAATGACCCATTGTCACAATGGCCCATTATGACATCACAATGACCCATTGTCACAATGGCCCATTATGACATCACAATGGCCCATTAAGACTTCACAATGACCCATTGTCACAATGGCCCATTATGACATCACCATGACCCATTATTACCTCACAATGACCCATTGTCACAATGGCCCATTATGACATCACAATGACCCATTGTCACAATGGCCCATTATGAGATCACAATGACCCATTCTCCCAATGGCCCATTATGACATCACAATGACCCATTGTCACAATGGCCCATTATGACATCACAATGGCCCATTATGACATCACAATGACCCATTTTAACAATGGCCCTATATGACATCACAATGACCCATTGTCACAATGGCCCATTATGACATCACAATGACCCATTGTCACAATAGCCCATTATGACATCACAATAGCCCATTATGACATCATAATGACCCATTGTCACAATGGCCTATTATGACTTCACAATGACCCATTGTCACAATGGCCCTATATGACATCACAATGACCCATTGTCACAATGGCCCATTATGACATCACAATGACCCATTGTCACAATAGCCCATTAAGACATCACAATAGCCCATTATGACATCACAATGACCCATTATGACATCACAATGACCCATTATGACATCACAATGACCCATTGTCACAATGGCCCAATATGACATCACAATGGCCCATTATGACATCACAATGACCAATTGTAACAATGGCCCATTATGATATCACAATGACCGATTGTCACAATGGCCCATTATGACATCACAATGACCCATTATGACATCATAATCACCCATTGTCACAATGGCCCATTATGACATCACAATGACCCATTGTCACAATGGCCCATTATGACATCACAATGACCCATTATGACATCATAATGACCCATTGTCACAATGGCCTATTATGACTTCACAATGACCCATTGTCACAATGGCCCTATATGACATCACAATGACCCATTGTCACAATGGCCCATTATGACAGCACAATGACCCATTGTCACAATGGCCCATTATGACATCACAATTGCCCATTATGACATCACAATGACCCATTGTCACAATGGCCCATTATGAGAACACAATGACACATTGTCACAATGGCCCATTATGACATCACAATGACCCATTGTCACAATGGCCCATTATGACATCACAATGACCAATTGTCACAATGGCCCATTATGACATCACAATGGCCCATTATGACATCACAATGACCCATTGTCACAATGGCCCATTATGACAGCACAATGACCCATTGTCACAATGGCCCATTATGACATCACAATGGCCCATTATGACATCACAATGACCCATTGTCACAATGGCCCATTATGAGAACACAATGACACATTGTCACAATGGCCCATTATGACATCACAATGACCCATTGTCACAATGGCCCATTATGACATCACAATGGCCCATTATGACATCACAATGACCCATTGTCACAATGGTCCATTATGACATCACAATGACCCATTGTCACAATGGCCCATTATGACATCACAATGACCAATAGTCACAATGGCCCACTATGACATCACAATGACCCATTGTCATAATGGCCCATTATGACATCACAATGACCCATTGTCACAATGGCCCTTTGTGACATCACAATGACACATTATGACATCATAATGACCCACTGTCACAATGGCCCATTATGACATCACAATGACCCATTGTCACAATGATACATTACATCACAATGACCCATTATGACATCACAAAGTGGCATTATCACAATGGCCCATTATGACATCACAATGCCCCATTGTCACAATGGCCCATTATGACATCACAATGACACATTGTCACAATGGCCCATTATGACATCACAATGGCTTAATATGACATCACAATGACCCATTATCACAAGGGCCCATTATAACATCACAATGATCTATTGTCACAATGGCCCATTATGACATCACAATGACCCATTGTCACAATAGCCCATTAAGACATCACAATAGCCCATTATGACATCACAATGACCCATTATGACATCACAATGACCCATTATGACATCACAATGACCCATTGTCACAATGGCCCAATATGACATCACAATGGCCCATTATGACATCACAATGACCAATTGTAACAATGGCCCATTATGATATCACAATGACCGATTGTCACAATGGCCCATTATGACATCACAATGACCCATTATGACATCATAATCACCCATTGTCACAATGGCCCATTATGACATCACAATGACCCATTGTCACAATGGCCCATTATGACATCACAATGACCCATTATGACATCATAATGACCCATTGTCACAATGGCCTATTATGACTTCACAATGACCCATTGTCACAATGGCCCTATATGACATCACAATGACCCATTGTCACAATGGCCCATTATGACAGCACAATGACCCATTGTCACAATGGCCCATTATGACATCACAATGGCCCATTATGACATCACAATGACCCATTGTCACAATGGCCCATTATGAGAACACAATGACACATTGTCACAATGGCCCATTATGACATCACAATGACCCATTGTCACAATGGCCCATTATGACATCACAATGACCAATTGTCACAATGGCCCATTATGACATCACAATGGCCCATTATGACATCACAATGACCCATTGTCACAATGGCCCATTATGACAGCACAATGACCCATTGTCACAATGGCCCATTATGACATCACAATGGCCCATTATGACATCACAATGACCCATTGTCACAATGGCCCATTATGAGAACACAATGACACATTGTCACAATGGCCCATTATGACATCACAATGACCCATTGTCACAATGGCCCATTATGACATCACAATGGCCCATTATGACATCACAATGACCCATTGTCACAATGGTCCATTATGACATCACAATGACCCATTGTCACAATGGCCCATTATGACATCACAATGACCAATAGTCACAATGGCCCACTATGACATCACAATGACCCATTGTCATAATGGCCCATTATGACATCACAATGACCCATTGTCACAATGGCCCTTTGTGACATCACAATGACACATTATGACATCATAATGACCCACTGTCACAATGGCCCATTATGACATCACAATGACCCATTGTCACAATGATACATTACATCACAATGACCCATTATGACATCACAAAGTGGCATTATCACAATGGCCCATTATGACATCACAATGCCCCATTGTCACAATGGCCCATTATGACATCACAATGACACATTGTCACAATGGCCCATTATGACATCACAATGGCTTAATATGACATCACAATGACCCATTATCACAAGGGCCCATTATAACATCACAATGATCTATTGTCACAATGGCCCATTATGACTTTACATTGATCCATTGTCACAATGGCCCATTATGACATCACAAAGACCCATTGTCACTATGGCCCATTATGGCATCACAATGACCCATTGTTACAATGGCCCATTATGACATCACAATGACACATTGTCACAATGGCCCATTATGACATTACAATGATCCATTGTCACAATGGCCCATTATGACATTACAATGACCCATTGTCACAATAGCCCATTATGACATCACAATAGCCCATTATGACATCATAATGACCCATTGTCACAATGGCCTATTATGACTTCACAATGACCCATTGTCACAATGGCCCTATATGACATCACAATGACCCATTGTCACAATGGCCCATTATGACATCACAATGACCCATTGTCACAATAGCCCATTAAGACATCACAATAGCCCATTATGACATCACAATGACCCATTATGACATCACAATGACCCATTATGACATCACAATGACCCATTGTCACAATGGCCCAATATGACATCACAATGGCCCATTATGACATCACAATGACCAATTGTAACATTGGCCCATTATGATATCACAATGACCGATTGTCACAATGGCCCATTATGACATCACAATGACCCATTATGACATCATAATCACCCATTGTCACAATGGCCCATTATGACATCACAATGACCCATTGTCACAATGGCCCATTATGACATCACAATGACCCATTATGACATCATAATGACCCATTGTCACAATGGCCTATTATGACTTCACAATGACCCATTGTCACAATGGCCCTATATGACATCACAATGACCCATTGTCACAATGGCCCATTATGACAGCACAATGACCCATTGTCACAATGGCCCATTATGACATCACAATGGCCCATTATGACATCACAATGACCCATTGTCACAATGGCCCATTATGAGAACACAATGACACATTGTCACAATGGCCCATTATGACATCACAATGACCCATTGTCACAATGGCCCATTATGACATCACAATGACCAATTGTCACAATGGCCCATTATGACATCACAATGGCCCATTATGACATCACAATGACCCATTGTCACAATGGCCCATTATGACAGCACAATGACCCATTGTCACAATGGCCCATTATGACATCACAATGGCCCATTATGACATCACAATGACCCATTGTCACAATGGCCCATTATGAGAACACAATGACACATTGTCACAATGGCCCATTATGACATCACAATGACCCATTGTCACAATGGCCCATTATGACATCACAATGGCCCATTATGACATCACAATGACCCATTGTCACAATGGTCCATTATGACATCACAATGACCCATTGTCACAATGGCCCATTATGACATCACAATGACCAATAGTCACAATGGCCCACTATGACATCACAATGACCCATTGTCATAATGGCCCATTATGACATCACAATGACCCATTGTCACAATGGCCCTTTGTGACATCACAATGACACATTATGACATCATAATGACCCACTGTCACAATGGCCCATTATGACATCACAATGACCCATTGTCACAATGATACATTACATCACAATGACCCATTATGACATCACAAAGTGGCATTATCACAATGGCCCATTATGACATCACAATGCCCCATTGTCACAATGGCCCATTATGACATCACAATGACACATTGTCACAATGGCCCATTATGACATCACAATGGCTTAATATGACATCACAATGACCCATTATCACAAGGGCCCATTATAACATCACAATGATCTATTGTCACAATGGCCCATTATGACTTTACATTGATCCATTGTCACAATGGCCCATTATGACATCACAAAGACCCATTGTCACTATGGCCCATTATGGCATCACAATGACCCATTGTTACAATGGCCCATTATGACATCACAATGACACATTGTCACAATGGCCCATTATGACATTACAATGATCCATTGTCACAATGGCCCATTATGACATCACAATGACCAATTGTCGCAATGGCCCATTATGACATCACAATGGCCCATTATGACATCACAATGACCCATTGTCACAATGGCCCATTATGACAGCACAATGACCCATTGTCACAATGGCCCATTATGACATCACAATGGCCCATTATGACATCACAATGACCCATTGTCACAATGACCCATTATGACAACACAATGACACATTGTCACAATGGCCCATTATGACATCACAATGACCCATTGTCACAATGGCCCATTATGACATCACAATGGCCCATTTTGACATCACAATGACCCATTGTCACAATGGTCCATTATGACATCACAATGACCCATTGTCACAATGGCCCATTATGACATCACAATGACCAATAGTCACAATGGCCCACTATGACATCACAATGACCCATTGTCATAATGGCCCATTATGACATCACAATGACCCATTGTCACAATGGCCCTTTGTGACATTACAATGACACATTATGACATCATAATGACCCACTGTCACAATGGCCCATTATGACATCACAATGACCCATTGTCACAATGATACATTACATCACAATGACCCATTATGACATCACAAAGAGGCATTATCACAATGGCCCATTATGACATCACAATGCCCCATTGTCACAATGGCCCATTATGACATCACAATGACCCATTGACACAATGGCCCATTATAACATCACAATGGCCCATTATAACATCACAATGGCCCACTTTGACATCACAATGACCCATTGTCACAATGGCCCATTATGACATCACAATGACCGAATGTCACAATGGCCCATTATGACATCACAATGACCCATTGTCACAATTGCCCATTATGACATCACAATGACCCATTATGACATCACAATGACCCATTATGACATCACAATGGCCCATTATGACATCAGAATGACCCATTATGACATCATAATGACCCATTGTCACAATGGCCCATTATGACATCACAATGACCCATTATGACATCACAATGACCCATTGTCACAATGGCCCATTATGACATCACAATGGTCCCATTATGACATCACAATGACCAATTGTCACAATAGCCCATTATGTCATCTCAATGATCCATTATGACATCACAATGACCCATTGTCACAATGGCCCATTATGACATCACAATGACCCATTATGACATCACAATGACCCATTGTCACAATGGCCCATTATGACATCACAATGGCCCATTATGACATCACAATGACCCATTGTCACAATGGCCCATTATGACATCAGAATGACCCATTATGACATCATAATGACCCATTGTCACAATGGCCCATTATGACATCACAATGACCCATTATGACATCATAATGACCCATTGTCACAATGGCCTATTATGACTTCACAATGACCCATAGTCACAATGGCCCTATATGACATCACAATGACCCATTGTCACAATGGCCCATTATGACATCACAATGGCCCATTATGACATCACAATGACCCATTATGACATCATAATGACCCATTGTCACAATGGCCCATTATGACATCACAATGACCCATTATGACATCACAATGGCCCATTATGACATCACAATGGCCCATTGTCACAATAGCCCATTATGACATCTCAATAAACTATTGTCACAATGGCCCAAATATGACATCACAATGGCCCATTATGACATCAAAGTGACCCATTGTCACAATGGCCCATTATGACATCACAATGACCCATTGTCACAATGGCCCATTATGACATCACAATGGCCCATTGTCACAATGGCCCATTATGACATCACAATGGCCCATTATGACATCACAATGACCCATTGTCATAAAGGCCCATTATGACATCAGAATGACCCCTTATGACATCACAATGACCCATTGTCACAATGGCCCATTATGACATCACAATGACCCATTATGACATCACAATGGCCCATTATGACATCACAATGGCCCATTGTCACAATAGCCCATTATGACATCTCAATAAACCATTGTCACAATGGCCCATTATAACATCACAATGGCCCACTTTGAAAACACAATGACCCATTGTCACAATGGCCCATTATGACATCACAATGACCGATTGTCACAATGGCCCATTATGACATCACAATGACCCATTGTCACAATTGCCCATTATGACATCACAATGACCCATTATAACATCACAATGACCCATTATGACATCACAATGGCACATTATGACATCAGAATGACCCATTATGACATCATAATGACCCATTGTCACAATGGCCCATTATGACATCACAATGACCCATTATGACATCACAATGACCCATTGTCACAGTGGCCCATTATGACATCACAATGGCCCATTGTCACAATGGCCCATTATGACATCACAATGGCCCATTATGACATCACAATGACCCATTGTCATAAAGGCCCATTATGACATCAGAATGACCCCTTATGACATCACAATGACCCATTGTCACAATGGCCCATTATGACATCACAATGGTCCCATTATGACATCACAATGACCAATTGTCACAATAGCCCATTATGTCATCTCAATGATCCATTATGACATCACAATGACCCATTGTCACAATGGCCCATTATGACATCACAATGACCCATTATGACATCACAATGACCCATTGTCACAATGGCCCATTATGACATCACAATGGCCCATTATGACATCACAATGACCCATTGTCACAATGGCCCATTATGACATCAGAATGACCCATTATGACATCATAATGACCCATTGTCACAATGGCCCATTATGACATCACAATGACCCATTATGACATCATAATGACCCATTGTCACAATGGCCTATTATGACTTCACAATGACCCATTGTCACAATGGCCCTATATGACATCACAATGACCCATTGTCACAATGACCCATTATGACATCACAATGACCCATTATGACATCATAATGACCCATTGTCACAATGGCCTATTATGACTTCACAATGACCCATTGTCACAATGGCCCTATATGACATCACAATGACCCATTGTCATAATGGCCCATTATGACATCACAATGACCCATTGTCACAATGGCCCTATATGACATCACAATGACCCATTGTCATAATGGCCCATTATGACATCACAATGACCCATTGTCACAATGGCCCTTTGTGACATTACAATGACACATTATGACATCATAATGACCCACTGTCACAATGGCCCATTATGACATCACAATGACCCATTGTCACAATGATACATTACATCACAATGACCCATTATGACATCACAAAGAGGCATTATCACAATGGCCCATTATGACATCACAATGCCCCATTGTCACAATGGCCCATTATGACATCACAATGACCCATTGACACAATGGCCCATTATGACATCACAATGGCCCATTATAACATCACAATGGCCCACTTTGACATCACAATGACCCATTGTCACAATGGCCCATTATGACATCACAATGACCGATTGTCACAATGGCCCATTATGACATCACAATGACCCATTGTCACAATTGCCCATTATGACATCACAATGACCCATTATGACATCACAATGACCCATTATGACATCACAATGGCCCATTATGACATCAGAATGACCCATTATGACATCATAATGACCCATTGTCACAATGGCCCATTATGACATCACAATGACCCATTATGACATCACAATGACCCATTGTCACAATGGCCCATTATGACATCACAATGGTCCCATTATGACATCACAATGACCAATTGTCACAATAGCCCATTATGTCATCTCAATGATCCATTATGACATCACAATGACCCATTGTCACAATGGCCCATTATGACATCACAATGACCCATTATGACATCACAATGACCCATTGTCACAATGGCCCATTATGACATCACAATGGCCCATTATGACATCACAATGACCCATTGTCACAATGGCCCATTATGACATCAGAATGACCCATTGTCACAATGGCCCATTATGACATCACAATGACCCATTATGACATCATAATGACCCATTGTCACAATGGCCTATTATGACTTCACAATGACCCATAGTCACAATGGCCCTATATGACATCACAATGACCCATTGTCACAATGGCCCATTATGACATCACAATGGCCCATTATGACATCACAATGACCCATTATGACATCATAATGACCCATTGTCACAATGGCCCATTATGACATCACAATGACCCATTATGACATCACAATGGCCCATTATGACATCACAATGGCCCATTGTCACAATAGCCCATTATGACATCTCAATAAACTATTGTCACAATGGCCCAAATATGACATCACAATGGCCCACTATGACATCAAAGTGACCCATTGTCACAATGGCCCATTATGACATCACAATGACCCATTGTCACAATGGCCCATTATGACATCACAATGGCCCATTGTCACAATGGCCCATTATGACATCACAATGGCCCATTATGACATCACAATGGCCCATTATGACATCACAATGACCCATTGTCATAAAGGCCCATTATGACATCACAATGACCCCTTATGACATCACAATGACCCATTGTCACAATGGCCCATTATGACATCACAATGACCCATTATGACATCACAATGGCCCATTATGACATCACAATGGCCCATTGTCACAATAGCCCATTATGACATCTCAATAAACCATTGTCACAATGGCCCATTATAACATCACAATGGCCCACTTTGACATCACAATGACCCATTGTCACAATGGCCCATTATGACATCACAATGACCGATTGTCACAATGGCCCATTATGACATCACAATGACCCATTGTCACAATTGCCCATTATGACATCACAATGACCCATTATGACATCACAATGACCCATTATGACATCACAATGGCCCATTATGACATCAGAATGACCCATTATGACATCATAATGACCCATTGTCACAATGGCCCATTATGACATCACAATGACCCATTATGACATCACAATGACCCATTGTCACAATGGCCCATTATGACATCACAATGGTCCCATTATGACATCACAATGACCAATTGTCACAATAGCCCATTATGTCATCTCAATGATCCATTATGACATCACAATGACCCATTGTCACAATGGCCCATTATGACATCACAATGACCCATTATGACATCACAATGACCCATTGTCACAATGGCCCATTATGACATCAAAGTGACCCATTGTCACAATGGCCCATTATGACATCACAATGACCCATTGTCACAATGGCCCATTATGACATCACAATGGCCCATTGTCACAATGGCCCATTATGACATCACAATGGCCCATTATGACATCACAATGACCCATTGTCATAAAGGCCCATTATGACATCAGAATGACCCCTTATGACATCACAATGACCCATTGTCACAATGGCCCATTATGACATCACAATGACCCATTATGACATCACAATGGCCCATTATGACATCACAATGGCCCATTGTCACAATAGCCCATTATGACATCTCAATAAACCATTGTCACAATGGCCCATTATAACATCACAATGGCCCACTTTGACATCACAATGACCCATTGTCAAAATGGCCCATTATGACATCACAATGACCCATTGTCACAATTGCCCATTATGACATCACAATGACCCATTATGACATCACAATGACCCATTATGACATCACAATGGCCCATTATGACATCAGAATGACCCATTATGACATCATAATGACCCATTGTCACAATGGCCCATTATGACATCACAATGACCCATTATGACATCACAATGGCTTAATATGACATCACAATGACCCATTATCACAAGGGCCCATTATAACATCACAATGATCTATTGTCACAATGGCCCATTATGACTTTACATTATGACTTTACAATGGCCCATTATAACATCACAATGATCTATTGTCACAATGGCCCATTATGACTTTACATTATGACTTTACAATGGCCCATTATGACTTTACATTGATCCATTGTCACAATGGCCCATTATGACATCACAAAGACCCATTGTCACTATGGCCCATTATGGCATCACAATGACCCATTGTTACAATGGCCCATTATGACATCACAATGACACATTGTCACAATGGCCCATTATGACATTACAATGATCCATTGTCACAATGGCCCATTATGACATCACAATGACCAATTGTCGCAATGGCACATTATGACATCACAATGGCCCATTATGACAACACAATGACCCATTGTCACAATGGCCCATTATGACAGCACAATGACCCATTGTCACAATGGCCCATTATGACATCACAATGGCCCATTATGACATCACAATGACCCATTGTCACAATGACCCATTATGACAACACAATGACACATTGTCACAATGGCCCATTATGACATCACAATGACCCATTGTCACAATGGCCCATTATGACATCACAATGGCCCATTATGACATCACAATGACCCATTGTCACAATGGTCCATTATGACATCACAATGACCCATTGTCACAATGGTCCATTATGACATCACAATGACCAATAGTCACAATGGCCCACTATGACATCACAATGACCCATTGTCATAATGGCCCATTATGACATCACAATGACCCATTGTCACAATGGCCCTTTGTGACATTACAATGACACATTATGACATCATAATGACCCACTGTCACAATGGCCCATTATGACATCACAATGACCCATTGTCACAATGATACATTACATCACAATGACCCATTATGACATCACAAAGAGGCATTATCACAATGGCCCATTATGACATCACAATGCCCCATTGTCAGAATGGCCCATTATGACATCACAATGACCCATTGACACAATGGCCCATTATAACATCACAATGGCCCACTTTGACATCACAATGACCCATTGTCACAATGGCCCATTATGACATCACAATGACCGATTGTCACAATGGCCCATTATGACATCACAATGACCCATTGTCACAATTGCCCATTATGACATCACAATGACCCATTATGACATCACAATGACCCATTATGACATCACAATGGCCCATTATGACATCAGAATGACCCATTATGACATCATAATGACCCATTGTCACAATGGCCCATTATGACATCACAATGACCCATTATGACATCACAATGACCCATTGTCACAATGGCCCATTATGACATCACAATGGTCCCATTATGACATCACAATGACCAATTGTCACAATAGCCCATTATGTCATCTCAATGATCCATTATGACATCACAATGACCCATTGTCACAATGGCCCATTATGACATCACAATGACCCATTATGACATCACAATGCCCCATTGTCACAATGGCCCATTATGACATCACAATGACACATTGTCACAATGGCCCATTATGACATCACAATGGCTTAATATGACATCACAATGACCCATTATCACAAGGGCCCATTATAACATCACAATGATCTATTGTCACAATGGCCCATTATGACTTTACATTGATCCATTGTCACAATGGCCCATTATGACATCACAAAGACCCATTGTCACTATGGCCCATTATGGCATCACAATGACACATTGTTACAATGGCCCATTATGACATCACAATGACACATTGTCACAATGGCCCATTACGACATCACAATGGCCCATTATGACATCACAATGACCCATTGTCACAATGGCCCATTATGACATCACAATGACCCATTGTCACAATGGCCCATTATGACATCACAATGACCCATTGTCACAATGGCCCATTATGACATCACAATGGCCCATTATGACATCACAATGGCCCATTATGACATCACAATGACCCATTGTCACAATGGCCCATTATGACTTCACAATGACCCATTGTCACAATGGCCCATTATGACATCACAATGGCCCATTATGACATCACAATGACCCATTGTCACAATGGCCCATTATGACATCACAATGGCCCATTATGACATCACAATGACCCATTGTCACAATGGCCCATTAAGACTTCACAATGACCCATTGTCACAATGGCCCATTATGACATCACAATGGCCCATTATGACATCACAATGACCCATTGTCACAATGGCCCATTATGACATCACAATGACCCATTGTCACAATGGCCCATTATGACATCACAATGACCAATTGTCACAATGGCCCATTATGACATCACAATGGCCCATTATGACATCACAATGACCCATTGTCACAATGGCCCATTATGACATCACAATGACCCATTATGACATCACAATGGCCCATTATGACATCACAATGGCCCATTGTCACAATAGCCCATTATGACATCTCAATAAACCATTGTCACAATGGCCCATTATAACATCACAATGGCCCACTTTGAAAACACAATGACCCATTGTCACAATGGCCCATTATGACATCACAATGACCGATTGTCACAATGGCCCATTATGACATCACAATGACCCATTGTCACAATTGCCCATTATGACATCACAATGACCCATTATAACATCACAATGACCCATTATGACATCACAATGGCACATTATGACATCAGAATGACCCATTATGACATCATAATGACCCATTGTCACAATGGCCCATTATGACATCACAATGACCCATTATGACATCACAATGACCCATTGTCACAGTGGCCCATTATGACATCACAATGGCCCATTGTCACAATGGCCCATTATGACATCACAATGGCCCATTATGACATCACAATGACCCATTGTCATAAAGGCCCATTATGACATCAGAATGACCCCTTATGACATCACAATGACCCATTGTCACAATGGCCCATTATGACATCACAATGGTCCCATTATGACATCACAATGACCAATTGTCACAATAGCCCATTATGTCATCTCAATGATCCATTATGACATCACAATGACCCATTGTCACAATGGCCCATTATGACATCACAATGACCCATTATGACATCACAATGACCCATTGTCACAATGGCCCATTATGACATCACAATGGCCCATTATGACATCACAATGACCCATTGTCACAATGGCCCATTATGACATCAGAATGACCCATTATGACATCATAATGACCCATTGTCACAATGGCCCATTATGACATCACAATGACCCATTATGACATCATAATGACCCATTGTCACAATGGCCTATTATGACTTCACAATGACCCATTGTCACAATGGCCCTATATGACATCACAATGACCCATTGTCACAATGGCCCTTTGTGACATTACAATGACACATTATGACATCATAATGACCCACTGTCACAATGGCCCATTATGACATCACAATGACCCATTGTCACAATGATACATTACATCACAATGACCCATTATGACATCACAAAGAGGCATTATCACAATGGCCCACTATGACATCACAATGCCCCATTATGACATCACAATGCCCCATTGTCACAATGGCCCATTATGACATCACAATGACCCATTGACACAATGGCCCATTATAACATCACAATGGCCCATTATAACATCACAATGGCCCACTTTGACATCACAATGACCCATTGTCACAATGGCCCATTATGACATCACAATGACCGATTGTCACAATGGCCCATTATGACATCACAATGACCCATTGTCACAATTGCCCATTATGACATCACAATGACCCATTATGACATCACAATGACCCATTATGACATCACAATGGCCCATTATGACATCAGAATGACCCATTATGACATCATAATGACCCATTGTCACAATGGCCCATTATGACATCACAATGACCCATTATGACATCACAATGACCCATTGTCACAATGGCCCATTATGACATCACAATGGTCCCATTATGACATCACAATGACCAATTGTCACAATAGCCCATTATGTCATCTCAATGATCCATTATGACATCACAATGACCCATTGTCACAATGGCCCATTATGACATCACAATGACCCATTATGACATCACAATGACCCATTGTCACAATGGCCCATTATGACATCACAATGGCCCATTATGACATCACAATGACCCATTGTCACAATGGCCCATTATGACATCATAATGACCCATTATGACATCATAATGACCCATTGTCACAATGGCCCATTATGACATCACAATGACCCATTATGACATCATAATGACCCATTGTCACAATGGCCTATTATGACTTCACAATGACCCATTGTCACAATGGCCCTATATGACATCACAATGACCCATTGTCACAATGGCCCATTAAGACATCACAATGACCCATTATGACATCATAATGACCCATTGTCACAATGGCCCATTATGACATCACAATGACCCATTATGACATCACAATGGCCCATTATGACATCACAATGGCCCATTGTCACAATAGCCCATTATGACATCTCAATAAACTATTGTCACAATGGCCCAAATATGACATCACAATGGCCCATTATGACATCAAAGTGACCCATTGTCACAATGGCCCATTATGACATCACAATGACCCATTGTCACAATGGCCCATTATGACATCACAATGGCCCATTGTCACAATGGCCCATTATGACATCACAATGGCCCATTATGACATCACAATGACCCATTGTCATAAAGGCCCATTATGACATCAGAATGACCCCTTATGACATCACAATGACCCATTGTCACAATGGCCCATTATGACATCACAATGACCCATTATGACATCACAATGGCCCATTATGACATCACAATGGCCCATTGTCACAATAGCCCATTATGACATCTCAATAAACCATTGTCACAATGGCCCATTATAACATCACAATGGCCCACTTTGACATCACAATGACCCATTGTCACAATGGCCCATTATGACATCACAATGACCGATTGTCACAATGGCCCATTATGACATCACAATGACCCATTGTCACAATTGCCCATTATGACATCACAATGACCCATTATGACATCACAATGACCCATTATGACATCACAATGGCCCATTATGACATCAGAATGACCCATTATGACATCATAATGACCCATTGTCACAATGGCCCATTATGACATCACAATGACCCATTATGACATCACAATGGCCCATTGTCACAATGGCCCATTATGACATCACAATGGCCCATTATGACATCACAATGACCCATTGTCATAAAGGCCCATTATGACATCAGAATGACCCCTTATGACATCACAATGACCCATTGTCACAATGGCCCATTATGACATCACAATGGTCCCATTATGACATCACAATGACCAATTGTCACAATAGCCCATTATGTCATCTCAATGATCCATTATGACATCACAATGACCCATTGTCACAATGGCCCATTATGACATCACAATGACCCATTATGACATCACAATGACCCATTGTCACAATGGCCCATTATGACATCACAATGGCCCATTATGACATCACAATGACCCATTGTCACAATGGCCCATTATGACATCAGAATGACCCATTATGACATCATAATGACCCATTGTCACAATGGCCCATTATGACATCACAATGACCCATTATGACATCATAATGACCCATTGTCACAATGGCCTATTATGACTTCACAATGACCCATTGTCACAATGGCCCTATATGACATCACAATGACCCATTGTCACATTGACCCATTATGACATCACAATGACCCATTATGACATCATAATGACCCATTGTCACAATGGCCTATTATGACTTCACAATGACCCATTGTCACAATGGCCCTATATGACATCACAATGACCCATTGTCATAATGGCCCATTATGACATCACAATGACCCATTGTCACAATGGCCCTATATGACATCACAATGACCCATTGTCATAATGGCCCATTATGACATCACAATGACCCATTGTCACAATGGCCCTTTGTGACATTACAATGACACATTATGACATCATAATGACCCACTGTCACAATGGCCCATTATGACATCACAATGACCCATTGTCACAATGATACATTACATCACAATGACCCATTATGACATCACAAAGAGGCATTATCACAATGGCCCATTATGACATCACAATGCCCCATTGTCACAATGGCCCATTATGACATCACAATGACCCATTGACACAATGGCCCATTATAACATCACAATGGCCCATTATAACATCACAATGGCCCACTTTGACATCACAATGACCCATTGTCACAATGGCCCATTATGACATCACAATGACCGATTGTCACAATGGCCCATTATGACATCACAATGACCCATTGTCACAATTGCCCATTATGACATCACAATGACCCATTATGACATCACAATGACCCATTATGACATCACAATGGCCCATTATGACATCAGAATGACCCATTATGACATCATAATGACCCATTGTCACAATGGCCCATTATGACATCACAATGACCCATTATGACATCACAATGACCCATTGTCACAATGGCCCATTATGACATCACAATGGTCCCATTATGACATCACAATGACCAATTGTCACAATAGCCCATTATGTCATCTCAATGATCCATTATGACATCACAATGACCCATTGTCACAATGGCCCATTATGACATCACAATGACCCATTATGACATCACAATGACCCATTGTCACAAAGGCCCATTATGACATCACAATGGCCCATTATGACATCACAATGACCCATTGTCACAATGGCCCATTATGACATCATAATGACCCATTATGACATCATAATGACCCATTGTCACAATGGCCCATTATGACATCACAATGACCCATAATGACATCATAATGACCCATTGTCAGAATGGCCTATTATGACTTCACAATGACCCATTGTCACAATGGCCCTATATGACATCACAATGACCCATTGTCACAATGGCCCATTAAGACATCACAATGACCCATTATGACATCATAATGACCCATTGTCACAATGGCCCATTATGACATCACAATGAACCATTATGACATCACAATGGCCCATTATGACATCACAATGGCCCATTGTCACAATAGCCCATTATGACATCTCAATAAACTATTGTCACAATGGCCCAAATATGACATCACAATGGCCCATTATGACATCAAAGTGACCCATTGTCACAATGGCCCATTATGACATCACAATGACCCATTGTCACAATGGCCCATTATGACATCTCAATGGCCCATTGTCACAATGGCCCATTATGACATCACAATGGCCCATTATGACATCACAATGACCCATTGTCATAAAGGCCCATTATGACATCACAATGACCCCTTATGACATCACAATGACCCATTGTCACAATGGCCCATTATGACATCACAATGACCCATTATGACATCACAATGGCCCATTATGACATCACAATGGCCCATTGTCACAATAGCCCATTATGACATCTCAATAAACCATTGTCACAATGGCCCATTATAACATCACAATGGCCCACTTTGACATCACAATGACCCATTGTCACAATGGCCCATTATGACATCACAATGACCGATTGTCACAATGGCCCATTATGACATCACAATGACCCATTGTCACAATTGCCCATTATGACATCACAATGACTCATTATGACATCACAATGACCCATTATGACATCACAATGGCCCATTATGACATCAGAATGACCCATTATGACATCATAATGACCCATTGTCACAATGGCCCATTATGACATCACAATGACCCATTATGACATCACAATGACCCATTGTCACAATGGCCCATTATGACATCACAATGGTCCCATTATGACATCACAATGACCAATTGTCACAATAGCCCATTATGTCATCTCAATGATCCATTATGACATCACAATGACCCATTGTCACAATGGCCCATTATGACATCACAATGACCCATTATGACATCACAATGACCCATTGTCACAATGGCCCATTATGACATCAAAGTGACCCATTGTCACAATGGCCCATTATGACATCACAATGACCCATTGTCACAATGGCCCATTATGACATCACAATGGCCCATTGTCACAATGGCCCATTATGACATCACAATGGCCCATTATGACATCACAATGACCCATTGTCATAAAGGCCCATTATGACATCAGAATGACCCCTTATGACATCACAATGACCCATTGTCACAATGGCCCATTATGACATCACAATGACCCATTATGACATCACAATGGCCCATTATGACATCACAATGGCCCATTGTCACAATAGCCCATTATGACATCTCAATAAACCATTGTCACAATGGCCCATTATAACATCACAATGGCCCACTTTGACATCACAATGACCCATTGTCACAATGGCCCATTATGACATCACAATGACCCATTGTCACAATTGCCCATTATGACATCACAATGACCCATTATGACATCACAATGACCCATTATGACATCACAATGGCCCATTATGACATCAGAATGACCCATTATGACATCATAATGACCCATTGTCACAATGGCCCATTATGACATCACAATGACCCATTATGACATCACAATGGCTTAATATGACATCACAATGACCCATTATCACAAGGGCCCATTATAACATCACAATGATCTATTGTCACAATGGCCCATTATGACTTTACATTGATCCATTGTCACAATGGCCCATTATGACATCACAAAGACCCATTGTCACTATGGCCCATTATGGCATCACAATGACCCATTGTTACAATGGCCCATTATGACATCACAATGACACATTGTCACAATGGCCCATTATGACATTACAATGATCCATTGTCACAATGGCCCATTATGACATCACAATGACCAATTGTCGCAATGGCACATTATGACATCACAATGGCCCATTATGACAACACAATGACCCATTGTCACAATGGCCCATTATGACAGCACAATGACCCATTGTCACAATGGCCCATTATGACATCACAATGGCCCATTATGACATCACAATGACCCATTGTCACAATGACCCATTATGACAACACAATGACACATTGTCACAATGGCCCATTATGACATCACAATGACCCATTGTCACAATGGCCCATTATGACATCACAATGGCCCATTATGACATCACAATGACCCATTGTCACAATGGTCCATTATGACATCACAATGACCCATTGTCACAATGGCCCATTATGACATCACAATGACCAATAGTCAGAATGGCCCACTATGACATCACAATGACCCATTGTCATAATGGCCCATTATGACATCACAATGACCCATTGTCACAATGGCCCTTTGTGACATTACAATGACACATTATGACATCATAATGACCCACTGTCACAATGGCCCATTATGACATCACAATGACCCATTGTCACAATGATACATTACATCACAATGACCCATTATGACATCACAAAGAGGCATTATCACAATGGCCCATTATGACATCACAATGCCCCATTGTCAAAATGGCCCATTATGACATCACAATGACCCATTGACACAATGGCCCATTATAACATCACAATGGCCCACTTTGACATCACAATGACCCATTGTCACAATGGCCCATTATGACATCACAATGACCGATTGTCACAATGGCCCATTATGACATCACAATGACCCATTGTCACAATTGCCCATTATGACATCACAATGACCCATTATGACATCACAATGACCCATTATGACATCACAATGGCCCATTATGACATCAGAATGACCCATTATGACATCATAATGACCCATTGTCACAATGGCCCATTATGACATCACAATGACCCATTATGACATCACAATGACCCATTGTCACAATGGCCCATTATGACATCACAATGGTCCCATTATGACATCACAATGACCAATTGTCACAATAGCCCATTATGTCATCTCAATGATCCATTATGACATCACAATGACCCATTGTCACAATGGCCCATTATGACATCACAATGACCCATTATGACATCACAATGCCCCATTGTCACAATGGCCCATTATGACATCACAATGACACATTGTCACAATGGCCCATTATGACATCACAATGGCTTAATATGACATCACAATGACCCATTATCACAAGGGCCCATTATAACATCACAATGATCTATTGTCACAATGGCCCATTATGACTTTACATTGATCCATTGTCACAATGGCCCATTATGACATCACAAAGACCCATTGTCACTATGGCCCATTATGGCATCACAATGACACATTGTTACAATGGCCCATTATGACATCACAATGACACATTGTCACAATTGCCCATTACGACATCACAATGGCCCATTATGACATCACAATGACCCATTGTCACAATGGCCCATTATGACATCACAATGACCCATTGTCACAATGGCCCATTATGACATCACAATGACCCATTGTCACAATGGCCCATTATGACATCACAATGGCCCATTATGACATCACAATGGCCCATTATGACATCACAATGACCCATTGTCACAATGGCCCATTAAGACTTCACAATGACCCATTGTCACAATGGCCCATTATGACATCACAATGGCCCATTATGACATCACAATGACCCATTGTCACAATGGCCTATTATGACACCACAATGACCCATTGTCACAATGGCCCATTATGACATCACAATGACCAATTGTCACAATGGCCCATTATGACATCACAATGGCCCATTATGACATCACAATGACCCATTGTCACAATGGCCCATTATGACAGCACAATGACCCATTGTCACAATGGCCCATTATGACATCACAATGGCCCATTATGACATCACAATGACCCATTGTCACAATGGCCCATTATGACATCACAATGGCCCATTATGACATCACAATGACCCATTGTCACAATGGCCCATTATGACAACACAATGACACATTGTCACAATGGCCCATTATGACATCACAATGACCCATTGTCACAATGTCCCATTATGACATCACAATGGCCGATTATGACATCACAATGACCCATTGTCACAATGGTCCATTATGACATCACAATGACCCATTGTCACAATGGCCCATTATGACATCACAATGACCTATTGTCACAATGGCTCATTATGACATCACAATGACCCCTTGTCATAATGGCCCACTATGACATCACAATGACCCATTGTCACAATGGCCCATTATGACATCACAATGACCCATTGTCACAATGGCCCATTATGACATCACAATGACCCATTGTCACAATGGCCTATTATGACATCACAATGACACATTATGACATCACAATGACCCACTGTCACAATGGCCCATATGACATCACAATGGACCATTATGACATCACAATGACCCATTGTCACAATGGCCCATTATGACATCACAATGACACATTATGACATCACAATGACCCATTGTAACAACGGCCCATTATGACATCACAATGGCCCATTATGACATCACAATGACCCATTGTCACAATGGCCCATTATGACATCACAATGACCCATTGTCACAATGGCTTATTATGACATCACAAAGACCCATTGTCACAATGGCCCATTATGACATCACAATGACCCATTGTCACAATGGCCCATTATGACATAAAAATGACCCATTGTCACAATGTCCCATTATGACATAACAATGGCCCAATATGACATCACAATGACCCATTATCACAAGGGCCCATTATAACATAACAATGATCTATTGTCACAATGGCCCATTATGACTTTACATTGATCCATTGTCACAATGGCCCATTATGACATCACAAAGACCCATTGTCACAATGGCCCATTATGACATCACAATGACCCATTGTTACAATGGCCCATTATGACATCACAATGACCAATTGTCACAATGGCCCATTATGACATCACAATGACGCATTATCACAATGGCCAATGATGACATCACAAAGACCCATTGTCACAATGGCCCATTATAACATCGCAATGACCAATAGTCACAATGGCACATTATGACATCACAATGATTCATTGTTACAATGGCCCATTATGACATCACAATGCCCCATTGTCACAATGGCCCATTATGACATAACAATGACCCATTGTTACAATGGCCCATTATGACATCACAATGACCCATTGTCACAATGGCCCATAATGACATTGCAATGTCCCATTGTCACAATGGCCCATTGTGACATCACAATGGCCCATTATGACATCACAATGACCCATTGTCACAAAGGCCCATTATGACATCCCAATGACCCATTGTCACAATGGCCCATTATGACATCACAAAGACCCATTGTCACAATGGCCCATTATGACATCACAATGTCCCATCGTTACAATGGCCCATTATGACATCACAATGACCAATTGTTACAATGGCCCATTATGACATCACAATGACCAATTGTCACAATGACCCATTATGACATCACAATGACGCATTATCACAATGGCCCATGATGACATCACAATGACCCATTGTCACAATGGCCCATTATGACATCACAATGACCAATAGTCACAATGGCACATTATGACATCACAATGATTCATTGTCACAATGGCCCATTATGACATCAGAATGCCCCATTGTCACAATGGCCCATTATGACATAACAATGACCCATTGTTACAATGGCCCATTATGACATCACAATGACCAATTGTCACAATGGCCCATTATGACATCACAATGACGCATTATCACAATGGCCCATTATGACATCACAATGACCCATTGTCACAATGGCCCATTATGACATCACAATGACCCATTGTCGCAATGGCCCATTATGACATCACAAAGATCCAATGTCACAATGGCCCATTATGACATCACAATGACCCATTATGACATCACAATGACCCATTGTCACAATGGCCCATTATGCCATCACAATGACCCATTGTCACAATTGCCCATTATGACATCACAATGACCCATTGTCACAATGGCCCATTATGACATCACAATGACCCATTGTCACAATGGGCCATTTTGACATCACAATGACCCATTATGACATCACAATGACCCATTGTCACAAAGGCCCATTATGACATCCCAATGACCCATTGTCACAAAGGCCCATTATTACATCCCAATGACCCATTGTCACAATGGCCCATTATGACATCACAATAACCCATTGTCACAACGGCCCATTATGACATCATAATGACCCATTGTCACAATGGCCATTTATGACAACACAATGGCCCATTATGACATCACAATGACCATTGGGATGAAACAATGAAACTTGGGAAATTTCCTAAATGGTTATGCAAATGAAGCATAGATAACCCTACTAGAAAGGATTCAACTTATGGCAAAAGAGGACAAGGAAAATATTGGGTGGATGTAGGGAAATAAATGCACTTCATGAAGGAGGTCTAACGTCCAGGTCCATATTTCCACTAGACATAGGTCTTTGATTCCAATGAAAATGTTTGAGTTTCATTTGGACTAATAAAGAATGGTGTTTAGCAGTAGAAACAAGCATCTTGGGCTGATGCTACTTTGCAGTGAGAAAGGTGGGCACGGGTAGTGGATGTCTAGACTGTGACTTGTCCTTTGGGTGATATTCACCAAAAACATATTTATATGTAGTAAGAAAGGGCATAGGGCAAGAGGACACTTACCTCAAACTTATGGTCATCTTGTACCTTGCATTAAACTTTATGTGACTTTTGTGCTTTTAGTGTTATTTTCTGCCATAAGCTTTAAACCTGACTCTGACTACCTTTCTTGACATGACCCATTAACCCTCCTGGGGTTTCCATGAACCCTCAGATGACAGGGGAAGCAAAATCTATCTTCTGATGCTTCCTTGAAGAGCTTCAAGACTTGAATGAGCAGTGATACTGTCACAGCAGGACCTGGCCCTTTATGATGTCATAGTCTGTTAAGGAGATCGCACTGGTTTGGGACACCATCTTGACTTAAGAAATTCCAGAATAAGGGACAGTCCGCCATCTTACATACAGCGGACATGTTCGCTGACCACTATCAAGTTAATGTCATGATTCGAACTTCATTTCATGTAACCTGTTTGCTCGCCTGCCAACTAATTCTGTGACATTTAATGTGAAGCCAGTTTGTCCTTCATGCTGCATTATATTATAATTCTGAAGACAGTTTATATCTTTATTCTCAGGGAAATTAGTATAAACATGTCTGGGAACAAGGTCTATTAGCCTTTTCTGAGAAATGTGCTGGTAAATTCATTACAGCCAATAGCATTGCCGTATTCTATTCACGCCTCTTTGATGACTCTTTGTCTGTGATATTATGCATTTGAGAGATTAAATGGTGAAGAAGATCTTTACATACACTAAGAGACTGTGTTTTGGTTTTATATTCAAGTTCCTGGTACCAGGACAACCATGAAAGAGTTCATTTGAAAGTCACTGTACAACATGAATTAAGGGCGGTTAGTCCCTAGAGAAAAATCTCTAACATAGTCAAAGTTTCCAAGGAGCTTAACTATGACACGTGCAGTGTTCCATTTTATGCAAGTTAGCCTCTCAGTTTCTTCTGGTGGATGTCAACTAGAATCTTTTTCCCTGGAGAAGCCAATTTCAATCTCCTTTGCCAATCTTCCCTGAAAAAAACAAACAAACAGCTTTTCACCATTCCAGCGATCCACCGAAGCTCCGCTGCTACACTCCGGCCGGTGGTGACAGCTCCGTGGGTGCCGGCGTCGCAGAGGATATGACGTTAACACGTGGCTGACGTCATATTCTGTGAGCCGACAGCGCTCAATGAGCTGTCACCAGCAGAGTTTCGGTGGATCGCTGGAAAGGTAAGAAGCTGTTGTATTAATTTAATGTGCCGAGCAGGCTGGCTATATAGAGGGGGAGGCGGCATGATGCACACTGGGGGGGCCGCCAGGCCGTATAATTGGGGGTGGGAGAGCTTTCTGACTATATACTGGGGGTGGGGTGGTTGTCTGGCTATGTACAGGGGGGGCTGGCTGTATACTGTGGGTACAGGCTGGCAATATACAGGGGGGCTGGCTGTATACTAGGGGGGCAGTTTGTCTATATACAGGGGGCTGGCTGTATACTGGGGGCAGGCTCAAACTGGCCCGCCGGGATACCGGTCAAATCCCTGGTGGGCCCTTATCATAAGTCACCATCTCCTGCCTGTGTCTGTGAGCAGGCACATTCAGCTGAGGCTGGAGGGGGGGGGGGGCAGGGGGGACTATGACGTCCTGCAGGAGGGAGAGACAGGTTTTCTGCTCTTCTCACAGCAGCGCTGGGGCAGTGAGTAAGACATTTCCTCCTCCCTGCACTGAGCACCTCAGCCCTTGCATCACTGCAGGAGAACATGGCCCCTGATTCACTGTAGGAGCAGACAGAGAGCTGTCACTAATTACAGACCAGAGGACATGGGCCCCCTAGTTGTCACAGTGGGCCCCCTTCCTCCTGGTGATGCTGGAGTGTCCTCCCCCTGGCACAGCAAAGGCTGATGGATGAGGAGCTGCTGATGGCTTCCAGCACAAGAAAAAGGTACAAAATAAAAGTGCATCACATTTACACACACACAGTGCACCTCATGACATCCCTGCAATGTGTACATACATATAGAATAACAGTGGACTCAAGAACTACAACTCCCAGCAGTTGAATGAGATGCTGAAAGTTGTAGTACTTTGATTGACTGTATTAAGTGTTGCTGTAGAATAAGGAGTGATGTCACACGTACCGCGCGGACTCTGTTTAGAATTGGAATCAAAGCGCACGGGGGCCGGATGGGCTTCTATATAAACGCATGCGATGGATAACCCGCACCCGGTGTCTTGTATTGTCCAAATGCAGGGGCTGGAGGAAGCGTTACATGTGACCGCAGCCTCAGTATTACCAGCATACGCCGAGTTACGTGTGACTGCAGCCTCAGTATTACCAGCATTCCCCGTGTTACATGTGACCGCAGCCTCAGTATTACGAGCATACCCCGTGTTACATGTGACCGCAGCCTCAGTATTACCAGCATACCCCGCGTTACATGTGACCGCAGCCTCAGTATTACCAGCATACCCCGCGTTACGTGTGACTGCAGCCTCAGTATTACCACCAATCCCCACGTTACGTGTGACTGCAGCCTCAGTATTACCAGCATACCCCGCGTTACGTGTGACCGCAGCCTCAGTATTACCAGCATACCCCGTGTTACATGTGACCGCAGCCTCAGTATTACCAGCATACCCCGCGTTATGTGTGACCACAGCCTCAGTATTACCAGCATACCCCGCGTTACATGTGACCGCAGCCTCAGTATTACCAGCATACCCCGCGTTACATGTGACGCAGCCTCAGTATTACCAGCATACCCCGCGTTACATGTGACCGCAGCCTCAGTATTACCAGCATTCCCCGAGTTACATGTGACCGCAGCCTCAGTATTACCAGCATACCCCGCGTTACATGTGACCGCAGGCTCAGTATTACCAGCATACCCCGCGTTACATGTGACCGCAGCCTCAGTATTACCAGCATACCCCGCGTTACATGTGACCGCAGCCTCAATAGTACCAGCATACGCCGAGTTACGTGTGACTGCAGCCTCAGTATTACCAGCATTCCCCGTGTTACATGTGACCGCAGCCTCAGTATTACGAGCATACCCCGTGTTACATGTGACCGCAGCCTCAGTATTACCAGCATACCCCGTGTTACCTGTGACTGCAGCCTCAGTATTACCAGCATACCCTGCGTTACGTGTGACTGCAGCCTCAGTATTACCAGCATACCCTGCGTTACGTGTGACTGCAGCCTCCGTATTACCAGCATACCCTGCGTTATGTGTGACCACAGCCTCAGTATTACCAGCATACCCCGCGTTACATGTGACCGCAGCCTCAGTATTACCAGCATACCCCGTGTTACATGTGACCGCAGCCTCAGTATTACCAGCATTCCCCGTGTTACATGTGACCGCAGCCTCAGTATTACGAGCATACCCCGTGTTACATGTGACCGCAGCCTCAGTATTACCAGCATACCCCGTGTTACCTGTGACTGCAGCCTCAGTATTACCAGCATACCCTGCGTTACGTGTGACTGCAGCCTCAGTATTACCAGCATACCCTGCGTTACGTGTGACTGCAGCCTCCGTATTACCAGCATACCCTGCGTTATGTGTGACCACAGCCTCAGTATTACCAGCATACCCCGCGTTACATGTGACCGCAGCCTCAGTATTACCAGCATACCCCGCATTACGTGTGACCGCAGCCTCAGTATTAACCCACCACCCGTCATGATGTCCAAATTGCAGATTCATCACCATTTCAATGCACAAACATTTGAATAAAAAGTGATGAAAAAACTTCTTCACTTCACAAACTGATATCACTAAAAACGTCAGCTTCTCCAGCTCCGTACATCAAAGTTTCAAAAAGTAAGAGGTGTGTGAAAGTTGTAAAACCGAGCCTGTAATAAAAATAATGCATCTTTTTTTGTCATTTTTACCACATTTGGAATTTTTCTCCAGCTTCCTAGTGCACTGCACGGAATATTAACCCTTAAAGGGTTAAAGGCCAGACTATTTTCAGCTTTGATTTTCCATTTTTACCTCCCCGTCTTTATAAATCCATAACTGTGTTATTTCCATGTACAGAGCTGTATGAGGCTTGCTTTCTGCATAACAAATTGTACTTCCTAGAGAAAGAAAAAATCCCAATGATGTAAAATTGCCAAAAAAACGTACTTCTGCCATTTTCTTGTGGGCTACGTATGTACGGCTTTCACTGTGCGCCCCAAATCATACCTTGGGTAAGTGTGATCACGAGGACACCAAATTCATAAAGCTTTTTATTCAGTTTTTATATAAAAAATGAAAATCTTTGGTACAAAAAAAAATGTCTTAAAGGGGTTTTTCCACGAAGACAAGTTAGGCCCTATCCACGGGCAGATAACAAGCCTCAGGCCCCATTCACACGTTGCAGTTCTTGATCTGTTTTAATTAAAAATAAAACAGGGAGGGGCTCATTCCATAACAAATGTGTTTCAGTAGAAAGACATATGTGTTCTGACAAAGCCCTTCCCTTTTGCGGTTTCCAATGCAGTTAAAACCCATCAAAAAACAAAAAGTGTGCATGGGGCCTGAGGCCGTGGTCACACGTACTGCTAGGCGTCCGTTCATAACGCTAGTGTTCGGGCTGAGGACCGCCCCCTCAGCTCTAGCATCGCGTTATGAACGGACGCCTAGCAGTATGTGTGACCACGGCGTGAGGCTTGTTTTCTGCAGGATTGTTGTACACGTCCTCATTTACTTCTATGGGCTCCTGCACATGGCTGTGATTATGCCTGAGCTGCAAATGACAGAGCAGGTCCTAACCATGTTTGCGGTTCAGGCTATTATTATGTACTTGCATCCCGATGACAAGCAACCCATGGCACCATTGTTTGCATACCAAGAACTGTAAAAGTGTAGTGTGCAGAAAGCCTGAGGCTGCGTTCACACATTACGTTTTTTTTGTTGCAGAAACTTAAAGTTTGTCTGCTGAATGGCAAAAAGACCTGCGTTCAAATGGAAGATGAACAGATAGTCTTTCCAAAGCATTCAATATGCAACAAAAAATGCAATGTGTGAACATGGCCACAGGCTGCATTCACACCTTGACTTTCCAGCACGTTCAGAAACGCAATGAAAATATACAAGGGGGTGGCTCGCATGTATCCATGAAGCAGCTGGTGGGCCCCCAGAAGTAATTTCACTGGTGGGCCCTTGGCACCCCAGTCCTACCCTCACTGGGGGTACAGGCTGGCAATATATAGCGGGGCTGGCTGTATACTAGGGGGGCAGCTTGGCTATATACTGGGGGACTGGCTGGCAATATATATGAGGGTCTCACTGTATACTGGGGTGGTTGTTTGGCTATATACTGGGGGGGTTGGCGGTGGTATATGGCATAGTAGTTATATTCCTGTACATAAGGGCAGTATTATAGTAACTATATTCCCGTACCTAGGGGGCAGTATTATAGTAGTTATATTCCTGTACATAGGGGGCAGTATTATAGTAGTTTTATTCTTGCACATAGGGACAGTATTATAGTAGTTATATTCCTGTACATAGGGAGCAGTATTATAGTAGTTATATTCTTGTACATAGGGGCAGTATTATAGTAGTTATATTCTTGTACACAGGGGGCAGTATTATAGTAGTTATATTCCTGTACATAGGGAGCAGTATTATATTAGGTATATTCTTGTACATAGGGACAGTATTATAGTAGTTATATTCCTGTACATAGGGAGCAGTATTATAGTAGTTATATTCTTGTACATAGGGGCAGTATTATAGTACTTATATTCTTGTATATAGTGTGCAGTATTATAGTAGTTACATTCTTGTACATAGGGTGCAGTATTATAGTAGTTATATTCTTGTACATAGGGAGCAGTATTATTGTAGTTATTGGTGTTTCACAAGTGGAGTCCAGCTCAGGTAAACAAAGTATTCAATCTGTTAAAAGTTTAAGTTTAATTCATCTTCTTAAAAAATGTATAAATGCATTGTGGAGACAGGGAACATGGAGACACAAGACACAGGAAACAAAAAACGCAGGCAATGGTGACACGTTGTTTTAGACCATCTATAAAGTTTTTTTTTTTTTTTAGAGTTTAGGAACTCCACCCACATAACATGGCCACGCCTACTTGTTTTGACGATGCCCACATTTAAATTTTTCTTTTTTCCAGGGCCGCTTTAAATTCCCAGTCCGCCCCTGCTCCTAACTACATTCACATTGATGCTTCCGATGTTTTTAAAAACTTGTGAATTTTCCTAAAAGCTTATGCATATGAAGCATAGGTAACCCCACTTAAAATGATTCAACTTAGGGCAAACAAGGACAATGACACACATGGTTTGATTTAGGGAACTAAATGCACTTCATGAAGGAAGTCTAATGTCCAGGTCCATGTTTCCACTAGACGTAGGTCTTAGATACCAATGAAAATGTTTGAGTTTCATTTGGATTAATAAAGAATGGTGTTTAGCAGTGGAAACAAGCATCTTGGGCCGATGCTACTTTGCAGTGAGAAAGGTGGGCACGGGTAGTGGATGTCTAGACTGTGACTTGTCCTTTGGATATTATGCACCAACAACATATTTATGTGTAGTAAAAAAGGTCTTAGGGTAAGGGGCCACTTACCTCAACCTTATGTTCAACCTTATGTGATTAGGATAACAAAATAACACATTCTATAATTCACTGATATTTGTAAAAATACTGCATTTCAGATATAATTTCAACCAGTCTCTATAAGCCCTGTTGTACACATTTTCAATTGCCCCTGTATTCCGAGCCTGTAAATTCTAACTCTAGGGCCAGCTGCCATTTTCCCTCTGGCTTAACAGAGTTTGTCTCCCTCTCTCCCTGCCCCTCTGCAGTCACTCACTGACTTCCTGCCAGCATGTACACAGCCTGAGGAGAACTACAAGCTATAGGCAGATAAGTTATTTATCGGGGAGGAAGGCACAGGACATCTAGTGTGTTGTGGAATTGCAGAGATGTAGGAGAGCTGACATTAAGTGTACTAGGAATCTCATGGATCTCATCATCTCTGATCTGTCTCATCCCTCTTTCTATGTGCAGGATGTGCAGAAGCTAAATGAACATGTATATAAACATGCACCCTAATTTTCAGCTCACAGAACTAGATGGATCATAGTGGGGCACGTGTACTAAGGGTCGCGTTGTGCACTTTTGTCAGACTGTACACGTTCTTCTAGGCTAAAACTGCTTGCACAGGTATTTAAAGGAAACCTACCATTTGATTTGATGCAGTATGAAGCAAACATACCATGAGAATGGTGTTGCTACACTGATGCAGAATCATCTTGGTTAATCCCTGTGCTGAGTGGTTTTGCTGATAAAACAGATGTAACATTATGATAATGAAGCTCAGTCCCTTCTATCTCTGCTCTGCTGCTTGCTTTCCCCTTCTCACAGCAGAGTTTCTGACCGATTGCATAAACATCTCCTGCAGTTTACTTCCTGCCAGACAGAATAATCAATTGCTGCACCATCCCCCAGCTGCTGTGTATGAGTGATCCAGCTCAGGTTGATTAGTGTTTGACTAGTCATGCTTTACTTAGCAGTCGTAATGTGTAAGCCAGTCTGTTCCAGGTTTCCCAAGGTCCTGAATGGTATAATTGTTTTTCAGCAAAACCACACAGCTCAGGGATTAACCAAGATATGATCATGCATTAGTGTAGCTAAAGCATTCTCAATGAATGTTTGGTTCATAATGCATCAAATCAAATGGTAGGGGTCCTTTAAGAATTGTCTGTGCTTCTATTGTGTTGCACGTGACCCTTTTGTAGTGCAGCTGTGCTAGCTTCCATGCGACACAACTTAGGGGGCGTGTCTGCGGTTGGTCTGACCGAATGCTGTATTTAACATGGAAATTGTGTCGCACGCCCTATGTTAAAAGTGCACCACAAAAAAGATGGTGTACTCTGTAGGGCCAGAGCATGGTAGCGACAGATTCATGATTTCTGGCACACATTCTTAGGGAATGGGTCGCACCAAGCATTATACACGGAAAGAGCACTTTTAGTGGTTTTGAACTTTAAGTAAATGTGGCCCAATGTGTCTGCTTATAGAGCCCCTGCTCACACCCAGGAATTTTGCACTGACCATCACTGAGTGATAGGAGCTAAAACAGTAATAAAACTTCTTTATTGTGTTAACATCACTAGGAGGTTGAAATTTGAGAATTTTCTTTGGTGGTAAAACCCCTTTAATTTATTTTCTGATTTCTGTTTTATTAGCTTGTTCCCAGATACTTTCTGACTTTAGACACTGGTACAGGTCCCCAGTCTACAGTGACTTCTTTTGATGCTGTTGTAGTTTTCCTTCTCCACTTGTCACTGCATAACACTGAACAATCCTGCCAGCTCTATAGACCCGTGGTCACATGCCAGTTCTAGCTCTAATTAAACATCTGCCTCCACAGAGGGTTATTTCCCCCTCTAACTGGGGCTCTTATAAATGCCACAAGTTATAGGCGAAAACCAGAAGAGGATACATCAAATAGTTGGAAACAGGTTTTAAAAAGTATTTTCTGTATTGTTACCTTTTTATGTACATTTAATAAAATATATTTGAAGGTCAATGATATTTATTAACTGTTAACACAAAATACACATACATACTACATATCATCCATTTTAAATAAACAATCTCCACAAAATATAAATAACACAGTTCTTCCAAAATAACAAAAAAAAATCTTAACACAAATCTAAAAATGCAAATAAATTATAAAAATTTGTCCAGTGTGCTAACAAAATATAACATTTAGGAGCCAGGCCTTTTTTTTTCCTTATAAAAGTTGACTTAAGCCTCACGAATAAGAGATTTCCGATGGAGAGCGAGCAGGTGTTAGCCAGATTATGTAGCTTAAGACGTCTATGTGTGTAACTGTTACTCCCACAAGGCACATTACATTCACTGCACTTCTTATGAAGTTCTAAAAAAGAGCAGCACCCAAAGGATTGGTGCCACACAAATACAATTTCAGCCCTTGCTATTACTTCATAGCAAACTTTAGAATAATACTACAGTCATCAAATTAATTTAAGTCAGGCAATGATATAAGAAGAGTTAGGAACAAGGTAAAAACCATATGATTAGGAAAAAAACATCAGAAGCAGCATATAGAAGACAATCGGAAAACTTGTGTTCCATTGTAATGGAAGAAGAGATGCTAATTCCTCGATTCCCAGACAGATAATCGATAATGTTTCCTCCATAATGCTGCTACCGTCTTCTTATAGGTTTGTACACACAGACAGCCAGGAGGATCATAGCGATAACTAGAACACTTAAGACACTTCCGAGGAGCACTGAAAAAAAAAAAAAAAAAAAGAAGAAGATACATTTAGTCAAACAGGGAAATAAACTCTTTATTGCAACAATGGGGGGATTTATTAATCTGTCCACGACAGAATTCTGTTGTAGTTTGCACTAAAAAACTGTCTGCACCACATCTATAAAGGGTTTTGGACAGTTTTTCCCTACAAATAGTTAGACAAAAGGGCGTGGCCTAAGAAAAGGGGGCCTGTACTAACCCCAAAAAAGTCAGTGCGCCAGAAATACTGCTAACCCGACAGAATTGTGTCCTAACTTTCTGGCGTAAAGTAAACCAGCTAATAGGAGCAGAGTTTGACTAGATAGTCTTATACTAGAACAGATTTATCTGCCAGCACCAGACACTTATATGAATCCGGTGAAGAATAAAACTGTCTAGTCTCACGCCACTATTTAACCTCAGGACACTTTTTATAAATCTGCCCCAATGTCCTTTTCTTGGTTTACGTGCATTGCAGATGGAATAGTTTATCTTAAAAATTAAATATGGCACAATCTCAACAATTCACTGCCGCTTCTCAGGTGTCTTCTGCCTATAGGCTCCTGGTTGATGCACAGAATTGATGCATCATGTTGACAGCACACATCTGCAACAGCCTAAGGGCAGGCTCACACCTTTCAGAGTCCTATGTCCTGCAGTGACAACACCGTTAGGGACAGGACTCCACACAGTGCAGCCGAGACACAAAACAACCAAACACTTCTTAAATACATGTGCAAGCAGTTTTATGTGCAAATTCAGACAGAAAACTGACATAGCAAATTTAATCCCTTAATAATGCATGACGTATTACTACATCACACGCCGGTTGCGGATGATTGGAGAGAGCATAGCCAGTTTGCTGCGTATTGAACCGAACACCCACCGGTAACAGCCACGATTGGTGCTAGCACCGATCACAGGGTTAACACTTTTAAAAAGCCAGCGGCGTGTGGGAGCCGCCATGTTGTCTATGATCGTCACTCCCCATGACAGCCCCGTGATGTGGAAAAAGCCCATGTTAAAGATATTACACTGGATTCAGACGCCATCTTACGTATTGTCGGACATTTTAAAGATTTAGTATCCATTTCATATAACTTTGTGTAGTGATAACTAAGTTTGGGTGTTTCCCTCTGAACACAAAGACTTAGTGCTCACTAGCAGCACCTAGTGCAGTGATGGCGAACCTTTTAGAGGCCGAGTGCCCAAACTACAACAAAGACCCGCTTATTTATTGCAAAGTGCCAACACAGAAATGTAATTTGTGATTTATACTCCCTTCTATGTCTCAGTTTTCATTGATACCAGCACCTGAGGCACCAATAAAGCAGAAAATAGTCCCAGGTAGCACTGTCACTTTAAAATAGCTCTGTGCACAGCAAGTCCTGGGCTGTCTGGGACTGCAGGAAGATACCTGGAGTCATCTCTGGTGATGGCCTGGGTGCCCACAGAAAGGGCTCTGAGTGCCACCTCTGGCACCAGTGCCATAGGTTAGCCATCACTGACCTAGTGGAAGGTATCCAGGCAAGCACCTGGGAAGTTTCAGTATTTGCATGTAGCCAATAGTATTAGACTCCTTTGTGTGCTTACATCCAATAGTGTTACATTTCCTGGGTGAGAACACCCAATTATAGCTGCTGCTTTCCTAATTACACGCCTTATGTAAAGTGCCTTATGATTTTCTATAAATGTCGGTACCTCAATAAACTTATCAGTCTTGTTGCTAACTTCCTGCAAGGACAGGTCTTGTCTTTTCTTTCAAGTTAGTCAATTCCAGCGCTGGACACAGAATCATTTAATTTGAAAATCACCTTACAATGATTAGGGGTTTGAGCCCCAGATATAAATCTATAAGAATTGGCGTCTTCCTGGGTGGCCATACTTTTATGGACATCTAACCATCGAGGTGACCTCCGCAAGAGTCCAGGCGGCCAGTGACCAGAACTGACAATGAGCGCTCGTCGGGGTAAGTCAAGTCTATTTTTGTCTACCTTGACTGTAGTTCTGTTTCACTGGCTGAAAGGGACTGGGTAAGGTCATCTCCTTGTGTGATATTATGTACTTTGCCTTATATGTCCATATATAATAGTATGTTCACTATAATTTCGGCAAAGGATATCTTGTAAGGTGATGGACAGAGATTGGACGTGACAATGTATGTTGTAGAAAAAGGCCTGCAGTGCCCTCTTGTGAATTGTTGATATAGTTCAGAAAGTTTGTGATGGTGTTGAGATTTTGGTTCATGTAAGCGCGGATAGAATCTGGAAGTTTGCAGAGACAAATTCTGGCCAAATTTACGTATCGTTCCTTCGGGATTGATGCGGCCCCGTGATGCGGAAAGGACAGTAGAGGCAGGAAGGACACTGTCGGGAATTTTACAGTTGAGCGTTAACTCCTTGATTTCTGAAATATTGTGTGAAGGTCTCTAATTTGTACTTACTGATAGTTAGCGGGGTAGTCTGGAGCTGTATGTACGGAGGATATCTATAGCCCTTGAACAAAATCAGGTATTCCACAGATTCCACAAAATGGGTAGTGAGCAAAGTAAGACTGTAGCTGGACACTGCAGACCTAAAAAGGCAACTGACATAGTGTCACACAGGAAAGGTAAAGAGTGGGTAAAAGGATGTTATGAGGTATTGAAGTTTTTGGGTATGTTAGATGATCCCCTGAGTGTGCAGAGGTAGGAGACAGCACTTGATGAAAATGGTGGCTGGCTCAAAGACAAAAAGTGGCACACCCAGGCAGAAGGTTGTTTTGATGTAAGTAGAGAGTTAATGACAAAGGAAAGTGGATGGGGTTGATTACTGGAGACTTAGACCAGTGACTACGGACGGACCAGGACAGAGGGACAGGAATCCTAGAGAGTGCTCATTATAAAAAAAAAAAAAAAAATCTTTTGGAATGCAGACCAGCACCCTCTTAGACTCCACCCCCGTATCTGGGGGGTTAGAGAAGATGACATGCCTTACCATTTTTTTTTAGTGGCGGCCATCTTAGGACAGTATATTCTTTTCAAGTCCCTGAAAGTTAATTGCCTATAACTCTACACTGTAGGCTAGTTGTAGGATAGCAGCCGAGTCACCCTTGAGGCGTCCTGGAGGATGTTTGAAATAAATGCCGGCAGGTGAATATTTTCACCAATTTCAAACATTTGCTAAGGGTCTTGAGTGTGCAACGCTGTTTGTTTATTTTATTTTTTATTTTTAAACTTATTTGATCTTGACAATTGCAGAAAAATTACTAGAAAAAGTGTTGCAATGTCTCTGGTACCTGCTTTCTGGAGTTGAAAGAGTTAATCAGGGGGAGATCTCTGTGCAGCTGGGCTTTGTTTTGCCTTATCTGTGTCTGTGAGAAGTGGCCTTGAAGCACACAGAAAGCATCTGTGTTGAGTGGGGGAAACAGAGCTGACAATCTAAAAGACTTAAAGGAATTTGCTTGTGATAAGAATACAAAGAGACACACTCTAGGAAAAGTAGACGGCCCCAACAGGGCGGGACAAGGGGGGTGGTAATGGACAAGGATGTCAGCAAGAACAGTCCCCGTCTTCTGAAAGCCCCCCCAAATAGAGTTAGTGCATTTCATTGTAGAACTCTTCCCTGTTGGCAAATGTCCTCCTCTCTGTGCCCCTACATGAGGATTACCAGTACCTATTTGCCTTTACCAGTGTAGTAATCCAGTATATCTGATGTAGATTCCCACAAGGGGGGTAAAACTCCCCCAGTCAGTACTCCATACTACATGGCCCTACAGGGAGAAGACTGGCAGACTAGCCCCTTACTGGATGTTCTCGTTTTCAGTATGCGGAGGACCTACTGTTTTTGTTTGCCAGGATGCTTTTATTGACCTTATGTGTTTTCTGTTCCAGAAGGGTTGTAAAGTTTCCTGAGACAAACATCGGTACTGCCAGGAGAAGGTGGTCTTCCTAGGCCACTGCTTCTCAGCCACAGGCAGACACCTAACAGAGGAAAGAAAGCTGGCAGTCCAGAATGTGCCCCTGCCCTGAGGCCCTAAGCCTCTTCACATGTTTATAGGACTGGCCAGCTCCTGCAGGCCTGGGATAAGGTCTGCTGCCTCCAGCCTGATGTTGCCCCTTGATAATTGAATTGCCTCTTACCCATTTGCCCTTAGTCAGGAGGCAATTGATGCATTCTATAGCCTTAAGGTGGCAAATCCTGTGTGCCCCGGCCCTAGGCACATTCCACTGAATCAAACTTTTGTTTTATTTTGCATTGAGTATCTAGGCCACCCCAGAGGTGTCTAGTCCAGGAACGTGGTGGCCTCCCCAGTGGCCCATTATTAGGCCCGGTTAGACTCACGTGAGGGGAGCCCCTCAGGTGTCAGTAGCTGCAGCCAGCAATCTGCTCAGCAAGGTCAGTGAGTTGCAAACTCAAACCCCACATACCTTGCACAGTGTCATCACCCAAATACAGCCCAAGCATCTGAGCAAAGGCCAGACAGCTCAGATTCCAGTGTGCACTCCTGATGCCCCAGGACACACTGATAAGGTGCACAGCTCTGAATCCTTCATTCTATCGCCAGTCTTCCAGGATTCAGAGAGGGGGGAGAGAAGGGTGATTAACCCAGATGATGAGTTTTTTCTCATAGGTGGCTCCAGGTCTGCAGGAGGACAGACGGTTCTACACTGGATATACAGTGGTCAGTGGCGCACATGAGGTAGTACAAGCAGAACCACTCCCTCCACACCAGTCAGCGCAGGAGGTGAAGTGATGGCACTCAGGGAAGTGCTACAGCTGGTGGAAGGTAAAAGGGCAAACATCTATACTCAAGGTATAGTCCTGGGGTCTAAACACGACTATGAACCCATATGGAAGGCTAGAGATTTCCTCACCTCTGCAGGGACCCCCTTTAAGCATGGCAAGCTGGGTAAAGAGCTCACGGATGCTCTCTTACTTCCACAAGAGGTGAGGATAGTAAAACTAAAAGCACACACAATTTGGTAACTCCACAAGCCAAGGGCAAGTATGTGGCTGACAGGATGGCGAAGGCAGCTGCACAGATGGAGCCCGGAGACTGTCCTGAAGTCTCAGCGCTGAGTTCTGAGCTAAAAGTTTGATCCACAGGTGTTCCAGTCCCTGGTGGCCCAAGGGTCATCAGAAGTGAAGGGAGTGTGGAGGAAAGCTGGAGCCCAGATGCCTATGGGACCTGGATGCTGGGAGAGAGGGTGTGCCTGCCCAGAGCCCTGCACCCGACAGTAAGTCAAGTAGCCTACGGACACATACACATCCAAAATGGCCATGCTAGTGCTCACAAACCATAAGTGGTTTGCCCCGGGCGTTACTACCCCTGTCACTAGACTAGTGAAAGCCTGTATAGTCTGTGCCCGCCACAACCCGGGTAAGGTGGTAAAGACCCCACGGAAGGTGACACCCAAGCTGCTGTATCCCTTCCAAAGACTGCAGATGGATTTTATCCAGCTACCAAAAGTGGCACGTAGGAGTACATGCCTGTGTTCATTGATCTCTTTCCAGGGTGGCCAGAAGCTTCTCTCATGACCAAGGCTACTGCCAGAGCCGCAGCCAAGAAGGTGGTGAGTGAGATTTTTCTGCAGGTTTGGACTTCCAGAGACCATAGAGTCCGGTCGCAGAACCCACTTCACTGGACAGGTAAAGACCTACAGCCTTGTCCCTCCTGGGTGTAGAAGAGGCCCTGCACACCCCTTCCCGAATTAGTTGTGGGTTTGAGAGAATAAACGGCAATCTTAAATTAGAGATACGGGAGGCCATGGAAGTAACAGGGAAACCATGGTGCGAGTGCTTTCCTGCTGCCCACTATTCAGTTGGGACCACCCCCAACAGAAAGATGGGATTGTCCCCCTTTGAAGTATTTTTTGGCTATGCACCCAGACTAGGCCTCTACTTCCCATAGACCCTATAGATGATGGCAGAAAACCAGGTGGAACATGCCAGTTGAGCCAGGCCTTGGAAAAGGTCCGCAAAAGTGTTTCTGATTACTTTTTCAGATCCAGACAGAGACCTCAGGACGCATAACCTGAAGCCTGGAGACTACGGGTGGTGAAGAGACACCAGAGAGAGAGTCTGGAGCCTCGCAACGACGGTCCTTTCCAAGTCCTGCTGACCAGTGCCACTTCTGTGAAGCTAGAGGGAAGTCGGCACGCTTCCACACTTACTATTGCAAACTTACTTATTCTTCTTGCCAGCTGGTCTCTTCTGACTGACTGTATGCTCAGGGACACCCCAACCATGACTATCACTGTATCTATAGGGGTGACCAGGATGCCCCCAGGGTAGGAGACTTTACCTACAGTTGGTGCAACAAGACAATGACCTTCTTTAACATTGACAGCACAGGTAACCCTGTATTAGCAGTGTCTGATGTGTACAGGATTTGTGGGGATAGGAGAGTCAGGTCAGGCCTAGAGGCTGGGAAGGTGAGTGTACTGTGATAACACTTGTGTATTCCTTCTTCGTGATCCCCAGGGATAAGTTTGATCAGACACATAAGAAAAGGTAGAGAATCCCAAAGGATTATGAAGGTCTGAGAGAAGCACCTAGATGACAATGTTTATATATATACAGTGGGAGCACCAAGGGGGGTCCCAGATGAGTACAAGGCCCACAATCAGATATGGGCAGGTCTAGAGTCCATTATTCCCCAGATAGCTATGAGTAAAGATGTTGGTTGGGTTAACTGGTTGTATTGTAATCAACAGAGATTTGTGATTGTATCCGAGATGCTTCCCAGAACCGCACGGCTTTGGACATGATCCTTGCTGAGAAGGGAGGAGTCTGTAAGATGGTGGGAGTGGCTTGTTGCATGTACATCCCGGATGACATCGCCCCCTATGGATCCATTACCCATGCACTTGAAGAGATTGAAGGACTGTCCAGGGAACTCAAGAGAAACTCTGGGGTGGACACTTTGTCATTCACTTTGTAGTTGGGGGATTGGAAGGGTTTCCTTTAAGTGGGGGTGATATTCGGGATTGTGTTTTTGCTCCCGTCACTTATTGCGTGTTGTGTGGTCCCCCTCATCAAGTCCACCATGTCCCAGATGGCCGTCCAGGTGGTAAGAACCATGACAGGAGAAGTCCCGGTGTGGAGGATACCGTCTTGTTGAAGAACCAGCCTGTTAATAAACCCATAAACTACGGAAACACAATTATGTAATTTGAGTATGCAGGCCTGTAACCCCCGAGTGACTAGCCTCCAGGGGATCTGGTGAAGAGTTAACAAGTCCAGCAGGTAAGGGCATAGCCTACCTGTGGGTACCTGGAGTTTGAGGAGGTCACTCTGGACAACAGTTACAGGCCATGCAAAGCTCAAAAGGGGGGAATTGTTAAAGATATTACACTGGATTCAAACGCCATCTTACGTATTGTCGGACATTTTAAAGATTTAGTATCCATTTCATATAACTTTGTGTAGTGATAACTAAGTTTGGGTGTTTCCCTCTGAACACAAAGACTTAGTGCTCACTAGCAGCACCTAGTGGAAGGTATCCAGGCAAGCACCTGGGAAGTTTCAGTATTTGCATGTAGCCAATAGTATTAGACTCCTTTGTGTGCTTACATCCAATAGTGTTACATTTCCTGGGTGAGAACACCCAATTATAGCTGCTGCTTTCCTAATTACACGCCTTATGTAAAGTGCCTTATGATTTTCTATAAATGTCGGTACCTCAATAAACTCAGCAGTCTTGTTGCTAACTTCCTGCAAGGACAGTTCTTGGCTTTTTCTTTCAAGTTAGTCAATTCCAGCGCTGGACACAGACTCATTTAATTTGAAAATCACCTTACAATGATTAGGGGTTTGAGCCCCAGATATAAATCTATAAGACCCATATACTACCATACTGCAGTATGGCAGTATATGTTAGGATCAGTCAGACAACCTAGGGCAGTTATGGCGAACCTTTTAGAGACCGAGTGCCCAAACTACAACCAAAACCCACTTAATTATCGCAAAGTGCCACCACAGAAATTTATACTCCCTGCTCTGTCACAGCTTTCATTCATATCAGCACCTGAGGACACCAATAAAGCAGAAAATAGTCCCAGGTAGCGCTGTCACTTTAAAATAGCTCTGTGCACAGCAAGTCTTGGGTTGTCTGGGACTTCAGGAAGATACCTGGAGTCCTCTCTGGTAATGGCCTGGGTGCCCACAGAGAGGGCTCCGAGTGCCACCTCTGGCACCCGTGCCATAGGTTCGCCACCACTGACCTAGGGGAACTGAAAAACAGTTATTAAAAAAAAAAAAAAGATGAATGAAAAAAAAAAAAAAAAACATAAAAATCAACCCGCTTTCCCTAGAACTGATATAAATACAAATAAACAGTAAAAATCATAAACATGTTAGGTATTGCCACATTCCAAAATGTCCATTCTATCAGAATATGAATCATGGTTATTCCCAGAGTTAGCCCCGTAACGGAAAATAGCGCCCATAGTCGAAAATGACACTTTTTTGACATTTTGAAAAACATTTTAAAAATTCCATTAAAAGTGTCAAAAGGCCATGCAGTCCACAAACTTGTAGCATTCAAAACATCATCAAAAGTCCCAAAAATGACACCTCACACCGCTCCCTAGTGTGAAGTATGGAAAAAAAAGTTATTAGTGCCAGAACATGGCAAAATGAATTTTTTTTTTGTGCAGGAGGTTTTAATTTTTGTAAACGTATAAAAACATTATAAAAGCTACATAAACTTAGTATCCCCGTGATCGTAACGACCCAAATAATTGAGGAGACATGTTATTTAAGGGCGAACAGTGAAAGACGTAAAGGACATGGAATATTGAATACGTCACTATGAACTGCAATTTATTATGCAGAAAGCAAGCCCTCATACAGGTCTTTATATGCAAACATAAAAAAAAGTTATTGAAGGTGGGGAGTGAAAAATGAAAATGCAAAAAAACTAAAAAGGGCCTGGTCTTTAACCCCTTAACGGTCTGCGCCGTAGCTCTATGGCGCAGAGGTACAGGGAATGTATGAAGAGGGCTGAGTCCTCTTCATACAGAGGTGGGGGTTGTTGCATATTGCAGCAAACCCCCACCGCTAATAACCGCGGTCGGTGCTTGCACCGATCACGGCTATTAACCCTTTCATTGCCGCCAGCAAAGCGGTAGCAATGAAAACGTCGGCTCATTTCGCAAAAAATGACACCTCACAAAGCTCCGTGCGCCAAAGTATGAAGAAGTTATTAGCTTCAGAAAATGGTAAAAACATTTTTTTTCTTTTTTGTACACATTCGTTTAATTTTTGAAAATGTATTAAAACACAATAAAACCTATATAAATTTGGTATCACCGCGATCCCACCGAACCAAAGAATAAAGTAGGCATGTTATTAGGAGCGAAGAGTGAAAGTCGTAAAAACTGAGCCCACAAGAACGTGACGCAAGTGCGTTTTTTTTTAAATTTTTCCACATTTGGAATTTTTTTTCAGCTTCGTAGTACACGGCATGTTAAAATAAATAACATTACAGGAAATTAAAATTTGTTACGCACAAAATAAGCCTTCACACAGGTCTGTACACGTAAAAATGAAAAAGTTATGGATTTTTGAAGGTGAAGAGCGAGAAAAGAGCGAAACAACCCTGCGTCCTTAAGGGGTTAATATATCTGGGCCAAAGAGTGCATTCTCCAGTGCGCTCTCTCCTGCACTGGGACATCGCTGAGCGCACGCTCTTTCCTGCACTGGGACATCGCTGAGCGCACGCTCTCTCCTGCACTGGGACATCGCTGAGCGCACGCTCTCTCCTGCACTGGGACATCGCTGAGCGCACGCTCTCTCCTGCACTGGGACATCGCCGAGCGCACGCTCTCTCCTGCACTGGGACATCGCCGAGCGCACGCTCTCTCCCGCACTGGGGCATCGCTGGGTGCGCGGTGTCTCTCCTGCACAGGGGCATCACTGGGCGCGTGCTCCCTCTCCTGCACTGGGGCATCACTGGGCGCGCGCTCCCTCTCCTGCACTGGGGCATCACTGGGCGCGCGCTCCCTCTCCTGCACAGGGGCATCACTGGGCGCGTGCTCCCTCTCCTGCACTGGGGCATCACTGGGCGCGCGCTCCCTCTCCTGCACTGGGGCATCACTGGGCGCGCGCTCCCTCTCCTGCACTGGGGCATCACTGGGCGCGCGCTCCCTCTCCTGCACTGGGGCATCACTGGGCGCGCTCCCTCTCCTGCACTGGGGCATCACTGGGCGCGCGCCCCCTCTCCTGCACTGGGGCATCACTGGGCGCGCGCCCCCTCTCCTGCACTGGGGCATCACTGGGCGCGCGCCCCCTCTCCTGCACTGGGGCATCACTGGGCGCGCGCCCCCTCTCCTGCACTGGGGCATCACTGGGCGCGCGCCCCCTCTCCTGCACTGGGGCATCACTGGGCGCGCGCCCCCTCTCCTGCACTGGGGCATCACTGGGCGCGCGCCCCCTCTCCTGCACTGGGGCATCACTGGGCGCGCGCCCCCTCTCCTGCACTGGGGCATCACTGGGCGCGCGCCCCCTCTCCTGCACTGGGGCATCACTGGGCGCGCGCCCCCTCTCCTGCACTGGGGCATCACTGGGCGCGCGCCCCCTCTCCTGCACTGGGGCATCACTGGGCGCGCGCCCCCTCTCCTGCACTGGGGCATCACTGGGCGCGCGCCCCCTCTCCTGCACTGGGGCATCACTGGGCGCGCGCCCCCTCTCCTGCACTGGGGCATCACTGGGCGCGCGCCCCCTCTCCTGCACTGGGGCATCACTGGGCGCGCGCCCCCTCTCCTGCACTGGGGCATCACTGGGCGCGCGCCCCCTCTCCTGCACTGGGGCATCACTGGGCGCGCGCCCCCTCTCCTGCACTGGGGCATCACTGGGCGCGCGCCCCCTCTCCTGCACTGGGGCATCACTGGGCGCGCGCCCCCTCTCCTGCACTGGGGCATCACTGGGCGCGCGCCCCCTCTCCTGCACTGGGGCATCACTGCGCGCGCCACCTCTCCTGCACTGCGGCATCACTGCGCGCGCCACCTCTCCTGCACTGCGGCATCACTGCGCGCGCCACCTCTCCTGCACTGCGGCATCACTGCGCGCGCCACCTCTCCTGCACTGCGGCATCACTGCGCGCGCCACCTCTCCTGCACTGCGGCATCACTGCGCGCGCCACCTCTCCTGCACTGCGGCATCACTACGCGCGCCACCTCTCCTGCACTGCGGCATCACTACGCGCGCCACCTCTCCTGCACTGCGGCATCACTACGCGCGCCACCTCTCCTGCACTGCGGCATCACTACGCGCGCCACCTCTCCTGCACTGCGGCATCACTACGCGCGCCACCTCTCCTGCACTGCGGCATCACTACGCGCGCCACCTCTCCTGCACTGCGGCATCACTACGCGCGCCACCTCTCCTGCACTGCGGCATCACTACGCGCGCCACCTCTCCTGCACTGCGGCATCACTACGCGCGCCACCTCTCCTGCACTGCGGCATCACTACGCGCGCCACCTCTCCTGCACTGCGGCATCACTACGCGCGCCACCTCTCCTGCACTGCGGCATCACTACGCGCGCCACCTCTCCTGCACTGCGGCATCACTACGCGCGCCACCTCTCCTGCACTGCGGCATCACTACGCGCGCCACCTCTCCTGCACTGCGGCATCACTACGCGCGCCACCTCTCCTGCACTGCGGCATCACTACGCGCGCCACCTCTCCTGCACTGCGGCATCACTACGCGCGCCACCTCTCCTGCACTGCGGCATCACTACGCGCGCCACCTCTCCTGCACTGCGGCATCACTACGCGCGCCACCTCTCCTGCACTGCGGCATCACTACGCGCGCCACCTCTCCTGCACTGCGGCATCACTACGCGCGCCACCTCTCCTGCACTGCGGCATCACTACGCGCGCCACCTCTCCTGCACTGCGGCATCACTACGCGCGCCACCTCTCCTGCACTGCGGCATCACTACGCGCGCCACCTCTCCTGCACTGCGGCATCACTGCGTGCGCCACCTCTCCTGCACTGCGGCATCACTGCGCGCGCCACCTCTCCTGCACTGCGGCATCACTGCGCGCGCCACCTATCCTGCACTGCGGCATCACTGCGCGCGCCACCTCTCCTGCACTGCGGCATCACTGGGCGCGCGCCACCTCTCCTGCACTGGGGCATCACTGTGCACTTCATTTCATACATTCTGAATTTGTTGTGTTGCTGCCATTGCGTGTGTAACACGGTAGCTGGAAAGTGCTAAAGCCTTATTTTTCAGTATTGGGACCGATGTTAGAAGAGGTCATTGATAACTGTACGGACGTGTCAGCCTGATGCCAGTTCAGTGTATCCCTGGGGTGACGCCGCTTGTATACACATGGCCTTGGCTGCATTCACCTCGGACAATGGCACCAGGTGTTGGCTCCCTCCGTGTACTCACCTAGGTTCTGTTTGAGCAGCACATCATACGAGTGGCTGCGCTCCGGTGTGCGGTCTGTCTGGGCACGGCCGCTGTATACACACAGAGACAGGTGCACAATGAGGACGAGCGGCGCCATCCTCTGTGTCATCTCCATCCCGGCCTCTCCGCATCACACACGGGCAGCACAGGAGGAGGGGCCAGCACTGACCTGACTGGGCGGAGTCACGAGCAGCAGGATGACTGGCGCCCGCGCGCTCAGCCATCGTTACCTCCCACGTGACACAGTAATGTACGGGCCGCGCTACAGTGTGTACCGCCACCATCCGGCAGGAGCGTCCCGCGGGAGGCTGCAGACCCTGAGAGGAGGATGTTAGCGCCTGCCGAGATGGAGGGCGCCTTCCCGCGTGCCGTTTTCGTCACGTTTTTAAACGCATCCAAAACGAAAGTGGGAGGGGGTTTGGCCAAACCGCACATGCGTCTGCAATGAAACGCATGCGTTTATTTGGAAACGCATGTATCTCTGGCAGACCCCCTTCCACTTTCATTTTGGATGCGTTTAAAAACGTGACGAAAACGGCACGCGGGAAGGCGCCCGGAGGAGCCATGACCTCGGGGAATCAGCATGTCTCCCCCATGTCCCCACAGAGAACAGTCTATACATTGGAGGAGGGGATGGAGCCAGCCCAGGGCAGGAGCGACCTGATCCTGCCTCCTCCTGACCCCAATGCCTTGGCTACATTTTGAAATGCAATTAAGTGAGAACAGGGAGGGGCTTGTCCTAATTGCATATACATTTCAACTGAACTATATGAATTGGTATAGAGCGCCATGTTTTGCATGCAACCAATTCAGTTGAAACATGTGCGATCGGGACAAACACTTCTTCATTCGGATTGAATTGCATTTCAAAACACAATTCAACACAGCCATAAATTTGCTCTATTGATTATAGTGATCTGGTGTAAATGTAGGTAAATCTGGCAAATGCCAATGATTCTGCCCTTTCCCCACCACCACCATGCCGACTGGTGAGAGGTGCAAATATCTCCAAAAAACGTATTGTGCAAATGGAGTAGAAAAAGAAGCAAATAGGGAGATTGCCCCCTTTTCTAAGCTTAATTCTTGTGTCTGTTGGATTTCCAAGCCTAAATGTGTGGAGTAACACATGCATTTTTTGAAAAGGCATAAATTTTTGACCGTTTTTTCCAATATCTTGATTAAAACCAATCAAAAACGGATGTGTTTTAAAAAAAAAGGACTGCTTAAAAACGGGTTCTAAACGCCACGTGTGACCGCAACCCCATTTTTTGTAGTCTGTATTTTTTTTCATATCTTTGTATTCATATAAAGCGTCGCTTTTGAACACTGTTACTTATTAAAGCGATTCTGAGATGGTTTTTTCCCCACATGTTGTACTTCATTTTAGAGGTAAATTTTGGTTGATAAGTTTTCCGTTTATTTACAAAAAAGAAAAAATGATGAATTTTTTGAAAAATTTGCCATTTTCAAAATTCGAAATCATTGGGTTGTCAGGCAGATAGATTTACCACCAAAATAAGTTGCTCAATAACATTTCCAATTTGTCTACTTGACATTTTCATTTAATTTTTGAAATGTCTGGATAATATATTGTGATGTGTTGCGGCTTACAAATCGAATATTGATTTTCCGTATTTTCAGAATTGACTATTTTGGGGATAAATACCGTTTTGAATGAAATTTTACATATTTAATATCAAAACCCCCTATATAACCAACCCATTTTCAAATCTGCACTCCTCAAACTATCCGAAACAGCTTTTAGGAAGATTGTTAACCCTTTGAGATCTTCATAGTAATTGAATCAAAACGGAGGTGAAATTTAGAATGGTCAAAATCTGACGGTTATACGTTCATTTACCCCTAAAATACATGAATATTTTTTCTTACGTTTTACTTAATTTGCCAAATAAATCCCTAATGTGGGGACAGATCTATAATTTTATTGTGGGATTGTATAGGTAAAAATGCAAAAAAGTGATCAAAAAAACATATGTACTCCCGAGTGATGCAAAGTACAACATTTCCCACAAAAAACAAGCCAACAACCAAAAAACAGCTCCATAGCCAAAAAGTTAAAATGTTATGCAACTTGGAAGACGGTGATGCAAAAAATATAGATTTTTCCCCACATAACGGTTTTATTTGGCAAATAAAAACATAAGAAAAAATTAGGGGGGTTTTAATGTTATATATTTAAAATTTCATTAAAAACAGTAGTTGTCCCCAAAAATTCTGAAAATACAGAAAACCTATATTCGAATTGTAAGCGGCGTGACATCAAAATAAATTATCCAGACATTTTAAAAATTATAAAAATGTAAAGTAGACATATGGGAAATGTTATACAGCAACTAATTTAGGTGGTAAATCTATCTGCCTAAAAACGCAATGATTTAGAATTTTGAAAATGGCAAATATTTCAAATAATTAATCTTTTTTTTTTATAAATCAACGCAAAACTTATCAGCTAAAATTTGCCACTAAAATGAAGTGCAACGTGTGAGGAAAAAATAATCTCATAATCGCATTGCTATAACAATATAAAGCGATGCATATCATGATACAAAAAATGTGATGCTGAAGGTCCTGTGAGGAGCAGAGATTACGTGTGGGGAGGTATTGCCTGATGATTTCAGAGATATGTGGAGGGGACAGGTTGTGGATGGCTTAGTAGGTCATGGTTAGTATTTTGAATTGAATTCGCTGTGCAATGGGTCACCAGTGGAGACACTGGCAGAGAGGAGATGCAGAGGAGACAGATGGTTTAGCCGGGCAGCAGGATTAGTTTAGCATAGATTAGAGGGGTGTTAAAGAGTTCGCTGGGAGACCACAGAGAAGAGTGTCTAATGATTTTGTAGAGACTGGATTGAGGAAGGATTGGATGGGAGAAATATTCTTGAGATGGAGGCAGTAGGTTGTAGTAAGGGCCTGTTTGTGAGTCTTAAAGCAGTGATTTTCAACCTTTTTATACACTTTTTATACTTAGAAAATCCTGGGGCACACCACCAACCAAAATAGCACAAAATGACACTAAAACAGTCATATTATACAAATAGTTAATAATATAGATTCTAAATTTATTTTACTCACTCATTGTGAACCCTGGGCCTGTTTGGATAAACACAAAAGGGATATCCTGGCAGGAATGATGGAAAGAAACACACGAAGCTCTTCCTCAACAGTTCTCAGTTTCTCCCTGGTTTTAGTATATGGTGCTGATTATTATGTGGCTCTTATACTGCAAAATAAAGGGGTACAATGAGAAGTACTATGGCCATGAGGCCAGAGTACAAGTGCCAGCCTCATGACTATAGTATTTCTCATTTTACATTTCTCATTGTTATATGCAGTAAACTGCTGGAGTACTAAAAGTACCAGCTCATATGCTGAGTATTCTGCCAACAGTTCATATACTCAGGCAAAAGCTCATACAGTCAGCATTATTGGTGGGCATTACCTTGGCGGTGGGCAAATGCGAGAGTCTCTCTGCTCTCAGGATGATGCGCCGGCCTTGGTGACGTCATTTTTTGTCGCGCAAGGTTCAAAGCTTGCGCATGTGTTATTGTACACGTCTTCTACATTGTAAGAAGCCGTGACTGCGCATCGCTGCGCATTGCCGGGAAACAAAACACAGGGGGCACCATAGTTTGGGTATCTTTTCTCGCGGCACACCCGACCATGTGTCGCGGCACACAGGTTGAAAATCACTGTCTTAAAGGATAAGGCAGAGTCAAAGGTGGCTCCAAGCAGACTTTAGGGACTCATGTTAGAATATAAACAAATAGGACTGCACAATGACCTTAACATTTAAGAAATTGTGTGTTACTCTCTAATATTGATCTCCGGTGTAGGTCAACATAGCGAGAAACCTGTTAAATATCTACACTCACCGGCCACTTTATTAGGTACACCATGCTAGTAACGGGTTGGACCCCCTTTTGCCTTCAGAACTGCCTCAATTCTTCATGGCATAGATTCAACAAGGTGCTGGAAACATTCCTCAGAGATTTTGGTCCATATTGACATGATGGCATCACACAGTTGCCGCAGATTTGTCGGCTGCACATCCATGATGCGAATCTCCCGTTCCACCACATCCCAAAGATGCTCTATTGGATTGAGATCTCGTGACTGTGGAGGCCATTTGAGTACAGTGAACTCATTGTCATGTTCAAGAAACCAGTCTGAGATGATTCCAGCTTTATGCCATGGCGCATTATCCTGCTAAAAGTAGCCATCAGATGTTGGGTACATTGTGGTCATAAAGGGATGGACATGGTCAGCAATAATACTCAGGTAGGCTGTGGCGTTGCAACGATGCTCAATTGGTACCAAGGGGCCCAAAGAGTGCCAAGAAAATATTCCCCACACCATGACACCACCACCACCAGCCTGAACCGTTGCTTTCATGTTGTTTTCATGTTGTTTTCATGCTTTCATGTTGTTGACACCAAATTCTGACCCTACCATCCGAATGTCGCAGCAGAAATCAAGACTCATCAGACCAGGCAACGTTTTTCCAATCTTCTACTGTCCAATTTCGATGAGCTTGTGCAAATTGTAGCCTCAGTTTCCTGTTCTTAGCTGAAAGGAGTGGCACCCGGTTTGGTCTTCTGCTGCTGTAGCCCATCTTTCTCAAAGTTCGACATACTGTGCATTCAGAGATGCTCTTCTGCCTACCTTGGTTGTAACGGGTGGCGATTTGAGTCACTGTTGCCTTTCTATCAGCTCGAACCAGTCTGCTCGAACCTCCTCTGGCATCAGGGCCGGCTCCAGGTTTAAGTAGGCCCCTGGCGCCAGTGCCTCAGTGGGCCCCTTTACTATGCCTCCCAAATTTGAGTCAGGGAAAGTGACCCACGGCCCACTTTTTCCCCCTCCTGTTACCCCACCATACATTTTTCATGTTACCATGTGTTTTGCTGCTTTTAAAGCCATTTTCTTCATTGATAGAAGCGTAAGCTGCTTTACATTTTCACACCTGCTTACACTTCTAGCAATGAAAGAAAACTCTTTCTAAGCAGCCAAACACATGAAAACACAAGCGCTGTTATGCATCCGTACAATCATGTGCAGAAAACACTGTGGGCCACATTTATCAAAAGTAGTGCACTAAGTGCAGTTTGCCTGTGGAGTGTGCAGGATGCAGCACATTATAGAATACTGCCGCACGGTCTTCATTAATCTGGTGCCCCCTGCACTTTTCGGGAATTGTCACCAACCTTTTTGGTGCACCGCTAACATAGACTGTGCAACGCAATTTGGTCGTGTTGCAGTAATAAATGTGGTGGAGGGTCCGACTATGCACTGGAATGCCCCTTTATGTGCAGAATTTTGTGATGCGGTGGATACAGTGCAGCTGCCACACAAAACTGGTGCAGACACTTTATAAATATAACTGCAAGCAGTTTCGACATTCAGACAGAAAACTGGCATAAGCGCTTTAATATATGTGGCCCATGTGTGAATACACCTTCAGGGTTATTGTTTTTAAGGAATAGGAGGGGGTCAACAGGAAGGGAGATATTGGAAAAGAGGTAGAACAGGTGACACAAGGGTAAAATAGCAGGGGGCAGAAAGTGGGCAATAATTTACACTCTAGGAGGGAGAAAATGATTGGCAGGCATCAGCAGGGTGTAATGACACAAGCCCTTTTAGACTACTCTGCATGGATGGACTACAAAAGTAAGAGGTAGGCAGTGGCATGAGAACCTGACTGTCATGGGCAAGACAGCAAAGGGTTAACTGAACAGACAGCGGCCTGACTCCTACCATGCTGTCCTCTTGAGCCTCCTCACACAGGGTCACTGGGGTCACCATACATCGCAGCAGACAGAGGTGACAAGTTCAGCACATGCTGCCTCTGTCTGCGTCCAGCCTGTCTTCCTCCGTGCAATTCCTTATACAGCAGCCGGCCGACCCCCGAACAGTGGAGGCTTGCACGCCCCCTACAGGAACCCGGGCAAACGCTGCACAGGCACTGATGATGCAGAGAGCGACTGCTCTCTGCATCATTATTATATCCGTAGGACACATCCCCCCCGCCTTCAGTGGGCCCTGCCAGCACCAGTGGGCCCCGGCACTTGCCCAGCTAAGCCGGGTGCTGACGCCGGCCCTGTCTGGCATCAACAAGGCATTTCCGCCCACAGAACTGCCGCTCACTGGATGTTTTTTCTTTTTCGGACCATTCTCTGTAAACCCTAGAGATGGTTGTGCGTGAAAATCCCAGTAGATCAGCAGTTTCTGAAATACTCAGACCAGCCCTTCTGGCACCAACAACCATGCCACGTTCAAAGGCACTCAAATCACCTTTCTTCCCCATACTGATGCTCGGTTTGAACTGCAGGAGATTGTCTTGACCATGTCTACATGCCTAAATGCACTGAGTTGCCGCCATGTGATTGGCTGATTAGAAATTAAGTGTTAACGAGCAGTTGGACAGGTGTACCTAATATACCTAAGTGGCCGGTGAGTGTAGTTGGTTAGCAAAAAATAGCAGAGGGCCAATGTCAGGTAAATTAGGATGTGTAAGCAGTTATTACATTTTAAAAATTAAGTAAATAATTAACTGATCTAGAAAATAGATAGTGAGGATTTTTTTTAATTTAGGAAAGGAGTATTATCCCATATATTCTTAAAAACCTTAATAAGCAGGCCTGAAAAAGATGATGTGTTTTATGTAGACAAAGTGGTTTAATTCATATAACCTTTTTTGGTGCACCATCCAAAAATTACACATTTAGTCAATTGTCACAGTGCCCCACAGTAGCCAATAGTCACCTACAATAGCCAATAGTCATAGTCATCTAAAACGGCCCATGGTCTTAGTGCCCTATAGTTCCCCCTTCAGTAGTTAGTAGTGGCAGTACTCCTCAGTAGTTAAAAGTTATACTACCTACAGTAACCAATAATCACTGGACACACAAGTCTCCCTGTAGCAATGCTTTGATGGGCAGGCATGCTGAGCAGGGAAGGAAGGTCCCGGAGGAAATCATGAAGAGCTGCCATAAGTCTTCTCCCCTCTCTCAACTTTTATCATAGGCTGCTGTGTATAGTAGCAGCGGAGAGAGTGTATAATTATGTGCTGCCACTTGTTTTGAGTTCATTGGTGCCACCAGGACACCAGTACAGTTTATAGCGCACAGAGGCCAGGGGATTCTCTGGAGCTCCGATCCTACTGTAGCATCTCCTGTCTGGCCGGAGCTCTGATTATAAACTGAACCTGTGCCGGGGGGGCAATGCGCGTACCCAGAGAGAAAGCTCTGCGTGCCCTAGGTTTGCCACCACTGCTCTAGGGTATCAATGTGAAACAAATGAACTTCTTTTATTTTACCCAGCATAAGCAGCAACGTTTACAAGAGGTGAGTGAATAAAGAACTTATATCCTTGAGTGCTGTCCACTGTACAGTGCCCCCACAGTAGCCTAGCCACACTACCTTCCCCATAGTAGTAAATAACCACAATTATAATCACTATACCTCCTGACAAAGCAATATGCAGAACATGCGTCCATGGTGGGTGGTAACTAATGATGTTTTTTTTTTCTCTCCCCTGTAACATAGTAAGTTATGGTTTCATTAGTCTGCTGTTTATTTCTGTCTCCCTTCTCTGTGAAATAGGGAGTACTGCTATAAGGCAGCGTATACATTTTTTCTACCTACTGCAATTAATTTTAAACACCAGGGGGCAGTGTGCAATAGGCTTACTATATACATTCTTAGAAAACAACTATCCGCAAATGGTCAATGTACATATGTATTTATTTGAAAGATATTGAGCCAACCGCAGTGATTTGTACTAATTTCTATTTGAACCTTTGACAATCTTAAAGTTAACTCTTTTTAACCTGTGCATCAATCCTACCTTGTGTTATGTCCTATTGATTTTTGCTATATTTATCCTGTAAAGACTATATTAAAGATTTGGATTAATTCCAATAATCTTTTGGTGTAAGGCTCAGTGTATTGTTGATCTGTGTATCTTTTGGACCTTTTGTAAGCAGTCCACATTTGTCATATAGATGGAGTAATGGTTTGGGTTTAATAACCACAATGCGCCGGTAAGCTATAGTCTGTGATTTTAGTGGGGACAAGGGGAAGACAAAATGGCAAGGCTCTGTCTTGCGCATTAGAATAAGTGAATGGTCTGTGATAGGGGTAATAGGGCCAGCATAGAGGGTAAGTTAATTTGGCGAGTGGAGGGGAAGGTTACATTTGATATGGGTAATCAAAGTTTAGATGACATGGGCTGAAAGGCCATTCTGCCATTCTGAAATAAACATACAAGCCAGGTTAATGTTTGCAGATGAAACAAAAATTGAACTGTTTGACCATAATGACCATTGTTACTTTTGCAGGAAAGACTGAGAAGCTTACAAGCCTGAGAACACATTCCTAACTGTGAAACACAGTGGTGACAGCATCATGTTGTGGGGTTGTTTTGGTAAACCTTGGGCGTCTTCCAAAGACCTTGGGGAAGACCTTGGGGTCTTCCAAATGGACAATGGCCCAAACTGCCAAATTGGTTCCAAAGGATAAAAAGCTCAATGTTTTGGAGTTCAAGTCAGGGTGAAGAGGAAAAGAAGATAGGGGTAAGGAGTGAGTCTACATAAAATATAGTTTTTATTTACATATAAATAAAATGGAGTTTAGGGTTCTCCAAAATTGTGTGATTTTGACACTAAAATAAAAGTCCACATTGTAGGTGCGTATTGACATTATGAATACTGTCTGAGGAGGGGTCCCCTTGGAATATCATTTTTACCCCTGCTTATTGTCTTTGTATATGGATTCCTCTGAGAGAATTATGTATGAGGGATATTAGTGAGTTTAGGTAGGAGTAAATATAGCTCATTGCTTATTCATACTAGGGCTACCTTAGAATTAAATCTCTGACAATATTGTTATACAGGTTAATAGAAATCGAGAACCGGTATTAGTGAGCGAGTGTCTGGCAGCAGTCTGAGCAGAGCGAGGGAAGACTAGCTGGACACAAGGAGAGCTCAGCTTCCTGCACTTGCTCTGTGTGGCGCCATCGCTGACTACATAGCAGGTGACTGTATTCAGTTAACAAAACAAAAAAACAAATCAACCCCTATAATCTATGACATATCATATGCACCTCTCTAACTGCAAAAGTCAGAAAATATCTGCAAAAAGACTGTATTCAGTTACTTACTTTCCCTAAATCATTCTATCCCTTACCTAGGGGGGATCTAGATGTCCCGTAAGTTTCACTGAGGGACTTGTCTTCATCTAGGGGCAGGAGCAACGGCGCTTGGCCATGTTTCATTTACTGTACTTGTAATTGTTACTGACAGGTTTGTTTTGCTTATAGAAAGCTATTACGTCATTAGGGGATGCTGATTCTCTGTATAATCCATCAAGTCCAAGTCAAATTAAATAAATGTTTTATCCCCATGACCCGTGATATTTTTTCTCTCCAGAAAGGCATCCAGGCCTCTCTTGAACATGTACATAGAGTCCGCCATAACAGCCTCCTGCAGCAGAGAGTTCCATAGTCTCACTGCTCTTACAGTAAAGAACCTTTGTCTATGTTGATGGTAGAATAGCCTCTCCTTTAGGCGCAGAGGATGCCCCCTTGTCCTGGTCACAGGACTAGGTATAAAAAGATCTTTGGAGAGATCCTTGTACTGTCCGTTCAGGTATTTGTACATTGAAATGAGGTCTCTTAGTCGTCTTTTTCTAAACTGAATAATCCCAAATTTTGTAATCTTTCATTGTATTCTAGTCCCCCCATTCCCCTAATAATCTTGGTTGCTCTCCTCTGCACCCGTTTCAGTTATAGTATGTCCTTTTTATACACTGGTGCCCAAAACTGTACACAATATTCCATGTGTGGCCTGACCGGGGATTTGTATAAGGGCAAAACTATGTCTTTATCATGAGAATCTATTCCTCTCTTGATACATCCCATGATTTTATTTGCTTTAGCAGCAGCCGCCTGGCTCTGGTCACTAAAATTAAGTTTACCATCCACCAATACTCCCAAGTCCTTTTCAGCTCCAGTTTTACCAAGTAATTGACTGTTTAGAACATAATTATACTTTTTGTTTCCATGGCCCAAGTGCACAACTTTACATTTATCTATATTAAACCTCATCAACCATTTCTCTGTCCACTCCTCAAGCTTCCACAAATCCCTCAGTAATGCTAAACTATAGACCTCTGTATTTATTACTTTACACAGCTTAGTATCATCTGCTAATATTAAAACTTGACTGTGTAAACCCACTACAAGGTCATTAATAAAAATATTAAAAACAAGTGGCCCCAATACTGACCCCTGTGGCACTTCACTGGTAATGTCAACCCAATCTGATAATGTGCCAATAATGATGACCCTCTGTTTTCTGTAACTAAGTCAATTACCCAAATACACAGATTTTCCCCTAGTCCCAGCAGTCTCATTTTATGTAACAAACATCCACAGCGTCCCCCAGATCCAGTCTGGAACTTACCTCCTTGTAGAAGCCAATCGGATTAGTCTGAAAGGACCGATCTCTCATAAACCCATGCTGATAATGGGTTATATGGTTATGTACAGTGAGATACTTCAGGTTAACATCTCTAACAAACCCCTCAAATATTTTCCCCACCACAGAAGTCAGACTCACAGGTCTGTTGTTTTCAGGATCGCTTTTTGACCCTTTTTTGTATATTGGTACCATATTTGCTGTGCGCCAGTCCTGTAGAACATAACCAGTGTTCAGGGAATCTTCAAATATTAAAAATAACGGTCTGTCTATCACGGTACATAGCTCATGTAGAACCCTGGAGTGTATGCCATCTGACCCGGTCATTTATCTATCTTAGTAGTTGTGAGGCGGCGCTGTACCTGTTCCTGGTTCCAAAGAGAATTTACTTCCTTCCTCATTGTGTCTTCCACCAGGGGATTTTCCTGGGTAAAGACCGTCAAGAATACGACATTCAGTAGATAGGCCCTTTCCTCATCTCCTTCCACCATGACCCCCATGTTATTCCTAAGAGGGCCCACACTCGCCGTTGTAGTTTCTTGTAATTTATATACTTGAAAAAGAATTTGGGATCATTTTTGCTCTCCCTGGCAATATTTCTCTCAGTCACTATTTTTGTGGCTTTTATCTGCTTTTTATAGGATTTTTTTTTTCTCTCTTTAATCTTGTAATGCCTCATTGCTACCTTTTAGCACCTTAAACGCCTTATATTTCTCCCTTATTGCTTTCCTTGCAAGACTGGTTAGCCACATTGGCTTTTTCTTGTTCCTCCTATGCTTTTTTTCCATATGGTATGTGTTTTTCACAGGTCTTTTTTAGGAAACTTTGTGATAAAGTCCCATTTTTGGGACTCAATGATATTATGATCACTAGTACCCAGGTTCCCCCCAACCTGTAATTTTGATGCCCTGTCAGGTCTGTTGGTTAGGAAATGGTCCAGCAGTGCCCCCCCCCCCTCTTGTTGGCTCCAGGACTAGTTACGACAGGTAATTGTCTTTTGTTGTTGACAAGAACCTGCTACCTTTGAAGGACCTGCAGATTTCTGCCCCCAAGCAATTTCTGGGTAAGTGATAAGTACTTCCCCATGCTTAGAAGCTGCCTTCATTTCACTTATCAGCATTTCCTCTGTTGCCTCCATTATATTTGGAGCCTTATAACAAACCCCTAGTAATTTTTTATCATTCTTTTTCCCTCCCCTTATCTCCACCCATAGGGACTCCACATTTTTATTTGCATCACCGATGTCATCTCGCAGGACGGGCTTGAGGCAAGAATTCACATATAAACAAAACCCTCCCCCTCAGTAGATGATGTAAAAAAACAACTGACCCATTAGGGAATATTTACTAAGGGCCATGCGCCAGTTTTCTGACGGACTTTGCATGTTCTTTTAGGTGCAAACTGATTGCACAGGTATTTAAGAAGTGTCTGCACCATCGGACCATGCGCCAGATTTATCATGCAAATTTTGTTGCACGCCCTATGTTAAAGGTGCACTCTATCAGAGTAGTGCAGAGGGCGCCAGATTCATGCAGAATGGGCGCCAGAAATCCTGAATCTTGGGCACTCTGTACTTTACACAGGCAAACCAGTTTGCCTTCTTCTTCATAATTGTGCCCCATTGTTTCTATATACACAGAGACTGCACAGTATTTTACTGAAGCAAATAGGGATAGTTATTAAGAATATTTTGATATACAACAACTGGTTGTCTCACAATAATAACGTGTGACATAGATGCACAGGGAATGTAGAATTATTGTGCAACGGATGGCAAATAGATGTTTCAGCAGGATAACGTATCCACTTTATATTGATATGTCCAAAATGTGGTTCTTATGTCAGATAAAACAGTGTCCGAAGAAGGGAGATACATGTGGATTTATTATGCATTATTTTATTAGAGAAAAAACAGGCATACAGTGGGTACGTGATTTGTAGAAAAACATAATAAAAGGGGACACAGTCAAATTTCGGTAGTGATAAACAGAAAAAGAAAAGAATTCATATGATCCTTCACAAAAAAACAGCCAACATTGAAAGTATTTTTCAATCCGGCTGCTTTCATTGTATGCAATTTGCATATTCATTGGCTCTTGGCAATCAAAAGAAGAGTGTCTAGATCTCCCCAGCAAATGTCCCTTTTGAGCTGGTTAATACCTCATCCTTTCAAGTCTCTAATATCCATATTTTTTTAAAATGTTCGGCTGTTGGTGTTGATATAAAGGGACAATTTTCTTTTAGTGCTTCTGCTTTCATTTCTATCATTGTATTTTATACGATTTTTGTTCTACCGGATTCTGAGTCTCAGCTCTCATATTTTTTTACTGACATACAAAAGGTTACACGAGCATTTCAAGACATAGATAATACCACTCGCGATACAAGTAATGTGTTCCTTGATAGGGTATGAATTTTCTGCAAAATCCTCAAATGAGGTTTTTTGTATGAAGGATTTTACATGCTGTGCAAAGTCCATACAGAAATGAGTTATTTTCTTTTCTGAGTCCCTGGATAAATGGCTCTAAACCAGGGTATTACCAATACCAGTGGCGTAGCTAGTAGTGGCAGGGCCCTTTACCCCCTCAGAAAATATACATATTTGTATACTCACATGTTTATAAACTGTTACACACACACATGCAATGATATATACATTTATATACTTACACAGATCTATACCAGTAGCTGTTCGCCACATGTGAGAAGTAGGCGGCAGGAATTAGAGATGATTCTGCTGTCCCCACCCTCTCCCTTGACATTTCTTATCTTATGCACATCCTCCATTCTTTAGTGTGTCTGTTCCGATTCCAGGGCCCACTGGCACTGAGAGGCCACTATGGCTGCTACCACTGTAGTTACACCCATAACCAATACCTATAATCACTTGCTGCATTGTCACTAAGATATTGTTTGATGTCCTGATCTAATTATAGGACATTCCAGTGGCGATCAAGTATTTCTTCATCTCTGGCCATCTCTCATACAGAATTGTGATAAACCAAACTTGATTGTCTTGTTTTTTCAGTTTTATAATCAGAGGGTCTATTGGTACAAAAGGCTGTGTTATAAGCTGATGTAATTTGTTTGCCTATGTGGAGTAATTTCCCTCAATCTAAAGAATTCTCCCTTAGGGCAATGTTGCGGTATAGGTCTGTTTCCACTCTACCTTTTGGATTTTTTTTCTATTGTGATGTCAAGAAAGTAAACAGATGTCTTGCAACATGGCATTATCAACTTAATATTAAAATTGTTACCATTAGGTTATGAGCAAAAAATCAATATTTCTTTTAAGGCCCCTTCCACACTAGCGTTTTTTCACGCGCGAGTTCTGCGCATGCTTTTGACGCGCAGAACTTGCATTGCACTCTGTCCCATAGTTTCCAATGGGCTCGTCCTTATTTGCGTTTTTTTTCACACACGTGAATGCGTTTTTTTTGACGCGCGTCAAAATTGCAGCATGCTCTACTTTTGCGTTTCACGCGCCTTTTTCACGCCCCATTCAAGTCTTTGGAGACGCATCAAAAACGCATTGCACTCGCGAGCATTGCAAGTACAATGCGAGTACAATGCGTTTTAAACGGATGGGTTGCTAAGTGACGTGAAACAAAGTCATGAAGTACCAATTTAAGAAGGATGTGATTTAAAAAACGCAAAAACGCTAATGACTCCAAGGAAAAAAGGACCAAAAACGCAGCCAAAAACGTCAGTTTTTCACGCATTGCACCCTGACGTGAACTGCAACGCTAGTGTGGAAGGGGCCTAATCCTTTCCAGATGAATACAATGTTGTCTATATACCTCTTCTAGTTAATTATAGAATTGGTGTACTCCTGAATTTCTTTGCTAATTATCAGATCTTCCTCCCACCATCCAAGGAACAGATTGCTGAAGGTGGGCATGCAGGCTGCACCCATCACAGTTCCTTGGGTCTAGAAGCGGGCATTAAACACAAAGTAAGAGTATTCTAACAAAGTGCTTTTGTTCCTTAAATGTCTTTATAGATGACAAAAAACATTGGGGCAGATTTACTTACCCAGTCCCGTAACGAATCACTAATTTTTGTCGCGTGCAAGAGAGACAGAGAGAGATTCAAATCAAAATTCAAATCAATAAGGACAGAGGGGCGGTTCAGTGACTGCCAGCACACAAAAAGGAAAAAACAGATTGCCCAACAGATGCCAGAAATGGGGTTACAAGAACCCCATAGAGGACAGTCATGGCGGGGGAAGGGAAGAGGTACCAAGAAGTAAAACAGAGAAGCCGAGATGCAAATATTCAACCTGCCATACCACTCTTGACAAGTGACCAAACTTCTGTACAGTACTTCATAAAGGCTTTAACTTCTGCCTCAAATCTAAATTCAATACATTTGAAATTATTTATGACCTGCATCTCTTTGGCTGCAAACTCATCTTCAGGAAAGTATTCAGTCAATCTGACAAAGCAAGTAGCCATACAGAAACTTTAGCCAACTCAAAGCTTGATGTTAGAGACCTTCAAAAGGTCAAATTATTGGAAGAGGCTGAACAGGTTATTAATGTCACACAAGCTAACACATGAAACTACATGTAAGCAAATCCCAAAATGAGACCAATGCTGTCTTGGGATATCTACCCTTCCATTAAAGTGTTTATAGACTTATGAATCACATTTCTTGAGAGACTAACACAGATAACCTATTTTCTGAAGGAAAGATCTGCCCTTCAGGAACTAAGAAAACTGACCGATGTGGGATGTAAACAGTCCGATAAGGCCGGTAACGTGGTAATTTGGTCAGAGGAACTCTATATATTAGAGAGGCAACTCTTGGATAAAAAAATGGACTCTATGGTGGGCATCAACTGAAGACTTCCTGACAAACTATAACATCATGATCAATAGAGGTTATGAGGATAGGGCAATTAAAATAGTTTCTCGCAGTCAGACACCCAAGGGTTGCCACATTTACACAAGTACACAAAAATATCAAGGAGCTGCCTGGCAGGCCTATCCTGTCATGGCTTGGGTGTCTGTTGTCCAACCATTGACTGCATCTTTTTATCAATCTCTACCAATGTTTACAACTTTCCGTTATATACAGGCAACACTATGCAGGCCCCAAAAGAGTTGGATGATGTTACCTTAAAACAGGGGTCCCCAAACTTTTTACATAGGGGGCCGCTCACTGTCCCCCTCAGACCGTTGGAGGGCCGGACTTAAGTCTAAAAATAAATAGCGGTACATGTGACCGCATCCATAATATACTGGCACCCCCCTCAATTAATTATTTAATATACCGGTACTGCACCCCCTTCTGAACTATTTTATATATTGGCCCAATTAATTAATTAATTAATATACTGGGACCTCCCTCTCTCCATTAATTATTGAATATGCCTCCCCCCCATTAATTACTAAACTGCCCCTCATAATTAATTATTTCCTATACCCGCACCATTAATTATTTCCTATGCTGCCCCTCATAATTAATTATTCCTATACTGCGCCTCATAATTAATTATTTCCTATTCTACCCCTCATAATTAATTATTTCCTATTCTACCCCTCATAATTAATTATTTCCTATGCTGCCCCTCATAATTAATTATTTCCTATACTGCGCCTCATAATTAATTACTTCCTATTCTGCCCCTCATAATTAATTATTTCCTATGCTGCCCCTCATAATTAATTATTTCCTATGCTGCCCCTTATAATTAATTATTTCCTATGCTGCCCCTCATAATTAATTATTCCTATACTGCGCCTCATAATTAATTATTTCCTATTCTACCCCTCATAATTAATTATTTCCTATGCTGCCCCTCATAATTAATTATTTCCTATGCTGCCCCTTATAATTAATTATTTACTAATCTGCCCCTCATAATTAATTATTCCCTATTCTATCCCTCATAATTAATTATTTACTAATCTGCCCCTCATAATTAATTATTCCCTATTCTACCCCTCATAATTAATTATTTCCTATTCTGCCCCTCATAATTATTTCCTAAACTGCCCCTTATAATTAATTATTTCTTATTCTGCCCCTCATAACTAATTATTTCCTATTCTACCCCTCATAATTAATTATTTCCTATTCTGCCCCTCATAATTAATTATTTCCTAAGCTACCCCTTATAATTAATTATTTCCTAAGCTACCCCTTATAATTAATTATTTCCTAAGCTACCCCTTATAATTAATTATTTCCTAAGCTGCCCCTCATACTAACTATACTAGCCCCCAGTCGCCACAATCTTTTTACTGCCCTTTAATAAAAAAATAAAAACCCTGTACTCACCTAAGTCTTCTATCATGTTGCCGCGTCCGGGCAGGAAGGGGTGCGCGGCCGCGTGATGACGTCATCGCGCGGCCGCGCAGCCTAGTTCATGGAGCGATGTGCGCCGGGGTTGTATTCCGGCCACATCGCTCCAGTAATAGTGCTCGAGCGGCCGTTTCCGGCCGCACCGAGCACTACACAGCGATGGGCAGGAGCTTCCTGTCCGGACGGACGGAGGCTCCTGCCCGACTGTTGCAGGCCGCGAGGGCCCGGCGCTGGCGCGCAAAGTGTCGGGGGCCGGATCGGGGGAACCCTGCCTTAGAAGATGATGAATGACTGGTTATGATGGATTTTGAGAGCCTCTATACAAATATTGGGCATGGAGTTGGCTTCGATGTAGACAAATATTTTCTCCGCAGGTAACAGCCTGATTAGACAATCCTTTATTTTATAGGCACTCAAATTTGTCCTCAAATACAATTACTGTGTTTCATGCCTGTTTCTTCCTCCAGACCCAAGTAACTGCGCGCCCACCTTCACAAATCTGTTCCTTGGATGGTGGGAAGAAGAGTGGGTATTTATCGAAGAAATTCATATAGGGGACTTCGTATTTATCTGGAAGGGTACAAAAGATTAGATGATTTTTTATCATGACTTAATAATAACAATGTCTTGTAGCAAGACATTTGTTACCTTCCTTGACATCACTCTCTGCGCTGCCCTGAGAGTGGTAGCATCTGTGCTGGACTTCCTGAAATGCGCACAGATGCGGTGCACCTTCGTGAGCAAATCAGACAGATTGGGGTATGTCTTGAGGAAACGCTGAACTATGAGATTTAACACATGGACCAGGAATGGCACATGTGTCAGTCTGCCGAGTTGCAGAGCCGCCACCAGGTTACGGCCGTTGTCACACACAACCATGCCTGGCTTCAGGTTCAGCGGTGCCAGACACAGATCAGTCTGTGCCGTGATGCCCTGTATTAGCTCTTGGGCGGTGTGCCTTTTATCGCCTAGGCTCAGCAGTTTGAGCACCGCCTGCTGTCGCTTAGCGACGGCACTGCTGCTGTGCCTACCGACTGATGGCGCCATGCCCACGGATGGTAATTCGGAGGAGGAGGTGGAGGAGGGGTGGGAGGAGGAGGAGGCATAGTAGGCCTTTGAGACCTGGACCGAGGTAGGCCCCGCAATCCTCGGCGTCAGCAGTATATGAGCAGCCCCAGGGTCAGACTCCGTCCCAGCCTCCACCAAGTTAACCCATTGTGCCGACAGCGATATATAGTGGCCCTGCCCGGCAGCGCTCGTCCACGTGTCCGTGGTCAGGTGGACCTTGTCAGAAACGGCATTGGTCAGGGCACGGATGATGTTTTCTGACACGTGCTTGTGCAGGGCTGGGAAAAGTAGTGGCGGCTGGGGACCGAATAGCGAGGGGCGGCCTCCACCATGAGGTTTCGAAAGGCCTCGGTCTCTACCAGCCTATAGGGCAGCATCTCCAGGCTACGCATCTTGGAGATGTGGACGTTGAGGGCTTGGGCGTGTGGGTGGGTTGCGCTATACTTCCTTTTGCGCTCCAGCGTCTGGGGTATGGAGAGCTGAATGCTGGTGGATGCTGTGGAGGATCGTGGAGGCGAAGATGGGGTTTTCGCACGGGAGGTGTTTGGGCTGTGGTCCTGGGCAGGGGGCTGACTAGCAGATGACACAGGGGAAGGAGCAGTGGTGTGCCCGGCCGGAGGTGAACGGGCTTGGTGCCATTGAGTGGGGTGTTTAGCATTCATATGCCTGTGCATACTAGTGGTAGTTAAGCTAGTAGTGGTGGAATCCCTGCTGATCCTGGTTTGGCAAAGGTTGCACACCACAGTCCGTCGGTCATCCGGTGTTTCTTTAAAGAACCTCCAGACTTCTGAAAATCTAGCCCTCGCCACGGGAGCTTGACTACGGGCAACATTTGGCGCTGATGCACCAACTCTGGCCCTGCCTCTCCGTCTGGCCCCACCACTGCCTCTTCCAACCTGTTCTGCTATAGGACTCGCCTCAGTCTCAGAAGCACTGTGTTCACCCGGCCTATCAACCCAGCTTGGGTCTGTCACCTCATCATCCTCCGATCCCTCAGTCGGCTCCCCCCTCGGACTTCCTGCCCTGACAACAACTTCACCACTGTCTGACAACCGTGTCTCCTCATCGTCCGACACCTCTTTACACACTTCTTCCACTATGTCAATAATGTCATCATCACCCACAGACTGCGACCGGTGGAAAACCTGGGCATCGGAAAATTGCTCAACAGCAACCGGACAAGTGGTTTGTGACTGTGGGAAGGGTCCAGAAAACAGTTCCTCAGAGTATGCCGGTTCATATGCCAAATTTTGCTGGGAGGGGGCAGACTGGGGGGAAGGAGGCTGAGGTGGAGGAGCTGGAGGAGTGCTGATTTCAGTGACATGGGTGGACTGCGTGTAAGACTGACTGGTGGACAAATGGCTAGAAGCATTGTCCGCAATCCACGACATCACCTGTTCGCACTGTTCTGGCCTCAACAGTAACTTGAGACATGATGAACCTAGGGAGTGTAGCTCTGCGGCGTTCCCCTGCTCCCTCATCAGCAGGTGGTGTCTCACCCCGCCCAGGACCACGGCCTCTGACCCCTGCAGTAGTTGGACGCCCACGTCCATGCCCTCGTCCTCTACCCCTAGCTATCGGGTTAAACATTTTCAAAATTAAAGTGTAAACTTCAATTTTTTTTTGTGTTTTTTTTTTAAACAAAACGATGCTATCCTATTGCTATGGCTAGTTTCTAACCTACACTGACAGCACACAACTGGATTTTGTGCTGTGCCAGATGACTTTGAGTTATAAGATAAATAAACGTAAAAAATAAATAAATCAGCAGACTGTGCCTAATTCAAATCAAACCCCTAATAAATTGTCCCACTTCAGTGTTTGAGGTGGATATGTGTGTCACTAAGAGCTAAACACAACGGTCGCAAGTCTCCCAGCAAATTCCTCACAATATGGTACTAGCTGCACTAGTAATGCCAGCAAGCCCAGCCACAAGCAAACAAAAAAAAGGAAAATATAACGCTATTGTAGGCCTAAGTAAGCCGTTGGGGTTCTCCTATGGCTATTTTCTAGCCTACACTGAAAGCACACTGCTTTGCCAGATAACTTTAAGTTATAAAAAGAAATAAACATAAAAAAAAATAAATCAGCAGACTCTGCCCAATTCAAATCAAACCCCTAATAAATTGTCCCACTTCGGTGTTTGAGGTGGATATGTGTGTCACTAAGAGCTAAAGTCTCCCTGCAAATTACTCACAATATGGTACAAGCTGCACTACTAATAACTGCAAGCCCAGCCACAAGCAAACCATAAAAAAGGAAAATAAAATGTTATTGTAGCCCTAAGAAGGATTGTTGGGTTCTTGTAGAATCACTCCTGCCTAACACTATTCTAATAGAACACCCTAACGCTTTCCCTGACCAGCAGCAGCTCTCTCCCTAGCGGCATCCAGACAGAGAATGACGCGAGCAGCGCGGGCAGGGGCTAGTCTATTCCAGGGTCACCTGATCTGGCCAGCCAACCACTGCTATCGACGTGTAAGGGTACCACGTCATGCTGGGTGGAGTGCAGAGTCTCCTGGCTTGTGATTTGCTCTGTTTCTGGCCGCCAAAAAGCAAAACGGCGGGAGATACCATTTTCTCGAGCTGGCGAAATACTCGAATGAGCATCAAGCTCGGACGAGTATGTTCACTCATCTGTAGTGTTTAGCAGTGGAAACAAGCATCTTGGGCTGATGTAACTTTGCAGTGAGAAAGGTGGGCACGGGTAGTGGATGTCTAGCCTGTGACTTGTCCTTTGGGTAATATTCACCAAAAACATATTTATATGTAGTAAGAAAGGGCATAGGGCAAGAGGACACTTACCTCAAACTTATGTTGATCTTGTACCTTGCATTAAACTTGATGTGACTTTTGTGCTTTTAGTGTTATTTTCTGCCATAAGCTTTAAACCTGACTCTGACTACCTTTCTTGACATGACCCATTAACCTTCCTGGGGTTTCCATGAACCCTCAGATGACAGGGGAAGCAAAATCTATCTTCTGATGCTTCCTTGAAGAGCTTCAAGACTTGAATGAGCAAGCAGTGATACTGTCACTGCAGAACCTGGCCCTTTATGATGTCATAGTCAAAGCTTCCATGGAGCTTCACTATGACACGTGCAGTGTTCCATTTTATGCAAGTTAGCCTCACAGTTTCTTCTGGTGGATGTCAACTAGAATCTATTGCCCTGGGGAAACCAATTTTTATCTCCATTGCCAATCTTCTCTGATACACAAATGGCACTTGCAAACACCTAAAATGAAGATAACTCCCTACAAGGTAAAAGCTTAAGCACAAACCAGGGTCACAGCAATCTCTATTAATGTTTTTCAATATTCATTTTTCCATTTGCATAACTCATAACTACATTGATGCTTCAGACATTGCTAAAAACTTGGAAAATTTACTAAATGGTTATGCAAATGAAGCATAGATAACCCTACTAGAAAGGATTCAACTTATGGCAAAAGAGGACAAGGAAAATATTGGATGGATGTAGGGAAATAAATGCACTTCATGAAGGAGGTCTAATGTCCAGGTCCATATTTCCACTAGACGTAGGTCTTTGATTCCAATGAAAATGTTTGAGTTTTATTTGGATTAATAAAGAATGGTGTTTAGCAGTGGAAACAAGCATCTTGGGCTGATGCTACTTTGCAGTGAGAAAGGTGGGCATGGGTAGTGGATGTCTAGACTGTGACTTGTCCATTGGGTAATATTCACCAAAAACATATTTATATGTAGTAAGAAAGGGCATAGGGCAAGAGGACACTTACCTCAAACTTATGGTCATCTTGTACCTTGCATTAAACTTGATGTGACTTTTGTGCTTTTAGTGTTATTTTCTGCCATAAGCTTTAAACCTGACTCTGACTACCTTTCTTGACATGACCCATTAACCCTCCTGTGGTTTCCATGAACCCTCAGATGACAGGGGAAGCAAAATCTATCTTCTGATGCTTCCTTGAAGAGCTTCAAGACTTGAATGAGCAGTGATACTGTCACAGCAGAACCTGGTCCTTTATGATGTCATAGTCAAAGTTTCCATGGAGCTTCACTATGACACGTGCAGTGTTCCATTTTATGCAAGTTAGCCTCACAGTTTCTTCTGGTGGATGTCAACTAGAATCTATTCCCCTGGGGAAGCCAATTTCAATCTCCATTGCCAATCTTCTCTGATGCACAAATGGCACTTGCAAACACCTAAAATGAAGACAACTCCCTACAAGGTAAAAGCTTAAGCACAAACCAGGGGCACAGCAATCTCTAGTAATGTTTTTCAATACTCATTTTTCCATTTGCATAACTCATAACTACATTGACATTGATGCTTCAGATGTTGCTAAAAACTTGGAAAATTTTCTAAATGGTTATGCAAATGAAGCATAGATAACCCTACTAGAAAGGATTCAACTTATGGCAAAAGAGGACAAGGAAAATATTGGATGGATGTAGGGAAATAAATGCACTTCATGAAGGAGGTCTAATGTCCAGGTCCATATTTCCACTAGACATAGGTCTTTGATTCCATTGAAAATGTTTGAGTTTTATTTGGATTAATAAAGAATGGTGTTTAGCAGTGGAAACAAGCATCTTGGGCTGATGCTACTTTGCAGTGAGAAAGGTGGGCATGGGTAGTGGATGTCTAGACTGTGACTTGTCCATTGGGTAATATTCACCAAAAACATATTTATATGTAGTAAGAAAGGGCATAGGGCAAGAGGACACTTACCTCAAACTTATGGTCATCTTGTACCTTGCATTAAACTTGATGTGACTTTTGTGCTTTTAGTGTTATTTTCAGCCATAAGCTTTAAACCTGACTCTGACTACCTTTCTTGACATGACCCATTAGCCCTCCTTGGGTTTCCATGAACCCTCAGATGACAGGGGAAGCAAAATCTATCTTCTGATGCTTCCTTGAAGAGCTTCAAGACTTGAATGAGCAGGGATACTGTTACAGCAGAACCTAGCTCTTTATGATGTCAAAGTTTCCATGGAGCTTCACTATGACACGTGCAGTGTTCCATTTTATGCAAGTTAGCCACACAGTTTCTTCTGGTGGATGTCAACTAGAATCTATTCCCCTGGGGAAGCCAATTTCAATCTCCATTGCCAATCTTCTCTGATGCACAAATGGCACTTGCAAACACCTAAAATGAAGACAACTCCCTACAAGGTAAAAGCTTAAGCACAAACCAGGGGCACAGCAATCTCTACTAATGTTTTTCAATACTCATTTTTCCATTTGCATAACTCATAACTACATTGACATTGATGCTTCAGATGTTGCTAAAAACTTGGAAAATTTCCTAAATGGTTATGCAAATGAAGCATAGATAACTCTACTTGAAAGGATTCAACTTATGGCAAAAGAGGACAAGGAAAATATTGGGTGGATGTAGGGAAATAAATGTACTTCATGAAGGAGGTCTAACGTCCAGGTCCATATTTCCACTAGATGTAGGTCTTTTATTCCAATGAAAATGTTTCAGTTTCATTTGGACTAATAAAGAATGGTGTTTAGCAGTGGAAACAAGCATCTTGGGCTGATGCTACTTTGCAGTGAGAAAGGTGGGCACGGGTAGTGGATGTCTAGACTGTGACTTGTCCTTTGGCTAATATTCACCAAAAACATATTTATATGTAGTAAGAGAGGGCATAGGGCAAGAGGACACTTACCTCAAACTTATGGTCATCTTGTACCTTGCATTAAACTTGATGTGACTTTTGTGCTTTTAGTGTTATATTCTGCCATAAGCTTTAAACCTGACTCTGACTACCTTTCTTGACATGACCCATTAACCCTCCTGGGGTTTTCATGAACCCTCAGATGACAGGGGAAGCAAAATCTATATTCTGATGCTTCCTTGAAGAGCTTTAAGACTTGAATGTGCAGTGATACTGTCACAGCAGAACCTGGAACTTTATGATGTATCAGGGAGATACGACCATAAGGGTCTTTTGATTCACGAGGCTTTAACCATCCTCGTCCACATTGCAAAAGTGGGTTCCGAATTAAATGAGTCTGTGTCCAGCGCTGGAATTTGGCTAACTTGAAAGAAAAGACAAGACCTGTCCTTGCAGGAAGTTAGCAAACAACAAGACTGATAAATTTATTGAGGGACTGACATTTATAGAAAACCATAAGGCACTTTACATAAGGCGTGTAATTAGAAAAGCAGCAACTATAATTGAGTGTTCTCACCCAGGAAATGTAACACTATTTGGTAACTTCACACAAAGGAGTCTAATACTATTGGCTACATGCAAATACTGAAACTTCCCAGGTGTTCGCCTGGATACCTTCCTCTAGGTAGTGCTAGTGAGCACTAAGTCTTTGTGTGCTCTGCTAGAGGAATGAGCTCCACCCAAGATTCAGTTATCACTACACAAAGTTATATGAAATGGATACTGAATCTTTAAAATGTCCGACAATATAGAAAATGGCGTCTGAGTCCAGTGTAATATTTTTAACATTTCCCCCCTTTTGAGCTTTGCTGGCCTGTAACTCTGTCGTGAGTGACCTCCTCAAACTCCAGGTGCATACAGGTAGGCTAAGCCCTTACCTGCTGGACTTTGTTAACTCTTCACCAGATCCCCTGGAGGCCAGTCACTCTGGGTTTACAGGCCTGCATACTCAAATTACATAATCGTGTTCCTGTAGTTGATGGGTTTATTGTCAGGCTGGTTCCCAAGAAGAGCAGCGCCACTGTCTTCGTCTCCTTGCGTATGGCCTCTTACCGCTCGAACAGCTATCTGGTTCATGGAGGACTTGATGAGAGGTACGACGCAACAAGCAACAAGGGACAAAAACAGAATCACGACCCCCAATATCACCCCCACTTGAGTCAAGAAACCCTTCCAATCCCCCAGCCATGAAGTGAAGAATGAAGTGTACACTCCGGAGTTCTTCTTGAGTTCCACAGACAGTCTCTCAATCTTCTCGAGGGCGTGAGTGATGGACCCATCGGGGGCGGTGTTGGGGATGTGTTGGCGGTGTTGAATTCCTCATATCTCTTATCCAGAACTTTCCTTTCGGACCCGATTCACCCCTCCAAAACCTTATAAAATACTCCCCTTCATCTTGTGGTATGGGGTTAACTATGGAAATGATCAGTTTGTTACATTTCCCTGGTGTCCGACAGCCAGCAGTATAGGGAGTCTTGGATAAGCTTAATCTTTCCTTAAGTGATCTCCCGTACTGGTCTTTCTTTTTCATTACTGAGCCTGGTCTATATCCCCAGTCGTTTCCAGTGTTCCATGCTATTGACCCCCAGTGCCATCCTTTCCCACATTCCGTTCCCCAGTATGGGTCGTCATTCGGGCACATGTATATAGTTTCGTATCCCGCCCTATACAGCCATCCATCCACTATCCCCAACTGTCTTCTCCACTGACTCCTTTCGCAGTCTACTATGTGGCAGTAGTCTATGACCCATGTCGCAATGTCAGTGTCGGTAGAGTTATACCAGAGGGTGCGAGAGCCTGGTTTCCCTGTTGTATCCACCCCAGCTCCAATTTTCCCAGGGCTAGTGTTTGGATGCCACAAGCATAAAGTGAACAAGAAGAGACCAGCTTGGAAGAAAAGTAAGTAAGTTTGCAATGGGAGGCATGGAGCCATATTGGTTTTCCCTCTAGCTTCACAGACGTGGCGTTGGTCAGCAGTACTTGAAAGGGACCGTCGTAGTGGGGCTCTAGACTCTTTCTGGTGTGTCTCTTTACTACCACGTAGTCTCCAGGCTTCAGGGTATGCGTCCTGAAATCACTGTCCAGATCTGGAAGAGAATCATAGACACGTTTGTGGACTTTTTCCAAGGCCTGGCTTAACTGTATGGCATATTCCACTTGGTTTCCTGCCATCAGCTGCAGGGTCTGTGGGAAGTAGAGGCCTAGTCGGGGTGCACAGCCAAAAAGTACCTCGAAGGGGGACAATCCTGTCTTTCTGTTGGGGGGTGGTCCTGACTGAATAGAGGGCGACAGGAAGGCACTCGGGCCATGGTTTCCCTGTGTCTGCCATGGCTTTCTGGATCTTCAGCTTAAGAGTGCCATTTAGTCTCTCTACCCTACCACTAGCTTGGGGGTGGTAAGGGGTGTGTAGGGCCTGTTCTACGCCCAGGAGGGACAGAGTCTCAGTCATTACCTGTCCGGTGAAGTGAGTTCCATGATCAGATTCTATGGTCTCTGGGAGTCCAAACCTGCAGAAAATCTCACTCACCAACTTCTTGGCTGCAGCTCTGGCAATAGCCTTGGTCATGGCAAAAGCTTCTGGCCACCCTGAAAAGAGATCAATGCACACAAGCACGTATTCATACGTGCCACTTTTTGGTAGCTGGATAAAATCCATCTGCAGTCTCTGGAAGGGATACAGCGTCTTGGGTGTCACCTTCTGTGGGGTCTTTACCTCCTTGCCCGGGTTGTGGCGGGCACAGACTATGCAGGCTTCCACTAGTCTAGTGACAGGGGTAGTAATGCCCGGGGCGAACCAGTGTCTGTTTATGAGCGCTAGCATGGCCATTTTGGAAGTGTGTGTGTGTCCGTGGGCTATTTGACTTACCGCCAGGTACAGGGCTCTGGGCAGGCACACTCTCTCTCCCAGCATCCAGATCCCATCAGCTTGCATCTGGGCTCCAGCCTTACTCCACACTCCTTTTTCTTCCGGCGACACTTGAGCCACCAGAGATCGGAATACCTGCAGATCAAACTTTTCAGGCTCAGTACTTACTGTTGAGACGACTGGACAGTCTCTGGGCTCCATCCGTGCAGCTGCCTTGGCTGCCCTGTCGGCTGCGTCATTGCCTTTGGCTTGTGGGGTTACCAATTTAGTGTGTGCTTTCACTTTTATTATCCCCACCTCTTGTGGAAGTAAGAGAGCATCCATGAGCTCTTTAATCAATTGGCCATGCTTAATGGGGGTCCCTGCAGAGGTGAGGAAGTCTCTTGCCTGCCATATTGGGCCATAGTCATGACAAGCCCCATGGGAATATCTACTGTCTGTGTAGATATTCGCCCTCTTACCCTTCGCAAGCTGTAACGCTTCCTTGAGTGCCATCAACTCCGCCTCCTGCGCTGACCTGTGTGGAGGGAGTGGTTCTGCTTTTACTACCTCATGTGCGCCACTGACCACTGCATATCCAGTATAGAACCGTCCATCCTCTCCCACCGACCTGGAGCCATCTACAAAAAACTCAACATCTGGGTTAAGTAGTTCTTTGTCAGTGACATGAGCAAAACCAGATGTCTCCTGTTGGATAAGGGACAAACAGTCATGCTCATGCTGAAGTTCAAAAAGCTCCTCATCTGAGAGGCTGTGCAAAAACAGAGAGTCTGTTGTGTGGGGCCTAGAGACTCCCTCCCCCCCTTCTGAATCCTGTAAAGCTGGCAACAGGGTGGCAGGATTTAGAGCTGTGCACCTTTTTAGTGTGACATTCGGGGGAATCAGGAGTGCACACTGGAGTCTAAGTTGTCTGGCCATGTTTAGATGTTTAGGTTGCACATGGGTAAGAATACTGTGCAAGTCATGTGGGGTCTGTACAGTGACTGGGTGGTCAAGGATTCACTCACTAGCCTTGCTGAGTAGAGTGCTGACTGCGGCAACTGCTCTGAAACAGGAGGGGGCTCCCCTCACAACTGAGTCTAACCGGGCTGAATAGTAGGCCACTGGTCTGGGAAGGCCACCATGCTCCTGGACAAAGACACCTGCGGCGTGGCCTCTATACTCAGTGCAAAACAGGACAAAAGGCTTGGTGTAGTGAGGTGTGCCTAGGGCTGGGGCAGACAGGATTGCCAGCTTAAGGCTGTGGAATGCATCAATTGCCTCCGGACTGAGGGAAAATGGGGTAGAGGCAATACAGTCATAGAGAGGTTGCATCAGGCTGGAGGCAGACCTTATTCAAGGCCTGCAGTAGCTGACTAGGCCCAGAAACATGCGAAGGGACTTAGGGCCTCGAGGTAGGGGCATATTCTGGATTGCCAGCTTTCTTTCCTCTGTTAGGTGTCTGCCTGCAGCTGAGAGGCAGTGGCCCAGGAAGACCACCTTCTCCTGGCAGTACTGGAGTTTGTCTCTGGAAGCTTTGCAACCTTTCTCAAAGAGGAAACACATCAGACTGATTGATGCATCCTGGCAGTCCTGCAATGAGGGAGCACACAGAAGTAAATCATCCACATACTGTAACAGTACAACATCAGGTGGGGGCATCCAATCTGCCAGCACCTCTTGAAGGGCTGCGGTGTACTGGGTGGGGGAATTCTTCCCCCCTTGTGGGAGTCTGCACCAAGTATACTGGATGAGAAGGTTAGTAAAAGCAAACAAATACTGGCAGTCTTCATGTAAGGGGACAGAGAAGAATGCATTTGCCAGGTCAATAACAGTGAAAAAGGTAGCAGTTTCAGGCACAGCTGCCAGCAGCGTGTGCGGGTTAGGGACAACTGGAGTGATAGTTTCAGTACACTCGTTGACAGCTCGGAGGTCATGGACCATCCTGTATGTATCCGGCTGCCCTTTCTGGGTCTTTTTCTTGACCGGGAACAGAGGAGTATTAGCTGTGGACTGGGTACGCTTAATCACTTTTGCCTTTAAGAGGTCTTGGATTTGGGTATGTTGGGCAGGAGTAAGAGGATACTGTCGCAACATAGGGGGCTTTTTGCCGGGTGACAGTTCAACTTTAACTGGACTGACTGGCAGCAGCCCTACATCAGTTTTGGAGGTGGCCCAGAAGCCTGTGGGGACCTCACTGTCTACCCGTGCATCATGTTGGACCTGATTTACGATCACCGGGTCAATGGCCAGGGCCAGAACTTTACAGATATACTTCTCAGGGAGGCCTGAAGAGAGGGTTATAGTACCGTCAGGGTGATAGCGGATGCAAGCCTGCAGTGCCTGCAACACATCCATCCCCAGTAAGTTCTGTCCCCTGCCCTCAAGCACCAGACACTTAGTCACCACAGTGTGGTCCAGTATCTTCCCAAAGTCAAGTGAAAGGGGCTGAGTCAAATGATAGGTCGCCCGCTGTCCGTCAAACCCAGAGGCTTTTGTGGTCTGTCTGGAGATCTGATCAGGCTTCAGATACTTCTTGTTGATAACAGTAATGGCTGCCCCCGTGTCTACAACAAAAGGAATTAACTCCCCGTTCAGCTTAATATCAAGTACCTGATCGCCTGGGACTGTGCCTGTAGTAGAGACAACAGCCTTCACGGGGAACACGGGGTTGCCTGCCTCCTAGCGGGCAGCAGGGGCAACAGCATGGGCAGGGTCACTGCTGTCGGGGCGTGTCTGGACTTGCTGACGTCTTCCACCTCTGCCCCCTCCCTGGTTACCACCCTCTTGCTTGTGTCGAGGCTTATGAGGTTGGGGGCAGTCGTTTCTGTAATGTCCCTCCTCCCCACAGTTGAAGCACACCCCTCTGCGTGGGGCTGGTGGTGCTTCCGCAACCTCAGTTAGTCTGACTTTGGCTGTTGACTGTTTAAGAGCCAAGTTGGACTCTACTCCTTTTGCCTTCTGAAGCAGGGTCATTGGGGTTGCTACTCTCCAGTCAGGGAGGGAGCTCTCTAGTCCGTCACGTATCTGTGCTCGTAGCCCTTTCACAAAACAGTCGCTGAAGTAAGTGATCATCCCCTGTTCAGCCAAATTATGTCCCATATGTCTGAAAGCAGTCTGAAGTTCCCCGTAAAACAATTCTACTGTCTGTTGAGGTTTTTGTCTGATGTCACTGAGGGACACTGGGTTCTCTCTGATTCTCTGATTCGCCCACTTAGTCAGTCCATTTAGGAACGTTGCCCCTGACTGCAGTGTCTCCTCATATGGGACCCTCTGCGCCCCATATGCCTGTCTAACTTGTTCCAGTTCAGGGCCAAATGACACTTTTGCCATATCCCAGGCTCCCCGTGGAAAACACATGGAACATAGGGTGTCAAGGTCTTGATAAGTACACTTAAAAGACTTAGCTACATGCTCTATGTACTCCAGGAATGGCACAGGGTTTTGCAGGGGGTCTGGGGCTTTCTCTCTGTTGGCCATCAACTCAGTTGCAGACCAAGGTCGGTATACCTCAACAGTTGTATATTCAGCAGGTACTGGGGGAAGGACTTCATTTCCTGTGGCAATGTCACGTACAGGTCCAATAGCTGCATGTGTCATCCTAAACTCTGTCCTAACCGGTCTCACTGAAGGGAAGGGTCTAGGGGCCCCACAGTTTCTGCAAGCGTCTGTCCAGTCAGGGTTCTGTATCCCACATCGGATACAGGTCCATCCCTCTGGGTCCTGTTCAGTATTACCTCCCCTTTTGGTCACGCCTTTTGAAGCTTCCCCCTCTTCCTCAGTGAGAACTGGTCGGATGTGGGCAGTCTGTTCGTCACAGTTGTATGGGGGTTGTCTACCAGGGGGCTCCTGGTACCATCCCCTCTTCCCATCCACCTTTGTCCAACCCTTTGTCATTATCTCTCTACTTACATCAAGCCAACCTTCTGCCTGGGTGTGCCACTTTTTGTCTTTGAGCCAGCCGCCATTTTCATCAAGTGCTGTCTCCCACCTTTGCACACTCAGGGGATCATCTAACATACCCAAAAACTTCAATACCTCATAACTTCCTTTAACCCACTCTTTACCTTTCCTGTGTGACACTATGTCAGTTGCCTTTTTAGGTCTGCAGTGTCCAGCTACAGTCTTACTTTGCTCACTACCCATTTTGTGGAATCTGTGGAATACCTGATTATGTTCAAGGGCTATAGATATCCTCCGTACATACAGCTCCAGACTACCCCGCTAGCTATCAGTAAGTACAAATTAGAAACCTTCACACAATATTTCAGAAATCAAGGAGATAACGTTCAACTGTAAAATTCCCGTCAGTGTCCCTCTTGTCTCTATTGTCCTTTCCACATCACGGGGCCGCATAAATCCCGAAGGAATGATACGTAAATTTGGCCAGAATTTGTCTCTGCAAACTTCCAGATTCTATCCGCGCTTACATGAACAAAAATCTCAACACCATCACAAACTTTCTGAACTATCTCAACAATCCACAAGAGGGCACTGCAGACCTTTCTCTACAACATACACAGGTATCCAAAAAGTTTTATAACACACTTTGCAAGGGTCCTTTATCATCATTACAGTGAACTCAGGTTATAGTGAACAGTTTAAATAAATTGCACACACACAGGCAACCTTACTCTGTCTAACCATTCCATGAAGTGAAGTGACATATCAAAGTAATTTTTAAATTGCTTACCTCTGGTGCACCATTGTCAGTTCAGTTCACAAGAGCGGCACAGACTAATATGAAGCTTGCCTCAGTGGTCAACTGTCCACACCTGAGCCCCGCGTCGGGCGTCAATTATCAGGGAGATACGACCATAAGGGTCTTTTGATTCACGAGGCTTTAACCATCCTCGTCCACATTGCAAAAGTGGGTTCCGAATTAAATGAGTCTGTGTCCAGCGCTGGAATTTGGCTAACTTGAAAGAAAAGACAAGACCTGTCCTTGCAGGAAGTTAGCAAACAACAAGACTGATAAATTTATTGAGGGACTGACATTTATAGAAAACCATAAGGCACTTTACATAAGGCGTGTAATTAGAGAAGCAGCAACTATAATTGGGTGTTCTCACCCAGGAAATGTAATACTATTTGGTAACTTCACACAAAGGAGTCTAATACTATTGGCTACATGCAAATACTGAAACTTCCCAGGTGTTCGCCTGGATACCTTCCTCTAGGTAGTGCTAGTGAGCACTGAGGCCCCTTCCACACTAGCGAGTGTGATGCGATGAACTCGCATCACACTCGCAACGCAAGCTGCCGGGAACGCACGGCGCGAACGCTGCACCGCGGGAGTGAACTCAGCATGTCAGTTCACTCCCGGGGTGCAGCGTTCGGGCCGTGCGTTCCCGGCAGCTTGCGTTGCGAGTGTGATGCGAGTTCATCGCATCACACTCGCTAGTGTGGAAGGGGCCTAAGTCTTTGTGTGCTCTGCTAGAGGAATGAGCTCCACCCAAGATTCAGTTATCACTACACAAAGTTATATGAAATGGATACTGAATCTTTAAAATGTCCGACAATATAGAAAATGGCGTCTGAGTCCAGTGTAATATCTTTAACAGATGTCATAGTCAAAGTTTCCATGGAGCTTCACTATGACACGTGCAGTGTTCCATTTTATGCAAGTTAGCCTCACAGTTTCTTCTGGTGGATGTCAACTAGAATCTATTCCCCTGGGGAAGCCAATTTCAATCTCCATTGCCAATATTCTCTGATGCACAAATGGCACTTGCAAACACCTAAAATGAAGACAACTCCCTACAAGGTAAAAGCTTAAGCACAAACCAGGGGCACAGCAATCTCTAGTAATGTTTTTCAATACTCATTTTTCCATTTGCATAACTCATAACTACATTGACATTGATGCTAAAGATGTTGCTAAAAACTTGGAAAATTTCCTAAATGGTTATGCAAATGAAGCATAGATAACCCTACTAGAAAGCATTCAACTTATGGCAAAAGAGGACAAGGAAAATATTGGGTGGATGTAGGGAAATAAATGCACTTCATGAAGGAGGTCTAACGTCCAGGTCCATATTTCCACTAGACGTAGGTCTTTTATTCCAATGAAAATGTTTGAGTTTCATTTGGATTAATAAAGAATGGTGTTTAGCAGTGGAAACAAGCATCTTGGGCTGATGCTACTTTGCAGTGAGAAAGGTGGGCACGGGTAGTGGATGTCTAGCCTGTGACTTGTCCTTTGGCTAATATTCACCAAAAACATATTTATATGTAGTAAGAAAGGGCATAGGGCAAGAGGACACTTACCTCAAACTTATGGTCATCTTGTACCTTGCATTAAACTTGATGTGACTTTTGTGCTTTTAGTGTTATTTTCTGCCATAAGCTTTAAACCTGACTCTGACTACCTTTCTTGACATGACCCATTAACCCTCCTGGGGTTTCCATGAACCCTCAGATGACAGGGGAAGCAAAATCTATCTTCTGATGCTTCCTTGAAGAGCTTCAAGACTTGAATAAGCAGTGATACTGTCACAGCAGAACCTGGTCCTTTATGATGTCATAGTCAAAGTTTCCATGGAGCTTCACTATGACACGTGCAGTGTTCCATTTTATGCAAGTTAGCCTCACAGTTTCTTCTGGTGGATGTCAACTAGAATCTATTCCCCTGGGGAAGCCAATTTCAATCTCCATTGCCAATATTCTCTGATGCACAAATGGCACTTGCAAACACCTAAAATGAAGACAACTCCCTACGAGGTAAAAGCTTAAGCACAAACCAGGGGCACAGCAATCTCTATTAATGTTTTTAAATACCCATTTTTCTATTTGCATAACTCATAACTACATTGACATTGATGCTTCAGATGTTGCTAAAAACTTGGAAAATTTCCCCTGGTTATGCAAATGAAGCATAGATAACCCTACTAGAAAGGATTCAACTTATGGCAAAAGAGGACAAGGAAAATATTGGGTGGATATAGGGAAATAAATGCACTTCATGAAGGAGGTCTAACGTCCAGGTCCATATTTCCACTAGACGTAGGTCTTTGATTCCAATGAAAATGTTTGAGTTTCATATGGATTAATAAAGAATGGTGTTTAGCAGTGGAAACAAGCATCTTGGGCTGATGCTACTTTACAGTGAGAAAGCTGGGCACGGGTAGTGGATGTCTACACTGTGACTTGTCCTTTGGGTAATATTCACCAAAACCATATTTATATGTAGTAGGAAAGGGCATAGGGCAAGAGGACACTTACCTCAAACTTATGGTCATCTTGTACCTTGCATTAAACTTGATGTGACTTTTGTGCTTTTAGTGTTATTTTCTGCCATAAGCTTTAAACCTGACTCTGACTACCTTTCTTGACATGACCCATTAACCCTCCTGGGGTTTCCATGAACCCTCAGATGACAGGGGAAGCAAAATCTATCTTCTGATGCTTCCTTGAAGAGCTTCAAGACTTGAATGAGCAGTGATACTGTCACAGCAGAACCTGGCCCTTTATGATGTCATAGTCAAAGTTTCCATGGAGCTTCACTATGACACGTGCAGTGTTCCATTTTATGCAAGTTAGCCTCACAGTTTCTTCTGGTGGATGTCAACTAGAATCTATTCCCCTGGGGAAGCCAATTTCAATCTCCATTGCCAATCTTCTCTGATGCACAAATGGCACTTGCAAACACCTAAAATGAAGACAACTCCCTACAAGGTAAAAGCTTAAGCACAAACCAGGGGCACAGCAATCTCTATTAATGTTTTTCAATAATCATTTTTCCATTTGCATAACTCATAACTACATTGACATTGATGCTTCAGATGTTGCTAAAAACTTGGAAAATTTCCTAAATGGTTATGCAAATGAAGCATAGATAACCCTGCTAGAAAGCATTAAACTTATGGCAAAAGAGGACAAGGAAAATATTGGGTGGATGTAGGGAAATAAATGCACTTCATGAAGGAGGTCTAACGTCCAGGTCCATATTTCCACTAGACGTAGGTCTTTGATTCCAATGAAAATGTTTGAGTTTCATTTGGATTAATAAAGAATGGTGTTTAGCAGTGGAAACAAGCATCTTGGGCTGATGCTACTTTGCAGTGAGAAAGGTGGGCACGGGTAGTGGATGTCTAGCCTGTGACTTGTCCTTTGGCTAATATTCACCAAAAACATATTTATATGTAGTAAGAAAGGGCATAGGGCAAGAGGACACTTACCTCAAACTTATGGTCATCTTGTACCTTGCATTAAACTTGATGTGACTTTTGTGCTTTTAGTGTTATTTTCTGTCATAAGCTTTAAACCTGACTCTGACTACCTTTCTTGACATGACCCATTAACCCTCCTGGGGTTTCCATGAACCCTCAGATGACAGGGGAAGCAAAATCTATCTTCTGATGCTTCCTTGAAGAGCTTCAAGACTTGAATGAGCAGTGATACTGTCACAGCAGAACCTGGCCCTTTCTGATGTCATAGTCAAAGTTTCCATGGAGCTTCACTATGACACGTGCAGTGTTCCATTTTATGCAAGTTAGCCTCACAGTTTCTTCTGGTGGATGTCAACTAGAATCTATTCCCCTGGGGAAGCCAATTTCAATCTCCATTGCCAATCTTCTCTGATGCACAAATGGCACTTGCAAACACCTAAAATGAAGACAACTCCCTACAAGGTAAAAGCTTAAGCACAAACCAGGGGCACAGCAATCTCTATTAATGTTTTTCAATAATCATTTTTCCATTTGCATAACTCATAACTACATTGACATTGATGCTTCAGATGTTGCTAAAAACTTGGAAAATTTCCTAAATGGTTATGCAAATGAAGCATAGATAACCCTACTAGAAAGCATTAAACTTATGGCAAAAGAGGACAAGGAAAATATTGGGTGGATGTAGGGAAATAAATGCACTTCATGAAGGAGGTCTAACGTCCAGGTCCATATTTCCACTAGACGTAGGTCTTTGATTCCAATGAAAATGTTTGAGTTTCATTTGGATTAATAAAGAATGGTGTTTAGCAGTGGAAACAAGCATCTTGGGCTGATGCTACTTTGCAGTGAGAAAGGTGGGCACGGGTAGTGGATGTCTAGCCTGTGACTTGTCCTTTGGCTAATATTCACCAAAAACATATTTATATGTAGTAAGAAAGGGCATAGGGCAAGAGGACACTTACCTCAAACTTATGGTCATCTTGTACCTTGCATTAAACTTGATGTGACTTTTGTGCTTTTAGTGTTATTTTCTGTCATAAGCTTTAAACCTGACTCTGACTACCTTTCTTGACATGACCCATTAACCCTCCTGGGGTTTCCATGAACCCTCAGATGACAGGGGAAGCAAAATCTATCTTCTGATGCTTCCTTGAAGAGCTTCAAGACTTGAATGAGCAGTGATACTGTCACAGCAGAACCTGGCCCTTTCTGATGTCATAGTCAAAGTTTCCATGGAGCTTCACTATGACACGTGCAGTGTTCCATTTTATGCAAGTTAGCCTCACAGTTTCTTCTGGTGGATGTCAACTAGAATCTATTCCCCTGGGGAAGCCAATTTCAATCTCCATTGCCAATCTTCTCTGATGCACAAATGGCACTTGCAAACACCTAAAATGAAGACAACTCCCTACAAGGTAAAAGCTTAAGCACAAACCAGGGGCACAGCAATCTCTATTAATGTTTTTCAATAATCATTTTTCCATTTGCATAACTCATAACTACATTGACATTGATGCTTCAGATGTTGCTAAAAACTTGGAAAATTTCCTAAATGGTTATGCAAATGAAGCATAGATAACCCTACTAGAAAGCATTAAACTTATGGCAAAAGAGGACAAGGAAAATATTGGGTGGATGTAGGGAAATAAATGCACTTCATGAAGGAGGTCTAACGTCCAGGTCCATATTTCCACTAGACGTAGGTCTTTGATTCCAATGAAAATGTTTGAGTTTCATTTGGATTAATAAAGAATGGTGTTTAGCAGTGGAAACAAGCATCTTGGGCTGATGCTACTTTGCAGTGAGAAAGGTGGGCACGGGTAGTTGATGTCTAGACTGTGACTTGTCCTTTGGGTGATATTCACCAAAAACATATTTATATGTAGTAAGAAAGGGCATAGGGCAAGAGGACACTTACCTCAAACTTATGGTCATCTTGTACCTTGCATTAAACTTGATGTGACTTTTGTGCTTTTAGTGTTATTTTCTGCCATAAGCTTTAAACCTGCCTCTGACTACCTTTCTTGACATGACCCATTAACCCTCCTGGGGTTTTCCATGAACCCTCAGATGACAGGGGAAGCAAAATCTATCTTCTGATGCTTCCTTGAAGAGCTTCAAGACTTGAATGAGGAGTGATACTGTCACAGCAGAACCTGGCCCTTTATGATGTCATAGTCAAAGTTTCCATGGAGCTTCACTATGACACGTGCAGTGTTCCATTTTATGCAAGTTAGCCTCACAGTTTCTTCTGGTGGATGTCAACTAGAATCTATTCCCCTGGGGAAGCCAATTTCAATCTCCATTGCCAATCTTCTGTGATGCACAAATAACACTTGCAAACACCTAAAATGAAGACAACTCCCTGCAAGGTAAAAGCTTAAGCACAAACCAGGGGCACAGCAATCTCTACTAATGTTTTTCAATAATCATTTTTCCATTTGCATAACTCATAACTACATTGACATTGATGCTTCAGATGTTGCTAAAAACTTGGAAAATTTCCTAAATGGTTATGCAAATGAAGCATAGATAACCCTACTAGAAAGGATTCAACTCATGGCAAAAGAGGACAAGGAAAATATTGGGTGGATGTAGGGAAATAAATGCACTTCATGAAGGAGGTCTAACGTCCAGGTCCATATTTCCACTAGACGTAGGTCTTTGATTCCAATGAAAATGTTTGAGTTTCATTTGGATTAATAAAGAATGGTGTTTAGCAGTGGAAACAAGCATCTTGGGCTGATGCTACTTTGCAGTGAGAAAGGTGGGCACGGGTAGTGGATGTCTAGACTGTGACTTGTCCTTTGGGTGATATTCACCAAAAACATATTTATATGTAGTAAGAAAGGGCATAGGGCAAGAGGACACTTACCTCAAACTTATGGTCATCTTGTACCTTGCATTAAACTTGATGTGCCTTTTGTGCTTTTAGTGTTATTTTCTGCCATAAGCTTTAAACCTGACTCTGACTACCTTTCTTGACATGACCCATTAACCCTCCTGGGGTTTCCATGAACCCTCAGATGACAGGGGAAGCAAAATCTATCTTCTGATGCTTCCTTGAAGAGCTTCAAGACTTGAATGAGCAGTGATACTGTCACAGCAGAACCTGGCTCTTTATGATGTCATAGTCAAAGTTTCCATGGAGCTTCACTATGACACGTGCAGTGTTCCATTTTATGCAAGTTAGCCTCACAGTTTCTTCTGGTGGATGTCAACTAGAATCTATTCCCCTGGGGAAGCCAATTTCAATCTCCATTGCCAATCTTCTCTGATGCACAAATGGCACTTGCAAACACCTAAAATGAAGACAACTCCCTACAAGGTAAAAGCTTAAGCACAAACCAGGGGCACAGCAATCTCTATTAATGTTTTTCAATACTCATTTTTCCATTTGCATAACTCATAACTACATTGACATTGATGCTTCAGACGTTGCTAAAAACTTGGAAAATTTTCTAAATGGTTATGCAAATGAAGCATAGATAACCCTACTAGAAAGGATTCAACTTATGGCAAAAGAGGACAAGGAAAATATTGGGTGGATATAGGGAAATAAATGCACTTCATGAAGGAGGTCTAACGTCCAGGTCCATATTTCCACTAGACGTAGGTCTTTGATTCCAATGAAAATGTTTGAGTTTCATTTGGATTAATAAAGAATGGTGTTTAGCAGTGGAAACAAGCATCTTGGGCTGATGTTACTTTGCAGTGAGAAAGGTGGGCACGGGTAGTGGATGTCTAGACTGTAACTTGTCCTTTGGGTAATATTCACCAAAAACATATTTATATGTAGTAAGAAAGGGCATAGGGCAAGAGGACACTTACCTCAAACTTATGTTCATCTTGTACCTTGCATTAAACTTGATGTGACTTTTGTGCTTTTAGTGTTATTTTCTGCCATAAGCTTTAAACCTGACTCTGACTACCTTTCTTGACATGACCCATTAACCCTCCTGGGGTTTCCATGAACCCTCAGATGACAGGGGAAGCAAAATCTATCTTCTGATGCTTCCTTGAAGAGCTTCATGACTTGATAGTGCAGTGATACTGTCACAGCAGAACCTGGAACTTTATGATGTCATAGTCAAAGTTTCCATGGAGCTTCACTATGACACGTGCAGTGTTCCATTTTATGCAAGTTAGCCTCGCAGTTTCTTCTGGTGGATGTCAACTAGAATCTATTCCCCTGGGGAAGCCAATTTCAATTTCCGTTGCCAATCTTCTCTGATACACAAATGGTACTTGCAAACACCTAAAATGAAGACAACTCCCTACAAGGTAAAAGCTTAAGCACAAACCAGGGGCACAGCAATCTCTATTAATGTTTTTCAATACTCATTTTTCCATTTGCATAACTCATAACTACATTGATGCTTCAGACGTTGCTAAAAACTTGGAAAATTTCCTAAATGGTTATGCAAATGAAGCATAGATAACCCTACTAGAAAGGATTCAACTTATGGCAAAAGAGGACAAGGAAAATATTGGGTGGATATAAGGAAATAAATGCACTTCATGAAGGAGGTCTAACGTTCAGGTCCATATTTCCACTAGACGTAGGTCTTTGATTCAAATGAAAATGTTTGAGTTTCATTTGGATTAATAAAGAATGGTGTTTAGCAGTGGAAACAAGCATTTTGGGCTGATGCTACTTTGCAGTGAGAAAGGTGGGCACAGGTAGTGGATGTCTAGACTGTGACTTGTCCTTTGGGTAATATTCACCAAAAACTATTTATATGTAGTAAGAAAGGGCATAGGGCAAGAGGACACTTACCTCAAACTTATGGTCATCTTGTACCTTGCATTAAACTTGATGTGACTTTTGTGCTTTTAGTGTTATTTTATGCCATAAGCTTTAAACCTGACTCTGACTACCTTTCTTGACATGACCCATTAACCCTCCTGGGGTTTCCATGAACCCTCAGATGACAGGGGAAGCAAAATCTATATTCTGATGCTTCCTTGAAGAGCTTCAAGACTTGAATGTGCAGTAATACTGTCAAAGCAGAACCTGGAACTTTATGATGTCATAGTCAAAGTTTCCATGGAGCTTCACTATGACACGTGCAGTGTTCCATTTTATGCAAGTTAGCCTCACAGTTTCTTCTGGTGGATGTCAACTAGAATCTATTCCCCTGGGGAAGCCAATTTCAATCTCCATTGCCAATCTTCTCTGATGCACAAATGGTACTTGCAAACACCTAAAATGAAGACAACTCCCTACAAGGTAAAAGCGTAAGCAAAAACCAGGGGCACAGCAATCTCTATTAATGTTTTTCAATACTCATTTTTCCATTTGCATAACTCATAACTACATTGATGCTTCAGATGTTCTAAAAACTTGGAAAATTTCCTAAATGGTTATGCAAATGAAGCATAGATAACCCTACTAGAAAGGATTAAACTTATGGCAAAAGAGGACAAGGAAAATATTGGGTGGATGTAGGGAAATAAATGCACTTCATGAAGGAGGTCTAACGTCCAGGTCCATATTTCCACTAGACGTAGGTCTTTGATTCCAATGAAAATGTTTGAGTTTCATTTGGATTAATAAAGAATGGTGTTTAGCAGTGGAAACAAGCATCTTGGGCTGATGCTATTTTGCAGTGAGAAAGGTGGGCATGGGTAGTGGATGTCTAGACTGTGACTTGTCCTTTGGGTAATATTCACCAAAAACATATTTATATGTAGTAAGAAAGGGCATAGGGCAAGAGGACACTTACCTCAAACTTATGGTCATCTTGTACCTTGCATTAAACTTGATGTGACTTTTGTGCTTTTAGTGTTATTTTCTGCCTTAAGCTTTAAACCTGCCTCTGACTACCTTTCTTGACATGACCCATTAACCCTCCTGGGGTTTCCATGAACCCTCAGATGACAGGGGAAGCAAAATCTATATTCTGATGCTTCCTTGAAGAGCTTTAAGACTTGAATGTGCAGTGATACTGTCACAGCAGAACCTGGCTCTTTATGATGTCATAGTCAAAGTTTCCATGGAGCTTCACTATGACACGTGCAGTGTTCCATTTTATGCAAGTTAGCCTCACAGTTTCTTCTGGTGGATGTCAACTAGAATCTATTCTCCTGGGGAAGCCAATTTCAATCTCCATTGCCAATCTTCTCTGATGCACAAATGGCACTTGCAAACACCTAAAATGAAGACAACTCCCTACAAGATAAAAGCTTAAGCACAAACCAGGGGCACAACCATCTCTATTAATGTTTTTCAATACTCATTTTTCCATTTTCATAACTCATAACTACATTGACATTGATGCATCAGACGTTGCTAAAAACTTGGAAAATTTCCTAAATGGTTATGCAAATGAAGCATAGATAACCCTACTAGAAAGGATTCAACTTATGGCAGAAGAAGACAAGGAAAATATTGGGTGGATGTAGGGAAATAAATGCACTTCATGAAGGAGGTCTAACGTCCAGGTCCATATTTCCACCAGACGTAGGTCTTTGATTCCAATGAAAATGTTTGAGTTTCATTTGGATTAATAAAGAATGGTGTTTAGCAGTGGAAACAAGCATCTTGGGCTGATGCTACTTTGCAGTGAGAAAGGTGGGCATGGGTAGTGCATGTCTAGACTGTGACTTGTCCTTTGGGTAATATTCACCAAAAACATATTTATATGTAGTAAGAAAGGGCATAGGGCAAGAGGACACTTACCTCAAACTTATGGTCATCTTGTACCTTGCATTAAACTTGATGTGACTTTTGTGCTTTTAGTGTTATTTTCAGCCATAAGCTTTAAACCTGACTCTGACTACCTTTCTTGACATGACCCATTAACCCTCCTGGGGTTTCCATGAACCCTCAGATGACAGGGGAAGCAAAATCTATCTTCTGATGCTTCCTTGAAGAGCTTCAAGACTTGAATGAGCAGTGATACTGTCACAGCAGAACCTGGAACTTTATGATGTCATAGTCAAAGTTTCCATGGAGCTTCACTATGACACGTGCAGTGTTCCATTTTATGCAAGTTAGCCTCACAGTTTCTTCTGGTGGATGTCAACTAGAATCTATTCCCCTGGGGAAGCCAATTTCAATCTCCATTGCCAATCTTCTCTGATACACAAATGGCACTTGCAAACACCTAAAATGAAGACAACTCCCTACAAGGTAAAAGCTTAAGCTCAAACATGGGGCACAGCAATCTCTATTAATGTTTTTCAATACTCATTTTTCCATTTGCATAACTCATAACTACATTGACATTGATGCTTCAGATGTTGCTAAAAACTTGGAAAATTTCCTAAATGGTTATGCAAATGAAGCATAGATAACCCTACTAGAAAGGATTCAACTTATGGCAAAAGAGGACAAGGAAAATATTGGGTGGATGTAGGGAAATAAATGCACTTCATGAAGGAGGTCTAACGTCCAGGTCCATATTTCCACTAGACGTAGGTCTTTGATTCCAATGAAAATGTTTGAGTTTCATTTGGATTAATAAAGAATGGTGTTTAGCAGTGGAAACAAGCATCTTGGGCTGATGCTACTTTGCAGTGAGAAAGGTGGGCACGGGTAGTGGATGTCTAGACTGTGGCTTGTCCTTTGGGTAATATTCACCAAAAACATATTTACCTTATATACTCGAGTATAATCCTAGTTTTTCAGCACAAAATTTGTGCTCAAAAACCCTAACTCGGCTTATACTCGAGTCAACTAAAAACAAAACTCACCTTTCTGACGTCACCCGTAGGTCCTCTTCTGTCTGAGACAGTCTGAGACAGAAGAGGACCTATGGGGGACGTCGGAAGAATGAGTACAGTGTTATTTTTTTCCTACTACAGGGGTTGGGCAGGCTGTATGCTACTCGGGCTGGCAGACTATATACTGGGAGGCTGTAAGCAATGCATTTCCCACCCTCGGCTTATACACGAGTCAATAGGTTTTCCCAGTTTTTTGTGTTGAAATTAGGGGTCTCGGCTTATACTCGGGTCGACTTATACTCGAGTATATACGGTATATGTAGTAAGAAAGGGCATAGGGCAAGAGGACACTTACCTCAAACTTATGGTCATCTTGTACCTTGCATTAAACTTGATGTGACTTTTGTGCTTTTAGTGTTATTTTCTGCCATAAGCTTTAAACCTGACTGACTACCTTTCTTGACATGAACCATTAACCCTTGTGGGGTTTCCATGAACCCTCAGATGACAGGGGAAGCTAAATCTATCTTCTGATGCTTCCTTGAAGAGCTTCAAGACTTGAATGAGCAGTGATACTGTCACAGCAGAACCTGGCCCTTTATGATGTCATAGTCAAAGTTTCCATTGAGCTTCGCTATGACACGTGCAGTGTTCCATTTTATGCAAGTTAGCCTCACAGTTTCTTCTGGTGGATGTCAACTAGAATCTATTCCCCCGGGGAAGCCAATTTCAATCTCCATTGCCAATCTTCTCTGATACACAAATGGTACTTGCAAACACCTAAAATGAAGACAACTACCTACAAGGTAAAAGCCTAAGCACAAACCAGGGGCACAGCAATCTCTATTAATATTTTTCAATAATCATTTTTCCATTTGCATAACTCATAACTACATTGACATTGATGCTTCAGATGTTGCTAAAAACTTGGAAAATTTCCTAAATGGTTATGCAAATGAAGCATAGATAACCCTACTAGAAAGGATTCAACTTATGGCAAAAGAGGACAAGGAAAATATTGGGTGGATGTAGGGAAATAAATGCACTTCATGAAGGAGGTCTAACGTCCAGGTCCATATTTCCACTAGACGTAGGTATTTGATTCCAATGAAAATGTTTGAGTTTCATTTGGATTAATAAAGAATGGTGTTTAGCAGTGGAAACAAGCATCTTGGGCTGATGCTACTTTGCAGTGAGTTAGGTGGGCACGGGTAGTGGATGTCTAGACTGTGACTTGTAATTTGGGTAATATTCACCAAAAACATATTTATATGTAGTAAGAAAGGGCATAGGGCAAGAGGACACTTACCTCAAACTTATGGTCATCTTGTACCTTGCATTAAACTTGATGTGACTTTTGTGCTTTTAGTGTTATTTTCTGCCATAAGCTTTAAACCTGCCTCTGACTACCTTTCTTGACATGACCCATTAACCCTCCTGGGGTTTCCATGAACCCTCAGATGACAGGGGAAGCAAAATCTATCTTCTGATGCTTCCTTGAAGAGCTTCAAGACTTGAATGAGCAGTGATACTGTCACAGCAGATCCTGGCCCTTTATGATGTCATAGTCAAAGTTTCCATGGAGCTTAACTATGACACGTGCAGTGTTCCATTTTATGCAAGTTAGCCTCAGTTTCTTCTGGTGGATGTCAACTAGAATCTATTCCCCTGGGGAAGCCAATTTTTATCTCCATTGCCAATCTTCTCTCATACACAAATGGCACTTGCAAACACCTAACATGAAGATAACTCCCTACAAGGTAAAAGCCTAAGCACAAAACAGGGGCACAGCAATCTCTATTAATGTTTTTCAATACTCATTTTTTCTATTTGCATAACTCATAACTACATTGATGCTTCAGACGTTGCAAAAAACTTTGAAAATGTCCTAAATTGTTATGCAAATAAAGCATAGATAAACCTACTATAAAGGATTCAACTTATGGCAAAAGAGGACAAGGAAAATATTGGGTGGATATAGGGAAATAAATGCACTTCATGAAGGAGGTCTAACGTCCAGGTCCATATTTCCACTAGACGTAGGTCTTTGATTCCAATGAAAATGTTTGAGTTTCATTTGGATTAATAAAGAATGGTGTTTAGCAGTGGAAACAAGCATCTTGGGCTGATGCTACTTTGCAGTGAGAAAGGTGGGCACGGGTAGTGGATGTCTAGCCTGTGACTTGTCCTTTGCCTAATATTCACCAAAAACATATTTATATGTAGTAAGAAAGGGCATAGGGCAAGAGGACACTTACCTCAAACTTATGGTCATCTTGTACCTTGCATTAAACTTGATGTGACTTTTGTGCTTTTAGTGTTATTTTCTGCCATAAGCTTTAAACCTGACTCTGACTACCTTTCTTGACATGACCCATTAACCCTCCTGGGGTTTCCATGAACCCTCAGATGACAGGGGAAGCAAAATCTATCTTCTGATGCTTCCTTGAAGAGCTTCAAGACTTGAATGAGCAGTGATACTGTCACAGCAGAACCTGGCCCTTTATGATGTCATAGTCAAAGTTTCCATGGAGCTTCACTATGACACGTGCAGTGTTCCATTTTATGCAAGTTAGCCTCACAGTTTCTTCTGGTGGATGTCAACTAGAATCTATTCCCCTGGGGAAGCCAATTTCAATCTCCATTGCCAATCTTCTCTGATGCACAAATGGCACTTGCAAACACCTAAAATGAAGACAACTTCCTACAAGGTAAAAGCTTAAGCACAAACCAGGGGCACAGCAATCTCTATTAATGTTTTTCAATACTCATTTTTCCATTTGCATAACTCATAACTACATTGATGCTTCAGACGTTGCTAAAAACTTGGAAAATATCCTAAATGGTTATGCAAATGAAGCATAGATAACCCTACTAGAAAGGATTCAACTTATGGCAAAAGAGGACAAGGAAAATATTGGGAGGATGTAGGGAAATAAATGCACTTCATGAAGGAGGTCTAACGTCCAAGTCCATATTTCCACTAGACGTAGGTCTTTGATTCCAATGAAAATGTTTGAGTTTCATTTGGATTAATAAAGAATGGTGTTTAGCAGTGGAAACAAGCATCTTGGGCTGATGCTACTTTGCAGTGAGAAAGGTGGGCACGGGTAGTAGATGTCTAGCCTGTGACTTGTCCTTTGCCTAATATTCACCAAAAACATATTTATATGTAGTAAGAAAGGGCATAGGGCAAGAGGACACTTACCTCAAACTTATGGTCATCTTGTACCTTGCATTAAACTTGATGTGACTTTTGTGCTTTTAGTGTTATTTTCTGCCATAAGCTTTAAACCTGACTCTGACTAGCTTCCTTGACATGACCCATTAACCCTCCTGGGGTTTCCATGAACCCTCAGATGACAGGGGAAGCAAAATCTATCTTCTGATGCTTCCTTGAAGAGCTTCAAGACTTGAATGAGCAGTGATACTGTCACAGCAGAACCTGGCCCTTTATGATGTCATAGTCAAAGTTTCCATGGAGCTTAACTATGACACGTGCAGTGTTCCATTTTATGCAAGTTAGCCTCAGTTTCTTCTGGTGGATGTCAACTAGAATCTATTCCCCTGGGGAAGCCAATTTTTATCTCCATTGCCAATCTTCTCTCATACACAAATGGCACTTGCAAACACCTAACATGAAGATAACTCCCTACAAGGTAAAAGCCTAAGCACAAAACAGGGGCACAGCAATCTCTATTAATGTTTTTCAATACTCATTTTTTCTATTTGCATAACTCATAACTACATTGATGCTTCAGACGTTGCAAAAAACTTTGAAAATGTCCTAAATTGTTATGCAAATAAAGCATAGATAAACCTACTATAAAGGATTCAACTTATGGCAAAAGAGGACAAGGAAAATATTGGGTGGATATAGGGAAATAAATGCACTTCATGAAGGAGGTCTAACGTCCAGGTCCATATTTCAACTAGACGTAGGTCTTTGATTCCAATGAAAATGTTTGAGTTTCATTTGGATTAATAAAGAATGGTGTTTAGCAGTGGAAACAAGCATCTTGGGCTGATGGTACTTTGCAGTGAGAAAGGTGGGCACGGGTAGTGGATGTCTAGACTGTGACTTGTCCTTTGGGTAATATTCACCAAAAACATATTTATATGTAGTAAGAAAGGGCATAGTGCAAGAGGACACTTACCTCAAACTTATGGTCATCTTGTACCTTGCATTAAACTTGATGTGACTTTTGTGCTTTTAGTGTTATTTTCTGCCATAAGCTTTAAACCTGACTCTGACTACCTTTCTTGACATGACCCATTAACCCTCCTGGGGTTTCCATGAACCCTCAGATGACAGGGGAAGCAAAATCTATCTTCTGATGCTTCCTTGAAGAGCTTCAAGACTTGAATGAGCAGTGATACTGTCACAGCAGAACCTGGCCCTTTATGATGTCATAGTCAAAGTTTCCATGGAGCTTCACTATCATAGTATATAAGGCTGGAGATGCAAGTCCATCAAGTCCAACCTTTAAGAATTAAATAAATGTTTTATCCCCATAACCCATGATATTTTTTCTCTCCAGAAAGGCATCCAGGCCTCTCTTGAACATGTACATAGAGTCGGCCATAACAACCTCCTACGGCAGAGAGTTCCACAATCTCACTGCTCTTACAGTAAAGAACCTTTGTCTATGTTGATGGTAGAATCGCCTCTCCTCTAGGCGTAGAGGATGCCCCCTTGTCCTGGTCACAGGCCGAGGTATAAAAAGATGTTTGGAGAGATCCTTGTACTGTCCGTTCAGGTATTTGTACATTGTAATGAGGTCTCCCCTCAGTCGTCTTTTTTCTAAACTGAATAATCCCAAATTTTTTAATCTGTCAGTGTACTCTAGTTTCCCCATTCCCCTAATAATCCTGATTGCTCTCCTCTGCACCCGTTCCAGCTCTACTATATCCTTTTTATACACTGGTGCCCAAAACTGTACACAATATTCCATGTGTGGTCTGACCAGGGATTTGTATAAGGGCAAAACTATGTCTTTATCATGAGAATCTATTCCTCTCTTGATACATCCCATTATTTTATTTGCTTTAGCAGCAGCCGCCTGGCTCTGGTCACTAAAATTAAGTTTACCATCCACCAATACCCCCAAGTCCTTTTCAGCTTCAGTTTTACCAAGTAATTGACCGTTTAGAACATAATTATACTTTTTGTTTCCATGGCCCAAGTGCATAACTTTACATTTATCTACATTAAACCTCATCAACCATTTCTCTGCCCATCCCTCAAGCTTCCACAAATCCCTCTGTAATGCTAAACTATCGACCTCAGTATTTATTACTTTACACAGCTTAGTATCATCTGCAAATATTGAAACTTGACTGTGTAAACCCACTACAAGGTCATTAATAAAAATATTAAAAAGAAGTGGCCCCAATACTGACCCCTGTGGCACTCCACTGGTAACATCAACCTAATCTGAGAATGTGCCATTAATGACGACCCTCTGTTTTCTATCACTAAGCCAATTACTTACCCAAATACACAGATTTTCTCCTATTCCCAGCAGTCTCATTTTACATACCAACCTTTTATGTGGCACGGTGTCAAATGCCTTTGAGAAGTCCAGATATACAACATCCACAGCGTCCCCCAGATCCAGTCTTGAACTTACCTCCTCGTAGAAACCAATCAGATTAGTCTGACAGGACCGATCTCTTATAAACCCATGCTGACGCTGGGTTATAAGGTTATGCACAGTGAGATACTCCAGGATAGCATCTCTAATAAACCCCTCAAATATTTTCCCCACCACAGCAGTTAGACTCACGGGTCTGTAGTTTCCAGGATCGCTATTTGATCCTTTTTTGTATATTGGTACCACATTTGCTATGCGCCATTCCTGTGGAACATAACCAGTCCTCAGTGAATCTTCAAATATTAAAAATAACGGTCTGTCTATCACCGTACATAATTCATGCAGAACCCGGGGGTGTATGCCATCTGGCCCAGGTGATTTATCTATCTTAGTGGTTGCGAGGCGGCGCCGTACCTCTTCCTGGGTTAAACTGTTGACATTATAAAAAGAATTAACATTATTCCTCATTGTGTCTTCCACCAGGGGATTTTCCTGGGTAAAGACAGTTGAGAAGGCGACATTCAGTAGATTGGCCCTTTCCTCATCTCCTTCCACCATGACCCCCATGTTATTTCTAAGGGGACCCACACTCTCTGTTTTTAGTTTCTTATCATTTATATACTTGAAAAATAATTTGGGATTATTTTTGCTCTCCCTGGCAATATTTCTCTCAGTCTCTATTTTTGCGGCCTTTATCTGCTTTTTACAGGATTTATTTTTCACTCTATAATCCTGTAATGCCTCATCACTACCTTCACGTTTTAGCACCTTAAACGCTTTATCTTTCTCGCTTATTGCTTTCCTTACAAGACTAGTTAGCCACATAGGGTTTTTCTTGTTCCTTTTATGCTTTTTCCCATAAGGTATGTGTTTCTCACAGGACTTTTTCAGAATATATGAGAAAAAGTCCCATTTTTGTGGGGGGCTTTTGTCTTTGAGAACATTATCCCAGTCTATGCCTTTAAGGTCTTCCCTTAGTTGCTGAAAATTTGCCCTCCTGAAGTTTAGAGTGTTGGTTGCCCCTTCACTAACGCTCTTAGTAAAGCGTAATACAAAATCAATGATATTATGATCACTATTCCCCAGGTTCCCCCCAACCTGTAGTTTTGATATCCTATCAGGTCTGTTGGTAAGGATAAGGTCCAGCAGTGCCCCCCCTCTTGTTGGCTCCAGGACTATTTGCGACAGGTAATTGTCTTTTGTTGTTGACAGGAACCTGCTGCCTTTGAAGGACCTTCAGGTTTCTGCCCCCCAGTCAATATCTGGGTAATTGAAGTCCCCCATGATAAGTACTCCACCTTGCTTTGAAGCCGCATCCATTTCACTTATCAGTATTTCCTCTGCTGCCTCCATTATATTTGGAGCCTTATAACAAACCCCTAGTAATATTTTATTATTCTTTTTCCCTCCTCTTATCTCAACCCATAGGGACTCCACATTTGCGTTACTGATGTCATCTCGCAGGACGGGCTTGAGGCAAGAATTCACATATAAACAAACCCCTCCACCTTTTTTATTTATACGATCCTTTCTAAAAAGACTATAACCATCTATAGTAACAGCCCAGTCATAGCTACTGTCCAGCCATGTCTCGCTGATACCCACTATATCATATTTCCGCTCCAACATCAAGAGTTCCAGTTCCTCCATTTTGTTTGTGAGGCTTCTGGCATTTGTGTACATACACTTTATATGGTTTTCCCTGTCCGTATTCCTTTTGTCCTTATTCCCCAATCTCATTCCAGCCCCCCTTCCTCCCCCATGGACTATGACTCTTCCCAGCTCTCTATGTACACTGTCTATTTGCCCTGCACAAGTGTAGTTGCCCTCCCCCCAGGTGTCTAGCCATTTTTTCCCCTAAAACAGCGGCCCCCTCCCCATTGAGGTGCAGCCCATCCCTACTGGACAGCCTGTAGCCAACAGAAAAGTCAGTCCAGTTCTCCATGAACCCAAAACCCTCCTTCCTACACCAACTTTTGAGCCACTTATTTACCTCCTTGATCTCCCGCTGCCTTTCTGGTGTGGCACATGGTACAGGCAGTATTTCGGATAAAATTACCTTTGAGGTCCTTGCCCTGAGCTTATGGCCTAATTCTCTGTAATCATTTTTAAGGACCTTCCACCTACCTCTTACTTTGTCATTAGTGCCAATGTGGGCCATGACCGCTGGTTCCTCACCAGCCCCTCCCAGTAATCCGTCAACCCGATCCGCAACATGCCGAACCCGAGCACCCGGCAAACAACACACTGTTCGGTATGCACGGTCTTTGTGACAGATTGCCCTGTGTGTTCCCCTAATAATGGAATCTCCCACTACCAGCACCTGTCTGACCTTGCCTGTGCTCCCATTACCCTTCTTACTGGAGCAGACATTCCCCTGGTTGCTAGCGGCCACGTCTTTCTGCAGCATTGCTACCCCAGAGCTGATATCCCCCTCATCCGCCAGCCTGGCAAACTTATTGAGGTGCACCAGATCAGGACTAGACTCCCTACAACTCTTCCCTCTACCCTGCCTTCTACATGTTACCCAACTAGCCGCCCCCTCACTCTGCACCTCCATACTTCCCTCCCCACACCCATCTTCCCCAGAGAGTTTGTGGTCCAGGAGCAGCAAACTTCGTTCCATATTATCAATTGCCCGCAGCCTTGAAACTTGCTCATTTAGATCCAGAATCTGGGCTTCAAGATGAGCAATTTTCACACACCCCACACAGCAGTATTCCCCCTCGAACGGCTGTTCAAGGAAAGCATACATGGCACAGGATGTACACCGTGTAGCAATGCCACTTATGGAGTCCATTATTCTAATGGGGATTACAATAGAAATATGCACAGAAAGAAGAATTTACAGTCAAAGTAACACAAAACACAGCAGTTACCTGCTAAAGTCCCTCAAACTTAAGTCCCTTAAACCTAAGTCACACTTAAGACACTGCACACACTTGGGATCAAAGCACACTCGCCACCAAGCTCACACACTCACTTTTCTGATGCTTCTTTTAAAGGTTATCTGCCACAAAAATCTGCAGAGTTCACTGCAACAAGATCTGGCTGCAAACCCCAAGATCTGGCTGCAAACTATGACACGTGCAGTGTTCCATTTTATGCAAGTTAGCCTCACAGTTTCTTCTGATGGATGTCAACTAGAATCTATTCCCCTGGGGAAGCCAATTTCAATCTCCATTGCCAATCTTCTCTGATACACAAATGGTACTTGCAAACACCTAAGATAAAGATAACTCCCTACAAGGTAAAAGCTTAAGCACAAACCAGGGGCACAGCAATCTCTATTAATGCTTTTCAATACTCATTTTTCCATTTGCATAACTCATAACTACGTTAACATTGATGCTTCAGACGTTGCTAAAAACTTGGAAAATATCCTAAATGGTTATGCAAATGAAGCATAGATAACCCTACTAGAAAGGATTCAACTTATGGCAAAAGAGGACAAGGAAAATATTGGGTGGATGTAGGGAAATAAATGCACTTCATGAAGGAGGTCTAACATCCAGGTCCATATTTCCACTAGACGTAGGTCTTTGATTCCAATGAAAATGTTTGAGTTTCATTTGGATTAATAAAGAATGGTGTTTAGCAGTGGAAACAAGCATCTTGGGCTGATGGTACTTTGCAGTGAGAAAGGTGGGCACGGGTAGTGGATGTCTAGACTGTGACTTGTCCTTTGGGTAATATTCACCAAAAACATATTTATATGTAGTAAGAAAGGGCATAGGGCAAAAGGACACTTACCTCAAACTTATGGTCATCTTGTACCTTGCATTAAATTTAATGTGACTTTTGTGCTTTTAGTGTTATTTTCTGCCATAAGTTTTAAACCTGCCTCTGACTACCGTTCTTGACATGACCCATTAACCCTCCTGGGGTTTCCATGAACCCTCAGATGACAGGGGAAGCAAAATCTATCTTCTGATGCTTCCTTGAAGTGCTTCAAGACTTGAATGAGGAGTGATACTGTCACAGCAGAACCTGGCCCTTTATGATGTCATAGTCAAAGTTTCCATGGAGCTTCACTATGACACGTGCAGTGTTCCATTTTATGCAAGTTAGCCTCACAGTTTCTTCTGGTGGATGTCAACTAGAATCTATTCCCCTGGGGAAGCCAATTTCAATCTCCATTGCCAATCTTCTCTGATGCACAAATGGCACTTGCAAACACCTAAAATGAAGACAACTCCCTACAAGGTAAAAGCTTAAGCACAAACCAGGGGCACAGCAATCTCTATTAATGTTTTTCAATACTAATTTTTTCCATTTGCATAACTCATAACTACATTGACATTGATGCTTCAGATGTTGCTAAAAACTTGGAAAATTTCCTAAATGGTTATGCAAATGAAGCATAGATAACCCTACTAGAAAGGATTCAACTTATGGCAAAAGAGGACAAGGAAAATATTGGGTGGATGTAGGGAAATAAATGCACTTCATGAAGGAGGTCTAACGTCCAGGTCCATATTTCCACTAGACATAGGTCTTTGATTCCAATGAAAATGTTTGAGTTTCATTTGGATTAATAAAGAATGGTGTTTAGCAGTGGAAACAAGCATTTTGGGCTGATGCTACTTTGCAGTGATAAAGGTGGGCACGGGTAGTGGATGTCTAGACTGTGACTTGTCCTTTAGGTAATATTCACCAAAAACATATTTATATGTAGTAAGAAAGGGCTTAGGGCAAGATGACACTTACCTCAAACTTATGGTCATCTTGTAGCTTGCATTAAACTTTATGTGACTTTTGTGCTTTTAGTGTTATTTTCTGCCATAAGCTTTAAACCTGCCTCTGAGTACCTTTCTTGACATGAACCATTAACCCTCCTGGGGTTTCCATGAACCCTCAGATGACAGGGGAAGCAAAATCTATCTTCTGATGCTTCCTTGAAGAGCTTCAAGACTTGAATGAGCAGTGATACTGTCACTGCAGAACCTGGCCCTTTATGATGTCATAGTCAAAGTTTCCATGGAGCTTCACTATGACACGTGCAGTGTTCCATTTTATGCAAGTTAGCCTCACAGTTTCTTCTGGTGGATGTCAACTAGAATCTATTCCCCTGGGGAAGCCAATTTCAATCTCCATTGCCAATATTCTCTGATGCACAAATGGCACTTGCAAACACCTAAAATGAAGATAACTCCCTACAAGGTAAAAGCTTAAGCACAAACCAGGGGCACAGCAATCTCTATTAATGTTTTTCAATACTCATTTTTCCATTTGCAAAACTCATAACTACATTGACATTGATGGTTCAGATGTTGCTGAAAACTTGGAAAATTTCCTAAATGGTTATGCAAATGAAGCATAGATATCCCTACTAGAAAGGATTCAACTTATGGCAAAAGAGGACAAGGAAAATATTGGGTGGATGTAGGGAAATAAATGCACTTCATGAAGGAGGTCTAACGTCCAGGTCCATATTTTCACTAGACGTAGGTCTTTGATTCCAATGAAAATGTTTGAGTTTCATTTGGATTAATAAAGAATGGTGTTTAAACAAAATTGTCGTGATGAAAGATACTAAGTTTGTGTTCAAGGGTAAGTAAGGTTACTGCCTGAAAATATAGAACACTTAAAAATGTAACACTTTATTGATTATTTGTTAAAACTCGGGCCACTCTTCAGCCACAAAATTCCTTAAAACAGGCAATTCAGTGGGTATCGAGAGGTAGATTCAGAGGAACCTTTATTTGTGACGGTCCCACTCACAACTATCCACCCTTTCTCCCACTGAGTCAAGTGTGCTCTGCAAACATGTAGTCTTGTTTGATCAATTACAGATCACTACCATTTGCCTTGTATTCAATACACTGTTAAGGTGCCATTCACACTCGATCATGCATTATTTCCTAATTGCTTCCTCCGCCTTAAGCGTTTCAATGCTTCACTATTTGGGAGCGCATCATCAGAGGCTTATAGAGCAGATCATAGGATTATTTTACACTGCACTCGCACCCTCTTGTTTGTGCGTGCATCTGTCAGCAAGCGCCGGCACTGTTGAGGCCGCGTGCGCGTGTGCGCGTGTGTTATATCGAGAGACGCCCCGCCCCCTCATGGGGGAAAACCAATCATGGCGTCTTCTCTGGAAGAGGGCTCGTCCTGGCGCGACCGATCAGTCGCGTCCGCGACTTACATCACCTGTCCATCCTCGTTACAGGATTTTTGACTCGTGGGTTACTCGTCTCCAGGGTACCAATCGGGACTTATCACATTACGGATGGGTCCAGGTACCATGGTAATCAGCATGTTAATATAGAGTCCCCACAGCAGGTTAATTCTTATGAAGTTCAAAAAGAGGGATCGTATCGCGGCTCCTCACTTAGCATACAATGTACTGGTGAAGTAGAGAACTAGGAAAGGATATCAGATGTGTATCATTCACATATATATATGAATATGTGTGCTCAATGGGGATAGAATTCTGCATGTGCTACCCATTGATCACGTCATAGGTGCACAAAGTGGTCATACCATACTGGTATAGGTATCAGTGATGTCTAGACATGTGTGTGCCCAGAGTAGGACCCTGAGATGACTTAAAGCATACTTAACCATAAGGAGGTTTTACAGGGTCATATCGGTGTTGATCATCGATTCAGAGGTGAGGGAACTAGTTAGCCAGACCACATTGGTGGATTACAAAAAGCAACTATAGCAAATTAGGTCATTCAGGCCCTATGGTTTTTCTGTTGCCAAGATACAAATCCAGCGGGCTTCACGCTGGAGAAGGACGCGATCGAAGTCCCCCCCACGTATTGGGGGTGTCACCAACTCTACTTCCTGGAATCGAATACTGCTGAGGTCGCCATTATGATTCTCCCATACGTGGCGGGCGATTGTAGTGTCCTTTGAATTTTTTATATCCCTCACATGTTCCCTGATTCGTATCCTAAATTCTCTGAGTGTTTTGTCGACATACTGAATGCCACACACACATGTTGCCAAGTAGATTACTCCAGTACTTTTGCAGTTAATAAATTGCCTATTCTTAAATGTCCGATGGGTCACCCCACTGGTGAAGGATCTGCTTGGGAGTATATATTGGCAGGCTTTACATCCCCCACATTTGAATGTGCCCACCGGTGGTTTAGGTATCCATGTGTCCCCTGAGGGAGGTCCAAGATGGCTATGGACCAATTTATCCCTGAGGTTTTGACCTCTTCTGTATGTAATCTGGGGAACATCACCGATTTGATTCCCTACATCAGGATCTAATTTGAGGATCTTCCAGTGTGTCACCAAAATATCCCTCACTGATTGGTATTGGGAATCATAGGTCCCTATGATTCGTGTGGTTGTTTTTGAGCAGTCTCTGATTTTAGGTGTAAGGAGATCGTCCCGGTTGCTTGTAATAGCAGCTTGATGCGCATCTTTAAGGACCTTGTCGGGGTACCCTCTGTCGTGGAATCTGGACCTCAGATCTGAAGCTGCCGATAAATATTCCGACATATCGGAGCAATTCCTCCTGACCCGAAGATATTGCCCCTTGGGTATACCACTTTTAAGTGGTTTCGGATGCCAACTTTTCCATGACAGAAGGGAGTTTGTTGCAGTTGATTTTCTAAATATCCTAGAGCTCAGTCTACCTGATTCAGTTTTTGTAATAGATAGATCTAGAAAGGTGATGGTTTTGAGTTGAATCTCTGAGGTAAGATATAGACCAATCTGGTTTGAATTCAGAGTCGCAACAAACCCCTTAAAAAGATCTTGAGGTCCTTTCCATAAAATCAAGACGTCATCTATAAATCTAATCCACAAAAGGATATGTGATGTGAAATGTTCCATACTGTCTTGAAAGACGATCTCCTTCTCCCACCAGCCCAGGAAGAGGTTCGCATATGTGGGAGCACACGGGCTCCCCATAGCAACCCCCCTGAGCTGGTGGTAGAATCTGCCATTAAAAGTGAAAAAATTATGTTCAAGCACGAATTTTAAGAGGGACAATGTGAACTCATTGTGTTCACTAAATTGGGTCCCCCTGGTCTTGAGGAAAGTGCTCACAGCATGATACCCAATGTCATGGGGTATGGAGCTATACAGGGCTTCAACATCTAAAGATGCTAACAAGGTCTCTGAGTAAACCACTATATCCTCAATACGTTTCAACACGTCCATAGTGTCTCTTACATATGATGAAAGTGTAAGTACATAAGGACGGAGAATCCGGTCCACATTTAAGCTGGCATTTTGTGTGACACTGTCAATGCCAGACACAATTGGGCGTCCCTTAAGGGGATTACAGCCCTTATGGACCTTAGGGAGGCTATAGAATGTTGCAATCCTCGGATGTTGTGGTTTGAGGAAGTCCATTTCAACTTCACTGATCAAACTGAGGGATCTAGCTTTCTCAAGAATGTGCATAAGGGCTTTTGTAAAAGTGGGGGTTGGATTCTCAGCCAATACACGGTAACAGGCCCCATCCTTCAGGATATTTTTACACATGCCTACGTATTGTTCCCTATTTAGGATGACCAGGTTGCCCCCTTTGTCAGAGGGCTTGATGACTATTGAGTCATCACTCATCAAGCCCTGGATAGATTGTTGCTCTTCCTTACTGATGTTAGAGTATGGACCCTGTTTCAGGTCCTCAAGAGTTTTTAAGTCCTCCATGACTAAACTCAAAAATACATCTAGTGGAGAGTCATTGCTCACAGGGGGAAACTTCTTTGATGGTCTCTTCAGATCAGTGAACGGACCTTCACCCGGATTACGTTCGTTTTCAGTAATGAGCTCATTCACCTCCAGGCACTCAAGATCATTCCGTTCCAACCCTAGTTCATAGCATTTTCTCCTTTCATTCTGAACACAAAACTTTTTCCACTTTAATTTTCTAATGAATAGCTGTAAGTCCTTAACCCAGTTAAATCTATCAAACATTGGCGTAGGTACAAATGAAAGCCCAAGTCCCAACACCCTCTTCTCCATAGGCGTTAATTCTCTATGGGACAGGTTGATGATCTGTAGCATGTTATCAGATTTGGACTGGGAGATAGCGGGATTGGACTTTTTACTTATTTGGGTTGATTCCGCCTGACCATATAATCTGAGATCGGAGGATCCCTGGCTAAAAAAACGCCCCTGGCAGTTCTTCTTGGGCCACGTCCTCTTCCCCTCTGTCCCCCTCTGTTCGAGGAGAAATCAGTGCCACCTCTATTAGTTTGATATTGGTACTGTTTGCCCGGGGCTGATGTGACTCTTCTCTGGGAGTCACTATCTGAGGCTTCGCAGTCTGAGGCCGACGGATCAGGTTCTGAGTCGGGATCACCACAACGTGGGTTGACAATAAGATATTACCCTCCTTAAAATCCTGGGTGTCTCTGCAGAATTGAAAGTGTTTACGTTCCTTAATCTGTGCCATAAACCTTTCTATTGTACGCTGCAGAGTTAGCTCTTTTTTCTCATAGTCACTATTACCCGAGAATTTTTTTGTAGCTTCTATGCTCTCCTTCAATTTCTTTGAGGTAATATCTAATTGTATTTTTTCTTCTTCCCACAATAGATTCATAAATCTTAGTGATGATTCAATAGATTCATTTTCCCATTTTTTCATCAGATCAGCTGATCTTATTCTAGCTGATGGGATAATATTTATCCTCAGACCTCTTGGCACAATCTTATTTCTCAGATATGTCTCTAAAGACTGTACCTCCCACCATCCCCTAATATGGTCTTTATATATATTAGTCAAGCTTTTGAAGGTAGATGTAATTCTGAGATTTTGTGCTTGTATCGTGAGGTCCCTTCCTGAAAACACCTCTTTAGCTTCATCCAACCACTTATCAGTATCTAAGTCTGAAGTGAGGAAACCTGCCATGCCTTTTACAAAGCAAAAATAGGAGGGAATAAACAAAATTGTCGTGATGAAAGATACTAAGTTTGTGTTCAAGGGTAAGTAAGGTTACTGCCTGAAAATATAGAACACTTAAAAATGTAATACTTTATTGATTATTTGTTAAAACTCGGGCCACTCTTCAGCCACAAAATTCCTTAAAACAGGCAATTCAGTGGGTATCGAGAGGTAGATTCAGAGGAACCTTTATTTGTGACGGTCCCACTCACAACTATCCACCCTTTCTCCCACTGAGTAAAGTGTGCTCTGCAAACATGTAGTCTCGTTTGATCAATTACAGATCACTACCATTTGCCTTGTATTCAATACACTGTTAAGGTGCCATTCACACTCGATCATGCATTATTTCCTAATTGCTTCCTCCGCCTTACGCGTTTCAACGCTTCACTATTTGGGAGCGCATCATCAGAGGCTTATAGAGCAGATCATAGGATTATTTTACACTGCACTCGCACCCTCTTGTTTGTGCGTGCATCTGTCAGCAAGCGCCGGCACTGTTGAGCCCGCGCGCGCGTGTGTTGTATCGAGAGGCGCCCCGCCCCCTCATGGGGGAAAACCAATCACGGCGTCTTCTCTGGAAGAGGGCTCGTCCTGGCGCGACCGATCAGTCGCGTCCGCGACTTACATCACCTGTCCATCCTCGTAACAGGAACTTCATAAGAATTAACCTGCTGTGGGGACTCTATATTAACATGCTGATTACCATGGTACCTGGACCCATCCGTAATGTGATAAGTCCCGATTGGTACCCTGGAGACGAGTAACCCACGAGTCAAAAATCCTGTTACGAGGACAGGTGATGTAAGTCACGGACGCGACTGATCGGTCGCGCCAGGACGAGCCCTCTTCCAGAGAAGACGCCGTGATTGGTTTTCCCCCATGAGGGGGCGGGGCGCCTCTCGATATAACACAAGCGCACACGCCCACGCGGCCTCAACAGTGCCGTCGCTTGCTGACAAATGCACGCACAAAGAAGAGGGTGCGAGTGCAGTGTAAAATAATCCTATGATCTGCTCTATAAGCCTCTGATGATGCGCTCCCAAATAGTGAAGCGTTGAAACGCGTAAGGCGGAGGAAGCAATTAGGAAATAATGCATGATCGAGTGTGAATGGCACCTTAACAGTGTATTGAATACAAGGCAAATGGTAGTGATCTGTAATTGATCAAACGAGACTACATGTTTGCAGAGCACACTTTACTCAGTGGGAGAAAGGGTGGATAGTTGTGAGTGGGACCGTCACAAATAAAGGTTCCTCTGAATCTACCTCTCGATACCCACTGAATTGCCTGTTTTAAGGAATTTTGTGGCTGAAGAGTGGCCCGAGTTTTAACAAATAATCAATAAAGAATGGTGTTTAGCAGTGGAAACAAGCATCTTGGGCTGATGCTACTTTGCAGTGAGAAAGGTGGGCACGGGTAGTGGATGTCTAGACGGTGACTTGTCCTTTGGGTAATATTCACCAAAAATATATTCATATGTAGTAAGAAAGGGCATAGGGCAAGAGGACACTTACCTCAAACTTATGGTCATCTTGTACCTTGCATTAAACTTGATGTGACTTTTGTGCTTTTAGTGTTATTTTCTGCCATAAGCTTTAAACCTGACTCTGACTACCTTTCTTGACATGACCCATTAACCCTCCTGGGGTTTCCATGAACCCTCAGATGACAGGGGAAGCAAAATCTATCTTCCGATGCTTCCTTGAAGAGCTTCAAGACTTGAATGAGCAGTGATACTGTCACAGCAGAACCTGGAACTTTATGATGTCATAGTCAAAGTTTCCATGGAGCTTCACTATGACACATGCATTGTTCCATTTTATGCAAGTTAGCCTCACAGTTTCTTCTGGTGGATGTCAACTAGAATCTATTCCCCTGGGGAAGCCAATTTTTATCTCCATTGCCAATCTTCTCTGATACACAAATGGTACTTGCAAACACCTAAAATGAAGATAACTCCCTAAAAGGTAAAAGCTTAAGCACAAACCAGGGTCAGAGCAATCTCTATTAATGTTTTTCAATACTCATTTTTTCCATTTGCATAACTCATAACTACATTGACATTGATGCTTCAGATGTTGCTAAAAACTTAGAAAATTTCCTAAATGGTTATGCAAATGAATCATAGATAACCCTACTAGAAAGGATTCAACTTATGGCAAAAGAGGACAAGGAAAATATTGGGTGGATGTAGGGAAATAAATGCACTTCATGAAGGAGGTCTAACGTCCAGGTCCATATTTCCACTAGACGTCGGTCTTTGATTCCTATGAAAATGTTTGAGTTTTATTTGAATTAATAAAGAATGGTGTTTAGCAGTGGAAACAAGCATCTTGGGCTGATGCTACTTTGCAGTGAGAAAGGTGGGCACGGGTAGTGGATGTCTAGACGGTGACTTGTCCTTTGGGTAATATTCACCAAAAACATATTCATATGTAGTAAGAAAGGGCATAGGGCAAGAGGACACTTACCTCAAACTTATGGTCATCTTGTACCTTGCATTAAACTTGATGTGACTTTTGTGCTTTTAGTGTTATTTTCTGCCATAAGCTTTAAACCTGACTCTGACTACCTTTCTTGACATGACCCATTAACCCTCCTGGGGTTTCCATGAACCCTCAGATGACAGGGGAAGCAAAATCTATCTTCTGATGCTTCCTTGAAGAGCTTCAAGACTTGAATGAGCAGTGATACTGTCACAGCAGAACCTGGCCCTTTATGATGTCATAGTCAAAGTTTCCATGGAGCTTCACTATGACACGTGCAGTGTTCCATTTTATGCAAGTTAGCCTCACAGTTTCTTCTGGTGGATGTCAACTAGAATCTATTCCCCTGGGGAAGCCAATTTTTATCTCCATTGCCAATCTTCTCTGATACACAAGTGGCACTTGCAAACACCTAAAATGAAGACAACTCCCTACAAGGTAAAAGCTTAAGCACAAACCAGGGGCACAGCAATCTCTATTAATGTTTTTCAATACTCATTTTTTCTATTTGCATGACTCATAACTACATTGATGCTTCAGACGTTGCTAAAAACTTAGAAAATTTCCTAAATGGTTATGCAAATAAAGCATAAATAACTAGAGATGAGCGAGCACTAAAATGCTCGGGTACTCTTATTCGAGACGAACTTTTCCCGATGCTCGAGTGCTCGTCTCAAATAACGAGCCCCATTGAAGTCAATGGGAGACTCGAGCATTTTTCAAGGGGACCAAGGGTCTGCACAGGGAAGCTTGGCCAAACACCTGGGAACCTCAGAAAAGGATAGAAACACCGCGGAAATGGGCAGGAAACAGCAGGGGCAGCATGCATGGATGCCTCTGAGGCTGCTTAATCGCACCATTATGCCAAAATTATGGGCAACAGCATGGCCATGACAGAGTGACGGAATGAGGCTAGATAGCATCTAAAACATCCAATAATTGACCCTGACACTATAAGGGACGGCATGCAGAGGCAGCGGCAGCAGTGGCAGGCTAGAGAGTGTCATGGCGACATACCCTAAATGGACTCAGGTTTCACCAAAGGAGGTGAAATGAGATCCTATGTGAACAAAAGGTTGACGGTATATTTAGTCGATAACACAGCATGGTGGCGACATAGTGACCAAGTTCCATAACGTATCTGGTGAAACACCCGAAAAATGAGCCTGACACAGCTCTTTTGATAAGGGGACGACATGTGGAGGCAGCCATGGAGACGACTTCCATGATTAAGAGCGACAGTATGGGGCATTCATATTGCGCTGCTATGATTGCAACTTCAGGTCTCCAGCATGGCGGCGACAGATGGGCCGAGTTCCACTATGTATCTGGTGAAACACCTGAAAATTCTGCCTGACACAGCTCGTTTGATAAGGGGATGATGTGCTGCATATCCTCTCGTGCTCCAGCGTCTGGGGTATAGAGAGTTGAAATGAGACATTGGTGGACGCTGTGGAGGATCGTGCAGGCAAAATGGACAGGAAACAGCAGGGGCAGCATGCATGGATGCCTCTGAGGCTGCCTAATCTTGGGATGGAGCTGGCGGTCCACTGCCAGGCGAGCTTTTGCCTGTCCAAGCCCCTGTCTCTTGGCTCCTCCCCACCCAAAATGGGCCTGGGGGCCAGAAGCGTTTACTTTGAAAAAAATTATAATTTTCAAAGCAGGCTGGGTCGTTTGAATATTTCACCTAGGAATAATGGAATAGCATAGTGGTTCTATTTTTAATTGTTTTTACGGAAATGGTTCCATGATTAAGAGCCACAGTATGGGGCATCCATATTGCACTGCTATGATTGCAACTTCAGGTCTCCAGCATGGCGGCGACAGATGGGCCGAGTTCCACTATGTATCTGGTGAAACACCTGAAAATTCTGCCTGACACAGATCGTTTAATAAGGGGACGATGTATGGAGGCAGTGAACTAGTAGTAGATTAAAGGTGCTGCAGTTAAAACTATGTTAGTTGGATCTTTAGATGGAGCTGGCGCTCCGCTGCCAGGCAAGCTTTCGCCAATCCAAGCCCCTGTCTCTAGGCTACTCCCCAAACAGCATTTCTAAGAACCTTTTGTATAAGATCAAGTGTAGTAGCGTTCTTATAAGTTTAGGATATGGCGGGTGAGGGGAATGTAAACAGATGCGCAAGAAGCGCTGAAATAATATCGGTAAATGATAAAAGTTTGCCAGTATATTTTGTGGATTACACAGCAGGGTGGCGACAAAGTTAACAAGTTTGATGTGGAAGCCATGAAAACAACCCAAAATTCTGCCTGACGCAGTTCGTTTGATAAGGAGACCATGTATGGAGGCAGCTATATGGACGACTCTTGGAGGCAGCTATGGCGATGACATGTGGAGGTAGCAATGGAGACAACATGTGGAGCCAGCTAAAAAGACGACATGTGGAGGCTGCTATGGAGACAATTTAATTTGGATAGTGCCTGTATGTGGCAGTCCAAAAAAGTTTTCAAACCAGAGGAGCAGGTAGGAAGTCCTCCAGAAAAATTTAATAAATTGAGTGCCTGTATGTGGCAGTCCAAAAAAGTTTTCAAACCAGAGGAGCAGGTAGGTGGTCCTCCAGAAAAATTAAATAAATTGAGTGCCTGTATGTGGCAGTCCAAAAAAGATTTCAAACCAGAGGAGCAGGTAGGTGGTCCTCCAGAAAAATTAAATAAATTGAGTGCCTGTATGTGGCAGTCCAAAAAAGTTTTCAACCCAGAGGAGCAGGTAGGTGGTCCTCCAGAAAAATTAAATAGATTGAGTGCCTGTATGTGGCACTCCCAAAAATTGCTTAAAACAGAGGACCGGGTAGGTGGTCCTCCAGAAAAATTAAATACATAGAGTACTATAGCTAGAGCCAGAGCCAAAAAATAGCCAGTTTCCTATGCTTTAGTGTACAAAGAGGAGGAGAAGGAGGACAATGAGGAGGAGGAGTGCATACATTATTCAGGTTGAGCTTCTTTCACCTGGTGGAGAATGCAAATGCGGAGAAATCCAGGCTTTATTCATCTTGATAAGCGTCAGCCTGTCAGCGCTCACTCGACAGGCGTGTACGCTTATCGGTGATGATGCCACCAGCTGCACTGAAAACCCGCTCGGACAACACGCTAGCGGCAGGGCAGGCAAGAACCTCCAAGGCGTACAGCGCCAGTTCGTGCCACATGTCCAGCTTTGAAACCCAGTAGTTGTAGGGAGCTGTGTGATCATTTAGGACGATGGTATGGTCAGCTACGTACTCCCTCACCATCTTTCTGTAAAGATCAGCCCTACTCTGCCGAGACTGGGGACAGGTGACAGTGTCTTGCTGGGGTGACATAAAACTGGCAAAGGCCTTGTAAAGCGTACCCCTGCCAGTGCTGGCAAAGCTGCCTGCTCGTCTACTCTCCCTCGCTACTTGTCCCGCAGTACGCCCTCTGCCGCTAGCGCTATCAGAAGGGAAATACTGTTTCAGCTTGTGCACCAGGGCCTGCTGGTATTCATGAATTCTCACACTCCTTTCCTCTCCAGGGATGAGAGTGGAAAGATTTTGCTTGTACCGTGGGTCCAGGAGCGTGAATACCCAGTAATCGGTGCTGGAATAAATTCTTTGAACGCGAGGGTCACAGGATAGGCAGCCTAGCATGAAATCTGCCATATGCGTCAGAGTCCCAACGCGCAAGAATTCACTCCCCTCACTGGCCTGACTGCCCATTTCCTCCTCCTCCAACTCCTCTTCTTCTGCCTATACACGCTGAACAGTGAAGGACTGAACAATGGTCCCCTCTTCTGTCTCGCCAACATTCTCCTCCTCTTCCTCCTCATCCTCCTCCACCTCCTCCGATATGCGCTGAGAAACAGACCTAAGGGTGCTTTGGCTATCAACAAGGGAATCTTCTTCCCCCGTCTCTTGTGACGAGCGCAAAGCTTCCGACTTCATGCTGACCAGAGAGTTTTTCAACAGGCCAATCAGCGAGATGGTGAGGCTGATGATGGCGGCATCGCCACTGACCGTCTGTGTTGACTCCTCAAAGTTACTCAGCACCTGACAGATATCAGACATCCACGTCCACTCGTCATTGTAGACTTGAGGAAGCTGACTGACCTGACTACCAGTTCTGGTGGAAGTTGACATCTGGCAGTCTACAATCGCTCTGCGCTGCAGGTAAACTCTGGATAACATGGTTAATGTAGAATTCCACCTCGTGGGCACGTCGCACACCAGTCGGTGAGCGGGCAGTTGGAGGCGGCGCTGCACTGCCCTGGGAGTGGCAGCATCTGTGCTGGACTTCCTGAAATGCGCACAGATGCGGCGCACCTTCGTGAGCAAATCAGACAGATTGGGGTATGTCTTGAGGAAACGCTGAACTATGAGATTTAACACATGGACCAGGCATGGCACATGTGTCAGTCTGCCGAGTTGCAGAGCCGCCACCAGGTTACGGCCGTTGTCACACACAACCATGCCTGGCTTCAGGTTCAGCGGTGCCAGCCACAGATCAGTCTGCGCCGTGATGCCCTGTAATAGCTCTTCGGCGGTGTGCCTTTTATCGCCTAGGCTCAGCAGTTTGAGCACCGCCTGCTGTCGCTTAGCGGCGGCACTGCTGCTGTGCCTAGAGCTACCGACTGATGGCGCCATGCCCACGGATGGTAATTCAGAGGAGGAGGTGGAGGAGGGGTGGGAGGAGGAGGAGGCATAGTAGGCCTTTGAGACCTGGACCGAGGTAGGCCCCGCAATCCTCGGCGTCGGCAGTATATGAGCAGCCCCAGGGTCAGACTCGGTCCCAGCCTCCACCAAGTTAACCCAATGTGCCGCCAGTGATATATAGTGGCCCTGCCCAGCAGCACTCGTCCACGTGTCTGTAGTCAGGTGGACCTTGTCAGAAACGGCGTTGGTCAGGGCACGGATGATGTTCTCTGACACGTGCTTGTGCAGGGCTGGGACGGCACATCAGGAAAAGTAGTGGCGGCTGGGGACCGAATACCGATGGGCGGCCGCCGCCATGAGGTTTCGAAAGGCCTCGGTCTCTACCAGCCTATAAGGCAGCATCTCCAGGCTAAGCAACTTGGAGATGTGGACGTTGAGGGCTTGGGCGTGTGGGTGGGTTGCGCTATACTTCCTTTTGCGCTCCAGCATCTGGGGTATGGAGAGCTGAACGCTGGTGGATGCTGTGGAGGATCGTGGAGGCGAAGATGGGGTTTTCGCATAGGAGGTGCTTGGGCCGTGGTCCTGGGCAGGGGGCTGACTAGCAGATGACACAGGGGAAGGAGCAGTGGTGTGCCCGGCCGGAGGTGAACGGGCTTGGTTCCATTGAGTGGGGTGTTTAGCATTCATATGCCTGCGCATACTGGTGGTAGTTAAGCTAGTAGTGGTGGAACCCCTGCTGATCCTGGTTTGGCAAAGGTTGCACACCACAGTCTGTCGGTCATCCGGTGTTTCTTTAAAGAACCTCCAGACTTCTGAAAATCTAGCCCTCGCCACGGGAGCTTGACTACGGGCAACATTTGGCGCTGATGCACCAGCTCTGGCCCTGCCTCTCCGTCTGGCCCCACCACTGCCTCTTCCAACCTGTTCTGCTATAGGACTCGCCTCCGTCTCAGAAGCACTGTGTTCACCCGGCCTATCAACCCAGCTTGGGTCTGTCACCTCATCATCCTCCGATCCCTCAATCTGCTCCCCCCTCGAACTTCCTGCCCTGACAACAACTTCACCACTGTCTGACAACCGTGTCTCCTCATCGTCCGACACCTCTTTACATACTTCTTCCACTACGTCAATAATGTCATCATCACCCACAGACTGCGACCGGTGGAAAACCTGGGCATCGGAAAATTGCTCAGCAGCAACCGGACAAGTGGTTTGTGACTGTGGGAAGGGTCCAGAAAACAGTTCCTCAGAGTATGCCGGTTCAAATGCCAAATTTTGCTGGGAGGGGGCAGACTGGGGGGAAGGAGGCTGAGGTGGAGGAGCTGGAGGAGTGCTGATTTCGGTAACATGGGTGGACTGCGTGTAAGACTGACTGGTGGACAAATGGCTAGAAGCATTGCCCGCAATCCACGACATCACCTCTTCGCACTGTTCTGGCCTCAACAGTGCTCTACCACGAGTCCCAGTAACTTGAGACATGATGAACCTAGGGAGTGTAGCTCTGCGGCGTTCCCCTGCTCCCTCATCAGCAGGTGGTGTCTCACCCCGCCCAGGATCATGGCCTCTGACCCCTGCAGTAGTTGGACGCCCACGTCCACGCCCTCGTCCTCTACCCCTAGCCCTCGAGTTAAACATTTTCAAAATTAAAGTGTAAACTTCACTTTTTTTTTTTGTGTGTTTTTCGTGTTTTTTTTTAAACAAAATGATGCTATCCTATTGCTATGGCTAGTTTCTAACCTACACTGACAGCACACAACTGGATTTTGTGCTGTGCCTGATGACTTTGAGTTATAAGATAAATAAACGTAAAAAATAAATAAATCAGCAGACTGTGCCTAATTCAAATCAAACCCCTAATAAATTGTCCCACTTTGGTGTTTGAGGTGGATATGTGTGTCACTAAGAGCTAAACACAACGGTCGCAAGTCTCCCAGCAAATTCCTCACAATATGGTACTAGCTGCACTAGTAATGCCAGCAAGCCCATCCACAAGCAAACAAAAAAAAGGAAAATATAACGCTATTGTAGGCCTAAGTAAGCCGTTGGGGTTCTCCTGTGGCTATTTTCTAGCCCAAACTCAAAGCACACTGCTTTGGCAGATTACTGTGAGTTATAAAAAGAAATAAACGTAAAAAAAAATAAATCAGCAGACTCGGCGTAATTTAAATCAAACCCCTAATAAATTGTCCCACTTCGGTGTTTGAGGTGGATATGTGTGTCACTAAGAGCTAAACACAAGTCTCCCTGCAAATTACTCACAATATGGTACAAGCTGCACTACTAATAGCAGCAAGCCCAGCCGCAAGCAAACCAAAAAAAAGGAAAATAAAACGTTATTGTAGCCCTAAGAAGGACTGTTGGGTTCTTGTAGAATCACTCTTGCCTAACACTATTCTAATAGAACATCCTAACGCTTTCCCTGACCAGCAGCAGCTCTATCCCTAGCGGCATCCAGACAGAGAATGACGCAAGCAGCGCGGGCAGGGGCTAGTCTATTCCAGGGTCACCTGATCTGGCCAGCCAACCACTGCTATCGACGTGTAAGGGTACCACATCATGCTGGGTGGAGTGCAGAGTCGCCTGGCTTGTGATTGGCTCTGTTTCTGGCCGCCAAAAAGCAAAACGGCGGGAGATGCCATTTTCTCGAGCTGGCGAAATTCTCGTCCGAGCAACGAGCAGTTTCGAGTACGCTAATGCTCGAATGAGCATCAAGCTCGGACGACTATGTTCGCTCATCTCTAGTAGCAATGTATCCTGTAGAGATCTTTTCCGTACAATGAGCGATATCAAAATAAATATCATAAAAACTGGGAATTATGGATGAACACTTCCCATTATATTGACTACATCGCTATCATTATATGTCTCTGATATTTGTATCTTTTTCCAGGAACATGTACCTTTTGTTGCTGTATATGCAAGTATGTAAGTCAAAACGGTATATTTTTTCATTGTAGTTATAGACAATTTTTTTTTTTTTGGAGTTTCAAAATTTTTTGCTGTAATGGGACCAAGGATTATCAATAAAGCTTTATTACAGACACCTTACAGCTGATCATTGCAGTCTGGGACTACATCCAGAGAGCTTCACCTGAGGTCACAGTGGGCAGAGGGGTCCGTCTTTAACTAGGGGTCGTCTGTAAGTCGGGTGTCCTTAAGTAGGGGACTGCCTATATATATATTACACCTCCTCTTTTTTATGAAAGGGGACAGCTTCTCATTATGCATCCCTCTTCATAATGTAACATGACGCACCTACAGTGTGGAATTTTATTTTAGTGTCCAAATCACACATGATAGAAATTTTGGAGAATTCTATACTCCATTTCTATACTCCATTTTATTAATATGTAAATAAAATCTATATTTTATGTACACTCACTACTTACCCCTATCTTTTCCCTTCACCCTGACATGAAAGTTAACTATTTTGGTGGTGTACACCAGTGAGTGGCTTCCAAGTATATAGAGCAGTTATTTTTTCTTTTTCATTGTTTTGGAGTGGTCGTTACAAAACCCTGATCTCAATCCTATTGAAAATTTATGCGAAAATCGGAAAAGGCAGGTGCATGCAAGGCAGCTACAAACATGTCTCAGGTATACCAGTTCTGTCAGGAGGAGTAAGCCCAAATTCCTACCAACTTTTGTGAGAAGCTTATGTGAGGATATCCAAAACGTTCATTTGACCCAATTCATACAGATTGGCAATTGTACCAAATAATTTTTACAGAAATTAATAAAAATGATCTCTCTCCTACATTATTCTGGCATTTGGCGAATATAAATAATAATAATCTTTATATATTGCCATCATATTCTGCAGCACTTTAGAAATCATAGGGGACATATACAAATAAAATAATATGTTACCGAGTACAAGCAATTTTATGGAACAATAGGAGTGAGGGCCCTGCTCGCAAGATAAATGCAGCAGGCTTCACTATATCATCTTACTTCATGCTTAAGAGTGACATATATGTTCAGCAGAGGCCATTAACCCCATAGCACAATAAGATGTACCCTTATGTCTTGTAGCGCATGGGGGAGTATGAAGAGGGCTCACGGGCTGAGCCCTCTTCATGCTCACCGGGTGCTTGATTCACAATGAAGCAAACCCCCGCAGTGCTAGCACTGATTGTCAGTGTTAACCCTTTGATCGCCACCGGCAAAGCTGTTGGCGGCATTAACGAGCCGGCGGCACATGGCCACAGCCATCTTGGCTCCGATCGTCGGTCCCCGGGACATAATCGGGGAGCGGCGATCTGTTGTCATGACAGGTCATACAAAGATCCAAGGCTATCGTGTTTTATGCGAGGCTATCGTGTTATATGCAGATTCAACAGATTCTTCACTTTGCATTATGCCTACTCTAATTAACAATACAGTCAAATGCAACATAATTATAATGCACTTTATATTTATATACTATTTAAATTAATATTTATGCATTTTAAAGCAATTTAATTTACATTTTACAACTTTAAAACCTCACAGAAGTTACAAAAAAAATTTGGCATACCTACCTGCATTGACTATGAAGATCTATAAGCACTCATTTATAGACATATACAGCCCCTTTTAACACCCCATAAACACAAAAATCTGTGTAAACTGCACAGAACAATAAGTTAGAATACAAAGTAAGAAACAAGATTTCAGATACAGATGACACCACACTTACCAATTTTTGTTTAGTTTATTTGACCGTACTCAACACAGTAGTTTGCATCATATAAATCAACCTTTTGTTTAAGATAGAACAATAAATTAACAGTAATCAAAAAATCTGTATAGATATGAACAGTCAATATAGATGTGAAACCCTATGAAACACCACTTTGCAGTTCTGTTTATTTATTATGCCACCCTTGACTATTATAGCCATTTTTACTGTTTTTGGTAAACATCTGTCATAGCATAAAATTATTTCTCACATAATATATTTCTATCATTAGATTCCATACTTAATATAGCTTTTGTTTATACTGTCCTTTTATATGTCCTTATGTATCCTTATTCAAAAAGCTTTTTTCCTACTGTAATCATCGTCATTAACCACATCATCTAGACAGATTTATCCTGACGTGGAGATATAAACATTCTAGAGCTGCACAAAACATAAAACAATACACTTGTTGAAAAAATGTACACATTGTCAAAGAAGCAAGAAACTTCTTTTTCCTCATTTAGAAATACAAGATGCACAAAACAGAAGTAATTGAAACAACTCAAGTTAATCCTGAGATGGCTTCTTGCTTGTAAGGTTCAAAACAGATACCTAAATATATGTTTGGAAGTAATGGTCTATGCTATATATACATAATGACAACTACAATTTATTATCTGGCATTTATTTCATATTCTCATCAGAGGCAAATTAGGAAGAGGCCAATTGTTGGCTATGCATTCAAACTCCATTGAATCTATTTCAGTTTATCGAAAAATATTGCAATACACAAAGTCTATGGACTTACAATTTAGATTATGGTACAACAGCACAGTAATGGATTCAGTTCTTCAAATTTAATTAGAAATGTTTAAAAGACAGAGTAGAAGGATTTCGATATTATGCCCCCTATTTATACCTTTGTGTTGCATGCTGACACACAACCAATGCACTGTATAATACATTTCATTATTACAAATTCTGAATCATCGTGTAACTTTTAACAAGCATATGAAACAACATTTCTGTGCATTTCCTCAGTTGTACCTACGGCAACAGCTTCTGAATAGTTCTGCACTTTTCAAATCCTCTCAGAGAGGAGTGAAGACTATATTAAAGCACCATTGGCTAATTCCCATTGGCATTTCTGGTTAGTCTGCAAAACCCCTGGGTCAGAGATGTATATCTAGGGTACAACTGCCATGCACAAAGAATCTGACTGCTGTTCCTTTGCAATATTTTCTGGTCGGAGACAAATAGCCAGCCTCTGTGGATAAATTAAAATAGATAACATCATGAAATTAGAAATAGACAATACAATACATAAAGTAAAATGAACTTTTATTTATTAAAGTTTTTATATTATTGCTTAGTCATGTAAATTGTTAACTAACCATGTTTAATAATTATGTATTGTATTTGGATTATTTAGTGTATCTACTTTATATATCAAATAAGCAATGCTTCAAAGATATGCGTATAAAGAGAATAAGAGTGTAGTAGTAAAGTTATCAACAATTCTTACTAGGTTCCTGTTCAACAAGAGCTTACATTCTATGTTGATATAGGGGTGACACAAGCTGTTGAAGTGCTTAATTTTTACAATACTATACAGTGGAACCCTTTTTTTTCATTATACTTTATATATGCCCCAGACGCCATTTTTAAAAGAAATCTACTTCTTTATAAAAGTGAAAAAAACACACATACCTGTCCTCCTCTTCATCTCGATCCCGGCTCTGGTCGTCTTTAATCTTGATCACCATAAAAAAAGACTTATAAAAAGCAGCAGGGATGTGATGTCTGCTGCTTCGGGCTGCTAATTATTCATGGGAGAGGGAGGTGGTGAGAAGCATGAATAATTAGCAGTCTAGAGCGCCAGACACTGGGGCACATATACTAAGGGTCCGTCGGATGCATTTCCGTCGGGTTTCCCAAATTTTTCCGTTTTGCACTGAATTGCCCCGGGTTTTTGGCGCACGCAATCGGATTGGGGCGCATCGGCGCTGGCTTTCATGGGACAATAAAACGGGGGCATGGCCGTCGTACAGTCCAACTGATTTGGACAAACCGCGGAATTTAAAAATCAAATTGTGTTGCAATTTGGAGGACATGCACCGAAAAGAAGATGGTGAACTCCAGCAGACCTCAGCGGGGAAGCGACGCATGCAGGAAATTGGATGCACGATCTTAGTGAATCACGGCAGCCTCGTCGGACATTCCGGATCAGCAGCATCAACGGGACGGGTAAGTAAATGTGCCCCATTGTGTCCCTGCACTCTGGGCTGCATTTTATAACTATTTTACTCAAATAATCCTGGTGTGTTAAGATTTAAGAAGACTAGCACTTTATCGAGATGAAGAGGAAAGGTGAGTATGTATTATGTATTATTATTATGTACTATTATTATTATTTATTAAAAGGCCAACTGGGCAGTCTGCTCAAACAGGTTTCACTATAACTAATTTACATTGAATTTAATTTTAATGTAATTTAATTTACATGGTAGCAAAAATAAAGTTGAATGCGCCAACCTCCAGCCAGTATCTGTGTGTACACACCGGCAAAGGGTGCAATGAGCGAGAGGGATAATGTTAAATGAAGAGATGAACATGATAATAGAACATGAATCGGTTTATGATAGTCAAAAACAACTTATCAAATGTTTTTCATATGCTACACTATTAGTCATATGAGATGTATATTTTAAAATTGTTATAAATTAGGCATTTTAACCTTTAAATAATTTACATCATCATACAAATTGGCATCAATTGAAACGGCAGCTCAGCACACATTTACATTTATGGTACAGTATGTACCAAACTTTATAAGGTAAAGCATTGTAGTACAGATTGAATATTAATACAGACTAGTTATCTGTAAATCCTTTTTTAATTCTGAATGCTATGTCTATGTCTATATGTTTAACAGTTTTACAATAGTTGGCCTATAACTGCCCATTGTACTCTTTGAGGCTTTGCCTTGGTATCTTGGTTCCATGTTTTCTACCATTGTTCTTAATTGAGTTGTATACTCACTGTCAGATATCTAATGATGTATTAGATGATGCACACATTTACATTTATGGTACAGTATGTACCAAACTTTATAAGGTAAAGCATTGTAGTACAGATTGAATATTAATACAGCCTAGTTATCTGTAAATCATTTTTGAATTCTGAATGCTATGTCTATGTCTATATGTTTAACAGTTTTACAATAGTTGGCCTATAACTGCCCATTGTACTCTTTGAGGCTTTGCCTTGGTATCTTGGTTCCATGTTTTCTACCATTGTTCTTAATTGAGTTGTATACTCACTGTCAGATATCTAATGATGTATTGGCACTATCAGTTATGATATTTTGCTGCATTACAGTCTGTAGATTACTGAAATATAAAAAACTTTAATAAAAAATACAGTTAATAAAAAAAAGAATTCTGAATGCAATTTCAGTTTACTGAATACTTTATATCCTGATATTATGGTGCTAGAAAAGAGAGAGGTCTTAAATCTGCAATTCAGTAAAACCTTATAGAAAAAAAGTAAACACGCATGCAGTGGAACAGTTTGCTACTGCTAGCAATCACCTGTTTTAGGGATCCTGGAGTCCATACCAGCTTATAAACCATGTATATTGGAATCCAGATAAAAGACGATGCCCCAATTAGGTATCCAACTGATATGGTCCATTGTGGATATTTGTAGTCAAATAGCATCAAAGGTGGTTGATCCATAAACGAACTTACTATAATAAACTAAAGAGAAAGGCACCAAATATGACAATACAGAACATATATGCTCTTCTGGACCCGATCATGGGCAAGCAGAGGGCTGGGAGAAGGAGGGGTGATCGCTCTTCACTCCTCCTCCCTCCATAGGCAGATGAGTGGCTGCACGGCAAATCTTCAAAAATTTAGGACATGCGGCTGGTGCGGTGACACACCATGTGCTCACCCCATCGTGACCAGGATCCATAGACTTATATTGTGGCCTTGATCTGGCTACAATTGGTATGGCCACAATTCCGGCCATTTGAATGTACCCTAACGATGTAGTACTTCTGGATATGGATTGAAGCTTTAAAAAAGTGTTTAACTGGAAAACTCCTTTCAGCAATTAGACATTGCTGATTCATAATGCATCTTCAATCAACTGAAGACTAGACCTTGTTTAGTTAGTATACATTCCTATGAGGTACCTTGCAGAGCTGGATCTTCTAGAACCCATCAGCTGCTGCAGTTACCTGGTACTTGGTGATCACATGAACATCAGACTGAGAGAATGAAGCACTACAGTGTTTAATTGAGCACTGTGTGAAAAAGTGATCAAAAAGGCAGAGAATTAAAAAAAAAGATTCTTAAAGTGAAAACGGCGAGGTTAGTTTGTTGCTTTTTTGTATTTCTAAACCTGTAAAATGTAATATAACATGAAAAGGATTTGTGCTAAATATCTATACCGATTATTAGAAATGAGGTAGAAATGAGGTACAATGAGGTACAAAGGTCAATTGACTAAAACTTAAAGGGGTGTTCCAGGAATCAGCATAATTCATATATAAATGGTTACTTAAAACATAAGCTAATATGTAATTAGTTGATATCAAAAATTTAGCTCCCTTAGCAGAGAATGATGTTGTTACAGACTGTAATAAAGGATTAAAATGCTACTGGCCCTTGAATCAGTCCGTTGATTTCCTCCACACAAAGCAGACATAGAACAGAAGATGGCCGCTAGTCACATGTCCACATCACATGTCCTGCACCTGCCTAGGCAGGTCATGTGATCATCACAAAGTTTGGGTGTAGTCGGTTGGTTTCAGCACATCCCATATGGCCAGTGTTGTGGTGAGACGTAATGTGCAGTGATGGCAGTTACACATCATTACTATGGCAATAGGGCAGGACAGTCTGTTACATCATAATTGGGAAGAGGAGTTACTGAGAACTAAAGGATCATGGTTGTAGTTTCCAGTGGTGGCCATCTTGATAATAACTCCATCTACTTTAGATAAGTCATAAAGTTTTGTGAATCATAAAATCAAACTATTTAAGCTCCATTTTGTGACAAATGACATTGAGTTTTGTTATATTCATTTTATTTATTTATATCATCATGGGTTTTTGTATCAGACATTCATATTCCTGGAATACCCCTTTAATTTTATGTAAAGTGGTGTATCTTGTTGTTCTTGGTTTGGTGCTGGTATGTTGATTTAAGAGTCCACTCAGATTATAGAGCCAACTCTTACCACACTGACTGATTACCATTTTTTGGTTCTTTGGTTTATTTATTTCTGACAAAGTCATGCTTGCTGTTATGGGGACTGCCTAATAAATTATCTAATAGGGAAAGTTTTCCTTTTTCCATCATGAAATCCATATTTGCATATTTAATTTCCTAGAATCCTAAGTGGGGCATCAATAGCTATGTCTCTTCCTATATGTCGTTTTCATATTAAATTATTTTTTAATAAGTAGTCATTTTTACCAAAATATGTGATATACACTCACCGGCCACTTTATTAGGTACACCAGGCTAGTAACGGGTTGGACCCCCTTTTGCCTTCAGAACTGCCTCAATTCTTCGTGGCATAGCTTCAACAAGGTGCTGGAAGCATTTCTCAGAGATTTTGGTCCATATTGACATGATGGCATCACACAGTTGCCGCAGATTTGTCGGCTGCACATCCATGATGCGAATCTCCCATTCCACCACATCCCAAAGATGCTCTATTGGATTGAGATCTGGTGACTGTGGAGGCCATTTGAGTACAGTGAACTCATTGTCATGTTCAAGAAACCAGTCTGAGATGATTCCAGCTTTATGACATGGCGCATTATCCTGCTGAAAGTAGCCATCAGATGTTGGGCACGTTGTGGTCATAAAGGGATGGACATGGTCAGCAACAATACTCAGGTAGGCTGTGGCGTTGCAACAATGCTCAATTGGTACCAAGGGGCCCAAAGAGTGCCAAGAAAATATTCCCCACACCATGACACCACCACCACCAGCCTGAACCGCTGATACAAGGCAGGATGGATCCATGCTTTCATGTTGTTGACGCCAAATTCTGACCCTACCATCCGAATGTCGCAGCAGAAATCGAGACTCATCAGACCAGGCAACGTTTTTCCAATCTTCTACTGTCCAATTTCGATGAGCTTGTGCAAATTGTAGCCTCAGTTTCCTGTTCTTAGCTGAAAGGAGTGGCACCCGGTGTGGTCTTCTGCTGCTGTAGCCCATCTGCCTCAAAGTTCGACCTACTGTGCGTTCAGAGATGCTCTTCTGCCTACCTTGGTTGTAACGGGTGGCGATTTGAGTCACTGTTGCCTTTCAGCTCGAACCAGTCTGCCCATTCTCCTCTGACCTCTGGCATCAACAAGGCATTTCCGCCCACAGAACTGCCGCTCACTGGATGTTTTTTCTTTTTCGGACCATTCTCTGTAAACCCTAGAGATGGTTGTGCTTTAAAATCCCAGTAGATCAGCAGTTTCTGAAATACTCAGACCAGCCGTTCTGGGACAAACAACCATGCCACGTTCAAAGGTACTCAAATCACCTTTCTTCCCCATATTGATGCCCGTTTGAACTGCAGGAGATTGTCTTGACCATGTCTACATGCCTAAATGCACTGAGTTGCCGCCATGTGATTGGCTGATTAGAAATTAAGTGTTAACAAGCAGTTGGACAGGTGTACCTAATAAAGTGGCCGGTGAGTGTATATTACATGTTATTCCATCATCCTTTCCCAGGGTCAGCTACAGATGCAGAGGGTGCATGTACTTCTGCAATTTGAAAGTGAAACCTGTGCCACACAATTCTTGTGTCATATTAAATAGGAGATGCTCCCCTTTTATATGATATAAGGATTGCGTTTGGATACTTAAGAGAACCGTAAATATCCACTCTAAAGTTCTCAGAAATAGAAAGCTGTGCATAAAAATCTAAAATTTTTAGTACAACGTTAAGGCTGGATATCTCTGGTTCTGCGAAGCATCCATATCCATCCACAATTGTGTTTCTATATGCCGGGGTTCAGGAGATATAGCTGTTTGAAGTTGTTCACTGTTATGACATTTATAAATGTCCTTTCTGCACGGGGCATGTGCAAGTAGGACGTAAGTAGCCATAAGTCAGTTGTGAAGGGGTTAATGTATTATGCATGCCCAGTGCTTGGCAAAAACTGGTGATTACTGAAAGTACAGTAAATTTGTTTTACGTCATTATGTAAGTCGCTGATATACTTACAGCCAGGAATGCGGGACTTATGGCCACCCAACATACTCTCCAGTATATTCCCGGAGTAAAGCCTAACATGGCTTTCACATCATTACAGAACCTCTGTATTCCTGTGAATGAAGTATAGCATTACTGAATACCAAGGGCTATCACTAAAGTTTCCCACAAACGTACTGTTTCTAAGAAAAGGTTTACTTTGACAAAAGGCAACTTGAAGAACGTTGGCCAGCTTGTGTGAAATCTATTTTGTACTAAACACTTGCCTAATTCATAAAATATGAATTTTCTAAGCTGTGTGTTTGACACCAATGGCCTACAGTAGGGTAAAGTGAGGCTAGTAGGTAGGGACAGCTGGGAATGAGATTAGTGTCTGGGCCATTGTCTCTGTCTATGTCTGACCGTGACTTACAATTTGTTTCCATGTTTACATTTTAATGAGCATTTATTAAGCCAATATAAAATCACTAGAGAAAAACATACAGAGGACAGATGAAACTTTAAAGAGAACCTGTCAGGCAAATTACCCACCCTAAACTAAATATATTTTCATATACTGCCATTAGAAACCATTGACCCTATCTCTACATTGTCCCTCTACATGCCTGTGAACCTAAACAATCAGGTCCTAAAGCTCAGTGCAAATGACCTGAGATGAGCCCAATAAGTCATTATAATATTCAGCAATCCAGCTTATGTGTCATGGAACAGCCCTATGCATCACTGCTTGACTGACAGCTTGTATAATGATGTGACACTCCTGGTGCTGACTGCCACGCCCCCTGCAGCCTGTGTGTGTATGAGATACTCCTATACACATGACTGACAGCCTGTATAATGATGTGACACTCCTGGTGCTTGCTTCTCTATGTACTTCCTGGTGCCGGCGGCCATGCCCCCTGCAGCCCGTGTGTGTATGAGATACTCCTATACACATGACTGACAGCCTGTATAATGATGTTACACTCCTGGTTCAGGCCCGTCTATGTGCCTCCTGGTGCTGGAAGCCACGCCCCCTGCAGCCTGTGTGTGTATGAGATACTCCTATACATATGACTGACCGCCTGTAAAATGATGTGACACTCCTGGTGCTGGCAGCCACACCCCTTTCAGCCTGTGTGTGTATGAGATACTCCTATACATATGACTGACAGCCTGTATAATGATGTGACACTCCTGGTGCTGGCAGCCACACCCCCTGCAGCTTGTGTGTATGTAATACTCCTATACACTTGACTGCATCCTGTAGCAGTTGTAACAGCCAGACATGCTGTTACTCCTATACACTACTTGTGTAGCTGATGTCTGTGTCTCTCACACGCAGCAGATAAAGAAAAAGTACTTGCAATGCTTTACTATACATTACACACAGACATGAGCAGGGGGAGGACAGTGGTAACAGGGGTGATATCACTTTCTCTCTCCATGTGCCCAGCCTCATTTACATTAAGAAAATATGATTTTAGAATGATTAATGTACGATTTAGCTAGATAAAGACCGGGATGGAATGCTTTTGAGCTTCTCTAATAGGTAGTGAAGACAGAATTAGACCTGATGACAGGTGTTCTTTAAGACAAGCTTATACTGTCTATTAATGTTTTACATATTCTGCCTATTTAGAGACTACGGGGCAGATTTACTTACCCGGTCCATTCGCGATCCAGCGGCGCGTTCTCTGCGCTGGATTCGGGATTTATTAAGGCAGTTCCTCCGCCGTCCACCAGGTGGCGCTGCTGCGCTGAAGAGCATCGGAACGCACTGGAATACACCGAGCCGGGCTGAGTGAAGGTAAGTGCAATTTTCGAGACATTTTTTTTTTAAATGCGGCGGTTTTTCCGAATCCGTCAGGTTTTCGTTCGGCCACGCCCCCCGATTTCCGTTGCGTGCATGATGGCGCCGATGCACCACAATCCGATCGCGTGCGCCAAAATCCCGGGACAATTCAGGGGAAATCGACGCAAATCGGAAATATTCGGGTAACACGTCGGGGAAAACGCGAATCGGCCCCTTAGTAAATGACCCCCTACCTCTTTACAATGCATGATCGTGTGCAGTCGAGAAACTAATTAATTAATGATAAGAATAATAGAGCAATGGAACAATATAGAGTTCAAAGAATGGACTAAGGTAAGAGTTAGTAATGATATATTTTTTTTACATATTTGATGTTTACAACTATTTACTAAAACAGATATATCAGTAGAAATTAGACAGAATATTTCCCCATGAAACTGCTGTATATAGGCCACCTGCAGATTACACTGCATTTAAATGACCATTACAGAATGCAAAAATTATACAACAGAATATGTAAACAATAGACAGAAATTTAAAGTTACTTTCAATTAATTTGTCTTACCATAAAACCAAGACACAGCAATTGCTTCTAAAAATACTACCGCAATAATGGAGCAGCCAGCCCCAAATTCCTCCAGAAGCTTCACTACATATGCTCCTCCCTAATAAAATGACATGATTATTGAAGTAGAATACATCAACAGTAATATAAACATATCATACTTCTGTACTATATCTGCCAACCCAGGAACCTGAAAACTGACCTAAGCAGATGGCAGCATCACCTTTAAAATAATACTGGCCCAAATTGACTGCACAATTAGTTTAATTAATTATCCTGGGATGGGGAGGGAGGCTCATAAGATCTATTAGTGTGAGAGCAAATATGTAGCAGTGCATATGCATCTCATGGATTTTATCATCTCTGATCTGTCTCACCTCTCTTTCTATGTGTCAGATACTCGTACAATGTGCAGAAGCTAAATGAAAGTATATAAACCTGTGCCCTGATAATGTAACCACATTGTCAGCTCACATAACTACAGGCGGTCCCCTACTTAAGAACACTCGACTTACATACGACCCCTGGTTACAAACGAACCACTGGATATTGGTAATTTATTGTACTTTAGTCCTAGGCTACAATAATCAGCTGTAACAGTTATCACAGGTGTCTGTAATGAAGCTCTAGTGTTAATATTGATTCTTACGACAACCCAACATTTTTAAAATGCAATTGTCACAGAGACCAAAAAAGTTCTGGCTGGGATTACAATTATAAAATATACAGTTCCGACTTACATACAAACTCAACTTAAGAACAAACTTACAGACCCTATCTTGTATGTAACCCGGGGACTGTCTGTAGATGGATCATAAGGTGTCTGCTTAGAGAGTCCCCACCCACACTCTGGAATCTTACACTGACCATCACTGAGTTATAGGAGCTAAAACAGCAATAATTGTATAATTCTAAAGTAAGGGGTTAAAGATGATATTTATGGTGTAAACATTACTAATCAATTAAATTTGAGAACTTTCTTTCATGGGAAAACCCCTTTAAAGGAAATTTAATCAAATAAATAAATCAAAATCAAGCATGAATAAACCTGGCACCGTGGCGGTGGAAATCTTCTAATATTTGTTATCCATGGCCTCCTTCCTTGTAAAATGATTTCTTAAACTTATGCTAATGAGTGGGTGATTCCCAGAGCCCCTTTGTGCTGCAGATTCACCTGCTCTTAAGCTACATTTCAAAGAACATATGCCTGCACAGCTATGGCTGAGCAGGCATACGTCTGGTAATCCCATCTCCATAGCGATCCACAGTGCACGGCGTCGTAACACCGGGTAAGATAGGACAAGAGAAGGCTGGAAACATACAGAGTAGGGGGAGGCCAGCATTACAGGGCCTGGAATAAGGGAACGGTCGCCAAGGGGAGGAGCCTAGGTGGAGTTACTAAGGGGAGGGTAATAAGGGGCCAAGAAGAAGTAGCCAAATCGCCATTTTAGGTAAACAAAATCTGAGAGTCCGGCTCCCTTGAAGAGGATGGGGGGTTGGGTAGTTTAGTAACTTGTCACGGCGGCGGAAGGGAGAGAAGGAATGTCCTTGTAGTTGGTGAAATTGGAGAGGGGATGGAGAAAGTAGGGATAGATTTTTCGAAGCAAAATGAAGTTTGTTACTGCCATCTGGCAGTTTTGAGCTCCTGCTGGGTGGTGTTGCAGGGAGTGGTTGCAAAAGGGGTTTTCAGAAGCCATCTGCAGGGAGCTGGGTGCCCTCGAACCTGGGGTAGCGGTTGGGAATAATTGCGAAGTGGGGGGCAGATTGGCCATTTATTTGGAGCTCCAAGGACCTCCTTCTGGGGGGGAGGGAGTAGAAAAGATATGGCTAGGATATTGACGGGAGGGAATGTATATTGTTATGAAAATGTTGTTATATGTTGTTTTGTAAATAAAATGGCTGCTGTGGTCAAATTTATCCAATTTTTGTGTCATGTGTTTAATGGAAAAAGGGGGGGTAGAGGGGCCAGACAGCAGTTATGAGATGAGAATAAGATAATGAGTGACCATATTGACAGTGCGAATGTCATGTCCTATTTTTTCCCTGTGTATGGAGCACATGTGCGCCCATTTCCAGCCTAAGGGGGACTTATGTGAATGTAGCCTTAGATTGTCTTAAATTGCCACACTGCTCCCGCTCAGCACTGCCCCACACATTGGGAGGGGGAAGTGTTTCTTAAACACTGTAGAAGCCTGTGAATCTGCAGCACGGAGGGGCTCTGGGAACTGTCCAGTAGGTCTTAAGGCTCATTAGCATAATTTTAACAGTCCATTTTAATAGGAAGGAGAACAACCGCAATCACTGTGCCTGGATCTAAGAGTAAGTGTCCCAGGTTTATCCATGTTTGATTTTGATGGTGGATTTGTTTGTGCTATAGTAAATGTAAATATAGTTCAGAAATTACATCTTATTTAGTTTTACATCCTACCTGAGTTAAAGTGCTGAGAGAGCCAGTAAAGCAGATAATGACCAATCCAAGGACAAACAGCTCTCTCCTCTTGCCTATAATGTCTGGATATTCATCCATAATTGCGGTTATAACAGCTTCAAGGCCTCCAAACTAATCAAACAAAAGAAAATGATTTGAAAAAATATTTTAATCTCTGGGAGTGTTTCTTCTATAAAAAATAATATTCCAGGAATGTAGCTGGATGTTGAGCACTCCTGGTGAACTGGTGTGGGAGATTTCTTTACTGAACACAGCAACACCCCATCCCCCTGAGTAACTGCCATAGTATTAAAACAGAAACCGGCTAAAATGCTTGAAATGCATTTTACACAGTTCTGCTGCTACAAAAGTATGGTTTCACAGCCCTTCAGGGCTGCTATCGAACACTGTTTGTAGCTTTGTATGGTTACAACTGCTGATATATTTCTTTTAACCCCCTATAATGATAATGCCATAAGGTACTGTGTTAAGACTGTAATGAGAGGACATATTGGTTATTCTCTGTCCATACAGGTCACTAACACCTGTGGTCAGTGCTGGAACTGAACACGACTGTTAACCTTTTAAGTGCCATGGTTGAATACACTGAAGTATAATAATGTCACGGATGTCAGATTATTGCATATATATATATATATATATATATATATATATATAGGTACAAAGAGGCTTGAGAAAGGCTCCAGATGCAAGGAGCCGAAACGTAGCCTTGACACATGTGTGAATAAATGAGTATGTTTTTCTGATTTCCACAAATCTCGGAGTGCTGCCTTTTTTGCTGTTCTATATATATATATATATATATATATATATATATATATATATATATATATATATATATATATATATATATAATGTGTGTGTGTGTATATGGTATATATATATATATTTTTTTTTTTATTTACATTGTTTTAAAAAATATAAGGAAAAAAATATATACATTTTGGTATCTCTATAGTTGTACTGACCAAACAATTAGGGGTATGTGTGTTTCTTGTCAATTTCATCACACTGATGAGAATTTATTTCCAGCTTCCCAGTACATTGCATATATTTCCAGTTTCCAATACATATTAATAAAATATGAATATTAAGTAATGACACTAGGATGTACAATTAGTAACACATATAACAAACCCTCATACGGTTCTGTACACAGAAAAAAAAAGTTGTGGTTTTTGGAATGTAGTAAGTAAAAAACAAAATTTAACATTTAAAATAAAAAAATTTGCTAGATTCTACTCATAAAAATATTTTGTTTTGTTATACTCCATTGTTTACACCAAATGGATATTTTAAAAAAAGGATATCCACCAGCTTTATGCCCAAGATGAAGCATTAAGAGGTGAAACCCCAGTTGCACGAAAGCTTTAGTGTCTGAAAGACTGTGTTTGATATGAACGTTTTAAACCTTTTTTCTGAGTAAATGAAATAAACCTTTTTAATTTCTTTATCCAAAAGATTTTTACACTATATTCTTTTGCTCAACCTTGACTAGCATCCGCATCATGAGTGGGGAAATCGACTTAAATTATCTTCATTGCATGGGTTTGGACACTGGTGTGGATCAAACTTAGCAGCAGTACCTCACCATCGGAGTTTGGTACAACAGATCACCGAGTTTGGAGTGCAAGCATAACCTTTTGGGACATAATCCTCTTCTCCCGAAGAAGAAGACTGTTAATGGTGATTTAGCCTGTATTATGGTGTTGTGAGACTGGTAGGAGTAAAAACTGTTTATGCCAAATACCGTATACTTGTGTGATGTAAGTTTAAATGCCTTCATTGCATAACTTTTAAATGATAAGAACAGGAAGAATATGAATTTGATTATATATTTACTCACTGTACTATCCAAACCAAGAGTGATCATCATCAAAAAAAATATAATGGCAAAGAAGGTGGAGCCGACCATGTTAGCAATTGCTTCTGGGTATGTTATAAATAAGAGGCTAGGTCCTGTTAAGAAAAAAAATATAAATCATATAAAGAAACAGAACATATTGCAGAGTAAAAATCCCCTGTATTCTAAAGCGAGATGTGCCTAATTTACTAATCAACACATGCCTCTCTATAAATTTAGTATCTCTTGCCCTCTGAGCACCAGTTACTTCAGTTAAGACTATTACCTCACCATGTTCTACCTAGCCACCTGCTTAAACTAATGACATTTATGTACAGATTAATTTTATGACATTTTAATTAGTAAACATATATATATAAGTAAACATTTTATTTAAATTATTTTTAATGCCACAAACTACAAATTATATTCTAATGATATATATATATATATATATATATATATATATATATATATATATATATATATATATATATATATATATAATTTTATGTACCTACTATATTTCTTGTTGGTAAAGTTTAAATGTAACAATTACAAGACGTGAACAGTGACTGTCTACATATAAGAATCCTGTGTCACTGCCTGTTCTCCCTTTTCTGAGGATCTGGTTCTGAGTAGTTGCAGAAGATAATATGGTAATAAGATAATAAGGTAATATGTTTTAGATTTTTTACTTTCAATAAATTTTGCTGCATTCATATTAGCAATATCAGTGGAGAGAGTAAAATGATTTTTTCATAGTAGTAGTTTGATAGCTTTCGAGTCCTCTGGAGATTAATGGTTACAATTGTTAAAACTTAAGAGATTCCATTGTATGTTGAGAAAATTGTAAAAATAACAAATTTAATGTAAATACTTTTCAGTAAAAACTACAAAAGTGCTTAAGGAGTGATACCTTTATTGGCTTACCAGAAAAATGATATTTGCTGCAAGCTTTCAGGGCACACAGGCACATTCATCACGCATGGATACAAATGAAGCACTGAGAGAAAAACACAACATTTGAGAGATGTAACACTTAGGTAATTAGTCTCACCATATGTACTAATTATAGAGTAACATCTCTCAAATGTTGTGTTTTTATCTCAGTTCTTCATTTGTATCCATGCCTGAAGAAGGGGCCTTGTGTGCCCTGAAAGTTTGCAACAAATATCCTTTTTCTGGTTAGCCAATAAAGGTATCACTCCTTAAGCACTTTTGTAGTTTTTACTCCAAAGTATTTACATCAGATTTGTAAGAGATTCATGTGATTTCGGATGTCGGGGGATTATAATCACATGGTCGTGGTCAGTCAAGGAAATGTGGCTAAAGTAGGGCTTTGTTTATAGTGCTACATGAACCCCAATGTAATGGTGAGTATCTGTAGCACTGGAATTTCGCACTGCTCCCTGTCCTGGGAGTTTCTTTTCACGGGATCCTGATGCCTGCTGATTCATACTGCACTTCTTTGAGATGTTCTTGATGTGTACTACACTGAGATTCTTGGAACTCATGTATGAATCATGGGATTTTTTTCCCCTAAAACTCCACATTATGATATGAACTGCTGTTTGTAAATACTACAATCTTTCTGCTGTAGATTTCTAACATCTTTTATTTTTCTCATGTGGTTAATAATACCATGTAAATATACATAATATGCACAGGAACGCTATTGCAGGTTAGAGATTTTCACACCACGAGAGGTGGTGCTAGCAGACACCTGGGACCGGAGTCTAAGTAGCACCTGGCCTTCATAGAGCCCCCCGCAAAGCGGGATGGTCTTGCTGTGGCAGGGTACCACAAGGTCGTTCCACAGGTGCGACTAGCCCACGGTGGCAGCTGAGGTCGAGGTACCTTAGCAGGAGACAGTCCAATCCGGGGTCAGCAACGTGAGGCCCAGGCAGATGGGAACAGGAACACAGGAAAACAGGACATAGGAACACAGGAGCAGGGACACACAGGACTCAGGAGCAGGAACAGACAGGAGCGGAAACACCGGAATCAGGAGCAGGAACACACAGGAACGCAGGAATACTCAGAAATGTCGCAGCTTTCTCAATGGCATAGGCACAAAGATCCGGCAGGGTTTGCAGGAAGAGGCAGGCTTATGTGGAATTAGAGGAAATGACCAGCGCCAATTAATGGCGCACTGGCCCCTTAAATTTAGAGAAGGCGGCGCATGCCCTAGAAGGCGGGGACGCACACGCACGGCGGACAGAAGCAAGACAGGAGCCAGGACAGGTAAGATGCCCGGGTGATGCGCTGGCAGGGGCGGAGGGCACAGGTGAGCACGTGACCCGCAATGTGGGTCGTGGGACCACGCGTGACAGTACCCCCTCCCCCCCCTTCGGCTTCCCCCTCTTCTTGGGCTGGAGTCATCTCTGCAGGAGATCACGGTCCAGGATATTGTCCTCTGGTTCCCAAGACCTCTCTACCGGCCCAAACCCCTTCCAGTCAACCAAGTGAACCGCTTCCCCCTTACCATATTCATATCAAGGATCTCCTTTATCTCATAGGTGTCAGTGGAGTCACAGGAGCGGGAGGAGGTACTTGCCAGGAGAAGCGGTTCAGGATGACAGGCTTGAGCAGGGAGACATGGGAGGAGTTTGGGATGTACATGGTGGGAGAAAGGCGCAGTTTGTAGGACACCGGATTGATGCGGGACAGGACCTCGAAAGGAACCAAGAATCGCAGATCAAGCTTGTACACAGGAATCTTCAGCCGGATGTACCTGGAGGACAAATAGACCTTGTCCTCTGGAGAGGAGACAGGAGAAGGTCTGTCTCTTGTCAGCTGGCGAGGCAAGGAGCAGATGGCAGACCTGGCAGCAGTACAAAATGGGAGATCTTTGAGAACCAGTCAGTTAACACCCAGATGACGGTATTCCCAGAGGAATATGGAAGGTCCGTGACAAAGTCGATGGCCACGAGTCCACGAGCAGCTGGGTATCGGCAACGGCAATAGGAGACGAGCGGATTTGAGGTGTGATGGCTTATTACAAGCACAGGAAGTGCAGGAACCCACAAAGTCCTGCACGTCTTGGATAAGATCTGGCCACCAATAGTAGCGGGAAATGAGGGCTACAGAACGCACCTAGGGTGCCCAGCCACACAAGAGCAATGTCCCCAAGTCAACATCTTCTTCCGAAAGACAGGTCGGTTATATGGGAAGTGCCGTAGGTCCACTGGAGCGGCCACATTGGGGAGGGATGATATGCTGAGGAGTCGGTTCTTCCCCACATCAGAGGCATGAGAGAGAGCATCTGCCTTGATATTCTTCTCTGCAGGATGAAAGTGGATCAACAGATTGAGATGTGAGAAGAAGAGTGACCAACGGGTTGCCCTTAGCCTAGGGTTAAGACGTTGGGTTGTCTGGAGATACAAGAGATTCTTATGGTCCATATACACACAGACCGGATGGCGAGCTCCCTCCAAAAGGTATCGCCATTCCTCTAGGGCAAGCTTGATGGCCCGAAGTTCGGCCCTTTCTGGGTAAGCACGGCCCCAGCACCCACGGAAGATGCATCCACCTCCTAGATGAAAGGGCTTTTCTGTATCAGGCCTAGCGAGTACAGGAGCCGAAGCGAAGGTGGACGTCAACTTTGAGAAGGCCTCTTCAGCCACTGAGGGCCAGAGGTAGGAATTGGCGCCCTTCTAGGTGAGCGCCATGATAGGAGACACCAGAGTAGAGAAGTGTGGGATAAACTGCCGGTGGTAATTTGCAAAACCTAGGAACCTCTGGATGGCACGTAGACCTTCTGGACTCGGCCACTGCAGATAATTTTGCAGGATTCATCTGGAAACCTTTTTCCGAGATAATGTAACTAAGGAAAGGAAGGCTTTGCTGGTGAAGTAGACACTTCTCAAGCTTGGCATAGAGACGATTAATCCGTAGGTGGCCAAGAACTTGCCGTACGTGAGACTGTTGGATCTCAAGGTCTGGAGAGAACACCAAGATGTCGTTTACGTAGACCACTACACACGTGTAAAGCAAATCTCTGAAGATGTCATTGACAAATCCCTGGAAGACTGCGGGAGCATTACAGTGTAGAAAAAGGAATCACTAAGTACTCAAAATGCCCATCCTGAGTATTAAACACTGTCTTCCTTTTGACATAACATCCAAACATTGCAGATCCGGAGGAGATTGTAGGCCCGACGAACATCCAACTTTGATAAGATTTTGGCTCCATGAAGTCAGTCAAACAGCTCCATGATAAACGACAAGGGATAACGGTTCTTAACTGTGACCTTGTTAAGATCCGGGTAGTCAATGCATGGATGGAGTGACCCGTCCTTTTTGGGCACAAAGAAAAAACCTGCACTAGCCAGAGAAGAGGACTCACATATGAATCCCCTCTACAGGTTTTTTCTGATATAGTCCGACATGGCTGCGGTTTCTGGTACTGAGAGTGGGTACGAGGAGGGGACGTACCTGGCAGCAGATCCACAGGACAGTCGTAGGGACATTGAGGTGGCAACGTCTCGGCTTGCTTCTTCGAGAAAATGTCAAGAAAGTCCCTATAGAAGACGGGAAGACCCTCCAGGGCCTTGGGAGCCACAGAAGAAACCAAGACCCGCACTGGATGAGGTACCCGCACACAGTGAGACTAGCAATCAGGACCCCACGGAACGATCTCCCCCGTCTTCCAGTTTAGAACGGGTACATGGAGCTGCAACCATGGTAGACCCAACAGGATGGAGGATGTGGACCGTGGTACTACATAAAAAGTCTCTCCTTGTGCAGCACAGCGGCTTGTAAGGACAGAGGCTTGGTGCAGTACTGGACCGGGTCAGAGAGGATTTGGCCACTGACAGAGGAGATGACCAAAGGCGAACCACGGGGATGTTATGCCAGGAGACCAGGGCGGCATCAACGAAGTTCCCTGCAGAACCGGAGTCCAAGTAAGGAGAGACCTGGATCTGGGTGCTGGTGCCAATGCTGAAAAGCACCGGAATCATCAGGCGTGGAGAAGCTTTACTTACACCTAAGAACACTCTTTGGCATGCTCCCTAAACCGCACGTCAATCCTGGTGGTTAGGATGATGAGACCACTCAGGGTAGATGGCAAATCACAAGCGATCAGAGCGTCCTTAATGTGAGAGGAGAGTCCCTTTTTGAAAGCTGCGGACAGGGCTGCATCGTTCCAGGAAAGTTCCCAGGCTAGGGTACGGAACTGGACAGCATATTCTCCCATGGAAGAATTCCCCTGGTGCAGATCCAACAGCGCAATCTCAGCAGAGGAAGCCCGTGCCGGTTCTTCAAAGATGGACTGAAACTCCGCCAGAAATGCCATGAGAGTAGCCGTGACCAGGTCGTCTCTGTCCCAAAGAGGAGTAGCCCAGGTCAGGGATTTCCCGGAGAGGAGACTGATAATGTATGCCAAAATTGAGTAGGCATGAATTCTATGTGCAGGGAGCACTGGGTTATAAAGACCCTGCACAGCTTGGGATCTCCATCATACTTGCCGGGCATAGAGAGTCATTGCCTAGGTTCAGCAGTAGCCGGGGTAGCAGGGGTCGCAGGAGCAGCCTCAGGAACCTGTTGCTGATGCTGGGTAGCTAGCAACTGTTGCAGCATGGCGGTGACTTGTCCCAGCTGTTCGTGCTGTGCGGCAATCTGCCGGGATTGCTGGACCACGATGGTGCCAAGATCGGGCCAACTTGGAAGCGGAACCTCGTCGGGATCCATGGCCGAGCCGGGATTGCTTACGGGGGAGATGTCAGGATCCTCTGGACCACCGCGGGAGGTGGTACTAGTTGACACCTGGGGCTGGAGTCTAAGTGGCACCTGGTCTTCACCAGAGCCCACCGCAAAGCGGGATGATCTTGCTGCGGCAGGGTACCACCAGGTCGTTCCACAGGTGTGACTAGCCCGCGGTGGCAGCCAGGGTCGAGGTACCTTAGCAGGAGACAGTCTCGTGGTCAGGTTCAGGCACAGTGTCAGGGCAGGCGGCAGAGATGCAAGGTCAAGTCCAATCCGGGGTCAGCAAAGGGAGGTCCAGGCAGATGGAAACGGTAACACAGGAACATTGGACACAGGAACACAGGAGCAGGAATACACAGGACTCAGGAGCAGGAACACACAGGAATGCAGGAATACTCAGAAATGTCGCAGGGAAGCTTTCTCAATGTCGTAGACACAAAGATCCAGCATGGTTTGCAGGAAGAGGCAGGCTTATATGGAATTAGTGGAAATGACCAGTGCCAATTAATTAAATAGAGAAGCCGGCGCACGCACCCTAGGAAGCGGGGAGGCACGTGCATGGTGGCGGAAGCAAGATAGGAGCCAGGACAGGTAAGATGCACGGTGATGCGCGGACGGGGGCCCCCGGAAACACTCCTGACAACAAGCTGTTTTCTGCCCTGACCTATATAATATCTTAGAACTTTCTTTTTGTTTGTAAACAGTTTCTTTATAATAAATGACAAACAAAAACAAATTTTAAAAAGTCTTAATGCTTGTGTGTTAAAAATAAGATTATTTAATAATAATAACAATAATTCTTTATTTATATAGCACACACAGATTACGTAGCGCTGCACAGAGCTTGCCAAACTGGTCCCTGTCTCCATGGGGCTCACAATCTAAGCAACCTACCAGTATGTTTTGGAGTGTGGGAGGAAGCCGGAGGACCCAGCGGAAACCCATGCAGACACAGAGATATGTTATGCTTTGTTATTGCAGTAACAAATATTTATTTTTTTAATATCTTTTATAACTACTTTATTAAACTTGTTTTTTTCCTTTTAGCTACTAGGGAACTTGAAACAGTGATCATTATATCACTTCTATAATTCTTTGAAAACCATTGACCTCTCACAAAATTTGTATGAGGGATGTTAAAAAGGGAGACCTTTCTTTTTCATTAAATACATGAATTGCCATGGTCATTACTGACCATAACATCTAAGTGGTAGATGAAAATTGGAGACTAACTGTTTTGTAATCAATGTTGAAAATGTAAGGACAGTTTCACACTGCTGTGGTTGGTGTATGAAGCTCAAATCGTGCAATGTCCGTTTTCATGGAACGACCACACTGCTGGGAAGGGTTTATATCACTATGATGCAAAGAGTCACTGCTTAACCACTAAACAGCAGAACCACTTGAAAAAAATATTATTTCAAAAGAAACCAGAATTGTCTGTACTCACCTTTGTCCTTGGCAACATCTTCTACTTCAACATCACGCATTTCAGCCATATAACCCAATACTGTAAAGATTACAAATCCGGATAGGAAACTGGTCAAACAGTTGACCATGCTGGTGATAATAGCATCCCTGAAAGGCATTTAAAGGGACGTGAAAAATTAGAAATAAATATATAAAGTTAATACTTTTGTATTTTTCTTTGTTTATGTAATATTTATTTCCAATTAAAGGAAATATTAATTAATTTTATATTGTAACATTTTCCCACAATTAACCAATAGATGGAGCTCAACTGCAGGCTATTGCAGGTAGCAGGACAGCTATAAATAACATGTCCCTGCTGAGTCTAGCTACGGGATGCAGTTTTCCCTTTGGCAGGGCATGTCTCCACTGACAGATAGCAGAGTTATAGGTGACATAGGTATCTGTTGCTTCGGGAACAGAACTTCACAGTGATTTATCCCTATGAATTGGGTTCTTATGCAAGTACTCTATATGGAGAATTTTATTTTGTTATATTGCAAGAGGAATATGTCTGTATGCTTAAACATTCAGTGCTAGCAGGAACTACTGAGGAACCGGTCGTTTTCTTGTATTTTACCAGTATGTTGCAAGAATCCACTTCTTAAACTATTATGTTCTCATGTTAAAAGACTATACCCATAAGGTTAACCGAGGCATACATGGTTTTGCTTTACTACTGTATTCATTCATTGTATTGGTGCCGTGAGCAGCTTTCTAAGGCTCCTGGATAGACTCATGTGTGAATATAATGCTCTGGCTCCCTGCTGTGCCAAACACCCTTACATATTGCTACTTATTATATGCACACCGTCAACCTTGTTGGTCTCTAATGATTGCTGATATGTCAAGGTGTTTGGCACAGTAGACAATCAGAGTATTTTATTTGTATAAGAGTCTTACAGGAGCCTTGGAAAGTCTACACACATAGCTGTAGTCAAGCAAAATGTTGTGTGCCTTAGTAAACCCTATGGGCAGAACTTTCCAAATATGCTGACTAACTTAATTTCCCATGAGAACGTAATGGCTTGAGAAGTGGAGTTAGGCCCTCTCAACGGACCAATAAAATACAAGAAGATGACTGGTTCTTCAGTAACCCCTAGTGGCACTAAATGTTTTACATTGTTCATTTGGCGCATGGCACAGGTAAGGATTTGGAGCATGGTCAATAGGTATGTACACCAAAATAACAAATATTTAGTGCATGCATCAAGATGCTTGCACCGAGGTATCAGAGGATCACCCAAACTTAGTATATGTAATAATTGCAATAATTTCTTATCACAGGCACTGGCACAAGGAAATCAGCTTACGTAAAATTAACATAGTGGGGGATATTTATCACACTCGTGCACCTGCGTATGATAGCCCTGCCGCTGCTCTTATGCAGCCCAATACAACAAGTGGCCTAGGCCTCTTGATGTATCCAGGGAGCACCTGCGCGGCATTTACTACTACGGCAGGCCTGAAGTGGCGCAGAGGCCCTGATAAATATCCCCCTGTGTCTCTGCTGCTGTATCCCTATCACTGCAGCTTTATCTGCTGCTTCCACAAAAACTACAGCCTTTTCACCAGCCTTTAAATGAAAAAAACATGAGGATCCCTCAATTTTTCATCAACAGCCAGATACAATAAAGCAGCAGCCTCACATTACTGGCCTGGGATATGCCACATTTTTTCGCCTTTGCCAGCTTACTAAGGCCTCTTGCCCACAAAGTGATTTGTCATCACGTTGGACTCGCACTAAACTGACACAGCTGATTAATGGGTCTTTATACACACCAGGTTTTTTTCTTGCGGTGCGCTTCCATTGTGATGATATGTATTAAGAGTAGAGCATGTCCTACTCTGATGCGAGTAAGAGATAAAAAACACCCATTGAAGTCTATGGGTGTGTGAAAAAACTAGGATTATCCAATTTAGGTCAGTTTTTTCTGTGACATTTTCCAGGAAGCAGACAGAATCTGACACAGCTGGAAGATGATTTTCAAACTCGCATAATTTTCAGGGAGCAAAGTTGTATGTTTTTTAACACGGTTCATGGGTAAGAGGCCTAATACCAGTCTCCAATCCACCCCAGTCCACAAACAGCCTGTTGATGGATGGGTATTGGATTGTATCTGGATCTTTTCAGATCAGAATTCCTGGATCTGGGCCAGATTCTCTCTGTTCTCAGCTACTTCCTGGGAACTGGCGCTGGAAAAACGTCGCACCAGGAGGATCCTATTATGGATTTTTTCATGCACCTATAGACTTCAATAGTCAATATGACTCGGATCACAGGAGGACATGCTCTACTTGTGATGCATCCCAACGCACATGGACAGCGAGAATAAAAAACTGATTTGTGTAAAGGTCCATTGAATAGCTATGTATCAGAGTTTAGTGCGAGTCCAATGCCATGACGGATCACATTGGACTTAAACAAGAAAAAAACTTGTGGGCAATGGGCTTTAATCATATGCTGGGGCAACCTATGCTACTGTATGATGAATATCCGCCAATGTTTTTATGTTTCATAATATAATAATAAAAAAAGTCTTAAAAATTTTGTAAATACAACCTCACATGTACACCACACGAGATTCCACCATGTAATTTTTTTTATTAATTTCTGTGTTCTATATTTTTGAAATTTTGCACAATGTTATTTTTATTTTTTGTCAATAAAAGAATAATTGTTTGGTCAAAAGAGCTCTGTCGCCGTCTAGTGGTGCTTTATATTTGGTGTAGTCCAGGGACATTAATGGTGGAGTGACCTAGAGTAAACCTGTCTATGAGAGGATTTATATTTGGATGAAATACATTTTTTAATTAAGCTTCTTGTATGGCCAAAGTGGCAGTTAGTTGCCACATTTGGATATACAGTCACCACAAGAAACTAGTGCTTACAGCCTTGCTGACAACTCATTAGGTGCTGTTAATGCTTAAAAAGGAGTCTAAATGAAAAGGGGCTACAACTCCTTGCCATCGCCACACTGGTGTTACAGGGTGTCGATAGTTTTGAAGGCCACACAATGGTCCACATTTATCAAAACAAGTGTAGTCTGTACTATGTGCAGTTTGCCTGGGGAGTCTAGGGAGTGGTCCAGATTATTCAAAACTGCCGCATAGTCTTAATGAATCTGGCGCCCCCTGCACTGCTCTGGCGTGTGCACCGTTTTTTTGGTGCACATTGTTCATGCTGCAGAATTGTGTTGCAAACTTCGACTAAGCACTAGCTTTTTTTTTGTCTTGTTGAACACTTTAATAAATGTAGGTCAATGACTCTTAGGGTTGGCGTTAATTACTGTCCTGTTTTCTAAGACCTTTATCCACTCTAGGTACTCAAGGCTTGCAAGGCTTTCCTGATCACAACTACATTGGTGGGCTATTTAAACATGGATAATGCTTTTGAAAAACATTTACATCCTTACCGGTAACAGTTGTTGTTGAATGGATTGTAACTTGCCAGTGCTAACAGTACCCCAAATCCAGGCCCTAATGAGAAGAATATCTGAGCAGCTGCATCTATCCACACCTGGAACACAAAGCCATGGCACAATATTTGTTAATAAGAATCCTAAGATTGTGACTAAAAAAAAATTTCTCTTTTAAAAAGAAAATAATTTACAATGTGATGAAACTGTTAAACAAACCTCTCCACATTTAGAAATATGCATTAATATTACCTAATAATTAAAAAAATCCCTATCTACACTATAAAAAAACCATCTACAATATAAAAAAAAAGAAATATTTATTTTTACTTTTTCACAACCCTTTTGTAAAAAACTTTTGTGAAACAACTGTAAGAGCAAAATGCTTTCTACATCTGTTTCTGGATGGGGTAAAGTTTGCAAAATGGGATTCACTTTTTGGGGGCACTTTAAATGCCCCATGGTAGCTGAAAACTTATCCCGCCTTCTAAAATAGAAGGGGCGTTCTTTCCTTTATCTACACCAGTCTACATGCAGTCTATATTTCATTGCTTCAGAGAAATTGGGGCATATTTATCAGGACCTCTGCATTACCACACTGGAACCTCATGGTGTATATAGACGCATACGAGTCTTGGTTATTTTAATATAAGAACAAATAAAAGTTACATTTTAAAGTGATACACTCACAACTTTTCCCTCTACCCCCAAAACCCCCCTTCAAATATATGTCAATCATCAGCCAATCACCCCCAGGTATAACATACCCGACATATGACATCTCCAGAGTCCGGGGAACATCACTATCAAATTCTCCTCCCGAACATCATCGGCGCATGTGCAAAGCATATTGATGTTTGCCTGCACAGGACGACCAGAGATCCAGTCACTGAGCACAGGTAAAGGCCAGGCTGAACTACATACCCCCACCTAGTGATGTCATAGTAAGGTAAGTGGGTTGGGCATACACTTGGGTAAGTGTTGTGCTTAAAGTTCATGACACAACGATTGCAAATCATGTTCACCTTTGTCATGGAGGGAACCGTTATGTATTCCTCTTCCAAATATATCACTTATAGTGACACATGTCAGATTCCAAAAATAGGGCTCTGGCGAAAAGGGTGTTAAAAAATCAAATACTCACTGGATTTTAATTGTTTAAATTTGAAAGTATAGGATTGATTGAGTTAAAAGAGGGATCCCTGATCTGTAATTACAAACAGGAAGTCTATTATAATCCATGATTTGCAAAACAGAAGAGAAAGCATTGAGAAAAATGAGATGTGTAATTGAACGAATCATTTACATTTCTAAGGGCTTCTTCTGTCTTTACATGAAATATAACAATGTTTACTATTCACATCTCTGATCTAATAAGCTACTTAAATACAAGCATGTGTGATGTTAAACCAGCTGCCAGTATATATAAAGCTCAATAGATGTGAATCTATTAGCTTTTGTGATATTGTTTCTCCTAATGTTAAATGTAAGGGGGTAACTATTATGGCCCTTAAGGTAAAAACTACTGTTTCACTTTAAGAGACGGCTTAAATTTCTTTTTTATATTGCTTTGTAAGTGTAATTTAAATGTTATGTAAATATGAATGTTATGTTGATATGGTGACTTTTTATTCACAGCACACTCTGAGGTCCAGACTCTCAATAACGTACTCAATAATGCTGCTATGTCCCGGCATGGTGGCTTAGGATGATGGTCACTAAAAGGAGGAGAAGCCATTGTTGTATAGGATGTGTAGACAGATGATAAAAATTTGTGGTTTAGCACTGGGGCTCCAAATGGAACCTGTTGCCGTTTAGTTATCTGTACCCCTAAAAGTGACACCCAGTGAACACATTCATTTATAGCTGTAATTTTAGGCAGAAAATAAGATGGAAGATGTAGAGAAATCAGCATTTTGATATTAATGTCTATATTTTGCCCTGCAAGATATGACCTGGACATTTATGTACCAGTGAATCTTGGTCTTGAAAGTGTTAACAAATATGCTGTATCACGGGTAAATTTGTGCTCATTTGTGTGATGATGACATTTTCTGATACTTCTTATTGTATAACATTTCCATATGTATATATTTTATTTATATTCCAGGGTGATATTCTATTATAGTGATACTTTATATAAAAAATCATTTTGTGAATGGATAACCTGGTAGTTACACCTTTTTTACTTACTGCAGTGTCTGTCAGCTTCTGCCAGTTGGGTCTTAGGTAGAACAGGATCCCTCTCCATGCACCAGGCAGTGTAGCCCCTCTAATCAAGAGTATGAAAAGGACCGCGTAGGGGAGAGTCGCTGTCACCCATACAACCTGGAAGGAAAAGCCCAGGGTATAACTGTAGTACTGTCATTTCTTAGAACCATTTCTGTTTCCTTTATACTCTTCAGAGTAATTTTTTATTACACAATATTTCAATTTTCAATTAGTATATCTCTGCTAGTATATCTGCCTATTATCAACTATTATATCTCTGCCTATTATCAACTAGGATATCTCTGCCTATTATCAACTATTATATCTCTGCCTATTATCAATTAGTATATCTCTGCCTATTATCAACTATTATATCTCTGCCTATTATCAATTAGTATATCTCTGCCTATTATCAACTAGTATATTTCTGCCTATTATCAACTATTATATCTCTGCCTATTATCAATTAGTATATCTCTGCCTATCATCAATTAGTATATCTCTGCCTATTATCAACTAGGATATCTCTGCCTATTATCAACTAGTATATCTCTGCCTATTATCAACTAGTATATCTCTGCCTATTATCAACTATTATATCTCTGCCTATTATCAATTAGTATATCTCTGCCTATTATCAACTAGGATATCTCTGCCTATTATCAACTAGTATATCTCTGCCTATTATCAACTAGTATATCTCTGCCTATTATCAACTATTATATCTCTGCCTATTATCAATTAGTATATCTCTGCCTATTATCAACTAGTATATCTCTGCCTATTATCAACTAGTATATCTCTGCCTATTATCAACTATTATATCTCTGCCTATTATCAATTAGTATATCTCTGCCTATCATCAATTAGTATATCTCTGCCTATTATCAACTAGTATATCTCTGCCTATTATCAACTAGGATATATCTGCCTATTATCAATTAGTATATCTCTGCCTATTATCAACTAGTATATCTCTGCCTATTATCAATAAGTATATCTCTGCCTATTATCAATTAGTATATCTCTGTGTGCTACGCCCGGGTCCTGACTTGGGTTTGTGTACATGTAGCCTATCTCTGAACCTTAGAAGGGCAAATTTTAAACAGCTAAAGGAGGACTTTGAATGCATCAACTGGGACAGTGTTCTCAAAAATGTCTTTAAAAATATTCTAGCAGCGTCCTGTGAAAAACATTGGGATAAAAAAAGCAATATAGAAACCGAAAAGAAAACATAAGGCATAACGAGAAAGATAGGCATTTAAGTTACTAAAACAAGAAGGAAGCGATGAGATATTTCAAGATTATAGAGAGATCAATAAATCCTGAAAAAAACATATTAAAGGCAGCATATCTAATAAATGAAAAAAATATAGCCAAGGAAAGTAAAAATATTTTACAATTACATAAATAGTAAAAACATAAACCTGATAGCTTATTTACTATGATATTAATCTCTCCACTTGAAAGAGTTGCTTTCTTTGGTCAAGTGTCATAATTTTAGTCAGATTTGTAGACTTCAACTAACACTTCAGAAGACATTTTTACTGACCAACAATAGAACATGTAATAACAACTACCTAATGTAACAGCTTTGAGCCCCTTCAGGGCTATCGTGCATCAACTACAACATAGGAGACTAGCTAGCTAAGAAGAATAATGTGGGGGAGGAACGATTCTGATTCCTAGATGTCTTTTGTTTTGGGAACTTCCTTTATGCTGTCACTGTTCTTTAGGTACCGCTTTGGGACACACCCCTTGTTCTGTGTCGGTAGGCTGACTGTTACCCAGAGAATGTTCTCAATTACCTCCAGCAGATGACAGTACATATTGTTCCGCAGCTTCCACAGTATCAGAAATTTCAAAGCAACCAGACGGTTTTCTGACTTTCAAAATGGCGGGAACATTTGGAGCAGTCGGAAATTAGCATTTTTTTAAATCAAAACATTGCAGATGCCTTCCTTTTTCTCATAACCACAGCTGTCTAATCAGCAAAAATAAAAATGAAGCAGCCTCTCATTCGCACTGGGCCTTTATGATCCTTTATAACAGTGATGGCAAACCTTTTAGAGGCCGAGTGTCCAAACTATAACAAAGACCCTCTTATTTATCGCAAAGTGCCAACACGGAAATTTAATTTGTGATTTATAGTCCCTTCTCTGTCACAGTTTTCATTGATACCAGCACCCTGAGGACACCAATAAAGCAGAAAATAGTCCCAGGTAGCGCTGTCACTTTAAAACAGCTCTGTGCACAGCAAGTCCTGGGCTGTCTGGGACTGCAGGAAGATACCTGGTGTCATCTCTGGTGATGGCCTGAGTGCCCACAGAAAGGACTCTGAGTGCCACCTCTGGCACCAGTGCCATAGGTTAGCCATCACTGCTTTATAAGATCCCTTAAGTCATCTTCTTTATCAAAATAGTCCACAAATTGTATAATTGAGTGTTTAGGGTGGGTTGTTTCATCTGTCAAATGCAAGAGGCCTATTCTGTGAGCCATTTGAATTGTGCATGGATGAGGCAATCCCAGGGCAGTTGGCAGATCTTTCTCACAGATCGTAAGCAGGGCTTTATTGTGGAAATTCTTCTGGAGCTGTTCTCCAGATCTTCTATGCGCTTATGGTAGTCACTTGAACAACCCCTTCAGCATGACATAGTTAATCTCTACCTCAGCCTCCACTATGGTGGGTAGTTTTTCGCTTTCCTCTATGCATATCTAGATTGATGTGTATTAAGCATGGTTTGAATGGTGCCCTGGAGAATGGCAATGAATTGAGCATCTGGTTACCTCAATAGCCATGCGTACTCTGGGTCCTGCAGTGGGTGTGTTATGTGTTCCGGTGGAGCTGGAACTGCAGTGGAGCCCGCAACGTGGGAGAGGAAGGTGACATCTAAGCAGGTGGATCCACATGTGGCAGCGGGGCCCAGATAGTTGCTGCCCGCTGTGCAAAAGTTGTTGGGCATTGGTGTAGGAGCCCACCCACATAGCCCAGAGTCTGCTGTAATTGTGCTGTGAAGCAGGTTGTCTGGGTTGAGGGTAGTCAGAATTCCGAACACTGCCATTACTATATAAAACTTTATTTCACATTAACTGGCTCCCTGCCAGCATCGTGCTGTGAGTCCTAGGGGGGGAGGCAGCTGCAGCAGCAGCCTGTGTGCCTGTGTCTTTCTCTCCACCACACTCATGAAGCTCCCTCCACCCCTCCTCTCTTTGTGCCATGTGCATTGAGCGGACATGGGAGGGAGAGGGATGGTGTGGAGTAGAGGTTGAATGCATGAGGAGACTAAGGCAAAGACACACAGGCGGCTATAGATGCCCTCCAGGGCTCACCACACACTGCTGGCAGGGAGCCAGGTAATTTAAACTTTTTTCTAATTGTTCTGTCATGTACACTGGAGATCAAAGTGAAAGAACAATGTATGATCACCATTTTTTTCAGAAATAATGTAATCTCCATTGATCAACATTTGATGGATTTTTTGTTAGGGGTACACTATGCCACTCGAACAGTGTTTTACAAAATTACCAAAGTATATCAAGATAAAATCTTTATTTTGCAAAAAAGAGAAGACTAATAACTGTAGCACAGAGATACATTGCAATTCCATTTTCTGAAGGTTGCAACAGTCATCAATCAGTAGGAAGTGCACAGGCTTTTTTTGCTTTGACTGACCAGCACATGTGTGACCCCAGGACTTCACTAGTCTCTCACAATGCTGTGGTATGACTTTGGTCCACTCTTCTTTCAGTTTATTCAACAGTTCTGCAACTGTTTTGGATTTCTTAACCATAACTTTGTCATCAAGGATTTTCTCAGAGGTCCTATGTCGGATTAAGATCAGGACTGGCTGGCCATTTCATTGCTTCAATGCTTTCTGCTTTACATTTTGCTGCATGACAGAAGGCATTGTCCTGCATGAACATTGCTGGCTGATTGAATGAAGAAAGAATGGACTACTTCTCTGTCCACACAGCATTTTCCTCCGCAAAGGTGAGTCTAGCCTTTTGATTCTTTCTGCTAATGAGAAGTTTGGTCACTGCAGAGTGGGCTTTCAGTCCAAATGCTCTTAAAAATTGTGAGACTGTATGACAAGACAGACCCTTACCCTATTCATTGCAGCAGTTCCAGCTGCAATGTTGTAACAATTACCTATGGAGATTCTCTGCATTATCCTGTCCTCTGATGTATTTGTCTTTCAAAGGTAACCAGCCTTCTTGGGAGACTTGAATGATTTTCTGATGTTGTAAAGATGCAATATTCTAGAAATCTTAGACTTGAAATGACTAAATTCTCTTGCTATGGCTGATAGGGTCACCCCTTTGGCCTTTATCTCAACCACCTGCAGCTGGAGGGTTTCAGTCACTTCGGAATGACACACCATTTTTTCAAAGTCAGTGCAAAATGGAAAGTTAGGCACTAGTTAAATTGGGTTTATCAGATAATTAAGGAAATTAGCACCAGGTGCCAGATTAATTTTATCAGTGTTCAGTGTAGAATTATCTCTTACATTTTATTCTGTGCTATAGAACAATTTATGAAATAAGCTTAAAATGCTATTGCATTCATGTTAGGATATAATCATATGGGACTACACAATTACATTGGCATTTAGGAAATTGTGTGATGTTCTTTAATTTTGATCTCCAGTGTACATGAACATTTAACATACTACCTAAGACCTGAAGTTATTTTATTATTTTTCTTGTTGTATAATAGACCTCAACTGTATAACCATTTGCAGATTGATGGGCTCCAACAATTACTTCTATAAAATAATTTTTCTGTTTTTTTCTTATTGGCATAGTCTTAACAAATGTATGAATTACTTCACATAAAAACTTCCAAACTACTGCTTTTATTGTGGCAGTCACACCACCTGCTGTTCAGTTTATCGGGTACATTTTCTAAGAAACACTTAGCTACTACGTCTCATTTATCTCGTCCTAATTTTGACATGCTTTTCACACTTCTGCTTTTTGGACTAGTTTTTTGTTAATAAAAAAAATTACAGAGTGGAATTTGTTTGTTCACATAAGGTTTATTCACAGTGTTTATTGTTAATGTTTATTTTAAGTGTTTTATTTTTAACTTTGAAGAAGTTGTTACTTATATTACTTACCTTTCCAGATGTCTTCACTCCTTTCCACAAACTGAAGTAAACTATAGTGAAGATAAGAAATAGACAGATAAGGAGCTCCCACCGCAATCCACCAACATAGTCTAAACCATCTGCTTCATGTATGCCCAGTACGTGCCTCCTGCAAGAAAGGGATGATACACAATGAGTAAAATGTACAATGGAAACAATTGGCTCAAGTGTTGGCAAAAGGTCTAACACAATGTTTCTGGGGAACAAGTCTTATATTTTTGGCCTGGTGCTCAATTTTTCTTGGTTGCCACTTTGATCTTCACTTGCATCCTTGATGTGCAGATACTATAATGATCCAGAAATTTTAAAATATGTTTGCCAAAGTGGGAACATATTTCCAGGGTGACTCCCAAAATATAGACATCAGAAAGTGCATAATTGAAGTAGAATAATATTGGTACAATATTGCTGAGCAAGGGGAAATATAGGGGAATTGTTACTGACTGGGGGTACCATTAGCTGGTCTGGATGTTAAGGGACACGACTACTGATCAGGAGCACCAAATTACATTAGTCATAACTAAGAGGTTTCAACATTATTCAAAAGAACTACCACTAAGCAAGAGAGATTAGGGTTCTCATTGCATACTAAACAAGGCAGTTTTTGCTGAAATGGGTAGTTGTATTACTGTGTGGGGAAATAATTAGGCAGGATTACTGTATGTGTGGGCTAAATTACTCTTTAGTGCACTGGGAAGCATGGGAAGCAAAGGACAAATAGAAATTTTATACTAAAAAAAGCGCAGGTAAATTAAACAGATACACAGAACAACAATATATAATATTTTTTTACAGTGGACTTGAAGCATAGAAAATGTTTATAAATGTAAGCATTTACTGTATATACCCAAGTATAAGCTGACCCGAGTGTAAGCTGAGGCTCCTAATTTTACTTCCAAAAACTGGGAAAAACTATTGACTCGAGTATAAGCTGCGGGCGGGAAGTGCATTGGTCACAGCCTCCCAGTATATAGCCAGAACCCAGTAGTATAAAGCCAGCCAGCCCCCTGTAGTATATAGCCTGCCAGCCCCCTCTGGTAAATAGCCTGCCACATTTTTTGTGCTGAAAAACTCGGCTTATACACAAGTATATACAGTATTTGGTGCATTATCTCTAGATGGAAAAATCAAGGAATGAAAAAAGGGAGATAAAAAGCATTCACACACCATTTGCCAGGCCAAATGATGCAAGCATAAAACCAATTTTAAACAAAAAAAATGTATTTCTCAAAGATTTTTTTCCACAATTTTCTTGGGAATATTAACATCTTATGCTTTTAAGGGAGACAGCAACATCTGGAGAGATGAGTTGTGGTCAGTAGAAGTTATCATGGTGGTCAGGGATGATTGATAAGATAAAAGAAACTTAAAGGGGTATTCTCTTATTGGCATTCACATTCAATTTCATTAATCTGCCATATATATACATTTCTTCAATTAGATATTATTAAAAAATGTAACTGTGTGAAGATAATTTCTCATAAATGTATTCATATGATCCCTTAGAAACAAGGCTGGCTCCTTGGATACGACCACCTCTGCTGGAGTGATTGCACAAAGACACAAAGGATGTTTATATATGAAATGTCTGGGAGTTACCGCATAACCCACAACCGTCCATGATTGCTGAAGTCAAGTGGTCAGGCAGAGCTCAATAGCGCATGTCTGGCCACTGCTGCCAAAATGTGAGGTGGTCGTATCTGAGGAAGCTTTCTCGTTTCTAAAGGACAACATGGCTACATTTATGAGAAATTATGTTCACACAGGAAATTTTTTTTAATAACATCCAATTGAAGAAATGTTTACATATGCCAAATTAATTACATTAAATGTAAATTCCCAGGTGGGAATACCCATAATACCTTTAAGAAACACAAATACAAAACATCACCTGTGGTGGATTTATTTATAGTATGTGTTTAGCAAATGTATTATGCACAACTGTATGAGGCTACTATATGGGTGCTCTATGCTTGATGAATTAATATTTATAATAGGAGTATATTGTTTATTGGGTTCAGGGCTGATGCATGTGTAAAGATTTCAGACTGTAGGCTGTTTCTCATGATCAGCAAGGGTACTCATGTGGCAGTATCTAAGCATGTCACATGCTCTAAATGTTTGTGTTTATTTTATAAGGACAACAGATAGCATTGGGTGTATAGACTCTTGTTAAAGCTCACAGTCCATATTGTACATAGAACTTTAGTCATTTTTTAACAGTGGAATATTTAACAGTTGCAGCATGCATTTTATTTGGACCTTACCAGCATCACGTTAATTGATGAACTTTGTTAAGAAAATGTACACATATAGTCATAAGATCTCAAACTTGCGACATTTTTATGTATGTTTTTAACACAGCAAGCAAACTTTCCTTTGTAGTGAAGATGAATCTACAAGCTGATATATCAGTATAGCAACAGTACTGTATATACAATCTACAAACGGATACATGAGTACAGCAGCCTGTATACATTTTTACAAATGGTTGTGGTCAATCAGTCATTTATTAACAGACAGAATAGAATTAAACATTCTAGATCATCTAAGTTAAGTCCACTTACATGCACTTACGTATAAAACTCTTCAGCTGGGGACTTTGAGTAATTTGTCCAAGTGATGTTGCTCTTTCCAAAGTAATTAGTGCAATTTGCTGTATTCCAGGGGTTGTCACAACTTATCCATGGCAATGTTGTGGAAAAAGAGGAGTAGAAATAGTACAAAGCCCATGCAATTATTGTGTTGTAGTAGAAGGACACATACAATCCAATGATGCATATAGCAAATCCAATGCCTACAAACAAATAAGTATTGGTTATGATAATGTACAAAAAAGAAATCCCCTAAATTTGCTGACGAAATTTATATAAAATCTTCTATAAAATATTATAGCTGATACTGATTTGATGTATAAGACACATAGGGCAGGATTTATTACAACTTTTCTTGTACTACTCTTTGAGCCAAAAAAGACTCCACTGAAACAAAAAAGTCTTTAAAAGAGAAAAACTGGTGATAAAACCCCCCAATAGAGTTTAAGGTCAAGGAATAGAGCTTGGAGTTTTTACTGCAGATTTTGCTCCATGTTTTTGCTTCCAAGCCAGCAATTAGTAAAAGAGGAACGTATATTATAAAATAATAAAACTTAAACTGCTGCTAGCTACTGTAAACATGTCAGGGCACATTTTCTTACCCCCCTCACCGGAGTTCACTAAGATTGTGCACCGGATATCATGAAAGTGTGACTTCGCTGCTTAGGTCCACCAGAGTTCACCATCTTTTTCGTGGTGCATGTTAGGTCTAGGGCTTGCAACAAAATTTGAAAGTTAAATCCCGCGCTGAGTCTGAATCAATCGGATCGCCCGGTGGTACGACCCTAAATTGTGTAGCATGGAAGCCAGCACAGTTGCGCCAAAAAGGGTCGCGTGCAACACACCTGTGTTAGCCATTTTCCCATTTACGGATAGGGCACAGTCCAAAAAAAGTGCTTTATTGCCCTACCCCCCCCCCCCCCCATCTCCAAGTGACTATAATGTATTTGCTGGGCATGCATAGTTTGGCTTTTCTGATTTACCTCTTCACTTCTAACACAGCCCGTACATGCAGCCCTTGCATCAACTTTGTGGAAGTGCACATTGACAGAACCAGCGACACTACCTTCGGCTAGCTGGCATTGATTCTCTTATCTACCGCCAGTTACGTTTATCCCTCATCAATTACAAGGGACGTTTCCCCGTGCTCTGGCTCTACCACCGTAGCAGGTAATATCGCTATTCCAGCTCCCTGCTATCCTAACAACATACGTCTAGACCATATTCGCTTCCAGTGTATTATGTTAAAGGACCAGATGAAGAGGACAATATGTCCTTGAAACGCGTGGTGTGTGTCCCCTCTGGAAGGATCCTCTCTTCTTTTAGCTTCTTATGCCCTTGTTTTTCCGTAAAAAGTCTTTAAAATATGCTTATGAGGGGCTCTGGGCTCAATAGCTGTTAATTGATCCTGGAGGTTCCCCTCAGGCTCATTTGCATAATTGTAAAGGCCTTTTTTGTAAAAACAACAGCATAAGGAGCTAAAAGAAGAGAGATCATGCCAGATGGGGCACTTACCAGCATGTAAGTATGCTTGGCTTCCAATCCTTGATCCTGCCTTAATAAGTTAAGGAGCATTCAGGGATTATGTGCAAGGCAGTAAAGGCACATGGCAACATACCTAAGTAAAAGAATGCAAACCCCTTTAAGTCTTAGGAACACCTTAAGAACAATGACTAGGAAAGGTCCTATTTACTTTATTTTTCTAAAACTTGACCTTTTTATCACAAAGGCTATGGATGCCAATTGTACAGTTTCATCCAGGACTGTGAGTATCATCTACAGCTACACAATATGTCACACTAAATGACCTGTGTGTACAATGGAATTAGCAGAATGTACTATATAATAAGTATACGTACTAGGTACTTTTTACCTTTGAAAATGGGACATATGCGTTTCCATATTGAGATAGCACCTGTTCTGTGAAACTGTCCTAAAACCAATTCCATGAAGAAGAGAGGTACACCACCAAATAGAGCCATAATGGTGTATGGAATCAAAAATGCTCCTGGAAAGATAATACAATGTCAATATCACTAAGAAATTACCTTACTTTAAATAAGCATATATTAACTAAATATGAGACATATATTTAAGATGGTAGCTATTATATGTATTGTTCAACAAGTAATTAGTGCTGAGTATAATAGATGAGAGATGTTCATTTGAAATAAGAAGCTTAGCATTGATGTATGTCCGTAAGCCAAAATGGATTTGGTGAAAAATCACTGATGTGGAAAAAAAAACGCGAATATGAAACCACCTTCACAGCCCATTAACTAATGTGGAGTGAACGTCAAGAGGTCAATGAAGTATTTTAAAAAATAATCTAAAATGATGGTTACTCTTTAAAGTTTGGCTTCAAATGCAACTGCGGCACTTAAATTGCATTTTGGAAGAGTGAGGTAATCTCCACAAGACTCCCTTCATATATATATGAACAGTCGTAAAATGTTCTGAATGGGATCAGGTTTCAGGCTGCTGTGCTTGAAAACCACACCCAGAGCTGCCTGTGATTCACTGCTGCCTTTCAGGATCTTTCCTTGGGTAAAGCTGGGTATGCGTTTTAGGTAGTTCTGTGTGCAGCTGTGGTTTAAGTGATGGACGGCTGAAGACGGTGTCCATTGCTTCCTTATATTCTGACCAGACCTTTAATAGAGTGCTGGTTGTTCACTCTCTCTGTATCGTTGCAATCTTGTTGTTTTTCTATCCTGTGTAGTTGACTTCTGCTTTGCCTACCAACCATTCTATTGCTATACGATATTGTACCTTTGTTGCCATCTTGGTTTTGACCCGGTTTTACCCTACTGCACTTGTCTGTCTGTATATTTTGTTCATTCCTCAGTGTTGTGTATCTCAGGTATTCATTTTGTTTCATTTGGTATCTCCATGATTATACTGACCAAAAGAAAATTGAAAGCCCTTAAGAAAATGATGCAACTGCATGTGTGTCAATTGTACTGCATTTGGAAGTTTTTCCCATCCTTTCAGTACACTGTATGGAATATTAAGTGGTACTAACAAGCCCTCATGCACCTCTCTCAACTGAATTATAAAAAAAATTAGGGCATTCAGAATGTGAGGAGCAAAAATGGAAAATGACTGGGTTTTTAAGGGGTTAATGACCTTAAGGTTTATATACATGTTTTAATTTATTTATTTCGGGGGGTTAGCTGACAGTGTATTGTACATGGTAAAAGCTGATCTGTTTATTTTTTGTCTTGGATCTCAGCAAACAAGAAAGGGCGGCACAGTGAGATAACGGATTGGAATCCAAAGTGGGTGCAAGCTCGATGGGGTCTGACTCCAAAATCCCTGGAACTCCAAGAGAAAAAGACAGACGAGCAGCACTCCATGGAATAAGTGTTTTTTTATTTCACAAGTGGAAACAGCGACGTTTCGGCTGACTCTATGCAGCCATTCTCAAACAAAGAATTTGCTTGATTTGTGTGTCTGCGTCTCAGACACACCACAGATCACTGGACGCAGGCAGTAATGTTACTGCTGCTTGCATCCTTTGTGTGACCGAGGAACCATCGCTGCTAGGCATCCACTCCTCTCTATGACCAAGATGCTGTTGCCTTAGAAATAACAGCAGCATCGCCTGGGTCGTAGAGTCGAGTGAACAGCACTGGAGCAAGGAGGAGCTAGCTACAGGTAGAACAGGTACATTAGGTACAGTAGGTTTCGGGTCACATAGACAATTTTTTCATGGAAAACCCATACTTTTATTTTTCAAATGAGTAGCAAAATTAATAGAAAATATAGTCCAAACATTAACAAGGTTTAAGATATTTTATTTTAATTTGAAATAATAGCTTTCTCCTTCAAACTTTGCTTCCATCAAAGAATGATCCCTCGAATACCTTTGGCATTCTAGCTCTTAATCTGCTGAGGTAATCTGGAGAAATTTTCATGTTTCCAGAAGTTGGATTGGCTTGATGGGGACTTGATGGTCAAGCTGCTTCCTGGCCACTCCATTACAGATAATACCAGATGTCTGCTTCTACCCTAAATACTTCATGCATAATTTGGAGGTGTGCTTTGGGTCATTATCCTGTAGTAGGATGAAATTGGCCCCAATCAAGCCCTTTCCACAGGGTAAGGCATGGTGTTCAAATTCCCTTTGACCTTGTATAAATCTCCCACTTTGTCCCAATCCCAGATCATCACATTACCTCCACAGTGCTTGACAGATAGCGCCATCCACTCTTCCAGCATCTCTTCAGTTGTTCTGCATCTCACAAATGTTCTTCTGTGTGATCCTCAACACCTCAAACTTAAATTGGTCTGTTCATAACATTTTTTCCAATCTTCCTCTGTCCAATGTATGTGTTCTTTTGCCCATATTAATCTTTTACTTTTATTAGCCAGGCTTTTTCTTTGCCACCCTGCCCTGAAGGCCAGCATCCTGCAGTAACCTCTTCACTGTAGAGTTTGGCGGGTACTATTTAATGAAGCTGCCAATTAAGGACCTGTGAGGTGTCAGCTTCTCAAACTAAAGACTCTAATGTACTTGTCTGGTTGCTTAGTTGTGCATTGGGGCCTCCCACTTCTCTTTCTTCTTTGGTTAGAGCCCATTTTTGCTCTCCTCTGAAGGGAGTAGTACACACCATTTTAGGAAATATTCAGTTTCTTGGCAATTTCTCACATGGAATGGTCTTCATTTCTAAGAATTAGAAGTACATGAAAGTTCTTTTTTCTCGCCATAGTGAGCGTTTTATAGAACAAAAAAATTGTGATGCAGATTCTCAACCAGATCAACCAAAGGTCAGTTTTATAGCTTCTCTAATCAGTCAAACAGTTTTTAGCTGTGCTAGTATACTTGAACAAGGGTACTTTTGGGTTTTCTAAACATCCATTAGCCTTCTTACACAGTTAGAAAACACAATGTAGCATAAAACAACTGGTATAGTGGTTGTTGGAAATGGGCCTACAAACACCTATGTAGATATTGCATAAAAACCAGATGTTTTCAGCAAGAATAGTTATTTTCCACAATAACAGAATGTATTTATAATTAATTTAATGTTAGCTTAATTGAAAGAAAATGTGCTTTTCTTTCAAAAATAAGGAAATTTCTAAGTGGCCCTAAAATTCTTAGTTGCTCTTTATACAGCGCAGCTGATACCTCACCAGACTGTCCCTGTGATCACTTTTCTATCCTGTAATCCATACCAATTACGTTAACTAAGGGGAAAAAATTGTCATGAGTGTGTGAAGAGGCAGTGAATTACAACCTTCTCCTCTCTCCTGTACTCCGGGCTGGAGCATCTTAATGTATATGGCGTGCAGTACACTAACGGGAGGAAAAGTAAGACCACATTCAATACACCCTGCTCAATACATTCTCTAGAGACCCTACACAAGGAGCTAGAGATGGCCACACAGAAATCAAGTTTCTCAAAATCCAGCTGTCCTGTCCACTTCATGAACTATATGTTGCACACTGCACTGCCATAGTTAAACAGTACAAGATGTCGATTTTGAAATTCACATAATCCTAATATCAAACTGTTTCCATACTGAAAGTATCAAAACAGTATAGAGGTTTGATGTATTGTGCACCCCTAATTTATACATAGAGCGAAAGAGAGAGTAAATATATTCATATACATGTACAGTGGGGAGAAAAAGTATTAAGTCGGCCACCAATTGTGCAAGTTCTCCCACTTAAAAAGATAAAAGAGGCCTATAATTGACATCATAGGTAGACCTCAACTATTAGGGACAAAATGAGATAACAAATCCAGAAAATCACATTGAGTGATTTTTCTTCTATTTAACTGTTTATTTATTATTAAAGTTTTAGACATTTTTCACATAGACATTAGGCTGTTATTTGTATATTATTAGGGAAAAAAGGACCAACACTGGCCAACAAGAAACAGATGACATTACATTGAATCTCTAGTCAGAAATAACAATGATAGGCCTTGCATCTACACATCAGCATAAAACGTATAGCTCATGTTTCCCATCATGTTAATGATAAAAATACTTACCACTCATCACTTTCTACTTATCAGCTACCCCACTCATCCTGACATTTTAAAGGATGTATTTGCAAATTATGGTGGGAAGAAAGTAGCAAAAGTTCATCTCAATACTTTATTATATGTCCTTTGTTGGCAATGACAGAGTTGAAACATTTTCTTTAAGTCTGCAGAAGGTTGGCACACACTTGCTGGTATGTTGGCCCATTCCTTCATGTAGATCTTCTCTAGAGCAGTGATGTTTTGGAGCTGTTGCTGGGCAACACATACTCACACCAAAGGTTTTCTATGGGGTAGAGATCTGGAAACTAGCTAGGGCACTCCAGGGCCATCAAATGCGTCTTACTCCTCGGTTGCCCTGGTGGTGTGCTTGGAATTATTGTCATGTTAAAAGACCCAGCCACGTTTCATCTTCAATGCACTTGCTGATGTAAGGAGGAAGCATCATGTTGTCACCCCCATTCTTCACAGTAGGTATGGTGTTCTTTAGATGCAACTCAGCATCTACTCTCCTCCAAACATGACAAGTTGTGTTTCTACCAAACAATTCTTCTTTGGTACTATCTGACCATAGGACAATACTCTTCTGAAACATCCAAATGTTCTCTAGAACATCTAGAACATTCTGGCACTGCAGAATCTGAGTTCCTGGCACCACAGTGTGTTACTGACAGTAGCCTTTGTTATCTTAGTCCCAGCTATCTGCAAGTCATTCACGAGGTCCCCCGTGTGGTTCTGGGATTTTTGCTAACAGTTCTTGTGATCATTTTGAACTCACGGGATGAGATATTGTATGGAGCCCGTGAGAGATTATAAGTGGTCTTGTATGTCTTCCATTTTCTATTTATTTCTCCCACAGTTTATTTCTTCACACCAAGCATGTGTTGTATGTAGAGTATAAACTTTTATGATTGCTTATGTATTTTTAAAAATTTTATTTAATATCATCAAAACCTTTTAACAACAAATAGGTTTATTCCCTAGGTTTTAAACAACTTTGAAGTGAATAAGTACACAAGGAAACTATGTGAACAGATATGCACAAATTTGTGCTTTTGTCTCTGTGTCCTGTGTAAATATTTAATAGACTTACTGTACATAATTAATAACAAAGTAGCAATTAAAAGTATGGGATTATGATATGTGCATTTACATCTGGGATTATTTAACGTGTGCCTAAGGCACATCAGGGAAATATAAATGGATTGGTATGAAGTAGGTTGCAAAATATGTACATAAAAATGTGCAATGCAATGCAATGTTTTTTTTCGTAATTATTGTAATTAATGAATTTAGGTCATGCCAAAGTCATTGCTTTAACTAAAGCTCAAATAAAATATTAAACTTGACATAAAAAAATCTAAAAATATGAGACATTAAAATTGTTAATCCAATAGAATAATAATCAAATATTTTATATCAAACTTACTTAATGTGTTAATTTAATTTGGGATTTGCATTACCCTACTAAATTTAAGGCCACACATTTCTTCTATTAAAGTAAATTAAATATACTGCCCATTTGTACCTGAAACTAATAGGAGTGCAATTTGGCATTTTTCACCAAAAACTATTTTCATTCTTGGTGCAGATAAGGGGATTAGGCCTATGTCTCCTGACTAACTTGTCCAAAATACTACTAAGATGATATGACCATTATTCTCATTCAGAATTAATAAGACCCCATGCACATAGATTTACATGGTGACTGTATGCTTGCTGCAAGTCGGCAGCTTGCGTATGGCCGCCAAAGACGTGCATTGTGCACAGTACGTTGCCGATATGTTGCGCCTGGATTGTGGTACTACTGCAGCATATGTTCATCTGCGTGAAGCCTAAATAGTATTGTATATATTTATACAACAACACAATAGATTTTTCTAATAACAGTTTATTCCCCTTTCTCCACTGAGAACACATGTACATTGATAAAGTATGCATTTTTATGGGGTAGTTGGCAGTGATAGCTGTTGGGCCAAACAAATTCAACTCACAGTTTTCTTAGGACCACGAAAAAACCTTTTTCCTAGATCTGTCTTTATCAGGTAAATAGATCTCACATAAAGGGAGTGGGCACATTCTAATTATACATATCTGGAGGGGTTTATGCACATGGGTCTTTCACAGCTTTTCAGTCTGTGGTTTCCTCATGCTAGTCCCAGCATAAACAAGGAACAAGATGTCACTCAATATGGGCCTGGTCGTCCATTGCTTTCAGCTTGGAAGATGCGTAATAAAAGGTCCCTTCCCATCCCATTTCCAGCCAGGGAATATCATCACTGACATCTGCTCCTTCTGCATCTCTGCTGGCAGTACCCTGGAACTTACACACAGACATAATGGAAAAGGATTGAGTCATGTAGAGAGGGTTCCGGTATATAGTTTATAGAAGACAATACAAGCTGTAACAGGCAATTAGATGTGGAGTCATTCTACCTAGGAGCCTAATGAGGAGTTGCAGGTACAACTGAATGACTGGGATAGTGGGAACACAAGGTAAGTAGCATCTCTGCACTTAATGTGCGATTCACTAAGATCGTGTGCCCGATATCATGAATGTGTCGCTTCCCCGCTCAGGTCCGACAGAGTTCACCATCTTTTTAGTGGTGCTTCTAAGTGCAAGTGCAAAGCCGGATAATAGGTGAAATAACCCCCAAACATGTATATAACTATTTCTCCCAAGTGTAGAATTGCCTCACATGTGCATATCAAATGTTGTTGACAGATATCCTTTAAATGTGTCAGGCTGCATTTGGAGAGTGGTACCAAAACATAGGGGAACACCAACAAGTGACACCATTTATGAAAATACACCCCTTGGAGAATTTACCAAGGTGTAAGTTCCATAAGGGTGTTTGATTCCTAAAAAGGAAAACAGTGAAGATTTTCCTATAAAAGTCACTTTTACCCCTGTTTTTATAGCCAAAAGGGATGAAAAAATTAATTAATCCCCAAAAATGTATAAAACTATTTCTCCCAAGTGTAGAGGTAGCCCACATGTGCATATAAAATGTTGTATGGGCACACAGTAGAGGAAAAGAGGGATGTTTGTCTTTTAGAAGCCAAATTTGACAGAAATCCTTTAAAGGTGTCAGGAAGCATTCTCATCCGGAGAATTTAGCATGGTGTAATATGTGGTGTGGTATAATATGTGGTGTAGTGTAATACACATGGTGAAATGAACATTGTGCACGTAATGGTGGTTTCCAAATATGACGTGCAATGGATGCTAAATATGGAAATTGCTATTTTTTCTGGAAAGTGCGGTGCCCATTATGTGACGCCCAGTTTGTGCCACTGTAAAATATCAGCTCTCTGATTACGTGAGAAAGACCCTACATGTGATCCTAAACATTAGCCAGAAAATACAAGAAGGCTCCGGAATGACAAAGCACTTGGAATATAAATAAATAATAATAATCAATAAATAAAGAACTTGGAGAATTATAAAGGATCTGCTGACAAATCCATAGGCTTGGAGGGGAAATAGAAAACCTAAATAAAAAAAAATAAGTGACCCTAGTTTGCAAACTACATTCCGCAATGAAATAATTGAGGGGTATTGTGATCAATTTGACCTAACAGTTTTTATTATAATTCCTTTTACCGAAATTAATTCACAACAAAGGTTGGACGTGAATGGTGAATGCATTATGTTTTCTAGGAGGTGGAATATATCTGGGGACCAACTATTTTATCACTGGAGTTCTCTTAGGTCTCGTAGTAGTATGTAGTGTCCTTCCTAACCCCACCTGGAACAGACTCTTTTCTGAGTCCTTCCTTTAGAAGCAGCGGAATTCACTGGGAAAATGCTGTCCTGGCTAAACAGGACATCTAATCCAGAGGTACTGGACCCTGTCCTTATTATCCAAATATTAGTTCCTTAATATCCGACTCTTGAAAATGGAGAAATGATACGGCATAACCTGTACATTGGAACAGCATGTAAGAGTTGTACAGCATCATGCGTACAATGTAAACGGCCAGCGTTTTTTTTCTTCGGTTTCTGACAGATCAAACCCACCCATATATTTATTGTAATCCAGGATGCCGTCTGGCTTAGCGGCTGCCGTGGTGGTACCTTGTGCAGGAGTGAGGGGGCTGGAGTTCCCAAGAATTGTGGTCAGAACAAGGACATAGCTTTTGTCCTTATACTTGATCAAAACCATGTTCTGATTGCTGAGCGCCTTGATGTCCCCCTTTACTAATAAGAGATCCAGGCCTCTGGTTTTTGCATACAGTGCCGCCACATGCTACAGAACCTCTGGAACTGAGGGATTTGAACAGTGGAATGCTGGGATTAAAGTTATCCACATACAAATGGTAGCGGGTGCACAGATTGGTCAATCAAAAACCTCTGGGAGATAGCATGAAGCCACCAGACATGGCCCCTTCCACTAATAATTGATGCTCTCATTCACCCAAGCGCTGTGACGAATATTGCTGCTATTGGCTAGTCTGGATCGGCCACCCAATATCGGCAAATATGGACAGAGCGAGGCAGCGAACCCCTCTGGACTGCGAGGCAAATCTATGGCCATCAGGAACAGCTGCCCTGCCCCTGCCCTGATCTCCGTGTGCACAGCCATAGTGATTGGTATTACTGACATCATAAGTAAAATTGCTGCTATTGCTTGTTCTGTATTGATTAGCTAATAGCTGCGATCATGAAGTGAGGGAGGAAGGCAAAAAAAAAACCCTCCGGTCCACGGGGCAGGATGGGTGGCTGTCAGGAACAGTCACCACCTTACCCCAATCACTGTGTCTGAACCATGTTGGCAAGTCACTTCCTGCTGCACTGTTCTATTACAGCGCATGTCGGGAATATATAATCTTTATTCTATGGATCACTGCGATTACGGTTTTAGTATCGCCATTTTTGAAGCTTTAGTATTAACTTTAGTATTAGCATAACTTTAGTATTTAGCATAACTTTAGTATTTTGTGGGTGACAGAGCTGGTTGTGGGCCTATTTTTTGCGTGACAAGTTGTTCTTTTCAGTGGTACCATTTTGGTGCTTGTAACTTTTTCTGATCACTTTTTACAACATTTTTTTTAACGCGACTTAAAAAAGAAGGTACATTTTTGGTACGTTTTTGGGGGTTTTTTTCACAGCATTCACCAAGTGGGTCCAATTGTGATTTAAGGCAATACCAAACACGTGGGTTTTTTAGTGATTTACTGTTTTTGTACTTTATTAGTTGTGTATAGGGTATTGTGGTGTTTTGGGGACTTTCACTTTCTTTTATTATTTAATTTCATAAAAAAAAACTTTTATTTATTGTTTTAACATTTTTTTCCCTGAAGAGAACGCAGACATACGGGGCTGCCAGCGGAGGATTGGATCCCCAAGGTAAACACACCGAGGGGGTATTTGATCCATGTCAAAAGCCCCATGGCCATGTTTGACTTACAGAAGGGTGCCAGTTGCATTTTATATTTTATTTATATATTTTAATTTTTTAAACTTTTTCTTTACTTTTTTTTACTGTATACAAACTTCTGCTTGAACCAGTGATGCTCTAATACACTGTTAATGCATGTGCAGACAGTATGCATTCAGGCCCAGAAGGGGTCTGACTGCCAGGGACATCGAGCAGCCCGGGCATCCCCTGAAGAGGGGCGGATCGCTGCTAAGCAGCACCAGGGATCCGATTCTTCGGGAGAACACCCTTACACTTCACAGTCATGCTTGACGATGGAGTGTAAGGGGTTAACACTCGTGATCGTAGAAAACTCTTATGCGATACGATTACGTCCATGTGTGCGTAAGGGGTTAAAGAAACATTGCAACAAGAGTTTTTTATGATTTTAGTACATTTTCTAAACTAATGGACTAACAAAGCAGCATAATATCCTCAAATTATAAAAACTATATATAATGTGAAGTAGCCAAATGTAGAAAATTATTGTTCTACTTTTACAAAGCACATATAATATCCCATACTTTGAAAATATGTTAATTACAAATGAGTACATTTTTAATGGAATATAATAAAAGCCAAGTTATAAAACTGTCAAACTATGTAATTATAACACTGTATTATCTTTTTGTATGCACTTACTTCAAAGTGAGCCATGATTCTTTTTTCTGATGAAGACAATTCTATAGAAAGTGTTCCTAATGCCAAATTCATGAATATTCTATCTGTTGTCACATATGAGTATTTGCATGCTTCTTAAGCACCATGGACAGCTCTTTTACATATTGGGGCTGTGCCTTTAGTTGTGTTCTTGGAGAAAATTAACCCAACTATAAGCATCCATATTCTGAATATGTTATTTGATATAGCAAATAAATGAAAGGGTGCATTGATAGTCAGCAGATGTTGCTGCAAATGTTTCTGCAACTTAACATCAGTCCAATTTATCTAAATTGGGTTGTTTCGGGAGCAAGCTCTTGGATTTCCTTTCAAATGAATGAGACAGTCACAGACTCCGCTAAAATGCCACTTTTAATGTGACATATTTATGCTCATACATTTGAATTATGTCATAGATCATTAGAAAAAAAATGTTGTGCCTGTGATTTATTATAAAAGTAACATTCATTTTCTGCTTACCATAAGGATGAACACAACATTTACTTTAAAAAAAAAAAAAAATAATCGTCATAATAGTCTAATAGTCTAAACGATATATATACATGGAAAAACATTTGATGCTGGGAATTAAAGTAGCACGGCGGGCATACGTCGGCGCCCACAAGAGAAGGAGCGCTGTTCACCCCACCCCTCTCCATAGTGATAAGTGGTGCATGGCGTCGTATAAGGGGAAAAGATAGGACATGTCCTATCTTTTTCCCAGCTACGGAACGGTACGCGTGCGGCACTGTACCGCTCACGCACGGCGCCATGCACCCATTGCTGTTAATGGGGGACTTATATATGTCAGCCGTACGGCCGTGTAAATGTAGACTTAGACAGTATACTATCATGGCACAGTTTGGAAAATTATTCAGCTGTAAACAACAGAATGAATGCAACACAAGTTACTTTAAGTCCTCATGAAGAAGGACACCTAAAAGTAAAGAGAAAACTACACTTTTCTTTCTCATCATGGACAGACAGATTTACATATATATTTTTATGCTCCTAGCTGATACTGAAGAGCATCTTAAGACAGACAGACAAGAAAAATTAAGAAAAAAAGAAGGCAATAACTAGGGTAGCAACAGTTGCAACAGAAGCTATAATAATGCTTACAATTAACAAATAAGAAAGACTGTACAGTATTAGCAAGAATATGGGTGGCAAAGCTACACTAAAGGTCTGTATCTAGTGGTTATAACATGGATGTTAACATTTTGTTATACCACAGCTTTTTCATATTTAAAGCTAAATTCTATTTAGTTAATATGTGTTCATGTTGTAGTAACAACTAAAACTTGAAGTAGAACTAAAACTTATGTATTATATAAAAAAGTAAATGTAAATCTATGCAATTCAAGTATAAATTATTCTTTTAAAGGAACAATACAATGAATATATAGTATTGGGAATACTATTAATATATCAATACTATATAATTATAGGTTTTGTATTAAAATGATTAAATTAGTGGTCTTGTAATTTAAAGTTGAAGCCAAGCAAACAGTAATTACAAAAAAAAAAAATTCTTTACAAAGCTATTGTTTACTTTATAAATCGAATACCTACTTTAATAAATTAAAGAAACAAATGTATAACCTACCTCCACCATTTTGATAGCAGATATATGGAAACCTCCACACATTTCCTAAGTCAACTGCAAATCCAATCACTGATAGTAGAAAGTCCATTTTTTTACTCCATTTATCCCTTGAATCCGTTTGAGAAATTGAACAGGGTAGAGTATTATTGTTGGGTGGAACTGCATCATGTTTGGGATGCTTTTCTGGAGGAGCTGTGGAGTTCTGCTCTGACATGCTGCCACTCTTGTGAACCAGACAGGATTTCAGCTGGATTGAGTGTAAGGGATAGGTTCTTAAGGCTGTTGACATGAAGGTGGGGGGAGAAGTAAAAGAGGAGTGTACAACACAAAGTGGATTCTCCACCTTCAAAGTGCCAGTTCCACAGTGTTGAGAGTTCATTGTAAATGAGGAGTGATATACTGTAGCCTTTTGACATCTACTTATTTGTTTTGTTTTTTAATAAACATTTTCCACCAAATGTTAATTTGCAAAATGTAGATGAACAGTATAATGCAGCAGACTATAAGTTAATAAATTGTCTTGTGAAAATATAAAATTAATCATAGCTGCTGCCAGATACAGTACATTACATGTACATGCCTAATTGCGTTACGTAGGCTTTGTCATAAGTCCCTTGGGACGTTTTATTATGTATACTGTTCAATAAGTTGTTCCTTCAGTATAAAAAGGTAGGGAATGATGATGATTAAATTATGAATTTGCAATAGGCAGAATGTGTTGGGACATCTATCGTTAAAGCTCAATTAAAGACATATTACAGTAGGTAGAAACTTGTTTGTTGCTGCTGGGTTTTCAAAGCAAGCATGTGGGATTTCACATTCCGTGCATCCCTACATAGCAGGGAACCTACCAAACTATATTGGCCCTAATTATAAAAACAGAATAAAAACAAATAAAATTGTACATTTTCAATATACAGACAGTCCCCGGGTTACATACAAGATAGGTTGTGTAGGTTTGTTCTTAAGTTGAGTTTGTATGTAAGTCAGAATCATTGTATCCTCAGTCAAAAATTTTTTGGTCTCTGTGACAATTGGATTTGAAAAATGTTGGATTGTCATAAGAACCAGCAGTAACAATAAATCTTAAATACAGACACCATTGGTAACTGTTATAGCTATTTATTGTATCCTAGGGCTAAAGTACAGTAAATTACCAAAATCCAGAGGTCCGTTTGTAACTAGGGGTCGTATGTAAGTCAGGTGTTCTTAAGTAGGGGACCGCCTGTACTGATATTAGAAACATTGTTGAAATTCTCTGAAAAAACAGAAATAATGCTTTTTATCAAAACATGCATTTCTCATTGATTTTACTATATTCTGTGAGTCTAAGACATTAATGATTTATTATACCCCCCTTCCCCCAGCCATATCTATTAAGATTTTAATTCAGAGACAACTTCTTTAACCTGTTAACGCTCAGCGCTGAGCGCGGTGACTTATCGGACGCTGAGCTGATGCTGGTTCAGCTCAAGATCTGAGCTGAACTGACACGGGGTGCACGGGGTGCCGGCTGTAACATATAGCACCCCAGTGAGCTCCAATCGCGGGTGCTAACCAGCGGGACCAGCGGGATCGCGGCATCTAACATGCCTTGGGGGGGGGGTCTTTCCTATGTTGCTATGGCATCCTGATCGGACCCCAGAGATGCCTGAAGGCAGTGCCTGAAAGATTCTAAATTTCACCTCCATTTTGATTTCATTACTATGAAGATACCTAGATACCTAAAAGCTGTTTCTGATAGCTTGAGGGGTTCAGATTTGAAAATGGGTTGGTTATATAGGGGTTGGTTATATAGGGGGTTATTGACGCTAAATATGTAAAATTTCATTCAAAACGGGATTTATCCCCAAAATAGTCAATTCTGAAAATACGGAAAATCGATGTTCAATTTGTAAGCCGCATGACATCAAAATAAATTATCCAGACATTTCAAAAATGCTGAAAATGTAAAGTAGACATATGGGAAATGTTATTTAACAACTTAAATCTATCTGACTGAAAACGTAATGATTTTGAATTTTCAAAAAAATCACCATTTCTTTCTTTTTTTTTGTAAATAAATGCAAAACTTATCAACTTTACCTTTAAAATGAAGTACAACATGTGGGTAAAAAACAAACTCAGAATCGCTTTGATAAGTAACAGTGTTCAAAAGTTATAACCATATAAAGCAACGCAAGTCAGAATCCAAAAATCAGGCTGAGCCTTAAGCTACAAAATGGCTGCGCCCTTAAGGAGTTAAAGGAAAACTACTAGTACCTGTAAGCCGAATTAAACTACACAAACTCACCTAACATCTTCTTTACCTTTATCTTCTTGATCCTGGCGCTTGTCTTCCTTAATCTTGACATGCTGGGATCACCTGAAAAAAAAGCAGGCCAGAGCAATAGAACGCGATGTCCGGTGCTCCAGTCTGTTTTTATAAGTCTTTTTTTTCAGGGGATCTCAGTGTGTCAAGATTAAAGAAGACAAGCGCCAGGATCAATATGAAGAGGATGTTAGGTGAGTATGTGTACTTTAATTTGGCTTATAGCTACTCATAGTTTTCCTTTAATTTATGTATGGTATTGTAGTCCAATAAGTCAAATACATTACATTACTACTTAGGCTACAGATTTTTGTGAAAGAAATGTACTGTAAAAAAAGAAAAGGAATTTGTAATAAATGGGAAGATAATTATCATAATAACACTAACACACTAACAATTTAAAATATCAGTTAAAATAAAATCTATTTCATGAGTAAAATCAAAACTACTTGCCCGAGGTCTCTAGTCAATCTTGGCAATGAAATTCTTGTTATGAGAATATTTTCTGTGTCAGTTTGAATAAATAAATATTTTTGTGGGCTCCTTTCCTTAAAGGAAAGTTTCCCTGAGGTGCTCATGCCGAGCAAGCAGGAATGAAAAGAGGGGATTTGATACTGATCTGTATGTTTCTAGGCACATCAGATCAGACCAGGCATTGATACGTTTGTAATACCTTTATTTATTCTACATTACATTTCCACAATCAGACGCGTTCAACCCAAAACACATTAACAGAGTAAATATAACGATTTGTAAATTGTAACTCCTGTAAATTGAGGAGTGTTTTTGTCCGAATTTGGCCTACCAAGCCACGAACACTGATGAGTAGGTAATTTAAAAAGAATTTTCATTGCGGGAAAACATACTGCTACCATAGCAGAACATTTTCTTTAACTGCATGTCAAAAGCACAACTGTCGCTGTATTTGGACGTTACAGTTACAATGGGTGATCCTACAGGCAGAGATGCTGTGTCTGATTTGATCACAGCAGGAATTGGTTATTGACAGACTGACAAGCTCCGGTTCTGGCAGTAAACACTGATAATCGGCCATTTAACCATTTATATTCCTATTAACACGGGTAGTGGCATACAAATGGTAAGGGGCTCCTTTACCATCAGCACCTCTGCATTGTGATTGTGGGGTGCTGATAGATGTCATGGCAGACGGGGTCCCATCATTAATCACGGCAGTTAAGGAGGTAAACACCATTTCAGTAACAGCAAAATCCATTGAAAGAAAAAATCCATTGAGAATTTAACTCTGATGTGTCGATTCTATGTAATGTTGTGGGAAAGGTGCAGGAAAAATCAAGACAAATTTAGTTACCAGTCATCAAAGGAGGGCATCAATCAGTCACATCAAGAATGCATCAATTACTTTTCCTGTCCCTACTTCTGTGGGGACACTTCTGTACCCAAATTCTGGCACAGCAATAAAGAACTGAAGGTATTGGCCGCACAGAGCTGGTCTTCACCTGAGATTTACTAACAAATAAAATAGCTTACTGTGCTTTTTTAACCCTTAATCTAAAATGAAAATCAGTCACAAATTGACGTATTGAAAGTAGTGTCAACGTGATTTAGTATAGTCTATGTAATATGCAAATAGTAATTACAGTAAAGTGTGATAAGATAAAATCTTAATTAATGCAATAAATGTGTCATTGAAGGGGACTTCTTTTCATTAATAATAACATCCTTCATAAAATAACATAATACTGCATATTTTCAGTTTGTTCTACAATTCCCCTTTTACCTGTTCCAGAAAGTTATCAATAGATAATTGAATGTTTTACTGCTGATTTTTTCAAACTGTACATAGAAAAACATGGGGTATGAAATAATTTCTAGGAGTAAGGGCTACTTTGATCCCTTGCAACTGAGTTCCTTCTCTGATTGCTTCTCATCCCCTGTCTATTTCCTATGCCCAATTTGGTTCTAAAGTAAATCTTGCCTTTCCTATTTTGCACAGTAGTAGTTTTTTTTTCTGTAAACAAAACTCCACTTTCTGATATATAGGATATATAGTATGTATGTATTAAGAAATCAATATGCATTATGCAGCTTTCTCCATCAGTTTTATAATGCAGCGACCAGAAAATAAAATGTTTTAATGCTGTACTAAAGGGGCGTAATAATTGCAGCCACAGGGTGGTGCAACTGTGACCGGGCCCGTAGGAAGAGTTGGGCCTGAGACTCTCAATGTATAATCCTGCGCATGCTCTGATACTCAGAGCCACTGGGCCCCGGGGAAAAATTCTCTATGGGCCCCCTCCCATTGTACCTAGAATAACGTGAAAGAAGTCTGCCCTATCATGGGCAGATTACTGGACTTTCCAAGGTAGCTATATCCACTATATGAGCCCAAGTGGCCATTATTTTGGCCAAGTTCCATCCTTTCTCCAAGTGCTTCCCTTCTCTTTGTCAAGTACCTCCTATTTTTTTTTTACACATGCCCACCCTTTTTTGCTAGATTTACCTTTTGAATAGTTTCCTCGTTTTTGCCAAGAGCCCTCTCCCTTGGTTTTGCAAATCTGCAGCGCAAAGGATGCGCAACGGAAGCTGAGCATCAACGCCAATGTTTTATGACCCCTTAAGCCTACTGCCCATGAGCAAGTCTGATTCGACTGACTCTCATCCTGTGCTTGTCTTGGTGTCAGGCTCAAATTGAAATTCTTTGTTCAGTTCCGGTCTCTGAGCGTTTAAGCCAGACATTCCAGCGAGTACAAGATTGGTCAACACAACTTGGTCGTATTGGACTCACTTGTGGCAAGAGGCCTAGCAAACACCACTAGCGGTGTTGAGAACATAGCCTATGCAACAAATGTTACTACATTACCACATTATAACACAACTTATATGTGTTATTCATTCATATACAGATATATTATATATACATACAGTATTATATAGGCACACATATGTATAATACAGGGATATACACATAAATATGTATAATATATACATATACGCACATATATGTATATATGGATGATGTCAAACTGACACTACTCCTTTCTGCATTATACATTTGTATCTATATATGTCTGAATTATGGATATCCTATATGTGTGTACGTCTGTTGTATACATACTGGGGCACATTTACTAAGGGCTCTGCGCCGCACTTTTGTCGGACTGTGCACATTCTTCTAGGCTAAAACGGCTTGCACAGATATTTAAGAAGTGTCTGCACCGCTTGCTGCGCTAGCCTCCATGCCACACAAATTAGGGGGTGTGCCATTGGTCGGTCCAGGACTTTTTTCAAGTTATTCTAGGTATAATGGGAGGGGGCCCCATAGGGAATTTTCCCCCAGGGCCGTGTGGACTCACTGACAACTCTGACTATAGTTAATTAAATAGTTTACAATCTATATTATTATTCATGTTTTAACAAAGTGGTGGTTTTGTCTTTACAGGATGACTTAAAATGTTTGAAAATCTACAAATGTTTGAAATACTGTGTTTTATTACAAAACCCCACCAAAACAGACATAACCAAAACCGTCCACAGACATATAGATATCATGGAGGGAGTAAAAGCTCTGCCAATTTTTGTGTCACTTACACTGGACATTGTATAACAGTAATTCGCACCGTAAAAGACTTTGAACATTTTTAAGATTTGCCATTTTAGTGCTGTAGGGTATAAATTGCTTAAATAACAGGAAATATATATACAGGATCTTTCATGCTGCTGAAGTTGCTTCTCTAGTCAGATTTTAATTGAAACACATTGCAGGTTGGGGAATTATCATCAAACAACATGCCCATTATAATTACAAACATGAAGCAAAGCAGCAAACACAGCACTATGCACTCAAAGTTATTTGATTATTTTCAGCATCATCAAATGTAAAAGAACCACTTATGGCACCTATAGCTCCAAACATTCGAAAGCAAACTACATTCCAACATGTTCTTAGAAGAATTACCAGCGCTTCAGGAGACTGTTATCCATAAACTTCTTTCTTTATTATGTTCCAATAAAAGCATATTTCATGGCAATGTGTATAGATATACATGACACGGCATCTTAGGAGAACGACCTACGCGCTTCACTTATGCAAGCTTAATTTTTTCAGTACCTATTTACTCTACACCTGTGCTCACTATCACAGTTTTTGCTTTATTATCTTATTTTATTTCAAGCAAATCTTTCTTTTGAAACTGCTTGCCAACAGTTGTTTGCAGAAAATGTTTGACTCTAACAGTATAGCGTCATAATAATGTAGGATCATGAGTCCGTGGGGTTTTTTGATCCGAGCTCTGGGGGTGAATCGACCAGAAGGTAAGCTGAACTTTGAACTTTTTTGCTTGTATTTTATATTCCTACATATATATGAAGACGTAACTTATACAAATGCAGTGTGCCAGGGTGTGGAAGAGGGATATAAGAGATGATGTTGCTTGTAGGTGTTTAAGCCTCTCTCTACTGGCTGTATAGCGCTGAGCTCTAGACAACAAGCTGTAGGGAGAAAGTGGTGGTGTCACCTTGTGGTGCACCAAGATGGCCCTTGATGATGCTGAGGTGCAGATGGACCAGACAACGGGGAGACAAAAAAGAAGGTGTGTAGCAATTGCTCTTTTAGGATAACTTAAAGACACTTGTACAGTACAGTTGTATATAGTTCTTAACACTGGAGGAGTTACTGTCCATTTTATTTCTACAAATGGGATGCTGGTGGGCACTATGATCCTGCCTCTACTATTGGTGCTAGAGACTTTTTCCTCCCTGTAAGCTACATGTACTGTATATAGGCCAAGCCAAAAGCTACCACTTGTGGAGCTAGCACTTCCTGCTCATTGCACAAGTGCTGAGGGAACAGGGGGAGTGTGAGACAGTGTAGCAGACTGTAATGCCAGATTGCAAAGGGGGTAGGGTAGCCCTTCTGGCTCATTAGCATAATTTTAAACGTTTATTTTAAAAGGAAAAATGCCATGGATAACAAATATAAGAAGATTACCTTGGTTATGGTGCCTAAATCTATGAGTAACCCTGGTTTATCATGATGGATTTTGATTGTAGATTTATTTAATATTCTTTAGGTAAAACAAAAAGTATTATGACACTATACTGTTAGAGTCAAACATTTTCTGCAAACAACTGTTGGCAAGCAGAAAGAAAGAAAGAAAGATTTGCTTGAAATAAAATAAAATAATAAAGCAAAAACTGTGACACCTTACATATTTTATTACAAGGCCTTAAAATGTGTTTCCCTATTCAGGTTTTTTTCATACAGTTTTGAAGCTAAGTCCAGTTTTGAAACTTATGCATAAGACGGGCTCTGCTGCTGGACACATCCCCCACTACAAGGTTAGTTACAACTGCCTGGTGCTGCAACATTCTTCTAAGCCTCTACCCCACAAATGCACATACACTGCTCTCTGTCTGCAGTCAAGCTCCCTTGCCCCCTCCTCCTCTAGTTCCCATAGTGAGCACAGGTGCAGAGTAAATAGGTACTGAAAAGAAGAAGAATAGAGAACAAATTCTAGACATATAAACAGATAGGAAGACCATGTTTGCCTACTGCTCCAGTAATAAGGGCAGATAAGGGACCCAAGTTCTAGTTATCGATGGTAGACCCACTCACCTACCTATCTAAAAATTGGCATTTAGGTGCAAGATACATAAACCAAATGGTATTGAAAGTACATTTATAGACACCTTGTTGGTGAACTGCATTGGATTGCAAAAGAATTAATACCCCTTGAACTTTTACTCCATTTTAAAGGAAATCTACCATGGGGAATCTGCTTTCTGAGAGATTTCACATGGTATATTCCCAGTCCGGGCAGCAGCCCGTTTTTCACTAATTCAGGGATACAGCTGCTGCAGCCTGTCTCCGGCAAAGTTTGAGCTCTCCGTCAATGCGCCTGTTGCTTGGAAGCTATGCGCATACCCAGTAGCTCCCCTTCGACTGCATTCGGCATGCCAGCAGTGAGCTACTGCACTTGCGCAGGGCTCAAATGATGCTGGAGACAGGCTAGAACGGGTAAAGGCTGGTCACTAGTGGCTACTGGGGGTACGGAGTAGCCTTTGCCCCTGGAGATGTCTTAGGCTACTTCTCTACCCCAGTAGCCTTAGAAATCAATTTGCTTATTGAAGCATTAAACTTTATTCCTACATCCCTGAATTTGTGAAAAACGCAATGCAGCTGCTGTCTGGAAGGGGTAATCCCTATAGTAAATTTCCTTTAAATGTCAGACACAATTTTAAATGTATTTTATTGATATTATATGTCATTAAATACATACAGTATCAAGTATTTTTGTAGTATAAAGTAAATTTAATACATCATTCAACTGGTACTCTACCAAGACATGGCCATCCACCTTAAAAGCCGATACAGGGAGAGCACCAACTAGAGATGCAAAATTTTATTAAATTTTACTGAATAAAGACTAATTTGGAGAAAATCTTGTTCATTTTAGCAACATCTACTCAAAAGCATAAGTTTTATTTTTCAGCTGACTAATCTGGTTAAGGGCTTATTTTTTGCAAAAAGAGTTGTTCTTTTTAGTGGTATTATTTTAGGTTGTGCAACATTTTTTAAATCACTTTTTAGAGCACTTTTTAACGATATAAATTAATATTTAAACATATTTGGGGTTTTTTTCCCCCAGGGTTTAGCGTGGGGGCCCAGTAACTTTTGTTTCTGTTTTATTATACAGATTGTTATGGACACGACAATACCAAATATGTGGGGGTTTTTTTGTATATGTGTTTTTTATACTTTATTAAGTTTTTGTATAGGAAAATGACATTTTAGGGGCTTATATTTTTATTTATTTATTTTTTATTCTAATGTTTAACTTTACTTTTTTATTTTATCTATTTTTATCTTATACAAACTTGAACTGCTCTAATTGCTGGTTCAAGTCCAATACACTTCTTTACAATACCAATGCATTGGTGAGCAGTGTAAACAATGTAAAATGCGTCTGGCATGCAGACGCATGCGCAGACAGTTTAAATTTATATTCAGACCCGAAAGGGGCCTGACTGCAAAAAGAGATCGGCAGACCTCGGGGCTGCCCAGAAGAGGATCAGATCACCTGGTAAGGGCACGGGGGAACCGATTTCACAGGGAGAAGACCTTAACGCAGTCATGCTTGACCGTGTCGTGTAAGGGGCTAGCCGGCTCCGTTTGTGAGGCGGTGCCAGAAGTGGGACCTAATAGAATGTCCCTTTGTGGGAAGTATCTTCCCGCAGGGATGTGCTATTACATCTAGGTGCGCGTAGGGGTTGACTTAGTGTCATGTTGGAAAATGCATTTCAGGCTATTTTCTTAGACTGTATAACTCAAAACCTTATGCCATTTATACTATAGTTGTCTGGGTAAAAATTTGATATGGAGTTTTTTCTTTCACAGTGTCAGAACCCTCTTAATGGAGTGTTCTAAGCTTGTTAACCTCACCAAGGGCTTCTCTGCTACAGCTGTAAATTGACTGCTGTCCTGAGATTAATTCCCTTGGCTAAGCTGGGTATGTTTTGAGGAGAACTAGGTGGTTTCATTTTGCTTCTGAGCTGCAGGTTTCTGGTGTGGGTGACAGATGCAGGGTCTAGCCAGTCAGCTGCTAGGGAGGTATTCAGAAACTAGATAAATCGCTTATCCCCTGTATACTCAGGGCTGGTTGTACTTTCTCCTGTGAATTGCAGTACTTCTGTCTGTGTTTTACTGGACTTGAAACCCTAAACCTGTACCTGAGCATGTATCCAGCCTGCACTGGCACCTGTACCTGAGCCTTTATCAGCCTGATCAGGAACCCCAAATCTGCACCCGAGAAACCTGTCCGATCTGGAACCCTGACCCCAGCCTGGTCTGGAATCCCAAACCTGTGCCTAAGCCTGAATCATGTTTGATCTGGAACTCCAACCGCATTTGGAACCCATTCAGAGCCTCGACCCTGATCCGGAGCATGTACCTAGATTTTGTGCCCGTTCCTTGTTTCTCTAGTATCTGTATATTTATCTGTCTCTCTGTTTGTCATTTGTTTCAGTTCCTTGCCACACACTCAGAGTAGGGATAGTTTTCTGGTTGTCTTCTGTAACTAGCACAGCCTTGGTAATTGGGTAGGGAATTTGGGTTTTGCTTGATTTTAGTTTTTCCTCCATAACTGAGAGTGTCATGTTGGAAAATGCATCCAAGGCTAGTTTCTTAGACTGTATACTGCACAGCTTAATGCCACTCTGTATGAATATACCCCAGTGGGTTCTTGATTTAAATTTAATTTTTTTAAGTGTCTTTAAGCATAACTGATTACAAAAATTAAGCTAGCCATGAAATCATAATTAGGAAAAATAAATACCCCCTCTGAACTTTCTTTCAACCAGATCAATTCTTCTCCAAGGCAGTTCACCTCTCTTATTCATTCACCAACATATGAAAAATAAGAACTGACAAAAACTGGAAGACCATCGTTGTAAGAAATGGAAGACCTGTCCATCCAATGTTACTTTGCTTTGAGCCATAAAGCTAGATTGACAAGAATGAAAATTGTATAATGCTTACTAAAATGAAACAAATACACTGAAGTAACAACCACAATTTAAATTTGAACCTGGTTTGATTTAAAAAAAAAATTCTTATAAGACAAAATGTTGTGTATAATAAACACAATGGGGGAGATTTTTTAATCTCTACACAACAAAATTATGTCATAATTTGCACTAAAACTGTCCGCACCACATTTATTAAGGGTTTCAGACAGTTTTCTGCACTCCTACTTCTACAAAAGGGGCGTGGCATTGCTCCAAAAAATCCATGCAACAAAAAAAATGCTGACACAACAGATTTTTTTAGTTTTCTGCTCTAAAATAAACTAACTAATAGGAGGTGCAGAGTACGACTAGACAGTCTTAATCTATGACAGATTTATCATCCAACATCAGACTCTTAAATAAATCTTGTGCAGCAGAGGACTGTCTAGTTTAACTTTACAAAGCTTTACACAAATCTGTCACCATATCTTTGTAGGTAGGTTTTTTAGAGAAGTACATGCATTGATGTAGTAAAGGTTTTGCTATTCTACGATGACAATGACATTGAACTGAATAACAAAAATTATTTCTGCCTAGAGGGAAGGCTCACTAACACATGGATTCATACAGGTGATAATATGAGTTTGGTATGAGCCATTTAAATTACTATGAAGTTATTGCCACTGAAAACTGCAGACTGCAAGGCAAATCAACCTACAGACCAAATGTTGGCCACCAACAATTACACATTAATAGCCTATTCCTTAGGATAGGGACTCAATAACATTTTGGGGACCACCCTTTTTGACAATGCAGATTGTTATTTTAATCAGAATCTACTTAAATGTTATAGACACCATACAAAGGAAATCAAAAACACATATGGTATGAAGTGTCACAATTTACAAGTAAGCAGGACACTGTATAAAGAGAGCAGCAAGAACTAAGGCTACAGGGAACGGGAAACTGCCCCTTACTCGAAGGCTAATCTAGTTTCTGCCTCAGGGTGATGGTCAACTTACCCGGGCTAGCTCCGGACCCGATGTATTCCTACAGAACAGATAAGCTGCAGATACAACAGCAGCTAGCAAATACTGAATGGCAAAACCAGAATTAAAGGGAGCCCGGCCACTCCTGATAGGATGGTACAAAAAGACCCGTGCAATTCAGCATACACATTTTTTGTTTTAAAGTAACTAAGAATAGAGGTTATATTTTAACATCTTTCTGTGTAATCTAAGTCTCAGTAGGTGGTGCACACCATGCACACCCCATATAGATTAACACTTTGTGATCCTATAAAATGAGAAAAGACCTGGCATATCTGCCCCTCTCCAGCTCTAGCCTAGGGTCTGTACAGAGTATTCCCATCTCAGCTTCTTCCTCTAATCAATCAGGCAAGCTGGCAGCTGCTTTCCTAACTACAGGACACTAGATATGGTGACTGTTCTCTCCATATACCTTCTCCCGGAGGGAGAATTAGAGAAATTTAGCAAAAACAATGAAAAAACTATTTACTATAAACTTTCTTTGAGTTCCCATAGTATAGTATGGCAATGACACAGTTTAGAAAGAGTTAAACAAATTTCCTGACATTAGGCAAGCTAGCTTAGAACCGTAATTGAAACTACACTGAATCAGCATCTTTTTTTGCTCTTACCTGTGGTGAACAATTGTAATGGTCCGCTCAGCACGGCAGTACAAACCTCATATATGAGTATATGAAATTTTTCAATATACTTTCTGTACTGAATCTTCACCGTTTTCTAGATCTCTGCTCTGCTGACATTCTATAGGAAGCTTAACCTCTTTGTGTCTAAGCCATTTTAGGGTTGTTTCATTATAGGAGGTTATAACTTTGTAACGCTTTAACATATCCAGGGGATTTTGAGATTGTTTTCTCGTCACACATTGTACTTCAAAGTAATAAAAAAATTTTGATTATATCTTTTGTGTTAAAAAAAATGGAAATTTGGTAAACATTTCCAAAAATTATTCATTTTTCAAAGTTCAAAATTTTCTGTTTTTCAGGCAGATAGTCATAGCACTTTATAATTAACATTTCCCAAATGTCTGCTTTATATCAGCATGGCTTTTTATGCATCCTCTCTCTTTCGTAGGTTGTTAGGAGGTTCAGAATTGTGGGTTCAATTTTTCTTGGTGGTGATTAAAAAAATCATTCACTCTTGTTTATGGTTTTTAGCATTTTTTTTTCCCCGGACGTTCACCGTGCCATAAAAATAATGTGTCATCTTTATTCTATGGGTCATCACGATTACGGCCATACCCCATTTATAAAGCTTGTTAATTTTTTTGTTTTGCAAAATATAGAACCCATTTTGTGAGAAATGTGCTTGTTTTTGCATTGCCATGTAACCATGGGCATAACGTTTTTATTTTTTGGTTTACAGAGCTGTTTTAGAGCTTATTTTTTGCGGGACAAGCTATACTTTTTCTTGGTATCATGTCGGGGTAAATGTTACTTTTTGATCACTTTTTATGAGGTCAGATGTGAAAATTTCATAATTTTTGTGAGGTTTGTGTTTGTTTTACGGCATAGGTTTGTGTTTGTTCAGTGACAATTTTATTTTATTGTATGGGTTGTTACGGATGTTGTGTTTTTTTGTGATTTTCACTTTTTATGTTTTATTGAATTTTTGCATGGGATGGGACTTCAGGGGACTTTTATTCTTTTTTAATAATTTTTTTTTTATTGCACTTTTTTTAAAAACTTTTTTTTACTGATTCATTTTGTCCCAGGGTGGGACATGAACAAGTGATCATTTGATCACTTGTTCATTGTAATCTGCAATACTAATGTATTGCCGTATATTACATAGTCATCCTATGAATTCTGCATAGGATGACAGCTGCACTGTTAGTTAGTGCTGTAAGCATGATCCAAACAGGCTGCTAGTGAAGGCCACCCTGGGCTCCTTATCGGACCTCAGGTTTCCCAAGGCAACGATCGGCACCTCCGTGCCCGATCGCCACACCGATGGACTATAGACGCCATGGTCACTATGACCGTGGCGTCTTTAGGATTAAACAGGCGGGATCCCGATCCCGGCTGTTACTGCGGGATCCCGGCTACCGTGTACCGCCGGGATCCCACGGTGATCGCAGGGGCTCAGCTTCTGAGCCCGGGTGATCGTCATGACGTAATTCTACGTCACGGTGCGAGAACGACCCACATCCTATGACGTAGAATCACATCAAGCTGCGGGAAGGGGTTAATTGTTTTTTCTTATCAACAAAAAAAACTGTTCATGTGATGTCACACAAGTGCACATCCTGAGTATTACAGAGAGTAATCAGAGCCGTGTGATACTAACGAGCCGTGCACCTCGGTGGCGCCATATGACCATGGCCATTACCATTTCTATCAATTGTAAGTAAACATAGAAGCTTTCTAGAAAATGACAGCAAGCAATTTAGAAAACAGTGAATATTCAATACAGAAAGTATATTGTTATTTCCTAAGGGGTTGTGGTAGCCGTTAGCCTAACTCGATTTTGCTCACATATATGAGCATATTGTATCTTTTCTAGCACAGTGGTAAGCTGCCATCTAGTGGGCTTTTTTAGTCAGAGTATTCCATTCAAAGCAGTTGCAACTCACTTTTTGTTCCTCATATACATTACTAAATATTTTATTTTTATACAGCACTTTCTGTTCATGGCTTTCTCAACCCTTCTTTGTAGGTTCTATTTTATTTGGATGACCCACCCACAGATTGTTTGATGATTAAAGATATTCTTTATAGGTTTAACAAGATAATATGGCCTGTAAAAGTGTGTATATAGATTAAACTGACCTTCCTGCTATTTCACCAGTAGTAGCAAAAGATCTGGATAACTCTTTCTCTGCAAATAGGCTGACATACCATTCCTCCTTTCCTACTCTTATGCCTGTTCTTTGAATAAATAGAGGTAAAGCTAAGTTGAACTGTTTCATGGACAGTGGGCATCCCTTTCTCATTGGGAACATCTCCATCAAATTCCCTTGTGTCAGGAACCTGGCTGCTCACTGACTGCATCTGACTTAGGTTCAGGAAGGGGAACTGCCGGGTCTCACTGGACCGTGCTCTGACAGCTCCCCGTCCTCCAAGAACCTGAGTGATATAGCTGCCACCACTTGTCATATATAGGCTGACAAGACACCTAAGATATATTATGCACCAATACTAGGCTACACTTACAATGTAAGGTCAATGTAGGTAAGCAATCAATGTAGGTAAGGTCTCCTCAGCGTTATGGAATCGTTAAAACATAAGAAGGCTCTTATTAAATGGACATTTAATATCAAAAGTACAGTGCTTACAATTAAAAAGGCTTATTATACAAAAAGGGGGAAACATTAAACAGAAATAAACATACAATGCAAAAAATAACAGTTTTGTAAAATAATAAGTTATAAAGAAAACAGAACTTAATACACTACGTGACGTTATAAGTCTAGTATCTGGGGAAGCAGAAAGGTCTGATCAAACTGTCCACCTGGGACGCCCGAAGAATGACAATTTTTAGATGGAGACTTTCATCTAAATAGATTCTAAGATTCCCTGAACAGCCCCCCTGCTTGTGATGACACCAGGAGGCCTGGCATAGGATGATTGCCTTTTATTACTATGAGGTGTAAACAAACCTGTCTCAGAATCTTTCTTGGCTGATATCTTGCCCTGTGGGCATCCTATACACTTGGTTATAATTCCACCTTTTTCCTCATAATGCCCTGCACGCATACATACTATGCATGATGAGTTTAGTGGTAATAGTTTAGGGGTTATGTAATTGCTACCTGTTGTAGTGAAGCCACCTCTTCTCCGTTGACATATTTACTGCAGAAGTCTACCTGTAATTATATGGTGACATTGGTGAAACTGAAATATGGATTGTGACACATACTCCTTTGATGTATAAATCCAGATACAAATCCAAGTATACCTTTGACCTTTAGTGAGTAGGCCATAAACTATGGTTGAACTAGTGAAAAGATGTAGAAGGACTAGCTCCATTAATTTTATGAGGGGGTCTGGGTGATGACTGCTTGTGCTATATTGCAATAGCCTGGGCCTGTGTTTAATAACAGACAAATTTTATAGTCTATCTCATGATTTAGATCTTATCACCACACCTTGTATTACAGTCTCATTTTGTGACCGAAAATTGCTCTTTAATATTAGAACCTTCATATCCAGGGTTTTATTGTTCTTGTGACCCTTGTATTATAATACCCTTGATATGAAGGTTCTAATATTAATGAGCAATTTACGGTCACAAAATGAGAGACAAATTTGGGAATACAAGTTTATTACCCTCATTGACACCCTCCACACAGGACTCAATCAAAGGTATTCATGACTCACTACAACCTCTAAGAGATGTTATCTTGAGATAATGGTTCATCAGAGACTCCAGAGTCTTTAACTTAGAGACAATAAACCATCACACTGCCCAAGTCATCTAATTAACTCCTTATTGACGCAGACCTTTTTTAATGCTCAGTTTTAATGCTTGAGTTAATGCTCAGACCTTTTTTTAAAAAATTTGACCAGTGTCTCTTCCTGTTGTAATAACTTTTCAACACTATCCTTATGATTTTGAGATAGTTTTTTTGAGATTGTAATTTATGTTAGTATTATCATTTCGGTAATCAGTTTCTTTTTGGGGGGGTAAAAATTCAATAATTTTGGAAAAATTTGAAAAAAAGACAATTTTCAAAGTTTCAAATGTTCTACTTTCTAGACAAAAAGTCATACCATAATTTTTTTTTTGTAGAAACCTTTTGCTATTGGTCTGTTTTTATTTCCATAATTTGTTTTAAATTTACATTTTTTACGGATCTGAGAAGGTTTCAAGTTTTAATAGCAACTTCTCAGATTTCCAAGAGATTTGAAAAATGCTAAATTTTTAGTGACCAATTCAGTTTGGAAGTGCCCTACAAAGGCTTATGTACTACATACCCCCGCAAGAAACACCATTTTATGAACCTAACATCTCAAACTATTCAAATCAGCATTTGAGAAGTCTGGAAAAACCCTTTAAATCTTTCTTTGGAAGCAAACAAAAATGGACTGGAAATTTTGAAATTTCAATTTTTTTATAAGATTATTTTCATTTAGCCCTAAAATGGATACATTCAGAAGGAATTTGAGGTAAATACACATCCCAGAATTTTTGCCCTGCTTCTTCTGAGTACAGCAATACCAAACATGTGGATGTCAGCTGCTCTTTAGTCGCACAGCGATGTCCAGAACAAAGTATGTACCATTGGGTTTTTGGAAGACCAATTTGGCTGCACATGTTTTGTGGTGCCACAGTGTACTTGAAGAGCCCCTAAAGCAGTGATGGCGAACCTTTTAGAGCCGGAGTGCCAAACTTCAACCAAAAGCCATGTATTTATTGCAAAGTGCCAGCACAGCAATTTAAGCAGTAATTTATTTCTCCTTGTTGTTTGACAATTTTCCATCCTTCAGCCTCCTAAAGACACCAATGCAGTTGAAAGGAGGAGGGCAAATTCATGTATCATTGTAGGAAGATTCTATAGGAAGATTCTTTGAGTTCTGTCTGGTGAACTTCATTCTGGGGTGATGACCTGGGTGCCCACAGAGAGGGCTCCGAGTGCCGCCTCTGGCACCAGTGCCATAGGTTCACCACCACTGCCCTAAAGTAACAGTACAATAGAAAACTCCCAAAGATGTCACCATTTGGGAAACTAGACCCCTCAAAGAATTTATCTGGGATTGTTGGTGAGCCCCAACATCCCCAACATGTTGGCCAAAATCTAATGCAAAGTAAATGGTGCAGAGTAAAAAATGCATTTTTATCTCAAAAATTTCATTTTAGTGCCTAATATTTTGTGTCTCACCCATGACACTTTGGACAAACACCCCATAAATCATTCTGCGCGTCCTCCTGAGTACGGCAATACCACACATGTGCCAATAATTGACAGGCTGGGCAAACAGCAGGGCAGAGAGGGAGCAAATTTTGCTTTTGCAGCTCCATTTTCACACGTTTGGATTTAGAGGGCCATGTCATGTTCGCAGGGCCCATGAGGCACCAGTGCAATAGAAACCCCTGAGAAATTATACCATTTTGGAAACTAGACCGCTCAATTAATTTATCTGGGGTTGGGGGGGGGAGCATTTTAACCCCCAACATGCTGGCCAAAATCTAATGCAAAGTAAATGGTGCAGAGTCAAAAATGCGTTTTTATCTCAAAACTGTCATTTTAGTGCCCAATATATTGTGTCCCACCCATGACACTTTAGACAAACACCGCAACAATCATTCTGTGGGTTTTTCCCGAGTACGGCAATACCACGCATGTGCCAATAATTGACAGGCTGGGGACACGGCAGGGCTGAGAAGGGAAGGAGTGAAATTTAGCTTTTGCAGCTCCGCTTTCACATGTTTGGATTTGGAGTGTGATGTCACTTTTGCAGGGTTCGTGAGGTACCCGTGCAAATTATACCATTTTGGAAACTACACCCCTCAAAGAATTTATATGGGGGGTATGGTGAGCATTTTAAACCCCAACATGCTGGTCAAAATCTAATGCAAAATAAATGGTGCAGAGCAAAAATTGTGTTTTTATAAAAAAAATATAATTTTAGTGCCTAATATATTGTGCCCAACTCATGTTACATTAGACAAACACCCCCAAAATCATTCTGTGGGTTGTCCCGGTACGGATTGAGGGTGCACCCTTGCCTGCTGCCGCGGTCCCCGCTCCCCCAGCCCACACTTACCTTTCCTGGCTCCGTCCTGCACTCTGGCTCCCAGTGTGTAGGCCGCATGCTTCTTCCCTACAGTCGTACGCTCCCGCCACTAGGGGGGGGGGTGCGAGCGGACTTCTACCAGCCTTAAAGGGCCAGTGTAAGCCTTATTGGCTCTGGCATTCCTGGCTCGGTTATATAGCCTGGCAACTCCCAGCATCCCCTGGCAGATCTTCAGGTCATTCTACTGGAGAGAAAGCCTTCCTGAGTGTTTCCAGACGCCTCTGTGTTTCCATGTTCCTATGGTGATTCCCATGTTCCGTGTTGTTCTTGTGTTCCTGTTGTCCTGTGGCTGTTCTGTTGTCCTGTGGCCGTCCTGGTGTCCTGTGGCGGTCCTGCCTGCCATCCCTAGGTTTTGTCTGCCTTCCCGTGGTGCCCATGTCCCTACCTTGGCTGCCGCCGCGGGCCTAGTCGCACCTGTGGAGCGGCCTGGTGACTCCCTGCCGCTGCAAAACCATCCCGCTTTGCGGTGGGCTCTGGCGAAGACCAGGAGTTCACTTAGACTCCGCTCCCTGGTTGCGGCTAAGGTTGTTATCCGCCGCGGTGGTCCAGGGAGTCCACTGTCTATTCCCCTGAGACTGTGACAATACCACACATGTGCCAAAAATTGACAGGCTGGGGACACGGCTGAGAAGGGAAGGAGCTAAATTTTGCTTTTATAGCAACCTTGTCACTGGACTCGTGTTGTGGTGCCCCTGAGGTACCAGTACAATATAAAGCCCCCTGCTCTTCCACAGAACGCCTACTCCTCCACAGAACGCCTACTCCTCCACAGAACGCCTGCTCCTCCACAGAACGCCTGCTCCTCCACAGAACGCCTGCTCCTCCACAGAACGCCTACTCCTCCACAGTCTGTATTGACTGGCCAATGGTGACGATCAACGTCACAGGACCAATCAGATTGGTCCTGTAATGCCATCAAAGGTATGTCGCCTGTCGATGCCGACACCTCCCACCAAGGTGTCACCCTGTCTCGTGACAGGGTGACGTCCAAAATGCAAGTAGCGCTCGCATCCAATATATCGGACGTTGAGTGTTAACAGGGTTTTTTTTTTTCTTTTACAAGTTTTCCCCTGTAACTTAGGAATCTATAAGAACCTCAGTTACAGGGGAAATGCCCACCTGTTGCTGGGGACAGGTGATCAAAACTGTACTGGGTCTACTTAGACCCAGCAGCTCTGATTAACCCCTTTAGACCCTGTGGTCACGTCTACGGAACCGGCGGCAGCGCTAGCTCAGCTCCATCGCGCTCATGCAGAGAAGGATGAAGTAGTAACGAATCGCATCTCCCTTCTCCCTAGGGTCTCTGGGTGTCTCTGACTGGGTCCTGCTCCCGTGATTAGCACGGGAGCAGCAGAAAACTGCGGGCAGTCAGAGAGGAGTTAAGGACCTGTTGTCCGAACTTTGTAATTGTTATTGTCCTTTTGTTTAAATTTTGTTTGCATGTTCTCTGTCCATGGTGTATAAGATCTGTGTCACTTTAGAAAGACTGTTATACCATGCCTGATGAAGGGACCTAAGATGTCCCGAAAACTTGCTTGTAACATCTTATATTTCAGTTAGCCATTAAAAGGTATCACAATCTCAGGAAGGTGACTTTATTTGACCTATCAAAAGCAACAGGAATTTATTCAACTGGCTAACATGGTACAAAACTTTTCTTGTGAGTACATTGTTTGTAACAGCTTTATACCCGTGATCGGAGCTCACTGTGACTGGGGGTGTTACGAGGAGGGGTCTGCTGTTAATTACAGCCGACACCCCCTGGGTCCCGAAACCGGCTGTGCTCCAGGATCTGGCATTAGCTCAGTGCCTTATATATCCGTAACTGACTGTTAAGTATGAATGCACAGGAATAGATATGTCCATTGCTAAATGCCAAGGAGTTAATAAGAGAATGGTTTCCTGTCAAGAGAGTATATTTATTACTCATCATATAGTTACACACTTGGCATCTGTGCTAACTTCCGACATGCTTTTTTAGAAATTTGTGGAATATCCATCATGACATGGATTTTTCTCATTAGAATTTTTTTTTATTATCTCATTATCTCTCTCTTTTTATTTGCAGAGTTTAATTTGTCCAAGTCAAATGGACCAACATCTGGCATATCACAGGCACACAGAGTTACCTCTTGCAAGACAAAGGGAGAGTGCAGAGTGATGTCAGCCACTAGATTCCATATACACAATAAAGAAGGCAAAGCTACCACTTTAATTCATAGGGTGTATAAAATAACATACTTTATTGAGAATTACATAAAATTCATAAAAGTGTACAAATTGTTATAGAAGGTCCTCCAACACATCATGCATGCTGCCTAGGCCACATAAAAATGCATCTATTTAAAATATAAACAAAAAAGGGACTGCAGTCCCAAACAATGTTACTGTATTATAAGAGTTACAGACTCTAATTCTGTCATTATTCACCTCAACAGAAACAAACAGGTTTCAGGTCAGAAAACACGATAGTCAAATTACCTAAATAGAGCGCCAAGGATAGCATACCTCCCCGGCTAACCAGCCTTTTTGTGAGGGGTCAGCCACTTGAGTTTAGTTCAGACTTCTGAATGACAATAAGAGTAAAATATAACTCTCGTAAATCTACTAGCACGGATAGTGGAGGACGCTGACACATATCTTTTTCAATTTCCTTACTGGTGCCTGGATGTTGACCCATATACATCAGAAACAGCCTATAGCAATCTACAAGATTTGTAAAGCTCTGTAAAATTGTAACTTTACCTGCATTATTTGGTTTTGATGAAGGCAAATCTATCTTCTTCATTGAAATCTCCAGCTACAATCTTATTTGGACTTGCCTCACCCAAAATAATTTTGCCGAATCTGTCAAGAAAAATCCTGTGACTTTTTTTGGGGCGTATATACCATGTTTTTACTTTATGCATATTTCTTTATAAAGCTGCTTCTACCAATCTCCCTTCCTTGTCATTAGTGTACTCATATTATAGTGTAATCATATTCACCAGAACAGGGACCTTCCCCAACAGCTAGAGTCATGAAATGACATGTAAAGTAAAAAGTCATGTAAAGTACAACCCCTTAACCCTATCCTGTTACTGGTGCTTCATACCTACAAATTATGTCTTGAGTTTTTTAATAGATATAATTTCCCATTATCTCCTAGTTTTAATTAGAAACCCCCCTTAAACACGGCGCAGTGTCTCTCTTTCATCCTTAAAGACGTGCTTACTATTTATGAGGTGTGCTTCTCTTATCCTACCACTCCCTGAAGGTAGGGGTGTTACTGGATCTCCCCTGCTGTGCAGGTTTTCTGGCTAAGATGGGGTTGCAAACACCTGCCTCTATTCATGTTCAAATTTAATTACCAGATGGAAAAGGACTTAATACAATTAGTAATGGCTATATTTTATACTTTTATCACAATCATGTTACCCTAAATAGGGCTTATATGCATTGAAACAAGCGACCATCAGGTGAGCAGCATATTTGTGTGACATTGGCTATGAACCTACTGACATGATTATTGAGGCATCATCCTCAGTGCTGGTTCTTTTTTCTCTACTTCTCTTCAGCACAGATTTTATAACATCCTGGAATGATGAAACTTGATACCTCTGACCTGAAGCCTGGTCCCTACAAACTCCAAAAGGAAACATGGACATCTCTGCCAATCCTCCACCTACCCTTCCTCAGAAGAACCTTTCTCCCTTTTATCTTCAAACTATTTTGATGTGTTGTATGTCATTTTATTTTGTATCCTTTTGTATTAAAACATTTACTTAAATGTTTGTAACTGTAAATCCATAGACTAAAGTGTGGTGAGCTGTGTGACTGCTAGAGAGCTGAGTGTGCATGTCTAGTGGGATAACAAGGTGACTTCTTGAGAGGCAAGACCAGGAGTGGCGTACTTATTGGCCTGGAAAACAATAGGTGGTGAGTGACAACAGTCTGTGGGTGAGATTTATGCTCCAATTGCGACCTGGACGAAAGGTGAGCACAAGATTGAATGAGCTAAATAAATTATCCCCTTGCAGACGCACCTCAAGTTGCATTACAAAATATTGTCTAGTTTATTTTAGTGTGTGGGTATTCTATTCCGTTTAGCTGGTATCGCAATTCCCTTTACATTTCATGTATTTTAGTTTCCAAATATTTTTATTAAAAAATGCCAAAGATAAGCTGTACAATCCTCACAGCTACAATATCCCCACACAGGGGGTCAAATGTAAAAGAGATACGTGGGCTGTTGCATAATGAGTAGTATATTCCTTCCTATGCTTTAGATAAACACCTCCTAACATGAATATAATACACTAAATACACTTAACAGACACTATAACATACAAAACGCAGGGATATGGGGAGGAAAAGGGGAGGGGGGGAATGATTTAAATTGTGTGTTCACAACCATTCTAGTTACCCTATTCCCATAGTGGACAGCAATATGACCCGCTATGGGGACAGTTGTAATGCTGAGTTTAGTAGGCGTTGCAGAGAACCTAATCCACGGTTGTCAAACATTATTAAAATGTTCCATTCTGTCAGACCTTGTGGCCTCGATCTTTTCATATAACATAATCAGGTTTAAACAATTAACTACTACTTCCCTGGTTAAAGTGGGTTTACGCCACCTGGCTCCTATATGTATTTTAGGAGCAACAAACTGTATAAAGCAATGGGTTCTATTGGTAATGCTAGAGGGTTTATCCCCACGCAATAACACTGTTGGGTTTAAGGTTATGCTTAATGAAAGAACTGAGGTCAGCAGCGTGCGAATCTCTGACCAAAATCTAGCCACCACCGGACATGACCACCATATATGTTGGTGGTTACCTATTTCTTGGCATCCCCTAAAACAGAGATTGGAAACTTTGGGCTATAATTTATGCAAATGTGATGGCACTAGGTACGTTTTATGCACCTAGTTAAATACGGTTTCAGTTAGTGCTACCTGATGGCTACCCCTTGACAGAGCATCACAACAGTGTTCCCATCTCTGTAATGAAAGAGTACACCCTAGGTCTGTTTCCCATTGTCCCCTTAAGAGTAGCATACACATAGGAGATTGTTCCCCTTCCAAATGGGTCTCACATACATATCCATTCAAATCTTGTAGAGCTTGGAAGTGCTCTTGAGTTAGGAAGCCCGTTTAAGAAGTTAGCTGTGAGATTTGTGTGGCTTTATAGAATTTTTGAAAATTTGGCAAGGAGAAACCTCTTAAACGTCTATGGTAAAACAATCTTTTCAGCCACTCTTGGACCTTTGTCCTTCCAGACAAAACCCGAGATTAGGGAGTGAATGGTGTGAAATGTACGTGCCAGGATAGGAATAGGTAAGGCGCTAAATAAATATAAAAACTGCGGAAGAGAGACCATCTTAACTGAGTGGATTCATCCTTACCATGATAGTGAAGTGGTAATCCATGTTATTACTACCACATGAGCCAAATAAAATTCAGGGGGCATTTGGTCACCTTTCATAATATCGTAACAGTAGGAAACTGTTTTCGTGTAAACATATTATCCATTTTGTTTGCAAAGCGGTAAAACGTGGCCTGTGTCCAACGTATAGCTTTTTCAGTTCATGCTGTAAGAATTGTATGTAGTTGTAATTTAGTTTCATACATTTGTCTATAAACATACCGAGAAGGGGAGAATTGACTAGCTTGCTCCAACCCCAGTAGTTTACCGTATATACTCGAGTATAAGCCGAGACCCCTAATTTTAGCACAAAAAAACTGGAAAAACCTATTGACTCGAGTATAAGCCGAGGGTGGGAAATGCATTGGTCACAGCCCCTCAGTATATAGCCAGCCCCAGTAGTATACAGCCTGCCCATAGTATACAGCCTACCCAGCCCCTGCCCATTGTATACAGCCTGCCCAGCCCCTGCCCATTGTATACAGCCTACCAGCCCCCTGTAGTATACAGCCTGCCCAGCCCCCTGTAGTATACAGCCTGCCCAGCCCCCTGGTGTATACAGCCTGCCCAGCCCCCTGGTGTATACAGCCTGCCAGCCCCTTAGTATATACAGCCTGCCAGCCCCCTGGTGTATACAGCCTGTCAGCCCCTTAGTGTATACAGCCTGCCAGCCCCTTAGTGTATACAACCTGCCAGCCCCCTGGTGTATACTGCCTGCCAGCCCCTTAGTGTATACAGCCTGCCAGCCCCTTAGTGTATACAGCCTGCCAGCCCCTTAGTGTATACAGCCTTCCAGCCCCTTAGTGTATACAGCCTGACAGCTCCCTAGTGTATACAGCATGCCAGCCCCTTAGTGTATACAGCCTGCCAGACCCCCTGCCCGCAGTACAATTCATTTAGGAAACAAAACAAACACTTTACTCACCTTCCTATGTCCACCCAGCAGGTCCTCCTCTATACCGCGATGCTCCGGCATTGGCTCCATGTCTACGCACGGTCCGTTGCAGGGATCGTGACGTCAGCCATTCGCTGACATCATTGTGTGTGCCGAGCGGCTGACGTCACGTTTCCTGCGACGGACAGCGCGGGGACACGGAGCCGATGCCGGAGCATCGCGGTATAGAAGAGGACCTGCTGGGTGGACATCGGAAGGTGAGTAAAGAGTTTGTTGTTTTTTATGACTCGAGTATAAGCCGATGTGAAGTTTTTCAGCACATTTTTTTGTGCTGAAAAACGCGGCTTATACTCGAGTATATACAGTACTTTCCAGTTCAAGTTGTATTTTGCCCCTCTCCTTTTTTCCTGTGAGCCACTAGGATCATTAATTTACCCTGGATGTACTTTTTATGTGAAACCCAACTAAGCCCCGTAGGCATTCAATTGTTCTGGAAATATCTCTTAAAGGGGTATTCCCACAAAGACAAGTTTCTTATATGTATTCAGGATAACAAAATAACACATTCTCTAATTCACTAATTCACTGTTATTAACAAAAATGCATTTCATAGATATAAGTCCAACCAGTCTTTCAGTCCTGCTGTACACAGTTGCACCTAGACACAACCCTGAAACTTCTGACTTAGGGTCAGGTGACCGCCATCTTGTGAGATTGTGCAGATGAGATTTCTCTCTACTGTGTGCCTGCAGCCACGCCCCCTACACGGAGCTAAGAAACACTCACTCACTTCCTGCCAGGAGCATATGCTCAGAGCATATGCTCTGCTCTGTGAGCATAGAGAGAGGCTGCAAACTACAAGGATTAGTGATTCGAGGGAAAGAAGGGGTGGCAGGCACGAGTTGTGCCTCTGTGTAATATCATGCATCTCTGATCTGTCTCATTTCTCTCTCTATGTGGCTCATTTACTAAGGCCTCCGCGGCCACACTTTCATCGGGTTTCCTGACTTTTTCCGTTTGGCGCCGAATTCCGACGGGATTTTGGCACACGCGATGGGATGGCGAGGCCATCGGAAAACCTAACGTATTCGAAAAAATGTAAAAAACTAATTGTGTTGGTGGACCTCAGCGCAGCAGCGACACCTGGTGGACATTGGGCGCACAACCTTAGTGAATCACTGGGTAAGTAAATGACCCCCAATGTGTCAGTGTGTTAGTACAATGTCAGAAGCCAGATGAAAATGTATATACACCTATACCCTGATGATCTAAGCACATTGTCCCCCCACAGAACTAAATGGATTATAATGTGTCTGTTTAGAGAGGCCCCGTCCACACCCTGTGATTTTACACTGAGCAGCCTAGACAATGGTAGGAGCGAAAACAGCAATAAAATTGTAAAGTAAGGAGTTAAAATGATCTTTATTGGGGTAACATCACTAGGGGATTGAAATGTGAGAATTTTCTTTTGTGGGGAAGCCTTTTTAAAGGAAACCTACCACTTGCTGTATTGCGGTTTAAAACACTTTTTAAACTTTATAGCCGGTGCAGGGAGGTACGCGCTCGGCGCTTACCATGCGCGCGGCTACATAGGAAGTGAAGCGCGTACCTCCCTGCGCCGGCTATAAAGTTTAAAAAGTGTTTTAAACCGCAATACAGCTGTTTAAAACACTAACAAAAATAAGCTCCAGCACCAGCTCACCCTGAGCTGGTGCTCGGTATTACCATCTGAAACCTGCCACTTCAAGTGGTAGGTTTCCTTTAAGGTCCTCCTCAACCTGGGTAGACTGGGAAGACAACACACGGTAGACTGAGGTGGTGGGCATAGTAAGCTTAAAAACCAAAAGCACTAGATCATGGTCAGACCATCCTGAGGGCACGTGTGTAGAATATAATACCAATGGAGAATGAGGTCAAAACGTGACTAAGACCTATGCGCCAGTGAGTAATACGTATAACCTCTAATACCCTTCTGGCATTCCCTCTAGGTGTCGGCAAGAGTATTTGCCCTAAACAAGTGTGTTAACTGTCTCTATGCGACACCTTCGATCTCCCTGGAGCAGTACTATCAAGATTGGGATTCAGGGTGAAGTTGAAGTCACAGCACCAGATTAAGGAACGATATGATGAGGCTAGATGTGTATTAATTGTTTGGAATGTACTCCATGCGGTAAGACACCGACAAGGACGAACAAAAACAACATCAAGGTCTAACTTTCCAGGAGAAAGGAGAGGGCCTAATATTACATCAGTTGTCTCCGAACTTCTCCTATACGGGGCTGCAATATCCTGCTGTGTCCCGCAACCAAGAAACTAAACCTATAAAAAAAAAGAAATTGAAGTGAAAATGATCACTAGGAACAAGTCCAGAACAGTCTGAGAAAAAAGAAAAGAGAAAATTTTGCCCAGGTGGGAGTTTCAGCAGCTGTGCCAGCATTAGAACTTCCTGCCACTGCCTCAAGACTATGGTAGTGGCTGAGATCAGTCCGGTGTAGAGGGTTGTCGGGAAGAGCGCCCAATCTCTTGCCATTATCTGGACTGTATAGGTGACTGTTGATATCTCAAGGTAATCTCTGATTATGGGATAGTGCTACGCTCCAAAACTTGCTGGTCTTCCTCAAGAGTCCAGATTACATAGTTCCAATTTTTGTGTGAGTAAAATAATGCAAACGGGAAGCCCCATTTATATTTTACTTGCGCTGCTTTTAAGGCCCCGTGATGGTCCTATGGGCTCTCCTTCTAGCCAGAGTAGCTGGGATGATATCTGCAAACAGTTTAACTGTATCGGGGAGGTCTGGCTTCATGTAAGTATTTTAAACTTGTGTTATGTAGTTCCACAACTTAATCTTTACTTGTATAGGGTAAACAACTGAATAGAAAGGCTACAAAATATATAGGCATGGAGACAGTGAGGAAAGAAAAACCTGAGAGACTTCTCAGTCATTCCTTGAGAAAAAAAGAATGACTTCTCCCTCCCTTCATCTTTTAGTTAGTTCCATGTTATGTTTGGTACTCTTTTTCAATAAATTGGTAAGCTTTTTCTGGTTCATTAAATGTTTATGATTTCTTTGGTCACCACAGATACTCTTGAAAAAATTTGTCTTTTGTTCGATATGGCAGATGAGTATTCCTGAAATATTTTACCATTTTTTTCCCCTTAATTCCGTTTTCTTTTGTTAGGCTTTTAGCATTACCTCCTTTCTTGAAAATTTATACTAGCTATAACTGTTCTCTGCCATTCATTATTACTTTGTTTGTGTTGGCTTCAAGCGTGTGCTTTTTCCACTATTATTTTCTGTAGTCCTCTCCCAGCCCAGTAATGTCAGGCTGCTGCTGCTATATTGTATCTGTCTCTTGACCCCAGTGCCTTGCTGACTGTAGATGGTTGGTCCCCGGGCCTGTACGCTGCCACTTGCACAGTCTCAGAGCTCCTGGCCATTTCTGCTGATAAGACCGTAATTGTGCATCCTTCAGAGGCTTTTACCTGGAATGGTACATAAGGGTGGTTTCACATTGGCTTTTTTTAATCACTGAGCCCATTTTGGACCACGAACAGATACTTATTGGTTTTTCTCTTCCTGGCTTCAGTGATTTTTCACGGATGCCTTACTCAACCATTGGTCAATTTAGAACCTGTTTTGTTTGAGTTCACTGACAACATTGGATCAGTGGGAAAAAAACTGAAAAGTGAAAAAGCCCATTGAAAAGAATAGTTCACTAAGGCATCAGTAAAAATCACTGAAGCCAGGAATAGAAAACCATTTTGCATGTGTTTATAGGCCAAAATGGGTTCAGTGAAAAATCACTGATGAGGAAAAAAAAAATGCCAATTTGAGTCCCTCTACCTCAAAGGGTGCATTTTTCTGGACTCTTCAGACCACATCGCTTCTCTCCCTCTTCTTTTCATGCGCTGCCCATGCCTGAGCAGTCAGTGTTTCCTGCTTACCCTCTTTTTGTCTTCTATTCAGGCACCCACACGGCACTTCCTTGTACCACAACCACCCCTCAACGGAACATTGGCCACAGGGTGAGAGAAATTGAGGCAAGTCAAGAGAAAGTGATGGATAAGACTGTGTTATTATCTTAATGACACGGAGCATCAACATCATTGAAACAACTTAATGGCTTTGACTTCTTTGGCCAGGAGCACCAGGACTCCAATGTCTTCTGGCGCGCGCGCGTCTTCACAGGAAGTGCCGGAGGGTCACGCGCGCACAGCCGCGATATAGCGGTTTAAAACACTAGCAAAGGTAGACTCTGGCACCAGCTCACCCTGAGCTGGTGCCTGGTGTTTACATCTAATACCTACCATCAGCAGTGGTAGGTTTCCTTTAAGGGATGTCCCATTTCACCATTTTTATACATCTTAGTGATGGTATCCCTGGCGCATGCATTGGGGAGCAATCCATTGATCTGGGTCTGGAGGTAGGGGGAACTTCTTACAAACTGTCCTTGTTCGACAATAACCTACTGTAGATTTCTGTTTCTGTGTATAGCCTCCCTAACATTATCTGGGAATTTGATTTTATAACACAGTTAGTTCAATATTCTGAAGTCAGAGATTCTTAATGTCTGCCTCCCCGGCGTTTCTCTTTCCCTTTCTCTTGGCAAAGGCCTATCTTAAGTATCTGGGAGCCCAGATTGCTGCCTTTGCTCAAATCAATTGAATCTGATCTATAGACGTGGCACTCCCTTCCTGTTTTGGTTCAGCAGGATGAACATCCCTTAACCACCAGAACCTTTTTTGTTTTTGCATTTTCCATGTTTCACTCTTCACCTTAAAAAAATCTATAACTTTTTTATTTTTCAATTTAAAGAGCTGTGTGAGGGCTCTTTTTTCTGTTTAACAAATTGCACTTTATAGTGACAGTATTTAATATTCCATGCCGTGTACTGGGAAGCAGGAGAAAAATTCAGTATGCAAAATGCATTTGCACCATTTTCTTGGAGGATTGGTTTTTACAGCTTTCAATGCGCGCCCCAAATGACATGTTTCCTATATTATTTGAGCCGGTATAATCACGGGGATACAGAATTTATATATATATATGTTTTAAAATGTTTTCATAAATTTACAAAAATTAAAACCTGTACAAAAAAAATTCTTCATTTTGGCTTATTCTAGATATATATATATATATATTTTTTTTTTTACTATTTTTCAGACTCCCTGGGGTACTAGGTTAGCTGATTGATCATAGCATATACTACCATACTATAGTATACTCATGTCTTTGCCAGGGTGATATACACAGAGGCACACTCATATTTTACCAGGATTTACAGAGGCACACTCATGTCTTTGCCAGGGGGATATACAGAGGCGCACTCATGTCTTTGCCAGGGGGATACACAGAGGCGCACTCATGTCTTTGCCAGGGGGATTTACAGAGGCACACTCATGTCTTTGCCAGGGTGATATACAGAGGCACACTCATGTCTTTGCCAGGGGGATATATAGAGGCACACTCATGTCTTTGCCAGGGGGTAGGGGCAACATTGCCACTATGTGATCGTTGCCAGGAGGTGATATTAGTGCATCTATCAGGATGCACTCGCGCCATTTGCTCGCTGCTTAGGGGTGGTGAACAATAATATTTACCTCACTGCCGCTCCATGTTTCCCACGCTGCCATCTTCCTGGCATGTTTTTGCCAGGGGGATTTACAGAGGCACCCCCATGTCTTTGCAAGGGGGATATATAGAGGCACACTCTGTATCTGCTCGTTGCCAGGGGGTAAGGGGCTACACTGGCACTATTGTAAATTTCTTTATACGGAATGCGGCTTGAGCCCCCCCTCCCCCACCTGTGCCGCAGCTCTTTTCTGACCATACAGCCCTCTGATCCCGGGGCTCATATCTCTGGAACATTGGGGGGCTAGGAGCAAAATTCCTAGGGACCCAGAATCAGGATGCTAGAGCCTACTTTATGGTTTGTTCAGTTTGGGAAGTCTGGGGTGGTGAAAGGTCCTCTTTAATGTGTGAAAACCACAGCAATTTTACATGTTCTACTCTATTGTAAACGGAAGGTTTAATGATTTTTACTGTTTATTTATTTTTATATCATATGCCATATGACAGTTGTAATGAAGGGGTTAAGCCTAGGTAGCCTCGGGTCTTCGGAATACCCGAGGCTGCCAGGGTGATGGAACGCCGCTCCCCGTCACGGGGAGCAACGATCATCGGCAAAATGGTGCCGCCCATGCGCATGGGCGCCGCCATTTTTCTCAAGCCGGTATGCGTTCTGCAGGTTAGCACCGACTGGGGGTGTTACCGGTAAGCCTTTGCTGCAATATGCAGCAGACTTACCAGCTATGGAAACGGCTCAGCCCGTGAGGCCTCTCCATGTACCCGCGCACGTGATTCGATTTGAACTTTCTTTGAAAATTTGATGAACCAGATCGAATCGAATTTTCACAAATTCGCCCATCTCTAACCATGAGCTGATTTGTGCTGTGGTTGTACGCAGTACATGTAGGTTGCGGCAGCCTCCTCACATGTCTTCTAGACACATGGTCAGGGTGGGGGAGGGATCCATGCAATGCCTCCTATGTCTCTACTCCCCGCTCAGGTGTGGGTGAGACAGCTCTGCCGCTGAGCTGCAGGGAGAGGTGAGAGCACGATCACGGTGTACACACGCTTGCATCGTGCACCGGAAGTCTTCCGTATTCCTTTCCCCAACCAGCGTCGCTCAGAGACTAGAATAAACAAGCGCGGGAACTTGCCTTAGCTGCGCGCTCCCGGCAAGCGGGGCCTCGTCGTGACGTCACACCAGGCGCCGTGCACGCGCAGGAGCAGCTGTGCCTGCTAGAGACGAGCCTGCAGAGGACAGGAACGGGGAAGCTGCAAACATGGCAACGGGGACAGGTGAGCAAAAATAAAGTCACCGAGAAACCATTTATATTACTCATATGGAATCATATAATGACATAAGCAATATCCATGTCTTCCTCAGAGGCAGAGACCAGGCAGAGGCTACTGAAGACTGTGAAGAAGGAGGTAGGTGACCCCCATGACAGCATCTGTGTGGTTTGTGTTGAGCACATACATCTATGGACGTGCAGTGTATGTGCTGGGAAGCCGCTGAGGGTGTGTTACATTTGCAAAGCTGCCAGCTTCTGGTCACTTGTGTCGCTGTAGTACAGTGCCACACAGCTGTCCCCATGGGTGCAATGTGAGGCTGGCATAGCCCAGTGCACAGATGATCAATCATTATGTACATGATCCATAGGTGAGCTACATGCTGGCATTATAGAATCAGCTACTGTTGCCTGATATGCAACAATGATGCAAATACGTTACAAAATAGAACCTGCGTCTCATTCACGAATGTATTGGTAAGCGGGGGGCGTGGATAAGCAGTCGATCTTTTCTAACCAGTATTTTATAAAATGGTCATATTCACCCCCTTATGATTTAATGATGGGGCCGATTTAAGTGTTTCGCAGACACCGGCTTTGTGATTAATATAAGTGTGATGTTTTTCTTCAGTTTTGGATTAATGTGTGACAACCACAGCAATTTTACATGTTCTACTCTATTGTACAAGGGAGGTAGGGGGGGGGGTTTCTAACTGATGCCTACATTATTATCTACAGTCTGTTGCAATGAATTTGTTATTGATACTGTAAAATAAAAAGAGCTATACCACTATTGTAAACATACAGTAACCTAATGAGACTGCAGATACTAAAAAAACACCATTTTCCTTTTGTAGCTTTGCGGGGCAATGTGAACATGCTAGAGAATTGATAAGTATCATAGTACATGAGTGATGAAAGCTCACATCCACTTCAATATTTTATAAAATTGTCTACGTCGATTGTTAGGGTTGTCCTCCAGGACTCCAGTTCTCCCGTGGTGTGGCCTGTCAATGCTGGGTCTTTGTTTGTACACAGAGGTCAACAGTGCTGTCCCTATTATTGCCATGCAGTAGCAGGTACACGACAGCGGTCGGATGGACCTCACTGTCTTGTATATACAAGAAGAACGGGAGCACAGTAAGCATTGGGGGAGGTGATTAAAGTAGTTTATTTGTCTAAAAATGTGCTGATGTGAATATGAGATGATCTGGAAAGTGGATCAATTCCTAAGATGATGGCTCCAGGTGATGGAAACAGGATGAGAAAAATGCAGATTCAAGTGAATTGTATTAAAATCGTAGGCAGATATCTGAAGCAGTTGGGTGCTCATCCTGTAATAAAGAAGTGAAGACTTGTAGCTATAGATTGTAATGCAGCCCACGTATCCTGGGAATCCTGGGGTAGAGAGTCAAAAAATGTCAAAAATTCAAGATGGCAAGGAGGGTGCTCTAGAATAGAGGAAGACGCTGCTACTGTATCCACAGTTGAAATGATTTATTATGAATGAGAAGATGAGAAGAACCTCTGCTCCTGACCAGCGTAGGGACAGGAAGGAACTAGAGGGGCCTATTTTCCTTTCTCCTCCCTGCCCCTACAAAAGTCAAAGGGACAACCTCCAGTTGCCTGTCACTATGGACATGATGGAGATATATATGTAAAAAAAATTTCGGGTACAATTAATAAATATACTCAGGTCATATGTATTATTGTCTTTTAGAAATTGTACGAGAAGTAGGCTTATGTCCTAGAGCAGAAATACCCTTTATAATGGTTTTTAAATAATTAATTAGCATTTCATTTTTTTTAAATAAGTAGTTGATACAATAGAAAAACAGAACTTAACATTTGGCACAGAAAGGTCAGACGTTTTCTATAGATATTGAAGAGCTGCAGCACACAAGGGTCACCACTGTATTGAACTCTATCTACGTCCAGAGGACTTTCTGCTGCCTGGGGCAGCGGCACAGAGCTAGAAATCTGGGACTGTCACGCTGGATGTTTGGGGCCAGTAGGTAGGTGTTCTCCTTAAGGAGAATTTTCCAATTAAGGCCGCCATAAAGACTTAAAGCCATAGATGCTCCACTAGCAAATTCTCGGAAGTATGCAAATACGTTTTCCAAGGTGAAAGGCCGCCCCCTTAACTTCCCGCTGGATGTTTGGAAGGTAAAAACTTGAGCTGTGATTGACATCACACAACAGGCTTTAGGAGAGTCGATTAGAGATGTCCCTAGACATACGGGCATCCTGCTGTAGTGCTATACAACTGTTGTTAAAAGGTTAGTACAGAGATTGAACAAAATCAGCGCAGCACCTGACCATGGTTGTGCCAGTAATGCAGCTCAGCTGCATAAAGATGAATTGAGCTTAGTTGCAGTATCACCCACTACCCATGGTCAGGAGGAAATCAGCCATGTTTTCCCACCTCCTGACAACTCCTTTTGAGGATGTATGTAGAGACCTCACGGGCTGGATAATACTGACCAGGTGATAACAGTTTGTCACAGGCACATGCGATTGTGCCACTTAAAGGAAATCAACCACGTGGATTTGAAACGGGATCCATTCCTCATTTAGCTGTTAATGGCTTATTTTTCATGAAAAAGGACTTGTAAAAATATGCAAATGAGTACATTACAGAAGGCTCTGTCGCCTGTGACTGACTCTCTGGTAGAGAAAGGGAGGGAGAAGAGAGCATAGTCACCAAAGGAGGTAATGAATAATTAGTGGCCGACAGAGCAAGGGTGCATGCACAGGAACCCCATAGGCTCATTTGTGTATTTGTAAAGTCTTTTTTTTTCACGAAAAAAAAAGCCATAAGACCGCTAAATGAAGAACTGATCCTGTCATTGTGGGAAGACATTCTGCCACACTTAAAAATTTTAATAAAAAGTGATCGAAAGGGCGGACAATCCCCATGTTGGTACCAATTAAAATGGTCGTCTTGCAATAAGTGACCCTTACATAGAGGAGAGGCGGTTCTACCATCGCAATAGACAAAGGTTATTTACTGTGCGAGCAATGAGACTATGGAACTCTCTGCCACAGGATGTTGTAATGACTAATTATTCGAACATGTTCAAGAGGGGCCTGGATGCCTTTCTGTATATCACATTGTATGGAAATTAAACTTTTTATAAGTAGTTTCAGTTGATCCAGGGAGTTATTCTGACTGCCATATTGGGGGCCAGGAAATAAATTTTCCTTGCTTTGGGCCAATTGGCATTGGCCTTGCAGGGTTTTTGCCTTCTTCTGGATCAACAACAGCATAAGATGAACAAGTAAAAGCCAATGTGGATAACTAGTCTTGGAGAGCAATAAGCGAGAAAGATAAGGCGTTTAAGGTGCTAAAACGCGAAGGTAGCTATGAGGCATTACAGGATTATAGAGAGAAAAATAAATCCTGCAAAAGCAGATAAAGGCTGCAAAAATAGAGACTGAGAGAAATATTGCCAGGGAGAGCAAAAATAATCCCAAAGTATTTTTCAAGTATATAAATGATAAGAAACTAAAAGCGGAGAGTGTGGGCCCTCTGAAGAATAACATGGGGGGGTCATTGTGGAAGGAGATGAGGAAAGGGCCAATCTACTGAATGTCGCCTTATCGACAGGAAAATCCCCTGGTGAAAGACACAATGAGGAATGATGTAAATTCCCTTTTAATGGCAACAGTTTAACCCAGGAAGAGGTACAGCACCGCCTCACAACCACTAAGATAGATAAATCGACGGTGTCAGATGGCATACAACCCCAAGTTCTACCTGAACTATGTACCGAGATAGGGATTCTTCAAATATTAAAAAAAACGGTCTGAGGACTGGTTATGTTCCACAGGACTGGCACATAGCAAATGTGGTACCAATGTACAAAAAAGGAAAAGTACAAAAGTCTAACTTTTGTGTGGAAAATATTTGAGGGGTTTGTTAGAGATGCTATCCTGGAGTATCTCACAGTACATAACCTTATAACCTAGCATCAGCATAGGTTTATGAGACATTGGTCCTGTCAGACTAATCTGATTGGCTTCTACGAGGAAGTAAGTTCCAGACTTGATCTGGGGAACGCTGTGGATGTTTTATATCAGGACTTTTCAAAGGCATTTAACAACGTGCTGCATAAAAGGTTGGTACATAAAATGAGACTACTGGGACTACTGGGAAAATCTGTGTATTTCGGTAAGTAAATGGCTTGGTGATAGAAAAGGGTCGTCATTAATGGCACATTCTCAGATTGGGTTGACGTTACCAATGGAGTGCCACAGGGGTCAGTATTGGGGCCACTTCTTTTTAATATTTATATTAATTACCTTGTAGTGGGTTTACACAGTCAAGTTTCAATATTTGCAGATGATACTAAGCTGTGTAAAGTAATAAATACTGAGGTGGATAGTTTAGCATTACAGCAGGATTTGTGGAAGCTTGAGGAGTGGGCAGAGAAATGGTTGATGAGGTTTAATGTAGATAAATGTAAAGTTATGCACTTGGGCCATGGAAGCAAAAAGTATAATTATGTTCTAAACAGCCAATTACTTGATAAAACTGGAGCTGGAAAACACTTGGGATTATTGGTGGATGGTAAACTTAATTTTAGCGACCAGAACCAGGTGGCTGCTGCCAAATCAAATAAAATTATGGGATGTATCAAGAGAGGAATAGATTCTCATGGTAAGGATATACTTTTGCCCTTATACAAATCACTGGTCAGGCCACACATGGAATATTGTGTACAGTTTTGGGCACCAGTGTATAAAAAGGACATGGTAGAACTGGAACGGGTGCAGAAGAGAGCAACCAAGATTATTAGGGGAATGGGGGGGGACTAGAATACAATGACAGATTACAAAATTTGGGGTTATTCAGTTTAGAAAAAAGAGGGGGGACCTCATTACAATGTACAAATATCTGAATGGGCAGTTTAAGGATCTCTCCAAAGATCTTTTTATACCTAGGCCTGTGACCAGGACAAGGGGGCATCATCTACTCCTCTACGCTTAGCGGAGAGGTGGTTCTACCATCAACATAGACAGGGATTCTTTACTGTAAGAGCAGTGAGACTATGGAACTCTCTGCTGCAGGAGGTGGTTATGGTGGACTCTATGTACATGTTCGAGAGGCCTGGATGCCTTTCTGAAGAGCAAAAATATCACGGGTTATGGGGATAAACATGTATTTAATTGTTAAAGGTTGGACTTGATGGACTCGTGTCTTTTTCCAGCCTTCTGTACTACGATACTAAGTTCAATTTGTCTCACAGATTATAAACACTTATACAGCTTTATGTAACTGTAAAAATATAAAAGTTATGGCTTTTGGAAGGTGGGGGAAATGAAAACGCAAAAATGAAACCTGGTCAGGTCATTAAGAAGATATTCAACACTTTCTATTCACAGCATCCTATTTGTTTGTATATTGTATTTTACAATTTAATAAATGTAACAATTAGAACTCAAATAATGCGTAAAAAGACAGACATGGCAAACCAATACAAGACTTTTCAAAATGATAGAAAAAAAGGTGAACTAATCTACTAAAAAGGAAGCTGTCACCGCACTAACCTCCCTAAACCCACAAACGGTACCCTCTTTTGTAATATGTACAGCCCATGGAGGTGTTTTTAGCATATTTATAAGTTGCTGCATAAATGAAAAAGCATCTTTTATTCTTTTGTATAAGGCAGACACTGTCAGGTGACCCCGCCTCTGGCTGTCAGGTGACCCCGCCTCTGGCTGTCAGGTGACCCCGCCTCTGGCTTCTCATGCATGCTGCAACCTAGAAATTTGCTACAAAGACGTCCAGGGGATGTACATATTACAGAAGAAGGTACTGTTTGGGGGATTGGGGTTACAGGTTCCCTTTATATGAGGCTTTGTGTTATATTCCTTCACCATTGGGAGGGATGTGCTTAAATTAGTTATTAAAGCTGTTCAATTCAGTTATAACCTTTAAACTAGAACTATATATTTTATAATATATGAACTATGCATGCCTTTTATATAAAAGGCATTGACTGCTGTATGGTTGGATACATACTGTCTATATTTTCGTAAAAACGAAAACTAAGCTATAAACTGCAGAATGTAAATGAAGCCATGCCCTTTTTATGACACCAATATCATGGTGTGGTTCATTGGAGCTGCAGTGAGCTGTTTATTACATTAAAGTTTCCCAAATTGCGTATCTGTTTCAGAGCATTTAGAAATGATTACGTTTTGAGAACAAGGAAATAGACTGCATTACATATGATGTATGTGATGTTGGGTACAAAGGAAAAAGCTCATGTGCTGCATCATCGAGACAGATGTTTCATTCAAGGATTAGAGGATGGCTGCACTATATGTATGACTTGGCTGTCACCATGGCTAATGATTTGCTATTTTCTGTAATAATAACACAGCATTGTTGGTTGATCCAGCATTAATGCATAGCCCATGAATATTATGCAACTGCCGTTTACCGTCTGTTTAGTCAATGCATTCATGCTTTTGTATAAAGATATCGGTTAGCTGAAGCCATAAAGGATAAATAAACATAAATAAATTCAGCAGATGAATATGGCTGCACAGTGTCCTACTTAAAGGACATCCATTACAAGAACAAGGATTGTAAACCAAGCACACTGACATACTGGTGTGTGCCCCCTCTGACAGGATCTGCTCCTCTTTTAGCTTCTTTTGCCCTAGTTTTTAAGCAAAGGGGGCTTTTAAAATTATGCAAATGAACCTGAGGGCTCCAGGCTCCATAAGAGTTAATGGAGCCTTTAACTCATCAGATTAGTAATTTATATGATGTAGATTTAGATTGTAAGAAGTTAAAAAATATGCCTAAGACGGTAATAGCAATATTATGCTTACACATTTATCAAAAACGGTGCATACTGTACTATGTGCAGCTTGCCTGTGACGTGTGCAGGGTACGCCAGATTCATAAATCGTGACACCCATTCTGCATGAATCTGCTCCAAAAGAGTGCACCAACTTTTTTTTGCTGCATGTTAAATGTTGCACATGTTTTTTTTTGCTTCGGATATAGTGCAGCCACGACACAAATATGTCATGCGCGACACATATGTGGTACAACACTTAATTAATGCATGTGCAAGCACTTTGCACATAAAAGAATGTGCAAAGTCCAACATAACACTGCCGCAGGGGTTTCGGTAAATGTGGCCTACTAGGCAGAATTGTTGCATTTTCTGATATCTGATAAGTTAGCACATACAAAAAGGCATGTATTTACAGTTTCAGACAGAGATTGGATGAGTATGTGGCTTATTCAGTCACATTGAAAATTAAATTTTCTATCCTTCCAAATAATTTCTTCGATTTTGGCAAATAATCCCTTGAGATGCTCAATGAGTGCCAGAAAGACATGCCTCTTTATATGCTGCTCCTTTGGTAAATTTGTAGTGTGAAAAGACAGACTCTTTGTTGCCATGACTACCATCCTTAATATGGAAAGACTCAATATGTTTTTACAAATTTAAAACTTGACAGTAAGCAGATGGACTGATTTGTAGGCTTTACAATTCCCTGCTCACACTTATCACTAGAAAATAAGTATTCAGTACCCTGGATTTAACATGATGAGCTTTACTTCCTTACAAATTCAATATAAGGAAGCTTTACAGTGTTGGATATCTTCAGTATTAGACTATTCCTGCTGACTAGGCCCTAGTGTGCTACTTATTTTTCACGGGCATCCCCGCAATCCATATCGAGGATCGCGGGTGCACCCGGGCCCCTCTCCGCTGGTCCCGCTCCCCTGGACTTACCTCTCCTGGCTCCCGCTCCCGTCCAGACTAGGCGTCGCTCGTGGCAGTACTTCGGGATTTAAAGGGCCAGCGCACAGGTGATTGGCGCTGGCCACTTCCGGGTCTGCATTTAATCAGACGGCTCCCATCATTCCCCGGCGGATCTTCATGCTATTCCTGTGAAGAGAAAGCCTTCCAGCTTTCCTACACTCCCGTGTTGACGTGTCTCCAGCGTTCCTCTGTGTTGACGTGTCTCCAGCGTTCCTCTGTGTTGACGTGTCTCCAGCGTTCCTCTGTGTTGACGTGTCTCCAGCGTTCCTCTGTGTTGACGTGTCTCCAGCGTTCCTCTGTGTTGACGTGTCTCCAGCGTTCCTCTGTGTTGACGTGTCTCCAGCGTTCCTCTGTGTTGACGTGTCTCCAGCGTTCCTCTGTGTTGACGTGTCTCCAGCGTTCCTCTGTGTTGACGTGTCTCCAGCGTTCCTCTGTGTTGACGTGTCTCCAGCGTTCCTCTGTGTTGACGTGTCTCCAGCGTTCCTCTGTGTTGACGTGTCTCCAGCGTTCCTCTGTGTTGACGTGTCTCCAGCGTTCCTCTGTGTTGACGTGTCTCCAGCGTTCCTCTGTGTTGACGTGTCTCCAGCGTTCCTCTGTGTTGACGTGTCTCCAGCGTTCCTCTGTGTTGACGTGTCTCCAGCGTTCCTCTGTGTTGACGTGTCTCCAGCGTTCCTCTGTGTTGACGTGTCTCCAGCGTTCCTCTGTGTTGACGTGTCTCCAGCGTTCCTCTGTGTTGACGTGTCTCCAGCGTTCCTGTGTCCCTGACGTGAGTCCTAGTGTGCCTTCCTGTGCTGTCTCCTGCGATCACCTGGGTACAGACCATATCCTGCATTACCTTGGCTGCCACCGCGTGCTAGTCGCACCTGTGGAACGACCTGGTGGTACCCCGCCGCAGCAAGCCCATCCCGCTTTGGGGCGGGCTCTGGTGAAGACCAGGTGCCGCTTAGACTCCGGTCCATGGTGTATGCTAGTACCATCTCCTGCCGTAAAATCCTTTAAAGGGGCATTCTAGCAATAAGCGTAATTCATATCCAAATGGGTTATTAAAATATAAGCTAATATGTAATTAGTTGTTATTTTAAGTTTTGATCCTCTTAATAGAAAATGCTGGTGAAATACACTGTAATGAAGAATTAAAATGCTCTTAGAATTAAATGGCCCTTTAGTCAGTCTGTTGATTTTCTCTGCATGGAAAAGACAAGACAGAAGATGGCCGCTGGTCACATGTCCACATCACATGTCCTGCACCTGCCTGGGAAGGTCATGTGATCGCCACTATGTTTGGCTGTAGCCACTTGGTCGCAGTGCATCCAGTATGACCAGTGTTGTGGTGAGATTTATCTTAGTGAGGTAATTTGCAGTGATGGCCGTTAAACATCATTACTAGGTAACAAAGCAAGATAGTCTGTTACATCATCACTGGGAGCAGATTATAAGAGGGAGGAGGAGTTACTGAGAACTAACGGATCATGGGATTTGTAGTTTCCAGTGGTGGCATCTTCGTGATAACTCCACCTACTTTAAAAAGCCCTTAATATTTTGTGAATCTTAAAATCAAACTACTGTATATACTCGTGTATAAGCCGAGTTTTGCAGCACAAAAAATGTGCTGAAAAACCTCACTTCGGCTTATACACGAGTCAATAAAAAAAAAAATTTAATACTCACCCTCCGGTGCCCGGATCCGCCGGCGGCGGCTCCTGATACCCGGCGGCGGCTCCCGAAGTTCAGCACATTAAATAGGTAAACTTAACTCTCACCTTCCGGCGATACTCACCCCCGATCCACGGCGCCGGCTTCCGATCCTCATTGGTGTCTCTCGATCGCCGGCTGCGGCTGTCTTCTTTCTTCTTTTGCCGGCGGAGTCGCGTCCATGCGATCTCCCCGCCGGCGCTTACTATGATGCGGCGGTGTGACGTCATAAGCGGCGACACCGCCGCATTATAGTGAGCACCGCCGGGGAGATCGCATAGACGCGCCTCCGCCGGCAAGAGAAGACAGAAGACTCTGCCGGGGATCGAGAGCCACCGCAGAGGATCGAGGGTGAGTATCGCCGGAAGGTGAGAATTAAGTTTATTTTTTTTTTTAAATGTGCTCAACATACATGAGGGGCAGGCTGGCTGTATACATGAGGGGGCAGGCTGGCTGTATACATGAGGGGGCAGGCTGGCTGTATACATGAGGGGGCAGGCTGGCTGTATACATGAGGGGGCAGGCTGGCTGTATACATGAGGGGGCAGGCTGGCTGTATACATGAGGGGGCAGGCTGGCTGTATACATGAGGGGGCAGGCTGGCTGTATACGTTATGTAACCATACTAACTTATCACAGTCTTCTGCTGTGAAGCAAGAAATAACTTCTTATAAATCTCTAAAGCATCTTTTGTCTCTTATCATTCTCCTTCTGCTTGCTGCAGGGGACATCTCTCCTAACCCAGGTCCACCTTCTGCTTATTCCCTCTTCTCCTTCTCAACCCGTAACCGCTTTTATAAATGTGCTCTATGGAACGCCCGCTCTGTGTGTAATAAACTAGAATCAGTTCATGATCTTTCTTTCTAAGTCTTTTGACATGCTTGCCATTACGGAAACATGGATCCAGCAGGATGACTCCGCCTCCGTTGCAGCATTGTCTTATGGTGGTTTACATTTTTCGCACTGTTCCAGACCTGACAATAGGCAGGGAGGTGGGGTAGGCATACTCCTCTCTCCACAATGCACTTTCCAGGTCATTCCTCCTGTACCCTCTCTTACTTTCCCATCTTTTGAAGTCCACACTCTTAGACTTTTCCGCCCATTCTCTCTTCGAGTGGCTGTAGTATACCGTCCTCCTGGCTCACCTTATCAGTTTCTTGACCACTTTGCCTCTTGGCTCTCTCACTTTCTATCCTGTGACATTCCAACCATCATCATGGGAGACTTCAACATCCCTGTTAACACTCCCATTTCCCCTCCTGCCTCTCAGCTCTTAGCACTAACTACTTCTCTCGGTCTTTCACACCTCTGCGTTTCCCCCACTCATAGTGAGGGAAACATCCTCGATTTGGTCTTCTCCCGACCATCTTCAATATCTGATTTTACCAATTCCTCCTTTCCACTTTCAGACCATAATCTCCTTTCTTTTACTTTCAATAATCCTTCTCATTCTCAGAATCCTTCCACCCATAATTCATACCGGAACCCACGTGCAATAGATACTCACCAACTCACAGAAAACTTACAGACTGCACTGTCCCCCATCTCCTCTTTCACCTGTCCAAACCTGGCTACTAACCACTATAATCACACTGTCAGAAGTGCGCTAGATGAGATGGCACCACTCACTATCCGAAATTTTCAACACACACACAGGCAACCTTGGCACACTGAACAAACTCGTTTCCTTCGGCAGTGCTTCAGGATTGCTGAGCGTCTGTGGAGAAAATCACGCACATCTGCAGACTTTCTTCACTTCAAATTTATGCTAAAAACTTATAACTCTGCCCTTCACCTTGCTAAACAGGTCTATTTTACTAATCTCATATCCTCGCTCTGTAACAACCCCAAAAGGCTCTTTGATATCCTTCATTCCTTACTAACACCAAAGGTGCAGCCACCTGTCACAGACCTTGGGGCTGAAGATCTGGCCACCTACTTTAAGGATAAAATTGATTGTATCCGCCAGGAAATAATTGCTCAATCCACTCACCCCTCCAATCCCCTTCCCTCCCATACCTTATCTTGTTCACTCTCTTCCTTTGAGCCAGTCACAGAGGAAGAAGTGTCTAGGCTCCTTTCCTCTGTTCGCCCCACTACCTGCATCAATGACCCCATCCCCTCACATCTGGTATAGTCTCTCTCCCCAGCAGTCACTTCTCACCTAACTAAAATTTTCAATCTCTCTCTCTCTCTTCTGGGGTCGTCCTCTCTTCTTTCAAGCATGCTATTGTCACCCCTTTACTAAAGAAACCTTCACTGGACCCATCCAATGCTACTAACTACCGACCAGTTTCTAACCTCCCTTTCATCTCCAAACTCCTGGAACGCTTGGTCTATTCTCGACTAAACCGCTATCTCTCAGCTAACTCCCTCCTTGACCCCCTACAACAGTGATGGCTAACCTATGACAAGCGTGTCAGTGCTGACACACGTAGCCATTTTCACTGACACACGGCTGCCTGAGAGTTAAGTTTCATCCTACATGACCAGGTGCAGTAGCCGGGAGGCTGAGAGATTGCACTGAGCTTCCAGCACTCCCCCCTCCTCCTCCTCCCCCGGGCCGGCCCCTCCCCCTGTGTCAGCAGGAGAGGTGACCCGGCCATACACCCAGGAGGCTCCTCTGCAGCTCCTGATAGTTGTGGGGGGGGGGGGGAGAAGATGGCAGCAAGTCAGAGGTCACATCGCTGCTGCCTTGTGTGATGTCCCAGCCACCTCTACACTGACCATCTCCACAGCAGGGGCAAGGGAGGACAACCATTCTCATCATATAGTAAGTAAGGTCAGTGCACTGTATGATAGAAGTCATCAGGGCTTGTGTATCAGTTTTGTGATGTACAAGCCCTGAAATAATCGCAACGCCTTGCAAATCGCCAACCATTGCGATTATTTTGCTCCTCACACCTTCTCCATGCCAAGAGGGCATTAAGGAGATGCAGACAGCGGCGCTTGCACCCTCGCTATAACCTGTGAACTTTCATGACAGAAAGTTCACTGGTTACTAAGCATTTCCACACCTGTCTGATTGTAAGCGATCTATTACAATGTGCGATTTGCACATAGTAATAGATGATTGGGAAAATCCCCATGTACTGCCATACTGTAGTATGGCAGTACATGGTAGGATCAATCAGACAACCTAGGGTTAAATTACCCTAGAAGTTAAATAATTATACATATTTGTTATTTAAACTATAAATATCACAAAATTATGTTTTTTTGTGAAGGTGACACACCACCCGAGTTATGCTCGGTTTTTTGGCAAATTTTGACACACCAAGCTCAAAAGGTTGGCCATCACTGCCCTACAATCTGGTTTCCGTTCTATGTATTCCACTGAAACTGCCCTTTCTAAAGTCTCCAATGATCTCCTCACTGAAAAATCCAAAGGTGACTATTCTCTCTTCATTCTCCTGGATCTATCGGCAGCGTTTGATACTGTGGACCACCAGCTCCTCCTTAGGATGCTTCACTCCATTGGCCTAAAGGACACTGCACTCTCTTGGTTTTCTTCCTATCTCTCTGACCGCACTTTCAGTGTCTCCTTTTCTGGATCTCTCTCTTCTTCTGTTCCTCTCTCTGTTGGGGTTCCTCAGGGATCAGTCCTAGGTCCTCTTCTCTTCTCCCTCTATACTCCCCCCATTGGACAAACCATCAGCAGATTTGGTTTCCAGTATCATCTTTATGCTGATGACACCCAGCTATATACTGCACGTAACATCACCCCTGCCTTACTCCAGAACACCAGTGACTGTCTCTCTGCTGTCTCTAACATCATGTCCTCTCTCTTCTTGAAACTTAATCTTTCTAAGACTGAACTTCTTGTCTTTCCACCATCTACTAACCAAACCAACCCTGACCTCTCCATCTCGGTCTGCGGGATCACTATAGCACCGAGGCAGCAGGCCCGCTGTCTTGGGGTTGTGCTGGACTCTGACCTCTCCTTTTTACCATATATTCAATCTCTTGCTCGCTCTTGCCGTATGCATCTCAGAAACATCTCCAGAATCCGGTCGTTTCTGACATTTGAAACTTCTAAAATGCTAATTGTTGCCCTTATTCACTCTCGACTAGACTACTGTAACTCCCTACTAATCGGTCTTCCACTCTCTAAACTCTCTCCTCTTCAATTTATTCTTAATGCAGCAGCCAGGCTCGTCTTTCAGGCCAAACGCTACACGGATGCCTCCAGTTTGTGCCAATCACTGCACTGGCTACCTGTCTCCTTCCGTATTCACTTTAAAATAATAACCCTAATCCACAAAGCTCCACATAATGCTGCACCTCCCTATCTCTCTTCTCTCATCTCAGTCTATCGCCCTTCCCGTGCTCTTCGATCTGCCAGTGACATTAGATTAATCTCTACCTTAATTCGAACCTCCCATGCACGTATCCAGGACTTCTCCCGAGTTGCACCAATTCTCTGGAATGCCCTTCCCCAGACTCTGAGACTAATACCCACCCTCCAAAGCATCAAACGTGCTCTCAAAACCCATCTCTTTAGGCAAGCCTATCACACTCGCTAACTGCTTGAAATGTCAACTCTCCCTTTACTAATCCATCCTATCTCCCATCTGTTATCTGGCAAACAGCTGATATATACCAAGCTCCAGGCTTCTCTGCAGTCTTTTTAACCTAGGACTCTGTAAATAAGATGGCGGCTGATGGCTGGTTCAAGCAGCAACATTGTTGTTTAGTAAATTATTTATTAAATTATCTTATATTTTATATTGTTCCCTTTATAAAGAATGGCTGGACCATTATACAACCTCTTGTGTCACCCCCTCATCCTCATAGTCTGTAAGCTCTTGTGAGCAGGGCCCTCACTCCTATTGTTCCATATGACTGTTTGTTCTTTGTAATGTAATATAGTTGTATATGTCCCCTATGATTTGTAAAGCGCTACGGAATTTGATGGCGCTATATAAATAAAGATTATTATTATTATTACATGAGGGGGCAGGCTGGCTGTATACATTGAGGGGGCAGGCTGGCTGTATACATTGAGGGGGCAGGCTGGCTGTATACTACACCTCGAGTATATACGGTATTTGAGCTTCATTTTGTAAGTAATGACATTGAGTTTTGTTGTATTCATTTATTTATAGCATCATGGTTTTTTTTTATCAGATGTTCCTGGAATACACCTTTTTAAGAATTTAAATACTACTACCATCTCAGTGAGGTAATGTGCATAATGGCAGTTACACACATAATTACTATGGTAAAAGAGCAGAACAGTCTGTTAATCACATGGTTGAAGGCAGATTCTAAAACATTGCTAGCAAAGCTGCCATTTACTGCAATACTGCAGTATAGCAATATATAGTGGAAGTGATCAGACACCGAATGGTTAACCCCTTACCAATGTATGATGTATTAGTACATAACACGTGAACTGCAGGTGTATGGAGAGTGTTCTCAGCCAGCAAACGCGCACTGATCGCAGGAGTTAAGCCTTGAATTGCCACCAACAAAGCCATATTGGCTTTGATCATCATCTGGAAGCGCCAATCTTTTACCATACGAAGACTCTAGGCTGTCTGATTTTAGCCCATGTATTACAATGTTCGATTTGCACATTGTAATAGATGGTGTGGAAAATCCCCATATACTGCCATACTTTAGTATGGCAGTATATGGTTGGATTAATCAGATAACTTAGGGTTAAAATACCGTAGGGGGGCTGAAAAATGGTAAAAAATTAAATAAATACATTCATTAATTAAAAAAACTAAAAATAAAAATCGCCCTCCATTCTGTAGAACTGATATAAATATAAACAGTAAAAATCATAAACATGTTAGGCATCGCTGCGTCCCAAAATGTCCAATCTAGCGAAATATAATAATTGATATTCCCAGCGTTCAACTCCCTAACAAAATATAACGCCCAAAGGCGAAAATGCTACTATTTGAACATTTTGCAACACATAAAAAAATTTAATAAATGGTGATCAAAAGGCCATAAAGCCCTCAAAATGGTAATTGAAAACATAAACTCATCTTGCAAAAAGTGACAGTATACGCAGCTCCATACACTGAAATATGGAAAAGTTTATATACTATATATCCTGCAGTGGGGGCTGGCAGGCTATATCCCGCACTGGGGGCTGGCAGGCTATATCCCGCACTGGGGGCTGGCAGGCTATATACTACAGGGGGCCCCCTCCTCTCCTGCCAACCCATCTTGTGTCTCCTATGGAAAGTCATGTGACCTGAGCTCAGGTCACATGACTTTCTACATTGGTCGTGGGCTGGAGCAGTGAGTAGCTCCGCCCATCCCCATGGCTGTGTGAGGCTGCGTGCACATAGGGCGATGAACAAGATTGAGATGTCTATGTGACAGCCAAATCATGTAGCCAGAGCAGCCCCTGTATACAATGAAAGGCTGGTGGGAAGGTGCTATATGCATCCTCACTGTAGGTCTCTGTATACAGATAGATGATAACAGTGATCCAATGGGCTGTTACCATTAGATCACTGTTATCTGTGATCTATATACGAGAAAAGCAGGGAACACATGCGCCCATGTAAAAAAAAATTGTAATTAAAAAAACAAATAAATTACATTAAAAAAAAGTTTCAAAAATGTTTTAAAAGTGTTATGCCCTCAATCTTCCAAAAGTAAATGAAATAAGTTTAGTCAGCCACCGGTTAGGGTCGGCCCGCTCTTCGAGTGGAGCATCTGCGGAGGGCGTCAACACTGGCCTGCTCTGTGGATGGAGGGGTCTGGGGTCTGTGTCAGCCCTGGCCCGCTCTATGGGTGGGTGGGGGTCTCTGGGTCATCGTCAGCCTTGGCGCCCACTCTGTGGGAGGGGGGGGGGGTCTGAGGTCAGCGTCAGCCCTGGCCTGCTCTGTGGATGTCGGGGTCTGAGGTCAGCGTCAGCCTTGGCCTGCCCTGGGGGGGGGGGGGGGGGGTTCTGGGGTCAGTGTCAGCCTTGGCCCGCTCTGTGGGTGGGGGGTTCTAAGGTCAGTGTCAGCCCCAGATAGTACTATAATTGTCTCAAGTAGCTACAAAAACAGGGCCTGTAACAATGTTCTTAATTATAATAATAATCTTTATATGGCGCCATCATATTCCGTAGCTTTTCAAATCAGATTTTGCCAGAATATAATAATAATACTCCTCTCACCATTTTTGAGGTGTATGAAATTTTCAATAATACAAATACATAACTCCTAGTCGTATATAGTTCTAACCCCTTCGCGTTGCAGCATTTTTTCATTCATTATTCCATGTCGTGTACTGGGAGGCCGAAATAAAATCCAAATGATACGTCTCATTTATTCTTTGGTTCGGTAGGATCACTGTGATACCAAATTTATGTATTTCTGAAAATGTATTCAAAATAAATTTCTGAAAATGTAGCTAAGCTCCGGTCACATGACCTTCTATCCGAACAGCAAGCTAGCCCAGTGAGGGCGCAAGCTGCAATCCGGATCGCATTGAGCGCTGGCACCGCCCGGGGAGTAAATCAGCTTGTAGAGGCGTTTTTGCGACCTCTGATCATATGGACAATAGTCTATTAACTCTTATACGACTAGGAGTTATATATTTGTATTACTGAAAATTTCATACTCCTCCTTGGCTGAAATTACTCTATAAAAATGTTGAGAGGAGTATTATTACCCTTCTGGAAAAATATTAGTGCGACCTCTGGACCAATGGATTTCCCACCCTCTGCTTATATTTGAGTCGATGGGGCAGATTTATCAAGCTGTCTGAAAGTCAGAATTGTGATTGATTGCCATGGGCAACTAGAAATATTCTGACTTTCAGACAGCTTTAAAAATCTGCCCAAATAGGTTTTCCCAGTTTTTGGTGGTAAAATTAGAGGCCTCAGCTTATACTTGCACTGAAAAGATCAATTTGTTATGCAGAAATCATTCCCACAAACGGCTCTGTACATGGAAAAATAAAAAAATGATGGATTTTTGAGCAAAGCAAAAAACGAAAACACAAAAACAAAATATGGCCAAGTCGTTAAGGGGCTAAAGACTTTTTTTTACAACTCCGGTACTTGGTCTATGGTGGTATAATCTGTAATATATCCAACAATTAACTCCCAAGCGTTGCAATTTTTGTGATGCGCGCACACACTCTCTCTGATACTACTATTTATTTCAAATAAATATTTTTTGAACATTCAAAAATAAAGTGTACATTATTTATTATTTACATGCATTTGCTTTTGAAGCTACAATTAAATACCGTAAATAAGCAATCACTAAAAATGTAAAAAGATGTGTTTTCAGGAGCTGTTATGGCTTCATGATGAGTTATAGGAGTTGATGTGTGCTTACATAACATGCTTGTTACTGGTTTGTTTCCAATCTCGTTTTGTTTCATGAAGCCTGAGGAAAGTATATCAGGGGCTGATGCTTACAGTTGAGGAACACAGAATATATATCATTTTTTTATTTACTTTTTTTTTTTTGTCGGGGGGGGGTGGACAGTCACCTAATTACAGATAGATGCAAGCCTCTAGCCTCCTTAATGCTAAAACCTTTTTTCTTTTTAAGTTACCTAGTTTTTATACCATTGCATGGAACTATATAAGGCAGTGATGGCGAACCTCTGACACACGTAGCCATTTTCAGTGATACGCGGCTGCTGGAGAGTTAAGTTTCATCCTCTGTTCCTACATGGCCAGGTGCAGTAGCAGAGGCTGAGAGATTGTCATGCACTGAGATCCCAGCACTCCCCCCGCCTCCTCCCCCCTGTGTGAGCTGTGCCTCATGTCTCCAGTAAGCACAGGTATCATCAAGGGGCTTAGCACCAGGAGATGTGACCCGGCCATCAACTCCACAAACTCCTCTGCAGCTCCTGATAGTTGTAGTGGGGGGAGGGTGGCAGCACAGAAAGGGGCTACATCGGTGCTGCCTTCTGTGATGTCCCAGCAGCTGCCACCTCTACACTGACCATCTCCACAGCAGGGATTAGGGTGGACAACCACTCTCATCAGCACGGATGAGGGAGGACAACCACTCTCATCATACAGTGAGTAATGTCAGTGCACTGTATGATGAAAGACAGTCATCAGGGCTTGTGTGTCAGTTTTGTGACGTACAAGCCCTGAAATAATAGCAACACATGTTTTTTGAAATGCATCCAAACCAAAGTCCAGCCCCTGTGACTACCCCAGATTTTGTCAGGATGCAAGAGTAAGTTGTAACACACAATTATATTGTAATGCAAATGCTTAGAAAAGGCAAAGAGGTATATTTGCACTGCAGGTGTAATGGGCTTCTGCAACCTGTCTTTAGTGAAAATGAAAATGTTCCCCTGTTCAGTTAGGTTGTTGTGTTTTTAAATCTATCTACCAGTTCAAAAGATATAACCTCCAGTGGTGTTGTCAGGTTGTAGCTTTACTTTGGCAGAATGTACGTAACCTGATCTCAACTGTACTTGACTCTTCTTTTTTTTTTAATCTCCTTCTCTGGGAGATGTAACAAGGTGCATAGCTGTAATATTAATTCTAGTGGCCAATGCAGTGAATTGTATGAGACCATGGGGAAGTCTGCTTTTGTTTGTGCCCGTCAAGGACAGCATTAACATTATTTTGTTTTTTGGGAGCATAAAGGCCGCATGGACTTAAAACTATCCCTTATTTAACAGTATTTACGGTTCCAGTGACTTGAAGAGAGCTCTAACCCTCTCCCCTTAAAGGAGTTGCCCAATTTCAGTAAATAATGGATATTATATAGGCGCACCTGGACGTTATACTACGTCCCTGCGGCTAGATACTTAGCGCACCGGGACATAGTATAACGTCCTGCTTATGGCACTGGCTCACGAATGGAGCCGGCACCAGAAGCAGCGGCTATCAGCTGTCTATCACAGCTCACACCACGCGCTAACGCCCGCGATCGGACCCCTTACATGCCATGGTCAAGCATAACCGTGGTGTGTAAGGGTGTTCCTGCAATGCATCGAATCCCCCGTGCCGATTCTTTTCTGGGCAGCCCCAAAGTCTGCCGAGTGCTCCGGGGCTGCCCGATCTCCTTGGTAGTCAGATCCCTTCCGGGTCTGACAGTAAACTGTCTGCGCATGCGTCTGCATGCTCAGACAGTTTACACTGCTCTACAATGAAAAAGTATTGTAGAGCAGTGTATTGGATTTGAACCAGCGATCAGAGCATCGCTGGTTCAAGTAGGTATGAGAAAAAAAATGTAATAACACTAAAATTTCACTGTCCCATAAAAACACTTAATAAAGTATAAAAAAACACAAACAGACAAAAAAACCCACATATTTGGTATTTCTGCATCCATAACAATCTGTATAATAAAACAGAAGCATTACTGGACCTGCACGGTAAACGGCGGGGGGAAAAAAACGCAAATATGTTCCGAAAAAAAGATCATTTTTAATTAATACCTTTAAAAAATGCTCTAAAAAATGATTTCAAAAATGTTCCGCACTCTAAAATGAGACCACTAAAAAGAACAACTCTTGCAAAAAATAAGCCCCTAACCAGATTTGTCAGCCGAAAAATAAAAAACTTCTGCATATGAAAAGATGGTGATGCTAAAATGAACAAAATTTTCTCCAAATTAGTTTTTATTCAGGAAAATTGAATAAAATACACAACCCCCCCCCCCCCATATTTGATATCGCTACGTCCGTCACAATCTGCATAATAAAACAGAATTGTGATTGGACCCGCAAAGGGAATCCCGTAAAAAACAGCCTCAAAAAACTCTCTGAACAAAAAGATGATTTTTAATTATTACCCTTTAAAAAATGCTCCAAAAGTGATTAAAAAAAGTTACGCACTCTAAAATAAGCCCACTAAAAAGAACAATCCTTCTTAGCCAGATTTGTAAGCCGAAAAATAAAAAAGGTTATGCATATGAAAGTCAGTGATGCTAAAATAAACATTTTCGCCAAATTACTGTTTATTCAGTAAAAATGGGGGGGGGGGGACTATATAAATGAGGTCTTTTCGTAATCGTGGAGAATAGATTAAAAATAATATACTATTTTTACGGTATGGTAAACGGCCAAAAAAAAACACAATTAGCTATAGATCCCCCAAAATTATGTAACAGAAGAGTGCATCTCATGTGGCAAAAAAAATAAGCCCCTATATGTCCACAACGAAAAAAATTATAGCCTGTACAATGTGACATAGCAAATCTGATCTGCATGGCGCCTCCTTCCCTTCTATGCCCGGCCGTGCGCCCATTCAGCAGGTTACCACCACATATGGGGTATCAGTGTACTCGGGAGAAATTGGGTATCAAACTTTGTGGAGCCTTTTTTCATTTAATTCATTAAAAAATGTTTAATTTTAAAAAAATCCCGCTGGTGCGGTTATTGGAGTATACCTGGAGAGACCTTAGGAGGCTATTTGGCATTAAGGGGGGATTCAAATTTACTCCTCTGTGGGGTAATCTTAACTTTTTGGATCTAAAATGGAAGATGTCGGGTTTTGGGGAAAAAAAGGGGATTAAGTCTCTGGAGCAGTTGGAGGAAGATGGGGCACTGCCTTCTTTTCAGGACTGGTGTTTTAGGGGTATTTTGGAGGAAAGGGACTTTTTTAGGTATTGCCAAATTGCACATGCATATAGGAAAGAATTACACCACGATAGGTTCACGATACACGTAGGGGGTAAATTTATGGAACTATTAGATTTAGACTTGTCACGACTTAACTTATCTAGTATTTATCGCCGGCTTAGGTCCAGCATAGACCAGAATGTTAGTCATGTAACTCAAGTGAAATGGACAAATCAGGTCGGATATATCACTGCGGCACAATGGCGAGATATTTACAAGAGTGTGGTTAGATCATCGATTAATTTAAATCACAGATGTACACAACTTTTTATACTATATAGAATTTATTTCTCACCATATTTAATGTTTAAAATAGGTCTAAGTGAAAATTCTAACTGTAGGAGATGTAAAAGGTCTCAAGCCGATATCCTCCATGTTCTATGGGACTGCCCGAAGATCAACTCTTATTGGGAGGAGATCTTCACGAATCTAGAGGTCCAGCTTCAATGTTCTTTCCCGCGCGTGGCCACATTTGGGGTTCTGGGCTTGCTCCCGATCCCCTTAGACGATAGATCAAAAAGCGACTTGGCCTTGAAGACTATCTTCCTTGCGAGACTAGTATTAGTCAAACACTGGTTAGATGATAAATCCCCAACAGTGAATGAATGGAGTAATTTAGTTAAGCGTATAAAATTGTATGAATGTGCTTACGAGAAACGATATAGGAAGGGCAGCAGACTCAACGATATCTGGAATCAGTGGAGATTATAGAGTTTTTTCTATATAGGGTACTCCACTGAGTATATATCGTGACCACTCAATGTCTCCAGCATCGTTAGTGGGTGGGGGTGGGGGGGTATGGGGGGGGGGATATGTACATAGATATCATGACACTTGTGTAATATGTTGATGGCTCTCAATGGTGGGGAGCCTTGTATATGTTATATATATACTATTTACAAAGATGTCATGTAATGATGAAATGCTTTATGGATATTTGATAAAATTACAATTAAAAAAAAAAAAAAAAAAAATGTTTAATTTTCCACCCAAAATGAATGTATTGTCGAAAAATATTACATTTTGTTGACCGCACCTCCATTTTGTTTTAATCCCTATAAAACACTTTTAACAAACTTCTCAAAAGTGGTTTTTCATACGTTGTTCTGTGTAGTTTCCTTAATGGGGTCATTAACAATTCTAGCTATTATTTAGGCCTCTCACAGTCAATTAGAAGTTGAGCAGGTCCATCTAAATATTAGTTTTGGTGATTTTCCCAAAAATTTGAAAAATGGCACCCAAATTTTGAGCCTCATAAGATTCTAGTAAAATATGTGGAATCTTAAAAAAACATGCCAACATAAAGCAGACATTTGGGAAATGTACCGTATATACTCGAGTATAAGCCGACCCGAGTATAAGCCGAGACCCCTAATTTTACCACCAAAAACTGGGGAAAACTACTGACTCGAGTATAAGCCGAGGGTGGGAAATGCATTGGTCAAACCCCCCCAGTAGTATACAGCCTGCCAGCCCCCAGTAGTATACAGCCTGCCAGCCCCCAGTAGTATACAGCCTGCCAGCCCCCAGTAGTATACAGCAAGCCCCTAGTAGTATACAGCCAGCCTGCCCCCACAGCCCTTAAAAAAATAAACTTAAATACTCACCCTCCGATGTCAGCGCGGCTCCCCGGTGTTGGCGCGTCCCGTCTTCTTTCTTCTTCACGGCTCTTTTTCTCTCTTCTTTCTTCCGGCATGGACGCGGCCATGTTTTCTTCTAGCAGGCGCATACTATGACGCGGCCGCTGCCGACGTCATAGTATGCACGGCCACGAAGAAAAAATTTTTAAACTAATTTGAAGTACAATAAGTCACGAGAAAACAATCTCAAAATCCCCTGGATATCTTATAGTGTTCCAAAACTATAACCACTTATAGTGACACAGGCCAGATTTGAAAAATGGGGGCGCATCCTTAAGGCCAAAATAGGCTGAGTCCCGTAGGGGTCTAATGTCAAGGTCATTGTGTAGTCCCATGTGAATATAACCTAGCTTGTGTATTCTAAGCTTATTTAATAAATTATAAGATGAATATAAATGAACATTGATCAAAATTAGAGAAGACTTCCATGTACTGTACCCTTATGGTTTACCAATTTGTACAACTTTACAATTAAGACCATTACCCAAAGATAAAAAGATGTGTATAGAGATATGTACAGAGCGGCACTTACACTCACCAGCCACTTTATTAGGTACACCTGTCCAACTGCTCGTTAACACTTAATTTCTAATCAGCCAATCACATGGCGGCAACTCAGTGCATTTAGGCATGTAGACATGGTCAAGACAATCTCCTGCAGTTCAAACCTAGCATCAGTATGGGGAAGAAAGGTGATTTGAGTGCCTTTGAATGTGGCATGGTTGTTGGTGCCAGAAGGGCTGGTCTGAGTATTTCAGAAACTGCTGATCTACTGGGATTTTCACGCACAACCATCTCTAGGGTTTACAGAGAGTGGTCCGAAAAAGAAAAAATATCCTGTGAGCGGCAGTTCTGTGGGCGGAAATGCCTTGTTGATGCCAGAGGTCAGAGTAGAATAGGCAGACTGGTTCGAACTGATAGAAAGGCAACAGTGACTCAAATCGCCACCAGTTACAACCAAGGTAGGCAGAAGAGCATCTCTGAACGCACAGTACGTCGAACTTTGAGGCAGATGGGCTACAGCAGCAGAAGACCACACCGGGTGCCACTCCTTTCAGCTAAGAACAGGAACAGGAAACAGGAGGCTACAATTTGCACAAGCTCATCGAAATTGGACAGTAGAAGATTGGAAAAACGTTGCCTGGTCTGATGAGTCTCGATTTCTGCTGCGACATTCGGATGGTAGGGTCAGAATTTGGCATCAACAACATGAAAGCATGGATCCATCCGGCCTTGTATCAATAGTTCAGGCTGGTGGTGGTGGTGTCATGGTGTGGGGAATATTTTCTTGGCACTCTTTGGGGCTCCTTGGTACCAATTGAGCATCATTGCAACGCCACAGCCTACCTGACTATTGTTGCTGACCATGTCCATCCCTTTATGACCACAATGTACCCAACATCTGGCAACTTTCAGCAGGATAATGCGCCATGTCATAAAGCTGGAATCATCTCAGACTAGTTTCTTGAACATGACAATGAGTTCACTGTACTCAAATGGCCTCCATAGTCACCAGATCTCAATCCAATAGAGCATCTTTGGGATGTGGTGGAACGGGAGATTCGCATCATGGATGTGCAGCCGACAAATCTGCGGCAACTGTGTGATGCCATCATGTCAATATGGACCAAAATCTCTGAGGAATGCTTCCAGCACCTTGTTGAATCTATGCCACGAAGAATTGAGGCAGTTCTGAAGGCAAAAGGCGGGTCCAACCCGTTACTAGCAGGGTGTACCTAATAAAGTGGCCGGTGAGTGTATATACATACGCTAAAGATCAAAATAGAAGAACAACACACAATTCCCTAAATGTCAAGGTGATTGTGTAGTCCTATGTTATATCCTTACATGAGTAAATTTCTGTATTTTAAAATTATTTCATAAATTGTATGTGTTCTAAAGCGCGGAATAAAAATACCATATATACTAGAGTATAAGCCAAGTTTTTCAGCACAATTTTTTTTGTGCTGAAAACTCCCTTCTCAGCTTTCAGCTCCCTTTTGTGCTGAAAACTCCCTTCTCAGCTTGTACTCGCCATTCTGACGCCTCCGGACAGCTCCTCTTCTATCTTTTTGTACATGGGTTCTGGCTCCAGGTCTGCGACAGCTTCGTGTGCACGGCCCAGCCAGAGCACAATTGTGATGTCAGCAGCGGCTGGAAAGGGGGGCTGCTATATCCCAGATAAAGGATAAAGAAGAACATACAATTCTGTTGATTATCAGAAAATAATTCCCTATAATATATGAGAGAGAGATGTGTGTCAATAGGGCAATAAAATGACTTTATTAGAGAACAATTCAAACAGACCTGACACAAAATACATGGACATATAAAATAACTTAAAAATAGTACAGTAGTACCAATAACAATCAACTAGTTGAAATTGCCATGTAAGGCCAATCAACATAACACCCTCTCAAAAAAAATGTAAACATCCACCCCTCCTAGTAGTAAACATATGTAGCACTCAACATCAGCCCATCGGTGAGAATCCAAATCCACAAAGATAGATAGTCTACCTAACAATCTCTAAGGTATGAAAGCTCCATGATATATTACTAATTCAGATAATGATGGCGAGTTACCCCATCAGGGGTAGGTCAAAATAAAGAGTGGGTAGGAGATGGATGTAGAGAAGGTGGAGGGAGCGATACTCGTGGGGCGTCTTCTCGGCCCTGTCTCCTCGCACTGTCCAGATGACATGATAAATATTACTCTCCCACACTCGCAGCAGGTTCACTCTTATAATCTTTCTTTGCTCCCTCTGCTTAGGTATTGCAGCAGAGTTTATACTTCAGTACATTCTATGGGCTCACGACTGATCTTGGAGTTATTCATACAGGCCTAGATATTTATCTGTGCCTGCTGATTCATTATTTGTTATTGGTCATTCATTTTTTTGTGTGCCTAGATCAGTTGTCATATACCTGCTATTTGTTTTTGTGGAATCTCCACTATATTTGGATTTGCACAGGTCCTGGACAGTGCTCAGAGCAGGGTCGCTTTGGGGTGACAGGTCTTCGGCATTATCAGGTGCCACTGTCTCCCCGTTGTCCGTATCCTTTTGGGGGTACGGTCCCTCTGTTTTAAGTGATTTTATATTGTGTTTTGTCCGATTAGTGTTTTCTCTTTTGTATTTATTTATTGGTTAATTAAAATTGTTCTTCTTTTGCTACTTGACACATTTTTTTTGTATTTTTTATGCAGTTCTATAGATATTGACTTAACTACAATTGTTTCTTATAACTACTGTTTCCTAGTTACAGTACATTTATGATAACATCTAGATCTAAATAATTACTATATAAAATATGTCGGAAGAGAAATTCCTAGTTTCCCCAGCTCAACTGAAAACTAATAAACCTTGCTACTAACTTCCAGACCATGTGTAGTAATTTAGAAGATTTTTGCTGCAATAATTGTTTTCAAAATTCACAGAATTAGCTTTTTTGGCTCAGAACATATGTGAATCTGCATGAAAATGTAGCGTAATAATCGTACCTGTGTCACCTAAATCAGACCTGTCATCAAGTTAAAAAATGCTAAATGACATATGTCATCATATCGCTGCAGCTTCCTTTAATTATTTTTGTCCTTTCAAATGTTTACATGTGGCCCCAGAAATTTTTCTGTAGATTAGCTTATGCTAGCCAAAGGGGTAGCAACCCTTTATTCTCTTTTTGGGGTGTACCTCTGTGTACTTTATGAAAAAAGTGGAGAAATGGAAATATTGGTTATGAAATTAAGTCATTCTGCATTTTGCAAAAATAAGATTCCTCTCTGACAGTCTTTTTTTAAACTAGAGAAATAGGGTGGTTGAATGTCTAAGGACTTGTAATGAGTGTCTAAGCACCTGCTATGAAATGTTCAAAGAATGCATCTTCAATGTCCTTTGACTCATAAGTGCTTTCATTCATCTGAACTTGTATTCAAAAGAGCTTGCAGGCCTCATGACTTACCAGCATGTTGTTTTGCCCTCTGATAGGAAACTAGAAAGATTAATTAGTATGTCATCTGGGTTTTATGGTACATAGAAAATATATAGTCATGACTTCTTAGTACCTCATGTATGACCAAGGACATGTATAAAAAAATTTTTTCGGGGGGGTCATGAGAATGTGTTATTAGGTGTATGTAGTTACTTTAATTCAGATGACGCTTTTCCTTTCTTAAGTTCCCACTTCCATGATTATCATTATTTGTCATGTTACTAATGTAAATGACAACTTCAAACCTATAAGCACTGCAGGGAGAGTGATTGTTGTTTGAAATAGTGTTGAGGCTGCTGTGTTCACAAATATTAAGTAGTGGATTCTCTTTACAGAGAGTGAGTAGATCTCTCTGTGGGAAAGATCTTTATTTTGGCTCCAACTCCTTGAGATCTAAAGTGGGTTGTAAAAGTACTCACCCTTTGAACTTTTCTTAATTCTATATAATAATTATAAAACTTTGTTTATATAGGATCATTATATTCTGCAGCACTGTACAGATCATAGGGCACATATACATATAGAGCAAGACATTACAGAATAATAACATAATTAGATGAAACAGCTGGGAAGCACTGTCTGGGACTGGTAGTGAGCGGATCCTTCTTGTCACAGTGGGACTCTCTGCAAACCTCCAACCCCGATATGCCATTATCTTGGTTGGAATGTCATAACTGACCTTCTATATTAGCTCTGATGCAGACTCTAGATTTGGTTCCTCCCCACGGGCCCCTGAGGCCATCCTTAGGTTCCCATCCCTTCCTGAACATGTGCTATCCTAACTCTATCCCATCTTACTGAGTCTTCTCATGGGTGACACTTATACCTGGAAGATGGAGCTGTCGGTTGAGCTAACTGATGCGGAATGGGAAAAAAACTTTCTGTTCTGCCACAGATTGCTCTCTAGTTCCCAGGAGAGGAATTACAAAATTTTATTCAGGTGGTACAGGTGCCCTGCCATCCTTCACAAAATGTATCCAGTGGTTTTGGAACTCTGTCAGAGGTGGGATCCATGTTGTATATCTGGTGGAGCTGTTCAGGGATGCAACCTTTCTGGCGAATGGTGTTTGATACCTATAACTATGTTACTGGTAAGACCATGAAAGCATGCCCCCAGGTGGCGCTCCTCTCTGTGCTGCCGGGCACCATCTCTTCTTTTAAAAAGGGCCTCTTTCATCATACTGATAACCTGTGTGGAATGAAGATTTGGGAGACTCCTTCTCCCCTGTCTTGTCTGTATTGTATGTACTCCTTGTCTGTCTTTGGTCTGTCTGTTCCTGGACAACTAGATTGAGCACGAGACCCTGCAGTAGTCTTACTAAGGTCATGTTCTATAACGTATTCTCTTGGGCAAGTCCTGACACATTACACCTATGCTCCATGCCGTGGTCCTGTGCGGCCACTATTCATACTTGAGAACTTTTGTTTAATTCACATTTATTAAATGACATCTACCACCAGGATGAAAGACTGTATGCAAATGAGCCATAGGTGTTAATGGAGCCTGGAGCCCCTCAGGCTCATTTACATACAGTCTTTCATCCAGTTTTTGTCAGAGGTGTGAAATCACAAGATAAAATGGACCTTGACCTCACAAATTTCTTTAAATGACTGTTCTAAAAATTTAGGTCAGGGCCGAACATATATTGGTCCAAGGCCTGCTTGTCATACCTCTAAACTTTAAGGGACTGCACCAGTAGCCAGCACACTAGATGCACCAACACACAGTACAGACGTCTTTTCACGTCGCTGCAGTTTTCCTCTGCTCCCGCGCTAATCTAGAGAGAAGGAAGCTGGGAAAAGTGAGATGCAGTGTGATGCCGGTGGCAATACATTCTGTAGGGGTTAATTATAGCTGCTGGGTCTGATCAGACCCTATCCAGCTCTGATCCAACATCTGCACACACAGGGTCTCATATCCCCCTTTAACTGGGACTCTTACAGATGTTAAAAAAAATTCCCCTCTACACTAAAAAATCACTATGGTCACCCCGCATATATATTGTAATGTATAGTGTATATATATGTATATTTCTCTCCAGCTTTTGTAACGTTAACTCTTCAAAATACTAAAAATGGCCCTTAAACCAATAAGTATGAAAATTCATGAGAAATGCTCAGTTCAGTAAAGCCTTTTAAGGCCTGGTCAGAAAGGGGTTAAGGTGTTAATGGCATATTAACAAAACACAAACGTTACCAAAATGTTAACATGTTCATTAACATTGTGTTAACATCGCATTTTGTAAACGGAAATGTTAAAAGTAATGTAATGAGGCAAATCTCATCAGCTGTTGTATGGTGGAGTTGTATCAGCTGTTCTATGTGTAGAAGTAGCTTACAGTTTACTGCAGCTCCTGCCTCTATGACGGGAAAAGAGGACATCAATAAAAAATGGCGACTCTAATCCCATGGATAAAAGTATCAGATGTATAAAGACTTCTAGAAGGCACTGTTGTTTGTGGGGGAGGAGGGGTGCAGTGGTGACAGGGTTTATTTAAATGGTAGAATTGTTCGGACTTTCCTCTGGATGCATTCACACATGGCAGGATTTGAGTCTTTGTTGTCACTCCAGTAAGGCATCCTACAATCGGCACCCCATGATTATAGTTTCGGGGTGGGGAGGAAGGGGCTTCTTCTCCACCATGGATATTCTTGCATTGAGATGAGGCCTGACAGTTTTTTGCAGCAGCTTCTTTCCAACTTGTAGCTACAGGAAGAGGTTGTCAAAGAGACCAAAAAAATATTGACTGGGGACTGCTTGTATATATTTTGTAATAACATTGTGATCTTCCATTATTGGAATAGCTGAAAGAAAAAGTTATATTGAGGGTGTCATTTGTGTTTGCCATTTCATAGTGTGTATGCTATTAAAAGTATTTAACCATGGGTTGGATAGGTGTTTTGTGTGCGAGGATATGCATTTGTATGTCCATTTCTATTATATAATGGGAAGAATGCAGATTATCCACGGAAGGTTTGTAGTGTGCTGCCTCGCAGCATGGATACTGTTCATCCGTGTAATCATACTGTATGAGTCATGCCTCAGGAGTCTTTTGCCTTTGTTTCTGCCTTCCTGTGGGCAGGCTTTGAGATCACACCTTTTTATTTTTTAATGCCTTGTCATGTTATGACTTCTGTGTGCAATTACTGAACACAGTTAGTAATTGAATGACTGATTTATTTTTCCTTGATCATTTTCCATTTTCATTTTACCTTAGGATAATTTGAATTGTTTTACAAAGCTTGATAAATTGCGTGTGACAAATGCCCACCTTTAGGTCACTTCACAGGGTACATGAACACTAGAGAGCCTCACAATTTAGTACATAAAACCCCACTACCTACACAAGATGGATTCTTAAAGCTAAACTCTACTCCTAACACCCACTCAAACCTTTGCTGCCACCTCCTATACTTTTTAACTTGTACGAAGAAGGAAAATGGGAACTTTTCTCATTAATGCTCCGTGAGCTTTTCTACCGCCCCCTAAGTTGTGGGGTTGCTGAGAGATGGACGTTCACATGCTAGTGTGACCCCTCTTGCCCATCAGTAAAGTAAATTTTGTAAGTGGCTTGTTATTAAATCTAATAACTTTTCAAAGAAAATTGTTACAATGGTCCATTGCTTCTAATCAACTGGATACCCTGTTCTCCCCCCATATCAAACGTTAGGCTTTAATGAAGGCAGTTGTCATATGATTTAGTGTTGTTTCAGGAGGGATAGAGTCCCAAAGTTTGTAAGATAGATAGGGGTACCTTGACCCTATCTTGTTAGCAGGGGCTCAAAACTCCAGGTTATTTCTACGTTATTATCAAATATATAATTTTTCTTTGATTTGAATTTTGGAGGGAAAAGACCGAGCCAAATCCTCCCTTTGAATACTACTGAACCTTCTCCATGTGTCCAGGATGATGGCCAGGCCATCTCCTGTGGAAGTGTTAAAATGCAACTGATACCAGTGCTCCATGGTTTTCTCTTTCATGAGAATTTTACGCTATATTGTCTTTTTTTTTTTTTTTATAATACAAACATGGAAATAGATTTTGTTTTGGATGCTTGCAAAATTAATTTGTTGCAAAATATATTTTACAAAGCCCCTTCCCCTTTTGAATGTCCAAATTCTTGTTTGTTTACCCTTTGGTTTATTTTGGTGGAGTTTAAACCCCTACGCGCACCTAGATGTAATAGTTTGTCCCATAGTCATGCCTGGAAGCAGGAAATCATACATTATGATTCGGCTGCGCTTCGCATGCCCCTGCAGCTCACGAGCCCGTAGCAGCCGCTACGGCTATAGTTTCGCATGATATGCTGTGTTCTGTGATACAAATGACTGCATCCTGGAGCAGTTGAATCTCTCATACCCACACACAGGCTGCAGGGGGTGTGGCCATCCTGGTGCTGCGGGGAGGGAGGGGTATAATACAGCTGACACCCGCCTGTTACTGTCACAATCAGTGCTGGCAACGATCGCGGCAGTTAACCTGTTAAGTGCCGCGGTCAAACTCAGCCATGGCACCTAACTTACCATCCCATGCCATCGCAGCCTAGAGTCTCGTTGAGACTTGTAGGCTTGCCCTGTGTAATGATCTCTAGTAGCCAGCAAATGGCTACAGTATTATTGCAGTATATAGTATTAGCAATCAGACCCTGCAGAGTTAAAGTACCCTGGTGGGTCTGAAATAATGGTAAAAAAATGTAAAGAAAAAAATAAAAAAAATAGTAAAAGTAAAATAAAAAAAAAGTAAAAATTGTAAATCACCTCCTATACCTAGAACACCTATAAAAAAATAAAAACCTTAAAAATCATAAACATGTATTGCCACATCCCAAAATTTCCCAAAATATTAAAAAGATTACTCCCGGTTGTGAACACCGTTAATCCCAAATGTATATAAATGAATACACCAGAACATGCCACAAAAAATAACAACTTACGTAGGTTCGTACACCAAAGTGTGAAAAAGTTAGCCTCAGAGTTTGGCAAAATGGAAAATATTTTTTAAGTACAAAGGATTTAAATTCTTTTACATCTATTAAAACCTAACAAAACCTATATAAATTTGATATCCCTGTGATCGTACTAACCAAAGAATAAAGAATTTATTCATTTAGAGCGCAGAATAAATCCCGTAAAAACCGAGCCCACAAGAAGAAGCCACAAATGTTTGTGTGTGTGTGAGGGGGGTGTTGTCAATTTCATTGCATTTGGAATTTTTTTCCAGCTTTCCGATATATTGCAAGGAATGTTTAATGGTGCCACAAAAAAGTACAATTTGTCCCACAGATAACAATCCCTAACATATCTCTGTAAACATAAAATTAAAGTTATTGCTTTTGGAATGAAGGGAGTGAAAACCATGTATCAAAAAAATGAAAGTGGGTAGCGATAAAAGTAAAATGGAAAAAACCCATCAGTGGCAAGTGGTTAAAATACCCCCTATATCACATGATAAGTTTACAAATTCTCTGAGATAAGGGACTTGTGGTACCTGAGGCTACCTTCACACATGAAATTTTGGTTGTGTTTTGAAATAGAAAGGCTCCACATGTTTTGGTAATGTGTTTCCAACACGTTAACTAAATGTGAAGGAAATGCAATCTTGCCTGAACATGCGGTTACAGGTGGAGCCTTTGGATTGACGTCCACATGTGGGGTGTTCTCTTACTCGGAAGAAACTGCATAATATATTCGTAGATGCATTTCCTACTTTTATTCCGTTATATTTGGTTAAATTTTAGGGCTAAATGAACATGTTATTGAATTCCAGATCAAACCATCATTTTGTTTTGAAGTTCTGTAAAATTGTTAAAGGGTTCGCAAGCTTCCTACTTGCAGTTTTGAATAGAGGGGTGGGTTCTATTAACTCCCAAAATCCCTAAAAAAATAAAATGGTCTCTAAAATAATGGATTCTAAAATTTTCTTGAAAATTTGAGAAGATGCTGTTCGATCTTTCTAGCATCGTAATAAAACAAAAGGACACATAAAATGATGCCAACGCAGAGATATGGTAATTAACATTTAGAAAATAATTTTTATAATAAGACTATCAGTTTGAAAAACAGGACACTTTGAATTTTGAAAATGTCTATTTTTTTCAAAATGTTTACCAAGTTCTCTTTTTTTCATAAATAAATGCTAAATATATTGACCAAAATTTCCCACTTACTTGAAGTACAAAATGTCACCAAAAAAAAAAAACAAACTTGAAAACATTTGGGTAGGTTAAAGCATTTTAAAGTGATTACCAGATAAAGTAACACATGAAAAATAGGTCTTGTTATCACGGCTCTAATGAGCTTGGTCACTAAGGGGAAGCAAAACTGGAGATATCATCCACTGTTTAAGGTTACAGTCGGGTATTGAGATCTGTCTTTAATATGACACCAGAATTGTGTTTTTACCACGGTTCTGGAAATATGATTGTTTAACATGGGAGACTATCATGTTGTTTATATACATGGTCTCTGCACAGGAATTTGCAAATATGATGTATATAGCAGTATGACGGTTGTGAAGGGGTTAAAGAGGACTTGTCACCCCGAAAATGACCCCTACCAAATGTGCCCCCCCATAATCCTCTCCCCAGCCATTTTTTTTTTTTTTTTTAATTTATGTGTGGTAAGTTGATTTAAACCGATCCGACCTCTTACCAATTTAGAGGTCGAATTCTCGTATCTTGTGTCCTGGCAGTCGGCCTTATTCATAAGGGGGCCGGCCGACACACCCCCAGCATGCCCCTGTCAGCGTGGACCTGTAGTAGAAGCCGGCAGCATTGCATATATTGTGTAATTGCTGCCGGCTCTCTGTGATCACGGTAGTTTTATATTTGTACATGGGCTAGAAATCTCACACAGGTGCGTTAATGAATTCCCCCATTGTGTTATCTAATGACGTATGTAAAAGGTTCCACTTGAGAGGAGAAAAGGTCCACTTTACTTTTTAGTACCAAAAATAAAATTGAAATTAATCCTGTATCTGATCTGTCCTTGTATCACTTCATTCCCAGACTAGATCCTCAGCTTCAAGTGGTTAAATGTTCTCCCTGTATTTGCTTGACCTCTTGTAAGGGCTTAGCCATTTGGGAAAAAGTCAGTGCGCCAAAAAATTATACTATTGGAACACCAAAATTGAGACTACTAATAGCTGACGAAAAGTACAACTAGAAAGTCTTAATTTTCCCAGTTAACATCAGACAATAATAATTGTGAATTAGAATAAGGCTGTCTCCTCTAACTGCACAGTTTTTCTTTCCACCCCTTGTAGGTGTAATATTGGTTAGAATATCTAGTATAAATGCAATATGCTACTAAGCACCTCTGCGTTTCTGCTCATATTGCATTTTGCTAAACAGGATAATAAATGTTCAGTTTTATCATTTGGTAGAAATGTTAGAACTTGTAAAAAAAAAACCTTTTAAAGTTTCCTAGCAACACTGATTGACGCTATTAAATCAAACACACATCGCCAAGCACTGAAAGACCACCAGTTGCCTGGTGATGAACAGGTAAATATAATCAAATATCACTGTATAAAACATCTGCCCCACAGTTATATTATCATCTTTTAGACTTCAATCCTTATGTGTAAGAGATTAATTTCCTGATTTACTATAATGTATACTCTTAGACAGGAAGTTAAGTATTTTACTAAACAAAGTACCGTAACTTAAAAACACTGATATTTTAAAGTCTGCTGTAAAATTGGATAAGCAGAGGTTACATTAACGCCTCACCACGCGTCATAGACACGTGATGAGGTGCCATTACCCCCCAAAATAATTGCCATGCGGGCTGCGGGGCTCCCTGCCAGTTCCGCAGGCCTGTGTAGCAGCTGCCAGTGTCTATATGATCCCAACGGGACCTGAGCACAGTGTCCGGTGAGTGTGAGCCGGGAGGGTGTTGGACTGCACTCTATGTATAGTGTGTGTTCGGAATGAGTGTGCGCTGGTGGTTGGTGGCATCAGGTGCTAGGGGAGGGGGGCAGGGAACCATCGACAGGGTCAGTCATGGTCTGTGCGTCGAACTTTCTGAGGAGACGAAGAAAAATCTTGTGTACCCCTTGTTTACTGCATTATGTAATAATTATACTGCCATAGTTTGCTATTTAGCACAGACGATACTGACAGATGATTTTTTTGTATAAATAGCGTCTATTAACATTATATACGGTTTTATTTGGAAAACCATGTGCAGGAGCAGAAAGGTGAGGGGCATTTTTTTTTAATGCACCCAAACCATAACAAACCAGGGACTCAGAACAGGATTTTGTTAGGGTGCAAGGTAGGTAAAAACACACAATTATATTGTAATACAAATGTTCCTAAAAGACAGGAAGATATCTTTACAATCCAGCTATAATGGGCTTCTGCAACCTGTCTTAAGTGAAAATTAGTTCCCTGGTGTGAAGGTTCCCTTTAATTGAGGCAGAGCGTTTTTATTTTTTAATATACATTTTTTAGAACAAAAGCACAACAGATCAATAGTATTACAATGTTTCTGTCAACCAGGCCAAGTACAATCTATATCTAAGAAGGAAAGGAGTAGTATTTACTAATGCACATACTGTACATACATAATATTTCTTTATATAGTGCACACAGATTACACAGTGCTGCACAAATCAGTCCCTGTCGCAATGGGGCTCACAACCTACCTAATCAACCTACCAGTATGTTTTGGAGTGTGAGAGGAAACTGGAGGACCCGGAGGAAACCCACACAAACACGGAGAGGACATACAAACTCTTTGCAGATGTTGACCTGGATGGGACTTGAACTCAGGACCCCAGCGCTGCAAGGCTGTAGTGCTAACCACTTAGCCACCATGCTGCCCATACTGGAGTTGTTGCACTTAAGCAGTACTTTATGGTGGCTAGGTTACCCTAAATTAACAATGTGGCACCCTAAATCATATACAAATAAAAAGACATAGAAGTGAAATTCTGCAATATACACTATAAGGGTGATCTATAGGGTGGAGCCCATAAGTGTGAGGTTCAAAGCAAGATAAGGCTACCTAAGGCTAGTATTGATAACACAATTAAGATAATTTTTAACCCTTTACTTCATAATTTTACTCAATTTTATTGCTGTTTTAGCTCCTATCACTCCCTAGGCTGGTTGGTACAAAATTCCAGGCTGTGACCGAGGACTCTCTAAGCGGACACAATGGGACTCATTTACTTTCGTTGGATATTCCAACGTTTTCCAATTTGCGCTGCATTTAGCAGGGGATTGTGTTGCATACTATCGGATTTTGGCATATCGGTGCAGGCTTTAAACCGACACAAATCAGGGGGGGGAGCGGACGTTCCGACTGATTCGGACTTAGCACGGGATTTTACTTTAAAATTGTGTCCCAAGACTTGGACTTACACACACCGGGAAGAAGATGGTGAACTCCGGCGTTCTTGATCGGGGAAGTGACACATTGAGGAAGTTGGGCACACAATCTTGTTGAATCGTGGCACAATGCATTGTCGTCGGACAATGCACTTTAGGGAACTCCGAGAAACCGTGTAAGTAAATATGCCCCATTATGATCCATATATAATCCATAGTTCATATACACTTTCATTTAGCTTATGAACATTGTACTAATATCCAACACATAGAAAGAAAGAGAAATGAGACAGATAAGAGATGAGATCCATGAGATGCCTATTTCTCCTACATATCTGCTATTCCACAACACACTGCTAGATCTGCTGTGCCTTCCTCCCCAAATAAAGAACTTATCTGTCTGTAGCTTTACACTCCTCAGACTGCTGCAGGCTGGACGTCAGTGTGTGTGTATCAGAGAGAGCTCCGCTCTGGAATGCAGGGGGAGGGGGCTAGAGGCAGAGAGAGAGAGAGAAATCTCAGCTCCACAGCCCTTCAAGTCAGAAGGTACAAGGTTGGGAACCAGAAGCAACTGAAATTGTGTACAAGACTGATAGAGACAGGTTGGACTTATATCTGTGAAATGTATTTTTGTTAATAACAGTAAATTATATAAAGTGTTATTTTGTTATCCTGAAAATATTTAAGAAACTTGTCCTTGGGAATACACCTTTAAGGGTACTATATGGAATACATTTTGAGCATCAAATAAGAGACTAGAACTCCAGTGTTTGCATTGTTTTGAACCTACTGTCTCAGAAGAGAGTCCGCAGAGAGTTAATTGTGAGCCTGCTTATTTTTCAGAGGTAGACAGACCTCTGAATGCTTTCAAATTCTGTGCTCACTGTAGGAGGAAGAGCAGAAGATAGTTTATACCTACTCTATTAATTTTTAAAATACAGAAAGAATTCCCTTAAAGGTTTAGACACACTTTCAGTGTGCTTTAACTAACTCCTCACAGTTTACTATTTTTATCCATTGAGAGAAAACTGACCTGGGGGCATTAGTTATTTACAATTAAAATAACAAATTCATAAAAATGATATTCCATATTTTTTAACCAAAGAGGCAAACAATTACAACCTATTGTATAATCTACAAAGCATAAATAAGCCATGAAGCACATCTACGATAAAATACAGTCTACTTTATGCGTCTTCCATATTAACAACGCCATACATAGTAGGTGTGAACAGCAGACCTACCTGTTTTGGCTAGTATCTAAGCCTTAGACCAGGAGTAAGGCTTAAATACTAGCTTAAACTTTAGGGCTGCTGTCCATACCTACTATGTCCTTATCCTTGGTGATTACAGCTTGCTCCATGGACTTTTGGGATAGTAACCACTTTATTTTTTATGACATTGTATAATCTATTTTTTTTTTTATTTATTTGAGTAATCTTACACTACTTATGGTCCCATTACAAAAGTATAACATGCATGCAATAAAACTAATGTGTTCTGTACTTCTGAAGCTGAAGTCATTACTCTTTTTATTTATTTCCCTGTGTGACTTTCATTAAAGCAGTCGATCAAAGTTAATTGCAAGTTTTGTTCAAGTACAGCTGTATAGCCACATAAGTCAAGGAAATCTAGATAATTATGTGTTTTAAAGATAAAGCCTTGATGTGAGTTACGTGAAACGGACATAGGGAAAATATTTTTTATTTATCTTTTAAATATATTTTTTTCTTTATATATATCAAGCATCATGCTTTAGACATTAAAATGCAGTTAGATTATTGCTATTTTGAGGCTCTTCATATATACATTAGTAAATGCACTTTTAAAGAAAGGCAATCGTTACATCATATCTGCTAAGAAGTACTTTTATAAGTACAGTTCAAAAGTGAACAACAAAGGAATTAACTTAAACTTGGGCAAACAGCATTACACTATAGACAGTACTATACTGCAATATTAGAGTTTGCTCACATAGCCACAGCATTAGAGAAGAAAAACTTATGTGCCTCTATATAAAAACAGAGTTACAGTATGGATGCATAGGGTGATTTATAAAGACCAGCACTGTATCGTTATCATATCATCCCCTGGCATAAAATGTGCCAAAATAGGACCCCATGAACACGAATATAAATGTATTCCAGTCAAAACACTGTTTCCAGCTAGAAAACAGCTTAATTTTAGTTTTCTGGTTCTACAAAACCATGTGGCCTGTTTTTTCTTCTTTTTATCATCAATGGAATAACACATGGGCTATCAACAAGAGCTATCTGTCCATGCATATATTGACGATCTTCCACAAAAGCCTACAGTTACCGCTAGCCTGTTCCTTAGTTCAAACCATAGTACTTTAAACTTTCAAAAATAAAAGTATTTTCTGACTATAAAATATTCCTGAATTTTAATTCAAGTTGGAAACATAATAACAAACCAAAATAAAATAGGTCACTACAGCAATTTGTAAAGCAGAAATGGTATTCGGCAATCCTGCAACCTATGGCAAGCTAACTAGAAATGTCTAAAAATAACATTTGTGTGACTATATGGAGTTATTTAAGAAATTACATTATCAGCTTTATTGTACAAGTACGTTGATCGGGTGTCAAGAAAACATGCAAAATTTGCATTCGCACTTATGGTGAATACCTAATCTTATAGTTCTACAGTTCTTATAGAATGGGGATAAAACTTGTGTGCTATTACAGGACTCATGGCTTTTAATAATGCTGGGCTTAGAGTTAGGCCCCTCGGTCAGTTCACTAGCCTGGTATTAAAGGGAACCTGTCATCAAGAAGCTACTTTTGAAATGATGACTGGTTCCAATAGCCTCTTTATATAGATTTAAAAAATGAAATATGACAAATTCCACTGCTTTTTAAACATTAATTTCTTTTAACATTACCTGGCTCCCTTCTAGCAGCATGTGGTAAGCCCCCGGGATGGAAGATTTGCAGGGGAGAGGGTGAGTGATGTGGAGGGCAGTGGGCAAGGAGGAGGGGAGGAGAGGTATTGAGGAGAAAACAACCTGTGCAAGAACTCCCCCCCCCCCCCCTTCCCACACACTGCAGCCAGGGAACCAGGTAATGTTAAAGAACTGATTTGACAGAGACATTTTTAAGATCAACTTGCCAGAGGCTATAGGAACCTGCCATAATGTAAAAATTACCTTCCTGATGATCGGTTCTCTTTAAGCCTCCTTTAGTCTGATTCCCTGACAGGTATTGCTTAACCTTGCTGTGTGCGGCTTTCCTTAATCTAGATCCTATTTGCCTAACATCTTGCATTCTGTTGTGACCTTGGTTTTTTCTTTCTTTATTCTCTCAGGTGGGATAAATAAGTACCATTGCTCATCTACCTGTACCCTCTACCTTACAATAAGACAGACTACTCCCATTGTTTGGTTTAATTTTAGCTTTGTCTTTTCTTTTATAGGTTAAACAAATTATGGAAGAAGCAGTTACAAGGAAATTTGTCCATGAAGACAGCAGCCACATCATTTCTTTTTGTGGTAAGATCTTAAGTTCCCTTCTGTGATTCTGTATAAAGTAACCTCTCGGTCATCAAAAGTTTAACAAAGTACAATGCACATGTTTGTGCATTAAAAAGTAAATGCAGGTTGACTGCTCATGTTTATATTATGCCTCTATAAAATGGTTAAAAAAAAGGTGGTTATTTGCAACGTCATAGGGTCAGGAGACAGTGTGAAGCTTAAAGGGCATCTACCACTAGGATGAAAGACTCCAGGTTCCATAGGTGTTAATGGAGCCTGGAGCCCATCAGGCTCATTTGCATACAGTCTTTCATCCTGGTGATAGATGTTGTTGTTATGGTATAATTCCCATCATTTTGGTATGACAATATTATGTACAATGCCTAAAAAGTGGAAACCCGCACAGCAAGTGTATACTTAAAGTATGTCTAAAGAGGCCATAACACCCTGATTAGCAATATGTAACCAAAGAAAAGACAAAAGGGAGTGTGTATAGGCCAAAAATATCTATATACAAATCTTTATTTATATCACAAATAATAAACACTACAAAACATGCATATGTGTTAAAAACACTTAAAACGTACACAAGTACATGCAGTTTGACCCATGCAAATGACCACAGTGGGTCTATGCATAGCACATGACCCTATAAAGACAATACATAGGTTGCCTGTTTCTGCCCTGTAAGAAAAGTGTCCGTGGGAGGGGACTAATGTGGCACAGTCAAAAGTCAAAACAGACTAATAGTAGTTCCCCTAAGCAACATGCAAAATGATGTGACAGGGACCAAAACAAGTCGGCACACTCTAGAATATACACAAAGAAGTGGAAAATATGAGGTTACCCATCCAAATGATAGACCAGGAATGCGACGTGTGCAAAGGGTCATGTGGGCAAAGAGTCCCCACGCGTTTCGTCGCTACATGCGACTTCCTCAGGGGTCCATATTGTATTGGCGGTCAATAGTCCGCCATATATACATAAGTGCCCCTCCCCAGGGTGCAATATAGCCACTCACATGTTTCCCACTGATGTTACAGCTGAGTGCTATCAAAATCCGCGGCGTCGCAGCAGCCATCCGCTAGTCATGTGATCCAGTAATAGTCTCGCGATCGCTGGGTCACGTGTCAAGTCATGTGACAAGTCGCGCGAGACTTGTAAGCCGCCGACATAGCGCATGCGTACCACTGAATATTACATTGTGTTGCCGGCAACATTGTTTCAATATGCGCAGGCGCCGGCACATTATCAATTAGTCGTGAAAATAGACTGATCCGCAGTATAGTGCGCTAATTGCTTGGAAGCAAAGTATTAAATCTACAATAGAAAAAATTTTTTGTTTTTTGTATAACACGGAGCATAGAGTCGGGTTAAATGTCAAATTACAGAGTAATTCGAGTTAAATAACTCTTTAGTATACAATGTGATTTGAGCTAGTAAAAAATAGCAGGAAGGTAAGTCATGGCTAACACCCTGGGGAGGAGAATTAAAAACAAATGCATGTCATGCAGAGTAAAGGAAAATTTCATAGTTAGTATCTACAGTACAGGTAACAAATATAATAAGTAACTTCATTTGATTGTGTGTCATCCATATTGACATCAGACCAGCTACAGTCCGTTTGATGAGGTAAGGTCCCAAAAATGCCTAAAAATAGAGATTGTGTTGGGGTAGTGGATGTATTCCCAAAAAGTTCATTCAATTTGTGCTAAATTCTCTTGTAGTAGCAGATTATCGTCCTTTGTATCAGGGTTCCTTAATGTTGGATCTTCTCCATCCAATGTGTCCAATGTTGAGTTCCCCATACCAAAGTGGGGTGGGGACTAAGGTCGAAAACGTTCCAAGAGACCACGACAGAGAAATTCAATATGCTTGGTGGGAGAATTCCAGGTAAGTATTGATAACAATAACGATGGTAAAATGGTATTCTATGAGCTCCATTCAGGTTTATCTTTAGAGAGAAAGAAGGTGTAATTGTTATTATTACAAGCCACCTGTTTGTTGCACCAGGGGGTGACTATGACCGTGATGAAAAGAAACAAATTTTTATGAAAATTGGAGAAGTGAGACAGAGGGGAGGAAGGCAAGAAAAGGGAAAGGAAGAGTGGAGTAGTGGAGAAAAAGAGAAAAGAAAAAGAAGAAGAAAAAAAAAAAAAAAAAAAAAAAAAAAAAAAGAAAGAAAGAGAAAGGGAGTGCAAGTGTGAGGGGCCCTAGGTGAAAAAAGAGGGAGTGTGGACCATAAGGGTCCAAAATATAAATAGTGCTTAGGTAGGGGACCATAAGGATCCAATCTAAGGAGGGGGGGGGGGGGAGTGCCCTGTCTGGGGAACCCCGGGTGATGTAGTGATAGGGGGCCATAAGGGTCCAAATCTATAAGAGAGCCCACTCTAGGGGGTGCGTGTGTGACTGAGTGGTGGGGGGTGAATGTCAGTGATTGTTATGTGACCCCACCAGTGTGAACTAGCATTATATAAAGATCCGAGCGATGTGCACAATAACCCAAACATGGCCATAAAGCCGCAATATGAAGAGAGGTATATATATGTGATGTGCACAATGGCTAGTGACATGCAAACCACTGTGTATATAATACAAAAAGTTGTTGAAAAAGTTAATATGGTTATGTCATACTCACCAACGGTTTGGGACACCTCCTATCGCTGCTTATAAAATCCTGTGAAGAGGAGATCTTCATTTATACCTGTGGGTGCAATACATCCTAGATTATAGATCCAGCGGGCCTCCCTGCGCAGTAGTTCGGGAACCAGGTCCCCACCACGTATGTTGCTCTGTACCATATCCAACCCCACAACTCTAATTCCATGTGTAAGGCCCCCATGGAAGAGTCTAAAATGTGTTGCAACAGTAGAGAGGACCTTACCCTGTTTGAAGTATTTTGTGGAATTCTGGATGCTCGAAAGATGCTGCTGAATCCTCTTTCTCAATTCTTGCGTTGTCTGCCCCACATAAAATTTTCCACACGGGCAGATGAGGCAGTAAATCACATTTTTGCTCTTGCAGTTGATATAGTGGTACAATTCAAAAGATCTGTGGTTGGTAGGGTTGGTCACCCGTTTCGACGGTAACATCAAGGGGCAGACCGTGCATCCCCCGCATGCATATGAGCCCTTGATCTTCTCTCCACGTCCCAAAGTTCTTTTGTTTCGTTGAAAGTGGCTTCTTGTCAGGTTGTCCTTCAAGTTTTTTGCTCTCCTTGCAATTAAGGATGGTTTTTCGGAAATCCAAGAGTCTAGACGTTTTTCGGCTCTCAAAATATTCCAGTTGTTTTCTAAGATTTGTCTGACTTCCTTCCATTGATTGTTGTACGTGGTTATGACTCCCAATTTAAACTCTGTAACTTTTTCACGTGGTCTCAAAAGTTGGTCACGACTACTATGTGCAGATCTAAGATATGCTTTGGAAATGACTTTCCTTGGGTATCCCCTGTGTTTAAAGCGATCCGTCAGATCCCTTGCATTTCTGCGAAAGTCGTCATTGGAGGTACAGTTCCTCCTAATCCGGGTGAACTGACCTACCGGTATGCTATCCTTCAGATGGCGCGGGTGGAAGCTCCCATAGTGTAGAAGCGCATTTGTGGCAGTCTGCTTCCTATAAAGGTCAGTATGTAGATGTTGGTCGCGGATTAAAATCTTCAAGTCCAGGAAGTCAATGCTCTCCTGTGAAAAGTGTGAAGTAAGAAAAATATTCAATCCATTGTTGTTAAGGCCACTGATAAATTCTTCACATAGCTTCAATGGTCCATTCCACAGCAGAAGGATGTCGTCAATAAATCTGTACCATCCCAACACATGTTGGGTGAATAGTTCCGATGGGTACACGTGCGCGTCCTCCCACCATCCCAAAAATAGGTTAGCGTAGGAGGGCGCGCACCGTGCACCCATCGCGGTCCCAGAAATCTGCCTGAAGTATCTAGAGTCAAAGGTGAAATAACTTTGCCTTAACACAAACTCCATAAGTTCCAACAGAAAAGAGTCATGCCTGCGATCACCCGTGCAACACATGTCTAGATAGTAGGCTATAGCTCTCAGCCCATCCTGGTGTGCTATGTTGGTATAAAGCGCTTCCACATCAAGCGTCACAATCCAGGTGTTTTCAGGTATGGTCACATTGCCTATCTTCCCAATCAGGTCAGATGAATCCCTAATGTAATATTATGTACAATCTCATGGTTACTGTACTATAGTATTATAGTGGTGAGAACAGGGATAGGCAGAAGCTCTCAAAGGAGGCAAAGGCACAAGTACATATACATTCAGAGACCTGTATGGAACAGATTTTATTGAAACTTGTCAAACCATTTTAACCCTCAGGTGACCATTTTTGTGTCTCTGCTTCTAATTTTTTTAATTTTGCCATTTACAGAGCCATTGGAGAGCTTGTTACCCTAGGGCCAAACTGTACTACCGAGTGGAACCATTTAAAGGGGTTGGCCACTTTCAGCAAATAATTGATATGGTTTGTGTAAGGAAAAGTCATACAATTTTCCAATGTACTTAATGCATCAATTTCTCACTGTTTTCTAGATTTCTGCTTGCTTCCCTGCTATAGAAAGCTTCTGTTTACTTTCAGTGGATAAAATAGTCACACAGTCGTTATCACATAAATGATCAATTATTTGCCATAAGTGGACAACCTCTTTAATATTCTTTACACTGACAGATGCGTGAATCAAGCTTGCCAGCTTGCCATTTCTTGCAGATGTTCTGTCACTTTTACGGTGTGGTCCACGTGATGCATCTCCTTTTATTTTTTATGTCACCAAAATCATTGAAAACGAATGCAAAAAATTCCATTGTGTTGCGATATTGTGACACTTAGGCAAACGGAATTTGGGTAAGAAGTAATTTTTTTGCAGGACAAGCTGACGTTTTCATTGATACAATTTTGGAAGCAGTGCAACTTTTTGATCACTTTTCATTATATTTTTTAAGTGGCAAAATGTAAAGTGGAAACATTGGTTATTTTTATATTTTGACAAATCAGCATTTTGGTATACAGAAATTCCTGAGTGGAATTCATTAATGTGTTGCATGATCCGACTACGCCAGTCATCATCACAATGGTGCAGGAGAAAACTGTCGAGTTCTACATTTATACCTGCTTTTAGAATCCTCCTAATTTTCTGACACCCATTTGCCCAACGCCACACCCAATTTCTGAAGGACACGCTCCTTTTTTAACTTTGATAAATGTGGCACAAGACTGTTTATTGTCACAAATCCGCCAGAATTCCCTCCACCGTGTTTAGGATTTTGTTTATATATGTTTTCTAGGGAAAAGGGATGGTGTATTAAATATTTCCATTGTTTATACACTGAATATTGTCTCACACCGGGTCTAAGGATCTTATACTAGTACCTAATGGCAGGCAGGGTATTTCTGTCTAGCACATGGATGACTGTACAACCCTTCAAAGAAATGCCTTCAAACTCCATTACTGCCAAACCAGTCATACTGGAGGATATTGTAGGTAGTAGAACATTCTACTACCTTCCATGTATAGTGTTTCCACAGTCACATGTGCTCAGTGTGATCTTGCTCTCATCCGTGAATAGCACAGGGTGCCAGTGGAAAATCTTGGTGTTTTCTGGCAAATGGCAAACGCGCTACATAGTGTTGGGCTATAAACAGAACCCCAACTTTTGGATGTCGGGCCCTCCTGCCACCCTCATGGAGTCAGTTTCTGACAATTTAAGCAGGCACATCAATATTCGTGACCTGCTGGAGGTTGTTTTGCAAGGCTTTGGCATTGCACTGGGTTGTTTCCCTCCTATGGTCCCCTCCATGTCTCCTGGAGTACTCGCCTGCTTTCTGGTATTTGCTCCATGCTCTGGATGCTATGCTGACTGATACAGCTAACCCTCTTGCCAGAGCACACATTTAGGTGCTATCCTGGATGAGCTGCACTAACTGAGCAACTTCTGTGGGTTGTAGACACAGTGGGGGTCATTTACTAAGGGCCCGATTCGCGTTTTCCCGACGTGTTACCCGAATATTTCCGATTTGCGCCGATTGTACCTGAATTGCCCCGGGATTGTGGCGCACGCGATCGGATTGTGGCGCATCGGCGCCGGGACGCGCGCGACGGAAATCGGGGGGCGTGGCCGAACAAAAACCCGACGTATTCGGAAAAACCGCCGCATTTAAAAACCGGAAAAGTGTCGCTTGGGGAGCGCTTACCTTCACCTGGCCCGAGGTGGTGGATTCCGGCGCGATGAGATGACTTTCAGCGCAGCAGCGCCACCTGGTGGACTGCGGAGGAACTACCTTCTTAAATCCCGGCCGGACCCGAATCCAGAGCAGAGAACGCGCCGCTGGATCGCGAATGGGCCGGGTAAGTAAATTTGCCCCAGTATCTCCTGCCTCCTAACCAAATGCTAAAGTGACCAAAACAGCCAAAAAGGAAGAGAATAGTAAAAAAGTCTGGTCACCACCTATAGAACCAATCTGTTAATTGGGTTATCTTGGTAATTTCCTTCTAATCCTTTCTACCTGTTGCCTGTTTTATTTGCACAACAGCAGGAGAAATTTCCCAACGGGACTGGTTGATATCACAAGAGTGTTATTGACTTGGAGTTGCATTGTGTTGTTTAAGTGTTCCCTTGTTTATATATATGTATGTACATTCTTTAACCCCTTAGCGCTCTGCGCCGTAGCTGTACTGCGCTGAGTCCCGCAAATAGCGCTCAGCGCAGTACAGCTACTGCGCAGAGACGATGCCGGTTCAGCGCTGTATAGCAGCCGAACCGGCATCGTTAGCCGCGGGATTTCAACGGTAATCTACCGTTGACATCCCCGGCTAACACCCGCGGTCGGAGTGGGCTCCGATCGCGGGTGTTTAACCTGTTAAATGCCGCGGTCAACGCGACCGCGGCATTTAACATGCCTTCTGGGGGTCTTTACATCACAATCGGCCCCCCCGCACCGTTTTCGGGGGGGCCGATTGCTGTTTTGGCACCTCTGGGGTCCGATCGGGACCCCAGAGAAGCCTGGAGGGTTTACTTTTAAGATGGCGTCTGTGACGTCATCTTAAAGGCAAAGTGTCAGCCTATGCATCTGCATAGGCTGGCACTGATAATACCCTGCAATACATTAGTATTGCAGAGTATTATCAAGAACAAGCAATCAGATGATTGCTTGTTCATATCCCATGGTGGATCATGTAAAAAAATGTAAAAAAAAATGTTTTTCAATAAAAAATTACTTTATAAATCACTAAAAATGCCCATAAGCCCCAAAACATATAAAGAGACATATAACACTCAAAAAAGTCTAAATCATAACACAAACCCCACATATATAGTATCACCGCGTCCGTAACAATCCGTAGAATAAAACTAAATAACTATTGAACCCATATGATGAACGCCGTAAAAAAAAAACGTTAAAAACCCGCCAAAAATTATGATTTTTACCTATTATATCCCACTAAAAATGCAATAAAAAGTGATCAACAAAACATATGTACTCCAGAATGATATTGTTGCAAAGAACAACATGTCCCGCAAAAAACAAGCCATCAACCAGCTCTGTAGCCAAAAACGTAACAATGTTATGCCACTTGGAAGCCGGCGATGCAAAAATGATAGATTTTTCCCCACATTAGGGTTTTATTTGGCAAATTTAGTAAAACATAAGAAAAAATATTCATGTCTGGTATCCCCGTAATCGTATCGACCCATAGAATAAAGATAACAGGATTATTAGGCTATACGGTGAACACAAAAAAAAAAAAAGTAAAAAATCCAGTACAGAATTGATGCTTTTCTACTCATGACCTCAAAAAAAAGTTCCAAAATTTTCAACAATAGGTGATACCAACCCCAAAATGGTAACACTGGAAAAAGCATCTCGTCCCGCAAAAAAAATGCCGTCACATGGCCCAAATAACGGAAAAGCGAAAATGTTATAGCCTTCAAAAGGGGGCAACCAGAAAACTAAAATCCTGGCAGCTGCAGGGTGCTCCTTCCCTTCTGCGCCTTGCTGTGCCCCCATAACACAAGTAATGTCCACATGTGGGGGGTCGCTGCACTCAGGAGAAATTGTAGAACAAATTTTATGGTGAGTTTTCTCTTTTTATCTTTTGGAAATGTGTAAATTTTAGGGCTAGATGAACGTATAACCGACAAAATTTGACCATTCTAAATTTCACCGCCATTTTGATTCAATTACTATGAAGATCTCAAGGGGTTAACAATCTTTGTAAATGCTGTTTCTGATAGTTTGAGGGGTGCAGATTTGAAAATGGGTTGGTTATATAGGCGGTTTTGTTGCTAAATATGTAAAATTTGATTTCAAACAGTATTTATCCCCAAAATAGTCAATTCCGAAAATACGGAAAATCGCTATTCGATTTGTAGGCCGCGTGACGTCAAAATAAATTATCCAAACATTTCAAAAATTATGAAAATGTAAAGTAGACAAATGGGAAATGTTATTCTGCAAGTTATTTAGGTGTTAAATCTATCTGCCTGAAAACGCGGTGGTTTTGAATTTCGAAAATGGCAAATTTTTCTAAAAATTCATCATTTTTTTTCTTTTTTTTGTAAATAAACGCAAAACGTATCAGCCAAAATTTACCACTAAAATGAAGTACAACATGTGGGGAAAAAACAATATCAGAATCGCTTTGATAAGTAACAGTGTTCAAAAGTTATAACCATATAAAGAGACGCAGGTCAAATTTCAAAAAAAAGTTGCGAGCCTTAACCTGCAAACAGGCTGCGTCCTTAAGGGGTTAAATTTCGTTAACAATTTTGCAGGCCCTTACAATTCAAATCCCTTGTACAATATATTGCATTACAACTGTGGTATATTCCCTATTAAGCACTCCCTGTGTCTGGCTGCAATAGACTTTGATGAATGAAGTTCTTTGAGCATCTGAGAGATGTCTGGTTGTCATGGCAACCGAACAGTGTCTTGCAATGAAGACACAGCTGTGACTACCATGATCAACCATGTCACCTAAGAAATTTACTGTTCAAGTAGGTAGCAGTATCTGCTGCAAAGTAAAGCAGACACCTGCCCTGTTTGGAGAAGAATCTTCCTGTGAGCCCCCCATAGTACATAACGGCACCATGATGTACAATGCAGTGATGTGTCGTAAGGGGTTGTACAAGCTGAACATGGAGTTATAGACAACAGCTGGCATATAGATGGGCAGTAGGGTTTAGGGAGACAAGAGGTAGACTGAGAAGCCAGTCTTTGCACAAGAGTTTTCAGCGCAAAAAATTTGCTGAAAAACCTCACCTCGGGTTATACACAAGTCAATAAAAAAATCAACTTGCTTGCCCTCTGGTGCTCCAGTGCACAGTGCGGCTCCTCTTCATTCTTCTCTGTGCTTTATTAGCCAGCGGAGGCGCGTCCATGTGATCTGCCAGCCGGCACACACTATGATGCGGCAGTGTTGCCGCTGATGACTTCACAGCAGACGCGTCTCTGCCGGCTGTTACAGCAAAGAAAAGAAAGAAGAGGGGCCGTGGAGACCAGAACATTGGGGAGCTGCGCCAGGCATCGGGACCGCCCAAAGTAAATTTTTATTTTTAATGTGCTTGGCTGGCAGGCTGTATACTACAGGGGGCTGGCAGGCTGTATACTACAGGGGGCTGGCAGGCTGTATACTACAGGGGGCTGGCAGGCTGTATACTACAGGGGGCTGGCAGGCTGTATACTACAGGGGGCTGGCAGGCTGTATACTACAGGGGGCTGGCAGGCTGTATACTACAGGGGGCTGGCAGGCTGTATACTACAGGGGGCTGGCAGGCTGTATACTACAGGGGGCTGGCAGGCTGTATACTACTGAGGCCGGGCTGGCTGCATACTACTGGGGGGGGGGCTGGCTGCATACTACTGGGGGGGGCTGGCTGTATTTTACTGGGGGCTGGCAGACTATATACTTCTGGGGGCTTGCAAACTATATACTACTGGGGGCTGGCTGGCTGTATACTACATGGGACTGGCTGGCTGTATACTACTGGGGGCTGGCTGGCTGTATACTACATGGGACTGGCTGGCTGTATACTACATGGGACTGGCTGGCTGTATACTACATGGGACTGGCTGGCTGTATACTACATGGGACTGGCTGGCTGTATACTACATGGGACTGGCTGGCTGGCTGTATACTACATGGGACTGGCTGGCTGTATACTACATGGGACTGGCTGGCTGTATACTACATGGGACTGGCTGGCTGTATACTACTGGGGACTGGCTGGCTGTATAATACATGGGGCTGGCTGTATAATACATGGGGCTGGCTGTATAATACATGGGGCTGGCTGTATAATACATGGGGCTGGCTGTATAATACATGGGGCTGGCTGTATAATACATGGGGCTGGCTGTATAATACATGGGGCTGGCTGGCTGTATAATACATGGGGCTGGCTGTATAATACATGGGGCTGGCTATCTGTATACTACACGGGGCTGGTTGGCTGTATACTACACGGGGCTGGTTGGCTGTATACTACACGGGGCTGGTTGGCTGTATACTACACGGGGCTTGTTGGCTGTATACTACACGGGGCTTGTTGGCTGTATACTACACGGGGCTTGTTGGCTGTATACTACACGGGGCTTGTTGGCTGTATACTACACGGGGCTTGTTGGCTGTATACTACACGGGGCTTGTTGGCTGTATACTACACGGGGCTTGTTGGCTGTATACTACACGGGGCTTGTTGGCTGTATACTACACGGGGCTTGTTGGCTGTATACTACAAGGGGCTTGTTGGCTGTATACTACACGGGGCTTGTTGGCTGTATACTACACGGGGCTTGTTGGCTGTATACTACACGGGGCTTGTTGGCTGTATACTACACGGGGCTTGTTGGCTGTATACTACACGGGGCTTGTTGGCTGTATACTACACGGGGCTGGTTGGCTGTATACTACACGGGGCTGGTTGGCTGTATACTACACGGGGCTGGTTGGCTGTATACTACACGGGGCTGGTTGGCTGTATACTACACGGGGCTGGCTGGCTGTATACTACACGGGGCTGGCTGGCTGTATACTACACGGGGCTGGCTGGCTGTATACTACACGGGGCTGGCTGGCTGTATACTACACGGGGCTGGCTGGCTGTATACTACACGGGGCTGGCTGGCTGTATACTACACGGGGCTGGCTGGCTGTATACTACACGGGGCTGGCTGGCTGTATACTACACGGGGCTGGCTGGCTGTATACTACACGGGGCTGGCTGGCTGTATACTACACGGGGCTGGCTGGCTGTATACTACACGGGGCTGGCTGGCTGTATACTACACGGGGCTGGCTGGCTGTATACTACACGGGGCTGGCTGGCTGTATACTACACGGGGCTGGCTGGCTGTATACTACACGGGGCTGGCTGGCTGTATACTACACGGGGCTGGCTGGCTGTATACTACACGGGGCTGGCTGGCTGTATACTACACGGGGCTGGCTGGCTGTATACTACACGGGGCTGGCTGGCTGTATACTACACGGGGCTGGCTGGCTGTATACTACACGGGGCTGGCTGGCTGTATACTACACGGGGCTGGCTGGCTGTATACTACACGGGGCTGGCTGGCTGTATACTACACGGGGCTGGCTGGCTGTATACTACACGGGGCTGGCTGGCTGTATACTACACGGGGCTGGCTGGCTGTATACTACACGGGGCTGGCTGGCTGTATACTACACGGGGCTGGCTGGCTGTATACTACACGGGGCTGGTTGGCTGTATACTACACGGGGCTGGCTGGCTGTATACTACAAGGGGCTTGTTGGCTGTATACTACACGGGGCTTGTTGGCTGTATACTACACGGGGCTTGTTGGCTGTATACTACACGGGGCTGGTTGGCTGTATACTACACGGGGCTGGCTGGCTGTATACTACACGGGGCTGGCTGGCTGTATACTACACGGGGCTGGCTGGCTGTATACTACACGGGGCTGGCTGGCTGTATACTACACGGGGCTGGCTGGCTGTATACTACACGGGGCTGGCTGGCTGTATACTACACGGGGCTGGCTGGCTGTATACTACACGGGGCTGGCTGGCTGTATACTACACGGGGCTGGCTGGCTGTATACTACACGGGGCTGGCTGGCTGTATACTACACGGGGCTGGCTGGCTGTATACTACACGGGGCTGGCTGGCTGTATACTACACGGGGCTGGCTGGCTGCATACTACACGGGGCTGGCTGGCTGCATACTACACGGGGCTGGCTGGCTGCATACTACACGGGGCTGGCTGGCTGCATACTACACGGGGCTGGCTGGCTGCATACTACACGGGGCTGGCTGGCTGCATACTACACGGGGCTGGCTGGCTGCATACTACACGGGGCTGGCTGGCTGCATACTACACGGGACTGGAGGCTGGCTGGCTATATACTACACGGGGCTTGTTGGCTGTATACTACATGGGGCTGGCTGGCTTTATACTACTTGGGGCTGGCTATATTCTACTGGGGGCTGGCTCGCTATATACTACATGGGGCTGGGTAGTACTGGGGGCTGGCTGGCTGGGTAGTACTGGGGGCTGGCTGGCTGTCTACTACTGGGGTCTGGATATATTCTACTGGGGGCTAGCTGGTTATATACTACTGGGGGCTGGCTATATATTGAGGGGGGGGGCTTTGACCAATGCATTTCCCACCCTCGGCTTACACTCGAGTCAATAGGTTTTCCCAGTTTTTTGTTGGTAAAATTAGGGGTCTCAGCTTATACTCGGGTCGGCTTTTACTCGAATATATACGGTAATACAATAAAATGCATTCATAAATTATATTTGTAAACTAATATCTATCATATTCCCCACAGCTGCTCAAAAAGAAGTGCAGAGCATTAGTTGCACTGTAATGCTTAGGTTCTGTTTCAGTGTGATCAAACTTTTAACTGGTATTGTAGGTTGATTAGAATTTGAAATGCAATTGGGTTTTATCCCTTGTAATACTTTTTAGCTATCTAGTGGTATTTGATAGAAAAGCAGAATGTAATCATTGTTAGTGAATATAAGGTTTTCGGGAAGTATTCAGGCCTCTTGAACTTATCTACCTTTTGCCACATTTCAGGCTTCATACATAAAGACATAAGGATTGGGGGATCCATCCACTAATGGGCAGCCCCGAGGTCTGCCAAGTGCTCTGGGGCTGCCCGATGCTCTGGCGGTCTGACTGTAAACTGTCTACTGCTCTACAATGAATAAGTATTGTAGAGCAGTGTTTTGGACTTGAACCAGCGATCAGAGCTTCACTGCTTCAAGTTCAAGTTTGTGTAAGTAAAAAAAAGTTAAAAATGTTAAAATTCAAACCGAATTAATAAAAAAAAAGTCATTTGCCCATAAAAAAGTATAAAAAAACACACACACACAAATCCCCCCCCCCCTCCCCCCCACACACACATTTTTGGTATTACCACATCTGTAACAATCTATATAATAAAACAGAATAAAATGCAAAAAGTGTTTAGAAGAAAAGATGATTTTTAATTAATAACTTTTGAAAAAATGCTCTAAAAAGTGATAAAAAAAAGTTCCGCACTCTAAAATAAGACCACTTAAAAGAACAACTCTTCTCTCAAAAAATAAGCACCTAACCAGATTTGTCAGCCTAAAAATAAAAAAGTTATGCATATGGTGATGCTAAAATGAACAAGATTTTCTCCAAATTAGTTTTTATTCAGTAAAATTTAATAAAATACACAAACCCGCCACATATTTGGTATCGCTGCGTCTGTGACAATCTTCAAAATTAAACAGAATCGTTATTAGACCCACAAAGTGAACCCCATAAAAACAACCCCAAAAAAAGTTCAGAAAAAAGATAATTTTTAATTAATACCCTTTAAAAAATACTCTAAAACAGGGGTAAGGAACCTATGGCTCGGGAGCCAGATATGGCTCTTTTGTTGGCTGCATCTGGCTCTCAGACAGATCTTTAATAAATAGTGATGTCTGCTGTGTGTGTCTTAGACTGATCACTGGACACAGGCAGCGATGTTACCACTGCCTACGTCCTCTGTTCGACCCAGGCACCATCACCACCATTGTCTAAGCCTGGGTCAAAGAGAATAGCGTGGGAGAGATGAGGAGCTGGCTGCAGGGAGCACAGGTAAGTGAATATTCTTTTTTTTTTTTTTTTTTTTTGCTGCGACTACCTATCTACTGGGGAGCATGTACTGTGGCTACCTATCTACTTGGGGGCATGTGCTATGGCTACCTATCTACTGGGAGTATGTGCTGTGGCTACCTATCTACTGTTGAGCATGTACTGTGGCTACCTATCTACTGTGAGTATGTGCTGGGGCTACCTATCTAATGGAGGAGATATGCTGTGGCTACCTATATACTTGGGGGCATGTGCTGTGGCTACCTATATACTGGGGGACATGTGCTATGGCTTCCTATCTGGTAGCCGCGGGTCTTTATATGAACCCAGGAAGTGGGCAGCTGGCCAATCAGCCAGCCGGGAAGGGAGCTGGAAAGTGTTGGGTTGAGTGAGCTTGGAAAGGGGCACGGGTGTGCCTGCGATCCAAGACCTAGATCGCAGGGGCACCCAGGAAACTCAGACTACCTATCTACTGGGGGGCATATGCATATGGTACGGCTCTTACGGAATAACATTTTAAAATATGTGGCGTTCATGGCTCTCCCAGCCAAAAAGGTTCCTGACCCCTGCTCTAAAAGATGATAAAGTTACAGACTCTTAAATTAGGCCACTAAAAAGGACAACGCTTCTCGCAAAACACAGGCCCTTAACAATATTTGTTGGCCGAAAAATAAAAGTTATGAATGTGAAAGTTGGTGATGCTAAAATTAACAACCTTTTCACCAAATTATTTTTTATTCAGTAAAAATGGGGGGAAAAAATTAAATCTATATAAACAACTATTGTTGTCTCACCAATTAGCTAGAGATGCCCCAGAAAAGTGCATCTCATGTGGCAAAAAAATAAGCCCCTATAGGTCTACATTAAAAAAAAAAGAAAAAAAATTATAGCCTGCACAATGTGCAATGCAAATCTGCTCTGGATGGCACCTCCTTCCCTTCTATGCCCGGCCATGCGCCCATACAGCAGGTTACCACCACATATGGAGTATCCGTGTATGTGGGAGAAATTAGGTATCCAACTTTGCAGAGCCTTTTTTTTCATTTTATCCATTGCAAATGTTTAATTTTCTACACAAAATGAATGTATTGTCAAATAATATTACAATTTGTAGACCGCATTTTGTTTCAACCCCTATAAAAACTTGTAAAAAGTGCTTTTTCATACGTTGAGAGGTGTAGTTTACAGAATGGGGTAATTTACAAGTCTTTATTATTTTGGCCTCTCTCAGTCAATTAAAAGTTGAGCAGGTCCATCCAAATATGGGGTTTTGATGATTTTCCCAAAATATGTGAAAAATGCCACCTAAATTCTAAGCCTCATAATATTCTTGTAAAATACATTGAATCTTAAAAAACCATGACAACATAAAGTAGACATTTAGGAAACTTAAGTTATGAATTTATTAGGGTGACTATCTGCTTCAAAAGTAGAGATTTTAGAACTTTGAAAATAATGAATTTTTCTAAATTTTTGCCAAATTCATTTTTTTCATAACTAAGCACAAAATATATTTTTAACTAATTTGAACTACATTGTGTCACGAGAAAACAGTCTCAAAATCCCTGGTATTACAAAGCTCTAAGCACTTATAGTGACACAGGGCAGATTTGAAAAATGGGGCCACGTCCCAGAGGCCAAAATAGGCTATGTTCCAAAGAAGTTAAAGTACAGAGAGCATCATGAAGACCAAGGAACACACCAGGCAGGTCCATGATACTGTTATGGAGAAATTTAAAGCCGGATTTGGATACAAAAAGATTTCACAAAATTTTAAACATCGCAAGGAGCACTGTGCAAGCGATCATATTGAAATGGAAGGCGTATCAGACCACTGCAAATTTACCGAGACCCAGCCGTCCATCTTAAACTATCATCTAAACAAGAAGATTGATCAGAGATGCAGGCAAGAGGCCAATGATCACTCCGATGAACTGGATGAACTGCAGATCTTCAGCTGAGGTGGGAGAGTCTGTCCATAGGATCAGTCATACACTGCACAAATCTGCCCTTTGAGAAATGGCTTTCTTCTTGCCACGCTTCCATAAAGATATCCATAAAAAGTCTTGTTTAAAGTTTGCCTGGGAGACACTCTAAACATGCGGAAGAAGGTGCTCCGGTCAGATGAAACCAAAATCAAACTTTTTGGCCACAATGTCAAGATATGTTTGGCCTAAAAGCAACGCAGCTCATCAGCCTGAACACACCATCCCCACAGTCACACATGGTGGTGGCAGCATCATGGTTTGGGCCTGCTTTTCTTCAGCAGGGACAGGGAAGTTGGTTAAATTTGATGAGAAGATGGATGGAGCCAAATACAGGACCATTCTGGGAGAAAACCTGTTGGAGTCTGCAAAAGACCTGACACTGGGACGGAGATTTCTTCAGACAAGACAATGATCCCAAACGTAAAGCAAAATCTACAATGGAATGGTTCACGAATAACTGCATCCAGAATGGCCAAGTCAAAATCCAGACCTGAATCCAATTGAAAATCTGTGGAAAGAGCTGAAAACTGCTGTTCACAAACGCTCTCCATCAAACCTCACTGAGCTCAAGCTGTTATCCGAGGAATATTGTGCAAGAATTTCAGTCTCTCGATGTGGAAAACTGATAGAGACATACCCCAAGCAACTTGCAGCTGTAATCACAGCAACAGGTGGCTGGACACAGTATTAACATAGGGGGGGTCGAATAATATTGCACGTCACACTTTTCAGTTTATTATATTTTTTTTTACAAAAGTTTCAAATATCCAATAAATCCGCTTTACAATTCTGTCCCACTTGTTGTTGATTCTTCACCAAACAATTTTTATCTTTATTTTTGAAGCCTGAAATGGGGCAAAAGGTAGGAAGGTTGAAGGGGGCCGAATACTTTCGCAAGGCACTGTCCCCAATCTATAGCCAGCAGTCCCTGCCCTCTAGTATATAGCCAGCCAGCCCCGCTAGTATATAGCCAGCGTGCAGGGACCCAAAGACTGAGTCGGAGGACCAGAAGACTCGAATATTAGCCGAATTAGGTGTTTTCTGCATTTTTTTGTCCTGAAAAACTCGGCTTATACTCGAGTATAACTAAAAAAATCTGCCATTGTATCCTTGTAGAATCCTAGGAAAAAACCTAGAACATATATCACTAAGTTGTGTTTTGTGTATGAAATGTTTTTTAACATCATTTTTTAATTTCTTGAATTTGTATCACATTTGTATCACAGCAATAGTTCTTTGAATATTCATAGAATCTTATTATCAGAATACATTTTTACAGATTATGGCAGGTGAATCCAAATGGGTAAAAGGTTGGATTGACTTTATGCACATTATTTTTTTTGCCCTATTTGACTTTAACAAGATGCCCAATGTACAGTATAGGTTTACCAAATGTGTACATTTCTTTTTCAGTCCAATTGACTTGGCAAAAATTATTGCTGCATATGAATAGAGACTAAATTGTTGCAGCCCCAGATAGTGTAGTAACATAATGCTTTTTATGCATTCAGTCCATGTGACATTATGATCTTTTCCCATTAAATAAATCCGGCTTTGTCCGTACTCATCATAATGTAATGCTTTCACTGCCAACGCACAAAGACAGTAGTGATGAGCATCTATGCAATCAGATATCATTCAGTTCACAGATTTTTCTTAATTGTGACATGATTTCTTTTTATTTTACTTTTCAAATGAGTGAAAAATTATTTCCTAGTTATAAGCTTTCTTTGTAATGATTGGCAAGAAGCCTGGCATATTGCATTACTGTCCTCAAGATGAAGGTATATTGGAGCTACTATAATATTGTATGTTATGATCTATGAATCCAACATTGAATCCCCCGCTTGCTGTTTACCCTTTCTCCAAGCGTTGCAATGAAACCGTGTGAGCTGCAGCACTGGAACTGGATCCACCCCACTATATCATTTCTGCACAAAAAGGCCCCCTGCACACGAAAGTGTGCTTGTTTTTGCTGTAACCAGGGCAAGCACAAGGCCAGGTGCAGGAGAGAGGAGGGATGAGGGCTCATTACCTCTCCCCTTTCCATTGAAAGCTGATTGGTCGTCACCATAATATGGTAAAATATAGGATGTGTCCTGGATTCTGCAAGGCGGTTGTCCGGATTTGTTATGGTGCAGTGAGACACAATGGGGCACATTTACTAAAAACTGTGCAAACTGCACTGTTTTTCATGAATCTGGCACCCTCTGCACTGCTATGGCAGTTTGCACCAACTTTTTTTTAGGGCACCTTTACCATGGGGCGTGCAACACACTTCTTAAATACTGTACATGTGCAAGCAGCTTGTGCAAAGAACTCCGCCTTCACTGACAAAATGTTTGTTGCGTGTAGAATATTGTGCCATAGGGGGCGTGGACCCTCCTTTAATACATGTGCAACCAGTTCGTACATGGAAGAATGTGCAAAGTTCACCAAATAACTGGCGCAAGTACCTTAGTAAATGTGCCCCAATGTGTTCACCTTCAACGTGTGGATGCACCCTGAAAGTCTAACTATACCACGCTACAGTTGCAGTTTCTTTCCCTTGAGGTGCTTAAAGAAGTCTTTACACTTTAAAAAAAAAATATATATATTTCCTTTTTTATTAGTTTTACTTATTATCACAGGCTTTTTTTTCATGTGTGTGTTTATTAAGAATTTTTCAGAATACTAGACAAAAGTCACCTATAAAAAAACGTGCAGAAGCTATAAGCCAGGTAGTAGTATATGGTTAAAGGAAACCTACCACATGATAAGGTAGGTGTAAAATGGAAGCACCAGCTAAGGGTGAGCTTATATTTGTTAGTGTCCTAAACTGCTGCATCGCGGTTTAAAACACTTTATAATCATTATAGCTTCGGCTATAAAGATTAAAAAGTGTTTTAAGCTGCGATGCAGTGGTTTAGGACATATTAAAATATAACAAACGGGAAAGCCAGCTCACCAATTCGCCCTTCCTTGCAGTCCTCCAGGTGCACGGGTATACGTGTAAGCCCACACGAACATAGGAAATTCAAATAGCACAGGATTCCAGCACTTTCACAGAGGACGCTTGTAGTATTTCAAGTTCTTTATTCCATCAAAAAAAGTCACAGCAGATGCAGCATATAGACATGAAAAGATCAACGCGTTTCGTCCGGTTAGGACTTAGTCATGATCCCGCCACCATAAGACAAAGACTAAACATTTAAACCCTGTGTTGTGCACCTGTTGGACGAGGTGTGGATCACGTGGTATCTACCTGATAGGAAGTAATGAGATTGCCTTCACGCCCCTCTTGGCGTGGAACATGAATAGCGATCCACTGCTAGTCCAACTTAAATAAAAACATTATAAAAACAGTTGCATAAAACATTACTTGTTGTAGGGGAACTAGTTGTAGGTTATAAACATACATTTTATACAGTACATTAAAGTGTACAGGGGAAATTCGCTCCCTTTATATATAAAGAAACAACCTACACTACCTTAAGCCGGGGTACAAAGTATCACGGCCCCGACTGTGATAAAGTATATGCAGTATTAATTTAAACCATATACAGCAGACAATGCTATCTCCTATATATTTAAAATGGAGTGCATCCAATCCATCAGTACATAATAAAGTCATTTCTCTCATGGGAAGACATTGGAGTTCTGTCTACTTACTCGAAAGATGCATATAGCACGTACTATTATTTTGTTTGCTAGCCCAGGAGTATGGGATGACATATTTGTTTTTATGGGTTGTGTCATGTGGAGTATAAAGTATTCTCCTTAAAATATCCACAAAATTATATTCTATTGGGTTCAATAATGCCTACTTTACAAATTGCAAGCCAACTATATTGTTAAAAACCAAGAAAGTCTGCCCCATGTCTAATTGTACCATAATATCATATCTTTCCTGGAGTTTAACCCTAGGGGGATCCTACTTTCCAGGGAGAATATCCAAAACGCCTCTCTGTTAAGGAGTTTCCTCCCCGCTCAGGGGAGGAGACCATAGGAGGAAACTCCTTAACAGAGAGGCGTTTTGGATATTCTCCCTGGAAAGTAGGGTCCCCCTAGGGTTAAACTCCAGGAAAGATATGATATTATGGTACAATTAGACATGGGGCAGACTTTCTTGGTTTTTAACAATATAGTTGGCTTGCAATTTGTAAAGTAGGCATTATTGAACCCAATAGAATATAATTTTGTGGATATTTTAAGGAGAATACTTTATACTCCACATGACACAACCCATAAAAACAAATATGTCATGCCATACTCCTGGGCTAGCAAACAAAATAATAGTACGTGCTATATGCATCTTTCGAGTAAGTAGACAGAACTCCAATGTCTTCCCATGAGAGAAATGACTTTATTATGTACTGATGGATTGGATGCACTCCATTTTAAATATATAGGAGATAGCATTGTCTGCTGTATATGGTTTAAATTAATACTGCATATACTTTATCACAGTCGGGGCCGTGATACTTTGTACCCCGGCTTAAGGTAGTGTAGGTTGTTTCTTTATATATAAATGGAGCGAATTTCCCCTGTACACTTTAATGTACTGTATAAAATGTATGTTTATAACCTACAACTAGTTCCCCTACAACAAGTAATGTTTTATGCAACTGTTTTTATAATGTTTTTATTTAAGTTGGACTAGCAGTGGATCGCTATTCATGTTCCACGCCAAGAGGGGCGTGAAGGCAATCTCATTACTTCCTATCAGGTAGATACCACGTGATCCACACCTCGTCCAACAGGTGCACAACACAGGGTTTAAATGTTTAGTCTTTGTCTTATGGTGGCGGGATCATGACTAAGTCCTAACCGGACGAAACGCGTTGATCTTTTCATGTCTATATGCTGCATCTGCTGTGACTTTTTTTGATGGAATAAAGAACTTGAAATACTACAAGCGTCCTCTGTGAAAGTGCTGGAATCCAGTGGTTTAGGACACTAACAAAAATAAGCTCACCCTTAGCTGGTGCTCGGTATTTCAATCTTACACCTACCATATCATGTGGTAGGTTTCCTTTAAGGATCAAGAGTACATTATCACTTACAACAACCAGTGGCGGATGTCCCATGGGCCCCAGGCTGTTCACAAGACTAGGGCCCCCCAGTATCCAAACCAACATGTGCCCGGATGATAGGACCTAATGGAAATCTGCCATTTGATTTCATGCATTATGAACCAAACATACCTTAAGAATGCTGTAGCTGCAGAAGCATGTCTTGTTTAATCCCTGAGTTGAGCAGTTTTGCTGAAAAAACTATTCTAAAATTCTGATCATGAAGCTCTGTCTCTCCTGTGGCTGCTCGTGCTTCTCCTCTCACATTAAAGAGGACCTGTCACCGCAGAAAACCCACAGAGCAAATGTGCCCCCCATAATCCTCCCCCAGCCCCTTTCTCCCTAGTCGTTTTTTTTTTTTTAATTTATGTGCAGTAAATGGATTTAAAACGAACCGACCTCTTAGCACGCTGGCAGTCGGCGTTATTCATCAGGGGGGCGTGCCGACACAACCCCAGCACGCCACCGCCAGCGGACCCATTGTAGAAGAAGCCAGCATCATCGCATCGCTGCCAGCTCTCTGTGACATTTTAAAGAAGCCCGGCTCAGCCACAGCCACTGACAGTGCGGCCCGGCCGTCAATGAGAATAAGCCAGGTTGCGGCCGCAGCCGCTGTTAGTGCGGTGCGGCTACACCGCGGAGAGCCGGCAACGATGCGACGCTGGCGGCTTCTCGTACAATGTGTCCGCTGGCGGGGGTGTGACGGCACGCCGCCTAATGAATAACGCCGACTGCTAGCGCGCCAGATACACGATCCGACCTCTTACTTGGTAAGAGGTTGGATCGTTTTAAATCCATTTACTGCACATAAATGTGCATGACTATGACATCACGCGACCGCGACCTGGCCATATCATATTGATGCAGGGTTTTTTTTTTCCAAGTTTAAGCGGCAAGGTTGTTGGCTAATGGTCATTTTCATGTAGAGCCCGGGTTTGGACAGGCGTGGTCCCCTAGCAACCAGATGGCCCCAGGCACCTGTCCAGGCTGCCTATATGAAGATCCGCCATTGACCACAGCACTCAAAGTATAAATAGGCTCATAGGAATGTTTCTCAGATAATGTCGAGGTGCAGAATTGAATTTCCCCATGAGATTATGTATGAGCCCCTGTACCCTACTGGTACCAAGATGGCCACTTTGTGGGAACTGTGGGAGTTTCGTGTAGTCTTGCACCCAGAGACCCATCGACTCTACCTATAAGTAAGTCTCACTGTGAGCATGGCATCAAAATGCTCAATCCTCCTGGTGCCCAGGTCTCCAGGGTGTAGCCCTGCACAAAACTTGCCTTTTGTAAGCTCTTGCCTCAGTTACAGTATTAGTGGAGATGCTTGGGAAAACATGTTCCAACTGCATTTATGTGATATTTAATTACCTGCTCCTCCAGTCTTGCTTATCAGAACTGCATTTCAGACTAATAATGATCCTGTATGTCTATTTTATTGTCTACCTTTAATCAAAAGATAGAAAAAAGGAAGTCAAAGCATAGTCTCTGAGAAATGAAATTAGCCACAGCTAGGACTGGAACCTTCAATATTTTCTCATTATGCTTGTCAGAGCTCGCTAATTTCTCTGAATGGGATCAGATGGAAGCTCTCTGTGCCTGTAAACCACACCCAGAGCTGCCTGTGATTGACGGCTCTTTTTCAGGATCTTTCCTTAACAAAAGCTGGGTGTGCGTTAGCTCGTTTTGTGTGCAGCTGTGGCTTTAGTGATGGATGCCTGAACCAGTCAGTGCTGGAGGTAGTGTCCATTACTCCCTTTATATTCTGCTCAACCCCTTCTGGTTACAGGCAGTCCCCGGGTTACGTACAAGACAGGGTCCGGAGGTTTGTTCTTAAGTTGAATTTGTATGTAAGTCGAAACTGTATATTTTTGGGGGTGTGACGGCACGCCCCATAATGAATAACGCCGACTGCCAGTGCTCCAGATTCACGATCCGACCTCTTACTTTGTAAGAGGTCGGATCGTTTTAAATCCATTTACTGCACATAAATTTAAAAAAAAACGGCTAGGGAGAAAGGGGCTCCTCCCTCCATAGGAAACAGCGGCACACGGCCGCACACTCAGGATAAAATATAGCATTCTCTATCTTTTCCGGGTGTACGGCGCGGAACGGTGTTACACATGTGTGGCACCGTACTACCGCCGGGCGGCCATTGCTATCTATGGGGACAAATTTGCAGCCGCATGTACGTCCCATCAGACGGCCGTGTGAATGAACCCTTACACAACAACAGTGAACACTGGTCTGTCTCTGAATTCAGATGCCAGACGAAGCAAGTCTTCACTGTCACCGTGTAGGGTCTCTCACCCTTGGTTCCTGATGGCGGGTTTGCCCTTGTAAGAGTTTCGGTTTTATCTGCTGTAGGCAGGGCCAAAGCTTGCAGAGATGTCGCAGGGTTAGTTTGCCACCACTGACTCCGACATCTAGCGTCAAGTCTGGTTGTGGTAGCGCTGTTCCTGGACAGGTTCATTACAATGCTTCCTGGCAATGAAATGCAGAAGCCAATGCCCTCCCTGTCTTTTTCAGATAGCATCTGTTGGCCACCTAAGAAATAAATCTGAGGCAAAAGACCTCTGCAACTTCCAAGTCAGTCTAACAATAAAAACTCCCTAATTTCTCCATTGCTTACAGAGTGTTCTGCAACCTTATTGTTCAGAACAAGTTAAAAATTTGGATAATGGTACAAAATAAGTTATGGGGCTCATTTATCAATCTGTTTATTACATAATTCTGGCGTAATTTGCACCAAAAGACTGTCTGTGCCAAATGTATCAAGGGTTTTAGACTTTTTACTGGCACTTTTCATAGGGGGTGGCCTATGAAGATGTCATAAAATTATTATGCTAATTGACTATTGTATATACAGTACAGTATTTACAATCATGTGTGGAGAACTGACAATGACTAATTTTCTTGTGATTCATTCTAATGGAGAAGTGTTAACTTATTTTTGCCCTGCAGCTGAATAGTGTATGTTCAAATAATAATCAGCAATCTTTAATATGTGTACTTGTGGAATGACTGTAATAATTGTGTTCATATTATTGCTGACTATCTTCTGCAAGAAACTGTTTCAGGTACAAAATGCTGCCCACTCATTTTCATCTCTAGAGATTGTGTACAGGCTATGGTAATTTCACATACACAAATCTTAAATGGTAAACCACTCAACACTTGCTGTCCTTGTGGATAAGACATATTAGCATTTAGATTGGTAAATTCTTGCTGACCAAGTCTACATATTATGACTTGAGCATTGGGGAACCGGAATGCATTTTTTAAAAACTATTCATCAAGGTGGATTGTAATAATAATAATTAGTTTAAGAGCATGTGCTTAGTTGCCTGGCTCAAATGCAATTCAGCTGTTGTTTTAGAATTAAGAAAGTAAATTATATGCTATTATACAGGTCAACTATTTCTACTCAAAGTCTAATGCTTAAAGGGAACTTATCATCAGGGAGGTCATTTTTTTATCTGAGGACAGGTTCCAATGGCCTATGGCATGTTCATTTCAAAAATACCTTGAATGAATGAATGAATGAATAAAAGTTGTCTTCCCCTCAATTCCTCCAACCCTTCTCCTCACTTAGGGAGAAAGGAGAAGCTGAGGAGGGTCATAACTGAGAGAGGGGTTTAGGGCAAGACGAATCATGCCATTTGAACTACCTCTTTCCCCTGTGGCGCTGCTGGCAGGGAGCAATGTAATGTAAAATTATTTATTAAGGCATTTTTTAAATGAATATGCCATAGGCTATTGCACCACCCGATGACCGGTTCCCTTTTAGGTTTATTCATACATGTATATTTTTTGCAGGTACAGGCGGTCCCCTACTTAAGGACACCCGACTTACAGACAACCCATAGTTACAGACAAACCCCTCTGCCCACTGTGACCTCTGGTGAAGCTCTCTGAATGCTTTACTATAGTCCCAGACTGTAATGATCAGCTGTAAGGTGTCTGTAATGAATCTTTATTGATAATCCTTGGTCCATTTATAGCAAAAATGACAAACTCCAATTGTCACTGGGACAAAAGAAAAATATTTGTCTAGAACTTCAATTATAAAATATACAGTTTCAACTTACATACAAATTCAACTTAAGAACAAACCTCCGGACACTATCTTGTATGTAACCCGGGGACTGCCTGTATTTCTGTACTATTTATCTGAATGGGGTTTGTTTTGGCGGCAGGCTCATTGATTTCTGAAATCCCTATTCAGATGAATAGACTGACATAGAAATGTCCTCAAATCTTTTGCATGCAAGTATAACTTTACAGTGTTAATAAGAGCAAAAGTGGTTTTATTTTTTTAATAGCGGTGTAACCCTACACTTATTTAAATATTTAAAAATTCAAAATCACTGCGTTTTCAGGCAGATAGATTTACCACCTAAATAAGTTGCTGAATAACATTTCCCATATGTCTACATTTTCATCATTTTTTAAATGTCTGGATAATTCATTTTGATGTCTTGCGGCTTACAAATCGAATATCTGTTTTCCGTATTTTCAGAATTGATCATTTTGGGGAAAATACAGTTTTATATGAAATTTTACATATTTAACATCAAAACCCCCCTTCCTTTTAGGAAGATTAACCCCTTGAGATGTTCATAGTAATTGAATCAAAATGGAGGTGAAATTTAGAATGGTCAAATTGAGTTGGTTATTCATTAAGTCCTAAAATTTCCAAAAGATAAAAAGAGAAATTCCATATTAAAAAAGTACAGTGGCTCCTCACATGTGGTCTTGCTAGTTTTATGGGCGCACGGCAAGGCTATTAAATTTTCGGGTTTTTTTCGTTATTGGGGCCATGTGACAGTGTTACCATTTTGGGGTTGGTATCCCCTATTGTTGAAAATTTAGGAATATTTCTTTGAGGGCAGTAGTACTAAAGCATCAATTCTGTACTGGATTTTTAACTTTTTTTTTTTTTTTCATGTTCACCGTATAGCCTAATAATCATGTTACCTTTATTCTATTGGACAGTACGATTACGGGGATACCATACATGAACATTTACATTGGCACATTTTACTAAATTTGCCAAATAAAACCTAATGTGGGGAAAAATCTATAATTTTTGCATTTCCGTCTTCCAAGTGGCATAACATTTTTACTTTTTTGGCTACAGAGCTGGTTGATGGCTTGTTTTTTGTGGGACATGTTGTACTTTGCAGCAGTAGCATTTTATCACTTTTTATTGCATTTTTTGTGGGATTCAGTAGGTGAAAATTATAATTTTCGGCAGGTTTTTAACAGTTTATTTTTAACGGTGTTCATCATGTGGGTTCAATAATTATTTACTTTTATTCTACGGGTTGTTACGGATGTGGTGATACTATATATGTGGGGTTTGTGTTATGATTTAGACTTTTTTTTTAGTGATATATATATTTTTTTTTCACTATGGGACATGAACAAGCAAATCACCTGATTGCTTGTCCATGCTAATATTCTGCAATAGTTATGCAGGTGCATAGGCTGACACTGTGCCTTTTGATGACGTCACAGACCCAATCTTTCAGGCAGTGCCTATTGGCAGCTCTGGGGTCCTGATAGGACCCCAGAGTTGCCATAGCACTGATCGGCGCCCCCCGAAAACGACGTGGGGGAAAGATCCCCCAAAGGCATGTTAAATGCGGCAGTCGCGTTGACCACGGCATTTAACGGGTTAACCACCTGTGATCGGAGCCCACTCTGGGCCAGCACCCAGTCTGTCCCAATGCCGGTTCGGCTCAGATCTTGAGCTGAACCGGCATCAGCGCTCCGTCCGATATATCTGACGCTGAGCGCTAAGTTACTGCACTCAGCGTCCGATATAACTGGTTAAGCATGTGTAAATGTTAATAAAGCTGCATACACTTCCAGAAATTAAGAAAAACAGATTCAGTGCGTTTAAAAACACACCAATGACACAGTGTGACATTACCCTTAGGCTCTCAAATGGTTCATGGTCTTCTGAAGAACCCAGAAGTGTCTGGCCTATTGGAGAGAATGTACTAGCGGACCCTTAGGGTGCGGTCACACATCGCTTTAACTGCATGCGTTTAAAAACGCATTGGAATAGCTGAAGAGTGATTTGCCTAATTAAACAGCTGTTAACACTTGTGTTTACAAAACGCATGCGTTAATATTGCGGTTAACACATGCGTTTGTTAACTCAATGTTAAAGCATGCGTTAACGAAAGCATTAGCATTTGCGTTTTGTAAACACAAGTGTAGGCATATTACTTTTCAGCTATTCCAATGCGTTTTTAAACACATGCAGTAAACGTGACGTGTGACCACACCCTCACTCATCGAAACTGGGTAAGTGATTAACCCCTTTATGACCGATGGGCATTGGTGCTTGAATGTCCATGTCAATTTTTTACTTTTTTTCATGGCATGTGAGACTTGATATGATAGTTTTTGTTAATTACATATTTTTTTATAAAATTTGCGTATAATTGATAACAAACGTGAGATCATTTGTCATTTTTCCAATTAAAGTTTTTTAAATAAGTAAAAGTAGTAACTTTTACAAAAATTTGTTATAAATATGTATAGCATTATTCCATCAACCTTTCCCAGTCTTGGCTACAGATGCAGTGGGTGCATGTACCTCTGCAAAGTGAAAGTTTGCATGTAGAAACACAATTATAGTGTCATATTAAACTGGGGAGTCTCCTTTTTGATGTGGTATATGGATTGTGCATGGATACTTAAAAGAGAAGAGATATTCGCTCTTAAATTTACAATCGGAAATAGAAAGCTGTACATAAAAATCTAATTTTTTAGTACAAATTTAAGGGTCGATATCTCCGGTTCTTTTAAGCCTCCATACACAAAAAGCGGAGATTAAGGGAGATTCTCTGTTTAATGACATATGTTTCTATGTGCCAGGGTTCAGGAGATATGACCATTTGAAGTTGGTCACTGTCAAGAAATTTATAGACCTCCTTTCTGCACAGGGCATCTGCAAATAGGAGGTATATAGCTGTATTGCAGTCGTGAAGGGGTTAAGCAGGTATTTCATATAATGGTATATTTGTATTTTGGAATGAAAACTGACAAATGTCTTGCATAGCAGGTAATCTAAGGAAAATGGCTGATGTGACTGTCCTGGCCTGTTCAATGGAAAGTTGACATTATAAAAGTAATAAACTGATAAACAGAAATTAATTGTTTGTTGCCCGAATACTAATGAGCAGCTCTCATTCCTCCTCCTCTCCAAAGCGCTGATATGTGCTCGCCCTGACTATGGCCAGGGGAGCACACGTCAGTGTGAAGGTATATTCAGATGTGGACAGGTTTATGTCTCTCCTCTCACAAAACACACAAGTGAAAGGAAGGGAAGCAGGGAGCAGAAAAGAACCATGCCTATGGGCAGTAATTGCTGTGATAGGCTGCTCACAGATATAACCATATTAACCCCTACAAAGATAGGACGTTATAGTACGTACCTGCCCGAAGATACTTTCCCCACGGGGACGTTCTATAATGTCTGGCTTCTTGCACCGGCTCACGAGCGGAGTCGGCACCAGAAGCAGCGGCTGTCAGCTGTATTACATCTGACACTGTGCTTTAACGGCTCCGAACGTGAGTGTTAACCCCCATCAGATAATTGCTAGTTCAAGTTTGTATAAGTAAAAAAAAGTTAGAAAAAGTAAAATTTAAACATTTAAAATAAATAAAAATATAAGCCCCTAAAATGTCACTTTCCCATACAAACACTTAATAAAATATTAGAAACACAAATACACAAAAAAAACACATATTTGGTATTTCTGCGTCCCTAGCAATCAGTATAATAAAACTGAATCGTTACTGGACCCGCACAGTTAACGCTGGGGAAAAAGAATCCCAAAAACCGTTCTGAAAAAAAAGATGATTTTTTAATTAATAACTTTAAAAAAAAAAACTGTTCTCGCAAAAAATAAGCCCTTAAAGGACACCTGTCATCAGGTCTCTGCCACTAGTCCTGTCACTACTACCTGTTGGAGCAGCTCACAAGGATCCCATCCCAGCCTTTATCTAGTCATTTCATACATTAATTATTGTAAAATCATAATTTCTTTATTATGTAAATGAGGCTGGTCGCATGGTCAGAGGCAGCGATGTCACCCCTGTTCCCCCTCCCCTCTCCTCCCCCTGCTCATGTCTGTGTGTAATGTATAGTAAAGCATTGCTAGTGTGTGCGCTGTTTCTGCTGACATGCTGCATCCTCCTAATACACAGAGTACCTGACATGTTCTGCTATAACAGTGATGGCAAACCTTTTAGAGACCGAGTGCCCAAACTACAACAAAGACCCGCTTATTTATCGCAAAGTGCCAACACAAAATTTTAATTTGTGATTTATACTCCTTTCTCTGTCACAGTTTTCATTGATATCAGCACCTGAGGACACCAATAAAGCAGAAAATAGTCCCAGGTAGAGCTGTCACTTTAAAATACCTCTGTGCACAGCAAGTCTTGGGCTGTCTGGGACTGCAGGAAGATACCTGGAGTCATTTCTGGTGATGACCTGGGTGCCCACAGAAAGGGCTCTGAGTGCCACCTCTGGCACCAGTGCCATAGGTTAGCCATCACTGTGCTATAACATGGCTGCCTACACACACACTGGCTGCAGGGGGTGTGGCCACCAGCAAGCACATGTAGCAGCCATCACAGCGTTACACAGGCTGTCAGTCAAGCACTCGGGGTGTGGCTGTGCCTCCCACTCATGAATAAGCTGGACAGCTTGAATATGCTAATGACTCATTGGACATTTCACAGGTCATTTGCATACAGCTTTAGGACCTCATCGCTTAGGTTTACAGGCATGTAGAGGGACAATGAAGGGATAGAGACAATGCTTTCTAATGGTAGTTTATGAAAATCTATTTAGATTAGAGGGGTTATTTTGCATGACAGGTTCTCTTTAACCAGATTCGTCAGCCGAAAAATAAAAAAAGTTATGCATATGGAAAGATGGTAATTCTAAAATGAACAAGATTTTGTCCAAATTAGTTTTTATTCAGTAAAATTGAATAAAATGCACAAAACCCCCACATATTTGGTATTGCTGCGTCTGTGACAATCTGGATAATAAAACAGAATCGTTATTGGACCCGCACAGTGAAACCCATAAAAAAATAACCTCAAAAAACTCTCAGGAAAAAAAAAATTAATACCCTTTAAAAAAAGGTCTCTGAAAAGTGATTTAAATAATGTTACACGCTCCAAAATAAGACCAAAGAAAAACCAACGCTTCTCGCAAAAAATAAACCCCTAATCAGAATTGTCGGCCGAAAAATAAAAAAGACAGTGATGCCAAAATTAACAACATTTTCACCAAATAACTTTTTATATGGTAAAATTGGGGGGGGATTCAATTAAAAAATCTATTTAAAAAAGTAAGTATTTTTGTAATCTATTTTTATGGTATGGTAAACACCCAAAACAAAACCTAAAAAAATCTTCCTAAAAATTGATGATTTTTCATTATCTCCACCAACAAAGAGTTAATAAAATCTCACCAATTAGCTATAGATGCCCCAAAATTATGTACCAGAAAAGTGCATGTGGAAAAAAAATAAACCCCTATAGGTCCACATAAAAATTTTTAAAAAATTATAGCCTTTACAATTTGACAATGCAAATATGCTCTGGATGGCGCTCCTTTTCTATGCCCGGCTGTGAGCCCATACAGCAGCTACCACCACATATGGGGTTTCGGCACTCAGGAGAAATTGACAATTTGTAGACCGCACCTCCATTTTGTTGTAACCTCTATAAAACACCTAAAAGGTCAACAAACTTCTTAAAAGTGCTTTTTCAAATGTTGATGGGTGTAGTTTCCATAATGGGGTAATTTACGAGTCTAGCTATTATTTAGGCCTCTCACGGTCAATTAAAAGTTGAGCAAGTCCATCTAAATCTAAAATTTTAAAAATTGTACCTCATTGCATTGCATAAATTGCATTCTAAGCCTCATAACATTCTAGTAGAATGAATGGAATCTTAAAAACCGTGCCAACATAAAGCAGACATTTGGGAAATGTAAGTTATTTGGGTTCTATGACTATCTGCTCCAAAAGTAGAGAATTTAGAACTTTGAAATTTTTTTTTAACTAAACACAAAAGATATCATTCAAATTTTTAAATGGATTTGAAGTACAATATGAAAATTCCCTGGATATCTTCTAGTGTTCCAAAGCTATAAGCGCTTATAGTGACATAAGGCAGATTTCAAAAATGGGTCTGAGTCCTAGAGGCCAAAATAGGCGGAGTCCCAAAGCCATTTTTGTGATATGCAAATTAGCTTTTCAGACTCCTCTCTGGCAGCCTGAGAGAGGAGAAGAGTCAGAGATACCAGTGAACCACGACCCTATTATTCTGACTGACAGCTCTGTGTCTCTTCAAATCACTGCCTTGCCTCCTTGTACTTAGGGACTGTCTGCTAATATTCAACTATAGACATAGACATATAAAGCTGTATGTACAGATGGAAAATATTGTGTCAATCTTTTTACACGGTGCCTTGTGTTACATTCATGACATGTGACCAGTGACAACATCGCAGGTCTCTGTCTTATAAGAATAGCAAATTGTACACCATTTACGTGATTACATGAAATCAGAAACTGCCTATATAGAGGACATTAAAACAACATCAATACAATCTAACAAGTAGGATCAGGTATGGAGGGAACCCTAGACAGTCCGCTACATATGGTGGATATGTCCTGTCATACGATTGTAATTGGGCCCCCTGCTTCACAGTACCAAACCTAAACAGTGCCACGATGAATACTCAAATAAAAAACCAAAATTACCCTCCAATAAAGAAGCGGAAAAAGGGCACTAAGACAGTACACAGTTTAAATTTAAAATGTCAGAATTAACCTTTATTGATACTACAACACATGATAAAATTTAAGAACCATGAAGACAAAAGGTGTGGCCTCACCGTGGAGGGTGTCCACAGGATACAGTGCAATACAGGGTGGTGGAACACAGAGACAAAAAAGGGCGGTCTAACATCGGGCAGGGTGGAACTATTGTATCTATATATGGGATGTGGTAGCTGGTGGCCAACCGGGATGATGCCTAATGAGGGTTGTTCGTGATCCGTACAAATGTACACAATGAACAACTGGCCCCTGGAATGTAAATCTTGCGTGCCAGGGACCCTTGAGTCAGGCTACCAATTCTTACCTATTACACGTGCGTTTCGGCTCTGACTGAGCCTTCGTCATGTGGTCAGATACATGCATGGGGTACAGTTTTCTATTATTAAGAGTCTAAAGGACCTGAAATTATGTCACTTTGGTCACATGACATGAATTGTGACTAGTAAGGAAGCATAAGACATGTGGAGGATTACATTGGAGGGGCCGGCTGAGCAGGACACGCCCCTCTCTGATTCCAGGAAATATAAGATAAAAGGTGATTTAAGTGGATATAAGCAAAGGAATTTTTAGCTAAAAGAAGGGCATCAGTAAGTGAATAGAGTTCTACAGGAAACTGTCACTGGCTGTATATGTGCAAATATGGTGACGGGTTCCCTTTAGGTATTCATTACAAGGGTCCCTAATGTTATCTCAAGGCTCCAAGCTGTCATATGGCTGTGGGATAAAGGGAATATCGGGGCTGCTTGCAGCTATATCTTACTCTAAACGGGTGGTGCGTTAAATGACACCCTTACTGACTACCCTTAAGCTGACCATTCCAGACATTAAATTATGATATAAAGCACATATACAGAGCAAAAAGTCAAACGACCCCCACCAATACCTGTTGTCAACTTTAAGCAAATACTTATATTGTTTGTGTAATGAAAAAAGCTATACACTTTACACTTTATCAATTTCTCAATGTTTTCTAGACCTCTGCTTGCTGTCATTCTTTTTGAAGCTGCAATGTTTACTTCCTGTGGATAAAAATCAGTCTATGGTCATGTGATGTCACACAAATGCACAGCTTGTTATCATCACATAGTTACCAGAGCCATGTTTTGTATAGAGCTCAGCGCCTGTGTGACATAGCATGACCATGAACAAGTTTCCTCCTCTGGAAGTAAGCAATGAGTCAGTTTGGGAGGTGTACTTTGCCTTTTAATTTAGAGATTTTGAGTGTGGTCTGTGTGATTTATTTTTAGCATTGGCGAGGCTATGCATAGCTCCAATTTATGTAGATGTTTGCGGCTGCTATGCATACAATGTCAAACATCGCCACAAGGCGCTTATAAACGTAAAACGATCATCACCACCATTATACCCTGCCATTCTCTCCCTTGACTTATGGGATATATTTAATGAAGCGGGAATAAAGGAAGACATTCTCCTTGTTTTTGTGGATTACTATATAGAGAGCACATTTTCTGGTGTTTTTTAATTTTGTCTCGGCTAGCTTCTTTACCTCCGTTACCAATGCGTATATAATGAAGATGATCATCTACAAATGATTAAAGTTGCAGTATGTGGTTGTCTAGGTACAACAGAAAAACATCTAGTCCTGCCTGCGATGCTATACTGAATATAGCTGGTAACCCCTGTAAATGAAAACATTTCCATGCCTTGTTAAACAGCATAGCATCTGTACAACTAATCCTGTTTGCTGATGGGATTTGCTGGAGCACTGGAAATATTAGAGAAGGCAGGAAACAAAGTAAGCAATTAAATGCAAGAGTCGTGATAATGAGAGACAGGAGCCATGTCATTGTACTCTTTGCACGCACAAATGTGCCAGATAAATACATGTGAAAGGTAATTATAGCTTTTTAAAATCCTAGTAAAAAATTCATATTTATAAGTAGCATATAAATAGAAAATTCTAAGCTAAGCAAGTTTTAATTTTGGATTTATGATATGATTAAATATAACAATCTTTTTCATACAATTTGATTTCATGCTGTTCTGTGCATAAAACCCACAAGAAGCAGTAGAGTGCTGTGGTGCACTTTGACATTGCTGACTGATTTATTTCTGAACATTCAATACACAAGACTATATGTCTCCTCAATCTCGGGGCTCTAAAGATTAATCAAAGCAGCCAAGCTTTCCCTGAAAAGTGATTACTTGAAAATTCTATTTTTAAAGCTTCAGTGCCTTAAAAAGTGCTTAACATTTACCACATTCAAGGTCATGTCTGCAGGACCCAATTTCACTTGTGAGGGTAGCCACTGATTTAAGTAAGAGGAGCATACGTAAAAAGTTAAAGGAAATCTACCATCAAAATCAACCATGGTAAACCAGGGACACTTACTCCATAAAGCAGGCACTGTTATTGTGGCAACCTTTATATATTTGCTATCCATGGCTTCCTGCCTTCTAAAATCAACTTCCTGCTCACTGCACAAGTGCCGAAGGAGCAGAGGGGGAAGAGTGAGCCAGTGTAACAGTCTGTAAAGCTAGATCACAGGGGGACTGGTGTAGCCCCTTGGCTCACAGTCAAAGTGCCTGGGAAGTTGAGTAAGTGTCCCTGGTTTATCATGCTTGATTTTGATGGTAGATTTAAAAAAAAAAATTATAAAATGTAATCATCTATGATACTAGTTTCATTTATTTTATTTTTTTTTTAGACATAACCATTCCACTTAGTACCTAACATTGACTGGCAGGGAGCAAGGTTTGGATGTGGTAAACCTTCAGGCTTATTCTGTCTGTGATTTTCATGAATAGCGTACAAAACCTTTTATTTCTATGTATTTTTCACATGCCAGGTTTTTTTTCAACAGATCCATGGTCTGTGGAAAAGAATTTAGAGCCTGTCCTTTTTTTCGATTCATATACATGAACCACATACTATAGGTCTGCAGGAAAATATTATGTGCAGTCCATGTTTATTATTTTTTTTTTTTAAACACTGATGGTGTCGAGGAACAAAGTTTGATGCCATACGGAAAATGAAAAACTTGTGCGTATACAAAATGGGAATAAAATGGATCATTTTTCACATTTTATGGAAAATCGCCAAACCCCATATTTAGAGGGACCTGCTCAATTTTCAATAGACTGTAAGAGGCCTAAATAAAAGCAAGACTTGTAAATTACCCTATTATGGAAACTACACGCATCAACGTATGTAAAAGCACTTTTAAATAACTAAAGGGTACAACCCAACTGATGATCAGTTCACATGGGAAATTGACAGCAAATAAACTCTGGTCCCTCGTCAACATAGACACCGAAACATAACTCCGGATTAACCATTTGGCCCAGGGAATCTAAATGTTTCGCTAACTTATATTTAACACCTATAATACTCAAGTACTGGAGCATAAGACTTAGGCGCCCTTGAGTTGATGGTGGAGACTACAGCAGACATAGCTTTCTGTCACCTGTCTATTCTGTATTTGTTATTCTTCAAGTTTGACATATGTTTCTTTGGAAAATGTAAACTTTCAATAAAAATTGATTGAACATAAAAGCACTTTTAAGAAGTATGTGAACCTTTACCCTAGGGGTTAAAACAAAATGGAGGTGCGGTCTACAAATTGTAATATTTCTGAACAATACATTCATTTTGGGAGGAAAATTAAACATTCACAGTGGGTTAAATGACAAAAAGCTCTGCAAAGTTTGCTACCCAATTTCTCCCGAGTGTAACGATACCCCATAGGCGGTGGTAAACAGCTGGGTGGCCACATGGCCAGGCATAGAATGCACCATGCAGAGCAGATTTTCATTGTCAAAATGTACAGGCTATAATTTTTTTTCTTTTTTAATTTATACATGAGATGTACTTTTCTGGTTCATAATTTTGGGTTATCTACAGCGAATTGATGAGATTTTATTAACTTTTTGTTGGTGGAGGAAATGAAAATCATCAATTTTTGGTAGGTTTTTTTTATTTGCCCTTCACTATAAAAAATCTGTTATTTTTACATTTTAAACTGAAGACTAAAGAGAATACAGCAAACTGAAGAATAATGATGATAAAACATGATTTTTATTAAATACAAAATACATAAAATGTAATATAAAATGTCATCTCAGGAGAGACAGAAAAAATGAAGCACACCAAGTTTACAGTCCATAACCAGTATTATTCAATCAATATATCTTGATGGTATTAAAGATAACATCCTGCAATGTGTCATATATACCACTGAACATAAAGTGCATATATCAGCTTGTGGTTATACCCCCTAGTATGATAACATATCACGATTAGGGGTTGCAGAGTTAGACATTGTGTACAGTGTAACAGGTGGACATACTACCTGGTGTGCCTCTAGCCCCCAACGTGGGGGGGGGGCCAAAAGGGTGGCGTTATTGCACAAACTCCAGGGTTATATCTGGCTGATAGCCAATGGATGGTCAATATCAGCGGCGGGGACGGGCCCGTGACGTCAGAGGGGGCGGAGCGCAAGTTCCGCCCCACATGACCACACAGACACGCCTCCCGCTCGCGGACCACGGCGCTGCAACAGACCGAGCATGCGCACCAGGTAAAAGTAAGTGAAGGGACATAGATTGCATGGAGCCTGTGTGTAACTAAGAATACGTCATAGGGTTAGTGGCATGGTGATCTGTAACCTTGTTGTTATGATGGAGATCTGGTATATTTTATATTACATTTTATGTATTTTGTATTTAATAAAAATCATGTTTTATCATCATTATTCTTCAGTTTGCTGTATTCTCTTTAGTCTTCAGTTTAAAATGTGCATGCATATCTAAGAGGTCAGCTACAGCGTTCTTTGCGCTACAAAACAAATTGTGCTTTGACTAGTAGAATCTTGCCAGATCTGTCTACTGTCTTACATTTGTTATATTTATTTGTATTTGGCTTATATGTTATTTTTAGTCCCCACGATTACAGAAATACCTAATTTATATGGCTTTTTTTATTTTTTCCCATTTTTACTGAATAAAAACTACCGTATATACTCGTGTATAAGCCGAGTTTTTCAGCACAAAAAATGTGCCGAAAAACATCCCCCCACGAGTCAATACTTAAGTCAATGGGCTTAAAAAATAATAAACTTATATACTCCGGTGGCCCCGATGTGCAGCGCTGCTCCCCCGATGTACGCGCGGCTTGTCTTCTGGCTTAAGGGGAAGACCCTTGATGACACTGTGTAAGTGGTTAAACACTCCCAATCGGAGAAGGCTCCGATCGCGTGTGTTAGAGGTCGGTTTCAGCTTTGATATACAGCTGATCCCATTACTTCTTGTATTGGCTCCGTTCGCGAGCCAGTGCCAGAAGCTGGTCATAATAGAACTTTCTGGTGCGGGAGTATCTTCCAGCAGGAATGTACTATTACGCCCAGGTACGTGTAGGGGTTAAAGAGAACCTGTCACCACATATTCAAAAATACAGCTAGTGACACTTTCCCATAGAGGACATCTAGCACCAGAACTATGGACTTGAACTAAGCACACTATCATACTAGTGAGTACCCCCCCTGGCAGGATCTGCTTTTCTTTAAGCTTCTTTTGCCCTTGTGGTTAAGGAAAAAAGGAATAGTTAAAAATTATGCAAATGATTATGAGGGGCTCCAGGCTCTACCTATGAAACCCAAAGCCCCTCTAGATTGTTTGCATAGTTTTAAAAGCCTTTAAAAAAAAAAAAGATGGGTATAAGAAGAGGGGTCGCACACTATTATGTCAGTGTGCTTGGTTTACAATCCTTGATCCTGGTGGTTGATTTCCTTTAACTAACGGACACTCTCTTATTTTAGCTAAAAATTGTTTGCCTCAGTTCCCCCCATAGATCAACTTTGTTATATTATCTGGCGTCAGAGGGGGTTTAGCCTGCTAAGCCAGCCCCATCCTGTCTTCTCTTTCCTATGTCCTATGCCTCCTAAGCATTTAATGTCATTTGATCAGGGTGATGTTGTCTAAGGTTCTTTAGCCAGTTACATTTGCAACATCTACCCCATGTATGTATCTGATGCATGTATACTCCTCCCCTTGCAGTCAGCTGTCATAGGGGGTCATGTCCCCGTGTAACTGGGGCTCTTGTAGATTCCTAGATTTTCAGTGGAAAACTTGTAAAAAGAAAAAAAGAATGTAAAATTAACATGGCCGCGTCCTGCTGCCTGTTACAGAAGAAAGAAGAGGAGCCGCGATGACATCGTGGGAGCAGCGCGGACATCAGGGGAGCAGCGCTGCGCATTGGGGCCGCCGGCAGGTGAGTATGTAAGCTTTTTTTTTTTTTATTGACTCGTGTATAAGCCAAGCCATTTTTTGTGCTGAAAAACTCGGCTTATACACAGGTATATACAGTAAATATTCATAAAATACATTCGCATTTCCCCATATAATAAAAAATCGCTACACTACAAAAAACATTGCCATGGTCGCTCTGTTTGCCAAAGACTATACATATTATATATCAAAATGACCCAAACAAAATATGGAATTCAGTAAAAATGCTTATTTTGAGTATGTACTACATGTACTATAAATTACAAAAAAAGCTTTTTTTCCACTTTTAACCCTAAATAAAACTAAAAATAGTTTTATTTATAGAAATAAAAATCAATAAACTTTGATTATGTTTTAACTAGCTCTATATGTCCTCAAAAAACGCAGCAAAAAATGTTAAGGTAGCTTGCAAAAAAAGAAGTTATGGCCGTTAAACCACCATGTACGAAAATTTGCTAAAAATGCCCCGGTCACAAGAGACTTTTCAGGCTGCATCACAAAAGGGTTAGTCAGCCACAAATTCTGCAAGTTCTCCTTTCGTTATCTTTAGTAATGCATCCTGTTTGAATTTGTTATCAGTATAAAAGACACTTGTCCAAAACCACAAACAGTCACACTCCAAACTCTCTGTCGAAGGACACCAAAAACAAAATTGTAGACCTGCACCAGGTTGGTAAGACCGAATCTGCAATAGGCAAGCAGATTTGTGGGAAGAAATCAACTGTGGGAGAAATAATTAGAAAATGGAAGACATAGAAGACCACTGATAATCTCCCCCAAACAAGGCATCCACGCAAGTTCTCAGCTTGTGGGTCAAAATGTTCAAAAGAACGGTGAGCAAAAATACCAAAACCACATGGGGGGGACTTATCAACATGAAGGCTAGGATCAACATAACAAAGGCTACCGTCAGTAACACACTACACCGCTAGGGAATCAGATCCTACAATGCCAAATGTGTCCCCCTGCTTAAGCCAGGTCAGGGATCTGTGTTGCCCAGCGACCATCCCAAAACTGCTTTACAGGATATCTGCATGGAGGAATAGGCCAACATACCAGCAACAGTTTGCGCCAATGTTGTAAAGACTTAAAAAAACATGTTTGACCTCTGTCACTTCCAACAAAAGATATATAACAAAGCATTGATATGAACTTTTATTAATGACCAAATACTTACTTTCTTCCATATTTTGCAAATAACTTCTTTAAAATCAGACAATGTGATTTTCTGGACTTCTTTTTCTAATTATCTCCCTATGGTCTACCTATGATGTAAGTTACAGGAATCGCTTTAAGTTTGAGAACTTGCACAGTTGGTGGCTGACTAAATATTTTTTTTTCCCCTTCTGTAAATGGGGTAGACGTTGCAAATGTAACTAGTTAAAGGTCCTTAGACATCACCCTGGTCACATGACATGCAGAGCCCAATGATGTTACAGTGCTCTTTCAATGTTCCATACATTAGCATGCCCTAGAGGTGAGACCAGTCAATCAAAAATAAGGAGGCAGTACAATGCAATTAAAATGTAGTTTGAAGGACTCCCTTAGGGTACAGAGACACAATGCAGTTAAAATTGTATCACAATCAGTTTTGAGGTGGTTTTGTTAATTTAACAGGTGAAAGAGGGGACTAGAATACAATGAGAGATTACAATATTTGGGATTATTCAGTTTAGAAAAAAGACAGCTATAGGGGAGACCTCACTACAATGTACAAAGGAGCACAACAGCAGTACAAAGTACTTTTTATACCTAGGTCTGTGACACCTATGTGTCATCCATGCCGTGTCTGTATTTCAAATGTTCCTTTATATGGGAACTCATATGGAAGTCTCCAGAGATTTTTGTGCATGGGTCCTTTAAAATCAATGTATCGCTTTGCCATGTGCCAAACAAATGTATAGTACAATGATGAAAACTACATTTGTGTGCATAAAGCTTGCATTTGGCACCGTGATTTCATTTACTTAGAGCTTGGATCTATAAAATTGCTCATTGTCAAATCAAACAAACAAAACAAAAAATATATTTTACAAGCGAATGTCAGCAGTAAAGTTAAGGTTTTGCTCATGGTCTTCCTAACTGATTTAGAACTAAGATGTGGTTGTCAGCATCTGTTTAAGGTATAACCTAAAAATATGTGTAAAATAAATAATTATCCAAATAAGCATAATCTACATTTATTGAATTAAAACATTTTTTATAAATTTTGAAACAAGCAGACTCTTTTGATCATTTACATTTTTTTTTACCTTGTATAGTTCAAAATGTAAGTAATAAAATATGAGAAATCTATGAAAATATTTGGTACATGGAAGTATGCACACAGCACTGTAAATTTCTTCAGCTACTTGAAAGTTTTCCCTTGTGTCATTACAGCTGCAGTGGAAGCATGTGTTCTTCATGGACTGAGACGTAGGGCGGCTGGATTTCTGCGCAGCAACAAAATCGCTGCTTTATTTATGAAGGTGGGAAAGAGCTTTCCTCTTGCAGAAGAGCTTTGTAGGAAGGTACAAGATCTTGAACAGCTATTAGAGAGCAAGTAAGAAATTTTACCTTATAAAAAATGTTTCATTATATGTATTTATTTTTCCAACTGTGTATACAGGGGTATATTTGATGTTTCTAGGGCCTCCGAACTATAACAGGTGCTGCTGTCCGGGGATCATATATTTCCCTAAAATGCAAAGCCTCTTATCCTTGTCTTAGGACTTGTTTCTAATTTGAAGTGTTTCCGTATGATTTGTTCAGGTCGCAGGGTGCCTTACCGCACCATGACCATGCACAATAGAAGTCAATGAGAGCCTTGAATTTGCCTCCATTTCTGAGGCTAGCGCACAGTCCCCGTTTATTATTCTTTGCAAGAGGCCTAAGGGGGGATATATCATAAGTCCCAACAGTTTTCTGATTTGATAATAATTCCTTTATTTATTAAGGCGCACACAGAGTACGCAGCACTGCACAGAGTTTGCCAAATTGGTCCCTGTCCCCAATGGGGCTCACAAGCTAATTAACCTATCAGTATGTTTTTTAGAGTGTGAGATGAAACCATAGGACCCGGAGAGAACATCCAAACTCTTTGCAGATGTTGACCCTGGGACTTGAACCCAGGTCCTCAGTGCGCTATAATGCTAACCACTAGGCCACCGTGGTTTCTTAATATTGCACAATTGTTGCAATGGTGCAATGAGGTTTCGTTGACTATTTACTGTCCTGTGTGTGCAGAATCTTCATTATAATTGATGTCTTTATTTGTGCATTGAAACTTTCACACAAACACATTTCTGTTACATTCAAACTTTAAAACACACCCAACTCTGCTACATACCATTCATGTGGCAATGTACAAATAATCTCTCTTTGTAAGTGAATGACCTGAAGCATGTGATCAGTTATATGTGTGTGACATCACTCAAGGTACCGCAGTTTTTTTTTTTTTTCAATTTTCCAGTAGTGATGGGAATTACATCTCTTCTTAGTGGGCTGGCTCATTAGGCTCCACTCACTAAGAGCAGGCTCTTCTGGCTCCTGTACGGCTCCCTATTAAATGTATAATATGGAGCCGCAGGCCAGTCAATCGCCCCTCATCGCTCCACTTTTAACCCAATTGTATCTGGTTAAAGGGGTCGTCGTGAGCTGGTTAGGGCAATCCATTTAAATATTTGTATGTAAATAAGCCCCCATGCAACAATGTCATTTATAGACGTTATTGTGAACAGCACTTTATGTAACTTGAAGGATGCCAAAATTGGCTCCACTGTCTCTATTTAAAATTATTCATCATTGTCTACTGCTGTTACTGATATGCCTGACATTTATTTTTAGAAAGAATCAAATGCAAGTTGCCCAGGAAGCTGTACGAAAGAACCAGAGACTTCCTAATCTATCACCACAGGCCATCAAACATCTTTGGATTCGTACAGCACTCATTGAAAAAGTATTAGACAAAATTGTTCTCCACTTAGTAGAAAATTCCAGGTACTGGCTTGATTGTCTTTGCACATACCTAGATACTGGTTTTGAATAGTCTTTTTTGTTTACGTCAATAACCCATGTTTTTTAATGTTATATCTTTTGTAAAATTTGGGATTATAATTTTCTGTGCCTTAGCTCAACCTTCAGATATAGACTGAAGGTGGGATTTAACATTGAAAGTAAAACACAGTCAACTCCCCAAATGATACCCATGTTGTTCTATATATTGTGTGACAATGTAAGCAAATTATAACATGACATTATGCAGTGTGGTAAGTTGAGAACTGCTTGCACCATACTATATTATTTAGGCCCCATGTACACAGCCATATTTTTGACCGTAAGCTCACTGCACAAATTGGTTTCTGCTATGCACCATTGCTGTAGTGTGCATGAGTCCCTAACCCCTTACCGACGCGTGACGTTGTAGTATGCCACACGTCAGCTGCAGGTGAATGGAGAGGGCTCATGAGCTGAGCCTCTCCATAGCCGGTAACTGTTTGCTGCAAATTGCAGCAAACACTTATCGGTAACACCCTCGTGTTGACCATCGCCAGCGGCGTCAAAAAGATGGCGGCACATGGGCAAATCACCATCATTTCCCTAGAACTGATTTAAATCACGTCGCGTTTAACTCTGTAACGGAAAATAGCGGCCAAAGTCTAAAATGCCACTTTTTTGCCACTTTGAAAAATATAGAAAAAATTCAATGAGAAGTGATCAAAAGACCATGCAGTCCTGAAAATAGAAGCATTGAAAACGCCATCAAAAGTGACACCACCCATAGCTCCGTACACAGAAGTATGAAAAAGGTTAATTTTTGTAAATGTATGAAAACATTATAAAACCTATATAATTTTGGCATCCCTTTGATCAAACCGACCCAAAGATGGAAGTAGACATGTCGTTTGGGGCGCGCAGTGAAAGCTGTAAAATCCAAGCCCACAAGAAACAGTGCAAATGTGTGTTTTTCTCTTTCAATTTCACTGGAGTTTTTCCAGCTTCTCAGGAATATTACATACCGTCACTATAAAGCACAATTTGTTACACAGAAAACAAGCCCTCCACAGCTCTCTACATGGAAATATAAAAAAAAGTTATACATAAAAATAAAAACGCAAAAAACAATAAAAGGGCCTTGGCGTAAAGGGGTTAAAAAGACATCAAAATACACTGAACAACTATTGAAGAGGTTGAGTTAATAATCTGTGTTCTGCCACACTGTTACTAACATGTTATGAGCTTTGCTACATCTGTTATACTTATTTAATAACATACTTAAATATATATTTAGGAGTAGGATGCCACAGGAGTCATGTGTGAAACTGTGAATTTATTTTTGTAATGACATTTCTTGTGAATTATTTTAAATTTTTAATTGTTTCTTTAACAGCAAATATTATGAGAAGGAAGCACTTTTAATGGATCCTGTGGAAGGACCTATCCTTGCTTCTCTGCTTGGTAAACAGTATATTAGATAAGTTTTACGTTTTCAGAAATACTAATTAGATTGTTTTATGAAATACAGTTGCCAGGGAAATTATCGGTACAAAGTAACCAGACCTAATAAGACTAACAGGTGGCTCTTGAAATCATTTTTATTTTATTCAAGTTCTTGGGAAAAAAAATACCCAAAGGAAGCAAAAACAAAACAATTAAAAAAAAAACTTGATGGGTTCGAGAGTAGTGAACCATTAACAAATTGCCATTATTATTTTTAGAGAGCTCATTTTGTTCATGTACACATTTTAGTAAAGAATTAGTAAACTAATTGCTGCATAATTACATGGAGGTGGTTGTTTGTTTTAGTTTTACAGGTTACAAGAGTGTATGTTTTATGTAGTTGCCATTCCTAGACATTTTGGCTTTCAATACATTTGAATTGTTGGGAGGCTTCTGAATTATAGGATGGTTAGGTATTGTGATGGCTGCAGGTTGGTGTTCTTGAATGAGAGAGCCCCAAAGCCGAGGGCATTCCCATCTTTGCACTGCCAGGATTGTGTATTTTTAGTAGCTAAGTCTTTGCCTTAGTAATGGATGTCATCTATTAGACAGGGCCATTACTAAGATGAAATGTATATTAGAAAACTGAAAGAAATGTAAATTAAAGCAGCCTGGCACACTCCAGTAAACCATTGTATTAAAAAATCCTACAGAATGAAATCAAAGCTTGTATGTATTTTAGAGCGTAAGAAGAGAACAGAAATTTGGTGACAGCTTTTTAAAGTGTATAGATATATTTTGGGCCAGGAAGGTGGTTGTTTTTTCCTAGAAAGATATTGAACCCCCCCCCCCCCCCCCCAGCAGAGATGGTTACCGGTAATGAATAAGTGCCCCTCCACTCCACTTTCTAAATTTCCCTTGTTGTTTGGGGGGAGAGCTGAATTATGTATACCTGTTTTAAGAATGTGATGTGGTAGTGGTGGTAGATTTTATTATTTGTAGTAATAATCCTAGTCCTTGTAGTTGTATTAATAATAGTATTGTTGTTGTTGGTGTTCTTATTATTATCTCTAAATAAATGTACAAATGGTTCTTTTACAAATACTTTCAGTTGGTCCTTGTGCCCTGGAGTATACAAAAATGAAAACAGCTGACCATTTCTGGACTGACCCATCAGCAGATGAGCTTGTCCAGAGACATCGTATCCACAGTTCTCACTGCCGCCAAGACTCTCCCACAAAGCGTCCTGCACTGTGTGTACGTAACCTTTGCTGTACCTTTTTTTGTTTTAAAGAAAACCCTCCATCAAATTCCAGCGTAATAAACCAGGGACACTTACTCAAAGATCCAGGTACCGTGACTCTGGTAATCTTTTACCAAAGAGATCAACCAGTTTTCCATGGCCCCCTTCCTTCTAAAATAGTCTTTCAATATTATGCTAATGAGTCTGAAGAGCTCTGGTAGGTATTTCCAGAACCCCTAAGTACTGTAGCTTCACAGGCTGCTACACTGTGCATAGCAGGTCTCTCCTCCCTTGCACTTCCTGCTGCTACTAACTAAGGTAGAGGGAGGAAAGAGAAAGCAGGGGGTTGGAGGAGACATTCTGCTCAGTGTAACAGACTGTGAAGCTACAGCACTGTGGGCCTCTGGTAACTCCTAGAAGGAAGAGGCTATGGATAACAAGTATAAGAAAATTACGACAGTCACAGTTCCTGGGTCTATGAGTAAGTGCCCCTGGTTTATCATGCTTGATGTTCATGGTAGACTTCCTTTTAAATGAGTATTCTCGAAAATCTTGTAATCACTTGATGGTAGTAACTTCTAGAACTATGGTAGTCATTTTAAATGTATATAAAAATCTTATGATTGAGGAGTGTGCTGACATTTGGACTAATGTTTTGTTTCCTACTCAGATTCAGAAAAGACACTCAAGTGGGAGTATGGATGATAGACCATCAATGTCAGCGCGGGACTATGTGGAGTCATTACACCAGAATTCAAGGGCAACACTTCTTTATGGGAAAAACAATGTTATGGTACAACCTGTAAGTAGAATACTTCATATTATGTAACTTTTACATCCATATACGGAACTTTAAAACGCAAAGCAGCCATCATTGTTACCAAAGAGTATATTTGTTCTGCTTCCTATGACTATGGAACATCTACAATGAATGGACAAGTCATATATAGGTGGTCCTCTACTTAAGAACACCTGACTTACAGACGACCCCTAGTTACAAACGTAGCTTTGGTAATTTACTGTACGTTAGCCCTAGGCTACAATAAACAGATATAACAGTTATCAAAGGTGTCTCTAATTAAGCTTTAATGTTAATCCTGGTTCTTAAGACAATCCATTTTTAAAATTCAATCGTCACACTGACAAAAAAATTTTTTTATCTGGAGCTACAACTATAAAATATACAGTTCCGACTTACATACAAATTCAACTTAAGAACAAACCTGCAGAACCAAAAAATGTAGGTAACCTGGGGACTGCCTGTACAACCAGTTTTTGATTTGCTCTTCCCTGTATATAAATGTGACTTAGAGTGCAGCATAAGAATTAATTAAGAAAGGGGAATAGACCTTAGATTGGGTAAAACAATCTGAGAAACTTCAACCAATAATTACTGGACTAGCCAGGGCTTCAATTTTAAAAAGCGCCATTGCAATAGTGTCAAGAGTATACCAAGAATGGAGTGATTGCGGAAAAACATTCAACTTGTCAGTAATAGGAAACGAGCAACATCAAACTTGTGCTAACATATAGGCAGTGTACGTTAAACAATATTCAGCAGTTTTCTCCATTCACTGCAGATAAACTTTCCCCAAAGCAGGTCTTGCTTGGGCTTGGGTTAGCTGTCGAATGCACAAATGTTCAGCTTTCTATTACCCATATACTTCCTAAAGTGAACCCGCCTTATTGTTTTTAATAAACAGAGATGAACTAGTTACTCAAAAGTTGACCAACTCTAAGAAACCTGATCTAGTTCACAGAGATATCACTTCTTCAGCTTCTTAACAGATTTATAATAATGAAGGTAAAAAACTGTTCAGGAAGGAGGGTTTAACTTATTTGAGGTTATTGAGGAGTTTAAGAGTTATTTATGGAAATAGGGACTTGTTTTTAGGAGATGTATGCAATTTTCACTGCACAAGTTATTAAATCTAAGCCATCTTTTTAAAATAAAATAAATGTTATAAATAATGAGTCTGATATCATGTCAGTCATGAGGCTGTGGTTTAGTCTATCTCATGGCTGACAACATTGGGATGGGAGTGCAATGGGAAGATTAGAAGCGCTGCAGGGCCATGTAGCTGGAGCCCGGAGAGGCTGCTAATGCCCCTCTGAGTCTTTTACATAAAGTATAAATTCTTTTTTTTTCTAACAAGTGGAAGTTTATTTTGTGTGAAAGATGATAAAGGATTTTGAATTCTTGTCTTTTTTCTAGAGAGATGATATGGAGGCAATCCCTGGGTATTTGTCTCTTCATCAGACTGCAGATATAATGACACTAAAATGGACCCCAAATCAACTTATGAATGGCTCTGTGGGAGATTTAGATTATGAGAAAAGGTAAATCAATTTTGCTGCTGCTATGAATTGTGGTGTTTAGGAGCAGTAATGGCTCCAAGTATAACTACACATATGTAGATTGCTGTGTAAGCATAGAAAAAGCAAATGTATAAATGAATAACTGACATGTTGTACTGATCATTATAACAATAAGGTACGTGTTAGTCTGCTCAGCTCCTCCGGCTCTATAACATTCCGGCCAGTTCATCTTTCACCCTTTTCCTTCCATTTGGATGCTTTATGTTAATGTAACAATTCAAAGTAAATGCAGGTTAGAGGGATTGCTCTAAACAAACAAATAGCCTATTTTTGTAAATGGCTTCAGTGGTTTCTTTCATGTTACTGTCACAAGGGTAATTTCTGAAACTAATGTGAAAAAGTCACCGTTCCATCATGTTACTTACCTATATTTAAATTGAATGTAATGGTTATGGGGATTTCCATGTCTAATGTGGAATTTGTGCTCTTTTTTTTCTTTTTTTATTTGAGGTGTCCCGTTTTTTATTTGTCTAGCCTATCAAACTAGGTTCTGTAATGGCCAAATTTTATGTTCCTTTGTGATATTTGCTATGTGCAGTCATACATGCTTACATGGTCAGTGTGGATTGCTAGCACAGGTGTTTTTTTTTTTGTTGGGTTTTTAAGCTCTCTGTATGTAGAGCACAATACATCTAGCAAGAGCTTGTCTGTTAGTATGATTATATGATACTGTATAATAGATGACTATGATGGGTACACATTTGTCATCAGGCTATGCTGCCAGTGTAAGGGCAGCATCATATGGGGACAGGTCCTTCATTTTAGTAAAAACAAAAAATATTGTTCAAATTTCAGACTGTCAACCGCTGAGCTAAAGTTGAGGAGATGTTTGAATTTAAAAAGGACAGTACAGTCTGAAAGATCTTTTTTTAAAGGGGTTGTCCAGGATGAAGCTCTATCTATAGTCTATTTTCAACATGCTGTATACTGGTTGGTATCAAAGCTCAAAGGTTATCGCTTGCATAGTTGATCACAGGCCAGATGACAAATTAACATGTCCTCACCGGTCTGTGAATCGGAAGAAATTCTCATTGTTCAGCAGCCAATTAACGAGCGTCTAATAACCTAGCCATAGGTGACCAATTTTATAAACTGGACCTCCCCTTTAATGTATGATGTGCATTTCAGACTTATTTAAGACATTTTACTTTCTGCAACTAAAACTTAGGAAAAGCTGTTAAAATGTAATTTTTGCAGGTTTTTTGACATTATACAGGATATGAAATACAATATGATTTAAAAATGTTAATAAGGATGGGAAAAAAAAAAACAGAATGATCTTGTTTGATATTCACAAATTCTGTGAAGTGAGTAGCTCCAACACAACACATATTCAAATTTTCACTTTGGTGAATTCAAATCTATTCCGCATAGTGAGTATTGGATAAAAAAGGGGGTTAGGTTTTTTTCACAAATTTTAGATGATTCTCAGTTATGTGATTATAATGTTTTCTCGTCGAGATTTCTTGGGATGGATTCGGGTTTTTTCTGGTTCACCCAATTGTACCATGCATATAATTCTGTGTTGATTAATGATAGTTTTCATTTATGCAAGGATGTAGGAATAGAATTTTTGATTTGCGCGAGGTTAAGGAACAAGGTGATTTTGCCGATGTACAAGTATGTTATACAGGGGTTTGTGAAAGGGGTAGTTCATTCTTCGAGGAATAAATGGCATGCGCTTGTGGGGAATATATAAGAGGAAGATTGCAAATTGTAGTATAAGGGTATTGGACTGTCCTCCCATTCTTTGAATCACTGGATGGTACAATTTAATTTTCTCCATCAGCTATATAATACTCCCAAAGGTTTATTTAAAATGAAACTCACGGCCGATTCTAGCTGTTGGAGGTGTCTTCTGGAGAATGCTGATTTTTTTCATGTCGCTTTCGGGTGTCTCAAATTGGAGGATTACTGAATAAGTCTATGGACTATATAGAGGGTAATTTCAATGTGAGAATTAATTTTTCATGCCAGGCCGTTCTTCTTGGTCTTATAGAGTTAAGCAAAGATAATGGGAGGAATAGGCTGGTGGTCTATAAACTTCTCTTTCTAGCCAGATTGATTATTGCAAGAAAGTGGGGAAGCGCGGAGATCCCGTCTCCCTGATGGAAGTACAGAAATGTAGAAGTTTAGAGAAAATTATTGCAGAAAGGGGAGGATTTATAGAAAAATGGAAAAGGTTCTGGTGTGTGGATCCTTAATTGTGCTGTTTTTTGATATATGAATAAAGAATGTATTGTCTTGGTCACTTGACATGTATCCTTTTTTTTCTTGTGGTTTAAGCTATTTTTACATGCATTGACCCTTAGACTTTTTACCTGACTTCATTTTGTGCAGTGCTGGGGGCTGGCAGGCTATATACTAGAGAGGGGGCTGGCAGGCTATATACTAGAGAGGGGGCTGGCAGGCTATATACTAGAGAGGGGGCTGGCAGGCTATATACTAGAGAGGGGGCTGGCAGGCTATATACTAGAGAGGGGGCTGGCAGGCTATATACTAGAGAGGGGGCTGGCAGGCTATATACTAGAGAGGGGGCTGGCAGGCTATATACTAGAGAGGGGGCTGGCAGGCTATATACTAGAGAGGGGGCTGGCAGGCTATATACTAGAGAGGGGACAGGCAGGCTATATACTAGAGAGGGGGCTGGCAGGCTATATACTAGAGAGGGGGCTGGCAGGCTATATACTAGAGAGGGGGCTGGCAGGCTATATACTAGAGAGGGGGCTGGCAGGCTATATACTAGAGAGGGGGCTGGCAGGCTATATACTAGAGAGGGGGCTGGCAGGCTATATACTAGAGAGGGGGCTGGCAGGCTATATACTAGAGAGGGGGCTGGCAGGCTATATACTAGAGAGGGGGCTGGCAGGCTATATACTAGAGAGGGGGCTGGCAGGCTATATACTAGAGAGGGGGCTGGCAGGCTATATACTAGAGAGGGGGCTGGCAGGCTATATACTAGAGAGGGGGCTGGCAGGCTATATACTAGAGAGGGGGCTGGCAGGCTATATACTAGAGAGGGGGCTGGCAGGCTATATACTAGAGAGGGGGCTGGCAGGCTATATACTAGAGAGGGGGCTGGCAGGCTATATACTAGAGAGGGGGCTGGCAGGCTATATACTAGAGAGGGGGCTGGCAGGCTATATACTAGAGAGGGGGCTGGCAGGCTATATACTAGAGAATGGGCTGGCAGGCTATATACTAGAGAATGGGCTGGCAGGCTATATACTAGAGAGGGGGCTGGCAGGCTATATACTAGAGAGGGGGCTGGCAGGCTATATACTAGAGAGGGGGCTGGCAGGCTATATACTAGAGAGGGGGCTGGCAGGCTATATACTAGAGAGGGGGCTGGCAGGCATCATACTAGAGAGGGGGCTGGCAGGCATCATACTAGAGAGGGGGCTGGCAGGCTATATATTGGGGACGATGTGACCAGTGCATTTCCCACCCTTGGCTTATACTTCAGTCAATAGGTTTTTCCATTTTTTTTGTGTTAAAATTAGGGGTCTTGGCTTATACTCGGGTTGGCTTATACTCGAGTATATACGGTATATCTGTGAAATTCTGTATTGTTAATAACAGTGAATTAGAGATTGTGTTATTTTATTATCCTGAGTATATTTAAGAATCTTGTCTTTATGAGAATACCCCTTTAACAAAGCATGTGCACAGTTGGTATTGGTGGCTGTCACATATGTAAGCCTGTAAACTAAAAACATTTTCTAATATGCTTAGTTTATTAGATTTGTATGAATATCCATGCATTTTGACAACAATTATATTACTTTTGATCTACTATAGATTATTTTAATATGTTTAAATAGGTTCAGGACATTGTAGAAGGGATTCAAAAGTGACATTTTGATATATAATCAAAGTAACATTTTTGGGTCAGTTAAATGCTTTTCTCGTGCTTTTATTATCATCTCACTAATGCTTTTTGACTAGCCTAATTAAAATTTTGTGAACACAATGAAGCCAATTTTTACTATAGACATAATTTTGCATTTTCCAAGTTTTTTTTCTAATGTTAAGTAGTGGACATGTAAGTAATAAGGGTAAATGCATGTTGCATCATAGGACTACATTTAGAGCATTTACCAGCATCTTGGCGTAAGTGTCCAACTATAAATAGCAGTATATGTAGCAATGCCTTAATGTATGACATTATGAGAGTCTTTTTGTTCTAAAAGCATATGTACCAGGACACACTCAATAGATACACCAGATATAAGCATGGTGCAAACACATTTTTTGAGATTAGAAATGGAAATCATGCTAAATTGTTAATAGCTTCTCCATTATTATTTCTTTTTTCTTTGTTCATTTTTAGTGTATATTGGGACTATGCAATGACTATTCGTCTTGAGGAAATTGTGTATCTTCATTGTCACCAACAAGGTATGCTTTTTTTGTAACTTAACTGAGATTTTGGTGAATGTTAATTTGATGGCATCTTGCATTTGCCAGAGATATGTCACATTTATATTACAAATGTCCTATTCTGTGGCTTCCTAAATATGTTCTGATTGTGATCTGGTTATTGTGCAGTTCATTGTGATACACTAACATGCCTATACATCTAACCATGGCAACATTTGCTTGGTGAATTGTTCCTTCTGTAGTTTATCCATAAGGACCTTGAAAGACTGTAGCCATAAGGTGATCTATATGGCATAATGTGTGTCAAAAAACATTGCCCACACAGTGTGTAGAAATAATTTTTCTTAAAATTGTGTCATCCCTTGACAAAAGGTAATTGCCAGCTCATTTTCTTTCTGAACAGCTGACTGAAGCCAAAAAGACATTGTGCTTGGCAGTGTGCTGTAACACCTTCATTCTGATCTCAGAAATAACAATAGCCCGTAACAAGGTGTTTTCTTCAGCCACAAAACTAAAGCTCACTGGATGTTCTTTTTCTGTCATGAGTCATAATCCCAGCAGTTTATTAGATTCTGAAACAACCCTGGCATAGTCATTCCAGGCTTTAACCCTTTCCTTGTCGAGAACAAAGCTCGTACACTCTGAATTGAAGTTTGGCTTAAAAGATGTGAATCTACTTTAAAACAAAATTAGAATAAGAGTAAAATCTGCAAAGCAGCTCTTTTCATTACAGTTGTCATGATCCTGGATGAGGGGCTGCCTTACAAAGTATCCAAAAGAGGCAATGTCTTTCTTAACCATCCTGGAAAATTTGCATATTTTTCAGTGGAGCTTCATTGGCTGTAAGTCTCACATGCTGAGGCAACATTGCGTTTCTATTGCATTTGCTAAAACGCAATGTTACTTAAGCTGAAGGCTGAAGCCTTTGGAATGCATCAAAAATGCATCATAAATTGTGAGACAAATATTGTGAACGCGCCCTCAGTAAGTAGAGCTCTCACTAAACCAGTTCCCTACACTCTACTGATGCAAATACACTGAAACAGAGCCATCTAGAGTTGGGAAACTTTTCCTTTTGGAATAGATGACATACATTGGCTTTAATCTTGCAAGCTGTCATTAGAATTCTTGAAAAGTCATGTTTTATGTTAAAAGGGCTGCCTTACACGGTAGTCATTAGAGGTAATGTTTTCCTTATCCCATCCTGGAAAACATATTTGCATAGAAGCAAAACTGTAACATCTGTGCCCGTTTAGGCTTCAGAGCCATGCTCTGTCCATAAATATAGCAGAAAAATGGAAGAAATCCAGAGCAGCACAGTTCTCATTGGTTGCACACTTTAAATGAGATTTGGGTCTTTAGCTTTGGAGAAGCTAGCATTGCCTGTTGCTTTTCATTTTTTTTCTTGTTAACTTTAGCATTAAGACTGATCTTTTGTGAATTAATCATAATCATCTTTTTAATAGTACCTCATATCTTATCCATTGTTGTCATGAAGTCATAATGCAGATGCTAATATCTTTATTTCTTTCAATATCTAGTGGACAGTGGTGGCACTGTAGTATTAGTTAGTCAAGATGGAATACAGAGACCTCCTCTCAGGTTTCCCCGTGGAGGGCATCTCCTTCAGTTTCTGTCTTGTCTTGAAAATGGTCTACTTCCACATGGACAACTTGATCCTCCATTGTGGTCCCAAAGAGGAAAGGTATTACAACCATATCCCAAGATGGCGCGAATCACCCGGTGAAAGATATTGGGGCTTATTTGCTAAGGGTCCCACGGCCGCATTTTTGCCAGGTTTCGCAACTTTTCGAGGATCGCGTCGGGGATTGTGTCGCACGTGATCGGATTGTGTCGCAATCGCGCCGGCTTTCACACGACACAAATCAGGGGGGTGGGCTGACGGACGATTCGATGGATTCAGACTAAGCGCAGGATTTAACATTCATATTTTTGTGTCGCAACCAAGCACTTGCATGCACCGGGAAGGGAGAAGGTGAACTCTGGCGGACCTGAGCGGGGGAGGGACACATGCAGGATATCGGGTGCAGGATCTACGTGGATAGTGGCATAGTGCATCATCGTCGAACGCACCTCGGGGATCGCGACTCGGACAGGTAAGTAAATGTGCCCCATTGTGTTTTTTTTTTAGGTTCTATCACACTCTGTGCTTTTAATTATAAGGTTGTAGCAGTCTGTAGAGAATACATCTTAAGCTACATACCTAAGATAGGTGACGATGAATTAAAAATGTAGCTCGATAGTTAATACCAAACTATTAATCTTAGGAGTATTAACTGAGCACTTTATTAAATATTCAGTTTTAGGAGGATTCAGGATACATTATATTGTGTTCTTCACTGAAGATTGTTAAAATTTGCCCTAGTGCATAGATTTCATAGATACTAAGGTTAAAAAAAAATACATATGTGCTTTAAGTTTAACCAAGGAAGGGATGGAAAGGGAAAATAATTATAAATAACGTTATATCACCATCAATTTTGATGTAAAAATGCATCTTGAAGCCTTCTTGAAGCTCTCTGTAGTCTCCTCTGGTGACTAAACCTTTTTTTTCCTCCAGACAGAGACTGTGCCTTATTATCTTTTGATGTAATTTAACTTGGAACAACATTGTTCCATATTTTTGTATTTTTTTGTATGGACTATTCATATGTTTATATGAATAAAACATTTCCCTCTTAGTTGGCTCTTTTCGAGACAAAATTAATCTAGTTATTGCCTATACAGCAACTAAAGCTAAGCACTGATAATATGAATGTGTATTGTACCTTCACATTTATCACTTTTAACCTTTTGGGGTTTTTTTAATACCATATATTTTTTTCAGAAGCACACCTTTCTCTACTTTCCTAATATTTTATCATCTTTATATGAAATAGGGTAAAGTATTTCCCAAGCTCAGAAAAAGAAGTCCTCAGGGTTCCTCTGAGTCCACCTCAGACAAGGAAGAAGATGAAGCAACAGACTATGTATTCAGAATAATATACCCAGGGAGCCAGTCTGAGTTTGGTATGGACAAATTTATAAAGTTTTATAATATAAATTGGCTTAAAAGATTTTTATACTTGACATTGTGCCTCCATACTTTTACGTATGTTTTCATTCTTTAAAGTTGGTTATTCTGTTAACAAATTACTGTACAGGATTATGCCCTTTCGTTCCATTAGGCATCTGATGAAAACCTAATAAGGCTGTAATCTTTTAACTACATGCCAATGTTCATATACATGAACTTGCTGAAATTTTGTTTTCATGACTCCTTCATAAACATGTGCATGAGGCTTTGCCCAGCATGTATATTTATTTGACAGAAGAGTGAAAATAAACTGCACCCAGATATTTCTCAGAGGAAGACTATTCACCTTCCCATAACTCTATTGACTGGTATTGCATGTGTGACTCATTAGTGTAGTGTTCTCATTGTGTTTTTCCTTTGTTTGTAGTTACTGTGCATCATCATTTTCATTCTTCATTAACACATCTCCCATGTTCCACTTCCACCTACCATGTGAGGCCAGCAAGTCAAACTGCAGTGGTCCAAACACATGCTGAGAAGTTCTGCCATACACCTCCCATGCCTGGTTTGCTTTTAGACACTTTCTTAGTAACTGTATGTGCTGGTACCACCTTCTTTCCACAATAGATATATTTATCATAAAATATATACATTTCTTCATGTTACTTTTTTCCCTTAATGTATCCTGTATGAATCAAGGGGAAATGTAATACAAAGTGAGCCTATGTAATCTGGGATATTCTATGATTTTTTACGGCCATCTAGGACAGATTTTGTTTGTCAGTACCAGGTTCACATTGTTTGGTACTGTCATTTACATACAACAATAAGCAATGGTATATTTGACATTTAACATGATGGCTACCAGCCCATACTGCTTATCAATCTCTGTTACACCATCTCAGGTTCTTGAAATGATGGGTGATAAAATGGGCTACTTCAAAGTAATTTGTCTGATTATGCAGATTAATTACTGTTAAATGACCGCTTTCATTCTCTGCATTTAATAGGATCTTACGCTTTTCTAATCAATTTTGGTGAAATTATGCTGATTGAAAATACATTTTTTGTGCTTTTGCTGGTATGTGATATACACGGATAACATTAAACATAAATTTATGAATGTGCACATTCCAACAATGGTTATAATGGAGACCCATGCAACACATATATGTGGTCACAAAGACTGTCAGTTGTGTCCATGGGTGTAATATAATAAATGTGTAGAAACACTACCAACTGTGTAATATCTCCCATTTGTTTAGAGATGCATTTGCAATCTTTTTGAAAACGCATCCAAAAAGCTATGAAAATTCATATATTATTGTGTCTGCGTAAGTCTTTTGTCTATAAAAAAAAGCGTCTTTGGAGCTTGCACATGTATTTATTATGTGTTTGCTTCACAATTGTGTCATTGTTGCATTTTGTCGGACACTTTAGAAAACTGTTCTAAACGGGCATGGTAATTCTTAGTCAGTTTGAGACAAATTTATGTCTAGAATCCGACACAATTGTATTGCACGCTGTATACTGAAACTGCACCAAGAAAAAAAAAAAAGGTGTAACTGTGTGTACATCCTGAAAACAGACCAGATTTACTAAGAGCAGGTTTGCCTTAGGCAAACTGTACTAAGGCAAATTGTCATTTGTCAAATATCTAGGCCATTGTGTGAAAGCGGTCTTAGACTCACATGGACGCTCACAAAGCAAAACACTTTTTCTTGCCCCCCATATAAGATGTGGTGTCAAATCGCTGGTGACATGACAGAAAGTTACACAGTGTGGAGTGCTTCTTAAAAAAAAAAATCTTATTATTAATAATGAACTACAGGCAGTCCCCTACTTAAGGACACCCGACTTACAGACGACCCATAGTTACAGACGGACCCCTCTGCCCACTGTGACCTCTGGTGAAGCTCTCTGGATGCTTTCCTTTAGTCCCAGACTGCAATGATCAGCTGTAAGGTGTCTGTAATGAAGTTTTATTGATAATTCTTGGTCTCATTTCAGCTAAAATTTTGAAAATCCAATTGTCATTGGGGCAAAAAAAAAATTGTGTGGATCTACAAGTATAAAATATACAGTTTCGACTTGCATACAAATTCAACTTAAGAACAAACCGACGGACCCTATCTTGTACGTAACCCGGGGACTGCCTGTATATTTATCAACATACTGTTACTCTATATTTTATTACAACTATTGACTGATTTTTTTTTTTTTAAAGGAATGTGGATTTATGTACAATATGTTGCCCTATATTTCTCTGACATAATAGACTTGTGTACGAGACCTTTTCTCCTGGTGAAAGTGCCATGGTTTATATAGTACCCCAAAGATTCACTGGCCTGACAAGCCAACAATTGAAGTGTTGTAGTGGCAAACTATCCCATTTTTCCTGGACAGTGCACATTCTTGATTGTATACCAAATTCCTGATTAAACCAAGTCTGTTATCTACAGTAATTTTCTCTTGATTCTGAATATTTTTTTCTCTTCAGGATCCTGATTGGATTGCTAATTATTTGTTTTCTTTTTAGTGCCTCAGGATTTTATAGATCCTCAAGGGGTAGGGTTACCTTCAATGTGGCAGCCAAGTACTCGGAAATCCTCCTGCTCCTCCTGCTCTCAAAGTGGATCCTCAGATGGAGGTCCATCCAATGGATGCAATCATGAGAGGTATGTTTCATAGAAATCTGTAGTTCACTGCACTCGCTGATTACATCTAAAATAGCTGAAAATCTAAAAATACCTAAGATTAATAGATTGATAAATTATATTGTTCTTTTTAATACACATGGTTGCTCCACAGCTACCAAAGATGGAAGGCAACTTTATTTTCAACAAATGAAAGGTAACTTGTCATGTAGTGTTAGGCCTACAATCTCCACCAACACGTTATCCAGATTACAATGGCATCTTTCTATCTTCTAGAAGATGCATTTTTATAAATTATTTAACAAAACAAGAAAAACCACGGAAACCTTTTTAGGTAAATAGATGAATCAAAAAGAATGGTAAAAATGGAAAATAAAGGAAGAAAATAATGAATGGAGATAGAACATCCTTTTCCCAACATATCCAACTTAAGGGTCCGATGTCAGGGAAGATTGTGTGAAGTTGAGTACGCAATTGAATAGCCAAAGACACACTTGGGCACATTTACATAGAAAGTCAGAAACTGCACTAAAAGGGCTATTTCCGTGTATAATGCTGGGTGCGGCAATCGTGAGCCAGAAATCATGAATCTGTTGCTTCTCCGCACTGGCCCGACATAGTTCACCATCTTTTTTGTGTTGCACTTTAACATAGTATGTGCGTTATAATTTGCAAGTTAAATACAGCGCTCTGTCCGAATCAGTCAGACCAACGGCACACCCCTAATTTGCGTCGCACCCCTAATTTGTGTCCAGCACAGCTGCAACACAAAAGGGTCAGACACTTGTTAAATACCTGTGCAAGCCGTTTTAGTCTAGAAGAACGCGCACAGTCCGACAAAAGTGCAGCTCAAAGCCCTTAGTAAATGTGCCCCAATGTGTGCAGTTTCATGCAAAATGTCCTTTTTAGTCAAAACATTTTAGTACAAGATGACACATATCATGAACTGATTATGTGCAATAGTAAAGAGTCTGTATATATTCTTTCAAAAATCCATTCCAAGCATTTGGCTGAGACCTAGCCAGATGGATGAGATCGGCGTCTGCTCACGCCAGCTATGTTCCACCGGAACGTAGCACTCTGTCTTAAGAGAGCAGGGAGCACCAGATTCTTGAAGAACGGGCACCACTGATCCTGAATCTGTGGTACCATGCACATTGCACAGGCAAACTGCAGTGTGTGCAGTTTGCACTGTTTTTGATTAATGTGCCCCAGTTGGGTATTTAGTTGGTTGCACATGAATGGGAGTTATTGGAAAGACCTCCTTATCCTGTCCTAATTTAGCACCAGTGAGACTGGGTTCAGTTTGAATAAGTTTCATGGTTTTTGAAGTTGAGACCCCCAGGACTACCCCCATGTCTTCTTACTGTTCATTTAAGTACTGTGTTCAAATGTCTATTTATGAAGAACAGGTTGGGGGAGGATTGTGGGCCTAAATCATAATGATGGGTTCCTTTTTATACTGGTGGATTTTGGGGTTGACGGACGATAAGTACATCAAAACCTCAATGATTACATTTGCGTTGGCCTTAAACAAATATTGACTAATGGAAACTAATTAGGAAGGACAGATCGCTCCCTCATACTTCCCTTTCTTTCCCTTCATACTGTTTTCTTACTACATTATGGTCATGACAGTTTGCCGAATACACTTGAGCATCTTATAGAAGATTTAGTCACTCATCAGACAAATGTTTGTCAACTTAAAAGGATTACATTTTCAAGGACAAGTTATGGGGAATGATCATTCCCACAAATTATTATTCCGTGTCAAACCCTACAATTCCCAGAATGCAAACAACCATAATGAGCTATGCAAAGATATTTAGCCAGTAAGAAAGATTTATACATATATATAGCTAATACAGGCTGTAACTTGGGATCAATGTGAGAAAAGTAAGTTTCTATTTATTCAAGTTAGAGTTTATAGTAGTGCTTTTAAAATTTTAACATGAAACTATTGTTTATTTTAGAGCGCCTCTTAAAATGTTATGTGACAATATGAAGTATCAAATTGTTTCCAGAGCCTTCTATGGTTGTAAGTATTAATATAGTGATTTAATTTACACAGGCTTGTCACTCACTACAACAAATGTTCAAAAATATAAATAAGATACTGGGGCACTTTGTCGGCCCAGTTCAGGGAGCGCCAGATTCATGAAGAACGGGCGCCAGAAATCATGAATCTGGTGTACCCTGCATTATACACAGGCAAGCCACACTTAGTGCAATTTGAACCATTCTTAGTAAATGTGCCCCACTGTGTTTTATTTGGTTGTATGATATTATTTTCAAATTACAATATATATTCTCGAGTATAAGCTGACCCAAGTATAAGCTGAGGCCCCTAATTTTACCACAAAATCGTGGTAAAACCTATTTTTTTTACTCGATTATAAGCCGAGTTTGGGTTTTCAGCACATTTTTTTGTGCTGAAAAACTAGGCTTATACTCGAGTATACACTCACCGGCCACTTTATTAGGTACACCATGCTAGTAACGGGTTGGACCCCCTTTTGCCTTCAGAACTGCCTCAATTCTTCGTGGCATAGATTCAACAAGGTGCTGGAAGCATTCCTCAGAGATTTTGGTCCATATTGACATGATGGCATCACACAGTTGCCGCAGATTTGTCGGCTGCACATCCATGATGCGAATCTCCCGTTCCACCACATCCCAAAGATGCTCTATTGGATTGAGATCTGGTGACTGTGGAGGCCATTTGAGTTCAGTGAACTCATTGTCATGTTCAGGAAACCAGTCTGAGATGATTCCAGCTTTATGACATGGCGCATTATCCTGCTGAAAGTAGCCATCAGATGTTGGGTACATTGTGGTCATAAAGGGATGGACATGGTCAGCAACAATACTCAGGTAGGCTGTGGCGTTGCAACGATGCTCAATTGGTACCAAGGGGCCCAAAGAGTGCCAAGAAAATATTCCTCACACCATGACACCACCACCACCAGCCTGAACCGTTGATACAAGGCAGGATGGATCCATGCTTTCATGTTGTTGACGCCAAATTCTGACCCTACCATCCGAATGTCGCAGCAGAAATCGAGACTCATCAGACCAGGCAACGTTTTTCCAATCTTCTACTGTCCAATTTCGATGAGCTTGTGCAAATTGTAGCCTCAGTTTCCTGTTCTTAGCTGAAAGGAGTGGCACCCGGTGTGGTCTTCTGCTGCTGTTGCCCATCTGCCTCAAAGTTCGGCGTACTGTGCGTTCAGAGATGCTCTTCTGCCTACCTTGGTTGTAACTGGTGGTGATTTGAGTCACTGTTGCATTTCTATCAGCTCGAACCAGTCTGCCCATTCTCCTCTGACCTCTGGCATCAACAAGGCATTTCCGCCCACAGAACTGCCGCTCACTGGATGTTTTTCCTTTTTCGGACCATTCTCTGTAAACCCTAGAGATGGTTGTGCGTGAAAATCCCAGTAGATCAGCAGTATCTGAAATACTCAGACCAGCCCTTCTGGCACCAACAACCATGCCACGTTCAAAGGCACTCAATCTCATACTGATGCTCGGTTTGAACTGTAGGAGATTGTCTTGACCATGTCTACATGCCTAAATGCACTGAGTTGCCGCCACGTGATCGGCTGATTAGAAATTATATGTTAACGAGCAGTTGGACAGGTGTACCTAATAAAGTGACCGATGAGTGTATATGGTAACTTTTTTAAAAATATAATTTTAAAAAAGTAAGCAATAAACATATGGAATTGTTGTGTCCATAAAATCTGAACTATTTACACTAAATATTTATCCCTCAAAGTGGACACTTTATGGAGAGTTTGCCAATTAAGTCTGCCTTATAGGCGTGAGGAGACTTAAAGCCATAGATGCTCCACTAGGGAATTCTGGGAAAAATGCTAATCCGTTTTCCAAGGTGTTATATGGAAAACAATGCCTTTTTTTGCTACTGTGAAAGGCAGCCCCCTTAACATGAAGTATAACCTAGAAGAAGTCAAATAACATGATGTGGGATTAATCCAAACCAGTATATCTATTCCAGAAGCAACAGACTCCCAACTGTAGACAGCACTGTTTTGACCTGGTTGGGTCTCCTCAGTACAGCGTGGAGAACTTGTTTGGCTCCCTAGCGGAACATCTGTGGCTTTAAGTCACCACATGCCTATAAGGTGGCCTTAAATGGCAACCTCTCCACAAGAAGAGGTTTACCTTCTGACCCTAGCAGTGGCGTAACTAGAAGAGGCTGGGCCCCATGACGAACTTCTGCATGGGGCCCCCCTTCCCCTTAGGGCGAATTCACATGGCACACGGGACAGGAGGAGAGGGTGAGCGTTGCATGGCGCACAGCGTCGTATTACGGGAAAAGATAGGACATGTCATATCTTCTCCCAGGGTACGGATCGGTACGGTGCAGCACCGTACCGCGCTGTGCGCCCATTGCGGCTAATGGAGAACGTATATACGTCCCCTAATGGCCGTGTGAATGTAAAAAAATATACATACATATTTCTACACGTTTATACATTTACACACATTTCTATACTTGTACACACAAACATGTATACACTTAGGCTACATTCACACACATGTATGGGGGACGTATATACGGCCGATATACGTTCCCCATACACTTCTATGGGCTCACGGCCCTGTACGGGAGCAGTACGGTGCAGCACACGTGCGGCACCGTACCGCTCCGTAGCCCGGGAAAAGATAGGACATGTCCTATCTTTTCCCGTGATCGGGCAACGTGCGCTGTATCTTCCTATGGGGAGGGGCGGGGGTGGGCAGCGCTCTTCCCCTGCTCCTCTCCGCAGCACCGATGCACATACACAGCTCATACACCATATAAACTCACACAGCACATACACAGCTCATACACCATATAAACTCACACAGCACATACACTCACACAGCACACACCAAACACTCACAGCGCACCCACCACATTCACACACTCACAGGGCGCACACACCATAAACAAACTGCATATACACTCACACAGCTCATACACCATATACACTCACACAGCACATACATTCACACAGCATACACCATACACAAACAGCATATGCACTCACACAGCACATACACAGCTCATACACCATATACACTCACACATCACATACATACACTCACACAGCATATACACAACACTGCACATGAACTCACACACACAACACGTCCACACACACACACACAGTACATACATAGAGGGACTTACATCGGAGGACCGAAAGACCGGTGGAGTGAGGAGTAGCGGAGGATCAGAGAGGAGTAGAGAACCGGAGGAGCGGGCCGACACGTGCTCCGGAGTCCTGGAGGCTGTCGGCGGTGTCAGGAGAGCACGGAGAGCTGGGGGAAGAGCGGCCAGCGTTGTAATCGGGCAGGAGGGAGAGTGGCCGGCTGTGCTGCTGGCCAGTGGGGGAGGACCGCCGGCTACACTGGCGAGTAGGAGGGAAGAAGTGTCTGCTGCCGATGCAGCCGATGCATGACAGGGGGGGCCCGGGCCGCTACAGCCATAGGCATTAGTGACAGCCCCAGCCCTTCTGATGGGCCCGGTCTCATTGCCGACCGTTGCGACCCCGGTAGGTACGCCACTGGACCCTAGTAAACAGCTTCTCACACAGACAAACCAGTTCCCTAAACTGTCCTGAGGAGACCCATCCAGGTCATAACAGTGCTGTCTACAGTTGGGAGTATGTTGCTTCTGGAATAGATATACTGGTTTGGCTTAATCCCACATCATGTTATTATACTTCTTGTAGGTCATACTTTGTGTTAAGGGGGCTGCCTTTCAAGGTAGCAAAAGAAGAATTTTCCATTTAACACCTTGGAAAATGGATCTGCATTCTTCCCACTCGACACTAGGAAAATAAAATAATATAAGGATGATTGGCATACTCTGGTCAACTTTCTGCAAAAAGAAATGGAATGAAAAGGGATAAGAATGAAACTAATAAAACTAAAGCTTCTCCTGAAAAATAATAATGTTCACTTTTCTCAAAAAATAATGAAACTACAGGTCTCAGAAGGTTTTTGTTATCATGTGAAAGTAGCAAAACCGCTATTTCAATTAGTTTATTATTATCTCTGTAATAGTTGCCAAAATAATGAAGGGGATTCCCTTAATTTTTGACAGAGCAGGACCTCTGCACTGCTCTCTCCATCTTCTGGGCCACCCCAACATAAAATTCGAAGAACTTGGGTGACATCATTTTATATGACAACCTTAGATCATATCGTTTTTGTTTTGTTTTTCGTTCAAATCTGGGGAGCATCTTATGGTAAGGTGCATCTTATATTTTAAAAATAACAACCCCTTTAAGCTTTTTTTTATTAGTTGTCTTACAATAAATGTTCTATACATGGTACTAATGGTGTTAATGAATACATTATTACGGTTTACAAATATTTTCTTTATTTGATGATGAATCTTATTTTTTTTCTTAGGGCTTGCCTACTGCAGACACTTGTCTACTGTGAGAACACATTTATCAGCATTGGTAAATCATAAAATTGTATATCCAGATGTGCCACTTGATGCAAACTTTGGCCTTACGTTAGATATATGGCAAAAATATTTAGAAGATAGTACGGTGAGTAAATAAGTATAATTAAAAGACATACAAAATTCAAAGATTCAATTTAAAAATGTCTTACCTTTTTTTTAATTTTTTTTATTTTTTACTTGAAGACTGGAACCCAGTAGATAGAACAGAAAAAAGTCACTTAAAGTATGGAGCAGTTAAAATTATGTTTGTATGCAATGGGTGAATAAATCAGACAGGGGCCCAAGGATAATGTTTTTTTCTGTTATTTTCTGGTATTTAGACCATGATGGTCAACAGGAGCTTTGTATTCTTCGCTTTGTAAATAAAAGTACAGCTTTCTTATGGTGGAACAGTAGATAGACCATGTAGATAATCAATTTTGGCTGAAGTTCCACAATATCCGTTTGTCTTACTGTGTTTCCTCAAAGTAAAGCATGCTCCAAAATAAGCCCTTGCATCATTTTCAACCTGCTAAGAGTATTGAATATAAGCCCTACTCTGAAAATAAGCCCTGGTTGCAGGGGGCCCACACAAGGTGCCAAAGAACTGGAGATCTCTACCAAATAGCACCCTGAGGCTAGTATGCTTCTCTTTGAAGTTATTCTGACTGAAGGCTTCTACTTGCATCTCAGCCTTTTTTGAATGATTTGAGGATATTGTTTTGTGTAGCTGTTTGTGATAGTCAGCATTTTGGAGTCTGACCACAGTTCTGCACTGTTTCCCCAAAACTCCCATATAAGTTACAAAAACGGCATCACTTAGGCGCCATGCACACGACCCTATTTGTGGCCATGATCTTTGTGGCAAATGATGCTTTGTTCAATTTTATTTCTTCTTTGATCAGAGATACGAAGAACAGGAACTTTTACGTCTTATTTATTATGGGGGAATTCAACATGAGATCCGAAAAGAAGTCTGGCCTTTTCTTCTTGGACACTATCAGTTTGGAATGACAGATGCAGAAAGAAAAGAGGTATTTTTCAAAATGTGCTGCACAATGTCCACAGGGCCATTTTCAAGCATTTTTCACTTTGGACTCGTAGCCTAAATCACCAAAATTTGCTAATTTTTGCAGCAGAAATATGCTGCATTTCTAGGGCCGTAGAGTCGGTAAGACAAACTTCGGACTCAAACTCCGCAATTTCACTAACTCCAACTCCACCAAAATGATCACCGACGGCAAGTACACTCTGACTTCACAGCCATGGCTTCCTGATTACTGTAGTAATCCCTCTGATTTGTAGCAGAGGAGCTTCTCTACTGAGCATGTACATATTCATCTCCACTAAAATCCTGGAACATGGGTGCACAAGTGCGGCTGACGGCTACATGTAAAGTCTCGAGAAGGAGCCTTGAAAGCCGCAGTCATTAGCGCAGTAGGCCAGGTAGCAGTGTGTGTGCAGCTGAGACATCCTCACTGCTTCAGGGTTCTCCCCTGCTGCTCTGCTCTGTGTCTTGACTCCTGATGCTGGCTGAATGCATCAGTATCAGGGCCCAGAGCAGCCCCAGGGGCAGGAGAGGATCCTGGAGTGGTAAGTACTGTACTGCTCTAGGGTCCATTCCTGCTCCTGGCACAGTTCTGCACAGAGCTGAGCAGCACATGGATGATGAAAAAAAGCTGCAGTGTGGCAGAGAGGAGCCAGGAAAGAAGAGTTTGCTTTTTTTTTGTTTGCTCTGTTGGTCTCCAGTATTATTTGTCTGCTATTCAGTCTCCAGTATTATATGTCTGCTCTGTGGTCTTTTATCATTGTGTGCTCTAGGGTTATCACTGTTATTGTCTGTTATGAATACAGTATTTGGTCTCTCTTGTGGTATTTATTGCTGTACTTTGGTATTTATCACTTCTGGGGTGGCATTTCATGCTGTACAATGTAGCCCTTGGACTAATAAATGGTGTTCTACCCTTAGATCAGGAATAGAACAGACATTTAAAGGAAATTTTTCATAATTTTTATAATTTATTATATACCGTATATATTATATTTTTGAAGTTAGAGTTCGTCACCAACTTCACAAACTTGGCCCTTCCCACTTCAGATTTTAACCTTTGCACTCTAAATAGCATCAGGCTAGGCATGAGTGAATTTGCACAGCCTTGGATAGCTTTGAAATGATTTCTTTCAAAATATCCCACATTATTCATTGTATTTTACCTCTTTTTTTTTTATTCCCTATTAATAGATATATTCTGTTTAACCAGAAGTTTCAGCAGACTTCTCATTATCCAGATCCTGTTATACCTCGGTCTATATGGCATTATTAAAATATAGGGACTAGGGTTGCACCGATACTCAAAATTCTGGTGTGATACTGATACCTGGAGAAGTATCACGATACTTGATACTGATAGAATACTTTCAAGAAAAGAAAAAACATATTTTCTCGATTCATTGTTAAGGGTGATGTCACATGGAGAGTTCACATCGCGTTTAGAAACGCAATGCAAATATCTGGGCTCAGCCCAATCGCATATGAGTTTTCAGTGGAACGGTGAAGGTTGTTCTGGTAATATGAATATAAAACGTCTAATTTATTTTGTGTCTTGTACATTTTTATTCAATTTAACTGTATTAATTATATGTTTAAAAAAAACAGATAATCTAGTGATCTATAGAGAGATCTCTGAGAAGATTCATCCCTTTATACCAGTGCATTGAGCTTATAATTATATGAAAGTTCTAGTCAGAAAAAAATCCTCCTATTGCCTTTCAGTCCCATGGTCTTATGGATAGAGGCATTGATCTCTATGGCATGTCAAAGTGAATTACAATACATTTGATGTTTAATTTCTTTGTCCTTGGACTAGGTAGATGATCAAATCCGTGCCTGCTACGAACAAACCATGGCAGAATGGCTTGGTTGTGAGGCTATTGTGCGGCAAAGAGAGAAAGAAACTCATGCAGCTGCTCTATTGAAGTGTTCTTCTGGAGCCAGTCTAGACATACAAATCCAGAGAATGATGCATAGAGACTCCACAGTCAGCAATGAGGTTGGTTGCAGAAGTCTGAATGAAGTGTTATATTATGACACAATAGATGAAAGAGCGTTTTAAGGCTAAAATCTATATAAAAGTTTAGTAACTTATGCTGCGCTGTTTTATTAACAATATGTTGTACTCAATGATCTAAACATTAAAGGGGTATTCTCATCTGGGCATTCACATCCAGATTCATGAATTTGTTATATATAAACATTTCTTCAATTACATGTTATTAAAAAAAATGTTCCTGTGTGAAGATAATTTCTCATAAATGTTCACACAGGAACAATTTTTTAAATAACCGATTGTAGAAATGTTTACACATGGCAAATTAATTTAATTAAATGTGAATGCTTTTCTCCTCTCCGAACCTGTCATCAGGAATGTGATTTTTTTTTTTTTTAGCTGGTGACAGGTTCCAATAGCCTATGTCAGTGATGGCAAACCTTTTAGACACCGAGTGCCCGAACTACAACCAAAACCCCACGTATTTTCCGCAAAGTGCCAATGCGACAATTTAAGCAGTAACTTATGACTCCCTGCTCTTTCACAGGTGTAAATTGTATAGGCACCTCAGGACACCAATACAGTAGAAAGAAGGAGAAGTTTGGATTATCATTGTAGCTTCCTTCTAGGGACCTGGGCTGCCTGGGACTGCAAGAGGTCTTGAGTCCTGTCTGGCAGACCCTGCCCTGGGGACATGGCAAGGGTGCCCATATAGAGGGCTCTGAGTGCCACCTCTGGCACTCGTGCCATAGGTTCGCCACCACTGGCCTATGTTATGCTGATTTTAAAAATGCCTTTGTCAGCTTTGTGAATCCTTAGTAGTAGTTTCTAATAGTTTATTTTGCATAACCTGTGGCAGAGAGCAACTGCAGCTGGTGTGTTCCTGTGTCGCCTCTTCTCCACACTCATGCATTTCCCTCACCCCCCCCCCACTTCCTATTATGTGCATTGTGCAGGTGGGTAGGGAGGGCGACACACATGCTACTCTGTAGCTGCCTCCCCCCTTGGAATAGCCACGTGCTAATAGCATCCAGGTAATGTAAAATAAACTACTGAAATGATTCAGAATGTTGACAAAGGTATTTTTAAAATCAGGCTTTTGGAACCTGACACCATTTTAAAATCACATCCCTGGTGACAGGTTACATCAATGTCTGAGGCATATATAAAACTGAGGCATAGTTTTCCATTTCTTTTTTTTTTTTTTTAAACCTTTTTTATTGAAAAATCAAGGTATGTAGGCTGCTCCTCTACATGAATTTCTGACTTTCAAGAGCTATAGTGACATGATGTGGGATATAGCACTGTGGTATAGTTTTGCTTTTCCAACCCTATAAAACTTATTTGCATATACCGTCCCCCAAATCCCCTGCAGAGTATGCAAGCTGAGGTGTATGTTACGTGTGACTGAATGGCTGAGGTGTATGTTGCATAGGACTGCATGGCTGGTGCCGACTGAGGTATATGCTACATGGGACTGCATGTCTGGTGCAGGCTGAGGTGCATGTTATGTGGGACTGCATGGCTGAGGTGTATGTTACATGGGACTGCATTTCTGGAGCGGGCTGAGGTGTATGTTGCATGGGACTGTGTGGCTGGTGAAGGCTAAGGTGTATGTTACATAGGACTGTGTGGCTCGTGCCGACGGAGGTATATGTTACATGGGACTGCACGTCTGGTGCAGGCTGAGGTGTATGTTACATGGAAAATCGTGTCTGGAACGGGCTGAGGTATATGTTACATGGGACTGTGTGGCTGTTGCCGACTTGGGTATATGCTACATGGGATTGCTTGTCTGGAGCGGGCTGAGGTGTATGTTACATGGGACTGTGTGTCTGGTGCAGGCTGATGTGTATGTTAAATTGGGACTGTATTGCTGATGTGTATGTTACATGGGACTGTGTGGCTGAGGTGGATGTTACATGGGATTGCATGGCTGTGTGGGCTGAGGTGTATGTTACTTGGGACTGCATGTCCAGTAGGGGTTTAGGTGTATGTTACATGGGACTGCATATCTGGTAGGTGTGAAGGTAGATATAAAGATGTGTTACTGGTGGCGAGGCGGCTGTATGTAGCTGTGTTACTGGGGGCGAGGCGGGTGTATGTAGCTGTGTTACTGGGGGCGAGGCGGCTGTATGTAGCTGTGTTACTGGGGGCGAGGCGGCTGTATGTAGCTTTGTTACTGGGGATGACGCGGCTGTATGTAGCTGTCTTACTGGCGAAGAGGCGGCTGTATGTAGCCGCGTTACTGGGGGCCAGGCGGCTGTATGTAGCCGCGTTACTGGGGGCCAGGCGGCTGTATGTAGCCGCGTTACTGGGGGCCAGGCGGCTGTATGTAGCCGCGTTACTGGGGGCCAGGCGGCTGTATGTAGCCGCGTTACTGGGGGCCAGGCGGCTGTATGTAGCCGCGTTACTGGGGGCCAGGCGGCTGTATGTAGCCGCGTTACTGGGGGCCAGGCGGCTGTATGTAGCCGCTTACTGGGGGCCAGGCGGCTGTATGTAGCCGCTTACTGGGGGCCAGGCGGCTGTATGTAGCCGCTTACTGGGGGGCCAGGCGGCTGTATGTAGCCGCGTTACTGGGGGCCAGGCGGCTGTATGTAGCCGCGTTACTGGGGGCCAGGCGGCTGTATGTAGCCGCGTTACTGGGGGCCAGGCGGCTGTATGTAGCCGCGTTACTGGGGGCCAGGCGGCTGTATGTAGCCGCGTTACTGGGGGCCAGGCGGCTGTATGTAGCCGCGTTACTGGGGGCCAGGCGGCTGTATGTAGCCGCGTTACTGGGGGCCAGGCGGCTGTATGTAGCCGCGTTACTGGGGGCCAGGCGGCTGTATGTAGCCGCGTTACTGGGGGCCAGGCGGCTGTATGTAGCCGCGTTACTGGGGGCCAGGCGGCTGTATGTAGCCGCGTTACTGGGGGCCAGGCGGCTGTATGTAGCCGCGTTACTGGGGGCCAGGCGGCTGTATGTAGCCGCTTACTGGGGGCCAGGCGGCTGTATGTAGCCGCGTTATTGGGGGCCAGGCGGCTGTATGTAGCCGCGTTACTGGGGGCCAGGCGGCTGTATGTAGCCGCGTTACTGGGGGCCAGGCGGCTGTATGTAGCCGCGTTACTGGGGGCCAGGCGGCTGTATGTAGCCGCGTTACTGGGGGCCAGGCGGCTGTATGTAGCCGCGTTACTGGGGGCCAGGCGGCTGTATGTAGCCGCGTTACTGGGGGCCAGGCGGCTGTATGTAGCCGCGTTACTGGGGGCCAGGCGGCTGTATGTAGCCGCGTTACTGGGGGCCAGGCGGCTGTATGTAGCCGCGTTACTGGGGGCCAGGCGGCTGTATGTAGCCGCGTTACTGGGGGCCAGGCGGCTGTATGTAGCCGCGTTACTGGGGGCCAGGCGGCTGTATGTAGCCGCGTTACTGGGGGCCAGGCGGCTGTATGTAGCCGCGTTACTGGGGGCCAGGCGGCTGTATGTAGCCGCGTTACTGGGGGCCAGGCGGCTGTATGTAGCCGCGTTACTGGGGGCCAGGCGGCTGTATGTAGCCGCGTTACTGGGGGCCAGGCGGCTGTATGTAGCCGCGTTACTGGGGGCCAGGCGGCTGTATGTAGCCGCGTTACTGGGGGCCAGGCGGCTGTATGTAGCCGCGTTACTGGGGGCCAGGCGGCTGTATGTAGCCGCGTTACTGGGGGCCAGGCGGCTGTATGTAGCCGCGTTACTGGGGGCCAGGCGGCTGTATGTAGCCGCGTTACTGGGGGCCAGGCGGCTGTATGTAGCCGCGTTACTGGGGGCCAGGCGGCTGTATGTAGCCGCGTTACTGGGGGCCAGGCGGCTGTATGTAGCCGCGTTACTGGGGGCCAGGCGGCTGTATGTAGCCGCGTTACTGGGGGCCAGGCGGCTGTATGTAGCCGCGTTACTGGGGGCCAGGCGGCTGTATGTAGCCGCGTTACTGGGGGCCAGGCGGCTGTATGTAGCCGCTTTACTGGGGGCCAGGCGGCTGTATGTAGCCGCTTTACTGGGGGCCAGGCGGCTGTATGTAGCCGCATTACTGGGGGACAGGCGGCTGTATGTAGCCGCATTACTGGGGGCCAGGCGGCTGTATATAGCCGCATTACTGGGGGCCAGGCCGCGGCTGTATGTAGCCATGTTACTCGCCTATTATGATCCGCACCTGCTCTTGGGTTCAGACATTACATAGTTGGTGTATGTATCTGTGCTTTTTGGTCTCAAATAGCCCTCTTGATCTCGACTGCATTACATATATCAGTGCTACCCACCCATAATGTTTTGTTACTGGACGATACGAAATCTAGAGTTAAAAATCGGGCCCATAAGCTCTGTCAGTTCATTTGTATAGCATCTAGGATGCTTATTGCTGCCAGTCAAAAGTCCCCACATGTCTCAGTGGCTCAGATCAGGACCAGGGTTTCGATTCATTAAAAAATTTCTGTGGTCAGAGATAACAGAGGAGAGGAAGCCTTTAACCCCTTAAGGGCGCAGCCATTTTACAACTTAAGCCTCAATCGCATTCTTTGTATTCTGACTTGCGTCGCTTTATATGGTTATAACTTTTGAACACTGTTACTTATCTAAACGATTCTGAGATTGTTTTTTACCCACATGTTTTACTTCATTTTAGTGGTAAATGTTGGCTTCTAAGTTTTGCGTTTATTTACAAAATAAATAGAAAAAAAAATTGCCATTTTTGAAATTTGAAATCATTGCGTTTTGAGGCAGATAGATTTACCACCCAAATAAGTTGCTGAATAACATTTCCCATAGGTCTACTTTACATATTCATAATTTGTGAACTGTCTGGATAATTTATTTTGATGTCACGCAGCTTACAAATAGATTGTGTTTCAGTATTTTGAGAATTCACTATTTTGGGGATAAATACTGTTTTGAATGAAATTTTAAATGTTTAGCATTTATCTTTATTCTAAGGGTTGATACGATTGCAGGGATACCATACTTGAATATTTTTCTTATGTTTTACTAAATTTGTCAAATAAAAGTTTTTGGCTACATATCTGGTTGATGGCTCGTTTTTGCGGGACATGTTGTACTTTGCAACAGTATTATTCTGGAGTAAGTGTTTTTTTTTATCACTTTTTAAAATTTTTATGGCGTTCATCATACAGTTTCAACAATTATTTAATTTTTATTCTACGGGTTGTCATGGACTCGGTGATACTATAAATGTGGGGTTTGTGTTATGATTTAGACTTTATTTTTTAGTGTTATATGTAATGGGGCTTATGGACATTTTTACTGATTTTATTATTTTATTTTTTATTGAAAACTTTTTTTTTTTTACTATTTCCACCATGGGACGTGAACAAGTAATCATCCGATTGCTTGTTCATGATAATACTCTGGAATACTGATGTATTGTAGGGTATTAGCAGTGTCAGCCTATGCACATGTCATAGACGCCATCTTACTAGCATTGCCTGCAGGCAGCTCTGGGGTCCTGATCGAAAATGGCTCGGTGGGGGGGGGGGGTTATCGTGGGGGAAAGACCCCACAAAGGCAAGTTAAATGCCACAGTAGCGCTGACCGCGGCATTTAATGGGTTAAACACCCGTGATTGGAGCCCACTACAATTACCGCTGAGACCCCGTGAACCCAATGCCGGCTTGGCTCCGGTGCAGAGCCGAACCGGCATCAGCTCAGCTCCGTACTGGCAATGCGCTGATCGCGGGAGCCCGTGCCGTACTGGTATGGCACAGATCGCTAAGGGGTTAATAAAACCTGGCAACCCTGGATTAACTAAATTCATCTACTTGATTCTTCTGTGGCTTTAGCTTCAAAGTCTTTGATCATACGTACTGCTAGCGCTGCATTTACAAACGCTGCGCTAGGGTATGGGGCCAGGCGTATGCGATCGGGCTGAGGTCCACCCCGTCATGAGTTACGTCATGGCAATCGCCTAGGCTCAGAAGCTGAGCCCGTGTGATCGCCGCGTACTGCCGGGATCCTGCGGTGATCACGCGGGCTAAGCTTCTGAGCCTAGGCGATTGCCATGACATAACTCTAAGTCAAGGTGCGGAAACTACACGCATCCTATGACGTAGAATTACATCAGGGTGCGCAAAGGGGTAACAGCAGTAACAGCTAGGATCACGACTATCGCGATCCCGCCTGTTTAACCCTATAGACTATAGTGCATCGCCGTTATGATTCCCGCCCTCCATGTGATCATTGCCATGGCAACCCTGAGGTCTGATAAGGCCCCTAGAGCTGCCATCAGTAGCAGTTTGTTAGGATCGTGCTCTCTGCACGATCTAACAGTGCAGCTGTCAGCCTGTGCAGAAAGCATAGACTGACTATGTTATATGTTGAAATACATTAATATTGCATTGTATTGCAATGAACAAGTAATCACTTGTTCTTGACCCACCTGGGGACAAAATAAAACTGTGAAAAAAAGAAGAAGAAGAAAAGTCACCTGAAGTCTCATCCCATGCAATAATCAAATAAAACATAAAAAGTGACCTAAAATCATCCAAAAAACACACAACATATTGGGTATCACAACCCATACAATAAAATAAAATTGTCACTGAACCTGTACGGTGAACGCTGCAAAAAAATATGCCAAGAGAAAGTATAGCTTGTCCTGCAAAAAATAAGCTCTAAAACAGCTCTGTAAACAAAAAAAATATATAAATGTTATACTCATTGTAACATGGTGATGCAAAAACAAGCAAATTTCTCACAAAATGAGTTACATATTCTGCAAAGCAAGTTTACCATAAAAAGGCTATATAAATGGGGTATCGCCGTAATGGTGACGATCCATAGAATAAAGATAGCACATTATTTTTATGGTACGGTGAACGCCCGGGAAAAACTATGCTAAAAACCATAAACAAAAATTAATCATTTTTGTAAACACCACTAAGAAAAATCTGATTATTAACTATTGAACATCCCGGAAATTATCTACCTGAAAAGTGTTATCTCATCCACAAAAAATGAATCCCCAATATGTCAAAATTCCAAAAAAATAAACATTTTATAGCCCGTAAAATGTGACAATGTAGATCTGCTCTGCCCTGTGAAACATCTAAAAGGTTAACACACTTCTTAAAGTCAATTTTTCACACATTGAGGGGTGTAGTTTCTAAAATGACATAATTTACGCGGTTTTACTATTTAGGCCTCTCAAAGTCAATTAAAGCTGAGCAGGTGACTCTAAATAAGGGTTTTGGCAATTTTCATAAAGATTTGAAGAATTGTACCCACAATTCTGAACCTCCTAACAACCTTGAAAAGTGAGAGAATGCATAAAAACCCAATGCCCATATAAAGCAGACATTTGGGAAATGTTAGTTGTAAATTTACCTGGGTGCTACTACTATCTATCTACCTGAAAAGCCGAAAATTTTGAACTTTTTGCCAAATTTCAATTTTTTAACTAAACACAAAAGATATCATCAAAATGTTTCTATTACTTTGTTTTCTCGTCTTACATTGTACTTTAATCTCAAAATCCCCTGAATATGTTAAAGCTTTACAAAGGTATAACCTCCTATAGTGACACAGGGCAAATTTTACAATTCAGGCCTGGTCCAAAGGCCCTAGAATGGCTTAGACCTGAAGTGGTTAAGGTTAAAGGAAACCGTTACCATGTACCATAAAACAATTACTTCCCTGCTGTGCTGTATTTGGTCTAAAGGTTAATTCTCCAAATGTAATAGAAAAAGAAATGTAAAGAATTTAAAGTTTTAAATCACTCTTTTGGAGCCATTTGCTTATTGTGTGTGAAATCTAGTTCAGGTTCATGCGATACTACTCTAATTTTTTGGTACTTGTTGACTTTAAACAAAAGTTTACCAATGTTTTCCAGTCTTCTCAAAGCTGTAGTTCTGATCGTCAAAATCATGCTCGTCTTCAGAGTGACTCCAGTACAAGTACACAGGTAAGGATGCTGATTACTGAGGTGAATTCTCAATCTGTCCATAATTAAAGGAACAAAATACAATAGAAAAAATATGGTATTGAAATTCCGTCTCACCTGCTGTGGTTAGTTCAAATATTCTTTTCTGCACGTGGTGCAAAGGCTGGTCTGGTACATGGTCATATGATGTCACACAGGTAAATGGCTCATTTAGTAATCAGAGCCGTTTGTTGTAACAAGCCGTGTACCTATGCGACATGACCATGTACCAGTTTTTGTCCACAAGAAGTAAACCAAGAAGCTTACTGTAGAATGATAGCAAGCAGAAATCTACAAAATCTCAAGGAAGTGATACAGAAAATCTATTGGATATTGTATAACATTTTATTATGAAAACCGTAGCATTTATTTGCTGAAACTGGACAACCCTGTAATTCTTTCTGTGCCCAAATCAATTTGGAGCCGAATGTGGATAAGGATGCAGAACATAATCTAGTTTTTATTTTTAGATTTTAAACTAGAGTTTGCTAGGGGTTAGAAAACCATGTTGGTGGACTAGGATATACTCTAGAGCAGTGATGACAAACCTTTTAGCGGCCGAGTGCCCAAACTGCAAACCAAAAGCCCCCTTATTTATTGCGAGGTGCCAACCAAAACTTAAAGCAGTAACTTATTGCTCCCTGTGCTTCAACAACTTTCAATCATATTGGCCTCCTGAGGACATTAACACAGTAGAAAGATGGAAAATTTTCATCCTATTAGCTTCTTTCCAGTGTCCCTCTGTACACAGAAAATCGTGGGGCCAGCAGGAGGACCTCCAAAGATACTTCAGCCCTGTCTACACATTCTCCCTCTTCCTACAGTCCCAAGTTGTGAAGTTAGTGGTTACCAGGTGGTTACAGGTAGCAACTCTTGAAGGATTGTAGCACACTTTATTTGTACAGTGGCAAGGCCTGAGCCAAATCTAATTTGTGACACTTTTTATTTTGAGTAAAAAATTCAATTTTGATTAGTTTTAATTTGAATAAAAACTACTAAAATACAATATCTTCTCTGTGCAGGTTTTTGAGTCTGTGGAAGAAGCTGATCAAACAGATGCTAGAAGTGAGGAGAGCAAACCTTCAAAAGTACCTAATGGAACATTACCCAATGGGACTTGCTCTCCAGATTCAGGTCACCCATCTTCTAGAAACTTCTCTATCACTTCAGGTTATTCAGACCATAGTTTTAGCACAGATGACAATGCCTCAATGGAGACTAGTAAAAATGCACTTTACCTTCACATGAAGCCTGGATTGGTAAGTGGAAAGAAACAAAGCAGTCTGGACAGCACACTAGATAATAAAAGGGTAGAAGAGGAGCTTGAAGTTCTGGACAGCATGGACACAGAAGCAACAGTTAACGAAAGTTTGGATGACTTTTTATCAATGACTGAAAGCACTGAGGACATCTTGCCTGACAAAGAGACCACAGTGCTGTCTGTGATAGAAGCATGGCCAGACAGCGAGGCAGAGAAAGAAAGTCTGGTGGGAAGTGAAGACAACTTATCCGAAGAACCAGAGATGGAAAGTCTCTATCCTCAACTTGATTCATTGGTTGTTATTGATGCAACTATGACTGAAGTTTCTCCAGTCTCTTCCACTGGTGTGACGTACTCGGTAAGTATTGTGCATTGAATTGTGTATTGAATTTTATTTTTAACTTGTTATTAATAATTAATTCATAACAGTAAAACTAAGAGTTTGGTTATAAGAATGCTGTCAGTGTCGGGGCCCAGTGCTGCTGGGGGGGAGGCTGTACATGCAGTGATACAGGCTGGCCCCCTCGCCATGAGACCGCTAACATGCAGTTGTTTTATATATGCCTCTGTGAAACCCTCTAACAGGAGGGATATAAGAGTGGTGGCATAACTAACGGTACATCTCCTGAAGAGGGTGACAAAGGTTGAGATGTGTACCCATTCATTGTGGCCTTCAGAAGCTGTGATGGGGTAAAAGACGGATCTTCTTGTTGCCACAGTCGGGATTTACGTATGAATTTCAGATGTACAGAGCTTGAGGGACCAAGCCTGGGGCCTCACCCTTGACCATGCACACTGACATTAACAAGGGATTTGTCCTTGTCTGTGTAATCAGGTGGTCATAAGTGGCATGTAAAAGGTTAGTCAGACCCATCCGTGCGGCAATGTGTTGGTCTTTAAAAAGGGCAGTGTGTGCTGTGTATCCAATCTCGATTGGTTCGCATATTAACTTCCAAGTTATTTGCCCTAATGTTAGGGAAGTTAAGTCCCCTGTTTAATCTTTGGCTGCTGGAGGATGTGGTATGCAATCCAAGGATGATCTCCTCCCCCCAAATGAACTTTCAGTGCAGATAGTTAATTGTATTTATGTGTTTCAGTGGCAGGGTCATAAGTAGGGATTGCATGAGATATGGCAGCTTAGGGAATTCCTTAATTTTAATTAATCTGGCCTTACCTTTAAAATAACGGGAATGGTGTTGCCTTTTGGAGAATATCTGCTCTAAATTTTGTATATAGGGAGTTATATGTATGTTCTACAACTTTGGCAGGCAGTCTGGATATCTGAAGAGGTTGTCCTCTTGAAAAGGAAATTCAACAACCAAAGGGATCTTGCCGGACCGCGTAGTAAAAACTCTTCCGTTCTATCTAGATTTAAGGAAGACTTAGACAGTTGCCCTACCTATCTCAGCTATGGTAAAAAAAAAAAAGGGGGGGTGCAAATAAAGCTCATGTGAGGCGCTAACAGTACAACTACCCATATAATCAAATGTACCACACTAGGTCATGTATTAAAAAATTGAACAACTATTTATTAATTACATAACAGTTATGGTTAAAAGATACAAAAATACCTATGAAATGGTCCTATATGAAGTGTTTCGGGTACTCGACCCTTTCTCAAATTCAGGACAAGCAAAATGAATCATTTGGGATCATTTATCTCAGAAGCTAAATAAAAGTATAAATAAACCCTGAACCATCATAATCTAAGCACATCGTCAGCAGACAACATCTCATAGCACAGAAGAATAATGAAGTGTCTGCTTAGAGAGTCCCCGCCCTCACTCTGATATTTTACAATGGCCATCACTGAGTTATAGGATCTAAAATAGCAATAAAACTGAGTAAAATTGTATAGTATGGGGGTTAAAAATGATCTTTATTGTGTAAACATCACTAGGGGATAGACATTTGAGAACTTTGTGATCCCCCTCTCTGCTTCTCCTTCTCTTCTGCCACTGCAGGCTAGTGAACACCTAAATAAAAAATGTATAAAAATATTGCCGCAAAGTCTTTTATCTAACACCTCTCCTATTTACCTCTCTCTTTTTATAAGATCACAAAGCAGCCAGTAGAAAAAAGTTTCCAAATCAGTCTTTAATGATTTATCAGGTTCTAATTGAATAGCTTCTGCAGTGTATCAAACCTCTCACGTGAGACACTCAGAGATTGTCTTTCTCATTTAGAAAGGGACTTTATTCAATTCAAGGAGGATCTTCAAAGAAATGGAGAGAGAAACACAAAAGACCAGACAGATAGATAAACTGATATCTGAACATAGATCAGCTTTGCTGGAAATCCAAAACAGACTAACAGAGCTGCAGCAAGAAAATAATATAATCAAGAATGAGATAGCAGAATTGAAAAATCTAAAATCAGAAATACAGTCCCCAAACCAGGAAGAGGAAACAACCAATAACCGCGACTCCTGCGCATCAGATCCCCACAACAAAACCAATCTGACACCCGATAATAACAAAAACACCCCAGAAACCAACGGATCAGGACCCCTAATCACAGAACTGACCTGCAGCAACACCTCCTATGCTGTAACACAGTGTCAACCTGAACCGCAGGAAAGCCAAACACAGGGCACCACCACCATGAAGCAGGTCACCAAGAACCCACAAAGCCCAGAAATAGTCCTGATAATAGACTCCAATGGGAAGTTTCTCAACACAAGATGACTCTTCCTAGAAAAAGAGTTACTAAAATCTACTACTCGACTATCGAACAGGTAACAGCTGTCATGGGCAAACCATATTTTACCAACCCAAAATGCATCATTATTCACTCCAGAACCAAAAACCTCCAGGACCAGCAACTGCAGGTAGCAGAACATCTGGCCTGGCTAGCTGAGACTGCACAGCAAGTTTCCTGGCTGCAAAATAATTCTAGCATCCTTACTTCCAAGAAAGGACTCGCCACACTACCGAGGAGAACAACACCCAGCGGGTAGCCAAAATCCGCGCCATACCACACATCACCCCCCTTTATCGATATTCACCACCTGTATGACAACAAACATCTCAATAAACAAGTGGCCTTCGTGCTGGCCAAAGACTGAAAGACCTGATGCTGGACAGAGCCACGGCCTGAACCTCACATAATGCCACAACAAAATCCTATGGTAAGTTCCCCAATAACAATTGGACCTCAGAAAAATTTCCTACCAAAACAAAGCCCTTACTCAAAACCAGACCACCAGAAGCATAGACCATGCCTCACACAGGGAGATACAGAACAGAGACATGGATGAGATAAAGACCCTGCTTATCACCTTGTGCAAAGACAAGACTGAACAAACCAATCCAACCACAGATTGTTATAAACAATAATGCTTATTACAAGGTATATGGACACCACATCCATGTCCCTTATTATCTGTAGCTTGAACATTCAGGGCCTCAATGAATAGGCTTTTGGATGTAAAGCACTAGACCCAGATTTCAACAATAGTTTCAAGGACATAGACATACAAATCCTCCTAGAAACGTGGGCCCAGACAGGATGAATCCCAGGTGCCCTCTGGATACAGAGAGGAGACAGTCACATCTGGATAAGACTAAGCCACTCCATCCTCAGATCTCAGTCTGACCTCTACCTCTGTGCAGCCTACATTGCACCGCCAGAGTCCCCCTACTTCAACCCAGACTGCTTCCGTATTCTAGAGATGGAAGCCGCTCATTTGCAGTCTCTGGGCAAAGTTCTTATCTATGGAGACCTCGATGCCAGAACTGGGAGGAAGGACTTCCTGACCATGGATGGAAACCTCTACATTGTTGGGACTGGCTAGAGTAGCCCCATACATACATACAGACAGACAGAAACAGTTACAACAGCACAATTAACAGGAGTGGCAGAAAATTGCTTAACATATGCCTCTGCCTCCATATATTAAGTGGCTGCACAAAGGGAGACTCTTAATGCAGGTGCACAATGAGCTCTCATGTAGACAGCAGTGTGGTGTACTACATTATCCATATACATGAGGTCTACCAACAAACCACCCGAACAAAAAACTCGGCACATCCTTCGAATGGTTGAAAACATAGGCTTCAAGATATAAAGACTCCCCCAACAGCCCAGAAGTCAAGGAAAAGCTCCAGAACTTCTACACAACCGTGTATGAGAAAACTCCACAGGGGGTAAACCAAGCCTTGCCAGACCTCAACCATATAATGCACAAAATGGCAGAAATGTCTGATGCAAGAGGTCAAAAGGGAAATGCCTGAACAGCTGGTACGACAAAGTATGCAAATCCCTACGGAAGGTCCTCCAAACGGCCTCCAACAAAAAACACAGAGATCCAAACAATGCAACCTGAAGGAAGCCTACAACAGCATACAACCTCAATACAAGTCCATACTCCATAAAAAGAAATACAACCACATCTCAACTAAGCTCCCCCAGCTTCAAGATGACCTCAGGAACAACTCATTCTGGATTCCATGGCACCACATGGGCAGTGAGGGGAAGGAAAGCAACATCCATATCAAGAATGGCATAATCTGGTACCAATACTTAATGAATCTCTACAAAGTTATGCCAACAGAAGAATTAAACCAAGAGTATATAGACATCAAAACAAAACTAGAAACCATTGAGGAAAAAATCAGACTTTCAAAACCCTCCAGATGCTCCAATAACCCTATAGGACAGTGATGGTGAACCTTTTAGAGACCGAGTGCCCAAACAACAACCCAAATCCACTTATTTGCCTTGAAGTGCCAACCCATCTTTTAAATTGTATCAGCTGCCTGAGGCCACCAATACAGTTGAAAGAAGGAGGGAAAATTTAGACTATAATTGTAGCTTCTCTCCAGTGTCTCTCTGTACAGGAAGAATGATGGGTCCAACAGGATGACCTCCAAAGATCTTCTGTCAAAACCTTTTCATTTTTGCCGCAGTTCCAAGCAGTCAATGAAATGTCTCTTTAAAATAGCGCAGTTGCCTGGGACTTCAGGAAGATTCGGTGGATTTGTTTCTGTTTGGTGAACTTTTTCCTGGGGTGATGGCCTGAGTGCCCACAGAAAGGGTTCTGAGTGCCACCACTGCTATAGGAGGTAACGGAGAGCATTTCCTCCATAAAAACTAGTTGCTCCGACGGCATCCTACCGGAGATGAGATACATTCCTTGTGAAATACAGACTGCAATAGCTAAGCTATTCAACATTGTGCTAAGTGCCGGCTTCTTCCCACAATGCCTCAGAACCAATGCCTCATAACCCCCATAAACAAGAGGATCTCCAGCTTTTTTGCCCAGCACAATGCCCTCGGCAAGAGCCAAGCAGCATTCATGCCAAACCACGGCACCACTGAATACCTCCATATCTTGCACAGCCTCCTCCACAACCACGTCCACAAGGCATAGCAGGGAAGGATATACACCTGTTTTGTGGACTTTAAAACTGCCTAGGTCTCTTCCTGAAACTGTGGAGAGTGAAATAGGTTGGAAAATCTAAAATGTCATGAAGAGCTCCTACACTGAGAACACCTGCGCGGTGAAGGTAAACAGAAGGATAACTGCCTATTTTCAGCAGAGAAGAAGTGTCAGATAGGGCTGCAGCCAATGTTTTTCAGCATCTACATAAAAGAACTGGAGGCCTCCTCAGCACCTGGACTCACCCTACATGACACAGAGGTGAAATTTGTGCTTTATGCAGATGACCTGCTTATATTGTCAACTACTGAGAGGGGTCTCCAGGACAACCTGGAAATCCTGGAGAAATTTAGCACCCCCTGGGCACTACCCATCAACCTAAGGAAAACCAATATCCTGGTGTTCCAGAGGAGAAACGCAAGAGTGGCCGGGCTTCCCTCCTCCAAGCTGAACAGCTGCTCACTGACAGTGAATGACAGGTACACCTACCTGGGCCTGAAAATCCATCAGTGAGAAAGCTTCAGAACCTATCATGCAGTCAGGAGAGGATTGTACAGACTTAAAGGGGTTTTCCTCACATCTCAATCCCCTAGTGATATTAACGCAATAAAGGTCATTTTAACCCCTTACTTTACAATTTTACTCAGTTTTATTGCTGTTTTGCTCCTATCACACCCTCCGGTGCTCAGTGTAAGATTCCAGGGTGTGGGTAGTGCCTCTCTAAGCCAACACATAACTGTATTATCCATCTAATTCTGTGGAGTGACAATTTGGTTACATTATCAGGGTGCAGGTGTATATACACTTTCATCTGGCTTCTGACATTGTACTAACACATTGACACATAGAAAGAGAGATAAGACAGATCAGAGATGCATGAGATTACACAGAGGCTAACAGACTTTTACACTGTGAGCACTGCTACATCTCAGATATGTGCCTGCATTCCACTTCCCCCGAATCAATTATCTCCTTGAAGTTTGCAGCCTCTCTCTCTGCTCACTCTGTGACCAGGACAAAGGGGCATCCTCTGCGTCTCAAGGAGAGGCGATTCTACCATCGCCCTTGGCAGGGATTTTTTACTGTAAAAGCAGTGAGACTATGGAACTCTCTGCCGCAGGAGGTGGTTATGGCGGACTCTATGTACATATTCAAGAAAGGCCTGGATGCCTTTCTGCCGCGCAAAAATATCATGGGTTATGGGGAAAAACACTTATTTTTTAATATTATAACCTGGATTTGATGGACTTTTTCATACCGTATTTACTATGACACTTTGATGTGAATTACCGTTTACTGATTCTCTATTTGTAATATTTTACAGCAAGAAATACTGGACATGTACACCATCAACTTGCATCGTATTGAGAAGGATGTGCAGAGATGTGATCGCAACTATTGGTATTTCACACCAACCAACTTGGAAAAGCTCCGCAATGTTATGTGCAGGTAACAGCTTTGACATTAAATTTTCATTACTTCACTTTGTGCTTTGTGGAGTGTTACAGAAGTTGATTGTGCTTTATAATAAAAAAGGCCAAAAACCTGTCATTGCAAAAAGGGAAGAAAGCTAATGTGAAGAGTGCATCTCCGTTCTATACAGTATTAGAAAAAGTCTAAAATTTTTTGTGTGAAGTGGATTCAAAAGAGGAAATCTAAAATAAGGATTAATTCTCTTCCATCCACTTCATCCTTTAGCTCAAATCACCGAATAAGAATTGCAGTAGTTTAAAGCCATCCTTAACGAAGACCCACCTGATTTCTTGACATGCATGTTTTAATAACTACTTATATAATTACTTCAAATAATTAGTATTTCTAAAAGAATAATAGTCCTGGTGGAATAGACACTGTCCAATGCATGCCGACCTTTCCAAACTATACACCATGTTCCAAATTATCATGCAAATTATATTTTATCTCTGATGTTCCTAAATTGTTGATTTATAAAACTATTATAAAAGTCCTCACTTGTTAATGTATAAATCAAATTTTATTGAACAAACTTCTCAATGATAACAGTGTATTCTTCAAAAAGAAAAAAAAAATTGGCACAATTCCACATTATTTTGCACAGCGGTGTTTCAAAACATTTTATAGGTTGTAAGGAACTTAAAATGGTCATTTGTTGAATTTGCAGCATTAGGAGGTCACATTCACTAAAATCAAAAGCTATTTCAATCTATAACATCCTAAAAGCCCAAGTTACATATTAACATAAGACCGTTCTTTGATATCACCTTCACAATTCTTGCATCCATGGAACTTTGGAGTTTTTGAAGAATCTCTGCTTGAATTTCTTTGCATGATGTCAGAATAGCCTCCCAGAGCTGCTATTTTTATCTGGACCATCCAGGATTGCATGACATTCCTCAGTAAACAATACTGTTTGAAAATTAGTTCTCCTGTATGCCTGGGCCCACTAACGCTAACCTTACCCCTAACATAAAGCAAAAGATCTAGGAGGGTGGGAGGAAGTTAACATCAAAACAGCAGCTCTGGAGGCCATTCTGACATCATGCAAAGAAATGTAAGCAGAAACTTTCCAAAAACTCCCAAGTTCAACGGATGCAAGAATTGTGAAGGTGATGTCAAAAAAGGGGGTCCTATGGGTCCTATGTTACCTTTTACTCGGCACGTCAGGAAGTTTTGGATTGAAATAGCTTTTGATTTCAGTAAATGTGACATCTTATTACTGCTTTTCAACAAATAACCATTTTCCGTTCTCTACAACCTTTAAAATGATTTGAAACTCCACTGTGCATAATAATGTGGAACTGTGCATTGAGTTTTTTACATTTTAAAGAATATACTGTTATCATTGGGGGGGGGGGGTTGTTCAATAAAGTTCGATTTATACTCTGAGTGACTTTTATTTTTATTACACTGACATACATACATATGACACACTGTCATATACTGTCATTTGCTTCAACCATTTAGGAAAATCAGAGATAAATATCATTTGCGTAATCATTTGGTGTATTACTACTTACCCCCTTTCCTTTTCATAAATGATTTATGGCACAACACTATGTAGAATTATGATAAAAGGTGCTCGGGACTAAGTGTACGAAGACATATCGGGTGACAGGTCCTCTGTGATCAGTGTTTAAGAATATTTGATTATATCTCTACTGATATCTAAAGTGACTTTTGAACACACTTTGCATAAATCAATATAACAGGTGAATATAAGAAACTATGTAGTATATTTTATCAAAGCAAAGTACTTCCCTGTCCACTTACTTCAGCTCTTATCCTCTTCTTCAATCCTAATCTGCTTCTCACTCTGCAATCTCTGCTTAAATTCATCTTGCCAGAATGGACAGAAACTACATGTGCTGTAAGATTACATAACGGTTAGTCATATAGTCAGATAGAAGAATATACTGGTCAGAGTGCATTGCAATTTAGCAGACAGAGACTGCAGAAATAAGCAAAGCTGCTGGAATATGAAGATTACAGTCCTATAATGACCAGGCATAGGGGGAGATTTTTTCAGGGCTTCTTTGTCATAAACTAGAAGCACTCAAATAATTGCAATTTACAAGACATTGGGATTTTTCCCTTTTGACATCTACGTCATCTCCATGCCATATGGACATGAAGGGGGTGGAGCCGACGGCAGAGTGGGCCGCTGTGGGACGTTCCAGGCCTGCAAACTTTTAGTATTGAAGTTTGCCAGCTTTTTCTGCAATTTCACACTAGGCCGCAATTGTCTGACCAAGGCCACATGGTGCATTCACCGTGATGGATAGCAGGGCCTTTATGATATGCTTTGCACATGGAGCACAGGCAATGATAAATGCCCCCCATAGTGTTACTCCTCATGTACGTGCATGGAGTTATTGATTTCACTTTAGGTTTCAAATGATAGTTCTCTTTCTTCAAGCTGATTAAACGAATGTTATTGTTATTCATATTTTTTTCTTTTTTCAGCTATGTATGGCAACATATTGAGATTGGCTATGTACAAGGGATGTGTGATTTGCTGGCTCCTCTCTTGGTAATACTGGATGACGGTATGATATTCTCTAATGTCTTGTGTAGACATTCTTTTTGTGAACTGCTTTGAAAATTACAAAAGTGATTAGTTGCTACGGACAAAAAATACTTTACATATACTTTGTATGCAACAGGGTTAATAACAGAATTGGAATTCATATTTGGACTTTAGAAAGCAATCAATCTTTTTTTTTTCACTTTTTTTCTTTCACTTTTGTAAAACAAAAGAACAGATGATGATAGACTTTGTAATATACTTTATTAAAGTACAGCTCCCAGGTCCTTATTTTATTCCTGCCCTGTCTTATTTCTTTAAGCAGTTTATGTAATTCAACTTTCTATCCCTGTATACCTTAAACAGCTGATCAGATAAAGAACATGATAATGTTCCTAATGGCTTCCAATGTATGACTGTAAGGGCTAAAACCGATTAGCGTGATAGCGTCACAGTCCATGCAGCTCTGAATGGTTTATGAAGAGGGAGCCCTTGTCATACAGACATGGGGTTTGCTCCTAGCACCTATCGAGGGTGTCTGCCCTATGGTTGCTGGCGGTGGCCGTCAGTCTGGCAGCACATGGGTCCCGCCATCTTGTCTTCGATTGCTCTACCTGTGATATCATTGACAGTGGGAAAGTAAAATGAATCATGTGTATTGCAGTTTATGGAACGATCAGACTGTATAGCTTTAAAGTACCCTAGAGAGCCTGAAAAACTGTAAAATAATAGTAAAAGTAAAATAAAAAAAAAGCATTGTTCTGTCCCTAGAGCTGATATAAAAATAAACATGTTAAGTATTGCAGTGTCCCAAAATGCCCAATCTGGCAAAATATAAAAATGGTATTTCCCAGTGGAGAACCCCATAACGGAAAATAGTGGTCAAATATCTGAAACACCACTTTTTATGCAATGTTAAAGGAAACCTACCACTTAAAAGTGGTAGGTTTATACACATATACATGGCACCAGCTCAGAGTGAGCTGGTACCAGAGCATTTTTTTGTTAGAGGAACAAAGCCCCTATCGCCGATTAATAAGTTATATTAACGGTGACTTCGCCGGTTCTCCAGCACGCATGGTGCGCCGTGCCCAAGTGCGGTGCGCCGAGTTATAAGTTAATATAACTTATTAATCGGCGATAGGGGCTTTGTTCCCCTAACAAAAATATGCTCTGGCACCAGCTCACGCTGAGCTGGTGCCATGTATATGTGTATGAACCTACCACTTTTAAGTGGTAGGTTTCCTTTAACATTGCATAAAAAATGTAATAAAAATTACCATAGGTTGTGTACCATCCTGCAAATTGTAGCAATGAAACATAGTAAAATAGACATATTATTTCACCACATGTGGATTTTTTTGTAGCTTCCCAGTACATGGTATGGAATAATAAATGACATCACTGAGAAGACTGAGGCCGCTGTCATCCATGCGGGGACACGCTGTACCAGTGTTAAAATAGACTCGACCAAATATGAATCTTTTACTTTAGATTCCTAGTTGTCAATCAATTATCAACTTTGTGCATTATGATCCCTGATGAATGTGTTGAGGAAACGCGTCAGATGAATAAAATAATCTTGTAGGAGAGTCAGTGGGGGATAGTTAGTAATTTTGGGCTGCACAGAACAGTCTACATGTGAATACAGCAATAGACTGTTAGTGTGGCAGCACACTCTATCCTTACATCCCAGAAGAATACAGCCTCCTCTGCACATCCACTGATCCCAGCCCCTGTCAGTGATCATCTATCTGTAACCTGGGGTCACAGTATCATTTGTTTTTTTACACTCATCGGTGTAGGGTTTACACTATGGTTAACACAGTTTATGTATCTTCATTATCATTTTTGAATTTTAACAAATTATTAAAGGTTAAGTTTTAACCAGTTTATACTCTCTTTACTTCTCCTCAGTGAACAGTGTCCTATAACAGAGAGGTTAACAATTACATGTCCCTTCTCAGTGAATGCATCACTGAAAAGTACAATATGAGGTGGGGAGGAAAAGGGTTGTGGTGCGAAGGCGTTAACATGCAGGGGAATATATGTGTGTTTTATTATCATGGTTATTTTTTGATAGTAAATGGCATCTGTAAATGCTTACTCTACAGAGGCCCTGGCCTTCAGCTGCTTCACAGAGCTTATGAAGAGGATGAACCAGAATTTTCCTCATGGAGGGGCAATGGATACACATTTTGCCAACATGAGATCTCTTATTCAGGTAAACTAAGCAAAAGGCTAACAGGAACTTCAAAAATATTATATTTCCAGTAGTTTGCACTAAGGTACAACATTATCTTGTCAAGCCTTTCTTCTAGCATTGTATCTAACATTAAACCTGATTTTGAAATGAAGTCATTATGGTAACCTCCAACTTTCCTCACCTGTGCCACTGTATGAAATTCTGTTGGATTTTCTATTGAGTTTTACCACTTTAATTCTCATTCCCATTCTTCCATTGTGCTATAGTGATCAAGAACAAGCCACTCTTACGGCACTCATAGGAGATGTGTCACAGCTTATTTAGACTCTTGACTAACTAATTTTCAATATCCATATTTGTATGCTGTATCAGGATGCTTACTTCACATAGGGCAGTGATGGCAAACCTTTTGGAGACAGAGTGCCCAAGTTACAACCAAAATCTACTTGTATGTCGCAAAGTGCCAACACGACAACTTAAGCAGTAACTTATTGATCCCTGCTGTATCACAGGTTTTAATCATATTGGTGTCCTTAGTTCACCAATACAATAGAAAGATGGAGAAATTTGGATTGTAGCTTCCCTCCAGGGTCCCCTGAAGAGAAAGAATCAGGGGACCAAGAGCAGGAGCTCAAATGACAATCCATCTCTATCCAACCCTTCCTGCTCCTCCTGGCAGTCAAGGATGTTGCTTTAAAATAGTGCTGAGCATGGTGCGTCCTGGGCTGTATTGGATCACAGGAGAAAGCCTTGAGATCTAGCTGGCAAACTCTGTGTTGGGGTGAAGGCCTGGGTGCCCACAGAAAGGGCTCAGAGTGCCACTTCTGGCACCAGTGCCATAGGTTCGCCACCACTGACTGACGGGGGATCCTTGATAGCTCAAGACCTTTATCTCATGTCAGCATGAGAAAATAAATGACAGATCCAAATCAGCCGAAAAATACAGACCATTCAAATCTGTCTATTTAAAGAAAATCTACCATCAAAATCTATCACGATAAACCAGGGTCACTTACTCATAGATCCAGGCACTGTGTCTGTGATAATCATGTTATATTTGTTATCCATTGCCTCATTTCTTCTGAAATAAACTTTTAAAATTAAGCTAATGAGCCTGAGTGGTGGTTTTAAAACTTTTTCAGTGGCCACTTTAATTTTCGTGTTTCCTTTGGGTGACATGAAATCACAGCCATGGAGGCATGCTGTGAACATGAAACTGCTATGTGATCAGATACATACATACATACATACATACATACACACTGGTCACATGACATGCTGAGAAGTCATGGGACATAGGAAGGAGTAGATGGGAGGGGCTGGCCAAGCAGAACATGACCCCTCGGATGAATAGGTAATATAAGATAAAGTTGATTTAAGGGGGTGGAAGGGAAACAATGTTCTACTAAAAGAAGGGGGTTGGTTAATAGGGCTCTATTGAAAGCTGTCACTAGCTGTATATGTGAAAATGTGTTGACAGGTTATCTTTAATAAAAAAGTAAATTGTTTTCCTACTTCCACCCTCAACACACTAACAGTCTTTGACTCTGTATTCATAGGTATAATATCCAGACAATGTCATCCCATGAATTTAACCCCCATATAAATGATTTTAGTGGAAGTGTTATCACTGGGTGTCCAAGCCAAAGTAAGCTTGGGCCTCACGTTTTCCATAGCGGACACTTTCACTGTTAAAGGGGTATTCCGGGAATATGAACGACTGACACAAAAACCCATGATGATATAAATAAATGAATACAACAATACTCAATGCCATAAGTCACAAAACGGAGCTTAAATAATTTGATTTGATGATTTACAAAATTTATGGCCTCTCTAAAGTAGGTGGAGTTATCACTAAGATGGCCGCCACTGGAAACTACAAGTTCCATGATCCTTTAGTTCTCAGTAGCTCCTCCTACCTCTTGTGCTCTGCTCCCAGTGATGATATAACAGGTTTTCTTGCTCTGTTACCATAGTAATGATGTATAACTGCCATCACCACAACACTGACCATACTGGATGCACTGCAACCAACTGACAACAGCCAAACGTAGTGGTGATCACATGACTCTGCCCAGGCAGGTGCAGGACATGTGATGTGGACATGTGACCAGCGGCCATCTTCTGTCCTGCAACGAACCGCGCGGAGGAAATTAACGGACTGATTAAAGGGCCAGTAGCATTTTAATTCTTCATTACAGTGCATGTCATCAGCATTTTCTGCTAAGGGGAGCAAATTTTTAAATAACAACTAATTACACATTAGCTTATATTTTGAGTGCCCACTTGTATGTTAATTATGCTGATTCCTGGAATACCCCTTTAAATAGATTGACAAAACGATACTCAGTAATACATAAGTACTTACTGCATCTGTAGAGACCCAACTATCACAATACCCCCAAGGCCGATTCAGTCAAAAGTAATAATAATAATAATGTTAAACAATGCTCACACAATCTATATGTAGTGCAGTACAGTAGTCATACAGGTGGTTGGAGATTGGGGCCCACTGGGGGATTCACCAGATCACCTGTGGGTCATTCCAAGCCTGTCCATAAATATTTATGTTCCGTTTAGTTTTCATTAGTTGCTATGTAGTTTGAACTACCTATATAGTTTTTAATGTTTTTACTTACTTTAATGATTTCTATGATAGATTTTGGATTCTGAACTTTTTGAACTCATGCATCAAAATGGTGACTATACTCACTTCTACTTCTGTTACCGCTGGTTCCTTCTAGACTTCAAACGAGGTGAGCAGCAATACATAGCAGTAATCTGTGCATTACATATCACAATGGCAACCATCCTTTATAAATGGTTTATCCATGGAAACTTTAAAGGGATTGTTCACTTTGAACAAATAATTTATATGTATAAGAGTATATAACAGTTTTCAATACACTTTCTGTATCAATTCCTCATGGATTTCTAGATCTCTGTCGCTTCTATGTTTACTCCCAGGGGATAATAATCTGTCCATGGTCATTTGGTGAACACGCAGGTGCACAGGCCGTTATTATCACAGAGAATAATCAGAGCCATGTGATATAACAAGCCATGCATCTGCATGTCCATAACAAGACCATGAGCAGATGTCTATTCACTGGGAGTAGTGAAGCAGGACAGCAAGCAGAGATCTAGAAAACCAGGAGGAATTAATAAAGAACGTATATTGGAAAATTGTACAACTTTTCATTAAATAAACAATATCCATTATTTGCTGAAAGTGGGCAACTCTTCAACCCACTTCATCCATAAGGATGGTAATATACATTCTTAGGGGCTGAGATGTCTAAACATTGTTCCAATATATTTATCCTGATCAGCACCTCCTGTGAGGCTCCTGGTGCACGGAAATGCTCATTTGAATATATATATAAAATTCACTGCAACAAATTTTCTCTAGAAAGATATGTAAATAATGCAATGCGTCATCGTTCTGACCCATAGAATAAAAAATGTTTATTAAGCTATATGGTGAGATCCAACAAAAAATGTCAAAAATCAATTACATAATTGATGCTTTTCTATTCCTCCAGGGCATAGCAACCCCAAAATGGTATCACTGGAAAATATATGTCAAAAAATTGCCTTCACATGGCCCCTCTAAAAGAAAAAGTACAATTTTATAACCTACGAAAGGGCGACATTGAGGAAACTAAAATCCACCAAGTTCTATATGGCAAAACTGGCAGCTCCTTCCCTTCTGTGCCACGCAGTGCGCCCATACAACAAGAAATGTTAAAACGTGGGTTTTCTCCATACTCAGGAGAAATAGCATAACACATTTTAAGATGGTTTTTCTCTTTTTATGAATCGTCTACTTTTGTCGGTAATACATTTGAAATTTAATCTCCAATCTTCCTAAAAGCTTTTTCTGGTAGTTTGAGAGGTGCAGATTTGAAAATGGGTTGATATATAGGGATATATAGGGGATTTCTAATATTATATATTTTAAATTTCATTTAAAAAATAATGATCCCCAAAAAAGTCAATTCTGAAATCTCCTAGAAAATACTGCAAACCGATGTTCAATTTGTAAGCAGCAGGACATCAAAATAAATGATCCACACATTTGAAAAATTATGAAAACATAAAGCAGACATATGGGAAATGTTATTCAGCAACTAGTGTATATATTCGAGTATAAGCAGAGTTTTCCAGCACAAAAATGTGCTGAAAAATTTCACCTTGTCTTATAATCGAGTCATGAGAAAAAACAAACACTGTACTCGCCCTCCGACGTACCCCCCCCCCTCCCCACCGTCTGTTCCGATGATTGTGACGTTGATCGCTCGGCACACACTATGATGCAAGCGAGCGGCTGACATAACGATCCCTGTGACGGACCACACAAAGACACGGAGCTAATGCCGGAGCATCGCGGTATACAAGAGGACCTGCTGGGGGGGCGTCGGAAGGTGAGTACAGTGTTCGTTTTATTTCCTACAGGAATTATATTGTGGGCAGGGTCTGGGCAGGCTGTATACTACAGGGGGCTGGGCAGGCTGTATACTACAGGGGGCTGGGCAGGCTGTATACTACAGGGGGCTGGGCAGGCTGTATACTACAGGGGGCTGGGCAGGCTGTACACTACAGGGGGCTGGGCAGGCTGTACACTACAGGGGGCTGGGCAGGCTGTACACTACAGGGGGCTGGGCAGGCTGTACACTACAGGGGGCTGGGCAGGCTGTACACTACAGGGGGCTGGGCAGGCTGTACACTACAGGGGGCTGGGCAGGCTGTACACTACAGGGGGCTGGGCAGGCTGTACACTACAGGGGGCTGGGCAGGCTGTACACTACAGGGGGCTGGGCAGGCTGTACACTACAGGGGGCTGGGCAGGCTGTACACTACAGGAGCTGGCTATATACTGGGAGGCTGTGACCAATGCATTTCCCACCCTCAATAGGTTTGGCTTATACTTGTGTCGGCTTATACTCGAGTATATATGGCAATTTACTATCTGTCTCAAAACGATAATTTCACATTTTGAAAATAGCAAATTTCATTTTTTATAAATAAACGCAAAACTTATTAGCTACAATTTACCACTAAAATGAAGTAAAACATGTGACCAAAAGACGGTCTCAAAATCACTTGGATAAGTAAAAGTGTTCAAAAGTTATAACCATATAAAGCGACGCATGTCAGAGTACAAAAAATGGGGCTGAGCCTTAAGCTACAAACTGGCTAGGTCCTGAAGGGGTTAATAACTAACAACAGAACAAGGGTTTATTTGTTGCTGTCTATAATTCAATCCATCTGTTTTTACAGAACTGGTGTATGATGATGTATTCTCAGTGTGGGAAACCATCTGGGCTGCTAAGCAGGTGTCATCTTCTCACTTTGTCCTCTTCATTGCTTTGGCACTGGTGGAAGTTTATCGTGATATTATCCTGGAAAATAATATGGACTTTACCGATATAATAAAGTTCTTTAATGGTGAGTGGCATGCACTTAATTTAAATGAAGCAATGCTAGCTTATTGTACATATAATGAATATATGAATTGTATCCTACTGAGCACCACCAAAATTTTTGCTATATGAAATCTTGTTGCCACAATCCTGTTATCGAACAGAAACACATTTGTAATTCTTTAGCAACAATAATGGCCAAAGATGCACCTGAATGCTCTATTACAGCAAGCAGGTCTACTGTAGCTATTTATTGTTTACTATGTTATGGGTTTTTTTTTTTTTTTTTTTTTTTTTATAGAGATGGCAGAGAGACACAACATAAAGCATATCCTGAAACTTGCCAGGGATCTTGTGTACAAGGTTCAGACACTGATTGAGAACAAGTAAAAGGACCTCCGAAGAGAGAAGCACAGCCACATTAACCACAGCATGAAAACTCCCACTGCTATGGACCCATGGAAATCATTTGTTCATCAACACAATCAAGACCCAGCAGTGAAAGAGTTACAAAAATAAAATTTAAAGACCAGTTTATTTACTTAAGTAAGTGCCAGAAACTGAAGCCAGTTCTAGTAGCAAAGGAAACCGCTACTAATAGAATGGGTTTCCTGTATTTTCCTAATTTAGTTTGATTTTTTTTTTCCTCCATTTGGCCGCCTTAGTTTATTGTTAAACCAAAGACCTCAGTACAAGGTTGATCTTGCTAATTCCAGAAACCCTTTGTTGAAATAAGTAAGTGTGAATGTGCTAGTGATCCTTGTTAAAACGTGGCATAAATTGGTTTAGGGTTGTAATGCTCATGTAGATTAATTTTTTAACAACCATTTTATCATATATAGAGCTGTATAATCTTGGAAAGATGTGCATTTATGCATATTAATTGCCTATATTTTGGGAGTATATATATATAATTTTATTTTAGATTTTTTTGCTTCTTCTAGTATATACACACATTCCTGTCTTATCTGCTAAGGAGCAGATAAGCAGATGGTTTTTTTTTTATACTAGAGGATCGCTGAAAAACAGTAATTTATCGATCATCATAAAAGTGTGATCAGTGGCTAAGTACTGCAAATACTCAATCTCCCAAATTGCACTTTAGCCATGTTTACCTGTGAAACTTTTAGTCAATATCCCAAAATTTGTCACAATCATCTGTGAAAATAGGCCATTAGGCTGCATTCACACGAAAATGTGCCCAACCGGCTACGTTGGAGAGAAGAGGTGAGCACTGCTCACCCCTCCGCTCTCCATGGCAAATAGAGCCACACAGCCATTCTTGCGGCCAAAGATAGAGCATGCTCTATCCTTTTTGCAAGCATGCTACACTGAGCACATGTTGTGCTCACCATACTGAGCCTAGGCACCATAGACTACTTTGGAGGACGTATATCCGGCCGCAAATTTGCAGCCGTATATACCTCCCTCGTACGTTCATGTGCAGCCTTAATATGCACCAATCTCATAGTCACAGAAAGGTTTTGGGCCGGTTCCACACTTGCGATGAACTCGCATCACACTCGCAACACATGCTGCCCGGATTGCGCGGCCCGAATGCTGCACACCGGGAGTGAACTGACACTCTGAGTTCAGTCCTGGTGTGCAGCGTTCGGGCCGTGCGATCCGGGCAGCATGTGTCGCGTGTGTGATGCGAGTTCATTGCAAGTGTGGAACCGGCCTTATATGACACATATTAGCACAAACAGAGCAGAATGTTTTTCCTACCCAATGGTGTTGCCATTATTAACTGCCAGGACCAGCTGCTTATTACTGTATGCAAATTCCCCAAATTGTGGCCGGTCTTTTGCTCTTCTGGAGGTCCTGAGCATACAGTTCTTATGGATTTTACTTCCTACAATTCGGCTGCACAGCTTTATCATTGCAGGGATGATTTATAGGCACAACATATTGGAGTTTAGCAGAAGAAATTTTTTAAATATATAGATATTATTTATTTTTTATTAAATTTATGGTTTTAAGTTTTTTTTTATGCTGAATGATGAGAATGATTGATTGTAGTCATCAAAAACACAAGCTTGAAGCTAATAAGGAGTGGGTGCAAAATGCTTTTTAATGCCCGATTTGCATGGAAAAGACACCATTGGTGTAATGTAAATCTCAACAGTGAAATATTTTTTGTACAATAATTACAAAAATATGTATTGTACTGTAGCAACAAGGGGTGTTCATTGTTAGGTTAAGCAGATGGAATCTGGGCCTTGATTTACAGTACAGAATTTCAAATGCAATATGGCTAAAATTGATGTGATTAATATGGGTGCACTATGTAGGGAAGCATAGTATGATTCCCATTAGGTCCCCTTTCTTCCTATGTGCCCTCTATTAGGCTAACTTGTGTAAACTAGTGTAATTTGTAAAGAAAAAAACATGAGAGGAGTAATCTGGTTACTGCTGACAACCAAACTACTTCTCCTTTGCAATTATCACTTAACTAAGTCTAATGTTATAGACCAAGTACCAAACCAACGAGGAGGCAGTCATTCTATAGTTGAATGCTTTTTCATTTTTTTCATTGTATAGTGCAGACTTGTATACATATGTGTGTACATATGCATTGTGACATAACACTATACTACACTACACAAAGTGCACTTCTGTGTAGGGTCTTCTGTACTGTGGGATTGCTTGTTTCCTGGTAAACACATTTAGTCAAAGGGTCTGTTAGGTGTCACTCCTCAGCATGAAAATCTCCACTTATTGCTCAGACTGCTCCCTTCTGGACTTCTTGCCATACTTAAAGATTGAACTAGCCTGGTAATATCACCAATTTGTCTTAAATTATTATTGTTTGCTTTTCTAAGTGGAATGGATGCAAGTAATGAAAACATATCACTAAAGTAAAAGTAAGAAATCTCCACTGTATCTCAGTTGAACCTACATATCTGTCTCCGCTAACATAAACAGATGCTTTTATTTTTCATTTCCTGGATACTTTTCTAGCAAGCGATAAACTTCAGGGTCCTATAAGCAAGGTACCTTAGCTTAAACAGTGTTACAAAGTGTTTAACAAAGGCTCCATAAAACTATGATATTATTATATAAGTCTGCTAAATATCCTAGGCTCTTACTAAGATTTTCAATTTGTGTCCTCAGATATCAGTGTTTTTGAATAACTTATAAAGATGATGAAAAGTATTTATTTATTCTATTTACTGTACATTTCTGTGTGTCTTTGTAAAAGTCAGTGTGTGTGAATCATTTTACCAGTAAAGCTATCTCTTCAACGTTGTCGACAAACCTTGTAAATGTGCTCAGAGAATTCCGTTTGTGTGAGAAGACAACACATAGAGTGGCGTTATTTTTTCAATGACAGCTTTGTTTTTATGAATGGTACGAATCATATAATGTATACCCAATGTATTGCCTTTACCTGTGTGTTATCATTTTAGGTGTTGTTTTGTTGCATCTTCTGAAACTCTACACAGCATGCCTGTAATTGTTTGTCTAAGCTCCACAACTAGCCACTATGGTCTCCTTATTTCATAAAACACTGAGGAATGGTTCACCCACAATTAGGTTTCCTTTATGCCCTCAAGATATACTTTAGTCTCTTATTAAGAGGAAAAACTGTCTTTATAGAGCAGTTACGTTGTCAGCGACTCAGTTACAGAAGGTTCACTAACTAGGTCCACATCACATTTAGTGTCTCCAATGTAAGCATATTTAGGAAGGTTTCCCAAAGTATCTTTACAATTGAGGGCTAGAACATATTCTACTGTATCAAATCACAACGGAGTAGCAGCGGTACTGGCACTACCCTCATGCACCTTGAAATCTTAGGCGTGGTGGGACCATTTGGAATGATAACGACTGGCAGTATACTGCAGGGATGTGAAGACTATGGGGGTGCTCAGCGTAGAAAGGCAGTAGTCACAGATGAAAGAAGGAGAAAGACAATCGCGGCACTCACCGATGCAGTCTTCAACCAGGCTAGAGAAAGCGCTACTCAGCGCGAAACGGCCCGTCGCCTTGCCGCACGTCGGCGTCCTGTATTACCTGCATATCTGTGAATAAAATTTGAAGACTGCATCGGTGAGTGCCGCGATTGTCTTTCTCCTTCTTTCATATTCTACTGTATGTACCTACAGTGAGATACGTCAACCTGTGATTGCCATCAACCAGTGATTGCCTGCTACAGATTTTCAGGGTGCCCCCCTCCCCAATGATGCACGCTTGGCGGAGGCAGGGGATGGATGCAATACTCTGCATTCATCGGCTTCCCCTGAGCATATACATCCCTCAGCAGGATGGAAAGATGTAGCTTGCTGCATCTTTACATTCTTTGGTTCCTACAGGTACGATGTATATTGTGCCTATGTCTGTTTAGTAAATGTCTACATATAAATTTAGCCGATTTGCTCAACGTATACATAAAATATGTAATGTAGTGTCAATGCCTGTTGTGCCGGTATAAATCTGTCCAAAGTGTTGTGGAAAGCAGGTCATAAAGATGGCATCAGAGCTTCTGGACCTTCCATGGTGTCACTGCTCATTTGCTTCCTAACCAGAAGCCAAAATGTAGACCATGATTGTTGTACTGGACAACGATGATACCTTAGCATAATATTGATTTGTGCAATTACCAATTTATTTAAAGAAATATTTTTTTTCCCTTCGTGGCACATGTCACTGGCCAAGACTACCTGAGCAGGAACCAGGAAAAAATTAGCTGAAAATCACTGACAATTTTGTCTATTTTTCACTGATCCCCCTCAGCCTGGCATGAGCCCTTAGAGTGATACCTGAAAAATGGTTCTGACTACTTTTTAAACGATCTGTTGGACAGTCCATTAAAATAATGGTCATGGGCAGTGATCCACTGAAAGATATTGTATTTAGTGCAGAAGTAATAGTCAAAACTGGACTGAGATTTGTAAGTCACTGTGCCTGATAATAAAAAGGTTGCAAGTAGTGATGAGTTGACGCGTTAAAATTCAAGTTCGGCCCTGAACCCAGCCCTAGCCAAAGATCCGTGCTGACACAGATTGTGGGTGTTAACTCCATAAATACTTGCTGGTGCAGCCGTGTGCTCTCCAGCATTAACATGACGATCACCATTTTGAGGACGGTCGTCAAAGTGACGGCACCTATCATGGGCGTTAAGTTCAGGTTCGGGTCCGCTTATTATTAGCTGCAAGGTTTGGCTCCTTCACTTAATAAGCAAAGGTTCCTGGCAGTCGGTCTATCACCAGTTCAATATTCACAGTCAACAGCTTTTAGTCCACTTAACTATCATCACCCTTTCTAGCTTTCCCTACATTAAAACCTTTGAAAGATGTGATACTTATTTTTTTAATATGGTATCAACGGTCTGATTCTAGGTGCTATAGAGCTTGATATTTGAACATCTAAAGTGGTATTTGCTCTTCTGTCTTCTTATGACACTTCTCATTTGACCCCCACTTTTCATTTGCTCATTTGGCCCCCAGCTTTATGAAATCATTAACAAGTCCTTTTCTTTTTTTTAATATGTAGATACCATGATCACTGCAAAGTTTTATTTTAGGTTGCTTTAAAATAAAAAGCTCTGCTGTGTCCAGACTGAAGATCAAATATCTTAAGGACCAACCTATTGCTGACCATTTTTTATACATGGGACCCTTATTAAATAAGCCCAATTGAGTCTCTTTGTCCCATTACAATATATCAAAATATAAAAACAACTATTCCTGTAACACTCCCAAATCTCCAAATCGCCACTTTTGCACCATTTTGTAACACAAAGTTATGGGTTTTTGAAGGGGGAGGTGGGAGTGAAAAAACGGAAACTTAAAATGGAAAAAGGACATTGGTGGCAAGAGGTTAAGGATGGTTTAACATAACTATCAAACACGGACCATGTTGTGATCGAATTTCATAAACCAAATGTTACTTTGTGGAGGGGACACTATACATCACTGTAAAATATTAGCAGACCCTGCATCAACAAGGCCATAATGTAATGTGGGGATGCAGAAACTCCAGCGTTGTAACTATCATGCATGCAGTCCTGTACTCATGTTGATATGTCGCCAGCACACAAATGGAACATAATCATGTGAAACAAGCCAAGAATGTTTCCACTCACTTATTAATACTTTATTGGATTAAAATATATCTACCGTGAAATAATACAGTATAATTAATACTGTAGCCCCTGAACCCTTACACCCCATCACAGTTAGCTGTCTAATCTCTTTTGTAAGGATTTTTTTCCAAATGAGCAGCACTTCTGTGTAATGCCAGTCATATGTGCAAAAATGGCAGCATTTCTGGGAATCTGTAAATTTTATTTGTCACCACTGTGTATGTTGTATGTCTTCAATATGAAAATGCACATTTTATAGGCAAACCATGAGGCAAAGTCAATGTATTTCTTTACCTGCAAAGCTCACAATTTCAATTAAAAGGACATATGATACCTCAGTGTGAGTTACAAGATGCAACAAAAGAAACACTACATATTTTCTTGACATTAATTGTGTAACATTCCCAAGTGGTAATGATTATGTTTTCCAGAGTGTGATACTTTTAGAGTACATTATAACAATATGAATAATCTCATATGGAAATGTGTTCTCTTGTCGGGTTTTCTCCTAATTTCTTGTCACTATGATAGTGTAATAATATTATAAGGAAAGAAAGATAAATAGCAAGCTAACAATTGGAACAACCATGCAGAGTGCGGTCGCAATTTCTGTTTTACACACAAAAGCCAACAAGCAAGTGTAACAGCAAAAATTTCAATATTAAAGGGGTATTCCCATATCAGAAAGTTAATGTATTCATGAAAAAAAGTTATACAATTTTCCAATATACGTTCTGTTTTCCTCAGTTTTCTAGATCTCTTCTCGTTGTAATTTTATAGGAAGCTTCTATGTTTACTCCTAGTGGACAGAAATCTGATGGTCACACAGGTGCACGGCTCGTTATATCAGAGAGAGAGTAATGAGAGCTGTATGATATAACGAGCCATGGTCAGATTTCTGTCCACTGAAAATTAACATATCATTTCTATAGAAGGACAGAAAGCAGAGATCTAGAAAACCATGAGGAATTGATGCAGAAAGTAAATGGTATAACTTCTTTTAATTCAAATAATAACATTAGTTAATAAAGTTGCCTCCAGATACGTTCACATGGATATCATTATGACAACAGGATGTGCGTCCGTGGACAAATATAGATCTGTCTTACTGTGAGGTGCTTGTAGCCAGGGAGGAGAGGAGTGAGAGCAGGTAACTGAGCAATGGTACACACAGAGAGGCACCCTCTCACACCCTAACACCCATTATGACTCCTGCTCTTACAAGGGCAGTACCACACTGACCTTTGAATAATAAACTGCAAGCCCCACATAGACGATCCCATTAAAAAACCAACATGTTTCTTGTGGCCTAATGTCAGCGTCCTCATGGTGTAAAAAATCTACTTGTACAACTAGATATGGCTGACGTTAAAGAAATATACAGGATTGCAGTGGCCATACTCCAATATAGCTGTCCTGCACACTTGTAGCGACTCAGCTTAGTATGCATGTCCAATAATACACTCACCACATGTGCAGCATGCACCGGCTTCACTTCCACTATAACCTCAGTGTCAATGTGGTGATTGGGGGATGAACGTAAAAATCATAATAATAGCCCAGCACAGCAGCTGATATAACAGTAGTGGGCAGCTTGTACAGTAATCACAAAGGGTGCAAAAGCTCTAATGAAAATCACAACCACCATAGGGGACTAATGTAGATCATTAAAAAGACCGTAGCTAGACATAAAGAAAATAATTAGGGGGGGAATATGACAACGGTTATCTGGTAATGACCAGTATGCTACCCCCCCCCCCCCACAGTATTGGTAGTGACCAGTACTTTATAGGCTACTAACCTTGTACTACGTAAACATAGTTGAATAACACTACATGCACCAAAGCACCATTTATAGGAAAAACTGCTTAAAAAGAGGAGAGATCATCAAATCATATTAATAAAGGTATGCAAAAATAAGTGGGCTATATACAATAGATAAAGCAACTAGATGATATGACTTCATTCAGCCCATACGCTAAGCTGTATCGCTATCACTGTGTAGAACAACTATATTTTGGCTTATGGCCTTTGCATCCTGCATGTTTCTTTAGAATCAGCCATATCTAGCTGAGCCAGTTGTACCACAAGATCCAGTTTTATCCCCAGAGGACATTAAGTCAGTAGAAATGTGTCAGGATTTTATATGGGATTGTCTGTGGGCTTTTAGTATATTATTAAAGGGTCAGTTTGGTACTGCCTTCGTAAGGGCAGGAGTCATAATGGGTTTTGGGGCGTAATAGGGTGCCTCTATCTGCTCCTTGAAGAACAGTTTGAAGTTTGAAGAACAGTACTTAACCAGTGCTCACACCCCTCTCCTCCCTGGCGACAACAAGCACTTCACAGTAAGACACATCTATATATGTCTATGGACACAAATCCTGTTGTCATAATGGTATCCATGTGAACGTATCGGGAGGTAACGTTATTTATTTGATTTTTATATTGCCTAATTAATTAAATGTATATATTTTTTTTATTGTAATGTTTGCATTAAACGTTAAGTTTTACATTTTTGCAGTCACACTTGCTTTTTAGAGTAATACAATTATAAATAAAGTGTTTTGCAAGATATAAGTCTTATAATAACGTTAATTATATGTCATATTGTGAAAACCAGGACTTCTCTTCTTTTGCAGATCAATTGGACTATAATATAATCACAATTACATGTCACACTTCTCACTTAATCCCACAAAATCTTCATTAAATTGTGTTATCAGGAATGCTGCATGACATATAATTAAGAATAATCATGAAATAATTATTTTGATTTTAAAGAACTTTGCATTGTGTTGTTCTCTAATTGGAAATGTACGATTAGAAAAAAAAGTGGGGCTTTGGGCAGGGAAGTAGCATAATAAAACACCACTTACCACTCCCTTTCACTATTTTACTTCCTGACTGGCCCAGGCCCTGTTGCATTTGCCTTCCTGACACAACAGGAAACAGTGGGCGTGGCCACTCAGCCAATCACTGGCCAAAAACGGTCCCTATTACAACTACTGATTGGTTGACCGTCCCTTGCTAGTGTTTCCTCTCCTGTTGGTAGGCGGCACAGTGCAGTGGCAGCAGTAATGATGGGTCACTAAAAGGTTAGTGATCTCACAAAGGTCACAATTGTTTATCTTGTAGCACAGAAGTTCTTCTGTTCTCTGGATACTTTTAGAGGTTCATTTAATACAATTATAATTGTAAAGCCAAGAGCTTTACTGGTCTTCCTGAAAGGATTCGTAACAGGAAACTTGGATTGTATCCTACCACGAGATATGACGATCGTTTTCTGCTGACAGTGGTTTTTTTTTGTTTGTCTGGTAAATAAATAAATTATTATTATAATATATTTTGAATGGCAGATGGCTATGATTGTTTATCCAGAATGTTCAGTAAGAAACTTATTGGAATTGTATTACTGAAGGTCCATTTGCTCTTGCCATGTGTATAATTCTAGTATCTTTCGTACAGAACATCTTTGTTTAGGGTCTTGTAGTAATAATCTCTATAATAAATTCAGTTGAGGTCATTTTTAAAAAAATAACTATTCTGCAAGCTGATGAGTATATCATGCCACAATGTGATGAGTGAGGTTTTAAAAAACTGTTGCTTACATCTGTAAACTCTTTAATGTTCATGTTATACATGTAATACTGGATATTCACAACTCGACAATGGGGAACACTTTTCATATGATTTTATCCACATTTTATTTTTTTTTATGTAATTTTCTCTGTACTGTTGTTCAGAGATACAAAAACAGAATATATTCTATATGGTAAATGTATTTTCAAACAAATAAAACTCTTTGTTGTTAGTAAAGTGTGCACGCCTATTCATTTGAAATGGTTATCTTCTTATACTTTAAGATTCAAGCAGAAATATACGGATTTCTCTTACACCACTTACCTCTGTTCTATAATTTTAACTGTCGTTGCCATAGATAGTCTACACCCACGTAGCTCAAACTACATGAACCTGTTTTATAGCCAGCTGTCCTTGTAACATGGGAGTGGTTACATTCCATTTCTATAATGTAGATGGCAGGTGGGAGAACTGTTCATTCTATGCAAACTAAGTGACATTTTCCAACTTCCTTACGTTAAATTATACAGTATTTTTCGGACTATAAGGCGCACCAGAGTATAAGACGCACCATCAACAAATGCTTGCTAAAATGTCTAGGTTCATATATAAGGCGCACCTGATAATGAGGATGAATGACCAGCAGGTGGCAGACCTGTGCACAGTTCAAGGCAGCTGTCTGTAAGTAAGGTTCATATATAAGGCGCACTGGACTATAAGGCGCACCTTTTGATTTCCGAGAAAATCAAAGGATTTTTTTGTGCGCCTTATAGTCCGAAAAATACGGTACATACTTCTTTTCAGAGTGTTAAAATATGTTTATAGGTGAATGTAACATTATGGGGACTTCATGACATATACATACAAACATCAGTCTATAGATGCTTATACAGTATTTCAGAATTTATATAAAGTATTATAGACATCATTTATAAATATACATATAATGTATTTGAATTTCTACTGTCTCTGTCTGTAGCTCAATTTGAATGCACCACATGAGCACAGAATGCAGGAGATTGTACAAAAAGAGGCATGTGTTCTGCAAAAAGTCAAGATCTGTGCAACTAACTACACTTTTGCATGTACATGCACCCTACAGTCTTTAGTCAACAAAGTAAGGATTTTGGAAATCACTTATTGGTTGTATAGGATAAAAGAAACAGGAATTCAGACTGCGCTTCTCAAACAATGACAATTATTTATTTTGTAATAACAAGCGGACTGCGCGTTAAAAATAGTAAAAATAGTTCTATTAAAACAAAAAGTAAATGCAGAATTTGGCCGATAAATACATGAATTAACCAATAGTACATATATATTGTGGGAGATTTAGCCCAATAGAGATTTAGCCCAATTCATGATGCAGTCCAAGACAGTGACACCAAAGTTTTATTCCAAAACAGGTCTCGCCTGCGTTTATTCCAGGAGCAGGTACAAAATAAAACAGCCTTCACATTCAGGCATCAAACAAACAAAATCCTACCCGTCTGGGTGCTAACTAAACAGAGTTCCTCTAACTCACCACTAAAACACAAAAGACATCACTGCTCCAGGCACAGAGGTCAGGGCTGTGTGCTCTCCAGCCTCCTTCCAGAGAGACAACGCTCTCAGCTCTGCTCAGCAGATTTATGCAGCCTGATTAGGCTGCTCCCATCACCTGTGTCCAAGATGCTGGACAACACAACCTCAGCACTAAGGCCTTGCATAGTATGAAAACTAGGGGAAACATACCGCCCATCCACAGTTTACCCCTTCAGTGTCTCACATACCCTCCCCCTCTGTTTGATCCTGTGGGGACGTTTCCCTGCTCTGTGTTCTACTGTGAATTTGAAATTCTGTAACATAAGGAACCACCTTGTGACACTGGCGTTCCTCTCTTTAGCCTGACTTATCACGGTGAGGGGAGAGTGATCGGTTACTAGCGTAAACTGTCGCCCTATTAGGTAATGTCTCAGGGATTCCAGAGCCCATTTGATCGCCAAGCACTCCCTCAACTATACTATAGTTCTTCTCAGGGGGTGTGAGCTTGCGGCTCAGGAATGTCACGGGATGTTCCTCACTCTCCACTACTTGGGACAGGACAGCCCCTAAGCCCACGTCAGAAGCGTCAGTCTGCACAATAAAGGTCTTGGTGAAGTTAGGGGTGATCAGTACCGGTCCCTCGCACAAAACGCTTTTAAGTCGCTGAAACTCCCCCTCAGCCTCTTCACTCCACTTTACCATCACCGACCCATTACCCTTGGTCAGGTCAGTAAGGGGTGTCGCTATTGTTGCAAAATCTGGAATAAATCGGCGATAATAGCCCACTGTGCCTAGGAAAGCCCTCGCTTCTTGCTCACAGGTCGTGGCCACTGCTGTATCGCCTCTACTTTGTTTACTTGGGGTTTGATGACACCTCGCCCAATACGGTACCCCAGGTAACAGGCCTCTTCCAGACCAAATGCACATTTTTGGGGGTTGCCATCAACCCTGCTGCCCTGAGGGAGTCTATCACTGCTTGTACCTTGGCTAGATGACTCTCCCAATTGTTACTATAAACTATGATGTCATCCAGGTAGGCCGAGGCATATATATGGTGAGGTTTTAGCACGGTACCCCTCACAGACAGGGCTAAAGAGAAGACAGCTTTTGTTACTCCTGATGGGCTATTTCAGTATGTTGTACTCCCCTTTGGGCTACATGGGGCTCCCGCCACATTAACCTCTGGAATGTGGCGGGAGTCCCATGTAGCCCAAAGGGGAGTACAACATACTGAAATAGCCCATCAGGAGTAACAAAAGCTGTCTTCTCTTTAGCCCTGTCTGTGAGGGGTACCTGCCAATACCCTTTCGTCAGGTCAAGGCTGGAGAAGAACCTAGCCTGTCCCATCCGCTCTATCAACTTGTCAACTCTGGGCATAGGGTAAGAATCAAATTTAGATACCTCGTTCAACTTTCTAAAGTCATTGAAGAACCGTAGGGAACCATCAGGCTTGGGAATCAATACAATAGGACTCGACCAGTCACTTTTAGACTCCTCGATAACCCCTAGGTCTAACATCTGCCTGACTTCTTCGGATATTGCTTGCCGGCGTGCTTCAGGGACCCGGTAGGGTTTTAGGTGTACTCAGATGTGGGGTTCGGTTATGATGTCATGCTTGATGACTGAAGTACGACCCGATAACTTAGAGAACACATCAGCGTTTCGGAGCACAAACTCCTTCGTATCCTGAATCTGGGCCCCGGAGAGGGACTTCGAGATCCGTACTTCAGGTACCTTGGCATTGGGTACAGCTACCTCGGGTGTCACCTTCTTGGGGACAGATGCTTTTTCTACTCCCACGGCTATCAGGGACTCTCTTTCCCTCCATGGCTTTAGGAGGTTCACGTGGTATATATGTTCGGGTTTCCTCCTCCCCGGCTGATATACCTTGTAGTTAACCTCCCCCACTTTCTCCATGACCTCATATGGACCTTGCCATTTCGCCAAGAACTTACTCTCAAGGGTGGGCACAAGAACTAACACTCTGTCGCCTGGGTTAAAGGTCCTGAGTCTGGCTGACCTATTGTAGACCCTAGACTGGGCATCTTGTGCCCTTGTCATGTGCTCCTTTACAAAGGGGCATTACTGCCGCTATGCGGTCCTGCATAAGGGAAAGGTGTTCAATCACACTACGGTGGGGGGTCCTTTAGCTGTGCAGCCCTAAAATTTTCACAGTAAATCTCAAGATCCGACATGTCGGCCACCTCCTCGTGACCCTCAACCTCACCAGATAGGACCTCTAAGGGAGAGAATTCATCACCCCTAGGGGTCACCCCTACTGCTGGTGTGGGTACATTGGCCTCAAAGGGTTCAGGGGCCAAGGCCGGACATATCCAATGTCCATTATCTGCAATAGCACCTGAGGTGGGTCTTCGTCTCCAGAGGTCCCAAAACACCGGTAAGTCTCTGCCGATAATAGCCTCATGAAACAGGGTCCCCACCACCCCACCTCATGGGTGATAGTACCACAAGGTGTAGGTTGATGACGGCAGTGGGATATTCGAGAGTGTCCCCATGTATACATAACACCCCCACTTTACGCCCACTGTATAGTCCAGGATCAACCAAAGTTCCCCGCACCAGGGTGACCAGAGTCTAGCAAGGCTTCCGCCATGTGACCACCGATTGTGACCATCCACACTTGGGGTTCTGCATCCGTGACCGACTCGGCTGCCCGGTCTGGTTGCAGTCCATAGGCTCCACTGACAGGGGACAGTTGGCAGCACTATGGCCCATTTCACGGCATCGCCAGCACTGGATACGGCTATGACCTCTGTCACGAGCCTTGTTGGGTTTCTGTGTAACCGAGCCCCCCAATGAACACCCTCCCAACCTGACCTGTTTCCCCTTTTCTGCAGTAGCAGTCTTACCAGATGGTTTAGTGGCCTTGTCACTGGCACTGCTTCGTGTGGGAGAGGTAAGTAGAAGATCCTCCGTAGCCCGATATCTCTCTACTAGGGACACGAGTTCCTCAGCATTTGTGGGACCGGCCTGTCCAACCCATCGCTGGAGCCGAGAGGGCAGAAAACAGGTGAACTTGTCAAGAACCACTCTCGACCATCTGTGCTGGGGTGCAGTCCTCTGGTTGTAGCCACTTCCGGACAAGATGGATCAGGTCATGCATTTGGGAGCGTGGGGGTAGTTTTTCTGAGTATGCCCACTGGTGGACCCGGCTGGAACGAACTTGAATGGTGACCCCAAGACGAGCCAGAATCTCCGCCTTTAGCTGGGGGTACTCATGGGCCTCCGTTTCACTCAGGTCGTAGTAAGCCTTCTGCGATTCGCCTGTCAGGAGTGGTGCCACTGCTCAGCTGGTAACTCCTCTCTCTCAGCTACTCGCTCGAACACAGTGAGATACGCCTCCACGTCGTCGGTCGCCGTCATTTTTTGTAAAGCCTTTTGTACTGCAGCCCGTGCGGAATGCTGGACAACCGGGTACCTTTGCAAACCAGTATGGGAACCCTCAGTAGTCGTTGTTTGCGGTGCTGCTATAATGCCACTAAACTTTTCCATCATCAGCTGGAACATGGCTCGGGACTCTTCCTGCTGCTGGCAGGACCTCTCCTCCTGCTGCTGGAACATGGCTTGCTGCTGGTGGGACCTCTCCTCCTGCTGGTGCATGGCTTGCTGCTGGCGGGACCTCTCCTCCTGCTGCTGGAGCATGGCTTGCTGTTGGTGGGACCTCTCCTGCTGCTGGTGTATGGCTTGCTGCAGCTGCCGATTAGCTTGGGACTCCTCCTGCTGCAGCTGCCGATTTAGCTCTGGACTCCTCTTGCAGGTATTTAATAAAGTCCTCCATCTTGGCTTTATCCTGCAATTTGCCTGCTGCTTTCACCCAGGCCATGCAATGTTGCAGGATTTAGCAAACCTTTTCAGGTGTGTGTCTTTTGAACTGCCCGCAATCCGAAGCCCCATATGTGGGAGATTTAGCCCAGTAGAGACCGTGGTAGCGGTGATTCGTGATGCAGTCCAAGACAGTGACACCAAAGTTTTAGTCCAAAACAGGTATCGCCTGCGTTTATTCCAGGAGCAGGTACAAAATAAAACAGCCTTCACATTCAGGCATCAAACAAACAAAATCCTACCCGTCAGGGTGCTAACTAAACAGAGTTTCTCTAACTCACGACTAGAACATAAAATAAGTCGCTACTCCAGGCACAGAGGTCAGGGCTGTGTGCTCTCCTGCCTCCTTTCAGAGAGAGAACACTCTCAGCTCTGCTCAGCAGCTTTATGCAGCCTGATTAGGCTGCTCCCACCACCTGTGTCCAAGGTGCTGGACAACACAAACTCAGCACTAAGGCCTTGCATAGTATGAAAACCTAGAGCAGGGGTCAGGAACCTTTTTGGCTGAGAGAGCCATAAGCGCCACATATTTTAAAATATAATTCCGCGAGAGCCGTACAATATGTTTAAAGGGACACTGACAGAACAATCGCTCCAGCAGTCATTAGTACAGCAGGGATTACCCCCCCCCCCCTGCTATACTAAGCCAACACTGGACAGAAACAATGCTAATTCCCTGTAAAAAATAAAAAAAATAGATATTTTACATTTGAGCTTGTGATGCAGGGCATCTTGTCCAGGACCCTGGTTTCTTTTTAATGTGCTGCCTGGATCTGGCTTCTTCCCACCTGACGATGAGAGATGCAGCTTTCAGGCCTGCGCAGAAGAAGGAAGAGGCCAGAGTGCTGAAGGAGATGTCCTGCATAGCAAGCTCCAATGTAAGTTATCTATTTTTTATTTTACAGAGAATTACCATTGTTTCGGACCAGTTGTGGCTTTGTACAGGAGGGAGGAATACTCCTTACTGTACTAAGTGACTGCTGGAGCAATTTTTCTGTCAGTGGCCCTTTAAAAGTGTTGGTCTTAAATAAAGTGAACATAAAATAAAGTGCAAATTCTATTTTTTATAAAATAATAACATTTAATGCTGTTGTTAACCAACAATAACGAACTTTCTACTATTAATGTGACTTCTGGTGCTGCATGGACTTGCTGATGGCTTTGTAGTCTGGTTGATACGTGGTGAGGTTAAGCTTCATGCAGGCATTGAGACTTCCATCCGTTAAACGTGACCGTATGTTAGTCTTAATGTGCTTTAGATGTGAGAAAGACTGCTTACAAGCATAAGTAGAGCCAAACATTGTCAGTACAGCAATACGCACACGCTGCAGTGTGTGGTATGTGACAATCCAAGTTTTGACAATCAGCTGGTCTGCATGTTGAAGTTGTTTCATTTGTCTCCACTTGTGTTTGCTCGCCAACTCTGCTTGCTGTCGTGTGAGTTTTTCCAAATCTTCATTAAGTGAAAGAAACTTATTCACCCACATGTCTGAGGCCTTCAGGTCAGCAACTTGTAGTTCAAAATCTCTGACAGAGACACCGGGGATGTAACTCAGGTCAGTGCTGTCCAGTGCACACTCGTGTGGATGGGTGATGAACTTAAAAAGACGAGTGTGCTCACGAAATTCTCCAAAGCATGCTTTGAATGTCTGCAGAAGATGAGATGTGAAGCCTGTTAGCTGCTGAATATCCAGATGTTGAGCAGGGTCATTTGCTGTGCATGCATCCTTAAACTCTCCCAGTTTTTCAAAGTGCAATAAACGACCCGTTTTAATGTCCGTTATGAACAGTTCTAGCTTATTTTCAAATGCAAACACCGCTTGTTGAAGTGATAAAATTGTATTTCCAACACCTTGCATTTTCACATTGCGCTGGTTCAGATGTTCAGTCATGTCCACAAGATAATAGAACTTCAGGAGCCATTCGGTGTTGGATAACTCAGGATGCTCAACATTTTTCATTTCAAGAAAAGTCCGTATTTCACTCAGACAAGCCGCAAAACGACTGAGCACCTTCCCTCTTGACAACCAACGCACATTACTGTGCAGAAGCAGACCACCATAATTATTCCCAACCTCATCCAGCAGTGCTTTAAACTGACAATCATTTAAAGCCCGGGCAACAATAAAGTTGACTACCTGTATGACAAGTGACATCACCTCACCAAGCTGCTCGCCAAACATTTGAGCAAAAAGCGCCTCCTGATGTAGGATGCAGTGAAAACTTAGGATGGGTCTCTTTTCATGTTCACGAAGAAGGGCTACAAATCCTTTGTTTTTTCCCACCATACATGGAGCACCGTCAGTACACACTGAAACAAATTTATCCATCGGTAGATTTTTTTCTTTAGCAAACTCCGTGAAAGACTTGAACAAATCATCCCCTCTGGTTGTCCCCTTCAGAGGCAAAACGGCAAGACTTTCCTCATGCAGTGTGTCACCGACAGCATACCTTGCAATTACACTGAACTGAGATATGTGGCTCACGTCAGTTGACTCGTCCAAAGCAAGGGAAAAAAATGGAGCTGCATTTATGTCCTTCACTTGTGATGCCTCAATCTGATTTGCCATCATGATGGCACGATCATGAACGGTTCTTGCTGACAGAGGCATGTCTTTTATCCTATTGATTATCTTGCTTTTATCAGAAAAATCGTCAAAAAGTTCATTGGCAACATCAAGCATGAACTTTTTGGCATACTCCCCATCTGTGAATGGCTTTCCATTTCTGACAATCGCTAAAGTACCAGCAAAGCTAGCCGAATTCCAGTCTCCTTGTTGGGTCCAAACACGAAGTTGCTGCTGACTAGCTTGCACTTTGCACAGTAGCTCTTGGCAGGCTTTTTTCCTGCTGTCTCCTGCAGGATATTTTGATGCAAATGAAGCATGGCGTGTATCGAAGTGCCGCTTGATATTTGAACGTTTCATTGATCCAATTTTATCATTGCATATTAGACAGACAGGTGAACCTGCTCTCTCCACAAAGGCAAATTCCTCTGTCCATTCCTGCTGAAAAGTACGATACACCTCATCCTTTTTTCTTTTAGCCATCTTCTTCAATAAAGGGAGGTACTGTGGGAGTGAATAGAAGGCATGGAGTCATTACTTCTTAGATTTAGATCTGTGGATTTGTCTGTAAGGAGGGCCGGCTCCATGTTTCTTTGGGTCCTTGTGCCACAGAGCTTTAGTAGACCTCTAGAAGAGCTGAGTTCTTTTAGGCTCGAGTTTGTCTGGTGTTGGCACTGGCTGTGTTCAGCTGTTAGGGTCACTCTCTACACCCCAGCATGGCCCACTGGGTGGATATGATGTCAGCTGTATAGCTACCCAGTACACCCAGTAGGTTCCCCATCCAGTGACTATAGGTGGTGTCCCCATTCCCACACCTATTACGTCCAATAACCATAAGCAACACGTACCTATTACATCCAGAACATCATAATTTTATCTAATAAAACCCCTTTGTGCTTATTTTCTTACCTCAAATTTTATCCTTGGGAGGAGTCTTAAATTTGGAGGTGGCTTCTTCTTAACTTGGTGTCCTTCCCCAATATGGCGCTGATAGCTTTACAGCTTCCGGTCTTTCCTGGAAACAAAAAAATCTCTGAGCGAAGAAGAGACACTGGAGCTTCTTAATTATCTGTGCAACCGTGTAATCCCTGAAAAAGTTGAACAACCCGACCCTTAGTAAATGAGCCTCACTGTGACAGGAAGAGGAAAAAAATTGCACTTCATTCTCAGTGCTGGCCGCAATAAACTGTGGCTGTGTATAGTGCCCAATTTCAGTCCAGGTGAAATCCACATTGGGCAATTTCGCCTCCCACTGAGCTCCTATTGACAAAAAGATGCTGACAAAAAGAGCAGGCCTGCTTGATAAATTTTGCCCCATATATAAATTCCCCCACCCCAGTTTTATTATATTCAGAGGCCCCATCACAGTTAATTTATTTACAGCCTAATATAGCCACCTGCCAGTTTATATTATGTACAACTATATAGAATTCCGCATCAATTCAAACTATATACAGAGCCTCGCAGTATAAAGAGTTTCCAGTATAAAGAGTATCCAGATCCCCCAGTCCTCCCAGTATAAAGAGTATCCAGTATAAAGAACATCCAGATCCCCCAGTCCTCCCAGTATAAAGAGTATCCAGTATAAAGAGCATCCAGATCCCCCAGTCCTCCCAGTATAAAGAGTATGAAGATCCCCCAGTATAGTGAGTATGCAGATCCCCCAGTATAGTGAGTATGCAGATCCCCCAGTATAGTGAGTATGCAGATCCCCCAGTATAGTGAGTATGCAGATCCCCCAGTATAGTGAGTATGCAGATCCCCCAGTATAGTGAGTATGCAGATCCCCCAGTATAGTGAGTATGCAGATCCCCCAGTATAGTGAGTATGCAGATCCCCCAGTATAGTGAGTATGCAGATCCCCCAGTATAGTGAGTATGCAGATCCCCCAGTATAGTGAGTATGCAGATCCCCCAGTAAAAAAAAGGATACATTTCCCCCAGTAAAAAAAAGGATCCATTTCCCCCAGTAACAAAAAGGATCCATTTCCCCCAGTAAAAAAAAGGATCCATTTCCCCCAGTAACAAAAAGAATCCATTTCCCCCAGTGAAAAAAGGATCCATTTCCCCCAGTAACAAAAAGAATCCATTTCCCCCAGTAACAAAAAGAATCAATTTCCCCCAGTGAAAAAAGGATCCATTTCCCCCAGTAACAAAAAGGATCCATTTCCCCCAGTGAAAAAAGGATCCATTTCCCCCAGTAACAAAAAGGATCCATTTCCCCCAGTAAGTATCCCGATCCCATAGGCCACTCATTCCCCATAAATGCCAAAAAAAATACAATACCGAAATTGCCAAAAAAAACATAATAAAACTTATACTTACATGCAGTTCTCCTTCCACACCGCTTCTTCACCGCTTCTAGTGACAGCTCCGTCTTCCCGCAGTTCCGACTTCCCGCACCTCCGCGCAGAGACACAGGCGCCGTGACGTCATCGGCCGCCTGTGTCCTGCAAAGTACAGAGCGACGCAAGGGCTGTGTCGCTCTGCATGTCTATCGCGCCTGTCTTAAAGAGACAGGTGCGATGGAATTACATGGTGGGCGTCCGAATCGCTCACCCTGTCTGCGAGCCAGATGCGGCCTCTAAAAGAGCCACATCTGGCTCACGAGCCATAGGTTCCCGACCCCTGACCTAGAGGAAACATACCGCCCATCCACAGTTAACCCCTTCAGTGTCTCACAATATATATATTAAATAGTATTCCGTATATAGGTAAAAAAAACTATCAATAGGCAATAAAAAATATAAAATAACATACACTCACCGGCCACTTTATTAGGTACACCATGCTAGTAACAGGTTAGACCCCCTTTTGCCTTCAGAACTGCCTCAATTCTTCGTGACATAGATTCAACAAGGTGCTGGAAGCATTCCTCAGAGATTTTGGTCCATATTGATATGATGGCATCACACAGTTGCCGCAGATTTGTCGGCTGCACATCCATGATGCGAATCTCCCGTTCCACCACATCCCAAAGATGCTCTATTGGATTGAGATCTGGTGACTGTGGAGGCCATTTGAGTACAGTGAACTCATTGTCATGTTCAAAAACTAGTCTGAGATTATTCCAGCTTTATGACATGGCGCATTATCCTGCTGAAAGTAGCCATCAGATGTTGGGTACATTGTGGTCATAAAGGGATGGACATGGTCAGCAACAATTGGTACCAAGGGGCCCAAAGAGTGCCAAGAAAATATTCCCCACACCATGACACCACCACCACCACCAGCCTGAACCGTTGATACAAGGCAGGATGGATCCTTGCTTTCATGTTGTTGACGCCAAATTCTGACCCTACCATCCGAATGTCGCAGCAGAAATCGAGACTCATCAGACCAGGCAACGTTTTTCCAATCTTCTACTGTCCAATTTCGATGAGCTTGTGCAAATTGTAGCCTCAGTTTCCTGTTCTTAGCTGAAAGGAGTGGCACCCGGTGTGGTCTTCTGCTGCTGTAGCCCATCTGCCTTAAAGTTCGACATACTGTGCGTTCTGAGATGCTCTTCTGCCTACCTTGGTTGTAACTGGTGGTGATTTGAGTCACTGTTGCCTTTCTATCAGCTCGAACCAGTCTGCCCATTCTCCTCTGACCTCTGGCATCAACAAGGCATTTCCGCCCACAGAACTGCCGCTCACTGGATGTTTTTTCTTTTTCGGACCATTCTCTGTAAACCCTAGAGATGGTTGTGCGTGAAAATCCCAGTAGATCAGCAGTTTCTGAAATACTCAGACCAGCCCTTCTGGCACCAACAACCATGCCACGTTCAAAGGCACTCAAATCACCTTTCTTCCCCATACTGATGCTCGGTTTGAACTGCAGGAGATTGTCTTGACCATGTCTACATGCCTAAATACACTGAGTTGCCGCCATGTGATTCGCTGATTAGAAATTAAGTGTTAGCGAGCAGTTGGACAGGTGTACCTAATAAAGTGGCCGGTAAGTGTATGTGACCAATATTAATGATGGACTTACATTAAGGGGTCGGACTTTCCACCACGATCCACAGTGAGTCTAGAAACGCTGGGTCAAATATTCTAATATGTTTTTAATATGTATGTAATATGTATCCAATTATTTTTCCAATAGTCGCCCAGCTAGCGACCAAAAGTCTTTTTGTCCACCACGGCAGAAACAAATAGTAAAATGTAACCTTTATTAGATATTTGATTAAGGACAGTACAATTGGTGTGTTAAAAACATAAGCAGGCAGTGTTTACACTTATGGGTTTTCCAGGGCTTGGGGGATACTATCCTTTAAGCAAGAGAATAAAATAGTCTAGGGGGGGTGGGGGGGTGGATGAGTTCCCCCTACTTAACAAGCGTACATCATGAAAACGACTTGCGGATAGAAATAACCTTATTGATCCCTGTGGGTAGACAGGGTCTTTAATGTTTATCCTTCTCTAAGGGTCTCTAGAGTATTATTTCTCTCATAGTCCCTACAGTTTCATTGGAGTTACAGATCACTATCTACTGCTAGACAGTCTGGATTCCTGTTTTTTTTATCCTATACAACCAATCTCTCCTTCCGGCATATTCATTATTCCGGTATATAGGACACGCTGCAATCTCAGTCTCCATTCCTTTGTTGAAACTAGATGAACGTGCGAATATGTGATGCTCTGTGTATATTTTTTTCATTTTCTGTTTACAATTACTTAATTGTCCTTATTTTGCCTTCCTCAGAATCAGCAACGTACAAGGTTGAGCTAATGGACCTTGTAATTTTTTTTTAGCCTAAAAAAATTACTGTGTAAATACAGGTGAAAATTATTAATAATGTTCCTTATTTTATTGCCGCTGTGTCCCCGATCATTTTGGCATTTTGTTTTTTAACCCTTTAATGACCAGACCATTTATTTTTTTGCATTTCCATTTTTAACTTGACTTCTTTAAAAATCCATAATTTTTTTTGTGTACGGAGCTATGTGAGTACTTGTTTTCTGCATAACAAGTAAAGTATATTTAGTGAAGAATTAAAGGGATTGTCATTTGGAGCACGCAGTGAAAGCCGTAAATGAAAGCCTTCAAGAAATAAGCGTATGTGTTTTTTCATCAATTTCAGCAAATGGCATGGCATATAAAATATTGACACTGGGGGCATCTTTTGGAAGTACCATTTTGGACACAAGGGTTCTCCTTCTTTTGACGCTACTAACTTTTTCACAATTTGTTGTACGGAGCTGTGCAATTTTCTGGGTGGAATGATTTTTAATAACGTTACCATTTTGGGGACTTAATGAGCTTTTGGTCACTTTTTATAACACTTTTTATGCGTTGTAAAATAGCTAAAAAGTGGTGTTTTAACTATTTGGGCGCTTTTATCCATAACAGTTTGTATATTTTGATATATTTGCACTTTTAGGATGTGGTGATACCTAACATGTTTATAATTTTATTTGTTTATTTTTATATCAGTTCTAGGGGAAGCGGGTGATTAGAATTTTTGGGGATAATATCCAATCGGACACACAAAGGACATCTACCATCAGACTGCCCAAACTTAAAGAGGATCTGTCACCAGATTTTGACCACCCTGACTAACAATGCCTGCTAATAGGGGGTTACAAGTCTTTGGCACTCTCTAAGGCTGGCAGTGAACCACGCCCCATATTTTGACTGACAGCTCTGTGTCTCTTCAAATCACTGCTCTGCCTCCTTGTACTTAGGGACCGTCTGCTAATATTCAACTACAGACATCTAAAGCTCTATGTACAGATGGGTTGCATTCATGACATGTGACCAGTGACATACAGTTTGCTATTATTAAGAGGCTAAAGTATCTGAAATGTCACTCTGGTCACATGACGAACTGTGACCATTAAGGAGGCTATAAGGCATGAGGAGGAGTAGATGGGAAGGGCTGGCCGAGCAGGACACGCCCCCCTCTGATGGCAAGTAATCTAAGATAAATGGTGATTTATGTGGATGTAGGCAAAACAATTTTTAGCTGAAAGGTTGTCAGTTTATAGAGCTCTATTAGGAACCTGTCACTGGGTGTATATGCGCCAATGTGGTGACAGGTTCCCTTTAATTGGTGATTCGGTTTCTACTGTGAAGAAACGTTTTTCTTAACTTCAGGAACATGAGCATCCATCTGAAAAAGGACTTATAAAAATATTCTAATGAGCCCTTGGCTCTGCAGACTGAATATGCACTCCCCCACTTTCTGAAGTTGAACTCACTCGTCTGGACACAGCTGGCGACATCTTCAGAGTACTACAAAAATAAACCTTGAACAATATCTTTAATATTAACACTTAATTCAAACAATATGTTGTTTTCAAAAATAACCTAAACATATATTTTTAATGAATTATAGTTTTTAAATGTTTCCATACCACTAAACATATTTACAGTAATAAAAATTATTTATGTTATACACTTTTACTACACGCATCTCTTGTACCTAGTAACAAGGTTACCAAAGCAGGTGCAAAATATCAACTGTGCCGCTGCACAGATATTATATTATATGTAGCTTTGACATAGTATTTGTAGCTGTGTGACAATCTCATATTCTATATACACTACAATAAATACATGCTACAGGATATTTCCAGGAGAACTATAAGAATGCTGCTGCTGCTCCCCTCTAATGGGAGGTCTATTAATACTTCCATAGGCTTTTAGACTGGATTTTCTAAAACTTCATCAAAAATAAAAGTGCATACCTTGTTCTACCTGTGTAGAAATACACTGTATCCAGGGCCCGTTTTAGACAAAATGGAGCCCAACTATTTTATGGACACTCACATTCAAGATCGGAATAGAGACATGGAATAGCACTCACCCTTCCTGGTAGTTCAATAAACCTTGATTCCAGCTTGTAAAACAAACATGGCTTTAAGGATAGGGAGTGATGCAGAGGTGCTATACAGGCAAGGGACGGCTGTTGCACGTGCACTGCACTTCTGGCTTATAACAAGCCGGGCGTCGTGTGGTACACGCAAAACAGCCGTCGCTTGCCTGTATAGCACCTCTTCATCACTCCCTATCCTTAAAGCCATGTTGGTTTAACAAGCTGGATTAAAGATTTATTGAACTACCAGGAAGGGTGAGTGCCATCCCATGCCTTCCTATTCTGATGTTATAGTACTTCAATACGAAACTGTGAATAGAGCACCACTCGTTTGATTTAGTTTTATGGCATATGTTCACTACATGTAACACGCTTGAGAAAGGTTCTTAACACTCAATATTCACTATATTAGCAGCAGTTGCTATCTATATGTCTTGTGAGTTATTTGACATTCAGTAAGATTGCTCCCTTAAAGGAAACCTACCATTTGATTTCATGTATTATGAAGCAAACATACCTTAAGAATGGTGTTGCAACATTGATGCAGGATCATATCTTGGTTAATCCCTGAGCTGAGTGGTTTTGCTGAAAAAACAACTATACCATTCAGGACCTTGGGAAAGCTGGGGCAGACTGGCCTACAGAGCTTGGAATTAAAAATGGCTGAAAGTAAAGCACTAATCAACCTGGGCTGAATGACTCATACACAGCTGCTGGGGGATAGTGCAGCAATTGATTATTCTGTCTGGCAGGAAGAGAACTGCAGGAGATGATGATGCAATCAGGGAGAAACTCTCCTTCTATGAGAAGCAGCAAAGCAAGCCACAGAGCTTCATTATCATAATATTATATCTGTTTTATGAGTAAAACCCCTCAGCACAGGGATTAACCAAGATATGATCCTGCATCGTTTTAGCTACAGCATTCTCAAGGTATGTTTGCTTCATACTGCATCAAATCAAATGATAGGTTTCCTTTAAGCACTGCACAATAATAACACTTTGCCTTCCCATACTACTGTTTGTAAACTACAATCTGTAATATGGGACTGTAGGAGAATTTTATAATAATAATAATTCCTTTATTTATATAGCGCACACAGATTACTTAGCACTGCACAGAGCTTGCCAAATTGGTCCCTGTCCCCAATGGGCTCACAATCTAATCAACCTTTATAGGAGATAGACAGATGATAGGTAGATTGAAAAGTAGAATATATATAGATAGATGATAGAGTAGAAGAGAGATAGAAGATCAATTGATAGATGGATAAATAATAGGAGGTAGATAGGTAGATAAAAGATAAATAGTTGGACAAAAAGCTAGATAGATAAATGGTTAGATGGATAGATATATAGATAGGAAATGGACAAATTATAGGAGATCGAGAACTAGATATATAGATGATAGATTTTTAGACAGGAGATAGATGATGTCTTGACTGTATCCTTAACCTATTTCACAAAATAGTTAATCATTATTCCGTAAGAAGAAAAAAGAAATGCACTAAAACAGCTCACTAGTCTGTATAACAAGCAATAATCAATTTTTATTTATTTAGAAACAGACCAAAACAGAGACACACATTAAAAGCATTTTTAAAATATATGTAATGTACACGGAATTCAAAGCGGTCACCCTGGTATAGGTCAACTACACACCACCAATGTTCAGACACCTTATAATGACACTAAACCTCCCTATGATGGGGAACCTACCACCACGAATCTACCTATAAAGGTAGATCGGGTGGTAGGTGGATGTATGGGACGTGAGGATAGCCCTTTTTAGAGCTAATCCTCACGTCCCCGCTAGCGTAGCATAAACTTTATTGCCCTAATATGTAAATTTAATTAAGCGGCTACTGGGGCGTGGAGTAGCCGGACACGAGGCTACACGGCGCGGCTACTCCACGCCCCAGTAGCCGCTTTCCCCGCCTACCCTGTGATCTTCGGCGCGCAGCTCCTGGCAGCTGCGCGCCCTCGTCCGAGAAGCCAGAGTTTCTGCGCATGCGCAGTAACTCCGGCCTCGTTCCCGAGATCGCGCATCCTCGGGCTCCGAGCGCAGGCCCGAGGATGCGCGATCTCGGGAACGAGGCCGGAGTTTCTGCGCATGCGCAGAAACTCCGGCTTCTTGGACGAGGGCGCGCAGCTGCCAGGAGCTGCGCGCCGAAGATCACAGGGTAGGCGGGGAAAGCGGCTACTGGGGTGTGGAGTAGCCGCGCCGTGTAGCCTCGTGTCCGGCTACTCCACGCCCCAGTAGCCGCTTAATTAAATTTACATATTAGGGCAATAAAATTTATGCTACGCTAGCGGGGACGTGAGGATTAGCTCTAAAAAGGGCTATCCTCACGTGCCATACATCCACCTACCACCCGATCTACCTTTATAGGTAGATTCGTGGTGGTAGGTGCCCTTTAAGTTGAATTTGTATGTAAGTCGGAACTGTATACTGTATCATTGTAACCCCCAGCCAAATTTTTTTGGGTCCCTGTGACAAATGGATTTTAAAAATGTTGGGTTGTCATCAGAACCAGGAGTAACAATGAAGCTTCATTACAGACACCTGTGATAACTGTTATAGCTGTTTATTGTAGCCTGTGACTAAAGTACAGTAAATTACCAACATCCAGAGGTCCGTTTGTAACTAGGAGTCAGGTGTTCTTGAGTAGGGGACCGCCTGTATTTTTAAAATGTTTTTAATGTGTGTCTCTGTTTTGGTCTGTTTCTAAATAAATAATTGATTATTGCTTGTTATATACACTAGCGAGCCATTTTTGTGCATATCTTTTTTCTTCTTATGGATTAATGCATGCTTATTTGCATGGACTCTTTTGACTACTGGGCTGTGCTAACCAGTTTGTTTCCTTCTCGATAGTTAATCATTACGTCACTTTAGATTTTACATCACTAAACCCTCAATAACAAAGTTGACAAATAGGAACTTATAGAGATGAGGGCAAATCTTACCATGTCAGATCGCAGGGATGACGCATTTACTTCAGTTTTTATTGCAGTTGTATATACTTTTGTTTCCTGACTACTGTCACGTTACACATTTCCACTCGTAGTATTACTACCCTTCTTTGTACCACCATATTGAATCCTTCAGCATGCACACCTTGGTAAAGACATCAGTGCATGTGTTCTTCACAAACCAGCATACGTTGAGTTAATTTGGACCTCAATACTTTTGTCCTCATTTCATTTATATTATAACGGCCAATAATGGGAAGAAAGCAAGAGAGCATCACTGTGATGATGGCCATCATATAACCCCAGCCAAGTGAGCAGCTGCCACTTCTGTAGGACAGGGAGGAGTTGCAGATTTGTTTTGCAAATGTTGAGCGAAGGCTTATGGGGAACAGGAGCAGCCCAAGAATTGTAGCAGCAACTGTAAATGGAGAACAGAAGGAAATAATCAGAATTTATCTGTAGGTTGCTTAACCCCTTCCCGACATTTGACGTAATAGTACTGCAACGCGGGAGGTGCGTTCCTGCAAAATGCAGTACTATTGCATCATGCTTCTGGCACCGGCTCCGCGGCAGAAGCTGCTGGTGTCAGCTATATATTATAGCCGACACCTGCCTCTAACACCCGCGATCAGAGATTTACCGGGGGGGTCCGCTGCTCCGATCGCAGCCCCGGAACTGAGTGCACCAAATAAAATGAGGCACTTAGTTTAAAAGAAATTGGCGCGTGCAGGATGCAAATCAAAATAGGGAATTCATTAATAATGTTCATTTTGAGTTCATTTGAATTACTATAAATTACAAAAAAAAAACTTTAATTAAAGTTTAAGATTAGGCTTACATTTTAACAAGCCCTATGTGTCCTGAAAAAAATGCTGCAAAAAAATTTAAGGCAGCATGCAAAAAAAAAGTTATGGCCCTTAAACTGTCCTATGTATAACACACAATGACACTCAGCTACATCTCAGCTATAACACACACAGTCAGCCCTGTCCAGTCAGTCCCGACTGGAACCTGACCCTGCAATAGCTGGCCCTGTTATTGACCTATTATAGCAGGTAACGTCAGGTATGGCGTCAAAGAGGAGTCAACATAGTATGTGTTCTGACCCCTATATCTTTGAGAAGCATATCATGGCTAAAAGAAAACCCACTGGTCTCCCAAGGCTTTCACCGAGAGGTTATATACCCCACAAGCCAACCTTATTCCACTGCCTGGCAGTGGAACCCAACAATCCCCTGATGAGCCCATAGGGCGAAACAAGTCTTGTCGGGACATGGGATTCAGACTTCAGCCATGATATGCTTCTCAAAGATATAGGGGTCAGAACACGTACTATGTTGACTCCTCTTTGACGCCATACCTGACGTTACCTGCTATAGTAGGTCAATAACAGGGCCAGCTATTGCAGGGTCAGGTTCCAGTCGGGACTGCGGTTAAATAGGACCCCAGTTCCGAGGCTCAGGGTATGATAGATCTATAGTCCATATGAGGGATCTACATAGGGTAATACCGCACAACCACTGAGTCTCATATACCCTAACCCTACTGGACATTATCTCCTCACCACTCGCTTACTTTTGGTGTATTTATGTGTACTCCCTACGGTTTCTTCGTGTACCCCACTGAGTCCACAAATTGACTCCTGTTGCACATTGGAGCACCAACATCTTGGACGGCATCTCCAAAGGAGTTACAAAAATGCCCCTACTGGGAGATCTGAGTTGTATAGAACTCCTGAGGTGAGCCCTTCATTGCTTGAATTTTATTAAGTTATCCACACATCTGAGGACACCTCAGGTCTACTCTCATACTCCTATTTTTCTCCTTCACTTGTAGATTGGTCATCCATGCCGAGGAACTCCACATTTTGACAGCAAAGATTTAAATTGATGTGTCGTTATCAATCTTTGTAAATAAATTTACATATATATATATATTTTCACAAATCACTAGTTGTACTTTTTCTGCAATTCGGTAAAGTGATTTTCTAGGGATATCTCAGAAGTTACTCTGAGTCCTCCCACCCCTAGTCCTTTTGTAAATCCTTTGAAAGTAAGAAGTTAGGAAATTATAAAGTTTTTGTACCTGCAATTATCTGTGTATGTCTCGCCGGAGTGCAGATTTTTCTCTGACATATACCAGCAGGAATAACAGTCCATGACAGAACAAGCAAAGCTCCGAAGCTTAATAACAGCCAACCAGCAAATAGTATCACAGCAGATATCTGGAGATGAAAGATAAACATTGCAGTAGGTGTTTTCTACTTACAAAAGGTAAGGAGTGTTTTTATGTATTTTTTTTTATTGAAAATGACACATTGACAGTTAATAATAACAAGAAAGCAGGAGGTTCAGGAACAAATGTGACAGGTGTTTGTTTTTTTGGAAATTAACTATAATGTCATATGTACCCATCATACATAATAGTAAGTTATATCACATAAAGCACTGAAAAGTTAAAAAGCAACAGAACATAGTACTGTATTCTATCATAAATATATAGATACAGAATATACATAATTTCTTTAATACTGTATATTACTATATAAAGTACAATATGTACTGTACAATAAGCACTGTGGTTCTAATGGGTACGCACTGGCACTAAATGGGCAGGTGGCTTTACAGTAGCAGTAAAAACTTGTTGCAGATTGGCATATTTACATGTTGATAATACATTACAATTCTTTGGTTACCTTCCAAGAAACATCTGGAATTTCCTCTAAGGTTCGGAAACCTATGCAGGTTTGATTACACGGAGAGCTGATTTCTCCTCCACACTGAACAAACACACCAAAAGATGTGTTATCATTCTTAAACCATGCAGAAGACATTAGACTGAATCCTAAGATAAGGGATAATATAATGGACAAAGCCACCCACAGAGATCCCATACAAGACACCATTGGGATAGTGGATCAACAAATGCTGCTGCCCATTAAAACCTGTAAAACAGAAGTATAGAAATGACTAATCAGATAAAGGAAATATACCACCAGGATGAAAGATTGTAAACCAAGCACACTGACATACAGGTGTGTGCCCTCTCTGGCAGCATCCTATAGAGCCTGGAGCCCCTCAGGTTTATTTGCATAATTTGTCAAGTCTTTTTTCCCTAAAAAACAGGGTATAAGAAGCTAAAAGAAGAACAGATCCTGCTAGAGGGCACACACCAGTATGTAAGTGTACTAGGTTTACAATCCTGCATCATGGTGGTAGATGTCCTTTAATGACTGAAACAAGTTTACTTTAAACAGAAACGTCATGTAACCTTTTCCTTGCAAGATATTCATGAAGGATATGTATTTTTGACATACATATCCATAAAAACTACTTGCAATTACAATACAGTCTTTCATTAAGCAGGGTTTTTTATGTCAACTGAACAATGGCATATGCTTAAGTGGGAACTAACTTTTCAACAAACTTTCCATAAATCAAAAATACAATCACACTATCAATAGTACAAGTGAAAAGAAAAATGTTTGAATATATCTTACCCTCCACTTGAAATTAACAGAAAATGTGCAATATGCATTAAAACAATATGCAATATGCCAATATGCATTGACAGGTGCAAAAGTATGGGCACCTCAACAGAAAAGTGTCATTAATATTTAGTAGATCTTCCTTTTGCAAAAATAACAGCCTCTTGTTGCTTCCTGTAGCTTTAGATGAGTTCCTGGATCCTGGATGAAGGTATTTTTGACCATTCCTCATTACAAAACAATTCAAGTTCAGTTAAGTTTGATGGTTGTGGAGCATGGACAGCCCGCATAAAATCATCCCACAGATGTTCAATGATATTCAGGTCTGAGGACTGGTATGGCCATTCCAGAACATTGTAATTGTTCCTCTGTATGAATGCCTGGGTAGATTTGGAGCTGTGTTTTGGATCATTGTCTTGCTGAAATATCCATCAGCGGCATAACTTCAACTTCGTCACTGATCCTTGAACATTATTCTCAAGAATCTGCTGATACTGAGAGGAATCCATGCGACCCTCAACTTTAACAAGATTCCCGGTGCTGGCATTGGCCACACAGCCCCAAAGCATGATGGAACCTCCACCAAATTTTATAGTGGGCAGCAAGTGGTTTTCTTGGAATGCTGAGTTTTTTGCCCGCCATGCATAACGCCTTTTTGTATAACCAAACAACTCAATATTTGTTTCATCAGTCCACAGGACCTTCTTACAAAATGAAAGTGGTTTGTCCAAATGTGCTTTTGCATACCTGAGGCGATTCTGTTGGTGGCGTGCTTGCAGAAACGGCTTCTTTTGCATCGCTCTCCCATACAGCTTCTACTTGTGCAGCAAGGTGATGTTGCAGGTCTTTGGAGTGGTCTGTGGTCTGTCCTTGACTGTTCTCACCATTCTTATTCTCTGCCTTTCTGATATTTTTCTTGGTCTGCCACTTCTGGGCTTAACAAGAACTGTCCCTGTGGTCTTCCATTTCCTTACGATGTTCCCCACAGTGGAAACGGACAGGTTAAATCTCTTTTTGTATCCTTCCCCTGAACAACAATGTTGAACAATCTTTGTTTTCAGATCATTTGAGAGTTGTTTCGAGGAGCCCCTGATGCCGCTCCTCAGAGGAGACTCAAATAGGAGAACAACTTGCAAGTGGCCAAATAAATACCTTTTCTCATGATTGGATACACCTGGCTATGAAGTTCAAAGCTCAATGAGGTCACCAAACCAATTTAGTGCTTCAGTAAGCCAGTAAAAAATAGTAAGCAGTATTCAAATCAAGCAAATGAGAAGGGTACCCATACTTTTGCACCTGGCAAATTTAGTTTTAATGCATATTGCACATTTTCTGTAAGTACAATAAACCTCATTTGAATCCTGAAATATTACTGTGTCCATCGATTATTAGATATATCAAACTGAAATAGCTTTTGCAAAAACCCAAATTTTGATAACTATAAATGATTAAGATTAATAGGGGTGCTTAAACTTTTTCATATGACTGTATATCAGCACAACAAACTGTTAAGCACAGTGGTTGATAATTGTTTTCTTGAATTAAAGCTGAAGCCATCTATCTGACATTTAACAGGTCAATTATTTCTCATGCACATCAACTAATCTACAACAGAATGGCTGAAAAAGAAAAAAGGAAAATACCCATATACCTTGTGCAATAAACTGAAGCAACATTGCAAAGAAGACTGCGTCCACATTCTTCCAGTACAATGGAAAAGATTGACAGTCATATAGAAATATGACTTCATCTTATTCTGGTAGAGGTAGTTAGGGTTAGGGTGGTAACTTGGTTTTTGTTAAATAAATAATGGCGCAGTGGCATCTATTTTGTTGTTATACATCTGAAGTTGCTTTCATATTATGATACATTTTATTTATTACGTCCTGATCATTCTTCACAATGCACTTGTAAATGTCCTGTTTAAAGGGAGACAGGGCCCTTAGGGTAATTTACTCTGGTTGGCCTGAAAGTTTTTGTAAGTAACACTGTTAGAATTAATAACTATGGTATTCCTTCTATTTTACACTGATTATTGGATTCAAATAAATGCATTTCATACAAATAGTGAAAAGAGGATCGGCACTACCTTGGAAATCGGGTTTCACGTAGGCTCACCAATGCACTTCCAGTACGGTGTGCAGCCAGTCAAGTGATACAAGTATAGCCTTTGAGCAAGCGTAAAGCAGTTGCATTGTGGACTAATGTTAAAAAACAAGTTATTTTAATGTGGTAAATGGCGCTCTTTTTCATTATTTATTTGGATTGTCCATCAAAGTGGACACATTAATGCCATTCTACTGTCACAATGGCAATATACCATGCTATGCTTCTACACATACATATGCTCATACTTACATATGCTCATACGCTCATACACTGCATGTGCGTAAGCTATTCTACACACGCCAATAAAAAAAATATAGTACCTGTTACCATAATTTAAAGTTTTTTTCTTATTATCCCCCCTTACCTTTTTCCATGGATGAGGTTACTTTATGTTCTCCAGCTTCTGGGAGTACACTGAACACTGGCTCTGAGTAATGCTGTGCATGCTTTCCCATTTTATCTGTGTTGACTTTTCGACGTTCTGTTTATTCTTCTGCTATAGATGAAAGGGGGAAATAACCTTCAAGCATGTGCTTTCTTTTTCAGTAAGTTAAAATCCCCATTCTCCTTTTCATTTGACTCTTACCCTTAGCCTCAGTTGATCATTGATACGGTGATCTCACAGTATCAATATACAAAGAGATGCAAATTAGTAAATTGCTGTTTATAGAACATATCTCATACAGTTCTGAAAACACATTTGGACATACGTATTTCCAGTACTAATACTTAGAATGTGAACTCAGATTTCACTCTTAAAAAATGATTAGTTACAGTGGCTGATGTTGGTGCAGTTTCAAATGTTCTTTCCATATTTAACACCTCCTATTAATTGGTTTATTTTACCATAGAAAATGCAATAAGATGTTGGTGCATGTGCTCAACATGCTGGCTGCATCCTCAATACAGGTACAGAATGAGTCTGTAAACTCATAATTTTCAAAACCCAATATCCAGCTACCCTGGTTTTCTGTGTACTCCCTAAAGTCAATAAACTACTATACAAACTCATAGGGATGCCCGTGGTGTACTCTACATACTCCATTCTATTATCAATTTTTTTTTTTTTTTTTAATAATTTCCTTTATTAATGACAACAGCAGAACAGATTACACAGAAGAGAGTTCACAAAAGTATTTACAGAGCAGAAATTGTCAAATGGTGGAATGACCCAAAGCTAAGTGACACAACAAAAGTAATGTCCATAGGATACAATACTGAAGATGATTTCCGCAATACATTGTAAAGTTTGAGATCGGAAATTGTGCAATCACGTCCAATCTGCCTGTCTGTCTGTCTATTTTTCTCCAGCGAGGGTGCAGGGGGATTACTGAATAAGAGTGTGGAAGAAAGAGAGTTTACAATATTTTACAATAGCTCTCTGTATTACTGAGAAAGTTTAAATTGGATCCAGGGTTGCCATGTTTTGAAGAACTTATTGTGTGTGCCATAAACAGAGGAAGTGAGATCTTCCATATACATCAGATCGTTCACCCTCGCCGTCCACATAGCCATTGTCGGTGGTACAGTTTGCTTCCACAGAAATGGGATGCAGGCCCTCGCAGCAATGATGAGGAAACGAACAAGAGATTTCTTGTATCGCTGCGCAGACATGTCACAGTGGTGGAGGAGGAAGAGGGCGGGTTCCAACCTGAATGACTCTCCGCACAGGAGCGATATTACATTCCCTAGGTCAAGCCAGAACTGAGATAGAGCTCTGCAGGAGCAGAACATATGCCCTCCTCCTCGCCACATCTCCAGCAGATGTCAGAGACCTGAGGAAAAATTGTGTGTAACCTAGTGGGGACCCTGTATCATCTTGCCAATAACTTGTAACCTGCTTCCTGGTAGAGGGAGCTGATTGTTGCGTAGTGGCAGAGTTTGTAGATCCTGTCCTTTTGTTCGTCCGTCAGTGAGATGTTTATATCTTCCTCCCAGTGTCGGAGGTAAAGAGGGCCTGGGTCATTTGGGATTGATAGTAAGCATGATGAGTAAGATGAGGATAATGTATATCTCAGGCCAGTTGTATTTCCACATAGGCACTCGAAGGAGGTTTTCTATGTCACATACTGTTCACAAGGGGACAAAGATGTCAGGTAGTGTCTTGGCTGTCCAGCTCTCCACATTCCCAGAGGGCAGGGATCTGATTGTGTAGTCAGTTCCTGGGTCGTGGACCAAGCCGCATCCTTAATAAAATGTTCAGCTCTGAACTTCCCAGACCTCCTCCACTGCTGGAAGGCCAGTTCTTCGCAGCCAGGTAGGAAATCAGGGTTTCCAGGAATCAGGGTGAGTGGAGATTTCAGTGGCAGAAATTTCTTTCTGACCGATTTAGAGTGGCAAATAGTCAATGTAGGGCCAATAGTGGGGTTGCAAGGGTAAGGTCTTAAAGGGTTCCAACAAATGTAGGACCTGTTGTGGCGTCTTAGTGAAGGTCTGCTCTAGTTGGGTCCAGGGTTTAGAGCTCTGGTTGTGCAGCACCAGTCAAGAACCCTTGCCATGTGTGCTGCGTTGTAGTAATTCCTGAGATCAGGGAGTCCCAAAGTCGCATGACTTATTCTCGCTGGTTTGCACGTCCAAACAAAACCATGTTGCAGGGCGAAGAAGGCTGTGGGCAAATGGATGGGGATGGCCTGGAATAGGTATAAGAGATATGGAAGGATGTTCATTTTGAAAATGGCACAGTTCCTAAACCACGAAAATAAACCCTTGGACCATCTAGAGCAGTACGGGTGGGAAATTTAGCGGGTACAATGTAGAAAGTATCGCAGGGAGGTTAATTCCCAGGTACTTGATGCTATCTACAGCCCATTTGATGCCAAAGGACGCCTGCACCGTCTCCTTCAGAGGGGCGGGTAAAGAGATGTTAAGCGCTTCAGATTTGCTGATTCGGAAATTTGAGAGCTGCGAGAAATTTTGAAATTCCTTCATGAGGTTGGGCAGAGAAACCTGTGGATTGGAGAGAAATAAAAGGAGATCGTCTGCATAAGCCACTATTTTATGTATAGAGCCACTAGTCATGATGCCCGAAACATCTGGAATGTCTCGAATCCTTCGCAGGAAGGGTTCTATTGACAGGCAGGCATCCCTGTCGTGTACCATTTTGGATATGGAAACTATCTGACAAGATGCCGTTAACGCGGATCACTGCCGAGGATGACAGTACATACGCAAACATACCATTACATAGACCAAAGTGGCACAGTACCTCAGACATGAAGGACCACTTAACTCTGTCAAACGCCTTCTCAGCGTCTGTAGAGAGAAGCATGAGAGGGGTTTTCTTCAACTGTGCTTTGTGTATGAGGTTGATAGCTTTAGTGGTGTTGTCTTTGGCCTCCCTCCCCAGAATAAATCCCACTTGGTCGGAATGGATGGTTCGCATCAACAACTGGGCCGATCTCATTTCGAGGACCTTTGAGAACAGCTTGAGGTCTTGGTTCAACAGTGAGATCGGTCGATAGCTAAAGCACGAGTTAATATTACTTGAACCCTTTTATTACAGTAATTAAGTCATTCCTTCAGGGTGCTTTCTTGGAAGTCATTAAGTCCCTAAGCTGGCTTCTAGGGAACACTTAACTAGTCATTTGGGACGACACAAGCTTATACACTTGGTGTTACTTGGGACGTCATAGGCTTATACACTTGTTGTCACTTGGGATGTCAGAAGCTTATACACTAGTACACAGTTTGGTCCAAGGTTAATAATGTTCTAAAGACTGAACCTTCGTCTGGCTGTATACCAGCTGAAACGTACGTCGGGGCTGTTGTTATTCCAGGCAATGACCAGCAATACCATGGGTGAGTTTGTTTTGTCTTGAACTATGATATTTTCATGTATTATTATGCACTAACACACTTGCGTCATACCCCTCCCATGTATACTCATTATAAACACCATGGCCACTGATGCCTATATATACCGTATATTATTATCATATATTGTGATACTGCTGCTTGGAATACAACTTTTTGCGTCTCACTTGGGCCGACATCATTTTTGATCAGTATTTTATTACCAATTTGTGTAAAATAAAGTATTTACATTTTTTCATACATTTCTTTGTCTATATTTGTTTGTTGTTGGATTTCTCATCCTTTATATGAACAATAGGTGTACATATTTGTTAGCCAACTAAAATTATGGTAAAATAACATATAGGGACATACACATTGATTTAAGCTCCTGATTGCAGGACTTGTACAATATTCTCTTCCCTATTCCTAGTGTGTTCACTTGTATTTCTGATTGATCGAACTATATAGTGCCATGCTAAAGTATGGCAATATATGGGGATTTTAACGATCATTTATTGCAATGTGCCACTGGCACCTGGTAACAAATGGCCAGAAAACATACAGCCTTGGGTCTTAAAAAGAGACAAGGCTGTTATGAAGACACATGTGAGCCAGAATAAAAGGGCCCCAATACAAGAGGGAGATGGGGGAAGCAGAGTTTGAGAGGACCACAACATTAGGAGGCACAATATAATAGCAGGAGAAGGGGGGAATTATACTGTGTATGTAGGCAGGGCTAAGCGGGAAATTTTCACTCCCGGCTTTCCATCTTTTGGCCCTCTTCACCTCATAAAAGTGAAAAGTGGCTTTGGTGGGAAGGGGTTAAATCTCTATCTCCTATTTTTGGCTAATCCTGCTGCTGTTGTTTTCTGGTGCCTGGCTGATATTATTTAAATAAATGGGTGTGTTGCCCTGGACTGTCCGAAACCATTTGGGAATACTCACTTTGAGCATGGTTCTCATCAACAACACTTTGGGGCCAAATCATAATTGCTACTGAAAATTTGTGAGAATCCTGGCAAATTTTGGACCATTGGCAATTATTCCATCTGTGCTAACTATACAGTAAGAGGGCATATGTCCAGCCTAGGATCCTGGACATTCACAGTAGTGCAGAAATGTTGTTATATTTTTCTATTATAATGTAACCTCTCCTACCCCTCACCTTTCACCAAAACACAAAGCTGATTATAAGATCTACAAACATCTACCATGTCACCCTTGTCTTACTGGTTTTTAATTATTAGGAAAGACATGTTACAGATCTATTATTTGTACTAGACATATACAATGAATCAGCTACTCGCAGACACTTGCAGCCACTGTCCTGCTGCAATGGCTGAATGTTATGACAAGAGCAGGGGGTTCATGTAAAACATATACTATGGAAAGTATTATAAGTATGCTGGTTACCATAACTGGTTTGCATATGGATGTTTATGTCATTGATCTTAATGCTTCATCAACCTGTACTTTTCACATCCAACCATATAAGATGAAAAAGAAAGTTACATTGATGCTTTGCTTACACTGTCACATTTAACCTCAATGATTCTGTAAACCGGTCTCTTTTATGGTATTGTTATTGTAGAAGGAATTATGTTTTAGCTTTATGCCACATTATGCATCAAAACATATATGAATATACACTCACCACTTTATTAGGTACACCTGTCCAACTGCTTGTTAACACTTAATTTCTAATCAGCCAATCACATGGCGGCAACTCAGTGCATTTAGGCATGTAGACATGGTCAAGACAATCTCCTGCAGTTCAAACTGAGCATCAGTATGGGGAAGAAAGGTGATTTGAGTGCCTTTGAACGTGGCATGGTTGTTGGTGCCAGAAGGGCTGGTCTGAGTATTTCAGAAACTGCTGATCTACTGGGATTTTCACGCACAACCATCTCTAGGGTTTACAGAGAATGGTCCGAAAAGTGGCCCCTTGGTACCAATTGAGCATCGTTGCAACACCACAGCCTACCTGAGTATTGTTGCTGACCATGTCCATCCCTTTATGACCACAATGTACCCAACATCTGATGGCTACTTTCAGCAGGATAATGCGCCATGTCATAAAGCTGGAATCATCTCAGACTGGTTTCTTGAACATGACAATGAGTTCACTGTACTCAAATGGCCTCCACAGTCACCAGATCTCAATCCAATAGAGCATCTTTGGGATGTGGTGGAACGGGAGATTCGCATCATGGATGTGCAGCCGACAAATCTGCGGCAACGGTGTGATGCCATCATGTCTATATGGACCAAAATCTTTGAGGAATGCTTCCAGCACCTTGTTGAATCTATGCCATGAAGAATTGAGGCAGTTCTGAAGGCAAATTGGGGGTCCAACCTGTTACTAGCATGGTGTACCTAATAAAGTGGCCGGTAAGTGTATATACTACATCTAATGGGAACCTGTACAAAAACAAAGTGGCCTAGTTCTTTTTTGTGGATGTGGTGATTGTTGGTAAATATAAGTAAGATACTGTGTCATATAAAAGGTGTATAAAGAAGAGATCCTTAGTTCAAACATGATCATCTGCATGTTGTTTTTACGTTCTCCATGTGCTGTTCTTTGGGTACTCCAGTTCCCTCCAATATGCAAAAGACATTCTGAGAAGTAATTTAGATTATCAGCCTTATGGGACAGATTGCTTAATATATTGGCACTATACAAGCAAACTAAATAAATAAAATAAGAAAAAATCAGATCACTCACACTGTATGGTGGCAGTACAGGAAGTCCCCAGGTTACGTACAAGATAGGTTCTGTAGGTTTGTTCTTAAGTTGAAATTGTATGCAAGTCGGAAATGTGTATTTTATAATTGTAAACCCCACCAACATTTTATAAATTATATAAATTGTGTGTTTCAAATTATTAAATTATTGCATGTGTGCACGGTCGCAAGGAAATGAATCAGACCACTGCTGATGCAAGATATGCTCATGCTATTGCCCGGGGCAAATCAGCACTGCGTAAGTTTATTTGGTTTCACAAGTCTATATAGAAAAACAAGAGAAAAGCAGAACAGGAGGAGGATACAAATCATAACATATTAGGGTTCTCAGATCATGTAGTCTTTTGATTGGAGAGTTTTCCTGCTGTCACACGCCCACATCACCATAGTAGATTCCTGAAATTCCTCAGCCTCAAAGTGTTACGTGCGGTCTAAGATCTCAGTTCCATCTTAAGTTCATTTTTTTCTATTACAGTACTTTTTAGGAAAATAAGACAAGTAGAAATGACAGGATTTGATCTATCAGCTAGGTTTAACTTAACATCTGTACTCCTACCCCCACTCGGCCTCACATGGTGTGGCCTCCTTTCATCCTCCTCATACTGTGGCCTCCTGTCCTTCATCCTCATCATACTGTAGCCTTCTGTCCTCCAGCCTCCTCTACCTGTGGCTTCCTGTCCTCCAGCCTTCTCTACCTGTAGCCTCATGTCCTCTAGCTTCCTCCTCCTGTGACCTTCTGTCCTCCAGCCTCCTCCTGTAGTCCCATCTTCCAGCTTTTCTCTTGTCCTGCACTCTTTCCTGTAGCCCCCTGTCCTTCAGTCGCCTCCTGCAGCCCCTGTCCTCCAGCCATGTCCTGTGGCCCCTATCCTCCAGCCCCCTCTTCCTGTCCTCTGGCCTCCTCCAGCAGCGCCTGTCCTCCAGCTTCCTCCTGTCTTTCAGCCTCCTCTTGTCCTCCAGACTCCTCCTGTGGCCTCCTCTCCTGCAGCCTCATCCTGTGGCCTCCTGTCCTCCTCAGCCCAGGAAATCTCTCAGCCGTCTGTGGTGGTGGGACAGAGCTGGGACGTTTGGGAGGTATGTAAGGTTCACCCATTAAAGCAGGGCCGATGAATTGCAGTTGCAAGCACGGGAAATGCCCAGGACCCCCATTGTAAAAGGGCCCCCTGCTAGGGCCACATGAGGGGGGTGGCAGAATTGCAATTTTCTGCTTCGTCCCCCATGACGGCCCAACCTGGAGGATGCCCCTTGACCTCTGCAGGGACAGGAAGAAGAGAGGTTAAATGCTCCCCCCCGCATCCTCCCGCCAGTGTTCTTCCTGTCCCTGCTGAGGCAGGACAAGAGAGGTGCCCTCTCTCCTCCAGGGGGGGGGGGGACGAAGCTTCCATAGGGAACTCACGGGTAGTCCTGGCTGGCTAAATCCCGGCGGGCTGGGGTGTTCGGTTGGCTTCGTGCCTTCCCTTTCGCCGCCCTTCCAGTCCGTTTACCTGGCCGCCGCTCCGCGATCCTTGTGTGAGCGCGCGGCGGCCAAAGAAAACTACATTTCCCGGCGTCTTCGAGGTCCGATGACGACTTCCGGCCGCGACCGGAAGTAGCGGTTCACAGGACCGCAATGCACCTTTGGTAACGGGAGCACGGCGTGGTGGCCTCTACAGGGGGATGGGCTCCCCATTAAGGTATTTAAGACACCTGAAGCGGGTTAGTCACGCTGATCTCAGGTCTATGATCTGTGTGTGACGCTGCGGTGCTGTGCTCCTGTGTTTGTGTGCTTCCCCGGCGCTTATGATGGCTGACGAGGCAGACCCTACCTTCCTGCATCCTCCGGTTTCTGTAAGTGGGGTCATTTGTGCAGGTTTGGGCTTTTTTACTGTGTGTAAAGATAGCGGGTCACTTATTATCCTCCGCTTGCCTTTTCAGGAGAAAGACCAGGGGTCTAAAGGGAAAGGCAAGGAGGATAAAGGGGATAAGACGAGCAGGTCTGAAAAACCCGAGAAAAGTCGACTTAGGAAGTGTAACATGTGTGCTCACTCTGTCTGACTCATACAAAAAGCTGATTTGCAAGTCATGCATTGACAATTTTATGAGAGAGGAAAAAACGTCCTTCTTGGATGAATTAAAGGGGTTTATCGAGGAGAAAATAAGTTCTTCAGTGGCCGCTGCTATGCCCAGGCCCCCACTGAGTAAGAAACCTAGAGTGGAGCCGGATTCTTCTATATCTGAGGAGGGGGATGACTCTGAAGCTCCCTCATGCTCATATGTGGAAGATGATGATCCTATGGACTCACAAAAAACAGAAGATACAAGTCATCTGTTTCAGTTTGAGGAACTCGATGGTCTCTTAAAAGCAATAAGACAGACCCTGGAAATTGAGGAGATTCTCCCTCCCAAGTCTAAGGAGGAAGAATTATTTGGGGGATTAAAGGCTAAACGCCAGAGGGTGTTTCCCTTGAATGACACCTTAAAGGAGCTGGTTTCTGAGGAGTGGCGAGAGCCAGAAAAGAGAGTCATTGTGTCCAAAAGCTTTAAGAAAAGACTTGTATTTGAGCCAGAGGAGTCCAAGGTGTGGGACACTTGTCCAAAAATGGATGTGCAGGTCACAAAGATAGTAAAGAAGACTGACCTTCCATTTGAGGACGCGGCACAATTAAAGGACCCAATGGATAGGAAGTCTGACTCTGTTAAGAAAGGCCTGGGAGACATCCATGCTCAATCTAAAGACTAATTTAGCTTCTACTTCAGTGGCAAGGAACCTGCTGTACTGGCTAAATGAACTGGAATCCCACATCAAGGAGGGAACTCCAAGGTCAACAATCTTGGAGAACTTTCCTTTGCTGAAATCAGCAACAGCCTTTCTTGCAGATTCCGCAGCTGAGGGAATTCGTTTTGCTTCCAAGGAGGGAGCACTCACTAACTCTACTCGACGGGCACTGTGGCTGAAACAGTGGAACGGTGATATCAGATCCAAAGCAAAGTTGTGCAGCCTCCCCTTCTCAGGGGAATTCGTGTTTGGGCCAGAATTGGATGCTATACTCGAGAGAGCATCAGATAAGAAAAAGGGCTTTCCTGAGAGATCGATACCCAAGAAGCAGCCCTTTCGGGACTTTAAAAAGGATTCCTACAAGGATAAAGGGAAAAGGGGACGCTGGAGCTACCCGAAAGGAGGTAAAGGGAGAGGGTTTCTGTTCTCTACCCCAACAGACCCTAATAGAAACAAAAAACAATGATGCCATAGTAGGGGGAAGATTGTTAAGATTCAGAGGAGAATGGACAAAAATCACTCTAAATCCCTGGGTCTTAGATATATTACTGCATGGTTACAATATCGAATTCATCAGGCTTCCCCCTACAAAATATATGCCACCTTCATCATCCATGTCACTTACATCCCACAACTTAATATGGCAAGAAGTAGCTTCCCTTTTGTCTTCTGGAGTGATTATACCTGTCCCACAAGATCAAGAGAAATCTGGGTTTTACTCTTCTCTTTTTTTGGTAAAGAAACCGAACGGCACAAACCGGCTGATCATCAACCTGAGAGGTCTCAACGATTTTATCGTTTACCGAAAATTCAGGATGGAGTCGGTAAGATCAGCCACACACATCATTCACCAAGATGCATTAATGTGCACTATAGACTTAAAAGATGCATACTATCACATCCCTATACACCCTTTCTCACAGAGATTCTTAAGGTTTTCTGTCCTGTCTCCAGAGGGTTCTACACTACACTTTCAATTTTGTGCACTCCCCTTTGGAATATCATCTGCACCAAGAACCTTTACAAAGGTGATGGCAGAGGTGGTGGCGTCTCTCAGACTACAGGACGTACTGATCGTCCCGTACCTAGACGACCTGCTTATTATTGGCCAAGACAGAGAGAGCTTACTCTTTTCCAGAGATCTCACCCTAGAAACCTTAAAAAAACTGGGATGGATAGTAAACTATCAGAAATCAGAACTTTCCCCAGCTTCTGTGAGAAAATTCCTGGGAGTAAACCTGAACTCAGTTTACCAAATGTCGTTCCTTCCACAGGACAAGGGAGACCACATCAAGGATCTGATAACGAGGTTCAGGAAAATATCAGTGATCTCCATCAGAGAGGCAATGAAGATTCTGGGCTCTCTAACAGCCTGCATCTCCTCGGTAGCCTGGTGCCAGGCCCATTCCAGAACACTCCAGGGATGGATCTTAAGATCATGGAACAGAAGACAGGAGGATCTGGACAGAAAAATCCCGATTCCACCTGCCGTCAAGAAAGACCTGTTATGGTGGCTGGAAGACGGAAATCTGAGGAAGGGAATATTTTGGTCAAACAGCCCTTACATTCCAATCCAAACAGACGCGAGCCAGAGGGGCTGGGGGGCAGTGATGCCTCAGCGTTTTTCCCAGGGTACCTGGACAGAGGAGATTACAAGAAGGTCCTCAAATTTCCGGGAGTTGCAAGCAGTATGGGAAGCCCTCAGCGCAAACACTCCTCTTCTTGCCCACCAACACCTTCTCATCCTGTCGGACAATACAACTACGGTCTACTACATAAAAAGGCAAGGGGGAACCAGGTCTCCTCTCCTGAGTACCCTAGCTCGGAAAATATTTTTGTGGGCAGAACAACACACCCTGTCAATATCTGCCACCCATCTAAAGGGCACAGAGAACTCAAGGGCAGACTTCCTAAGCAGAAGAAAGATCCTACCAAACGAGTGGAGTCTCAAGGAGGAGATCTTCCAGGAGCTAACATCTTTGTGGGGCTATCCTCTAATGGACTTGTTCGCAACAAGGGAGAATACCAAATGCCCGCGTTATTTTTCTCTGGAAAAAGGGGAAAACAAGGAACAGCTGGACGCCTTCTCTCACTCCTGGGACATTCCACTAGCCTACGCCTTCCCCCCAATTCCCCTGATCGCCAGGGTCCTGAGAAAGATATTCCAGGAAAACACCAGAGCCATTTTCATCTGCCCAAACTGGCCGAAGAAAAGCTGGTATCCACTCTTGAGGAAGTTGTCGCCACAGGATCCAGTCATTCTTCCACTGTCCGAGGACCTACTACATCAGGGTCCAATCCATCATCCAAATCTGGGGAAATTGCAGCTGTCTGCCTGGATCCTGAATCCAGCTTCCTAAGTTCTCAGGGTCTCTCGTCCGAAGTCATCAAGACCCTGAAGGCAAGTAGGAAACCGGTCACTTTTGCCATCTACCATAAGATATGGAAGAGGTTCTGTTCCTTCTGTAAGGACAGTCCACCTTCCCAAGCTAACCTTAATATCTTACAGGTGCTCGAATTTCTTCAAAGGGGTTTGGAGTTGGGATTGTCCACCAGCACCCTGAAGGTCCAGGTGTCGGCGCTTAGTGCTTTCTTCAACCAGCCTCTCATCGAGCACAGGTGGGTCAAAAGGTTTATTAAGGCAACTTCTAGGTTAAAGCCCCAGACTGTTAAAAAATCATCAGCATGGGACTTAACTCTAGTCTTGAATGCCTTAATGAAGGAACCATTCGAACCTATTGACTCCTCCAGTATAAAAAACTTAACACTTAAGACGGTTTTTCCTGATAGCCATCACTTCTGCTAGAAGGTTAAGTGAACTTCAGGCTATATCTATTAGGGAACCCTACATGAAAATTCTAGATAATAGAATTGTATTGATGTTGGATCCAAATTTTGTTCCCAAGGTGGTTTCTGACTTTCATAGGAACCAGGAGATTATCCTACCCTCCTTCTGCGAGAACCCTTCTTTAGCAAGAGAACGAGAATGGAGTTCTTTGGATGTAAGACGTTCTGTCCTAAAATACTTACAGATCACTGAGGCCTTTTTCATCCAATTTCAGGGGAAAAATAAGGGGAGGAAGGCGTCGAAGGTGACTATCGCAAGATGGCTGAGACTGGCGATTGCCTCATGCTCCGACCTACAGAAAATACCGATACCATCGGGAATCCGGGCTCACTCGACCAGGGCTATGTCCACATCCTGGGCGGAAAGGAGAGGAGCGTCACTGGATCAAATTTGCAGGGCTGCAACGTGGTCTTCATCCACTACATTCTCTAAACATTATAGACTGGACTTGCACTTATCAAAGGATCTGTCATTTGGGCGCAAGGTGTTACAGGCTGTAATCCCTCCCTAACAGCTTACTAATTTTGTAAGTCTCCAGGTTGGGCCGTCATGGGGGACGAAGCGGAAATTGTGAATTAGATTACTCACCGGTAATTCTATTTCCGTTAGTCCACCATGACTGCCTATATATTTCCCTCCCAGTTGGATTTTTCTTTCTGTATTATTGCTTTTAGATGAGTTTTTGGTATGTGGAGCAAACATACTAAATAAATCTGATTGTATCTTCCTCAGCATGGTTATTTTCTAATCACTGGCGGGTGGATGCGGGGGGGGGGGCATTTAACCTCTCTTCTTCCTGTCCCTGCAGAGGTCAAGGGGCATCCTCCAGGTTGGGCCGTCATGGTGGACTAACGGAAATAGAATTACCGGTGAGTAATCTAATTCACAATTTTTGTGGGTGACTCTGGCAGATATCCAAGTCATCCACCATGAGTATAGACCAGTCGGCGCATATCAAAAGAACTAGTCTATTGATATGCAGAATGGCGCAGACAAGACCTGTTTGTCTGCAGATCTCTGTATTCTGTGGTGGACCCAGGCAGCTTGTGATGATTTCATCACATGCCTCCTGCGTCCCTTTACAGAGATAAGACTCTGCAGCAGAAGAGCCAGGAGAAGACACAGTAGTGGCATATGAACAGCGAGGTAAGTATTAGTTTTATTATTCTGTTCATTGCCATCTCATATTTAACCCCTTCACGCTCCGTGACGGATATATCCGCCACGGAGCTGTGAAGGTTGTATGAAGAAGGCTCACGGGCTGAGCCTTCTTCATACAGAGATGGGCTTTGCTGCATATCGCAGCAAAGACCCATCGCTATCACCCGCGGTCGGTGCTTGCACCGATCGCGGGTGTTAACCTTTTCTTTGCCGCCGGCAAAGTCGCCGGCGGCACTTTAAATTTGGCGGCGCGTGGGCACCGTCATCTTACCTCCGATCGCCGCTCCCCCGAACGTCATCGGGGGGCGGCGATCGGTTGCCATGGTAGCCTCGGGTCTTCGTTTGACCCGAGGATACATGGCTTCTGCCTGTGGCTCATTGTAATGTATAGTGAGCAGAAATGCCATATACTGCGATACAGCAGTATTGCAGTATATGGCAGGAGCGATCAGACCATCTAGGGTTAATGTACCCTAGAGGGTCTAAGAAATAGTGGGAAAAAAAGAAAAAAAAAAGTTTAAAAAATGTAAAAAAAATAATAAAATATTAAAAGTTCAAATCACCCCCCTTTCCCTAGAACTGATATAAAATATAATAAATAGTAAAAATCACAGACACATTAGGTATCGCCGCGTCCCAAAATGCCCGATCTATCAAAATATAAATGTCCAAAACGCGACTTTTACACCTTTTTAGATGACATAAAAAATGTAATTAAAAATGATCAAAATGTTGCACAGTCCTCAAAACGGTAGCAATGAGAACGTTGGCTCATTTCGCAAAAAATGACACCTCACACAGCTCCATGCGCCAAAGTATGAAAAAGTTATTCACGTCAGAAGATGGCAAATTTTTTTTTTCTTTTTTGTACACATTCGTTTAATTTTTGAAAATGTATTAAAACGCAATAAAACCTGTATAAATTTGGTATCACCGCGATCGCACCGAACCAAAGAATAAAGTAGAGGTGTTATTTGGAGCGCAGAGTGAAAGTCGTAAAAACTGAGCCCCCAAGAACATGACGCACATGCAGTTTTTTTCAATTTTTCCACATTTGGAAATCTTTTTGCGGCTTCCCACTACATGGCATGGAATAATAAATAACATCATGGGAAAGTAAAATTTGTTACGCACAAAATAAGCCCTCAGACAGCTCTGTACACGGAAAAATGAAAAAGTTATGGATTTTTGAAGATGGAGAGCGAGAAATTAGCGAAAATACCCTGCGTCCTTAAGGGGTTAAAAACTTTGGGGGGGGGGGGGGACTGTATAGAATAAATTGTGTGTTAGGGGTGCTTACAAATACACATTTGGAGGGGGGGGTGTATACTGACTGCAGGCTTGGGAGGCAGAATATAGACTGGGGGCTATGGGGGACTGAATAATTGAATATAGAATCTGGGTGGTGTGGCTGAATATAGATGGGGGGGGGGGATGAATATAGCCTAGGAGCTGAATAAAGATTGGAGGCTGGGGGGCTGAATATAGACTGGGAGCTGAATATAGACTGAAGGATGTATATAAACAGGGGACTGTATACAGACTGGGCGCTGAGGGGCTGTATATGGCCTGAGGTGAGCTGTATATAGGCTGGAGGGGCTGTATATGGACTTGGGGGACTGTATATAGACTGGTAGCTGTGGGGGGCTGTATATAGACTGCGGGCTGCAGGGAGCTATATATAGACTGAGGGACTGTGTATAGACTGGGGGGGGGGGTTGTATATAGACTATTAGGACTGTTTCACATAATGCATTTCTATTGGTTTTTGAAACCCATTTGAAGAAACGCATCATCAAACGCATACAGTACATATTATATTAGTAGAAAGATATATATTACATTGTTAATCCTTGTTATAAAAAAAACAAAACCCATGTTGCTACTTGTATAACTTACTTACACATGTGATTTTCCTTGTTTATCCTTGTGTTTGTCAGGGTGACATTATACTGTGGTATTTTTATGGATGCGCTGCAAAGAAGGAATGACATCTGGCGGTGGTATCGGCATTGATAAATCACAATCTCGGGGGATAAACAGTGGACTCCCAGGGCCGCACCCGGGAGCGGAGTCTAAGTGATCTCCTGGTCTTCGCCAGAGCCCGCCGCAAAGCGGGATGCTCTTGCTGCGGCGGGGAGTCACCAGGTCACTCTGCGGGTGCGAATGGGTAGGGACACGGGGACCACGGATGTCAGACAGGACCACGGATGTCAGGCAGAACCACGGATGGCTGGCAGGACCTCTGGAGCGCCACAGGATACCGGGAACGCCACAGGATACCGGGACCGCCACAGGACACAGGAATACAGAAACTGCACGAAACACCACGGAACACAGGAACACGGGAACACCACAGAAACGCTCGGGAACACGGAGGGCTTTCTCTTCAGTAACGGGACATGAATATCCAGCAGGGGATGCTGCCAGGCTATATAGCAGAGCCTAGATGCCAGCACAAATAAGGAGGACGCTGGCCCTTTAAATTTCCGAAGAGCCGGGCGTGCGCGCCCTAGCATCAGGAGCACACGGCCTCGGCAGGAAGCAGGGACCCGGACGGGGTTGTCATGGAGTCCGGAGCCAGGTGAGGTGAGTATGGACCTCGGCGAGTGGGGACCGCGGCAGCACAGTGGGACACGGGTGCCCCCGTGACAATGGCCCGGAGAAGTAGTAATGGAGTTCTCTTCCTGATGGAGCAGATTGTATCCTGTAAGGTACTAGATGTCACTAATGTCTGTGTAGAGACACTCAGTAGAAATGTTGTCCGCCTTTTTTGATCAGGGTGTGGGCGCTTTTTAAAAAATTGTCTTGTGAATGTAGCAGGGAATCAGGGGTAGGCTGGTGGGGTGGAGGGCTGCTTTTTTATTTTTGGGGCCTCACTTTTAGTTTCGCCCGGCCACTTTGTTGAAAACCGGCCCTGCATTCAAGCAACAATTTTCATGCAGGACAATGTCCCCTGTCACACAGGAAGTGGGGTAAGGCAGTTCCTTAAAATAGAAAACACTGAATCAATGGCCACAGCCCAGAGTCCTGATATAAACCCAATAGAAAACCTCTGGAAAATCCTTGGTGACAAAGATATGGCCAAGGAACCCACAACCGTCACAGAACTATGGAAGAGACTGGATGAAGATTGGACCACAATCCCACCAGAGGAGAGTGAGAGAATAGTGATGTCCTGTGGCTACAGATCTGCTGAAGACATTCATAGCCAAGGCCTGTGCCCTTCCTACCAATTGGTGATTGGTAAATGGATATTCCAGGAATCGACATAATTCATATAGAAATGGGTCCTTAAAATATAAGCTAATGTGTAATTAGTTGTTATTTAAAATTTGTTCCCCATAGCAGAAAAATGCTGGTGACATAGACTGTAATGAAGAATTATAATGCTTCTGGCCCTTTAGTCAATCTGTTGATGAGAGGAGGAGGATGCATGGAGAAGACAAGACAGAAGATGGCCGCTGGTCACATCACAAGTCCTGCACCTACCTGGGCAGGTCATGTGGTCACCACTATATTTGGCTGTAGTCGGTTTGTTGAAGTGCATCCAGTATGGCCAGTGTTGTGGTTATAGCAGTTACACATCATTACTATGGTAACAGAGCAGGACAGTCTGTTACATCATCGCTAGGAGCAGAGCATAAGACGGAAGAGGAGTTACTGAGAACTAAAGGATCATGGTATTTGTAGTTTCCAGTGGTTGCATCTTGGTGATAATTACAGCTACTTTAAAAAGCCCATAACATTTTTGTGAATCATAAAATCAAAATATTTATAGCATTATGGTTTTTGTATCAGACGTTCATATTCCCGGAATACCCCTTTTAGCCAGAAAATGTCATTATCTTTCTCTGTGTTGAAGTCATTGCTGTTCTCTAATTCTCATCATCACATTTTTTTTTGAAAAATAAAGGTTTTATGTTGATATACTTTGGTAAGTTCTTGTGGAATGGGGTACCCCTTACAAGCCATCAAATGTTCATCAATGGAGATAAAAAAAAGTGATTGCTAAGTTTAATTTCAAGTATATATGCATACAGACACACAAGCAAACAGATGGACATATAGTGGAATATATAGATGCCTATATTCATTATGATAAATGGATAGACTATATCCCATACTCATGCATACATACAGGTACATATCCCATGATGCTAGGACTAAGAGGAGCTGCATTGTATGAGGTGTAATGCAGAGCACAGCCATGAGGTGGCGTTACACGTCAGCGTCACCCTGCTCCCTTATCTCCAGCCACAGGTTGCCATGCTAACAAAGCAGCTTCCAAGCCTTGGCCCCGCCCACATGCATGACAAACAAACTAGGTTGCACGGCCTTTGTCCCAGCCGGGGTTCCCTGTGGAAGGCACGGCAGGGCAGTGGGCGTGGCTTGCACTCGTTCGCAGCAGGTTGGGTTGGTCGGGTGGAGCTGCCTGTGTTTAGGCAGGTGGAACATGGAGAAAGAGGAAGGAAGAGAGTGAGAGCAGCACCGGGGAACAAAGAGGGACGAGGCGGCCGCCAGGTAAGACCGCGCTCTCCACTAGGGCACCGCAAACTTTCCAACTCCCTCCCGCCTGGAAGAAGGGGCTGCGCTGCCCACCCCATACACCTGTGCCAGGGGGAGGCTGTATACAGTAACCCTGTAGAGACTATATACTGGGAGCAGAGCATGCTGGGAGTTGTAGTTTGCAGATCACTTCTGTACTGATTACAGTTTTGCTGATGCTGTAAGATCTTGTGCACATTCAGCTCTTTTTCTCATAGTGACAGTGACCGTGTAGAGATCAGAGCTGCTGGAGGTGTTGTTCTCTGTTATCAGCCAGTTCAGGCTGCTGGGCTGGAGTAGTGACAGTATTGCCAGACCTGCAGATCTATAATAGATTAGTGATAACGGTGCCCTTAGTGTGTAAGTGTAGGATACAGCCACCTGGTGCTGCCCGGGCAGATGTGCGAATGATGGCAGTAATGGTGTTCTGCATCTTCATATGCATCTGATATAGTCTCCAATAGGATACTAAAATTATTTTATATTCCGCAGCACTTTACACATCGTGGGGTATATATAGAAACAAAATAAGAGATTATAAAGTAATACAAAATAGGCATGAGGAGCCTGGCCACAAGAGCTTGCAATCTTTTTTACTAAGTAACAACTTAATAGTTTACTATAGAAAATGGCTTATTTTTTTATGTTTTCATTTTGATAAATTTCTCTTTTTATCAGTCCCTGAAATCACATTCCCACTGCTTATAAGCGCTGTCTGTGTTTCTGTCCCCTGGATCTGCTCTCACTGATGGGTATAGGGGACACTGGGGCATAGATGTTCTTGTATGTAAAACCTGATGATTTTGATACTTGCCACATTTCATCTAAGTCATAGATTTAGAATCTAGAACCTCTGAACCTCCATGGTGCCCAATTCTATGGGCTTAGTCTATATCTAGAGCTCCCCTCTAACTTGTGCCTCTCTAACCGTAACCTGTAGGTAGCGATTTGCTTTTTGTGCCTTGCAGTTGATGTCCACTTTGTCAGTATCTCTGCAGTGATACATTTTCGGCTTGATCATTTCAATAGGAAAGGTGGCCAGTATTCCCTTATTAGGTTATTTCAGTCCCAGTATTCCCATGTACAGTAATATCAGTGGCATCCAAAGGTCAGTGCACTCCTACTGTGCCTATCCCGCATTCTGCAAATCCTGACAAAAAAAAATAAAGTAAACACACTCTCCCCCCTCCCCGTCACCCTGTGACACCCAAACCATGAAAACATGGACCATTGGGAGAAATGAAAGCAGAAAAGGGAAATTCTCATCCCTCCCCCCAGCTGCGTGCTGTGGGACATGGACCCCACTGTTTATATGAAGGGTTTGTTTTAACTCGGTCACGGTGTACAAGGGCCAAGTACGAACAATAACAAAATTTCCCAAAGGAGTTCAGGTTGTAGTTCTCAAAAGTAATGCTACTAGTAATGTAGGATTTGTGAAGTGTAGTGAGGCCTAGTGTGCTCATTCATATTTGTCCATTCAGGGTAACAGGCCAGGAGGGGCTGCAGAGTATACCCTGGATACACGCACAGTGGATTTTTAAGCAGTTCCTTACCTCTAGTTACTGTGGATACAGATCACTGTATCAAGCACCACCATATGCTGTAGCACTGTACAAAACTGTCATCACTCATCTACATTTTGGGCCTTGACCTCAGTCAGATAAATCTAATGACTTATTGGTGGTCTTGTGTGATTGGATTTGCTCTCCTTTTTTTCTTCTTTTCTCCATTTTCTTCATATGGCTAAGACCATGACCATAGCTGACTTATCTCTGCAGCATTCTGCACAGAGTGTTCACTACATGAGATACCTGGGTAGAATATTGTGGACTTTCAGGGATTCAACCATTTTATTGTGGCTTTGGAGAAAAGCTTTTGGTTAAATTCAGACGTGGTTAATTTTACTGTAGGTTACAATGTACCATCCACAAAAAATTAAAAAGTTTAGTGGGCCGTTCTCATTGTCGGGGCATAACCACACTGCAGTGTTTTTTGCTGCAGCTCACATTCGGGTTCATCTTTCTCTTGCAGCTTTCCACTTTGGTATTGGTATAAAACCTACAGTGGAGGTTGCTTTGTGAAAGCTTGTAGGCTTCCTTTTTTTTCATGGGCCACAAACCACGGACCTGTGACTTTATTTGTGCCCCATGGGTCATCAGTGTGTGAGATCCACTAACACGCCAATGACAGTAGGAGAGGACTGTCGAAACGGCAAACATGGGAAGGAATAGGACCTGCTCTATGTAATGAGGCCCTTGCAGGTGGCTCACACACAGGTCTACGGCTATATGTAATGCTATCCATTACAACGGATGTAGCCTTGGGGCAGATTCACATAGCTGCGGTTGGTCTATGAATCATGGACTGTGCAATGACCTGTTTCATGGGCTGACCACAGTGTCCAGAATGGGACTCCATGCATCAATGTGATACATGATGCCAGGAAGCTCATCTTCCACCGCAAAATAGTAGCACCCTGTCCTGTCCTACACTGTCCTGTGTACAGTGCCCTGTGCACAGTCCGGGAAACGAAACACTGCTTGCTTTGAACTTTTGGGTGCTTCATTCACTTCCATGGGGCTTGAATCACAAAGGCCACTAGAAGTGTTGGAGTCTTTGTCGTACTGTATACCGACCCTCCATACAGAGGCAGATTTTCTGTACCCCACTGCTGATGCTGTAACCCATCTAGGCTTTTCATACACGTTAAATTAATGTCAGGTGAACCTGACCATTTTGGTGGGACCTTCCATGGCCAGTAGATGAGGGCTTCCACTTCTTTTGTGACATCATATGTTGGGGAGATTAAGATCAAGCAGTTGGATCGCAGCTTCCATAATGCTTTTATCTTGAGCCACTGTCAGATGTGTTGCCTGTTTTATTTTTATAATGAATCTTCAGTTTCGTGTTCTCGATGCTCCGTTCCTAGAAACGCAGATGTAAACAGTAAAGCCTCGGTGCGCTCTGTATTTGTCTGGCCGCTCACTATCACAATACTGTGTGTTTTAGTAACATGACATTGGAGAATTCATTGTTCTGTGTATTTTGTTCTGATCATAATAGGCTGGATTGTCTCTGGCATTGCCTTTTATAGAATTCATACAAGACTTCTAGGCACTGGGTTATTCAGCTTGGGTTATATGCTCCAGGAATGAACACGATTGCTTCTACAATGGCAAATATGTATACAGAGGAGTTGTTAAATATGTAGCTAAAAATAAGCTGTCCAAATATTATTCCTGCATTTTCTTTCCACTTGCTGAGTAAAGCAGGTCCTCTGTGGATGGAGGGTGGTTGGGGGCTTTTAGTACGAAAATGTTTTTAGAGGGGTCTGTAAATCCTCTTCTGGTTCTCAATAATTTTTTTGAACGGACGTATACGTAGATAATGGATAAAAGAAATAAGAACATTAGTAAATCACAGAAAATATTGTATACAACCAATATTAGAATATCAGCAGCAATGCAAAAGTTAAAATACATGTGGAAACTGGTGAGAAGTAAGCAGTTTAGCTGCAGAAAAAAGCAGTAAATTTGGCGCAATTTTGTAGGGACTCTTCGCTGTGTATTATTTATATGCAAAATGCATGGGGGGCATATATCTGAAGTCTGGAAATGTGTCTAGTTTTTGGGATTGCTTGTAAGGTTTTGGGCTTGCCTGATTTATAAATGATGCAGGTGAGACTTTTGTCCGAAAAGTTGCACAAACTTTATAAATGTTTCCATTTAAGTGTGTGGAAACGTAATCATATGTGATAGGGCCAAGACCCTCCTGTTAGGCAACGTGTTAACCCAGCCGTAACGATTCAAACGTTCAGTTTTTCAGAGGCAGTTTTAAAAGCCAAAATCAGTGGTGGATCATAATGGTTCAGAACATACCCATCAGTTTTTCACTGACAGGGCTTAAAATAAATTCTCATTCCCAATTTATTTCAATATTGAAGTTTTTCCAACTGCTTACAGTATTCCATGTAATGGCTCATGTATACCGCTGAACGTGTGAAACCTGCACAGAAGGCGTCCAGCTTCTGCATTGCCCCTGTGTGATGTCAAACGTGCTAAGACTTTAGTTGTTGGGACCAGTATTTCTATGTAAAACATTGGCACCTATGCTGTGATGGTATTTTGATGTCAGAGATCCAGGTACCTTTCTACTACCTTTGTACTTAAAGGGAGTGTGTAATGCATGTAAATGTCTACCTTCTCCTGTGGGGTGTTCCCTGAAATGTCTTTGTAGTCAGCGCTTTAACATCCCTCCCCTTTGCCCTGGAGTGACAACTGTAGTTTTGGGCTCTAAAACCTTCCATGTAGGTATTATATCTTGTGCCGGCTGCCTCTAATTCATTGACGTATAATTCCAGGTTGCAATGCGGATATCCTTTACTATAATATAGTTTGCATGTGGGGGAATATAATACAATTTCTTGGTGTTAGTTGAGGAGGAACCTTGTTGGAGAGCATATGGCTTATGTGATATTATGCTGCTTTGTGTCCATCGCTTTGCCTGGAGGGCTTGTCTTCAGTAGTGAAGTAGTGATTTCTCATTTCCATCTGCTGTGTTTTTTTTTTTTGTGCCAGAAAAGGCCTGTCAGCTGGGTGGGTCTGGCCCATGGGTGCACTTGTCAGGATCATACACTGGCCATCTGCTCTTTACTGACCATTTCTCTTCCACATCGGAGCTGCTGTGCTTTTTCCTTTTTTGGTGATATTTGTTGTACCCAAGGGCATTGCTGAATGTAATGTAGGAGATGTTGACTTTAGGGTGTAAGATAAAGCTTACACTTTGCAGCATATCTGGCTTTTTTGTTTTGTGTTGTTCTCCCAAATGATTATACGTTATTATTATGTTGGAGTTGTTAAAGAAAATCTGCCATTAAAATCAAACATAAAAACCTAGGGAATCTTATGTATGGATCCAGGCACTGTGACTGCCGTAATATTCTTATATTTGTCAAAAAGCCCCCTGATAAAACCAACTTTTAAAATTATGCTAATGAGCCGGACGGGCTCCTGGGGTTGTTACCAGAGCCCTTTCATGCTGTAGCTTCACAGGCTGTTAGACTGCCCCCTCCCCTTTCTCTGCTCGATGCAGCAGAGGAAGATTTGTGCACAGTGGAAAGATTACCACAGTCACAGTGCATGAATCTATGAGTAAGTGCCCCTGGTTTAGCATGATGGATTTTAATGGTAGATTTCCTTTAACATGCATAATATCACATGACCAAAAAGCCACATTTTAAAAGATCCTCCATCTCAAAGTGGGACACATGCAGTAAGGCCCCTTGCACACAGCCAGTGGAGTAGGGAGGATGGGAGGTAGGAAGGACCCCTCTCCTACCATAGAAAGCCAAGTGGCCGCAGCTGTAAGACACCAAAATTTAGGACATCTGGCCCGATCATGGTGCAGTGAGGCATAGTGTGGTGCACTGTGAGTTGTGAGTTGGCCACAAATTTTGGAAGCACTGCTGGAAGCCATTAAAATCGTTTTATCGTTTTAGTGATGGAAGATAACTGATGTACAAACAAAAGTGTGAACTGGACCTTTTGGAGGTGGCAGGAGCTAGTGGAAATTATATCTGCTGCTCCTTACATCATTGAGAGCTGTAAATATCTTTGCACATAAGCCTTTATTATTTATAGGTTCCTATAAATCTAGACGATGTATAGGAGGAGGTGGTCTTGTCAAGAAGAATGACTAGTGGAAATTTTGGAAATATATGGGTTGACTAAATATCTATCTGGATAATCGGTGGTCTATTGGAGCGGTTAAACGATACTTGTTATCCATGCGAGTGTGGCACAGCCCCTTTAATATCTTTGTTCTGAGTACAGTAAGCTGTGACTATATTGATGGAATAGTAATATTACAAGAGCACATAAAACATCACTGGTGTCCTGTCTGCTTCCTATGTCCTTCTCCATATAACTGAGGCTTCTATCTCCCACTGCTGATGCTTCACAAGCCCAAAACAAAGCTTTACCACAGTAGCTGAAGGAAATGGTTGGCATGTCTCTCCAGTGTCCTCAAATAAGGAATAGGCACAATTGTTATAGAAAATATAACATTAAAATCATAAAATCTAGTTACATAGGATTCTGTGCTTAAAGGGGTTTTCCACAGAAATACACAGAATAGGTCCTAACTTGCTGATCGCACAGATCACGAGAACGGGTATGAGGAAACTTCGTCGGACCCCATGTTTCTCCCAAAGATGACAGAGCAGACGGCCACAATTGCCCATTCTGCTCTATTCATGTGATTACTGCAGTTTTCCTTTGCTCCCGCGTTAATCATGGGAGCAGGACACCGGGTCTGTCGAAGACGGCCGGATACTTGGGAGAAAGGAGATGCTGTTTATACTGCTTCTCCACTCTTGACCGCATCGCGATGAAGTAGCGCAACACAGACCCGCAGGTCACGTGAGTTAATCAGAGTTGCTGTGTCTGATCAGACCCAGTCGAGCTCGGTGCCAACATGTGCCCCCACAGGGGGTTATTGCCCCTAAAAACTTCTATTGCCATTTGTGATCCTCATCAGTGCGAAATACAATGGACTGGTTTAAAACGTTCTTCCACGGACAACGTATGTGAATGTCAATGTGCCAATGTGAATATTAGCAACCATTAAAAACAGTGGCTCGGTAAGGCATCCATGAAAAACGGTGATATTAAAAAACACCAGTGTGAGGCTGCATGTGTTATCAAACGTATCACAACAGCTGAGAAGAGGAGATTTGCCTATGTTGACATCGCTGTCAACATTGCGTTTACAAAACCCATGCATTAATGCAATGATAACATAGCCAATTTTCTTGGAGCAGAACTGTTCTAGTTCTAGAGCTCAGCTTTGATTTTCCCACAGCAGTTTATAAAATTACAGCTGAGCTCTGATTGGTTTCCATGGGCAACTAGAGCAGTTTTACCTCAGGAACTTATGATAAATCTCCCCCAATGTGCCAAATTTTTTAGGAGTTGTGATCTTAGTCTGGCACTGCACTCGTATATAGGAAATCTAATGTTGGGCTGGCGTTTTAGATTTCTGGCAGTGAAAAGTCAGACTAACAATTGTATGCTTTGCCAGGTTTTCATAGTGTCTAATGCTGGATAGAAGATCTGGCGTGGTTATCTTTGCACCTGCTCCTGCTAGTTGAATTGGTAGAAATGAGGTACAATGGTACATTTCTGGCATGCAGCAAAGTAGGTTGTAGCCCAAGCCATAGACCGTTTTAATATCTGTTGTAAAAGCCTGTTTTCCAAGATGCTTGGAAAATGGGGTGCCAGGCATGTTTTTTGGCACATATTTCCCATTGTCCTGTTGGCTATGTCATAACAGTCCGTGTCCTTGAGAAAAAACAACTTCCAAGCCGCCTCCTCTGATGGCTCTTCTACATGATGGCTCAGACAGTCTCGCTTCTGTAGACAGATCAGTGCAAATTCTACATAATGAGGTTGTCAAGAGGCAGAATGTGAAAAGTGAAGTCACTGGATGCATGTTCATTATTTATATAGACCACACAGAAGGACATATCATATTTTTCTTATATAGGCCCCTGCTGTAGGCCGGGCTCACAATCTGGTTTCGGTGACACATTTAATTCTACCAACTACGGTATCTATTGGAGTGAAGCAAGGACGGCTAGACTCGAGGCTGTAGATCTGAGCTAGCACGCCATTGTTGTATGAGATTTTATTGTGCTGAAAAGAGTACTTTCTTGAAACATTTCAGCAAATGTTTTGTTTAGGTGTTTGTGGCGGGACCCAGTCATGCGGAAGGGTTATTAGCTTGATTCCAGGCTGTGCCATTTTGTAGCTATAGAGTTGGCTTTATTGTAGTTGTATTTGGTTGCTATATTTGATGCACTTGAACAGATCAGTCAGAGTATTGTTCTTACCCCCTGCAAGGAACATAGTTCTGTACACACACCCTCCCTTAAAGCCAAAAATGCCATAGTGAGCTTTACCTATAATTGCTCTGGATGCTTCATATAGTTCTGGTATTGATGACACTAGTGTTAGCTAAGGAGGTTGCAAAACACATTTTTGTTGCCATCTGCAAACAGATTATAGTAGTCCTTTTCATGTATTCTACTGCAGATGGGTGTGAGTGGAAATGCTTAAAATGTCCTAAGGCCCGAAAATGAATGGTTGCCTCACAGACCTGTCAGACGTTGTAGCTCTAGAATAGCAGCCTGTTGTGCTGACCTGGTCATGCGAGGCATGCTAAAATACAATTCCTTATGTTATTATTTTATGGCTGGGTTATTGGAGAGCTATGGTCAAGATCCTTTAAGTAGTTGGTGGTTTTATGTACCTCTTGTGTGTATCACTTGAGTCCTCCTGTGTCATATGTATTTCTAGCCACCAGCTGCCCACAGCATTTTCTCTATTGTTTGCCTTCCACCTATAACCTTTTAAATCAGTAGTCTCTTGCCGGCCTGGTGCTTACAGTACTGAATCCATTGCTGGCATGCCGTCCATGGCATTCATGTTCACGTTCCATCATGTTCAGGTTCCTGTTTCTATATTGAGCTTTTTCCTTGTCCTGGTTTGGCAACTTTATGGTCAGGTTAATGAGGCATAGTGGAATAGGCTACATTATTATGTTTTGGAGGCTCTTTTAGGAGCTTTTATTACAAATGTAAAAAAAAATATTTTAATAAGGTTAAAATAAGGAAATCTACCATCAAGCATGATAAACCAGGGGCACTTACTCATAGATCCAGGTAGTAGTTTGTTGTAATCTTTTTAAAGTCAACTTTGAAAATGATGCTAATGAGTCTGGAGAGCTCTGGTTGGTGTTTCCAGAGCACCTTTGTTCTGTAGCTTCCAGGATGTTACAATAATCGGAGGGAGAGACATGCTCATTGTAACAGCCTGTGACACTACAGCACTGAGGGGCTCTGGTAACGCCAGAGCATTATTATAAAAGTTTATTTTAGAAGGAAGAAGAGCACAGTCACAGTGATTGGATCTATGAGTACAGTAAGTGCCTCTGGTTTATCCATGCTTCGTTTTGATTGTAGATTTCCTTTAACAATCACCCAACAAACTCTGTCATGTGACAACTGGTGTCCAATATTGCACTATTTTTTTTTTAATTCTGCATTTGTATCCAACTAGAACAATGAAGAGCTCTATGAACCTGGCCCAAGATTTATACAAACCTCATTCACATGTTATATAACACAAAGCTTGGTGATTTGGCTACCAACAGGTTTTAACCTTTACAGAGAAACTAGTAAAGGACGGATTCACGGTTTTTCCCACGTCAGTTATTTTTTTACTGAAGCCATTTTGGCTTATGGACACATACAGATTGTTTTTTTCTTCCTCGCTTTAATTAATTTATCACTGATGCCTTGCTGAACCATTTTGTTCACATGGACAACATTAAGCCCCACTGAAATGAATAAGATATAATAATTTTCCTACTTAAGTTTATCCCATCACTGTGCCATGAAAGAGAAGGACAAATGTAAGCCCCTCTATTTATATGGATATAATATATTATCTGCTTTATAAAGGATGTGAACAGAAGATTGCTCATAAAAATGGATGAATTATGTTTAGATGGTCTGAGAGATGGGGTTATTGATTACACTGTCAATGACTTTCCCTATGTATTATTTATCCTATAGGAATAGCATAGTAGTGAAAATGGTTGTTCTGTCCAGGGAGGCAGCATAGGAACAACAGGAACCAATCAGCACGGGCTCACCCAAGCAAAGACATACATTACACGCTTTTCTGTGACAGGCTAGCTCATTAGTATGCTGGGGATCAATGCTCTTCCAAGGTCTTGCTGTACTACACCATAGACTGTTAAGTGTTCGTTTCATGTCCCTATTCTCCCCCTCTTCATGGCAGATGATTCACATCTATTAAGTCTGCCTTAATAGTTTAAAGTTTTCCAAAAAGGAAACATTGCAAGAAAAAGAAGCCGAATCAGTGAACTTTACTGTCTGAACTGAGAGTTATGTAAGCTAGAACAGGAAAGCTTTTATTCCAAAGACTTGTTTGGCATGGTGTGGCAGTCCAATAATGTCCAAAGATTTGGAGCAAATGGCTGTTGGCTATCTCTCAGCCCAGGGTACAGAAAGAGGGGAGAAAACTACTCCTGCAGTAGTTTATTTTTCCCAGGATCAAAGGAATCCAAGTTTAAAAGCCAACTATCTATGAGGTCCCCATACACATTGGCTGGTCCCACTGCATGTTGGCAGGTATGGGTATAACCTAGGGAGAAATATATCGGCAGAAAGCTCTGATCTTTCTCATGGATATGGTGACTCCTAGACTTTTGAAGGTGTCCAATGTAAAGCAGGAGACCCATAAATAATTTTATTTATTGCCAGTTCTGTAAACATCATTGCATAGCAATTATAGAAAGTTTGTAATATATCTCATTATTTAACATTCAGGTGGTTATTTTCTTGGTTTGTACTTTTATAGCTACGTTGTGTTAAACTTTGAAATATCTGCAGAATTATGTTTTGCTGACGACAGACCAAAGGTTGGAGAGGCATCATATAACTACTCACAAGTTTATGTAAAAGGGAGCCTAGTGTGGGAAGAGAGAGACAGCTGTAGGTGGCAATAAGTTTTATACCTTGGTCCAAGTGGTTTAAATAAATCAATTCTACCTGTGCATTTTATGATCCTGCTGATGGTACTTACAATACAATAATACTTTATTGCCCATGGGGCAAATTGTTTTGTACGTAATGTTCTGGCAGGCTTAAAGGAAAGGCTTAAAGGAAACCTACCACCACGAAGATGTCTGGTAGGAGGATCAAAGAGGCTACTGGGGCGTGGAATAGCCGCACCGTGTAGCCTCAGCTCCAGCTACTACATGCCCCAGTAGCCTCTTTAGAAAATTAGCTTATTAGGGAAATAAAAGTTATAAAAAGATACAGGGGACGTGAGAAGTAGCCCTTAAAAGGGCTATCTTCACGTCCAATAGAGATACCTACCACCCGATCTACCTTAATAGGTACATCTGTGGTTTTAGGTTTCCTTTAAAGGGCATCTACCACTAGGATGAAGGACTGTGTGCAAATGAGACTGAGGGGCTCCAGGCTCCATTACCACCTTCTCAGGCTAATTTGCATACAGTCTTTCATCCTGGTGGTAGATGACTTTTATGTTACAGTTACATACATACACTACAAGAGGTATGTTCTTAGGCGTAGATGATATAGATTGATGTAGGTTGTTTATTACCATTTGGTAACTGGTTACCATTCCACTTTTGGCAGGAACTAACCAACAAGAAGACCCCATAAGACTGTCCATTTGGGGATGTTCTAACCTAGTGGTATCACAATTTGATGCCAATATCTGTCTGACCATTATGGTTGCCTATTGTTCCTCCTCCTATTAACTTACCAAGAACTGACTGTCCACTTTCTGCCTATTATATTGCCTATCGTTAAAACAACCTAATCATTTGTCTTTAGCACATATTTCCATAATTTCAATGTAAAATATACATTGATCAGCAATAATATTATTACATTAGTTAATGATTTGTTTCAGTTCTTTGATGTAAGGATTGAGAAACAGTGATGCAGACGATTCTAATAATAGACCTGTATGTATAAGCAAATAACACGGACTCTGATTCTACCTCATTTTACTAACTTGTTTCTTGTTTGCATTGACTGCATGTTGTCTACTTGCACATCTGTTGATGGACCTTTCCCAAATTCCGATATATGGGTGCACCACTGAAGACTGTGAGTGACACAGGCCTGTGGATTCACACCCTGCGAGTAACCTTTCACCATGTGGAGCTGGCTCGTTGCCCATCGCAAACTCATTAAGTTAAAAAAAAAAGTTTGATGATATACATTCCAGGTTTATGAATCATTGTGAGTCTTCCCAGTTCACAACATGAAGATTAAATGTTGTGGCTAACGTCTGTTATCTGTATAAACATAGAATATGTTGTTAGATTTAAAGGATATTCTCGCTATATTGTTTATTGGCAAGTGGGAGTCCTCCTGCAGTTTTGATAATACAAAAATGCAGACACTGATATGTAGCAGCCCTGGAGAGTTGTGTAGCCATACTTTTTTGTGTTTTAGTTGAAGCTGAACTGTGAAAATGGATTGATGTTCCAGGATTGTAGCTGGTCTTGGTGTGAGATCTCTTCACTGCTGCACAGCCCCTCCCCTCTGCTCTGAGTTAAAGCATTAGAAGGCTTCTGCTTACATATTTGGACAGAGGGAGGAGCTGAGGTGCAGTTGAATGCAGATATTGATAAAGAAAGCAGTGACAGTATTTGAGCTGTATTGATTTTAATATAGCCATGTGCACTGTAGCCTCCTCTTGAATAGCACCGGGAAGTTTTTAGAACTTTCTATTTCAGGCGAAATTTATCATATAAGTGGTCCATTACTGTAGATGGAGGCAGTTACTTGTGGTCTCCTAACTTTCCCCATGTTCAAGTATATTTGCAATATTGTATTGTAGTCCACACTTTTTTTTACACCTTGATTCCAAGACGTAAGTGTGAACCAGCAAATGAACATTTAGATACACCATGGATGAAGTCACAATGTTACAGTGCAACCGCGTTTGACAGGAGGAGCGGAGCAGTACACATCCCGCATGGCTCCCACTCTGGGGTTAGTTGATTTTTGGTGGAAGTATTCTTGTGAGTGTTGGTTATTCAATACCCAGATGACATCACACACTGTCTGGTCTGTTATGTGACTGGCTCATTGTGATGTGAGAAATGGGTATCAGAACATAGCTTTTCTTTCTTTTCTTCTAATTCTCTACTTCTGGCAGCAGCAGTGCCATTCATTCCCAGAAATAAAGAACTCAGATTTTTTTGGAAGACATTTTTTTTTCTACGAAACCCCTTTAAATCCATGGTTTGTATGAGTATGGTATGTAAGAAGAATGTCCACTGAAATATAGATATGGTTCATGTGGCTGCCAGCTCTAGAAATTGTGTATTTAATGTACTTTTCCCCGTGTCTTGTCTCCTGGCTCAACCTGTTTTTCATTCCAATATTGACTATCAGTTTCCTCCTTCAGTGCTATTCTCAGATGCTTAAAGCTCTAATCCTCGATCCTCTGAACAGATAAATCTTTTTTTTTTTTCTTGCTGATTTGCTTGCTTAAAGTCCCGAACATAACCTGATATGACCAGCATTTTTCATCACATTTTTAATTAATTTTGTGTGAAATACTAGACTTGCTGCACTGCCTGAAATGTGCTTGAAGGAGGCATTGACATTCAATTTAATTAATCTCCCATATACCGTATATACCCAAATATAAGCCGACACCCCTAATTTTCAACACAAACTGGAAAAAAAACTATTGAGTCGAGTATAAGCCGAGTTTGGTAAATGCATTGGTCTCAGCCTCCCCAGTGTATAGCCTGCTAGCCCCCTGTAGTGTGTAGCCTGGAAGGGCTCTGGGAACTGCCCCAGTAGCTTTTCAGGCTCATTAGCAAAATTATAAAAGTTGATTTTAGAAGGAAGCAGACCATGGTTAACAAATATAAAAAGATTACCAAAGTCACAGTATCTGGATCAATGAGGAAGTGTTCCTGATTTATCATGCTTGATTTTGATGGTAGATTTCCTATAAGGACCTGTGAGTGGTTTAGTGTCCCAAACCGCTTAGCTAGGTTCCCTTTAAATGGGGAAGCTAATAACTAGGGTCAGCTGAATCCCAGCCTGTGCGCTAACTGGACTATACGGACCAACCAAATTGCATGGAGTCCAAACTATAGTTGAACACTGCCATTTGGTGAGGAAGATGGGACTCCTTGCATCATGGTGAGGAAGATGGGACTCCTTGCATCATGTATAAGGCTCATGGGCTCATACACATGACTATAGTTTCCATGCCGTGCGTGAGCCGACTTCCTGGGTGCAAAGCTCAGAGCAGGTCCTATTCCTGCTGGTGTCTATGTGCTAATGACAGTAAACGGACTACACATGCCAATGACACATGAATGTTTCAAAATGCAATTCAAATGGCAAATGTGAATGCGGCCTTAAGAAATGTCTTGTTTGGCTCAGGCTTTAGAGAGCAGTTAAATCTGGGCCCTTGTGTCGGAGATACTAGTGTGGGCCAGTTCTTGGAGGCTCCAGAGATTCCTCTACAATGTGTAGTCTGGCCGTCTATGATTTCTATAAATCTCCTGCCAGTACACAGTTTTATGACAGCCGCATACTGTACACAATGAGCCGTTTCACCTGCAGCTAAGGAAGTATTTAGCCAGCAGAATATTCCTCTATGCTAGAATGAGATGAGCTCTCCCTCCCTGCAATGGCAGCTCTCGCCCCCTCCCATTCATTTTGCACCTAGTCTTTGTATTTGTAAACCCAATAAATAATGTCTGAGACAGCACTCCTCCGAGTCTGAACTTTATAATGTTTTCAAAGCTTTACCTCCTTGTGCCACATCCTGTGATTCTCCTCTTTTCCCTTCTTGTGTTACACAGTTGCTTTCGCTTATACGTTATCTTTGCCAACTTGTTACCAAACATACAAATGCTAAATACTGACTCTCACTGTTGTTCTACATGAGATCTGAGGAGACGCTGCACTTTTTGTTTCACTACTTGGATACAGGACCTGAGAGACGGGACAGACTTGGCTCCTACCCCACAGCCTGAGAGTCCACATTGAATCATTTTGAATGTCAAATATGGACACAAATAGCATCAAATTAGCAGATGTTTTTTTTCTTGTTCCTACAATGAATATTTTAAATACATTACTTATTCTCGTGCCGGTGTCATTGGTTGTTATACATGCTTCATTTTATTACAGTTGTAATGTGTTTTATTGGAAGGATAAATGGGTACATCCATATACACAGACGTTGTATATAAATGTTACATCTCTTCTCCATGCCCCACATGGTGTGCTGTACAGATTACAAAGGCGTGTGTATTATTTGAGACTTTGCTACTCAGGAAGTCAAGGGGCCAGTAATAGGGCTTCAGTTTTCACTTGCCTTCATTTATTTACAACAATGGATCTCCTTTACACATATATGCTCTTTAGCGCTGTGCTTCCCTTTCCACTTTTACTTTCCCTGACACAGGATTCAATCCTAGTAAGAAGGATAAGGACATTTGAGCTAAAATACACTTCTGTTAAATATAATTTGTATACAACCTTTTTTTTATCTATACTCTGCAGCATCATAAATTTCCATAGGCATATGTTTAAAGGAAACCAAACATTACAGAGTACTAAACTAAGCAAGGGCCCTACTAGGAAAAAATGATGAAATAAAAGTGTTAATGTAATAGGACAGTACACCTAAAAGTTTGTGAGGTAGACTTTAGCCAATATCAGTGCATGCATACATACGCAGAGCTATTATGGATTTATTGTGTTAAATTCTTGGTAAAGAAATATACTTTTTTTTGTAGGGAGTGTAATGCATTCAATCCCTGAAGGAACTTTTATAGTGCCAGTGATGGGGAATAAAGTCTATGTAGGATAGCTCTGTTGGCACATTGCCGACTGTAAAAGTTGACTGTAAAATAATGCCAAGTGTCTAAGTACAAATGATTACATTGTTAGTCCCCATGCAGATTTTGGTTAAGTCTGCACTTTAAATGAGCCCCTCCAGTGGATCTACAACCCTGATAGTTATGGCGTCACTTTGAGTAATAGTATCAGAAGGCTCAAAAACTGCATACTCAGTCAAAACTTAGGAAGACTTCTGTGATTTTTAACTATATTAAAGAGGCATTACAAGAAAGCAAGTGGAATTTGAGCCATCTACTTGTGAAGTCCCAACCTACTCATATGTGTATGTATGTACCAGACAGGTAGGTGCTGTCCATGATTCATGAATATTTCTTGTTGGAATGTTATTGAAGGTGAGATTACTTGCATATCATTCTGCTTCTTCCCTAAAACTTGTTGCTATGTTGAAAACAAATGGCTATATGTCACTTTTTGGTCTGTAAATCAAGGAAAGGCTGTTTTTATAAACTCATGGGGGAGATCCATCATGCACAAACACAAGTGTTAAACGTCAGTCAATTTTTTCACAGCTTTTGAGACGTCTCATTCAATGGTGACCCCAAGTGATTTGTCCTCATTTATGTAACTACAAGGTTCACCAATGGCCAGTGTTGCCCTCCTCTGCTTGTGTCACTACTGCAACAGCGTCATCACACACCCAAATGTAGTTTGGTGATAAAGGGAAGGGATCAGTATCGATGTGTAGAGGGGAGCAGAAGGAAGAAGAGTACACTTAACAGGTCCCTGCATCTGTCAAATATTTAGATATGAGAGAATAGGAAGGCAAACAAGGGGAGACCAGACAGCACTCATAGAGTAGTATTATTTAGACAAACAGTTGGTATTGTTGAATACGATAATTGGAGAGAGGCTCACCAGATTAGGTTGTGCTAAATTAGGCACAACACTATTTGACGTTTGGACTGGTGAGGAATGTCAAGGGTGCTGCCTTTAGACAGTGGTTATCCGGACGCGGTTGCCAGGGCGGTCGGGATCTTGGTATAGAGAGGTAGATGGGGTACTGTCAAATGTGGCGCACACAATGATTCAGGATGACTCGTCGGGTAGGGTTAAGAGGATCGTTTATTACAGATCTCGGAACACAACGCATTTCGGAGTATTAGGAACTCCTTTCTCAAGTGATAAGAGACTGCCGCGCGGAGGGAAGGCATATTTAGATATGTTAGCTGTATGTTGATTTATGCACATAGGTAGCTACGTAGGCACTGCAGAGCTAGGCAAATGTGTTCTTTGCCTATTTTAAAATGCATGTCTCCTATTTTTGTTCTTGCCTTTTAGTTTGTCTTCCTTGGGTTAATTTTTAATGGGCTTTTCAGTCCTCTAAAATGGTAGCATATTCCTTGGGTATGGTATAATTTTATGACTTGGGTATAACCCTTGAGGCCACATTCACATGTGGTGTTAACTTTGTATTTACATCAAGTTAAAATCACATTTACGCTTAACGCAATGTGTGAAAGAAAATCTAGTGTCTGATTCATACGTCATAGATATTGGCAAAAAGTTCTTTCAACTGCAACAGTGTACACAAAAGTAATGTCCTCATTTCTGAATGTTTTGGTTGCACAAGCATTGTGGTGTATGTAGCAGCATCCCTTGAAATAGTTCTGTCACTGTGGGAGTGCTCAGGCTGCAGGTGAAACAACATTGGTTTCATGCTCATCGCTATCCAAACAGATCTGGTGGCGTAGTTGGTTCAGCTGAATTTCTGACCTCTGTGGGTTGAGCAAAATGCAAATGTGTCTGGGGGACGTCTGAAGCGTCATGTGATCTTTTTACTCTGTGACTGCTTTACTAGCTAATATTGGAGTGTGTACAGTCACATCTTAGCTTGCCATGGACCTAAATATTGGCTAAAACACAATTCTCATAGTCTTTCCTTAGGTTGCATCAATTTATCAGAACATGCTCTTGTACACAAATCCCAAATGCTTATAGGGGTATTCCAGGAATCGGCATAATCCATATACATATGGGTACTTAAAATACACTCACCAGCCACTTCATTAGGTACACCATGCTAGTAACGGGTTGGACCCCCTTTTGCCTTCAGAACTGCCTCAATTCTTCGTGGCATAGATTCAACAAGGGGCTGGAAGCATTCCTCAGAGATTTTGGTCCATATTGACATGATGGCATCACACAGTTGCCGCAGATTTGTCGGCTGCACATCCATGATGCGAATCTCTGGTTCCACCACATCCCAAAGATGCTCTATTGGATTGAGATCTGGTGACTGTGGAGGCCATTTGAGTACAGTGAACTCATTGTCATGTTCAAGAAACCAGTCTGAGATGATTCCAGCTTTATGACATGGCGCATTATCCTGCTAAAAGTAGCCATCAGATGTTGGGTACATTGTGGTCATAAAGGGATGGACATGGTCAGCAACAATACTTAGGTAGGCTGTGGCGTTGCAACGATGCTCAATTGGTACCAAAGGGCCCAAAGAGTGCCAAGAAAATATTCCCCACACCATGACACCACCACCACCAGCCTGAACCGTTGATACAAGGCAGGATGGATCCATGCTTTCATGTTGTTGACGCCAAATTCTGACCCTACCATCCGAATGTCGCAGCAGAAATCGAGACTCATCAGACCAGGCAACGTTTTTCCAATCTTCTACTGTCCAATTTCGATGAGCTTGTGCAAATTGTATCCTCAGTTTCCTGTTCTTAGCTGAAAGGAGTGGCACCCGGTGTGGTCTTCTGCTGCTGTAGCCCATCTGCCTCAAAGTACGATGTACTGTGCATTCAGAGATGCTCTTCTGCCTACCTTGGTTGTAACGGGTGGTGATTTGAGTCACTGTTGCCTTTCTATCAGCTCGAACCAGTCTGCCCATTCTCCTCTGACCTCTGGCATCAACAAGGCATTTCCGCCCACAGAACTGCCGCTCACTGGATGTTTTTTCTTTTTCGGACCATTCTCTGTAAACCCTAGAGATGGTTGTGCGTGAAAATCCCAGTAGATCAGCAGTTTCTGAAATACTCAGACCAGCCCTTCTGGCACCAACAACCATGCCACGTTCAAAGGCACTCAAATCACCTTTCTTCCCCATACTGATGCTCAGTTTGAACTGCAGGAGATTGTCTTGACCATGTCTACATGCCTAAATGCACTGAGTTGTTAAGTGTTAACGAGCAGTTGGACAGGTGTACCTAATAAAGTGGCCGGTGAGTGTATAAGCTATGAAGAAGTAAAATGTTACTGGCCCTTTATTCAGTCCATTGATTTTCCTCCGTGCAGAGCAGGCACAGGACAGAAGATGGCCGCTGATCACATGTCCACATCACATGTCCTGCAGCTGTCTGGGCAGGTCATGTGATCCCCACTATGTTTGGCTGTAGTTGGTTGGTTGCAGGGCATCCAGTTTGGCCAGTGTTGTGGTGAGATGTCATCTCAGTGAGGTAATGTGCAGTGATGGCAGTTACACGTCAATCCCAATGTACAGTGCTTTTTTTTTTATGGGGGAACAAGTCTGTTATTATGTTCAGATCGAAAGCCCTATGTCGACAATGGTGGTTTTGGTGACCGGGAAGCAGTGCTGTACTGGTTATAAGAATTTATTAGTTAATTCCATACACGACTTTTTACAACTGATTAGATCACATTCACACACGGCTTAGAAATTGCTCTTAGAAGCGCTTTTCAAGCTCAGCAGGAGGAGCCCCTGTGATGGGGAAAGAGCCACATGTGTTTTGCCACTAAACCATGCCAAAACATGTATTACTCAGTTCCTAAACGCAAGCTTTTAGGTCTATATGCAAATGATTGGGATGAATGCAATTAAAATGTAGTGTGTGAACGCTGCCTAAAACGGATAAGAAGCGAGCAACCTCTTTAACTGATTTGTCTTTTTCTCTTGGTAGGTTTAATAATTCTTCTGTCCTAAAATCTTTCTGTCACTGCTGTAATGGAAGTCAAATATCTGTGCACTGATTACCTGCTGAACTTGGGATTCTTAACACTTAAAATTCTTATAAGAATGGATACTAAAGTACTGTATAGTACTGGGTCTCAGTGTCTCAGTTCAGTTTTGAACAGTTTTCCCAGCAGATTAAAAATACTCATTTTTACATTTTTGTGGAGTATTTTTAGCCAAGGAGGAGCATAAAATATTTGAAATATTGAGTAATACAAACAAAATCATAAACTTAACAGCATATCCCACATATTAAAATAAAGATGGAAGCAAAGTTTTCTTTTCTACAACCATAAAAATTAAGGAAAGTGGAAAAAAAAAAGGTATCAACAAAAGTTAAAAATTATCCTGTCAAAAAACGGAACATTATGTTATGGGTATCACACAGTGAAATTCAAAAGAAATTGACACCACTCCTTCTTTTTGTCAGTTCCGCCACATCTGCATTTTATTTTCCAGTTTCCCAATGCATTGCTGTAATGCTGGCCCTACTGATCATGTGGTGGCCCTACTGGTAGTGAGATGCTGGCCTTACTGGACACGTCTGGAATGAGTGGTAGACCCGCTACAGGCTGTGTAAAAGGGCAAATCTTGAGATTAGAGCCTGTTTCTCCCCTTAAATACAACCCCACATTTTAAAGGGGTTATCTATCATGTGGTTTATTTTCCACATCAGGTACCTACTACTCCCTCTGATTAGACAGCTAGTGTTGACCAATCAAAGTGAGCAGCTTGGACATGTGACTCCATACTGCCGCATCCAATCACTTTATACCTATTTTGAAGAAAAATAAAGATGGCACCTAGCTCTTTCCAATCCTTTTTGTGGTAAGTGTCCAAGGCATTTTGAGGAGACTCAAAGCCATCCAGCACAATGCAGTGGAAATGCCCTATTAAAAAGACCCAAAATCTACCATTTTTGATTTCTGAATAACTGAATTTGATTTTGAGTTTATTATTTATATATTCTAAATGTACCAAATACAGATTCATTCCAGTGTATTAGATCTAGTGTTCTGGTCTCTTAAATGTTTCACATGCTTTGGCACGTGTGCATGTCTGTTAGTAAATATTTGTTGGCATGTGAATGTGCATGTGAGGCTGACTTCATTTACTTTAATTTGTTTTCCTTCAGACCTTTGAATATTAATGGATCAGTCACCATGTGAATCACTGAATGGCACTTCTCAGACTGACACGGGCAGAATATTTCCATTTTATGTATTCAACTAATTACTGGAAATCTACCATCAAAATCCAGCATGATAAACCAGGGGCACTTACTCATATATCCAGGCACCGTGACTGTGGTAATCTTCTTATATTCGTTATTCATGGCCTCCTTCCTTCTAAAATCAACTTTTATAATTATGCTAATGAGTCATAAAGACTCTGGTGGGCATTACCGGAGCCCCTCTGTGCTCTATTTTTACAGGTTTTTACACTATGCTGGTGTATTTCCCCTCCCAAGCAAGCAAAGGCAGAGGGGATGGTGAGACAGTGGTAACAACCCCTGGAGCTCTTCAGACTCATTAGCTTAATTATAAAAGTTTATTTCACACAAATATAAGCAGACTACTACAGTCATGGTGCCTGGATCTATGAATAAGTGTCCCTGGTTTATTATGCTTGATTTTAGTGGTAGATTTCCTTTAATAGAAATGTACTCTTCTGCGCCAGTGCAGGTGGCCTAGTGTCGGCTGTGTTACCTTTTTGTCTGTGATCTGTCATTGAGTGGCCTCGGAGGGACCACACCTTTTTGCCAGGTGTGTAGAGATCCCTACGGCGAACCCTGTTTGGTTGCAGTGGTGACCTTCCCGTAATGACTTGTCGTATGACAGGTGAGTTTATTTTTCTGCTTTAAATCAGCCTTGTGAACACGGCGGATAACCCCATAAAAGTGTACTTTTTAGAAGAAAGTAGAATAAGCATTTAAACGTAAGAATTTACCGCCGTCATTTGTTAAGCATTTCACAATACTTGATACCAGTGCGTATGAGCCGGTAGATGTGACTCCAGGAGGAAACCTAAAAATAGGACTCTAAGGCTCCCATGAATGGGACTCTCCTTTACTTAGTCATATTTGTCTGCTGTTTATATTACCTGACAGCAAGCGCAAGTTGCTTTACTTGTCAAGGTCAGTGAGTCATGTGGAGCCCAGCGCTACATTCTTCACCACACCTCACCTGCTTAAAGTTCAGAGAGTCCTCGCAGCAGCAGATCAAGTTCAGGTTGTGCAACCGGCAATTTGTAAGCTGATCACAATATACCCTGACTCTAAAGCGGTCATTATACTTTGGACAGGATACAACTATATTCACACCAGAATTTCCCCAGTCCAATGTGTTTGTACATAACCCTGTATATCAGATGCAGACCTAGTTTCAGACTGCATTTCTCAGGAACCCATTGATGGGTTGTTTATTTGTTCAAATAAAACAGGATATAGCAAGATAATACTGTGTGGTCCTGTCAAATGTACAGGTTCCAGATAGATGCAATCAGGTATTTTATACAATAAGGGTCAGTGACAACAGGATGTAGGGGGGGGGCATTGTTTGACTTCCTGTTTTAAGGTGCCCCCATCCCCTTACAAACAAAATATAAACCAAAAGAGAAACCAAGACAGTCTGCAGTATGATAAGTATTTAACCTTAAGCATATGCTTGAGAAGTTTTTGATTAGATGCTGTTTATGCTGTTCTGAAAGTATAGCTGCTTTATGCTACTCTGTAAAGTAGAAACTCATTTTTAATAATCATAGTAGTAGGGCCAAAAAGCTAGACCAAAATAACCTTATAGACCCAAAACGATTAATGGAGATATTACTATGTGCAACACCCCTGCCAGTTCATGGGCAGGATGGTAGTTGCGAATAGCGCCCTCTCCAGGTCAGGAGCTGTTAAGTGTATAAACCCCTGCTGGGCAGAACCACATGGTTCAGAACCCAGAGTCTGAAGACCGCACCAGACCTCATGATCTATTTGCCACTGTTCTAATTCCAGGAACTTCAGGTGCCTCAGGCCTACTGCCTAGCACCCGGGGTAAGTCCGGAGACTTAAGCCCAGAACTGAGCTCCACCGCTGGGACTCAGTTCCACCTGCACCAGCCTGAACTTATTACCTGGCTGCGTGTAACCTTCCTGTGGACCAGCTCTCCATGACCCTTCCAGTTTGAGAATCTGCTGTTCATCATTTTGGCCGTTGCCTGACGTTCAATAAAGAACTGTAAGTTGATTTGCACAATGTTGCCTCCATCTGATCCCAGGATACGGCTGCTTACCACCAGTGCATCAGCCTCTCCCTCCACATTTCTTGCACACACCACCTGCTGGAGCCAGGCTGTAGGACAACCCTCCGGGCCCCATACAAAGCACCATGATCACAGCATGCCCAAGGCCGCACTAGCCACTCCGGTATTCTGGGCCCCGGCTGGCTCCAGGCCCCCAAGAAAAGGCTAGGCTCCAGTGTGGGGTGTTGCATATGGAATCGTGCATCTCTGATACAACCCTGTATATAAATCCTAAGTTCTGGGGACCTGCATTTCATAATTTTGTTATGACATTGTCAATGACAATGACCACTACCTATGTTGCCCATGCACTGTTCAATGATTTTACGCTGTGGGTTTAGTTTTGTAGCAAACTGTGCTACAGGAGTTCATCAATTTCAATAGATAGGGTAGCTTTCACACTCATCTTGGGTAGCCATGCCACTGGTGTTAGTTTACCAGTTTCCTTCCTACTCTTTGTAAGTACTAACCAATGCGTAGCAGTAACACCCCTCTGTTTTTGAGATTTCTTTTCCCAGCCATCCCACCCCTATTTGGGTATGACTAAAACAAGATAATCAATGTTATTTAACTTGGCAGTGGATTTATGGTAAATGTACAGTATATATGGGATTGTATGGGTGTAGTGCATGCATTCTCACTCGTCATAGGCGCTTGAAGCTCCAGCTGTCAGACAAAGCATGTTATCTAACCAGTTTAGGCTCATACTTTGCTTTATTATATGTAAACCGTATAGAATTGCCTTTTCAGTAAGTGATTATACCTCTGCCCCACACACCCACACTAAGATCTAAAGTTCACATGTTAGTGATCATTGCAGTTCCTCATTGCAAATCTTTTTCTCCATGAGAAATGGTAGTGCTAACAAGCTGTCAATGAGAATATTGGCCGTGAGCAATATTTGCATACCTTACAGTACCATACATCATGCAGTCATTTTTATAAACACTTCAAATTGTATTTATTCCAACTATAGATACAGCAAAAAAGTATACAATTTTCCAAGATATTTTCTGTATCAGTCTCTCATGCTTTACTAGATCTTCTATAGGACCCTTTATTGTTTACTTCCTGTAGCTACAAAACCGGTTCACATCTCTGATGACTCTCTGCGATACTAATGAACCTGTGACTTCACATGACCATGGACCAGTTTATAGCCACAGGAAGTAAACGGTGAAGCGTCCTATAGAGTGACAGCAAGCAGAGATCTAGTAAACCATGAGAGACCGATATGTTGGAAAATTGTATTACTTTTTATCATTGAAACTGGACCTTACAGTCCTTTTTAGCTGTAATGAGACCAAGGATTATCAATAAAGCTTCATTATAGACACCTTACAGCTGATTGTTGCAGTCTGGGACTACAGTAAAGCATCCAGAGAGCTTCAACAGGGGGCAGCGGGGTCAGTCTTAACTTTGGGTCGTCTGTGAGCCGGGTGTCCTTAACCCCATAGCGCAATAAGACGTACCCTTACGTCTTGCTGCGCATGGGGGAGTATGAAGAGGGCTCACGGGCTGAGCCCTCTTCATACTCACTGGGCATTTGCTTCATAATGAAGCAAACGCCTGTCGCTAACACCCGCGATCGGTGCTTGCACCGATCGCGGGTGTTAACCCTTTGATCGCCGGCGGCATTAAAGAGCGTGGGCGCCGCCATCTTGGCTCTGATCATCACTCCCCGTGACGTCACCAGGGAGCGGCGATCCGTTGTCATGACAGACTCGGATCACACAAAGATCCGAGGCTGTCATGAACGAGGCTATCTATTACAATGTGCGATCTGCACATTGTAATAGATGGTATGCAAAATCCCCATATACTGCCATACTGTAGTAGGATCAATCAGATCAATCAGACAACCAAGGGTTAAAGTACCCTAGGGAGTCTGAAAAATAGTAAAAAAAAAATAATAGAAAAAACATAAAAATTCAAATCACCCCCCCCTTTCCCTAGAACTGATATAAATATAAATAAACAGTAAAAATCCTAAACACATTAGGTATCGCCGCGTCCGAAAATGCCTGATCTATCAAAATATAATAAGCGTTTTACCCTGTAGCGGAAAATAGCGCCCGAAGTCGCAAATTGCATTTTTTAGCCATTTTGAAAAATAGAAAAAATTCTATAAAAAGTGATCAAAAAGTTGTACAGTCCTAAAAATAAAAGCATTGAAAATGTCGTCAGAAGTCGCAAAAAATGACACCACTCACAGCTCCATACACCAAAGTATGAAAAAGTTATTGGCGCAAGAACACTGTAAAATGAAGAATTTTTTTTTCTGTACAGGAGGTTTTAATTTTTGTAAATGTATGAAAACATTATAAAACCTATACAAATTTGGTATCCCTGTGATCGTATTGACCCAATGAATGAGGTAGACCTGTCATTTGGGGCCAAGCCCACAAGAAATGACAAATGTGTTTTTTCATCATTTTCACTGCATTTAGAATTTTTTTTCCCGCTTCCCAGTGCACGGCATGGAATATTTAATACAAACACTACGAAGTGCAATTTGTTACGCAGAAAATAAGACATCACACAGCTCTGTACATGGAAAAATAAAAAAAGTTATAGATTTTTGAAATTGGGGAGTGAAAAATAAAAACGAAAAAGGGCCTGGTCCTTAAGGGCTTAAGTAGGGGGCCGCCTGTATAGCTGCTATTTTGCACAATTCAAATTTTTTTTAATTTTGACTGAAATTAAAGGGGTTGTCCAAGAGTTATGAAAAAAACAAAAGGTGGCCAGGAGAGGGCGCCCCTTACCTTCCGACACCCTCTGGGTGTCCCACGCTGCTGTCAATGCGGTCCACGCGCCATGTAAGTAAACATGAGCGCCGGAGCAGCGCTGGACTCAGCTTGTGGCCGGCCACGCCTACCCGTTCCTATTCACAGCACTGTGTATGCGGGCTGGATGGTTGTTGGGTCCGGCTGGAAGCTGAGTCCAGTGCTGCTCCGACGGCCATGTTTGTTTACATGGCACCCGGACCGGTGGGACAGAAGCGCGGGACACTGGGGCGTCAGAAGGCGTCGGATCTTTATTTTTTTAAGCAGCCCCCTCCGGCCACATTTTAGATTTTTTTTTCTCATAACTTTGACAACCCCTTTAAGTATATTTTTGTCTGTAGACAGAATATGTTTTTGACTTTTGTGCTGCTCATCCTAGAGCAGCGGTCAGGAACCTTTTTGGCTGAGAGAGCCATGAATGCCACATATTTTAAAATTTTATTCCTTAAGAGCCATACTCACCACTTCCCGGCACCCGTCCTGGCTGACCAGCCTTTGCGCCTGAACTCACAGATTTAAGGGGCGAGTGTGCTGCCGATTGGCGCTGCCCACTTCCTGGGTTCCTATAAAAACCACCGGATCTTAGTGCTTCATGCCTACGAGGAAGCTTTCAACAGTGTTTCCTTCCCAAGTGTTGACCCCGGACCTGTTCCTGATTCTGCTCCTTCGTTGCCAGCACTGATCCCTTGCTCTGTCCCCGACCTTGCATCATTGATGCCTGCTTTGACCACCTGCCTGTTCCTGACAACAAGACTGCCTAGTGATTCTGTACCTCGACCTTGGTTGCCACTGTGAACAAGTCGCGCCTGTGGAAAGACCTGATGGTACCACGCCGCAGCAAGACCATCCTGCTTTGCAGCGGGCTCTGGTGAAGACCGGGTGCCACTTAGATTCCAGTCCCATGTGTCTGCTGACATCATTATCCTCAGTGGTCCAGGGGCTTCACTACTCGAAATCCTGACACCCACCACATGCCTCCCAGTAGATATGTTGTCTCAGCACATACCCCCAGTGGATGGCTAGCCACAGCACATACTCCCAGTGGATAGGTAGCCACAGCACATGCCCCAAGTAGATAGGTAGCCACGGCACATGCCCCCAGTAAATCGGTAGCCATGGCACATACTCCCAGTAAATAGGATGACCCAGCACATAATCCCAGTAGATAGGTAGCAGCAGCATATGCCCCCCCCCCAGTAGATAAGTAGTCACAGAAAAAAAAAGAATATTCACTTTCCAGTGCTCCCTGCAGCCAGCTCCTCATCGCTCTTCTCTTTGGTTTAGGCGATGGCGCCTGGGTCGTACAAAGGACATAGGCAGCGGTAACATGCTGCCTGTGTCCATTGATCAGTCTAAGAGGCACACAGAAGCCATCACTATCTTTTAAGATCTATCTGAGAGCCAGGTGCAGCCAACAAAAGAGCCATATCTGGCTCCCGAGCCGTAGGTTCCCTACCACTGTTTTAGAGTATGAGACTATTTTGTCAACTTTTCCCATTATAATCCTATTTATCACCTATTCACTGGAAAGATGGAAAATGAACTAATATTGTGAGTCTAATCAAAAGGACTCTTACCTTTTAAGAGAAAGAGGGGTCTCTAAATCCTCTATGTGAATGCACATTCACTTCTATTGGTGTAATGGAGTATTGAGCTCTGTGCCTCAAGAGAATGGTGCAATGGTCCTACATGTCCCCTACATCCACATTCACACTGGGGGCATGTAATTGTTGGGGGCTAGTAGCTGGACCTACAACAATCATGCATTTACAACTAAAGTTGCGTTCTCGTGTTTTGCTTGTATTGTGTTTTGACCGGGGAGGGGCTTTTGCCGATCTCATCACGGAAATGTGCGTGTCGGTCACTACCACCACATGTTTTCAGTTCAGTGAATTTAGGTTTGGTTCAGGAAATCCGAATACGTTTCTTGGATCAAACTTGCTCATGGGCATCAAGCTTCATTCTGCTGCTGCCAAGTAAATGGGGACCACTAGGAAGGACGAGTGCAGCGCACCGAATTCTTTGATGTTTGTTTTTTAAAAAAACGTCCACCCATTTGAAAGGGGCGATAAACTTGTACTGTAATGAATGATTCTGTGGTGTGAATGGATTCCTAACCGGCGCTGCCATGTGATATAGAGTTGTTATCTCTATGGCTGCTGTAATTTTTTATCTTTATTACAACCTCTTCGGTGGCTTACGGTGTTGCATTTGAAACCTAATAGAAAGCATCATATGCTGTTGTTTTATTTCCCTTTCCTTTGCATAAAATAAAAGCCGAGGCCATATTATAAGAACACACAATGGGGTCAAGTTTATAAATAGTTCCAAATCTTGGCACCTTAGTCTTGCTTTTTCCTTTTGCCTCTATGCTAGTTTCACGCAAGGCATCCGTGAATACACATTCTATTATCTAACATTAAATTTGGATGAGGCGAATAGATTGCTCTCTATAAAAGAGATGATGTTACAGCTTTATGCTTCTACCTAGTAGTACTTACTACATCAATGGAAATGGTTCTGTGGACAAAATCTGATCCTCTTTTTATAGTGACCTGGTTTGGGATAATCTGCTGTGTGACATTGTGCTAACTCTGATCTCTCTCGGCACTGGATGTCTTCTACCACCATGTCTTTCATCTCCAGGGCCGCCTCTTTATTTATGTCCGAGGCATATCTGTTCCCTTACATGGGGAGCTTTATTATAGATACACTAAGCGTGATTGAATTTCTCAGAAATAGGAAGGAAAATCAATTACCATTACAAATAGTGCACTTAGACCAATTTAGAAGACCAAGGCAATACGTCTTAAGATCATATATGTCTACTACTATCATGATAGATGGAAAGTAAGATGTTGGCATGTGGTAAAAATGTTTTGATTTATGGGGGATTTTAGGTTCCACATGTAGCTTTTTAATACCAGCAGTGTTTTTGAATGCAAAGGAGCAAAAGGATTTTTGGATGAACATTGATAATATACAGTATAATGGTTTTTACTGTTGCTAAAGGTGTGGCTTTAAGTGTTTCCATCTGTACTTTAGCCTACACTGTAATATACTTTAATAATAGTGTATATAATATTACTATAATATAATCTTGTTAATTATGTATAAATTACATAGCTTGCTGGCAACACAATATGGCCTTAAAAATGACAGTGTGAAATGGTATTTATAAACATATAAACTAAAAGGTGCATGTTTCAGTAGCTTAAGGGTTAAAACATCCTGTTTTTCATATTACTTAATTTTTTGGTGTATTTTAGCATGAATTACTGTAGACTGTTTGCTACAGAAAACCTTTAGTGGGTGGTGAGGATTCTTAATTGATAACGGAGAGCACTATGTTTTTTGTGTGTTTTTGCCAGACACACTGTTAAGCAATTGAGTGCTGACAAGTGGTTCTGCTAGTTATACCAGTTGATACCTGGTGATCAGCTTAAAGGGGACCCCTGGTGCTCAGCTTAAAGAGGTGTGCCTTCTTTCTATGTAATATATGTAAAATGGAGCCACTGGTTCAGAAATGTCGTTTACCTCATCGGCTGCTATTCCTAAAATGGCCAGATATGGAGTGTTATGTGACCCTAACTGTCCATGACCAATTGCCCTTCCCGGAATTCAATATTGTATTCCCAAGTACTAATCATAAGATCCTGGAAGATAGATTGGTCATGGACAGTTAGAGATCACATGACCCTCTGTCTGCAGCCATTTCGGCTGATGAGGTAAAAGATATTTCTAGACCAGGGTCTTTACTTTACATTTCAAGAAATTGGTGCAGAACTTTTTATAGATGTATAGTGGTTAGTTACCTAATATCCTACCCCCTTTCCAAGCACTTATACATTATTTATAAAAATGAAGTGGCTAACCCCTTTATCTTGGGCAACTGAATGGGCTCTGTGTGTGTGTGTGTGTGTGTCTGCTCTAAAATGCATGTTTAGAATGTGCTAACATGCATAATTGAAGATAACAGAACATCTATTAAAGTCTATGTGGACCGGAACATAATGGGGCAGATTAATCAAGTCTGAAAGTCACTGATACTGGTAAAATGAAAGCTGAGCTGTGATTGGGCAACTAGAAATATTCTGACTTTCAGACAGCTTGATAAATCTGCCCCAATTTGTTTACTTTCTGTTTTTAGTTTCCATTATGCTCTGCTTAAAGGGAACCTGTCAGCAGGAATTCGATTTTTATCTGGTGACAGCCCAAGTTACGCTAAAAAATGTTTTGACAGCATTCTGTATCATTTCAGTACTTTGTAATAGTTTGATTCCCATTACCTGGCTCCCTGCCAGCAGCATGTGGCGAGACCCAGCTGCAGCCGGTGTGTGCCTGTGTCAGTCCCCTCTCCTCCAAACTCATGCACTGCTCTACCCCTACCCAGAAAGGGGAGGGGGTTGGTGTGGCGGAGAGGGAAAAAATGTATGAGGGGACACAGGCTGCACTCCCTCCCCCCCTCCCTGGGACTCGCCACACACTGCTGGCAGGGAGCCGGGTAATGTGAATCAAACTATTAAAAAGTACTGAAATGACTCATAATGCTGTCAAAGGTATTTTTTTAAATCGACATAACATAGGCCAGTGATGGCGAACCTTTAAGAGACCAAGTGCCCAAACTATAACCAAAATCCCAAATTACATTTTAAGCAGTAACTTAAGAGCTACCTGCTCTTCAACATCTATCAGTCGTATCGGCCCCTTGAGGCCACTAATACAGGTGTAAGAAGGAGGGCACATTCAGACTATCGTTGTAGCTTCTCACAAGGGTCTCTCTATACTTTAAGAATGTAGGGTCCAGTAGGATGACCTCCATGGCCCCCTTCCTTCTAAAATACATCTGTACAATTATGCTAATGAGCCCAAAGCGCTCGGGTGGGTGTTTCCAGAGGTCACCCTTTCCATGCATTTTCCTGCTGCTGCTAGATGACAGAGGCAGCGAGGGAGACGGCTCATTCTTGCGGTCTGTGAATATTCCACACTGAGGGGCCCTGGTAAAGCGCCCAATACCCCTTCAGGATCAATAACATAATTTTAAAAGTTGATTTAGGATATATAGAAAGGATATAATTAGATTACCACAGACACATTCTCTGGATCTATAAGTAAGTATCCCAGGTTTATCATACTGGATTTTGATATTAGGTTTTCTTTAAGACAAAAAGCCTTTAAATACAAATATCTTGGAGGTGACAGTCAGATAGTACTTACGCCTAATGACCAATGAAGAGGCTTATAACCTGGAAAATGTCACTGTGTTGTCAATCTTGGCAATGACATAAAAAAAGATTCTCCATTAAAGGAAACCTACCACTTGTAGTGGCAGGTTTCCTTTAAGACTGGGGATGTTTAAGCAATTATATGAAAAATGACCTATTATTATAATATATGTTTTTTCCCCATTTTGTCTTGCAGTATCATTCCCTGGAATGGAAATGTTGTAGCTGGAGAAGTAATTGATGTCAGCCATGGCTACAACCATAGAATTGTCAAGCAGGAACACGAGGACTGATTTTTTAAATGAGGCTAAAGCATCCAGGACATATGGTAGTCCTCTTTCAGATGCAAGCAATAAATCTACTGATACAAGTTTATCCAGCTCACTAATTATTGAGGAGTCAATAAGAAATCCTTCGAAAACAGTAAGCATGATCTCGCCAAAGCCTTTCTCCAGGGACAAACCTACAGAAAGCAGAAGGTCAATAGGAATAGGAATGCCCTTCAGCTTTTCTGGAGATGTAAGGCAACTCAGTGATGTGCCATTTCAAGCCACTACCAGTATCTCTTTATCTGGTAGTGCCAAAAATAATGAAAGCGAGAGAGTAGGTCGTCGAATATTCACAACTGATAAGTCAGAAGGGTATCCTCCAATAGCAGCAGATAGGAGAAAGACCAGCCCTAGCTGGCCTCCAGGAACAAACATTGTAAGCGAATTTAAGCCTACTCTACAAACAGATGAAAAGAAAGTCACTTCTAAGCCTCCATTAATGTCAAGGAAACCTGAACTTTCTCAACAGGAAAAAGTATATCCAAGCTACTCAAGAAGAAACCTGTCTGATGCTTCTGATAAATCAAGAGAAGCTGAAGATAAAAATCAGGATAAAAGTAAACCTGAGAACATTGATAGCTTAACAGTTAGAGCTCAGTTAAGGCAAAAACGTCGTCCAGTATCTGCAGTTTTTCTAGAGGCAAATGATCCAGTGAGTGACCCAAAAGTAGCAGATGAACCGAAAAAATGGAACAGAAGACCTCTTTCTGAAGATCTCACCTCATTGTTTGAAAGTAAAGGCACTGGAGACAAAAATGAAAATCCATCGGAAGAAACAAAGGAAAATAGACCTTTTAAGAGGAGTTCTTTTCACAGCCGCATCACAGATGAGGCATCTACTCTAGACCCCAAAGATGGCGATTATGCAAGTGATAAAAGCTTCATCAGTGAGAGCAGGACAGGTATAAGTGGAATTTCTTCAAGAAATCCTTATTCTGCACGCATGGATAAAGACAAAACCAAGGAAATGCCTTCTAACAAGCAACAGCAAATAGCTGACGTTGGTGAAAATGAAGGTATTATGAAGCTGTCAGCAAACATTAACAACCAGTCTTCTACATTTCTCCCTGAGCAATATGATGGTTCATCTGGGGAAGGAAAAATATCTGATGAAAGTGCAATTGCCCCAGGAATTATGAAACGGAGGCTTGGGTTTTACACTGCTAGTGCCAGCTCCTCGGAGGAAACAGAAGTACCTTTAAACACAGAAAGCAAAAGTAATGCCAACATTGAGAAAACAACTATAGGCTTTGTCTCCGATAAAGAAACCAAGTCTGAAACCGAATGGAAAACGTCACCATCTCCGACAGCGACCACAGATTTTACAAAAAAGTAAGTGTTATGTTTTTGGAATATTTCTGGTGGGCATGGTCACTATGTACTGTAATGGTACAGCTACCTTAGTAGGTAGATCCGTGATAGAAGGTTTCCTTTAAGTTATGTCACATGTGTGTCCAACAAGATGTGGATCTGGAGCACTGGGCTGCTCTGCCAAACTATTTTTTATAATTCTAATATAGTTTTGGCATGAAAGGAGCAGCTACATGATAAAAACAATGGTAGGGCTGATGTGTAAAAATAGTTTTACATAGCGTAGCAGGTAAAATATGGTGACCGATTCCCTGTTTTATAATGTGTCCTTGTTTTAGTGAGAAGATGGTAGAGATCTATATATACAGTCATCTGGTTGTGATTCTTGACCTGTGAGTGCAGGGGTGGGGCAATCCATTCCACAGAAAATAAGATGATCAACGTTTTGTCAATCATTGACTTAAGTTATAAAAATGGAGCGTAATAAAAATATTAACTGCTTAACAACTGTGTAATATAGATCACATCTTGTGCAAACATTTATATGGTATGGATGCCCTTGTGTCTTTAGATAACCTAAGATCCTTTCATAATGCAATAATAAAGCTTTATTAATATAGCGCCATCTTATTCCACAGCGTGATGCAGATCATGGAGTGCATATAATATTAAGCAAGACATTACAGAGTAATAACATAATCAGATTAGACAATTTGAGTAAGGACCCCAAGTCAGCATATGGCTGACCACCTACCCCCACTCCATGCAAGAAAGTGACTGAGATGGAGATAAATAAACCTCCATCCTCACTATAGCCGCTGGTCCCAGAGGTGGGACCTGTACCTCTCAGCTATATTTGTGACATAAGCTATAAATATACCCCTTTAAAGTTTATTAAACATTTATGCATGCATTTTTCATTTTCTAACTTTCTGTTCTTTGTCTTTTAAAAGATTCTTTAATTCACCTTCAAGATACGATATGAAGTCTGGGAAACCAAATGAAGGAAGGAGAAGTAGTTTTTCATCCCAAGATAACTTTGCTCAGAAGGTATTAATTGTAGTGTGCGTGTATAGAACATATACGGGAGGTTAACTTCAAAGGTTCTTTTTAAGTAGCATTTTTACATTTACAACCTTTCTACATTTAGGAAGGATTAGGAAAGTTCCTGGCACATATGTATAAATAACCCACTAGGCCCTCATGATACTGACAGATTCTGAAAGAATGTTAAATGAACAGAATATCACAGCTGACATTGTCATTCTATACAGAATCCTCCAGAAATAAACAAATTTATATATTTTATATAAAGTGTTTTTCTGATTCCTTTGACACTTTTTGGTATCTTCACGATAGGTCATAAGTATCAGACTCTGAGGGTGCAACATCTGGGCTATGCATTGATCAGTGGTTTAAGTCTGAAACAACCTATGTGGATTTGATCAGAGGTGTCAATCTCGAATACACAGTGGGCAGAAAATAAAATCTTGCACAATGTTGTGGGGCAACCTTGATGTAGAAAAAAATATGAACAGTGAAAAAGTTTTTCCTTCTCACCTTACTTAAACTTAATCGTCATCAGTTTTAACTGTAGATGTTGTTCGGAAGAAAACGTAGGAAGGATTGTAGCTGGACTCGGAGCACTGGATACTCTCTCTTGTGTGAGATCTCTTCACTGAACACAGCACTTCACCTCCCCCTGAGTAACTGCTGTAGTATTTAAAAAGAAGTGTGCTAACAGCAGTAACTTGTAGCAGAAAGGAGGACCTGTGCTGAGTGGATCCTCAGGATTGAGTGAAGGTGTTCCTGAGTGAGGAGACTCCTATGCAGTGTTTGTTCATATTCAAGGAGAATAGTTGCTCAAGCAGAACTGTACTGTCAGACATGGAGAGCATTGTAGCATGGCTTGTGTCAGGTATGAAACCTGATGGAAAAACTCTCCCTCATTAAAGGGCCGATCTGATTTTGCAATCTCTGGTTCAACAATAGAAGTAGCGCATACAGCAGCCTTCCTTTGTCATAAAGCTTATGTGAACATGTCATAAAACCAAACTTCTTTTGATCTCCTTTATTTTCTGGTGCCTTTGCATTATATCCAGGTCCTTGTACTTGTACTGGTGTTTTGTTTCCTATTGTTGTTGTATGTTATATTCTTAGATTACAGCTACGTTGGCTCCACACACCAGATGAACAGGTCTGTTCTTTATGTTTGTGAACAGATATCCAGCTTCCCAATTTTCTAGAAAGCCTTTGTTCTCCACCTTTCATTGTCCCTTATTGGGAGGGTTGGCCCATTGTGACTGGTAGCATGATATTGCTGGTAAATGTTACTTGGAGGGCTCTTGCTGGTTCTGTCTGATGCTCCAACGCACCAGCATAGCATTGAGGGATTTGTATTATTCCTGGTGGGCCATCACAAGTAGACTTTTTGGTATTTTCCAACGGGCCAGAGTTTAAAGCTCTGTTATAGGTCTTTGTCTTTCTCATCAGGTAAAGCAATCTTTCTGATAATAAAATGCACCGTTTGATTTACAATACGGAAAGTCTACATGTGACATGGTCTTTCCTTTGTTATGCCAGATCCCAATGTACATGCCAGGTTCCCTCAAGCAACTTTAGCCACTTAATCTTAACTCAACCCTTCATTGTCTACATTAATGACACGCATGTTATGCTAAATAGTATGGTCTAAAGGAAATCAAAAATTATAGTTGGTGTGTTTTAAAGCAAGCACACTTGCGATAATCCTGAAACCGGATCTCATCTTTTTTAGTGTTAAAAATGCTTCAATTTGAAGAAACTCGCTATCTAAAAATATGTGAATGAGGCTCTGGCACTCCTGTGAACGCGATGCAAGATGCTCAGCGCTTCTTTAATAATAATAATTCTGTTATTTATATAGCACACACAGATTACCCAGCGCTGCACAGAGCTTGCCAAATCCGTCCCTGTCCCCAATAGGGCTCACAATCTATTCAACCTACCAGTATGTTTTGGAATGTGGGAGAAAACCAGAGGAAACTTGCGCAAACACAGAGAGAACACTTGAACTCGGGACCCCAGCGCTGCACGACTGTAGTGCTATTCACTGAGCCACCTATTCTTGCCCGGATGCTTCTTCTCTGCTCCTCCCTTCTTTACATCAGGGTGGTGGAGCAAATAATCACCAGCAAGAGGCGTGAATCATTATAAGCCGAGGAGCGGCTTGGGTGCAAAGAGTGACCAAGTCTCATTTACACATTTGTACTTAGCGATTTTCTTCAAACTGAAGCATTTTCTGCACTAATGAAGATAAGATTATGTTCCAGTATCATCTTGTTAACAAGTAAATGTGTGTGCTTTAAAACACACTAAATATAATGGTTGATTTCCTTTAATGGTGTAATACTAGATAAGAGGTCTAAGTAATGAGACACAAGTACTTTGTCCCTGTATCTATAAATACTGTGCCCTCACGTAGTATACACGTTTTGTCCCTTGTAAACCCAAAGTTTTTGGTTAAATAATTTGGGGGACACTCTGTTTAACTTTTAACCCCTCATTGACCAGGCCCTTTTTTGTACGGTATTTTGACAGTATTTAATATCCCATGCCCTGTACTAGGAAGCGGGGGAAAAAAAAATCCAAATGTAGTGAAATTGCTGAAAAAATGAATTTTCGGCATTTTCTTGTGGGCTTGGTTTTACAGCTTTCATTGTGAAACCATATCTCCTTAATTCTTTGGGTCAATATGATCACAGGGATACTAAATTTATATAGGTTTTATAATGTTTCTTACTTTTACAAAAATGTAAACCCCCTGTACTAGGAAAAAAATTCTTCATTTTGCCATCTTCTGGCGCTAATAAGCTTTTCATATTTCAGTGTACAGACTTGTGTGGGTGGTGTCAATTATTTGAGAGATGAGATTGAAGTTTTCAGTGCTACCATTTTGGGGACTGTACAGCCTTTTGATCACTTCTTATTACATTTTTTTTTTGTGTTGCAAAGTGGCCGATAAAATGGCATTTTTTTTTTACTTCGGGCGCTGTTTTCTGTTACGTGGTTTAACGTCAAGAATAACCATTTATTATATTTTGATAGATCGGACATTTTGGGACACGGCGATACCTAACATGTTTATGAATTTCAATGCTTATTTAGGCAAAGAGAGGTGATTTGAATTTGTATGGTTTTAAAAAATTTTTAAACTTTTTAAAATATCTATTTATATATTTATTTTACTATTTTACAGACCCCCCTAGGGTACTTTAACCCTAGGTTGTCTGATTGATCCTACCATATTCTTCCATACTACAGTATGGCATATATGGGGATTTCACTGATCATGTATGACAATGTGACTCTACATTGTAACAAATTATCAGAAGCAAGGCAAAAAGAATTGAAATGGAGCAGCAGCGTGAAAGCAAAGATGTTGGGTGCAGGTCTTTATAGGGGTTCTGACCGAACCCACAATATACTATAATGATCAGCGATGAAGCAGCACTCCATTTCACCTTTTCCAAAAAGGCATTATCAAGCATTCTGTGTTAACAATCAGCTGACATGTACAGCGGTGAAAAAATTACCAGCATATGTGCAAAATGTGACATCATATACAAATATATTACAGACATATAAAACACAGTGTCAGATCTATTCTAATCACACTATACACCAAATAAAGTGTTACATATTATTGCATTTTGAAAACAATGTGATTTTTGTATCAGGATCCTAGAGGAAAGCCACGCGTCTCTCCTTGGCTACCGCTACTCTACCCTATGTGTATCAGCAGACGGAAAAAAGTTCTACGTCTGTGTGTACCATAACAAAGTGCCTAGTGCGTTTTGAACGCCATATAATACAGAAAATTACACGCTATATAGAAAACGCAGTCTGTGTGAATTACCCCAATTTCACTCCTGCTTGGGAGGCTCCATGAATATATTAGCCTCAGTCTAGACATTTAAAAGCCAAGGGTATAGACATGCGCATAGGTGATTCTGTCCCCATCGCAGCCATGTTGATTAAGGGAAAAGTCCAATTCAACCACTGAACAGCCAAGCATCTGGGGAGGGACTAAGACGCTCCAAACTTGATTATCAGAAGCTATTCAGCCCTGAGTCTTACAAAGACCTGAGGCTGTCATAGCAGCAGATTGTCACTCCCTGATGATGTCACAGGGAGAAGCGAACAAAGCCAAGATTGTGGCACCCAATCCGCTGGCTGGCGATTGCTGGGTTAACACTCTTTGTTAAAACTCTTTGTGAAGTGCATTGCGATTAAATGGGTTTTCCCATGAAAGAAAGTTCTCAAATTTTAATCCCCTAGTGATGTTTACGCAAAAGATAATTTTTATCCCCTTACTGTACAATTTTACACAGTTTTATTCCTGCATTCTCAAAGCAGATACTTCATGATTCCCCTGTGCTATGATATGCTGTGTGCTGACAATGTGGTACAGATTTCTCTAAACTTTTATTTAGCTTCTGCACATTCTACTAGTATCTGACACATAGGAAAAGAGAGACAGAGACAGATCAGAGATGTGAGATGATGAGATGCATATAACACACAATGACACTCTCTATAGCAGAGGACTATGTGTTTTATAGCTCAAAGGTCTTCTCTTGCCTGTAGCTTGTAGATTTTAGTCTCCTCACACTGCTGCTTGTTGGCCAGAAGTGTGTATGTGTGAGCTTGTTTTGAAATGCAGGGGGCAGGGCTGAAGTGCAGAGAGGGGATTTTCATAAAATCTTCAAAACTGTGTAGACCAGCTCTGATAGACGGGTTGGAATTATATCTTTGTATTTTTGTTAATAACAGTGAATCAGAGAATGTGTTTTAATTCGTTATCCTGAGTATCGTATGTTTAAGAATATTGTCTTGGTGGAAATACCCCTTTAAGATTCAGTCATGTGATAGGGGATACAATAATAGTGACCGGGTTATAGTGATCTATGTAGTGAGAAATACAAGCTCCTTTCTGTTCAGTGTATAGTAAAATAATATTACATTGTTGCTGTGCTAAATTAACAGCAATATCAATGTAACATATTAAATATAGATTTCTTTCAGGTCCAGATATGTTTTATGGTCCATTTACTACTTTTATTTGGTAAAATGTATTTAACGATAAATAATTGGGTTTTTGTTGCAGTCTAGGCTTACTCTTGGTATATCTCATTTCCAGTATGAACTTATAAAAGAGAACACTTGGAGGTCACGGGAATGAAATTTTCTAGCTGCAGGGCCTGCAGGATATTTTTGGTTGCGGTTAATTAATAAATGCTGAATTGTTGACTTTCACGTGGTTTAGTGAAACAATTTCCTACTTTTTTCCCAAGATTGTTTATAAAAACAATGGGGATTAAGATACATTGAGAATGTCTTTGTTAACAAAAGCCAACTAGAAGTAATTATGTGGTATGCTAGGTAGGGCTAATGGTTTTAAATAGTTTGGTCTTTTCATTTACATGTTATCCATGAGTAAGAATGATATCCTAAACGCGTAGGCTGTCTGCATAGCTTTTTATCGATGAAGAATTAAGTATGAGGAGATTTTAATAAGGAAGTGCCACAGTGTTTTCCACTTGTTGGATCTAAGCTGTGTCTACGTTGGTCAGTGGTCGCAGGTGCACTCTGTGATATCTTCATGGAAGTCTGACTATATGCAGAGTTATAGCTGATTGTAGCTCCTTTCACTTATGTATTTTCTTTGGTACAACTAGAACCAATGTCCTATCTAAGATTTTTAAAACTGCCTCATCCTAAATTGTGTAGAAAGTGGTTAACCCCTTAACGACTTGGCCTTTTTTAGTTTTTTCACTTCCATTTTTCACTCGCCACCTTCAAAAATCTATAACTTTTTTTATTTTTCCACAAAAAGAGCTCTGTGATGGCTTATTTTCTGCATAATAAATTGCACTTCGTAGTGACGGTATTTAATATTCCATGCCGTGTACTGGGAAGCGGGGAAAAAATTCCAAATGCAGTGAAAATGTCGAAAAACATGTGCTGATGAATGGGTTAAAACGAGACGGCTTTGGGCCTTCGTGAGACCTGAAGCTGTCATGGCAACGGATCCGTGGCAAGATGACGGCGCCCACGCGGCATTGCTGGCGGCGATCGACGTGAAAGCACCCGCGAGCCCTCTCCATGCACTGGGACCTGGTACGGCGCGCGTCCGGAAGGGGTTAATATGGAAGGGATATAAGCAGATACAGATTAAGTTCATTCCTATGTAGGGTTAAATGTGTAATTGGTAAAGATCCTAGCTGTTGGACCACAGTAATCTTAAAGGAACACTCTAGTCAAAGCTGATTCATTCATTATGAATTGTGCAGGGCCTGAAGGAAGGAGCATGACTTAAGGTTCAAGGAATACAATGAAATGGAGTTATGCTCCTTCCTTCAGGCCCCGCACCATGCATTATTCAATGAATTGGCTTTGATGGGAGTGTTCCTATTAATAACCAGGGTCCTGTCTGGCTCCCTATAGTTGTAGTAGATTTAGCATGTGCATTGTGCCTATGCACATTTAATGTTCATGAGTGTAACTCCATTTGTAACATGCCAAGACGCAAAAGACCCATATTCTAAAAATTGATTGAGGGCAGTCACAAATTTTGTCATTAGTTGTTCCGCTACTGGATACTAAACATATTCTAGGCCTTGGGAATAGTCTTCTCTTACAACGGAGGGCTAAGAGGTATCCCACTTAATGCACATACAGTGGGAGAAGTCATCTTGTTCTAACACCCTAAAATCTGGAAGAGGAGTGAACATCAAACAGTGATTGGCTGCTTCCAGAGTTCAAGGTATTTTCCTCAGTGATGTCACTGTCCTTATATGGATAGTGACATCACTGGCGAGCGCCGTGAGTAAAGTGGCCTCTGCTAAGTGGTCACCCAGCAGGAGGCAGCAGGATGGAAAGATGCAATTTATACTGGTCATCCTTTTTGCCTCCAACCGCCTGTGTATGTCTATGTATATGCTGATCGGGTACAAAAGAAGTCATGTGAATGTAGCCTTATAGTGCAGTCTCTGGAATTTCTACACCACCAGGCCAAGCAGAGCATCCACCATGATTATATGCTGGCACACAGATAGCAGCCCCTTGCCATGGTGTATAAACTTTGAATGCACAGCTATAAATAAAATCAACAGTAGGCTTAAAGTATGTTGTTTAGCTTCATTTTATATTTTTGGTTGATGTTTGGAAAGAAAAATTTCATCTCGGTGGCCAACGTAAAGAGGAGTAATCATTCTTTCAAAGAATACTGAAGACATTAATTATCTAATAATAGCTTTATAACATAGAGGTTGTACTGTGCCTGATAATCTACGATTTGATTCAAATACTAAAACACAGCTTTAAATTCCAAATTTATATAAAGCCATTAAACAATTATTCTTACATTGTCAATTAGTCGGACTGTCTGCTGCATGTTTGTCTTTCAATACATGAACATAATATTAATTTTGGTTGTTTTGTTTATTAGGATAAGAAGAACTGGCAAAATAGTTCTTTACTGGAGGAAAAACCATTTAGACAAAGAAGTTCAATCAGAAGACATGATGAACCTATACAACCTGATGAGCGTACAAGTGTTTCAAAAAGCAGAAGAGATTACAGTTACAAAGTTAAATTATATGATGCAAAAACCGATGCATCTGAAGAAAAAGATAAAAATTCAGTTCAAGTGGAAAAAGCTGTAAAAACTGTGAAAGCATCCATGTTTGAGCATACTGTGGAAAGGCATAGTCCTCCAGAGGTGTATCACTCAGAAAATCTTATATCTAGTAAGATTCCAAGAAGCTCTGTTAAATTTGAAGGTCTACAAGCCAAAAATGAATCGTCAAATTGGTCAGAATGGTTAACTGGTGATAATGTAAAATCCACTTCACAAGTTCAAAAGGACCTTGAAATAACAGACAGTAAATTTCCTGAAAAAAATAATAGTACAGAAATTTTTCAAGGAACAACATTTCAAAATCTTAGCAAGAATTATAATAATGAGAGAGTAGAGCCCAGGTATGAAGTTGTCCAAGCCATAGGGGAAAGAGTTCTTAGTGAGTCTATTGAAATAGCACCCGAAGATAAAGCTGTGACACTTCGATCTCGAAGATCTTTTCACAACAGGGATCGGGAAATGGGAAAAGACGGAGATGCACGCACATGGACCAGTCTGCAAAGAAGTAAAAGTGAATATCGAAAGCGAAACACTCTGAATAGTCCTCAGGAAACATCTCAAGGCAAATTCTTTTCTAAAGACACCGATTTTCCTTTTGAAAGAAAAGATTCCCTTAGAACGCAGAAAAAGGAATTTGAAAATGCAGCTTCTGAAAGTCTTTATAAGAAAGAGAGACATTTCCTAAGTAAAAATGACACCTCAAATGATGGGACAAACTTTACTGTTAAAGAGACATCTCATGAATATTATAACAGAAATGAAAAATCAGAAAATACATTGGGAAAATATTCTTCTGAATATTCTAATCATAGAGATGGTGCAGCAGGTAAGGGTGAATCGAAAACATCTTTCCGACGTTTAAGTCAGAAAACTGACAAATCGATTGGTTCTGACAATTCAATATCAAAAGATTTCGAAAAAGGCTTAAACAGTGTGAAGGAAAATACAACAATTGTAAATTCCAATGCTAGAGATCAAATTAATAGTTTAACCCAAATAAAGGAGTCCAACAGACAATCTTTACTTAATCAATTTCATCCCGAAAAACGATTGTCTACCAAAAACATCAATAAAGATGTATCAAATGACTTTTCTGACCTCCTGCTAAACACAGAAATTGAACAAATAAAGAGTGAATTATTCACACGTCGTTCTTCCAAAGAAGCTGATCTCTTCAAGGAAGAATTGAAAGAACGTCCTGTGCTACTTAAAAGCCACGAGATAGAGAAAATGAGTGAATACACCTATAGGACTTCTGACCCGTTTAGACCGGAGTGTGATAACAAATGGAAAAAACCAGATGAGTTTAGACAATCACACGGAGAGAAAGACAACATGGATATTACTGCTGCTAAAGACCCTTCTCCAGTAGATAAGAGAGCAACATATTTTGCTGTAACTGGTATGGATGGTAAAAAACAGAGGAATGATGATTCTGAAAATCGGAGTATCAGTAGTAATACTAATTCAGCATCTGAAAACATGAACTTTAGGCATAGTGTCCAAAAGAACACAAAAAACTCCAACCCATCCCAAGGTTCTACTACAAAAGAAGAAACCAATCCAGACAAATATATAGATAACTCACATGCCTCAAAACAATTCAGTACATACAATATTAAGCAAGATAAAATAATGGAAACTTCAGAGAAGTCATCAGTAAGAGCAGGCAGCGTTATTGACGTTGATGCGTTGCTCAAGAAGCACAAGCAGAAGTCAAGTGTAAATGATAAAGGTCCATCATTTCTGGATTGTCAAACAAAACCAGCACAGAAATCACATTTCATAGAGAACACACAAGAGGCAAACTCTAAAGGATCTCCTCTTCAGCTTGATGGGACATACAAGACTAAAGTTGTGGACATTGATTCTCTGATGGCTGACTATAATGCGAGTCAAAGAAAGGATAAAGAAAACAAGGCCAGAGATGAAGACCTTATTTTGCCTAAATGGGAAAGGTCAAGATCTTTCAGGGAGAGTGCCTCAAAAGGTTCAAGTAGCAAATGGAAAGATCCCTCAAGACATTTTCCTAATGAAGATGGTTATAAGTATGAGGCTCTTGCTTCACGTTATACTTCACTTAAAGAAACTACCTCAACAAAGGATGATCTTAAGCAAGACTTGTCAAAAAGTTCTGCACATTTAGATCATTTAAATATTTCTGTAGAAAGGAGTCATGAGAGAGAGCCATACAAAGGAAGGGAGGTTGAAGGCCCTGTAGAGCCCTCAGTAAAAGCCCTTCACCATAAAGCTCAAGTATCACCATCTTTTGAGTCGAGGACCACAGAAACAATGTCAATTTCACAAATGCAAAGCAAACAAATACAAGTGAAAACCAGTGGAGATGATGAAAAGGAAAATCAAATGGCAGAGCGTGAAAAACGGAGCAACTCGTGTAAGACATCAATTCCAGATGAAAATACACTTTCCGAAGATAAAAAACCAGCAAAAGCCAGCGATTTAATCAACCTCATGTTGGAAAATAGAGAAAAGAGAAGGGAGCAGCTCCGCTTTAGGCAAAGTGGTCCAGTGGAACTTCCACAAGAGCCAAAAACACATCGATTAGTGACACGGCAAGATTGGGCACATAGTGAAAGCAAGGTAAAACAAGTGTGTGTTAATCTTATGATGGTGTAACGGTCTGCTTGTAAAAATAAGGATGCTAGGTCAGACTTCATTCTTGTACTATAATTATGTGTTCAGTACAGGATTTTATTCCCAAGGGCCGACAGGGACTCCTAGCAGAATAGAAATATGGCCAGACTGAATACATCTGTGTGAAGGGGGCCTTAGAAATAGTGAGGAAAGTTTTAGGATCGCACAGCAGTTCTGATTGGATTATTTTACTATTCCCTAATTTGTAGATGTATTTCTATAGAATTATGCAAGTTTGATTTTTTTTTTTTTTTGGTGTGTTTTTGAGTCTAAAGAGAGTGAAGGGGTAGTCTGGAAGACTCTTCCACTGAGCTGGTCACAATAAACTGAAGTTAATCTAGATCGAAGAGTAAGAGGTAAAGAATTCGCTCATGCAACCAGTCTGTAGGTATTTTGTCAAAAGTTTTACATGGGGATGCAAAATGTATAGACTTTTACCATACAATGAGATATTAAGGCTGTTAGGTACTGATGTCAGGACATCTGAAAGGACCAGATCTCTAAGAATTATTTGGGTTATCCCTTGCTTTTCATGCAAGGAAAGTTGAAACAGGACACAAGTGTTTTGTGCATGTTCATCTATGGATATATACTGTAAAAACCTTAAAGTTACCCCTTATCTAGACCAAATTTCCTACCATAAATTAAAACTCGCTGTCTTATTTTTGAAGATCCTCTCCCAAGAAGGCCACTTTTCAGTATACCTTACCATTATGTGAAATGGTAAATATTATACGTTGCATAAAACTGCATATGTCTATGAGGCTACTTTCACACGTCCATTATAAGACCAAAAAAAGTAAACATACCAGGAGAGCCACATCTGTAATAAAATGAATAGCAATGGCTTGCAATGCACCCCATTGACAGTGTGCAATTTTGCTGGACCAAATTTGTGCTACCTGCTATGCTATTATGTTCTGTTTTTTTTTATGAAACCCGTGACTAGGGCTCTTAAAGGGGTATTCTTGTCTGGGCAGTCACATTCAGTTTGATAAATCTGTCATATATAAACATTTCTACAATTAGATGTTATTAAAAAAAATGTTCCTGTGTGAAGATAATTTCTCATAAATGTAGGCATGCTGTCCCTTAGAAACGAGATAGCTTCCTCGGATACGTCCACCTCTGCTGGAGGGATTACAGAAAGAAGCAAAAGGTTTTTGTATATGAAATGTCTGGGAGTTACTACATGACCCACATCAGTCCTGTGGTAATGATCGCTGAAGCCAGGAGGTCAGGCAGGACTCAATAGCGCATGTCTGGCCACTACTGCCAGAGTGTGGGGTGGTCGTATCTGAGGAAGCTTTCTCCTTTCTAAGGGACAGAATGACTACATTTATGAGAAATTATCTTCACACGGGAACATTTTTTTTTTTTATAACATCCAATTGAAGAAACATTTACATATGGAAAATGAATTCAATTAAATTAAAATGCCCAGATGAGAATACCCCTTTAACTGGACCTCTGTGTATGGAAACATAACCTCACTAGATAGATACAGTGGGAGAGATTTATCATAAGTTTCTGAGAGAAGAACTATGCTAGTTGCCCATGGCAACCAATTAGAGCTCAGCTTTCATTTCCCCACATCCGTTTATAAAATTAAAGCTGAGCTCTGATGGGTTTCCTTAGACAACTAGACCAGTTTTTCGTCAGAAACTTGATGCTAAATCTCCCCCAGTGAGGCTATGTATATGGCATGCATATATGATATTTAAGTTGTAGTGTTATTGTTTTTTTTTAGGAATTTCACAAAACAGAAGAAATCAAACAATACCCAAGAAGTGCAAGAGAGATGGAGTTTACCACCGATCTGCCCAGAAGAAAAAGTCGCACAGAGTACACAGTGAGCTCAAATAAGGTGGGTGTTTTGTGAATTTTTTTCTGATCATTTGGCAGCAGATTCAGAAAGTATTTTCAGTATGTAGAAATGAATAAAAGAATACAATACTGCAATTGTTTCAAGCTCTTGCAACTGAATACTATTACGTGCAATCCAATATACTGTGTTTTAGGCATTATGAAGGCAAGCATGATTTCTTTTTTTTCTAAACACTCAGTCCTTAATACATAAGGTGTACATAACTTCCCGACAAGCATGCTTTCTGAGAGTTTTGTTATCTTGTGTTTTTGTCTTATTTTTACAAGCATAATTTAAATAAAAATGATGTTGCCATCAAATCCTATAAAAACATACTGTACTTGCTAAAAGTTCCAGTAACAACTGTCTGAAATATAGTGCACATTTCCTTTATTTCTGGGACATTTTTATAGAAAATACATATGGTTTCAATAACTCTTGTCTGTCGTTATTTTTCCAAATAATTATCCCCTCACAATGGGATTCTCGTGAGAAACTTTTCTTTGGAACACTGAGTATGTTAGTGTTTGCTTTTACTGATAATAGTAAACGTTTGACTTCATGACGGGATACGGTCCCTCCACATTGCTTCCTGTTGTGGTCCATAGTTGCAGATGGATGTCCCATGAACATGAGTGCAAAGAAATGTTGTTGATGTTGCCTGGGTAAATGCAGACTTTAAGGCTTTTGCCTTAAAGGGGTTGTCATCTAAAGACAGTCTCTGTCCATAACCCCCATTAGGGAATATGGACTTTGTAAAAGTAAAGTAAGAAGGTATTGACTAGACTGGAGTAGCTGTTTAAAGGGATTGTCGGTGTAAGCCTTTTTTTCCATATGGGCCCCAGGAGGTGTTGTAATAATAACCACCATATATTTATCTGTATCTGGTGCCCCGGTCCAGTGCTGCACCTCCCTTCACCTTATACTAGGTGCACACAAACATATGCAGTCCGTCAATACCATATTACTGATACCAGAGCTACTTGATGAAACAAAAAATAATCTACCGTATATTGGCCCAAACCCAAAGACTGTGTACCTTGCACAGGACAGGAGTCCTTCCATGATACATAGATATGATGCAAGGATCCCCTGGCCGCTGGCTGAATGGCAGCAGCAGCACTGTATCGACTGTTTCAGTGGTGGTTCTTCAGTTCGCCCAGCAGATGGGAAGTCCTTGCATTATAACTGTATAATGCATGGATTTCCACCATGTGCAAGGTGTGCAGTACGTGGGATCCGGCCAAAGTATGTGCCTGTAACCATGGGTTGCACACCCGAACACCCAACCTAAGTATTTTGTTCTGAGTATTATGTTCTGAGTATCATGGTTCTGAGAAGCAAGGTGGTAAAATGCAAGAATCCGTTCAATGTCGGTTTAAGTAGAGTGAGGAGGAGAGTTTCACTCTAATCTCCCCTGCCTTACTTGCACTGTACTTGCTCCAGGGCTTTAGGGCTTGTTCTCATTACACAGATCATCCTTTGAACTGTGATTATAAAACCAGGTCATAAATCAGAAGTCATCTACTCACAGGAACTGCTGATCACATCCATCTGGCCTTTAGGCTTGTTGTGGCTGAAGGTTTGAAAGTTCAGTGTCTGCTGATGCTTAATGAGAACTGGGCTGAAACCAGTAATAACTACAATGTAGTGTATGTAGCAAAATGGCTTATTTATTATGTTGAATTTGTTTTATTGCAAATTACAAAAAACACAATGTAACAATTTCAACTCGTACGAACAGGCACATAACATACAGAATCCAATATGAGGTGTACACAGGGTCTAGGTCATTTGCTTATGATCAGCAGGGGGCTTATTTATTATGATACAGTACTGTGTAGAAGTGCAGGTTTCTGAATACATGAGCAGAATCTGTGTGTATTCAGAACTATAGAGAGAAACATGTCATATCTGTATTTGATTACTCTTGAACCTTTTACATGAGTGTTGCAGATTAGATAACTAAGATGATGGAGCATTCTCCTCACCATATTACAGGATTTATTTTATGTATTTGATGCAGTTTTTGATGCCCAAACCAGGAATGGAGTAAAAGTAGGAGGAGGAGCAGTAGTAGTAGGAGGAGCAGCCACCTTTTGGCTCCAAAAACTGCATCTGAAAAATTGAACGTGTGGACGCAGCCTCAATGTTATAATCTAAGTATTGCTGCCCCAGTGCCTACTGCGGGCCCTGTAATGTGTGGCCAGGTATAGGGGCCTTCTAAAGCTAGGTAAATCTCTGTGTCAGGCTATAAAAAAGGGCCCCGTGGCTGCACTGGCCATATACATATACTGTATGCATCGGCATTTCTAACAATAATAATTCTGTTTATTAAATACTGTACTATACGCATGTGCACTATGAAGAATGTAGGGGTATGTGTGTGCCCAAGCTGGTACAGTAGTGGTATATATGTTTCTGAGAAATGGAAATTGGAGTATATGCAATAGAACAAATGTAATAATATTGTAAAATAAAATCTTTACATAGCTAAATGACATCCCCTGGTGATTTACAGATCATAGGGTACATATACCAACTAAATCTAATGTAACGTGACCTCAAGTGTCAGACGTGGATGATGAAATAATAGAGGCCTGGAATTTCCCTTGTAATTATCTATATTAACTTCTAGGAATGTCTCATAATTGCTTAAAGGGCATATACCATCAGGATGAAGGACTGTATGCAAATGAGCTTGAGGGGCTTAAGGCTCCATAGGTATTAATGGGGCCTGGAGCCCCCCTGAGGTCATTTGCATACAGTCCTTCATCCTGGTGGTAGATACCCTTTAATTTTAAGTCTTAGCACTAAAGGGAGTCGGTCACTATTTTAGTATCTAATGCTGTGAAAAATGAATCAAACACGTCCATATTTTCAGAATGCAGCACGTCTCAGAAGTGTTTAAGGTTGCATTTAGAAATTTTGTTGCTTTGTTGTACTGTATGGAAAAAAGTACCAGAGCATATGTATGTATGCAATTTTGTCGTTTTTAAGTGCTAGCTAATGCCAAAATCAGAGCTTTTTCTGGCATTTAAACTTAATGTACATATAAAACACAATATTTTAATGTAGTCTCATCATCATCATTATTATTAATATTATTATTATTAGTTGGTGACTTTATAATAAAGGTAATAACGTGTGTTCCATGCTTGTGATGATCATACGCATGAGTCCTTTTGGAAGTAAAATATTCATAGTAGCACAGGTTCGCTGACCTAGTTCTGTCCAATCTACTTTAGTGAAGACGACACATACTTACTGTTCACAAGTTTATCGTTTTCCCTCTTGTCCTAAGACCACTACGATACTTGTGATGGATAGTACATGTGACTCTGTATGAGCTGTAGTTGAAGCTAAGGATTTAGCACATTTTCTGTTCTGTGGTTGCAGTGGAAAGCGCCTTGTCTCATTGTGCAGCGTGAATGTTATCACTAGGTTGTAGCACGCTATCTAGCCACTTGGTGGCAGTGTAAGCAGCAGGATGCGTATTAGGATTTCTTCCTGGTCACCGAGCATTCCCTATACAGCTACATTTATAGGCCGCAGCATCTCATGACCACCATACAGCAATGAATGAGGACAGCATCTGCAGTATATTATCCTTATGTCATGGTATACATAAAAAGCTGTATACTGCATGTGCATTTGTGTTGCTTTATCATCAGTATTTGCTGGATGGAGAATCAGTGAAGAGGTGGATGTTAGCACGTGTATAGATGGGGCTTATTCCAATGGACATATCTGCACAGTGCATGATGCTTCTCAACCGCTGCATGATCATTTTTACCATTTTGCACTTCTTTATGAGCTTTAAGGCTATGGGCTAGTAAGGGTATATTCCTACATGGTAGATGTCTTACAGACATTTTATTCATCTGAATGGGGCTTGCAGAAATCAGTGCTGGCCAATAAGAAAAGCGCCATTCACATGAGTGAAACAAGATTTCGGTGACGAAATTGCCACAAGTGAATGTGCCAAGTTTTTTGTCACAAAAAATGTCAATACTCACCTTTGCGACGCCCCTCGCTGGTCTACCCTTATAACATCCTGCAGCAGCAGGTCCGTGCAACGTTGCGGCACACAGGCTATAACCTCAGTCGCCGCTAACATCAGAGTATGTATGCAGCTACAGGCACACACAATATGATGCCGCTGCCGGAATTAAGAACAGAAGACCTGCGGGGGGCATCAAAAAGGTGAGTTCTGACTTTCTTTTTTAATGTGCTGGGCATACTGTGGCTGGCAATATAAATGGGGGGCAGGAGGCTGGCTGGCAATATACAGGGGGCTGGCTAGCTATATACTGGGGTGCAGGAGGCTGCCTATATACTGGGTCTGGATGGCTATCTATATACTGGGGGGAGGCTGTGACAGATGTGTTTCCCACCTTAGGCTTATACTTAAGTCTATAGGTTTTCCCAGTTTTTTTGTGGTAAAATTAGGAGCCTCTGTTTATTCGGTCGGCTTATACTCGAGGATATACAGTATCCTAATAGTTTTTTTTTTTTAAATCCTGGGTAGAGGCATAACGGCAAAAGAAAACTTTAAGCAGATAACTCCAAAATAGAAGCCTGGATATATTGACACATATTTCCATATTATTGTGTGACTGATGAAGGGAATGCTACTTTATTTCTTGTATAGATTATAGCTTTTGAGTAAGCGACTAGTTTGTGTTGATCTACATAACATTTCCTGTCCTGTGGCTTTCTGTATCCTGTGTATTTATAGCCACTTTTTGTTCTAGTTTTTGTTTTATTGATAACCCGTTAACTGTAGTCTATAAACTATCCCTAAAAAATGGTTGCAAATTAAATGTGAAAATGGATGGAGTATTTCCCTGAAAGGCCACACTCCACATCTACAGAATAAAGGTTGGATGTGATCATATTTGTCATAAAGGACATTTGTTCTGTTGATGTGGAGCATGGTCCCTCAGGATCTCATACTTTGATTCTTTCTTGCCTTTGTTTTTGCAAACTCTGTATTGTCTGCAGCCAGGGAAAACTTCTGCTTTCAGAAAGCACTTGTTTCAGTGTTCACAACACAAGTGCAGTTCTACATAACCCACAGCTGATTTTTGGGTGCTTTCTGCAACACATGCTGACCTTTTAGCAAACCAGGATGTCCCGAGGTCTTCCTTTTGTTTCTGTTGCATCCGGGGAAGTCCCGGCAGTCAGTGGCCGGTTGCTCAGCTGTCGGTCAAACCTTAGTAAAAAGGAGTTAGACTTTGATACTGAGCAAAAGAGTGTGCAGCCTTCCTTATGGCCCTGCCCATAGTGCACCATAGTGCTGATAGCCGAAAGCCTTTTAACGAACAAAAAATATACAGTTTATTTCGACCCCACTTCTAGAATGTCACTTACCCTCAGTCAATGGCAGCAAAGAAGATGGAAACTGTTTTGCATATACATACAACACAATCATCGCTCTCTCTCCCCTAATACGTCTATGTATACAGTAAAGAGGATATTGTAATTGATGCTCTAATTCCTATTACCTGACTATTAATTCCTGTCCAAACTAAACCTATAACTAAACTAAACCTGAATACGTTCCCAGCGAGCCACTCTGGCTGCGACAGCGGGTGTCTGGTTACGCTAGAATATCATGAAACTGTCTAGTTCTCCTTTCTGCAGTATTTGCAGTTCGCCAGTACTTCTTTCCCTTCTCCATTTCTCATAAAAACACACACTCTTACATTCACAAATAAGAATGATAGAGTATTAGTAGAGGCTCCTGTCTGCATTTTGTCTCCTTTCTATGTTTTTCCTGTCATGGATGTAGGAACAAGTCTTGTACATTACTACAGAGAGCAGCACTCACTGTAGATGCTGGTGCAGTTAGGTGGCTCCCAGGATACTATATCTACTTACATGCCACCACATCCTAGATGCAGTGTTCCTTCAGTCATTGGTCTCATAGATAACGTAAGATCGGTCACATGAGCAGCCTGTGGTGTGCTGATGATAGAGGAAGTATCAGCGTGCTGCAGGGAAACCTGTGAATAATATATGTCACTCTACAAACTCTGCTAATAGTATAATGTTCTGCCCTGGGTAGAGCCATGGACTATTACTACCTGCCTCGAATGTTCAAATGCATCCAGACTACATGGGTAAGAGAGCAAATTATACCTAGTGCAGTTTTTAGTTCTCCTTGAAGTATATATGTGATAAAGGTGTTTCTTATGCAGTTTCTTATGTGGCTTTGATATCAGTATGAATTCAGTAGAGTATCTATGTATTACGCACCTTGTTATCGGAGAGTGTTGATCAGTGGAGCACTGGCATCTATCTACCTAATCTAGTAAAAGGCATTCAGGATTCTGAAGACACGGTTCTTTTTCTTATTTTTCCCTTTAGTTTTATGTCTTATTGTTTCACATGGTGATGGTCAGATATAGGGAATTTGCAGTTGACCATGTCCCTTAATATTCTGGTATTCTTTATATCAGTTGTATAGAGGGTATTTTATAGCATGGATTTGTAAAATATTCCTAATATGCCAAAAGTGGTAATAAAGAGATGTGTGCAATTTATACAACTGGTGTAATGTACATCAATTGTAAGAGCCAAGACATTTCCCAGGACATATTACAAATGCTGATAAGCCAATGACAAGCACATAGTCCGCTGTCTTAACCTTTCTTATCTTGGCATGCTTTTTTCTTTAAGTGACTCATCCTCGGCTGCCTGGGACTGCAGGAAGAATGAAGGTGTATATAAGGTCAAATTATCGTTCCAGCAGTTGGAACTATTGTTTAGGGGACCCAGGAAGGATAGCCCGAATTTCGTTATTGGTGTCCTCAAGATGATGATATTGTTGAAATCTGTGGCTGAGCACAGAGCCATAAGTTACTACTTAAATTGCTGCCACTTGGCGATAAATAAGTGAGGTTTGGTTTCATTTTGGTTGCTCGGTCTCTAAACGATTTGCCATCACTGCTCTGTCTTTGTGTATTACCTTTGTGTATTGAGCATCACACCATGTGTTTATGGTGTGTTCTCATCTTTATAGCAGACAGAATGGAACAGTCTGCTCATCTTACTTGTAGTACTATCATGTTTCATGTGTGTGTGAAGATGTTAACCTTTAGGGGATGTCTACTCCTGTAATGAGACTCTGCAGTGCTTGCTGTGAGGGCCTTGTGGCTATTGTGCAGGGAACCTGTCTAACTGGTCACGAGAAATCCAAGTAACCAAGGATAAACCATCAGTGACCTCCGGCAGCTCCAGTAAACACCCTGCAGTGCAGATTACAAGAATCTGAACGGTTACCTGTGAACTTAAAAAAGTGAGAAAACAAAAACATTGCTCTATATATTAAAGAGAACCCGTCATGCAAAATAACCCCCCTAAACTAAATATATTTTCATAAACTGCCATTAGAGAGCATTGCCTCTATCCCTTCATTGTCCCTCTACATGCCTGTAAACCTAAGCAATGAGGTCCTAAAGCTGTATGCAAATGACCTGTGAAATGTCCAATGAAGCATTAGCATATTCAAGCTGTCCACCTTATTCATGAGTGGGAGGCACAGCCACACCCCCAGTGCTTGACTGACAGCCTGTATAATGATGTGCTTCCTGGTGCTGGTGCCCCCTGCAGCCTGTGTGTGTGTATAGGAAAAATACAGCAGCTCCATGCAGCCATGTTACAGCAGAACATGTCAGATTCATGTGTAGCTGATGTCTGTGTCTCTCACCTGTATATTAGGAGGATGCAGCATGTCAGCAGATGCAGCACACACACTAGCAATGCTTTACTATACATTAAACACAGACATGAGCAGGGGGAGGAGAGGGGAGGGGTAACAGGGGTGACATCACTGCCTCTGACCATGTGACCAGCCTCATTTACATGATTAAAAATAGATGATTTTACAATGAATAATGTATGAAATAACTAGATAAAGGCTGGGAAGGGATCCTTGTGAGCTGCTCCAACAGGTAGTAGTGACAGGACTAGTGACACAGACCTGATGACAGGTGTCCTTTAAAGACAGTTTATAGTTGTTTGGTGTTATATATATAGTATAAGGAGATGAAGAAGATGACTGCATGAGTTAGCCGAAACGTTGCATTATGTAGCACAGGTGAATAAATCACTTTATACTTTCTGGAGTGCTGCTTTTCTGTTACGGGAGTGGATTATATATTTTTTTAAAGCATCAGGTCACATGACTAAAATATGCAATTTTCAGAGTGTTTCCTAGCCAACATTTATAAAAATTTAAATTAAAAAAATTATAATAAATGGAACACTGGGAGAAAAAGAGAGAGAATGGATATTGAAAATTAAGATGAAGCATATTTCCTGCAGTGACAAGTGGATTGTTTTTTTTTGTATTTTTGTACATGAGGGTTTTAGTACAGTATATACTTTAATTTCCCAGAGGCATTTTTGTAGGAGAACAGTTTAGTTATCAATAAGACAGTATTCATACTTGTAGGACTACCTTGTGCCTCCTAACCCTTCAAGAGGAACTTATTTTATATCGGCTTATTCTGTGACCAGCTGAAATACATCAATTTATCTTAAGAAAATGCTTACAGAAGGCTCCGGCTTCTTGAATTGCCTGAAAACAAGGGTGGGCTCACAGATTAGCTGGGTGGTGGTGCCTGTGTGACTTGTGATAAGGCTACAACATGTTCCTTACAGCCTTTGCATTCCACAGGACATAGGCAAGTGCTTGCATCCTGTGCCCTTCCTAGATCTTGATCAGCGTTTGTGTTCGCAATAAACCAAGACGCCTTCACCCGTCCAAGTGAAGTAAATTTTTTTTTTTAAGCTTTGAAAAGCTAATACCTTTAGAAATATCAAGATACATTTTTATAGCGCATTGTGCTTGCCAGGAAATAGGAAACTGCTTTTGTGTTTTGTTATTTTGGAACCGCTCCTGTTTTTTGGTGTCTTTGCAATGTGCAGTTTAGCTGTATATGGCATCCTTTAATTTCTGGTCTTTGCATGTACGGGCCCCAGATATGGTTGGATACTAGTTTTCAGACTGTCTTTATATTAATCTGTAGCTACTGTAATCCATTTGCATAAGTATTCTGCAGATCCACTTCCATATTATCCACATTTATTTCTAGTTCACAAGTCACTTCTCTAGTAAGTCCCCCTGTAGGTCCTATTAAAGAACATATCTATGTAGGGTTTGCTCTGGTAGGATTTGCAGTGCTTGTCATATGTGATTACCATAGTGACATCATTCGGTAATCTATGACATCCTGAGTAACACAAGTGCACAATAATAACTTCATGGGTTTTCTCCCACATTCCAAAAATATACTGGTAGGTTATTTAGATTGTGGGCCCCATTGGGGACAGGGCCTGATTCGGCAAGCTGTGTTATTATTCTCTAGGGAAGCCATTTTTAGGAACGGTAGTCTCCAGTTATTGAGTAAATCCTTAAAATGCCACTGGGTGGTGCTGAAACCACAGTTATATTCCTGTCATTGCTTTCTATGCGCTGCATTGATGGTGTATGTTTGCCATGAATGTTACATGGTGTGTGTATATAACCAACATGAAAGAAAGTTGGTGTATGTATAATGCACATGCTATATTGCAAAATAACCTTCATTTGAATACAAACCTTGAAAACGCCAGGAGGTATGAAACCTAGAGTCCAATGTGGTGAACTGTCCCTTGGGTCCCCCTTTGCAAAAATATCACGAGAGCTCGGCACATCTACTATGTTTATTGCAAATATAAATTCAGTAGTGATGGTTTCATAGATTTAGATATGTTATTAATTGTTTTTGAAGATTGTTTTTCAATAAAATATTTATATTTGTATAATTATGCTTTTTCATGTTGGTTAGTACTTGACTTGTTGTTTCGTTAAAAGTTTTATCTTTATTAACCTTTATTTTTAATTGATATTACATATGTACATGATGCTCTTAATTAAGAGCAATGTGGGAATTCTATGCTCTTTGTGCCTAGTTGAAGGTCTCAACATCTCTTTAGTCTGTTCTGTAATTCTATAGCCTTTAAAGGGCTTCTTCAGGTAGAATTGCTATTAATCTGTTTAATAGCCCATGAAAGGGAAGTGTGAGATTCGGTTCTTGTAACACGTAGTGGTTGACGCTTCTTTTCCCCAGTGAGAGATGACTAGGGAAAAGCTATTTTAATCCAGGGCCTGTATAAGACGTCATGGCTGTGGATGTCTTAAAAGCTCCTGTAGATGCAATGTCTAAGCGCCCCACACCTTTGTCTATATTGTTTATAAATTGGAGCTATATTCTGTCACCTGGTTACCTATATGCAACATTCAGCTTTTCATGACAACCAGCAATAGCTGTAACAATAATAATCTACAGGAAACCTAGTGATACTGTGCAGTATTAATGTCATAATTTTAACAGTAAGTTCACACATACATTCAGTAGATTTAGCTGCAAACTATTTTAATTTCCTGTTACCGCTCTCCTAGGACAGAGAGTGTAATGGAAGGCCCCTACTGCAGGCATGAACTGGGCCCAAGAGAACTATTGGCTTTAGAAAAAATTATATTAATGTTACATTAAGTTTACCACCAAAAAATTGGGAAAACCTATTGACTTGAGTATAAGCTGAGGCTGTAGTATACAGCCAGCCAGCCCCCATGTAGTATACAGCCAGCCTCCAGCATGCCAGGCACAAAAAAAAAGAAACTTAATACTCACCCTCCGGCAATACTCACTCACCCCCGATGCTCGTCGCAGCTCCAGATCCTCGGCGCGGTTCCCGGCGACTCCTCTTCTCTCCAGCCGGCAGAGTCGCGTTCATGCGATCTGCTGGCCGGCGCACACTGATGCGGCGGTGTCGACGCTGATGACGTCATCAGTAGCGACACCGCCGCATCATAGTGTGCACCGGCCGGGAGATCGCATGGATACAACTCTGCCGGCTACAGAAGAGAGAAGATGAGCCGCCGAGGATCGGGAGCTGCACTAAGAATCCGGGAGCGCCGGAGGGTGAGTATTAAGTTTATTCTTTTCGTGACTCGTTTTTGTGCTGAAAAACTTGGCTTATACACGGTAATAAAGTTACAATGTGATATTTGTATTGCACATTTGTAATGTTGTATGCAGTGGGTCGCATATGCCCTCTTTTACATTCAGCACACGGCAGTAGCTTTTTATTCTTCATTATTTTACTTTAGCTTTTTTATATATTGGCTCATTCAAAATTTACCAAGCTTATGATGAAAAGCCTAGATGAGAAGTTTCACCCTATTGTTTTCAGTTCTCCAGTAAAGGACAGGTTTCAGTTCTCTAGCAAAGTGAGATGCTAATGATATGTGGAGGCAATGGTGTTTTATCAGGAAAACATTTTCGTTGTAAGTGGGTAATTTTTTGTTTTCTTTTGTGCATATTGTTCAATCTGGGCTGCTATGTAATCATCGTCATTAGCTACTTGCCTATGTCACTTGCCACAACCGCAACACTGTGTGTGTGTGTGTAAGTATATTAGTTGGCCATCTCATTTATTAAAATGAGTCTGTCAGCAATTTTTACTGGTTTATTCAAACCTTTGTGCATATTTTTATTGACACCAGGATCGTAAAATAATATTTATAATACAGGAATTAAATTTCAGGATTGTAATTTCCTAAGAGCAAAGAGGCATGTACTCACACTGCTGTTCTCTTCGCTCTGTGCAGTAAACTGCCCCTCTGAGACCGCATTTACACGCTGCATTTAAATTGCATTTAGAAATTGTTAATGTATTTAGACCTAAATATGGGAATAAGACCTAGGAATGAGTAACCTGGGGATTAGTAAGGTGCATTTTGCTGGTAAGCATGCTGGTCTAAACACATCTGGTATGCCCTTGATTTTGAAAAATCTTTTAACTTTGCATTCACAAACCTTATCAATTATTTGATGGAATGTGTGTAAAGCGGACAACCTGGTCATAAACTGGCATGTCCACGTACTTCTTGAACAGCAATTCATTTTAAGGGAACCTGTCATTATGCAGGGCAGTTCATCTGTGACCCAGGAACTAAGCATGGCATTTTAAAGGAAAGCAATGAAATCTTTATATTTATTTCTATCCAAGAACACATTTAGACTTCTTCCAAGTTTCGCTGAACAGCACCTCCCTCTCGGCCTTCATTGAGGGTGCCGTGCTCTCTAGTGGAGCTCTACTAGAAAGGGTGCCACAGGTTTTATCTTAAAGCCCTGCTTGTGATTCCAGGAACGTCACCTACTAGAACATTTGTATGTGTGACTGTGGAGCTGACAAGTTCCCCTTTAATGTCCTTTTCTATATAGCATTATATGTCTCCATGTAATGCTATATAGAATTGGCTTTCCCCAGTTTCATTTGAATGTGGGTTGTCATCATGGAAGAACCCCATTAAGGCACAATTTAGTCTTTAGTTGCTGTTAATGTATTCATTTTTATGACTTCTATATGTCTTTGTTTAGTGGGCCATTAGTGTTGTGAAGCTGTGCCCTTATGTTCTTCATTTTTTTTTTCTTCTTCTCATTGCCTGTGATAAATGTTGAATCAACACCGCCTTTTGTAAACCTTTTTTCCAGGCTGGGGGGAAGGGAGCTTTGCCAAGAAGAAATAATACATGCATGCGTTATGGATTGCCACTAGTAAAATACTGTAATGAACATCGGATTTGCTCATTGATTCTCTCTATTGATCTCCATAAAAACATTCATCAGTGGCCTGAATCTTTTTGTTTTAAAAAAAACTAATTTTAGGTAATGAAATACGTTACTAAATATTTTCTGCGGAATAATGCATTTAATTTGGCTGTAGTGACTGTATTTCAGCATATAGGTGCGGTTGTTACAAGTGCAAGTGAGAAATGTAGCAGAAATCCTCCTTGTGGAGAAGGAACGCCTCGCCTATATGTATGGCCTCCTGGAATATGTAATAGAACAAGTCCAGACTGGTCCCATGGTAAAACGTATCACTGTTTCATTTCATTGAATCTGTCCTTCCCACTTACTGTAGTGTCACGCTTGTGATGGATAACACAATATACTGTCATTCAAAGCAACATCTGATATCCCCAAAATGTTTTTATTAGTGCTATCTTGTAAAGGGGCAAGGGCTTGAAGAGGTTATGTTTTAGAAAGTAAATTTTACTGTTGGTCCATGAAATCTTTTTAATATACAAACTACAGTGCTGAGGATGGGACTTCTTTATTCACGGAATAGCAGTGCCGAACTGTTAGGATTTGTCGCCATCCTCGGCAGTGTGGTCAGGTGGTGAATAACGAAAGCCGCAGTAAAAGTCTATGAAGAGTTTTCTAGACGTGCTCTGTGCTATATATAAGCTGGGACATCATCTCTTGTCAGTACTCTTGGCCCCCATCCTTATAGTTGTATAATTAAAAAAAAAAAAAAAATTTAAACAACATAAGATACTCACCACAGGAGTCCTTGTGTCACGAAATTGTGTTGGCCATCTACTCCTACACATCGTGGCAGCATCAGAGGCTCGCTGCTGTTGCAGGAGCTGTCTGCTTCCTTTTTGGGCTTTTTATCCTACTCTTTCTATCCTACTCTATTTGCCTATGCAGGACGCATATAGGGTTGATGTCTTAGGACAGTGGGAGGTACGTTTTTGGGATAGTAGTTGAACATGATTCTCCTTAATTCTTTGGAATTTCTTCTGCATCAGTTGTGTAACTGACCACTGCCACACGCCGATCACGTTCTGTTTTTTAATAATCCCGGACAACCCCTTTAAGCAGGATAAAAAGTTATGCAGTTAAGCACAATCTCTATTCTGAAATTAGTAAACAAAAGAAAATCTTCTCTTTTCATGCTTCTGCCAGAGGTCTGTAAGTCATGTCTGATAATCTTTGTATTAAATCTCATTACTGCACGCTCAGGGAGTCTTCTGGCTACATTCCCTATTACCATGTTAGCTGTTACTAGGCATATTACTCAGGACATTAGTTAATCATCACAGGGAGAACAGACGATAGAGGTTGCCATCAGAAAACATGAAAGTGAGTTAAACACTTGGGTGCGGGGATGGCACCATTACTGTACCTATCACATACACCTTTTACCTGCACAAACTGTGTACATACAATAGTAATAACTTTTTACTAGCCATGTTAAGGTTCACAGGGCCCGGGCACTCGCTCTTTGTACTACTTAGTTTTTTATGGGTTATGAGAAGTGTAAAGATTTTCCTTGAACTCTCCATACATGTCATATCTTATAAAAGTATTTGTTTGTCATGTGATAATAACATCCTGTATGTTTTTTACTTTTTTTTTTTTTTTTTTTTTTGTAAAATCATGTAAGAAGATGACCCATTTGCATGACTTCAAGTTTAGACAGCTTAAAACTAGAACAGACAGTTAGAAGCGATGCCAAATATATCACATTGGTACATGCTGTGTCATAGATGTGGTTCATGTTGCTAAACATGAACTGCTTGCTTAGTTGATGTTAGACCTATATTTTGTACAAAAACTCTTCTAATTGAAACAATACATACATTTGCTTTCTATTGTCATTGGCGTGTGAGTGGACCTCACGCTCTGATGACACATGTGCCATATAGATATACATTGAAGCACAGGTACATTGTTTGCAGCCCCACAATTGCACAGGAATCTAAGGCTACATTCAAATTGCTGTGTTCTTACAGGGGCCAGAACCTGGGTGTAGTACATGGCTACTCCATAGAAAGCCGAGCGGACACAATCTCTGCTGAGTGTCCTCAACGCACCGCGAGCGGTTGACATATACCTCTATGGGAGGCCTTGATCTGACAGCAAATTGTCGGCCAGATCATGGCCGACAATTGAGTGAGTGGGGTCTAAGACTATTTCCTTGTGCTTATTTCATTATACCTTTCAAGACTGTGTAGAATTTTTTTTCTGGATGTGAAGATACATTTCTTTAGCTCATATTGAGATTTCTAGTGTTATTGGAAATTTACCATCAAAATCAAGCATCATAAGTCGTTACTAATAGATACAGGCACTGTGACAATCTTCTTATAATTGTAATTGTTGACCTCCTTCCTTTTAAAGTCAACTTCCTGGTCACTGCCTATGTACTGAGGGAGCAGGGGGTGACAGTATAACTACCTGTAATTCCATGTTACTGAGGAGTAGACAAGCCTCTCAGGCTCATTAGCATAATTTTAAAAGCTGATTGTGGAAGGATGGAGTCCATGGATATCAAATATAATGAGATTATTACAGTCACACTGCCTGGATCTATGAGTAAGTGTACCTGTTTTTTTATGCTTGATTTTGATGGTAGATTTCCATCAAGTCAAGGTCACATGTGCGTTTGGCAGCTTCCATTATTCTCTTTTATTATTTATAGCAAAAAAAAAAGTGTAGCAGCACAGTGCTTTTCCTGCAGAAAATGACAGAGTGTAATGAAAGCTACACTGTATACATTGAAGTTTATAGTGTACAGAAGATTAAAATGGACCTTCCTTTTACCTTTTGTTTCTTTTCTCTGTTGCACTGTTCCAAATAGAGAAACACTCCATTTCAAGTGATTACTACACCCCCCCCCAACTTGTAGCCCATTTTGTTGAGATAAATGTCAGATTTTCACTAATAGAACCTACATCGGCGAATCAAACCGTTGCTACTAAGCAATGGAAATCTCATCCTTGGCCCGAGTGCTAATATGCAGATGTCTCTTTCAAATATATAGATACTATAAAATTAAAATAAAATTTTAGCTGGGAACCCCAAGGATAATCCTAGCACTAGTCACATTTGGAGTTGTCACTCTTTGTTTCATTGTTACCAATTAGTAAGATAAAAAAAAAAGTTCTTTTTATCCTCATTAATGTATATTCTGCACCCTATCTTGAAAAAAAAAGAAATGTACATAATTTTGCTGATTTATTAAACAAGAAAAACTGAAATGTCACATTGTCATGAGTATTCAGATGATATTTAGAAGAAGCCCCTTTTGAACTAGTACAGCAATGAGTCTTTTTGGGAATCATGTAAATTTTGCCCTCAGGTTGGATGGTGAACGTTGGTAAACAGCCATTTTTTCAAGTCTCTCCAGAGATGCTCCATTGGGTTTTGGTCAGGCTCTGGCTGGGACAGTCAAGAATAGTTACAGAGTTGTTCTGAAGCCTCTGCTTTGTTATTTTAGCTGTGTGCTTAGGGTCATTTTCTTGTAGGAAGGTTAACCAGTCTTCCTGTCCCTGCAGCTGAAAAACACTCCCGTAACATGATGCTGCCACCATCTTTCACTGTTGGGATTGTATTTGGCAGGTGATGAGAAGAGCCTGGCTTTCTTCACATATACCACTTAGAATTAACACCCAAAAGTGCAATATTTGTCTCATCAGACCAGAGAATCTTATGTCTCATACTCTCGGAGTCCTTCATGTGTTTTTTTGCAAACTGTATGCAGGCTTTCATATGTCTTGCACTGAGGGGAGGCTGTGGCGGCCCCACCTGGTGGAGGACTGCAGTGATAGTAGACTTTGTGGAACTTTCTCCCATCTCCATACTGCATCTCTGGAGCTCAGTCACTGAGATCTTGGTGTTCTTCTTTACCAAGGCTCTTCTCCCACAATTGCTTAGTTTGGCTGGACAGCTTGGTCAATGAAGAGTTGTAGTCGTCCCAGACCTCTAATATCTAAGGATTATCGATGCCACTGTGCTCTTAAGAACCTTGAGTGCTGCAGAAATTCTTTTTTACCTTGGCTATATCTGTGCCTTGCCACAATTCTGTCTCTGAGCTCCTTGGGCAGTTCCTTAGGCCTCATGATTCTCATGTGCTCTCACATGCACGGTGAGCTGTGAGGTCTTATTAAGACAGGTGTGTGGCATTCCTAATCATGTCCAGTCAGTTTAATTAAACACAGCTGGCCTTCAATGAAGGGGTAAAGCCATCTCAAGTAGGACCAGAAGTGTTTGAATACTTAAGACCATGTCAGATTTCCGTTTTTCTTGTTTAATAAATTAGCAAAGATTTCTACATTTCTGTATAGTGTGCAAATGTGCATTAATGAGAAAAAAAATAAAAAATTCTTAATCTTGCCAATTGGCTGCAATGAAACATGGTGAAAAATGTAAGAATAGTAAGTATATAGTAATAGTTTATAGTAAGTAAGTGTAAGGCTGCATTCACACAACCGTTCATGGGATGTGTATGGAGTCATGGAGAACCATACCGTTCCGTACATGGGGGAAAAGATGGAACATGTCCAATATTTCCCAGTTTGTATGGCCGTGCAGCGTAGATCCCTATGGAGAGGGGCCGGACAAGGCGGGGATACCTCCTTGTGAATGTAGCATGCAGATGATCATACCTGTGTTATGTGCTGAGGATTGAGTTTGATGCCCTGCACATTAACCTGATATTTATTGCTCAGTTTTGCAGCTCGTTGCCCATTTTACTAGAGGGTTGGGGCAATTTACAAAAGCTAGAAGTACATTTGTGCTAGGTGATGTCTCAGTATGTTCCTTGGGCAAGTCATGTATTCATTCATATTATGGATATTCTATTCTAGTGGAAATGTGTTGAACTGCTTTTAGAAGTATTCCTCTTAGACGCATTACTATTCTATTAGAGGTAGATGGCTTGCTATATAACTGGCCCTGGCACACATGATGTGATAAACCTTGGACATCTTTCCTGCTTCTGGTTTGTAAAGGTTGTTTTGATATAATCCAGACAATGTTTTCCTCTAGATGTAAATGGCAGATATAAAAGGGCCTCTGCTTTCCTAACATGTTTTGATTTTGTAAATTCTAATAATTTTCTGTTTTACAGCTCTTCTGTTATTTATCCTTGTACTGTCTTGGCTATTGCCCAAGTGGTTGCAATTTGAAGTTGTAAGAAATAAATAATCCCAATTTTTGGCTTCATGGTGAATACAAGGGATGGATAATAATCTTACTATTCTCAATCTTTATTATTGCTTGTTATAGATTGTTTTGTTTTTTTCTGATTTTTCTGGAGGAAAAACTGCTAAATCCAGGCTACACAATCTACAGGCCTGTACAACCTTTTAACCCTCTGGGTTCAAGTTAATCCCAGTTGTATAAATGCACGTAATTTAATAGAAACCATAAATGTTCCTGTGCAGTCAGTAATTATGGTAAAACATCTAATGGTTTCTTGCTGAGTCACATTGTGCATCTCGTGTCCAAGGAAAATTGATATTTTTATTTAACTATTTGGACTAGTGGACTAAACAAATGCATGGCAACCCTCAGATCACTTTCCTTGAGCTGCTGTTATTGTGCTGACCTTATGTAGGTCACTTGGCCCAAATACTTGGACATGTTGATAATATGCAAGTAATTTGAGTGGATATGAAAGGAATAGATTCTCGTATTCTTTACTGTAGAGTCAATTATTCTGTGATCGGCCTTTTTTGTTGCATTCTTTATCATGACAAATAACAGATACATTTCAGCACCATGATCATTACTTTAATTCCCATGTTACTTTATTGCTGCAGATTCACAGATTCCCCTGCTCCCTCAATGTTTCCCTCTGCCTTCTGTAATCTCACTCAGTGGGAGGGGGAAGTGATCCTGCACAGTGTAACAGCCTGTGAAGGGGCTTCTGGCTTATTAGTATAATTTTAAAAGTTGATTTCTAGAGAAGGCTATGGATAAAAAATATGAGAAGATTACCATAGTCACAGTGCCAGGATTTATGAGTAAGTTCTGCTGAATTATGCTTGATTTTGATGGAATTTACTTCTTCAGGCCTCCTTCCAGGTTCCATCTTTGATACAAGTTTTCTGGAAGATACCGAACAGGCAAATTGTATCCTTGTATACTCCACAGAAACCTATTAAAATAACCCAAATATAGAGCCTTGACTCTAAACAATGAAGTGCGTGGGAGCACTCCTCCCTTTGAACATAGTGCAGCTTCCATGTGCTGAATGTAAATGAACAAACACCTTTCGTATAGTGTGGAGGCGGCTAGGTACAGTACATACTGGCACATTAGAAATAGCTGGTGAGGCGCACTATGTTCTTTAACCCCTTCTCTTCCTGCTTTGGTCATCATATGGTAAACGTGATTAATGTATATAAATATCGGTATATCCACAGATGGTGTGGGCATGTACAATCCTACATATAACGTATTATGCAAGGAAATAGTTGATCAACGGTGTTCAATAACAGAAACAGTTACCGACGGGAAATGCATTATCTTACATGCACGTTTAGCTCTGTATGGTAAGATAACATTTTTCTCTGTTGCTTTTCCTAACATGTATTTATTGTGCAATCTTTGTTTTATATAACAAGGGTGTAGCTATAGTAAGTGCAGAGCTAGCCCTGGAGCGTTTGTAAGCATAGGATAATTACATTTTTTTAGTTAGCATATTTCAAATAAATAACTATTAAAATGCCACAAGAAGCATGATTGTATGGCCAAAAATAGGGGCATCTGTAGTGATGCTCCCCCTCCAGCCTCTAATAGTGACTCTTTCTAGGTCATTTGCATATTCATTTGGAGGGTGGTGTAAAAGGGAAATTCTGAAATGGATGTTTCATACCCTTCCTGAGGGGGCCATTCATTTAGTGGTGGAAATGATGGTGACTCATTTTCCATTACATTGAAATGCTTTGTAAAATCTGGTTACGGTATATAAAAATGTAAAATATCCCAGAAAATATGTGGCTTCCTATCGTTCTGTCTCTGTTGCACTGTAATATAGCGAGGTTTCCTGGCACAGGGACATGTCACCATCCAGTCTAATCACTGGTGACTCTCATCTGAGTCAGGATGTTGTTTCTGGACCAAGAAGTGCAGGCACATGGGGGCCAGAACAGCAAGTTATTCACGGGGTGAGCAGAGCTCATTTTGAACTAGTAACATCATATTATTTTAATAGGAAACCCTTTAATAAAAAAAAAAATCACATTTTTTTTCACTTGCTAAGGCTCCATTCACACAACTGTATTGGGAGCTGTATCTCGCTGCACAACCCTTATAGAGGTTTATTACATACTGTCCAAGTCAAGTGGGCACACCACAAAATAGAGCAGGTGTCATGGGTGCCCCTGTGATCCATGTCACGGATTGCGGGCACACCCATGCCCCTCTCTGTGGCGCAACTCCGGGCCCCTCTTCTAACTTACCTCTCCACCCTCCCGCTTCCGTCCAGCCTAGGCCCCACGCGCGTTCCCGCTCCCTAGGGTGCGGCAGTACTCGGTGATTTAAAGGGCCAGCGCACAGGTGATCGGCACTTGCCACTTCTGGGTCTGCATTTAATCCGGCGGCTCCCATCATTCCCTGCTGGATCTTCAAGCTATTCTCTGTGAAGTGAAAGCCCTCCTGTGTGTCAGTGTTCCTGTGCTCCTGAGTGTTCTCGTGTTCCGTTCCTGTGCTCCTGAGTGTTCCTGTGTTCCCGCTCCTGTGTTCCCGTGATTTTGCTCCTGTGTTCTTCTTCCTATGTTCCAGCCTATTCCGGTTCCGTGTGCCTGCTCCCGTATTCCTGCCTTGAGTTCCAGTGTTCCTTCCGGCGCTGTACTCCCGCTTGCACCCCGGGCTTGGACTGTGTTTCGCATTACTACCTTGGCTGCCATTGCGGGCTAGTCGCACAAGTGGAACGACACCCTGCCACAGCAACTCCATCCCGCTTTGCAGTGGGCTCTGCTCATATTCTTCTCCTGACTTGCGGCATGCTCAGCTTTCTATGAATAAGGGGGGGGGGCGGGGGTGAGGAATGCCTGGGTGAGCCCACGGTGGCGTGAATGAGGCCTATGGCTACATGTATAAAGCACATAGTTTTATATGTGCTGAAATCAGATATGTTACTGTATTTGTCCTCCGTATGTGTCCTCTTTTTCTCCAGTTTCCCCCCCCCCCCCGTACGGTCACAAATACGGTCCTTGTGTCATCTGTATGTCAACATATTTTCAATCCGTATAAAATACGTAAGGCTGGCAAATGATGTCATTGACTTGTTTCAGCCACTTGATTTTATTATTTTAGGCCTCATTTAAATGGCCGTCATGGGGACCAGATCACGGTCCCCCATGGACTTCTGTGTCTCCCAGTGGTGACGGTGCGGTGTCTCACTGGACAGTCACCGGGTCGGGCGGTCGCTTGTCTATGGAGGGAGGAGGGTTGAAGAGTGCTCACCCCTCCTCCTCCCAGCACTGTGCTCGCCCGGGATCCGCTCAGGACAAGCACATTGCCTTCTAAGTTTGTTTCTTGTTTGTTTTGTGTTGTCTGAGTGTATTTATATAAAGGTGCCCACTATCTATATTGGCATTCTAGTTAAAATATATATAAAACATATGTACACCTTATGTTGGTCTAACATAAACCATGTCAGTATATTTGAAGCAATGATTATATGATGTGCTGTGTTATTATATTTGGATCCACAGCAAATCACAGCTGTGATTTCTATAATAGTCAGTATGTATTTGTGTCCTTATACATAGATCTTATCTTCTAGTAACAGAACCACATAAATGGAAGGCTTATATAAAGGGAATAGGTGTCACAATGTCACATGACCATAGACTACGCATAGATCATTCCCATAGATCGTGCAACCCCAGCCTTCTGAGGCAGATGCTGTCCCCTGGTTGCTATGACAATGGCTGCCTGTAGCGTAAAGAGGGGGGAAAAAAAGCCCTGCCCAAATCGTTTTCCTTTGGCAGACCTCTGCGGCTGCCTCACCTAGCCCATTGTTTCTCTGCTGTGGATTATACAGAGCAGCCTATAGTAGATAAAGGGAGAAGCAGACGGATGGAAGGCAGCAGCGGCAGCCTTTCTCTCTGGGTGCTACAGTAACTGGAGACAAGAGCAGAGGATTCGCCATTCATTCTACTCTGCAGCTTGGAGGTAACATCTAGGCTGGAGGAGGTCTGGGGGACTTTGACATAGGCGTGGAGGAAGTGTGTTCCTTTTTTTTTTTTGGCTCTTTGCCTTTAGGGTTTATCTGTCCCTGCTGCATTCCTCAGTTATGCAGCTCCTTTGCGAAGCAAAGACCTGATGTCATTCAGAAAAATCTCTAGGCAAAAGAGAGAGAGTGTGCCTGCAAGCAGAGTCTTGAAGAGAGCAGAGCAGTCTCATCCAGGCAGTACGCCGGCTAACACGGCCGTGGATTTTCACGGAGGCTTAAGCTGTTCTATTCAACGTCTGCTCACAGTTTGAAGAAGAGCCATGGTGTGGGCAGAGAAACCAGAGCTTATTATTTTTGCTTAATTCTCCATTAAACCACCTCAAATGAAGCTGTTTCACTCCATGTAATAACAGCTTACCAGCTTTGGAAAAGGTAATGTACATGACCAGCAGCCATCTGGAACTGAATATCTTTGTAGACAGAAGAGAGAATGTATATGTATATGTGCGTCAGCTGAACATTTAGGACATGGCAACTTGCTCAAGTTTCTAAAGGTCAAAGAACCCTATTTTTGGCAACTTTTGTCAAGAACAATGAGGACATAGGATTTAGTTTAGGTCATTTTATTGGATAAATGAACTAGACTGGTCCATTTCTGCATTTTCGGTGACTTTTACTCCCTGGATGAAAACAAGGACGGTAGGCCTATCGACCCTTTTTTGTATGGTCTTAGCACTTCTTTTGGCTCAAAGCATTCTACTCTTTTGCGTTTGCCTGGATTATGGAATATCTTGGTGATAAGTTAACTGTAGCACATACACACATGAACCAATGGATGGGCACCATGAGGAGGTCTCTGCATGAAGCCTTCAGTTTAGTCACAACAGCTGTAACACATGAAAGAACTAGTGTGGAAGGTGGCAGCAGGAACCCCTTTAAACGCACATCGTCCTTCCGACACTTTGCCTCCCGGAGCCGTGAATCCTTTCGTAGGTTTTCCGTTAGAAGCCAGCAAAGGTTTTCTTCTCTGAGGAAAAGACATGCTGCACCCGAGCAGGCCGACTCTGTAAGCCTCCTTATGCTATTGTGCTTTTATTACTTGTTTTTCAGAAAATGTTTGTATTTTGTTCCTGAAACAATAACAGCAGTAATTGCCATTTTTAGCCGTTAAATTAACTTCCTATGTTTGTACTTGAATTGAGAATTATTGGTAATATTTATTACATTGCTATTTTATATGGTTTCTTTGGATTTCAGATTACTGTTTTTTGTTCTTGGCTTTATATCAGCATTGCATCTGTGTGTTTACAGCAGTAATACCTGCTGCAGTGTAATGATGGTGGTGAATAGCTAATACCGGAGCTCTATGCAGCTGTAACATGTCTTAGCACTAAACCTTTGTGAACCAGCATATGCAGTGTATATACTAACATGAATGCATACCTATAGATGTCTGCTGAATGTCTAAATGACATCTTCCGCACCAGTGCCTACAGCTATGTAGAGTATTGTTTCCAGATGATCTTATATTAATGTATTGTATCCCTTTTATTTTAATATTGATAATAGTTTCCAATCTCTGAAACAGATATATTTAGTTTGTGGGGTGAAAATGAACCTTTTATACAATATATAGCTAGTACATACCATCATATCTAGCGTTATATATGGTTATCAGTGCAAATGCCAGCTACTGCAGTAGGCCACAAAGAAGCTTTTTCTTCATATATCTTTCCTTTTTGCCTCTCTAGCTCTCTTTTTACTGCTGTATCACTTTATTATATGATGTTTCTCTTTAATGGTGCCATTTTGTGCCAGCATACCAAAGCAAATAATGATGTCATTCTACCACTAAATGCAAGAGCATGTCTCCTAGGGACTTAAGTAATCCATAGCTGTGGATTAATATCTACCTTAAATTATTTAGTATGTTTTGGAAATGGCATCATTCTATAGTGAACTTACTTTAACCCTCCATCTAATAATCCAGAAGTTTGATGATCTGGCCTTTCTTTCCAGCAAGTTTAAAACAATCAGAAATGTTTCCCCATCTTGTACCCCATTTGGTTGTAGTGGTTCCACTCACTAGCAGAAGTGATCTAGTCATTTTGATCCTAAGGAACATCCATTAAATTGGATTGCCAAATACAAGGAAAGATCTTAGCCCTAGGGAGTTGTTTCCATTCCCCACACAAAGAAATGACTTGGTGGAATGTGTTTTATCTGAGCCTGTTAATTGATTGACTTATACATAAAATATGCAGTCGCCTCCTCCCTTGGGGAAACCATCCCTAATTTCCTGGCATGTGTGACCACATTTGCATTAATCAATAGCTTATATTCTAGTTATAGAATAATATATATCATAATACATATGTCACTTATACTGCCATATATTGAGAGGTTTTCCTTGTAACAAGATGATAGTACACATTTAAGGGTCTTTTCACATATGTGCTGCCTTGTGTCAAAACAACGTAGCCACGCAGAATGTAAGTCATCAATGTTTGTTTTGCGACAGATTCATTGGTCTTGTGGCCTCCATCAAAAATGGAAGACACAGAGCAGATGTAAATACTTTTGCACTGGCCCGGGAGACGATCCAATAATCCAATAGTTTACAGGGTGTTCCAAAGCAATAACATAACTGTCCTGTCCTCATAGGCTTGGTGGCACACCCCTATGGGTAGACATACGGACGACTGTGATGACTTTTGGGGCCATTTAAAAGTAGTAGTTAGTAGACAACCATATATTTGTCAGGTGATTTTGGTGTCTTTTACAAGGTCCAGGGACATTTTTGACCGATTACTGCCTTGTGTTAAAGGCCCTTGTTAACAATCTGTCATCTCTGCAGATGGGAATTATTGACAAGCCTTCCATAACAAAGGCTTTAGATGTAGACAGGATTGATTTGGGTTGGGGGTCGTTGTGAAGATTTTTTTCCCATTTATAATCCAAATGACATGATAAAGAGATATACCTTAGGAATTATGGTCAAAGTCTCTGTTGACCTTTCTCGTACTAGTTTTGAGTTGTTCATGAATGTGAATATTATACATTCACATTTTTCCCTATGAACATGAGCAGTCATGTGCAGACTGTGATTTATGAATAAAGTGGTTCCACCACTGCATGATGGTCATGTGAACCATTTTTACTTTGATTATATTGTCGAGCACATACATCCTCCTCCAGCACAAGATCTCATTAGCTAAGGTGGAAGATGATATAATATTTGCTACAGTATTGTAAAAGAAATAGAGCTTCCAAAACAGTGCTGGCATCAAAGATAACCCTAATGAGACTTACCAGCATGCTGATCAAGTATTAGAAGATTTTTGATAACTTTCCTTATCCTTTTCACAGGATTGAATGTTTGATTATGGTATTTAAAATCCATTTTGCTAATGTTGATGATATTTTTAATACTATTTCTGTGGTAATTTCTTTGTATTTGTATTTTGTATAGGAAGTTTCTGGCTGCTTCCCATGTGCTCATCCATGGTCAAAAGCCCAGGTATGGTTGCACAGTCAGCTGGGTTGGACTTCAAGTAGAGTCCTGTAATTTTCATGTAGTCTTTTGATTTTTCAAACATTGAGCACATCCTCATAGGAACTGCATCATATCTAGTCTTTATTAGACAATCATTTGGACCCCTTCTAGTAATGTCACCTTGACTTGGACAGGAAGAATATTTAACTAATTATTTGACCACATAACAGATGGATAACTCATTCAGTAACAGAACAAACCTTCAGTGTCAATTGTTCTGTCTTTGCAAAATAGAAATCTCCTTGCCATAATATCTAGCAGTCAATGATACAACCTTGGTTTGGTCTGTAGGTGTCAAGCCAACCTTCCTGTCACCTTAGTTGGCTGTCAAGTGCCTAGTGAAAGGAAGCATGCTGGAGGATTCCCTCACTGCAGCTCCTAGTAGATGTATTAATAGTACAGATGAAGTGTTCATTGATCTTGCATGATGTCACCCTCACATCACTTCTTCTTCAACATCCATTGTCTAATGGCAGGATGGGCTTCAACAAAGAACTGAACAGAACTCCATTATTAATTTCATTATCTGTTATGTTCACATACCTTTTTTGAGCTTCGGTAAAACTCAAACATGGAGATAAAAATGGCAGATAGCTTTGCCACTTGGTACCTTTTGGCTTCTTTTAATGAAGACCTTTATTAAAACAATTTTGGTTTAGGGCCATTTGTTCTTGATGGCTGAGATAGAAAGATAATTATTTGTGAGCATAGCTTTTCAGTTCAGTGGCCCTAGGACGTAGGTGGGTCGATGGTGGTTGAGAATGATTGTATTTGTCAGCAATTCTCTAGCCCGTGAAATTTGACATTGGGAACTTGAGTAAGATTTCAGAACACCGTGTTTCTGAGTTGTTTGGTAGAGGGATAACTCATGCATGCTGCAAAGGACATTTATAGGTGGAACTTTGATAGGTTAACCTGAAACTGTAGCAGGCCAACAATCAAGCCTACTCCCATAATCTACCTTTTTTTTTTATTTTTTTTTATTTTTTTTGTTTATTTTTGCTTAATCTGGTTTGTGGCTTCAAAATGAAGTTTTTTTAAATTGAAACTGAAAAACATCTATTTGGTGTTGCTTATAGACAGGTCACCTGCTAAAATGTGGCATATAATGCATAGCATTAAATAGTTTTAAAATGCAAATTTACTGTGCCATGTGTAGCCATACATTTTCAATTGCTCCTAGTCATACGCTTTTCAACATCCATAGAGAAATAATTGAATATCATGCTCAACCCTCCTAGCTAGCTCTCATAATCGGGGATGGTCGCCGAAGCTATTCCCACAATCAACACTAATATAATAATAATCTTTATATAGCACCATCAAATTCCGTAGCGCTTTACAAATCCTAGGGGACATATACAATGAGGATGAAGGGGTTGACACAAGAGGTAAAAGAATGTATAATGGTCCAGCCATTTTTTATAAGGGAACAGTATAAAATAATTTAATAAATAAAAATTCTGCTGCATTAACCAGCATTTAGCTCCCATCTTATTTACAAGGTCCAAGGTGAAAGTGACTGCAGAGAAGTCTGGAGCTTGGTATATATCTGGTGTTTGCCGGGTAACTCATGGGATGAGGACATAGGATGGATTAGTAAAGGGAGAGTTGATATTTCATGCAGTTAGCGAGTGTGATAGTATTGCCTAAAGAGAGGGGTTTTAAGAGCACCTTTGAAACTTGGGGGGTTGGGTATTATACTGTGAGTCCGGGGAATGGCATTTTAGAGAATTGATGCGACTCGGGAGATGTCCTGGAGACGTGCATAAGAGGTTCTAATTAAGGTAGAGATTAGTCTAATATCACTGGCAGATTGGCAGATAAGAGAGATTGGGAGGTGCAGCATTATGCAGAGCTTTTTGGATGAGGGTTATTATTTTAAACTGAATCCGGAAGGAGACAGGCAGCCAGTGCAATGATTGGCACCAATTGGAGGCATCCGTATAGCGTTTGGTCTGAAAAAGCCTAGCTGCTGCATTAAGAATAGATTATACCTTGTGGAAACTAAAGATTCATAGTGTAGTCCCTTTTTTATCCTTCTATGTCACCTCATTTTGAAGCTGAAGTTTGCCAATTCTTGTATTGCTCACCAACTAATTGGGAACATGAGTAACATGTTAGAATGTTGTGAGACATGTTATCTTTTACACTACTAATGATACACTGTCGCACATGTGTATTACGGCTTGACAGCTTTAACGGTGTATAGAGCCTTCTAGCATAGCTCTGTCCATATATTTGGAGGTGTCTGTAGTCATTGTTGACACTATAATGAACTGTTATCTTGAGGAAAAGACCTATTTATATTTATTGCATGTAGGCTATGTCTATCTTTGACTTTAATGGACTGATCCATGTACAAGGATGGGTACAAAGGATACACGTTTTTAGGAGGACACTTATTTTATTATAAGCCAAGGGCACCAGAAGTGTGACTTTCACCTATTTATGGCATTTTTTTTTAGTTGTGCTTTACATGTTCACGACATGTTCATGACTTGTCCATTGTTAAATGGAGAGTGAGTTGTCCTTTCCGGTTCTATAGTTTCCTCCCAAGTCTCCTCCCACCTCTGACTGTCTCCTATCTGCTTTGAGATAAATATGCAAATTCATTGGAGCCAGAGAGCCATGTTAATGGGGTAAACATATCTTTTACATTGTCTGCGATGGTGTTTAGGCTTTAACAGACTCAGATTAGTTAATTTTCTATTGTATTATAGAACTTCAAAGTAGTTTAGTGGCAGTGAGGAGGGCTGCATTTCTAGATGGTAAAACTTGCATAAAAATTGATCTTTGTATTAAATTCTTGATCTTTGGAGGAAACGTTCCTTAGTTTGTGGGCAGGGCTCGTTTCATGAAATGATGGGTTAATAAAGCAAGCGCACATCTCAGCAGCTAGATAGTGTTACAGAATGTGATAGCACAAGTGTGGCAGAAGCTATGTGCCTGCTATTTATAAGGCTGTGGCTAGGAGCAGATTCCTTTCTCCTTTTACACACTTCGGTGAGAAAGTAAATGTGAAAAATACAAAAAAAGTTAAGCTCTTGATAAAAATGTCTACATTTGTTCCACCATGCTAAATGTTGAAAGAGAGAGCTGCAGACTGCAAGTAAGCATATAGTCAAACCTGATCAGTATATACCGTACTTGGGGGGGGGGGGGGGGGGGGGGGGGGAATGTGGGATCCCCTTATCTATCTTATTATGTATCTATTTTTGGTTTGGAGGAGATACCGTATTTCTTTGGGTTATTCTTTCAAAATAATTTTTTTTTTTTTAAATCGAATTAGGATTTTTTTCCTCAACATTCACAACAGTGTGTACTTGCGATTTTATAATTGTAACCCCAGCCAATTTTTTTTGGTCTCTGTGACAGTTGGACTTCAAAATTCTTGGATTGTCATAAGAACCAGGATTAACTATAAAGCTTAATTGCAGACACCTGTGATAACTGTCACAGCTGATTATTGTAACCTGGGACTAAAATATAGTAAATTACCAACATCTATAGGGCTGTTTGTAACTAGAGGTCTTCTGTGAGGTTTTCTTAAGTTGGGGACCACCTATGTGCTTATGATTCTTTTACTCATCTTGTGGTTATTATGCAATTATTTAATAAATCTCTCAGCAGTGTCTGGGAGTGCCAACCCCACTTTGATAAATCTGATGGGTTGCGGAGCTCCAAAGGCAGTCATAGAATTATCTTAAGGGGGGATGCATAATAATACATAACGACCATTAAGGGCCTGTTTACACTCTACAATTATCATAATTTACATGTTTCTATAATGATATGATATTGGGTAAGTCTTTGAAGGATAAAGTATAAGACTAGACAACGCCCCCCCCCCCCCATTTGAGTAGAATTGGCACTTGTGTTCCCAGTCCTCTGTACTATTACATCACTATACTTACACTCCCATACATTTGACACCACTTTGCTGTCTAATAGACCAATAACTTATCCGTCCTGACATCCCTCACTACCACTCCCTTATGTTCCTATTTATAATAACAGCCCTCTGCCCTAATCATAAATACTTTTTTGGCCCCTTATTCTGTAGTTTATGATTTGGTCAGTCTGTGGCAATAATCTGGCTAAAATAATAAAATGAACAAATGGGGGGAAATGATTCTCCTGTGGACGCCACTCTTTAACTGGATGCCCTAGGCAAAGGGCCTTAAGTGCCTAATATGTGTAAATACAGAGCGATATATACTCAATACTCGCATTTTATTATTTTTTACTAATTATGTGTTTCAGAAGCAAGTAAACCTGTAAAGCTCGTTCTTTCATTTATTTTCCTTGCCTTGCTTGCACTCTGTATCTTTGCTCTGTTTACTAAGAGGGATTGTCTATGTTTGTGCTGTGAACATATATTAGCTTTTTGATAAAGTAGCATTCTGTTCACTGTCTATAGAAATGCAGGCTAACAGACTTGCAAATATATTTGTCCATGGCTGCAGTTTAGCCTTACTACTTTCTTTTGTTCCTCATGGTTTCAGGCATAATGTAACATAGCCCTGCGGGGTGCTTCCCTTTTGGCTGATAACATCTCTTGTCAGCCAGGAATCCTTTTAGTCTTTGTTTATATACTAACAGCTTCTATTATAAAGCTCATCTGCCCTTGTGAACTAACTTTTGGTCTAGTACAGTGGTGGCGAACCTATGGCACTGGTACCAGAGGTGGCACTTCGAGCCCTTTCCGTGGGCACCCAGGCCTTCACCCCAGCATAGAGTTTGCCAGAAAGGATTCAAGGCTTCCTCCTGCAGTCCAAGACAGCCCAGGACGTTCCATGCTCAGATCAATTTTATAGATACATCCTTGGCTGCCAGGACTACAGGAGGAGCAAGAAGGTGTGGATAGATATGGATTGTCATCAGAGTTACCTCCCCCCCCCCCCCCCAGTGTATCAATAAACCGCTAGAATAGTCATTTACCATGTTATCAATGTATAGAGTGTAATTATGATTTCTTTAATGTTTGCTTCATGGAAAGAAAACTGATAAACTGATCAAATACATTTTATCAAAATAATTTTATCTTCACAAGCTTAGGTGACACAGATAAAGGATAGAGTATTATCATTGAAATCTGCATCTTTGTATTAGAGTACAGGCAGTCCCCGGGTTACATACAAGATAGGGTCTGTAGGTTTGTTCTTAAGTTGAATTTGTATGTAAGTCGGAACTGTATATTTTATAATTGTAATCCCAGCCAGAACTTTTTTGGTCTCTGTGACAATTGGATTTGAAAAATGTTGGGTTGTCATTAGAATCAGGATTAACAATAAAGCTTCATTACAGACACCTCTGATAACTGTTATAGCTGTTTATTGTAGCCTAGGACTAAAGTACAATAAATTCCCAATATCCAGTGGTCCGTTTGTAACTAGGGGTCGTATGTAAGTTGAGTGTTCTTAAGTAGGGGACCGCCTGTATTTGGAGTTCCTCGACTACTATATACAAGGTATATTGGTGCTGTTTACCAAAGTCTATACATACTATTTTATTATGAGAATTATTATTATTATTGCCGTCCTTAACCTTCTCTTTTTCACTTTAAACATTGTAGTTCAGAATACTATGACTTCTGTAGCATTCATGGTATGTTCAATAAAAGAAAATTGTGCAAAATTACTGTGGCATATTTTTGTGCTGGTGCCATTGAACAAGCTTATACTGCAAAATAATGTTAATGCTTTTAAAAGCCCAAAAGCAATTTTGAAGGTTTTGCCACTATCAATTATTCAGCCTTCCAAATCTTTGCAAAACTGATTTCCACAAATACATGCATTGTAGTTTTTGAATTGGTTGCAGAAGAATGCAAAGAGCGTTTTTGTAATATAGCACACAACGTCTCGAATATTATAGTAACAATTCACAAAGGAACTTGGGTGCTAATCGTTTACAATATCACAAAAGTAGACAAGATTTTAGAGTTTACTTAAATTTTATCTGAAAGTAGGGTTCTTTTGAACATTATATAACTGTTATTTAATGTGCCGGTTTGTAATATGGGCTTTTATTTCAAGACCTAGAACAATGTTATAAAATAAATATAATACCGTCATTTCTGTGTAGAGCCTCCAGCTAGCAAATCTAGGTTTTACACAATATAAAATGTGTGTTTCCAGTTAAAGCAGAAAAATGTTGTAGTGCTGACTATACATTATATATAAATGTTAGCAAATATCCAGCTTAGAAGAGTATAGGCCAAACCTAGTAGTTTCAACAGGAATAGTCAGCCAATGGATGACCAGCCCACTGCTGTGGTTCACTTCCATTATGCACAGTCACTAACTGTGAGCACACCGCATCTCGCCACACTGTGGGCAGAGCTGTGTGGTCGCACCGCAAAATTGGGTCATCTTCCTGCCCAGGTTTGCGGTGCAGCTGCTCAGCTACTATGGCTTTGGGAAGGGTGAGGACCTCTTCTCCCATCTCCAAAAGGTCTCAAACTTCCCCTTTTTTGTGCAGATAGTCTTTCATGTTTAGAGGCTTCCTAACTCTTCACAAATTTCAGATGTAGATGTAAATGAAGATTGGGTGGTTGAATGTCAATTGCCTGATCCTTTTGCTGTCTCCTCTTTTTCCTTTCTGGCCACATGCACAACATAACTGAGCGTGCATTTGTATGGCGAGTCAGACGAGATAGAATCAGACATCCAGCTTTATCCAACTGCTCTATAGCAGTATTGACATCTTTCGAATGAGAGACCTGGTATGTTTGTGCTTGCTCCACCATTAGCATATTTGTAAGAAGAACTGATTACATTGGTTATTCACAAGTAGGGGAATCGGAAGAAGTCCCCATATTATGTCCAAACTACTAACTAACTGCAAACCCGTTTAGTAGATGTAGAATCTGTAACACTTTTAAGTACAGTGCACTGTAAACATGACTTTTCAGTTTCAGTAGGTAACATTAAATGGGAATGTTACAGCTTTAATAGAAGGTGCAATCGAGTATAAATATTGTTCGGTGAAACCTTTCTGCCTACATGTGTTTATATTACCATTGAAAACAACCACACTCTAGCCATCTGTCTCCGCTCCATGAAATACAGCTCCATTTCATTGTTCTAGCCTAGTGACCTGTGTTAATAATGTAGATTTTAGAAATATGTCATGTATGTCAACAGTAAATGCTTTGGTAAGATGTATTAGCAGATCAGAGTTACACATGACCTTTTCACAGCAGCTTCGACTGAATAGATGGACACTGACCTGCTGGAAAGCGTGGATACTGTTTGACACAGCCAAGTCCTAAAATATTATAAAAACAAAAAGAAATTTTGTATGCTGCCAGCGGAATACTACCGAGCCTTGTGCTGTAGATTCATTGGCACGAGAGGACTTTTCTGAACGTGATTCATACACTTCTGTTTTTCTCTTTCAGTAAATGAACATTTATCTGTTCTGCTTCCAGACACACATTTGAGAATTCACCTTAATAGGTACATTTCTCTCTAAACAAAACCCAGTATGCTCTAAAATTAGAGCCGTCATTATTCACATAAAGAACTGAGAAGCCACATGCTCTATAGCAGAGGAATTGTACTTGTTACTGTCATTTGGCCTATAGTCAGTAAGATATATATAGAGTAATAGAGTAGTATTCAGTGGTGTAATTTTGGTGATCTGTGTGCCAAACAATAGTTAATACCCACCTAGTTTCTGCACTGGGCACCACATGATTTTTGTTCCTTTAAAGGGAGTCCGCCTGAACCTGCCCTTTCAAGTGGGTATGTTCACTTTGTAAAACACAGACTGAATATTTTCTGGACTGAAATACTTTCCTTGAACCCATACCCCCTGCATCATAGTATTTGACGCTCTGGGTCCCTACCTCCCAGCAGGGCTCTACAGGCTCCTGTTTCCATTACGGATTGTAGGCCTGCAATGAGGCAGCGACTCCTTGTATCATATATTGACATAATGCTGGAAGTCCTGGTCCTGGGAAATTGTTTAGACCAATAAATATGTTTTTCATATAATTTTATTGTGTAGGGGGCCTTAGAAAGCAAATGAATGTAAGGATAAGGCTCTTTATCCTTTAAATCTGCTAAACAAAGCAATGAAGGCTTTTCAACTACAAATATCCATATTTCTCTAAACTTATGGTTTAGAATTCTGGGAAAGCTGACTAACAAACCAAGTGAGGCTTGTAGTGGTGATTCATTGGTTGTCATCCAGCTTTTATGGAAATTAATGTAACTTTGGATGTTTCATAGTTATAATTTTACAGATGAGGACAATGGGCTTGTACTTGATGCATGTGTCTCTAATTTAACTTATATTTGAAACCCTTTTGGAATAATCTGCATCGATTAGGAGGCAAAACTTACAGCAAAAAAAAAATGTTATGAATTTTATGGAGGGCTATAAAATCCTTTCCAGACTCTGCCCAACATAAAATAGAATACAAAATGATTTCCTCAGCTGTCAACACCTTTCGGATACACAGCCTTGGAATAGCCCCCTAAGGGATGAATGATAAATCTTTTGGTGTTTTCAAAGTCCTATCTAATGACTATGCTGCAATAAATTGGAGGAACTACATTTGCATATGTATGGCATGTACAGACATATATCGTATAACATGAATGTTTATTAATCTCAAAGCTATATTTTTTGTGATCTATTATTTATTACTTTTTAGGCCCGTCTGGTCAAGCAACATTTTAGGTTTTTTATATAGTGAACTAGATGCAGTTCTAATTCTTGTTGGTTGTTTTCTGTCGTTCTAAGGACATTATTTACATTGTCTTCTACGCATAAAATGCACTCTATTTACTCAGATGTTAGAGGTGGTGGGAAATTTATTTTAGTGTTTATCATTTCAAGGAGGCAACAAATATATACAATAGTTCTACAGTAATTGTCCAACCTAAGTAATTTATCAAATAACAGGAGTACATTACCAATCCATTGTTCCTTGCCTGTCTCTGTTCCCCGGGCTCCATAGATGACCTGACCCAGGAAAGACTACAGGAGTAAACTGGCTTCAAATAGTTGAGAAATAGGGCAACATTTTGGGCTTACTTGCACAAAATGTTTGCAACTGTTTGCTTTCTACGCCATTCATACAACTGTAAATCTTAATTTATCAACTAATTTATTCACCTCAGGAAAGCTGATGTTAAGACACTGACAAATCATTAAATCTGTCCTGAGGTGTTCCCTCAGATAGGTCATAAATCTAGCAGTGCTTTAAGTCAATGTAGTCTGACATTAAAACTGACTTTAAAAAGTCACATGATGATATGTTCCTTGCAGTGTTCTGGACTTATCACTATTGATTTTGAACTAGAAGACACAAGTACAGGCGGTCCCCTACTTAAGGACACCCGACTTACAGACAACCCATAGTTACAGACAGACCCCTCTGACCTCTGGTGAAGCTTTCTAAATGTTTTACTATAGTCCCAGATTGCAATGATCAGCTGTAAGGTGTCTGTAATGAAGCTTTATTTATAATCCTTGATCCCATTACATCAAAAAATGTTTAAACTCCAATTGTCACTGGAGCCAAATTTTTTTTTGTCTGGATCTACAATTATAAAGTATACAAATTCAACTTAAGAACAAACCTCCAGACCCTATCTTGTACGTAACCCGGGGACTGCCTGTAAACATCTCAGGACTGGACTATGAATACTAGCAGATATTTGTATCCCTTTATGTTCCTGTAGAAAATGCAGTGCTATATGATTGGGAGCTTACTCTTACCTCTAATTTTAGGGATCTCTTGTTCAGAGAAAAAAAATCTGTAGTGTGGTTCAGCCACTACAGACAGTATGTATAACCCCATAAGTCATTGCATGGCAAACAGACCCTTTCTCTTGTGATCTTTTAATACAGTGTGGTGTCCATAATCTATCACTACCAGTTCCCCTGAGTGGAGCCATCTTCTTGCGGATTCTCTCTTGAATCTTGATTACATGTAGCCGTAGGTTATCACTATCAATTGCCCAGAAAACCCCTTTAAAGGGAACCAGTCGGATGAACTAAGCCAAACTAACCTGTCTTTGACATTATACAGTGCCAAAACTATCCCTTTATTGTTCTACCCAATACCTGTAAATGTCCACAGTCCTTTGGTAAAGTTGACACACCATTTATTCATATTCATGTTTTTCTTGCTCAGTTGCTTTTGATTGACAAGGGCCCTGCTTTCTTTTCAGCCGAACAAACTCAGCTCTTCTCCCTCATTCTCCCCCTCCATCAGAAATGAGAGGGTTATTGTCTGTGTGGGACTGACTTGCTGAAGAGAAATGTAGCTCCTCATTTACCCCTCCCACAGGAATTCTCTTCAGTAATCCCTCTCTCAACTCCCTCATTCACTCCTTCCTCAAGAATTCTCTTTAGCGAGTCACACAGCACCAGCTCTCTTATTCCTGAGGGAGGGGGGAATGAGCTGGAGGCGTGGCTGAGCAGGAATGACATGAATATGTCGGACTCCGCTCACAACAAACATGATCAGATACACATGGGGTCATTTACAATGATGGTCCATCAACTTTACCAACGGACTGTGGAACTTTACTGGTATGGGTGGAACAACACAGCGGTAGTTGTACTTCTTTATAGTAGCAGTTTTCAAAGATATGTTATGTGGGTTACCTTACCTGACAGGTTCCCTTTAAGACCTTGGATGAGGGATCATGAAATTGATGAATGCATGTTTTGGTCTTTCACTTTTAATAACCATGTACTAAGAAGTGAATTGCCCCCCTAATGTACTTGACCGTTTTCAGCACATGGTTGGCAAGTAAGGATGTTTTGTTCTGAACAATGACTTGCCATAACATTGTTTCTATTAGAGTAGAGTTTCCTGGATGCATTACTATCATGTTTCATCCAACAAGGCCATATGTAGTAGTGGAAGTATATTCCTGCGTTTATGCTCTGCTCTCTGGTTGCCCAGCAACTGTTATCCTCTTGGGATGGTAAAATCCATCACACTATTCTTGACGGTGAATATCAATACGTACATTACATGGGAAAACTCCTGCTGATTTTTTTCATGTTGCAATTTATATTATTATATTCTGAAGTCTTTACACCAACTACTAATGTTAGTGTGAGACCCCTATTCATCTCTTATCAGATAGGTCATCAATATGTTGACATAGAAAACCTCTTTAAACTGTCCCTAATTTTTTAAGATCTTTTCCAAAGCCTTCAGACCCAACCACTGTTTCCCCATATGCTTAATGAGTGTTAATGTTTTCACTGTAGGGAGAGGTGTTGTATTTCCCTTGAGAACAAAAGGATTGTGCATGTTAAAGCCCTGCATGCTCATCCGTACTTTTAGCTTAAAACTAGGATAAGGCATTTCCACTTTGACAAACCTGTTTAGCATGTGGAAAAGGACGAATGTGCTAGTCTGATCCAACACAGTTTAAAGGAGTCCTCGCTTCATACAGAAATATTGGGGCACATTTACTTACAAGGTTACCGGAGTTCACTTAAAGTGCATTGTCTGTGTATAATGCTGCATGGGGCAATTCACTAAATTTGTGCGCCTGAAATCATGAATGTTTCGCTTCCCCGCACTGGTCCGACAGAGTTCACCATCTTTTTTTGTGCTGCATCTTTAACATAAGGCGTGCAACACAATTTGAAAGTTAAATATGGCGCTCAGTCCGAATGAGTCAGACCGTCCGATGGCACGTTCCCTAATTTGTGTCACATGGAAGCCATTGCTTCTGTGCCACAATCGCAGCGCACACACTTCTTAAATACTTGTTTAAGCCATAAAGAACATGCACAGTCCGACTAAAGTGCATCGCAAAGCGGCACAAAGCCCTTAGTAAATATGCCCCATTATGTAAGGACTCCTGGTCTGCCAGCCGAACTGAACCACTGGCACACAGGGGGATCATATTTCTGTATGATGAAAAGACTCCTGTCATTTTTACTTTGTTCAGTTCATGGGATCGGCATAAGGTCCGTTTCCAGGGGCTGAACATGTTCGTCTGCAGGCGGTCTGACTCATGGATTGTAGTCAAGCAGTTACTATTGTATATAGGCTTACATTGTAAGGTGCATATTTCCATCCCCTACAGTATCTTTGACTTTTCCACAAGGAAGAGCCAGGCATAATAAAAGTAATGCATTTTTAGTCCACAACACATAATTATATTTTCTATACACCCACCTAGGAGCGAAATCTTCACTTTCATTTAAATACACCTTTCTGGCTGTGCCATAGCAGGATCCTTGAATTGTGCAGCCCACGTCCTTACCTATATTCTGCTGAGAACCTTTTGTTTGTCAGGTGTGACTCATGCTTCAGATTCTCTCAAAATCCTTGCAAGCCACTGAGCAGGCATAATAAAAAGTGACATAATTTCTCCATTAACCTTTCTTTTTAGTTCTATTTACTGAAATAAGGGAGAAAATGTGATAAAAGTAACGCTGACATTAACAGACAATATACTAGGTGGGAAATTGATCTCCTTTTTTCAGTAAATAAGAGGCAATAAAAATACAATATGTGTTTTTATTTGTTAACATGACAAGTTCTTTGTTAGACTCCCGATATACATTATTGGAGCACTTCAGAAAATTTCTCATCTCAACCATATCTAGCCACTGTTTATAACCTATGCATTGCTTTTTACATTAACTACACTGTTTGCTGCACATTAAAAATGATTCTTTGTATTACATCTAGTATATCTACAAATACTAATGGATTATGGATTTGGAGCAACACACAGAAAAATTGCACAGTACCCAATGTAAACAAGAAGGTATAGCAGCAGACATTCCCTAGGACAGTGGTGGCGAACCTATGGCACGGGTGCCAGAGGTGGCACTCGGAGCCCTTTCTGTGGGCACCCAGGCCTTCACCCCAACACAGAGTTTGCCAGCTAGGACTCCTTTGATCAAATCCTGGCAGTCAAGGATGTCACTTTAAAATGGCACGGATCTTGGCATGTCCCAGGCTTTCTCCTGTGATCCAATACAGCCCAAGACGTGCCATGATGAGCGCTATTTTAAAGCAACATCCTTTCCAGAAGGAGCGAGAATGTGTGGATAGAGATGGATTGTCATTGGAGCTCCTGCTCTGAAGAGGAAGAATCAGGGGACCCTGGAGGGAAGCTACAGTCAAAATTTCTCCATCTTTCTATTGTATTGGTATCCTCAGTATGCCAATACGATTAAAACCTGTGATACAGATGGGATCAATAGGTTACTGCTGAAATTATCATGTTGGCACTTTGCGACAAATAAGTGGCTTTTGGTTGTAGCTTGGGCACTCTGTCTCCAAAAGGTTCGCCATCACTGCCCTAGGATAACATACTAGTGCCACAAAAAAGATTAAAAATACATTCAGTGATTATGAAATAACAATGATTTTAAACAACCCAAGGTAAGGCATACAATGAATGCCACTGAAAATGTTCAGGGCATTACTATGGCATCAAAGTACAAAAGATAATACAATAGGTAAAGGGAAACCACATTCAATGCATACAACATACAGACCGTCGGTGCTGTGCAGCAACCCGACACATGTTTCTGTTTGTTTTATAGATTATGACCTAATAAAACCATAAACATTTGCTTCGATAAAAATGTTACTATTCACAGCTCTCATATTCTCAAAGTCCTCATTGGAAAAGATCATTTTAAAGAGCAAGTCATCGCACTATACGTTAGGTTAGCTGTTTATGTTCTACCAATGCTAACGGGCTAAGGCTGACAATATGTCCAGTTGGGCTCAAATTATACTGGAAGCAAAAATGTGTCTCTTAGAAGCCTCATGTAACATGCTGTATAAGTTGTACATGTTAGAACATTTCAGAAGTAAGCACAAGTGAAATACCTGAGGACAGAGCAGAGTACCCCCAGGGCTGTTTGTGCACTGTGTAGTCGTTGCTGAGGAACAGGTTATTGCAGGCCAGATCTCTGACGTTGATACGCAGGCTGATGGTCTACTTTTTTTTTTTTTTTTTTGAGAAGCTGTTATGTTTCTATTATGCAGCTGCTAAATATTGAGCCGCCATTTCAATGGTATGTACCACCTATAAATAAAATGATATGTTTGATCTGTGTCATCATCCAGCTGGCCACAAATAATCAGCTTCAGTCACTCGACTGTCTGGTTATGTAACAAACACAAAGTCACTTATGGCCATGAGCCACCCTAATAACATATCTTACTGTTGCTTCTGTTAAATATTGGTATCTATTGGGTGGGGGTAGTGTTCAGTTACACAATACATATGAGACCCACATCTGAAAAAAGTTATTATGTACAAAGGAGCAAAATGCAGATGTATGAGGGTGAAAATCTATAACAAATTTTATTTAGATCAAGAGTGAATGCTAAAAACAATTAAAAAACCCTGTCACAGAGGGTAACAAAAAAGGAGCTGCTCCCCAGCGTAGGAGAAACAAATAGTATAGTATCAATAGTAAACATATGGAAGTAGTATATACATATACAAACACGGCAACACGATAAATCGATACACTAGCCGACTGATGGGTACATGAAGGTATACAATACTGGATGGAAAAATGGTTAAAAAACACAAAGGAAATTACCACAGGCAGAAATGAAAGTATACAGAGTATGATATTACCGTGTGATGAATATGGAGCTGGGGAGAGCAGGGGCTTCGTCAGGGGTTAAATATTCTTATCTATTGGATGTAGCATTATGGTAGTTGAAGTAGTTGCCCTTTAGATATCTTCTATCTATATAGATGTTTAGTGGACGGTTCAGTTGGGATTCCCTCTGGTTGCTATGAAGGGTTGATACAATGGATGATTGCTTGTCTCCCTGCATTAGAGGATCATTTACTTTGTACTTGAATATGATTTTAGACAAGTCATAAACAGACTTGTGGTCTTCTTCCTGTAATAACAATTATTTGTTGTGAATTTCACATTTCTGGACATGTGGCAGTTGCAGCCTATTGATAGCCTCATTACTTGTCTTTTAGAGAGAGTCTTGATATGGAAACCCCTTTAGCCATTTTGTAAAAAATTATACATGTTTTCATGGTGTGAACCACAAAACTGTATTGTCTAGCACCGAAAAAGAGGATTGTGTATATATTTATACATGCAAATCTTTTTGAGAAAAGGTTCTGTAATGAATTAGAATGGGGGGAAATATGAAATGTAAAAATAATTACAATTTCTCCTTGTTTTTTTTTTTCTGAAAAAAAATCACAATTACTGGTTCTGTCTGTTTCACATTGGATGTTAACTGTAACCAGCTTTTGCACTACTAAACTAACAGCCCACTAAGGGTATGAAATAACTTATTGGTTATGTTCAGTTTATATACACACCAGGAACGGTCTCAGGATGTACGCTGAATTTATCCATGAACTATACTGGCAAGCGGAGTAATCCTTTTTTCTTCCGTCTGCTTAGTTGCATCCAACAGGATACACTGTATGGAAAATGCATAAAGCTGGGTTTTTCCCTACTGTTTCAGAGAGATGTATATGTTCATTGGAGGCCATAATAGCCTATGGAGGACGGATGCAATTGCATTGTCCGCAGCGATGTTACACTGATAGAAATCGGCAGCAGCCAATCACTAGCTGCTGCGATGTTCACTCCTCCCGCTTTCAGTGGAGATGGTTAGGACAGGAGCAAGTGTCCCACTATATGAGCATACAGGCGGATACATTGTAATCCTTTGTTTAAGGATACATTGGGAATTCTCCCGACGTATCCTTACAATGGAGGGAAAAACCGTGATATGATCATAGCCCACTTCTATGTTAAAACTTAAATTGAAAGTTGAGGATCTTATCTTTTCATATATTATCTGTAGCTTGTTTCTGTGAACTAAAGAACCAGAGAGAGACGGACAATTGTAGAGGGTCTGCAATTGCATCTCGTCTAGGCAATTGCCAACAATGTCTATAGGTGCCCAAATCTTCGCTTCAATAGGTCACAGAAGCAATTTATAAGTTAAGATTCTCATCTTTAATAGTAAAAGCATGTCTAGCTACTAGAGAGCCCAAGATGGGTGTGCAAAACCCGACTCCTTGCAGTTTATTGTCATATGAACTCAGAGTGGATTTTGTTTTTAGGCAAACAGACAAGATGTAATGTAAGAGAGAGGATGCTGCAAAGGTTATTATACACCAACTGAGTGGACTGGTAGTTTAATGGTGCGTCCCTTTAATGAGAAATAGTGATACAGGCATCAAAGTTATTTAGCTAATGTTATAGAGAAATGTAACTATAATTTATTTTGTGAGGCAGAAATGTCCTCTGTCACCTTATTCTTTCTTTCCTCCTTGTAGGTCACACAAGGTGTATCACCTTGTAAGTAGGGTCAGTAAGCTCAGGAATAGCGGTGCTTAGAGTAAATCGCTTCTTCTCTTCTTCTCATTTGTGATGGTCTCTATTCTATTGTGTCTGTTTCCTTCTAAATATCAAGATAAATAATCCATATAATCGTTGAATATGTGGGTAGTAAAAGATTCATAGAAAAGAGCTCTAGAATCTAGGTCACTTTAGAAGCCTATAAACATTAAATACACAAGAGCGAACATGTTTAAGTTTCACATGAATGCGTTTAATCCGTGTAATTGAAGTCAGTGTAATGAAGTTCTAGTTTTTACCTGTTTGATTAATTTTTACAGCATATGATATTATTTTCAGGTTATGAGTCTGCAAATTTTAAACACCGATTGTGTTATCTTCACATTGGTATTACATACAAACGTTGAGTGGCGTTTTACTATACTGGTACCAGAATTGGTCATTGGCTAAAGTTGTGGTCACATGTAATTCTATTACATGATGATCAGATTAAAAAAATTAGTATAGACATGAACATTCCAGTACAGTAGTTTTAGTTCATACTTTTTTTTTGAAAATATTTAGTTCAATTGTTGATGATCTGTTATTTTGTTGCAGGACCATGTAAAGCAGTGTTTCTCCAGGTCGTCCACATCTAATAAGGACACAGATTCTCTTGTGCAAGAAACTGACAGACAGTATGGCACATGGAGTCAGGATAAGCAACAACCTGGGGAGAGGTGAGATGTTTTCTGTTTGTTTGTGCCGTATTTGTAATTGAAACTGTGAATCTGGAGGTTTTCACACAGTGTTAGGCTACCCTCACACAGCCATTTTTTAATGGACGTGTGCAAGTCGTTGTTTATACAGCTAGCACACGTCCACAGTATCTTCTATGGGCTCATCCACAGCCCTTTGTATGAGTCAACCTCTTATGCCAAAAAAATTAGAGCAGATCCTATGCATACCTGAATTTACGGATCATGATTGTGTGAGGCTAGACTTCATCCACATGAACATGTGCACTTTGCTGGCCACAAACAAGAAAGCATGATCCCTTGCTTGTGGCCCATCTATCATTGGCGAGGGAGTGCTGCTGATATCGCTGATGGCAATAGAAATGGACTGTTGACCCGATCATAGAAAGAAATAGGATTTTAATTTAGGCGCTGGAAAAAAAAAAGGCCCAATAATACGCTCATGTACATGAGGCTTTTTATGTTGCTGGTTTAAATTGGTGGCTGAGATGCAGTTTTAGCCTCAGAATCAGATCTAAAACAGCCGCTGGTGCCTGCATGTGGAGAAACCTCATTGTAGGGATTCCAGAAACACTGTGTGATCTTGGCCTATGAAAGGGCATGTAATTGTTATGTTATTGTACCTACTCACTTACTAGCCACATGGCTAACATTTGTGCAGTTCATTTTGGCGTTAACCACAACCTTGTAATATAGATTAACTTTGTAATTTTAAAACAACCTTTCAGATTTCTTTTACAAAAATGTTTTTGTTATTAATTATTTTATATAATTTTTTTTTACAATAAAAATAGTATAATACCAAGGAGAAATGCTTAGAAGACAGGTGGGCTGTCTTATAGCTATGAAGGCATAACACTTTTCTATAGTCGTTATGATTTCAAAGATTCTTACAGGAATAATTGATAGCAGTCCATAGGATTAGGCTACGTACAAGGTTGTGGATAACCATCCTTCTCTATTATAATTGTAACAAGTCTGGTCTTTTTGGGGAGTCACAGGATTTCTGGGAAACGTTTCTTAAGTGGCAGCTGGAATGCTGTCAATGTCCGTATGTAGTTTACATAGTGCTATGGATGAGAAACACATGAGTAAAATAAAATGTGCTTTGTTTTCCACACCTCCTTCCCTTTTCCTGTTTTTGATAGAAGTTTACGATACATGTAAAGGCGGATCTTGCAGACAATAGATTAACTTCTCCAATGGACGCTGTGTTGTTATTACACTGTCCTGTTTGCCAATTCGTTTCTTGGTATCTGAAATTGGCGTCCTCTACCATCTAGCTTACCAACAATCTGGTTACTGCTCTGTTTATAGGCTGAGGTGTGTAGTCCTGTTCATGGATTCATGTAGACAATGTAATTTTCATCTGATACCTCTCTATCCCTCATCTGTGACTGGCAGCCATTGCCCTCTTACTGTTAGTATCCTGCAGCATGAAATAGGAGTGTCCATAGCGTTAACATTTGTGATCTTGCTTTACAAGTACTCTATTGTTTAGCGCGGTTGACTCCAGTTTCAGGTCAGCACACCACCTTGTCTACACATAATAGACTTTCTATCTGCTTTCTTCCACTGTACAAATAATAAAATGCAATGTGCTGGCTCAATGAAGTATTTATTTTGTAATGTTACATGGTGGCTTATCAGGAATAAGATAATATGTAGACTTGCCTCTTAGGCCTGAAGGGCATGCTGTAATAAGCCATACAAATACGTGGGGGCATTTGGTGGTTGTTAACCGTTTACCAAAACTGATCCAATCTATTGTTTCCTGGGGCCGCCCCTTCCTAAGAGGATACTTGCTTTCTCAGCTGAAATGAGCATGTATACATACTGAAAAATACTAACTTTTATCTGTATAGGGTGGTTTGAAAATCACATAAAGTCCCATTGATCTTCTGCATGTGAACATTTTCTATTAGACCTTTGAAGGCTGTTTAACATGTGTCATTGACACGCTTACCCCTTGTGTACTGACCATGAGGATGACCAGTTGTATTAACCATAGTTCATCTCCTTACAGTATGGCTATTCCTGCATGGAAAGGGAGGTTAACTTGTGATGTCTTTTTTGATGCTTCTTCTAGATACTAAATTCTGACATATAAAAAGGATCTTTAGACTGAAGAATGCTGTGCAAAGGATGTGGTCAATTATATTCATTTGGTCGTAAGAATTAATTTGAGAGACCATGGTCAAATCAGGTCAAAAACTTTTGTGTGTCTACATGCAGTTTATGTGTATTATGTATTGTCAGCTGATTTGGTGGCGGCCATATGCTTTGCAGGACTTCTGTATTGTATCACCCAATAATATACAGGCAGTCCCCGGGTTACATACAAGATCGGTACTGTAGGTTTGTTCTCAAGTTGAATTTGTATGTAAGTTGGAACTGTATATTTTATTATTGTAACCGCAGACAAATTTTTTTTGGTCTCTGTGACAATTGGATTTTAAAATTGTTGGATTATCATAAGAACCAGAATTAACAAAAAAGATTAAAAGATTCATTACAGACATCTGTGATAACTGTTATAGCTGGTTATTGTAGCCTGGGGCTAAAGTACAATAAATTACCAACATCCAGAAGGCCGTTTGTAACTAGGGGTTGTCTGTAAGTTTGGTGTTCTTAAGTAGGGGACCGCCTGTATATAATTTTATGTTTTAATGAGTGATGACTTCCCACTGTTTGTTTTTGGATTTGTGCAAGCCATGAAAGGACAAGTCCCCGTCTATTTTTTGGGTTCATATACATGGCTTTGGTATAGGACCTGCGTTATTATTTTTGGCTTGAGCAAGCAGACCTTGAGCACTGGTGACACACGGACTGCAAACAGACCATGGGACCATTGTTTATGTGGCCTGATATTGCACACATTCATGTACTGAAGGCCTTAGTTTGTAGGATCTGTGTACTACAGGACAACACAGAAAGGTGCCTATTTCATGCATATTGCAATAGGGAGATTTACAAATTAAAATTTGACTGGATTTTGGTGCAATATCTTTCAAAAACCTTAGCATGTACCACATTTATTATTTCATTATTTTCATTAGGTCTTTGTGGCACAAAGCAAGCCTACTAGGGTTTGGGACACATGTAGCATTTGATAAGCATACAACATATATTTTATGTTTTTAAGTTTTCAAATCCTTGTAGAAATTGACCCAATAAACCACTAGAAGTTTGTTGCCAAGCAGCTGAACACCTTCCTGTTTCTTTCATGAACCAGTGCGGTTGTCACATGTAGAAAATCAACTTTGAAGGGAGATGTAAATTGGTTGTATAAAGTCAAGGAGGCGAAGATTTTAACACCAAAATTCATGCTCTCTCTTCCTCAGAAAGCCCTCTTCACTGTAATTGATGTTCCTGCATGCATGATGTCAATCACAGAGGAGGAGGTGTGCAGAGCTACCCACCTTGACTTCAGTGTTAAACTCTCCGCCTCCTTGACTTTATACAACGCATTTACATCTCACTTCAAAGTTGATTCTCTAGAATGCCACCACACTGGACCATCAAAGAAACAAAATCTAGAAGGTGCTACGCAGTTTGACAATACACTGGTAGTGGTTATTTAAGACTTTCTCCTCATAATTGACGATTTGTAGGGGAAAAAAAAAAAGTCGACCCACTTGTTTTGCTAGTAAGAAGCAAAAACAAACGTTGTGAGGGTCCTCACTATATCCTTTTTTTTTTTTTTTTCATCGAATTGGTTTTTTATGCATTGGAAATGAGAATTTTTTTCATCCCTCATAGTTATAATCACAGTGTATTGTCAGTATAGCTATTGTTATTGTAAATCATATATTACTTTAACAGGTCAAGCCACATTATAGAGTTATATAGGTTTCTAGCTAAAATGTTGATTAGTTGGGAGCTATATGTAGTTACATTACAGGTTTTGAATTGCTTGAGGCAGGTCACACCAGATATGTCCTTATGATGAATGAAGTGCAAGTCCACTGATGTCATGATAGGGTGCTCGGATGTCCTTGAATTGGTTTCTTGTTGTCGAGTGAAAAATAAGTATTTTGCCTGAGGCCTATGATATGTTAAGCAATGCTGCCTTTACCTGCATCCCCCTCCCTTGTCTCCTGGCAGCTCTTTTCTCCCTCCCCCTCTTTCTCTCCTCCGCATCCTCTCTCGCTTCTCCCCTGCTTCCTTTAATTTCTAATGGTCTCCGCTTCATCCCTCCCCCATTCTCACACTCTCCTTTCAGGCTATATTTGCCTACACTCACCATGTAAATTGCCAGTCTTGTCATCCTCATCCTCTCCATTATTAATGTCTAACAGTACACTTGAATAACGTAGCTGTATACGCCATACGTAATGCTTCTCGCAAAATCCCATCCTCTGCAGAAAACAATGGAAAGTAGTGACTGATATACCATACTAATGTGTATATGTAGCATATATAATCTACCTTACTGTGTTATTCTTTCTGTATTTTACTCCAGTTGTCGGAAAACTAGCATGGATCAATGCAGTAAATCTTTTCCATGTCATCTCATATCTATTTCTATGAAGCCATACTTGTACCTTAACACCCTGTGGTGTAAGCTGATGGGCCCCAGTGCAAAGTCTATGCCAGGCCCCTGACTATAATGTATGGTTTATAGAAATTAGTCTTCTCATACGGGAAAGTGACACCATAAGGGCCCCCTAAACCTCTTGGGCCCTGGTGTGACCGCAACCTCTGCACCACCTCAAGTTATGCCCCTGTTAACAACACTAGTTTCCAAGGCAATGCATCATAACTAATTTAGAAGGTCTTCCCCTCAATCTATTGCTATTTCCAAGGAGAGCACCAGCCACCTCTCCTGACATGTCTATCCATTCCATAATACAACAATTCATAGTTTACTCTGTCTCTTAGAAGTTTCTATATAAAATGAATACATGTTACTTGCATGGGCTATATTGTCCAATAAGTGCTGACAGTATTAGACTTTGTAGAGACACACCCCTTTAGCAACGGGAATGGTAACATCCTGTTGTCAGTTTGTTTAAACATAATTGTAGGGTGCAATAAGTAAAAGTGCTAAAAAGCTGCTAATTCATGGGCAATTCAGATGTTCACTAAAACAGGTCAGAGGTCCACTGTAAATGCTCCTACTTGCTGTACAACACAATGGGGGTCATTTACTAACGGCCCGATTCGCGTTTTCCCGACGTGTTACCCGAATATTTCCGATATGCGCCGCTTGTACATGAATTGCCCCGGGTTTTTGGCGCACGCGATCGGATTGTGGCGCATCGGGGCCGGCATGCGCGCGACAGAAATCGGGGGGGCGTGGCCGAACGAAAACCCGACGTATTCGGAAAAACCGCCGCATTTAAAAACCGAAATGTGTCGCTTGGGAAGCGCTCACCTTCACCTGCTATGGGATGGTGCATTCCGGGGCGTTAAGATTATTTTCGGCGCAGCAGCGCCACCTGGTGGACGGCGGAGGAACTACCTTCTTAAATCCCAGCCGGACCCGAATCCTGTGCAGAGAACGCGCCGCTGGATCGCGAATGGGCCGGGTAAGTAAATCTGCCCCAATGTTTTAGCCATAGGCTGGGACACAACATACGTCATTATGTTGCCATGTACAGTCAATGTATGTGTTAGTGGAGATCTGCACAGCGAGCATGAAATGGGGAGGTAAAGAAGAGAAATGGAGGGATTCGGGTAAGAAAGGGGAATAAGTGAATGTTGGTGAAAAATAAGCCATGGACACTGAAAGATCTGATACATGTTGCAGTTTAGTGTTAGAGTTACATTTCGGTGATTATCAGAGGAAAAGTGTCCTAATTGTTCTGTACATCTGCTGTCTGTCAGCCTTCATTGCCTGTTTTTCATATTGATTTCTCTCCCTCCCTCCCCCAACCTTCTTCATCTTTTCCATGGTTAAACATATCCCCTGTGGCTTAAGTCCATGCTCAACTAATTGTACTGTATATTATAGGTGCTTAAATTATGTAAATGTATTCATGACATTGAAATCTTTGCATCAAGGAATGGTGCTCGGGCTAGAAGGAACTTGGCTTGGGAATATTCACACACAGGTGGAATATTGGAGACATTTATGCAACTGAAAACCTGCTTTATTCCTCTTAATGGGATTTTGGGTGCATGATAAAAGTTTTCTATGATGGGACCACCACCAATTTTTGTAGTTGATGGACCCATGCTGGGTTATTCTTTTGTTAAAGCCAAAAACAGTCGTACCCCGGGGACAGATCTTTAGATTTTGGAGCTACTGCCTAATAATTGAGCGGTAAAGTTGTATTGAAGCTTGTTTAGTCTGCCCTGGTAGAATAGTGACACTGTTATTGTGCTGCCAGAGTGACTGCATGCCTATAAATAGAGCGGTGGCACCCATACAGCAGGGAATAAGCGCTGCGTGACGTGCACCTCCATACACTCAACTGGCTTCTATCTCTAAATATTTACAGGCACTGCAGGCCGGCCTCACATATCTACTTCCCTAGTAGGACAGCGATAAAGAGGAAGGAGGCAGCCCTGAAAGAGAGCAGCTTATCTCATCATCCTTGTTTATAGGATCAGTCATGGCAGAATTCCTGTCAGACGCTCAGGATGAGAATAGCACTTGTGGTTAGGGCCTGCAATATGTGTATTGTGTGGTGTGGACTGTGTCACAGGATAGGGAGGGGGGTCACATTGATCCTAGATGTTTGACTGTCTTACTCAGCATATAAATGAGATTGAATTCTTCATAGCACCTTCACTCATTCTGTCTAATCTGGTCTATTTCGGTTAAACCTCTCTAATCTCTATAGTCAGGGGCCTCTGTCACGGGACAGATGAAGTGTTACTCCCCGCAGGGTGCAGTTACAATCTAAGCCCTAGTATAAAGCCATTCGGGCCTACTTTATGTATTTTCAGAATCAAATTGTTTCTTTTGTTGGTGATTGTGAAGAATGTTTTTTTGGGGTGGGGGGTGTACTTTTTAACTACTTTTGAGTTAAAAGGGATCTAAGACTTTCTAGAAATGCAATAGTTACAGCCATTGATACATTGTGAATCTTAAAACTGGCAAAACGCATTATGTGTAAATTGTCTGGAAAGTCCAATAGTCACCATTTTGAGTGATATTTTTGTTGTAAAAGTAGGAAGGAAATTGTTGGTGATGTACGCAATTTTATATGATGGCATTTCTTAATCTAATGTTTACATGGTCCAATGGAAATGGATGGCCAGATAATTGATTATGGACATGTCAGTCTGCACTGCACAGAAAAACATGAAGGAATTCCCTGGTGTTCCCATAATTGTTTTCCTCTTCCTGTCTCTGCTTATCACTATCACCACAGGTTTGACAGTGACGACATTGGAAACATTTTTCACTGCAAGTGAACTAATGATTAGATCAATGATTATAATCAAAGATTATACGTCTGAACCTAATAAGAAAATTGCAATTATTTTGCTTGAAAACTCACTTTAGTCCCAATGAACATATCTGCAGGTTTCTAAAGAGCCACAATGGGCCTCATTCAGCGACGTATCAAATATTGTTAGAGATGCATCTGCAGCAAATCAGCGACTCATCTGTCTGTATGTAAATGCAGGACATAGTTTTGTCAAATGGTCCCTGAAGTCCATGTCTTCTGCAATATAGCCTGAAGTTGTCGTTCACATGTGGACTGCGGGACCAGATGGAAAAGGGTTTTGTAAATTTAGGCGGGCGCTGCTGTGGATTTATGTACTGCTCATATATTAACTGATGGAAAATACTTGCTTTTAAGAGCTGGTCCAAATGACATACTGTTTTTTTCGGACTATAAGATGCTTCTTGCTATAGGACGCACCCCAGATTTAGGCTTCCAAAAAAGGAAAAATATATATTTACACCAATTAAAATATCCCTGTTGGTCGCACTAAAGCACAGCACATACAGCTCTGCTACATCCATACAGTTACATTTACAGCTCTGCTTCATCTGTACATTTACACACACAGCTCTGCATCATCCATACATTTACACACACAGCTCTGCATCATCCATACATTTACACACACAGCTCTGCTTCATCCATACATTTACACACACAGCTCTGCTTCATCCATACATTTACACACACAGCCCTGCTTCATCCATACATTTACACACACTGCACTGCTTCATCCATATGGTTACATACACAGCTCTGCTTCATCCATACATTTACACAGACTGTTCTGCTTCATCCATACATTTACACACACTGCTCTGCTTCATCCATACGGTTACACACACAGCTTTGCTATACACATGAAGACACGCACAGCTCTGCTATACACATGAAGACACGCACAGCTCTGCTATACACATGAAAACACGCACAGTCTGCTATATACACACACAGAACACTTCCCCGCTTCCTCTTACCCTGTCCCAGCGCAGCATGTCCCCATTCTCGGCAGTATGTGATGGTGTAATAAGCATGTGATTAGTCACATGATTCTGACATGACCACAGGTCCTGTAGGACACCCAGGAGAGGGGAGAACAGTGCAGAGGCTCTCCTCTCTGGGAGATCGGGTGCAGCTCTTTATCAGGGCATCACCCTATCTCCATTACATCGGTCAGTGCGGGATCCTCCTGACCTTCGTTCTATAAGACGCAGGCACTTAAAAGTGCGTCTTCTAGTCCAAACATACGGTGTGTGTGTGTATGTATATATATATATAATATAATCATTATCCCTGCTGTTTTGTAGAGAAGCAGCGACACCCCACATCATTTTTCTCTATAATGCATAGATTTCTGTCTGGTTGGTGCATGAAAAAGGACACTGTGTTTGGTGATTCACAGACCAACCATAGCCACCTGGCACCGCCCTACAGGTCTTAAAGTTCCTAGGATCTCTTTACTTTGTCTCTGCAATTGACAGTTGTTTTTTTTAATTGGGTTTCTGTACTGATACGTTATGTAAAAGTAGTTCTTGTAGAGGCAGATCGCTCCAAACAACGCCATACCAAGGAGCTATACACTGTCATACAGGGACAGTACACACAGCCGCTTGTTAGGCAGCTATGTCTGATTATAGGATTTGAGCTGCGAGTAGATAAACATTTTTCAAGTGTTATTAATGTGTGAAGTTTGAGATCTAAAAACATGCAACAAGCATACAGTGTTTTCATGTAAGAATTGCTACCCCACAGCAGTGCTAGCATATAAAATATTTGTATATGCTCTCTTCTGTACAAGACTCTCCTTCTGTGCTTTTGTGAAATGAGTTTACCACATCAGCACTCCTATGATTTTCTCCTGCTTGGATGAATAGGAAATAGTAATGGGAAAATGTCTATGGCAGTGATGGTGAACCTTTTAGAGAGCAAGTGCCCAAACTACAACCAGAATATACTTATTTACCATGAAGTGCCAACATGGCATTTCAAGCAGTAACTTATTGCTACCTGTTCTTCAACATCATTAAATTGTGTTGGCCCCCCTGAGGCCACCAATACAGTTGAAAGAAGGTGGACAAATTCAGACCATCATCGTAGCTTCTCTCCAGGAAGAATGGTGGGTCCAGCAGGAGGACCTCCAAAGACTATGCAGTTCTGTCAACACCTTCTCACTTTTCCTGCAGTTCCAAAGAGCCAATGAAGTTCCACTTTAAAATAGCACTGAGAGAAGCATCTTTTAAGTTGCTTGGGACTGCAGGAACATTTGGTGGATTGGTCCTGTTTGGTTAAATTGGGGCAATGGCCTAAGTGCCCACAGAGAGGGCCCAGAGTGCCACCTCTGGCACCCGTGCCATAGGTTCGCCACCACTGGTCTATGGTAACCGCCGCAGCTTCCTGCACTTGTGGTGGATCATCCTGTAGTATGCTGAACATTCACTAGATTTCTGTGACTTGGCTGCCCTCTACTGTTCACTAAATGCACTTGTATGCCCCAGCTGCAAGGTGCTTTATTATGGTATTCTAGAACCTGTTTATTTCAAAAGCTATTAGATAGGACTGAATCAATTATATATCATATATACACTGAAAATCTTTCCCTTCTTTTGCAGCATTGTGCATGAGTCTCCATCATATGAGAATATCAGCAGCCGCAAACCACAGTCACACAGCCGCTTGTCCTCGCTGACCCACACAGAGACTGACCAGCATGACTCCATCACTGAAGCCCGTGAGGGAAGTCTGGATAGATCGAGCATGGACCTCGACTCCACCGATGGCACACCAAGCACACCATCTTTCCATGAAGCCAAAGGAGTGGATTTCTCATTCATGGATGTAAGCTTCATTTGTCATTCATGTAGAAACTGCACTGAAACAATGGCATTGCACCCTCCATATTGTACTGTAAAGTGCATGTAACTTTCCCTGTCACTAGTGGCAATCAGATCCTGCAACTTTTTCTTCCTGATTCACTACAAGCTTAAATGTAAAATAACTAGGTGACAGGACGGTTGTAGTTCAACCTCTGTTGTTTCCTTCGCAGCAAACATCTGTCTTGGATTCCACGGCACTCAAGAACAGAGTTCAGCTAAGTCGGAAGAGCCAACGCCGGGCTCCTAGCCAGACACAACGCAGAAGTCGACTTTTGGTATCCAGTAGCCAACTAGAAGTGATAGAGGATACGGACAGCCCTTGGATGTTTACGGATTCAACAGGTAACTATGTACTTGATATGACTATAATAGGAAATCACAGAAAGGCACAGAGATTTACATCTAACGTCTGAGATTACCCATAAAGTATGACAAAAGAATTCACTTCACTGACCCTGTTCAACAATGCAAACAAATTCATTACCGTTGAAATGATTTTCCGTGAATTTTGAAAACCCAGTGGGTGCTGAGGTAAGGAAAAAAAGAATTCATACTCACCCCACTCGTCGTCTGGATCGCTATGTTTTATCTGTTTTAGTGGACCTGCTTTATGCAATGACAGGCCTTCTTGGACCAGGGGACAACCGAGGAAGTGTAGTAGAGTATTTTTTCGGACTATAAGGCGCACCGGAGTATAAGGCGCACCATCAATAAATGCCTGCTTAAATGTCTAGGTTCATATATAAGGCGCACTGGACTATAAGGCGCACCTGATTATAAGGATGAATGACCAGCCAGTGGCAGACCTGTGCACAGTTCAAGGCAGCTGTTGTCTGTAAGTAGGTTCATATATAAGGCACACTGGACTATAAGGCTCACCTGATTATAAGGTTGAATGACCATCCGGTGGCAGACCTGTGCACAGTTCAAGGCAGCTGTTGTCTGTAAGTAGGTTCATATATAAGGCACACTGGACTATAAGGCTCACCTGATTATAAGGTTGAATGACCATCCGGTGGCAGACCTGTGCACAGTTCAAGGCAGCTGTTGTCTGTAAGTAGGTTCATATATAGGGCACACTGGACTATAAGGCTCACCTGATGATAAGGTTGAATGACCATCCGGTGGCAGACCTGTGCACAGTTCAAGGCAGCTGTTGTCTGTCAGTATGGTTCATATGTAAGGCGCACCTTTGATTTCTGAGAAAATCAAAGGATTTTTTTGTGCGCCTTATAGTCCGAAAAATACGGTACTCTGGACAAGAGAGGTGACATCCTATATCCTAGGAGACCAGTCATTGGATGAAGCAGATGCCTTGATCCCTGGAACATCTGGCTGGGCGCAGGGCCTAAAACCAGAAGTATGTGAGTGCCGTAGTAACCGGGAGCCAGTGTTTTTTTTTTTTGTTTGTTTTTTTTTTCCCTTACCCCAGTCCCATCTGCCCAGGGTTTTCACCTCTTTCACGGAAAACCCCTTTTAAGTTTTGACTCATTCTGGATGAGTTTCACAGTTTTCCCACATCATCCATCAGTCTTACTCCACAGGACTCATGGGCATACAGTTTATATTTTTTTGTTTTTGGAATCAGATATTTCTTTATTCATTTTTCAATTTTTGTGAACATATAAAGGTTAGAAAAAAAAAACCAGTCCCCCCCCCTCTCCCCCATCACAGCCTGGGCTACAGATTATTTAGAGCAGATTCAGTATATACACCTTACACTCTTAAATCGCCACGCAGGGCTATAAAAGGTTAGTACAGAAATGCAATAAACTTGTCAATGTACAATAAGACAAATGTTGATCATACACTTAAGGCAGCACCATATCCCGTCTATTGGTCTATATTGGTTTGTATACAGTTTATATTTTGGACAAGATCAGAAACATTTCTGTGTTTACTCTGCCTGTATTTTTAGAAGACAAACCAGATAAAAAGGATGAAGTTGATGGAGAAGAAGAAAAACCTCAAAGAACGTCCCTTCCCTCCCAGAGAATGCCAATGTTTCCTGGAATGGACCACTCCACCCTAATGGTGAATACATTCATTCCCTCATTATGATTGTAATTCTTTTTATTTAATTGCTCTCATTAAATGCTAGTATCACTTTTTTAGCGTTTATCATCTGTAATGAATTACAAATATCATTTTCTGCACTTTACCTGTATTGACGTTCATCATTCTTTTTGTATTTTTATGAATTTTGTCAAATGGGTTTTTCAGCTTTCCACAGAAAAGCCCTTTGTCCTGCGGAAGGGAAGACCTTCTCTGTCTTTTCGCTCTTCTGTTTAATCCTCCAGTCTCTCTGTTGACAATCGAGGCAAGGCGGCATTGGTCACAGAAGCAGAAATGGTGATGTTCAGCAGTGAACATCAGATTTATTTGCTTCGGCCAATGAAGATCCAGTCATGACTGTTGTAGCGCTGCATCTAAAACTGAACCAGGTTTTTACATGCTGAAGACCTTGCTGGCCTCAGAAAATAAGCTAGTAGATGGGATTTGGCCTATGGGCCTTTTGTTAGACGTGTGGTGTATGGTGGTGTGTGGTTCAATGACGTTTACCTTAATTGAGGATTGGAAATGGGTGTTTTAGGGGCCTATTCATTTGCTATTGCTTGTGTACTGGATAATCCAACACTTAAGTGTCCCAGAAGTCCCAGTATTTTGGAAGAGCCCTCTTCCAAATGTATTTAAAAAGCAACTATGTTCTTGATCATTTCAGTAGGACAAACGATTTCTTGAACTTGCCAGTTGCCTTTGTACAGTCCAGTTATTACATTTGTAATATAAAACTTATCAGAACCATTTCTAGATATTCTTGTTTTTTCTTGGTTCCTTTACCTTAAAATCTTATCTGAATGCCTCTGCAAGTATAGGACATCACAATGTGGATCACTTACCTTTGTAATGCAGAATTTGTCTCCTAGTCATTGTTTTATTTGTCTTATAAGTTTTCATAATTAGTGAAAAGGAAAAGCGGAGGTGTTTCCAGTAGCAGCCAATATGTTTCCATAGAACCTTAGGAAAATTTGATAGATTTTAAACATTTTGACTGATTGTCATGGAAAAGTATTCAGTTTTAAACAATTGTATTTTCAGTAGCGATATTGCTTGTCATTATACTAATATATGTTTTCAAATGTATTAGGCCCAACTTCGTAAGAGGCAAGAAGCAGAAAGCAGTAGTGAATCTTCAACTCAACCTTCTTCACCTCAGACTTCTGCTCAACCCTCAAGATCGCCAAAATCTCCTCTCCCACAAGGAACACTGGGTGTCAAACTCTTGCCAACCACTGCAGACATACAAGACAGGTCAGCTTTCCCAACAATTCTGTAGCTGCCAGCCAATAGCTTTCTGTTCTTTCCCCTTACTCTAAATGGGTCTTTGAACAGGCTTGAATTTTGAAAGTTGATGGCAGATGTTACCTAGCATTAGATTGTCAACATGGCACTAGTTAGCATAAGAAGCTTACAGTGATAACTATTGTGAAAAAGATGTGTTTCTGGCATTATGCATATATTTCATAAAAAAAATTTATTTTAAACACTAAAACGTAACTAGAATATCATAAAAGCATACACACAAACAAGCTGCAAAAAGTGCACCAAGGTCACTTTACACGCACGACGCCGTAAAACGGGGAAAGATAGGATATGTCCTATCTTTTACCCTTGTACGGTGCTGCACCGTGTGCCCATTGCCGGCCTATGCGGGATGTATATACGGTAGCCGTATATAGACCCCCCCCAATAGTCGTGCAACAGTCATGTGAATGCAGCCTAATATAGGATAGAAGCATATTTACGATTTACTAATATACAAAGGTAAATAAATGAAATAAACAAATGAATGAGATAAAAACGGCAACATATAGATGCCTACTGGTAATAAAATGACTGACCGGGGTAAATATACCAGTACCTAAGGTTGGCCTGTCATGAGGTTATTGATATCATATTGGTAGGACTGTAACTTTCTCTACCCTGTCCATCAGATGTTCTTAGGGTCAGTAGGGCCTTTATGTAGCCTATTCATGGTTTCCAAGAGTATATTCCTCATTTTCATTCTAACTGTTTAGATAACACCTTTAACAGGCCACAGCAGTGATACGTACTTTAACATACCATTTACTTCTGGTTTGTTTATTTCAGAGGGGCAAGTTCATCCCCACAGTGGTTAAAGGAGCTTAAATCAAAGAAGAGACTGAGCCAGTATGAGAACAACAGTTAACAGGTATTGTTGTCTTCTATCCTTATATTTTTTACTGGGAACAGCCCTATTGGCTTACCAAGAAGGCTCTGTCTATGCTATCTGCTGAGAAAAGTATGGTGTCATTTTGAGTTAGCTTCTTATATTTAAATCCAACCTGTTTTCTACTGTATATACTAGCCTGGAAGGGGTGTTATTAACGTAGACATTTTTATATATTTTGTTTTGTAACACAGTTTATTTTTAATTTCTTGCAGAGCAACAGTCAACCAGAAAAGGACACAGCAGTTTTACATAAGCCTTAATCCACCCAGCCCTACAGATGCACACCTCTCTGCTGTCTTGCTTCATCTCAACTGCAACGTGTTCCGTGCCTTCCCATATTTGCGGAAAAAAAGCTGCTTAGTACTTACACAGATACAAACAAAATGTATTTTATTGTAGAAGAGATAAGTCACTTTAAAACTGAAAAGGATACCTACTTGAAACAGAGATGTACAAAAGCCAAAGGTCATGCCTCCTGATGACCTATTGTTATGGAGGGAGTCAGGACAGTGGCCACTAGCGCCTGTCAGAGGAGCGAATGTGTTAACGTTCTGTATGGAGAAGACTCGATGTAGAATGAGTGGGGGGAAAAAAAGACTGACTTTTGTATTCGTTTATGAGAAAAAAAATCAATTTCACAAATGAATTTATCTTTTATGTCGCTTAGAATATTGTAATTCACTATCCAGATGATTTATTCGTCCCAGAGTATATAAATATATATATATAGGAGAACAAAATGTTTACTGCCAATAACAACAAAAAAATGCTTGACTACTTTTGTAAAATAATTTTTAAAAATTGTTAATAGAAAAGAGAATGTCAGAATGAACACATGGTATTTTATGTTTTCCTTGCTTTTTTTGGCCTCTGCACAATACTGTTTTTACTTTTGAACGATATATTTTTCTGTTCTCTCCTAGACTTTGGTAAGGGCCCAAATATTTCAGCAAATATAGTTTAGTTTTGTTTTTTTAATGATCACTGGCTCAACCATTACCTGAACATGTAATTACCAATCTTGTTGCTTCCATGGTGCACACTAAAACTATTCACATAATATACGCATGGTTTACCTATGTGCTTTTCTACATATCCCTCTGCTCCATTTTCTGCTTTTGCATGGTCCAATAGATTTATACCTCTTGTCTTCCATACATATCTGCTCCACTTTGTGTCCCTGTTCTACCTGTCTTGTGTGTAACCTCGTGTTAACTGCATGTTTTTGTGTTTGTTCTTGTTTACGTGCCTATTTTTTGCATTTCACATGGGGACGGATTTATTCGAGAGCCCAGTAGACCTTGGTCGGGGAAGATCTTTTCTCAGCCTTACTAGCATGATCAACCTTATGTTCTGGACACAAACTAGATGAACGATATACATTATGTTGTAATGTACAAGCACAACGTGATATTTCTAAAAAGCTACAAGCGTCCTGTGTAAGGTGTGACTAGTGGATTGGGCAGGGTTTAAATTGCCAAAGGTTTTGTCTCCAGCTCTGTAAATCCGACCCTGACTCCAATGCAAAACCATCAACTGTTCCTCAATGGCTCTTATACAAGTTATGCATCCTAAAACACAATGGATGACTTCAAAAGAACTTCATAATGTTGCCTTACAGCAAATCATGCTTCAGAAACTAGACCCTACCTGGCAACAAGCGGGATGGAAAAGGGTTGAAGCAGCAATAATTGTTACCATGTACCAATGTCTGCTTTAATTGGGGACCATTAGGACTACTGTGTCTTGTGTTTCAGGCTTTTCCATTATGTGGAGGATCATTGGTATGTTATCTGTAGCATGAAGAATATGCTATGATCTAACTATTCATCAAATCTGTCGGGGTGTGAAACAATGGGAAAAAAAGAATGTGTTTTAAACCAGATTTTTGGGTTTGGGTGTACGGTTTTCCTCTCTGTTACTGTCAGGGTATGATGGCAGAATTACAAGCTGATGAATGTAAAGTGCATGTGCTTTCTGGCAGAGAGAAGGTTACATTTTAGAGAAATTTAAAGGCATTCTGTATTGGAGCAGATTTACTAATCCTTTCATAGATTAGGACTAGAGGATAAGGTTATACATCTTTTAGACCTTTGGTGCACATCGTCTCATCTTAAACCTCACCCTTTGTGTCTACCATCACACATCTTAAGGGCAAGGATATGTCTTGCATTATGTATGATATGTACGGTGCTGGAAGAGGGTCCTTGATGACCAAAATCACTAAGGCTACATGCACATGAACGTAGAATTTGGACTCGCACTCAAGACCAAGGTTTCCACATGCCTGTGTATGAGCCAGCTGATATCCTGATTCCATGGATATCACACCATTCAAGTTAAGAAAATTATAGATTTATCCAATATCAGGCAGAAAATGAAAAGATATAATTTATGTAAATCTTGGATCATTTTTAATATTTCAGATGATCTGTGATTGTGATTCTCTCCCTGCCTGATATTGCACAACTTAAAGGAAAACTACCACTTAAACATGGCATGGCTCAGGGTGAGCTGGTGCCAGAGCATATTTTTTTTAAGGGAACAAAGCCCCTATCTTAGAATTATAAGTTATATTAACTTATAACTCGGCGCACCGCACTTGGGCTCGGCGCACCATGCGCGCGCCCGTGCGTGTGCCGGATTCTAAAGTGTTGGAGAGCTGGTGACGTCACCGAGCTCTCCGGCACACGCGCGCCTGCGCAACTTAGCACGGGGAAACAGGTTGGGGAAAAGTTGCGCAGGCGCGCGTGTGCCGGAGAGCTCGGTGACGTCACGAGCTCTCCAGCACTTTAGAATCCGGCGCGCGCATGGTGCGCCGAGCCCAAGTGCGGTGCACCGATTTATAAGTTAATATAACTTATAATTCTAAGATAGGGGCTTTGTTCCCTTAACAAAAATATGCTCTGGCACCAGCTCACCCTGAGCTAGTGCCATGTATATGTGTATAAACCTACCACTTTTAAGTGGTAGGTTTCCTTTAAAGTCTTTTTTCATTTTTGACAACCCTACATGGTATACTTGTGCCCTTGATACAGTTAATATCCCAGTGCTAAGATCCTAGAAGTCCATTGTAATATGTGGTGAAATTCCCTCAGCACCACCACAGGAGAAATTAATTATTACAACTTCCATTTGAATCTGCTGACTAATACAAGACATTCTTTAAAACCAATTTCACCCTTATCTCTCTCCACGATCTGAGAGTTCCATAAAAAGATGCATGAAAACTGAACAGCCTCTTATGACAGATATTCAGGTGGAAGGACCATGAGAAGCAATGGTTTTTTGTTTTTTACTTAAAGGGAATCTATCAACTCCAGGGAAACATATGGCACTGTAGGCAAAGTACCCTGCTTCATAAACAACTCGTTATTTGGGAAATTGGGTGTCTATGATGTGACAAAATGCTAATCTGCATATAAATTAAAAACTTGGCTTCTTTCAACCATGCTTATGATCGGGGGCACTCTCTCTACAGGACTCAGGCCGGTTCCAGACTTGCGAGTGTGATGCGATGATCTCCCAGCCCGAACGCTGCAAACAGGAACTGAACGGACATGCTGAGGTCAGCTCCTGTTTGCAGCATTCGGGCCGGGAGATCCGGGCAGCATGCGTTGCGAGTGTGATGCGAGTTCATTGCATCACACTTGCAAGTAGTGAAACCGGCCTAAGGGAGGAATTTATTTTAACTTTGGTACTAGCACATGTTTTGGGGGGAGGAGGCGGCAAGGTTTTGGTTCACTTATTTTGTCTTAGAAGGTGATATATCCACGGTATGAGTCTGATGGCTGTTACAAGTTTTTGGGCAACCCCTCCTAAACTATTTCCTACAAGGGGAGGGATTTCTTTCGTAAAAAATTGCAACTTAGGCACAAATCTGCCCAAAAGAGTAGAGTTGGTTAAACAATTAAGCCTATTACTTTCCTTTTTTTATGGATTATTCCCTGCATTTTCTTGACATTTGCCTAAATATATGTTCTTCTTGTGTAACAGTTTTATTTGCCATAAAAAAAAAAAGAAATTGACAAAACTGAGTTCCTGGACATTTTTGAAAATGTTCATAACAATCATAGTGCAGAAAAAAAATTTACCTTTTCATAGCAGCTGAATTGTTTGCCTAAAGGTTCGCTGTGGAGTGATAGCTGTATACTACTCAGCGTATAACTAGATTATACAAAGTTATTAAAAATATATCTATATATTTTCATGCACACTTTTGTTTGTGTCTTGTATTGCAGCTATAAACACGAGTGACGCTTTACAGATAGAATGTTCTAGAATCATGAAAAACCCTTTAATGTACTGATAAAAAGGCAAGTGTAAAATCCTACCTCTGACATAGGATCTGACATCAATCCTACCTTTTCTTTCCTAATTTAGCCCTTTCTCTGAGAAGACAAACATATTGCAATACAAGGAATGAGGAGCTATCAAAACAATATTCATGTGGACTATGAGTAATTTTTATTATGTTATAGATTGTATATGGCTGTATATATTATTTTTATTTCTTTCAACAAAAATTAAAGCATTGCCATAAGTACCTTTTACATTTATAATATGTGTACCAGAGGGACACTACTGAATAGAGAGACTTCCTGAAGCTGAGAGTATACAAGATTATTCAACATGTTGTATCCTGTAGTGGAGCCACCAATAAACCATGTAAAACATGATTGGCCATGAATGAGTTAAGTAGACTAAAGTCTTTATGTATATGTGAAACCTCAGTAGCACTCCCACTGTAAAACTTCTTGCACAGAAACTGACTTGTAAATATTCCCAGAATCCTTTGCACTTACTGTCGCACTACTGTATCAGGAGGAGATGCTTGTGAGGAGGCCTTTACATGTTCCTTGCATCTCAGTGACCTGCAGCAGATTGTATTGTTTGTTGCTCTAATAAAAAAAAATTCTATTTCATTCTAAGTGTGTTTATATGGATGTATATCCATAGAGGATTATGTTTATATAGACATATACACACATACACATTATACAAAGATGGTATTGCAATAAAACTGGTTTTGAATACACAGAATATATATTTAAAAAAACTCAAGTGTCTGTTTCTTTCTTTCTGTGTCCCTTTGTCTTGTCTTTGGTTGGCAGGGGATGAAGAATGAGTGGCAATATGTAGAGAGTTGAAAGTTTGGATATGTCCACTTTATTCTTTTTATTCCACTAAAGTGGAGAACTTGATGTGAAATGAAGTCAAGGAGTATCTTTTGGCACTAAAAAAATTATATATATGCATATAAGATTCAAGAAGGGTCTAGATGCCTTTTTACACCTAAATAACATTAATGGTTATATTATATAGAATTTCCCCTAAATCCCTTCCTCATCTAATCCCTTCCCTTCCTTGGTTGAACTTGATGGACAAGTGTCTTTTTTCAACTTTATAAACTATTATATACAACTTCTCTAGCTGCATTAGGTAAGTAGCTATCCCTTTCCACTCCCTTAGACACATGTAATTTAATAAAAAAAACTTTATTGAAACGTGTCGCTTTGAATCTGGTTTCTTGAATCTGGAATCTGACTAAAGACATCAACATCCTTTGTATAGGTCAACAATATAAGATCAAAGGTTGGGCTTGCATCTTTTCCCATACTCGTATACTATGAAATGTTTGCTGCTGCAACTGGCAGCATAACATTGCATAGTGTGATTGTGACTGGGCACTTTCACGACAGAGAGGAGCTTTGTACTTCTGCTGCAGGCAGTTACAGTGAACATCCGATTAGCAGGGCTTCTGGGCATCGGACCCGCCACTAGAAATTTCGGGGGAACCATTTAGCCAAATTTCTCAGCGCAGTTTACAATTTAATGCTGTAAACCATATGACATCAATGTCATGTACATTATGCAGGTCTTATCAGGCACCAGTAGCAATGGTATATAGACAATCTGCTTGGAGTACAGAGCAACATGATCATTTCCCCAGTCCCATGACTCAGGGTCAGACCGGGGTACCTGGGACCCACCAGTAAAATTGATTTTGGGGGCCCACCTACTGCTTAAAAGATATATTCTGGAATCAGGGAATTTCTAGATGCTGGCAGAGGAGCAATGAAACAAAGGATAAACTTATACCTTTCTCCTACCCTCTCCACAACTGCAGGAGTTAGCACCCCACACCAACCTACCAATAAGAAAATGCTGAAAACCTTTACAAGAACCCCACACCACATACACAAGTCACACTTGGCTCACTTATCATAAAGATATGACAGTACATAAGCTGACAGCTGTCTCACACTAGGTTAGTCAGTAAATACAATACTGATCTGACACAGGAAGAAGTGTGATCGAGTACTTCACAGGTGACTTGTCTTCTCCTTTAAATCCAGAATAATTATAAAACCTGCCTGCAGAAATTTCAGGCAGATGTCTTCAGCTCCCAGGAGCACATCCTCCTCACTGCACCCCTAAAAATATCACAGTTACTTACAGTATAATGTCACTTGGATAACAGAAATGTCCCCCACAGTACATAGTAAAATTGGTTACACGGTAGACACTCCCCCCAATATACCCCCTAACACAACCACTCTGTGCTCCTTGTATATATCAAAAATTAAATTGTGCCTCTAAATACATTACTATACTACAGTCCCTTAATAAATTAATCTGTATCCCTAAAAAATTATATGAGGTGCCCTATAATTACATAATATATGGTTCCCCTTTGAATAGTTTTATATACGGACCCTTTAATAAATTATTGTACCTATTTAATGCCCATTCTAATTCTTTCTATACAGTGTCACCTTATCAACTATTTTATACAAAATGTACTTATAAATTTTATTACTGTGTGCTCAGTTTATTATACATATAATCCCCGTCAAATTATTAATATGCAAATAGAACTTCCTGAATTATACATTGTAAATTCCTATTTATTAATTTACACATAGTTCCCTCACATTTTTGGATTCTATCATATAAAGCCCCCCAAATTGTCAGTAAAGACTACCCCAGTAAACTGGTAGCATGTAGTCCGCTTGCCTTATAACCATTTGCTGAGTGGTGTTCCAGCGTGGCCGCATATCTAGGGTCAGAGTGCGAATGAGCCAGGGACGGCTCACAACCGTGTTGCACTCGTAGAGTCAATAACATTGGTGTCTTATAGATGCCAATAATATTGAATGTGTATACGCATACACTGGTGGGCCCTGGTCCCTGGAGAAATGGCAGTCCGAGACTTATTGCTGCTGTATTCAGCTCCGAGCAGCACATCTCCTATACCAGTGGTGGCGAACCTATGGCACGGGTGCCAGAGGTGGCACTCAGAGCCCTTTCTGTGGGCACTCAGGACTTCACCCCAACACAGAGTTTGCCAGCTAGGACTCATGGCTTTCTCCTGTGATCCAATACAGCCCAGGACGTGCCATGCTCAGCACTATTTTAAAGCAACATCCTTGGCTGCCAGGACTGCAGGAGGAGCAGGAAGGGCTGGATAGAGATGGATTGTAATTTGAGCTCCTGCTCTGGGTCCCCTGATTCTTACTCTTCAGGGGACCCTGGAGGGAAGCTACAATCCAAATTTCTCCATCTTTCTATTGTATTGGTGAACTCAGGACCCCAATACGATTAAAACCTGTGACACAGCAGGAATCAATAAGTTACTGCTTAAATTGTCATGTTGGCACTTTGCAACATACAAGTAGATTTCGGTTGTAGCTTGGGCACTCTGTCTCCAAAAGGTTCGCCATCACTGTCCTATACTATGAATGTGACGTCAAATGGACACTGTAAATAAGAGGTATTCCCATTTCAGCAAATAATTGTTATTGTTTGTATAATGAAAAGTTATACAATTTTCCAATATACATATTGTACCAATTACTCATGGTTTTTTTAGATCTCTGCTTGCTGTTCTTCAAAAGAAAGCTTAGTTGTTTATTTCCAGTGGACAGAAATATGACCACGGCCCACAAGTGCACGGCTCCTTATAACCCATAGCTCTGATTACTCTATATGATAATAAAGAGCTGTGCAACTGTGTGACCATGGTCAGATTTCTGGCCACTGGAAGTAAACAAAGAAGCTTCCTATAGATGGGCAGCAAGCAGAGATCTATATAACCACAAGAAATTTAGTCATGCTACAAATGAACCAATTTGGCAAGCTCTGTGTGCGCTATATGGAATATAAAGGAATTATTATTATTAATTATGTTACTGCTCTTGCAATTTTCAAGGTGTGCGGCAATAACATGGTAAAAATGTATAGGGTCATATTGTACCTCAGACTTACAGGCCCATTGAGTGCTGTGGTTTTAATGGACACATCACAAGTTATACAGAATGCTTTCCCTTAAAACTCTTCATCAATCTGCTTTTTTAACCTTAGGATTCCCTCCAATATTACACTGTCTGTAATATTCCATCATGGGAATAGTTCAATTATTGATCACAATATGGATCAATACACACATTGATCTATGTGGTAACACATGACATACATTAAAGCACACATATAATCAATCATTTTAAACCAAAGCAAAAAAAATAACACCTGTACAAGTGCTATCACCTTTAATAATACTGAATACTGACTGAACCCGGCAGCCAAACCTCAAAACATAGAGCAGGTCCTATTCCTGCTATTTCCTATTCCTCCTATTCCTATGGAGAGGGGAGCAGTGCTCACACACCCCTCCAGTCGGCCACATGCTTCGCCTGGGCATAGCTCATTTTGTGCATGACTCCCCTTCTTTTAGGGCTGGATATCGCAACACTGGACCGACTTTCCCCCTAGACAGTTTGGCTAAGTGCTGCTCCCAGTAATGTAAAGGGTTTGACAAGCAATGCTTCAGAGGATTTCCAGAATAGATGGTAGCTGACCAAAGTGAGTCAAGAGTGAGGCCTTAAAGGAGTTGTCCCCTTTTAGCAGATAATTGATATGGTTTGTGTAATTTGTCATGGCTTTCTAGATCTCTGCTTGCTGTCCTGCTATAGAAAACTTCTATATTTACTTCCAGTGGATAGAAACATGTCCTTGGTCTTGTGATGGACAAGCAGGAGCCGGAGCCGGAGCCATTATAATCACAGAGAGTTATCAGAGCTGTGTGATAATAGCAGCTCCTGCACCTGCATGTCCATCACATCACCAAGGACAGATGTCTATCCACTGGAAGTAAACCTAGAAGCTTTCTGCAATAGGAAAGCAAACAGAGGAATTGATACAAAATGTATATTGGAAAATTGTATGACTTTTCCTTACACAAACCATATTGAACAACCTTTTAAGACAGGCCGGCAGATTTGTACTCGAGACAAACTGGAGTTGTCAAAGGTTTAACTGCTTGTCCATGGGACATGATTGTCATGGGACTTTGTGGCCTACAGGACAAGCTAATGCTGTAAATGCAGGGCAGAGATATGGGAGTTAACAGTCAGAACATTTATCCATGGGAGATAACTTTAATTAATGGGAAAATCCCTTTAATACTTTGATACTTTACTGTGGAGGGAAGGTGCCTAATATAACCAATGGTCATACTGGATTGGCTGGGTACAATACATTGGGTGGTCCTTTAAAAGCAGTAACAGATATGTGGGAAGCAGGGGGTGCACTTTTCTTTCATATATAAACCAATATGTATAAATTTTCTATAAAAAGTTTAGGGAATTTTCGACAGTCGCCTCTGCAAGGGTGGTTTGTTATTTGGTCTGTCCTCGCTATCTTCCGTACAGTGGGATACAAACTGCTGATGAGTTGTATTTGAGCCTAAATATTTGGCATGAAGTGAGAGAGTGAGGCAATCTGAACATGCTGACCCAAAGTCAATCACTAATCTTCTGAAAATGAGCTGTGAGCTGTAAGGTAGGACAGTGTCTGGTGTGCACAGTGGATGCCCAGTACAGACTATTCATGTGAAATCTGATGGAGACAATGGGATAGACACAGTTGCTGCCTCAGCATCCTTACCCTGTAAAGCTCTATTCACTGTTACCATATATAAATATGGCCATCTCTTTAATAGGCTATGGTCATTTCAGAATAGAGTCAGCAGAAGAGGTACGGTGGTCCACTCATACTAACATTTGCTGTGCACATCTCTGGAGTTCTTCAGTATACGCCTTTGGATATGCATAACTCTTTGGTTTGATTTATATTGTGACTTATGAACCAGGTTCTATAAACTTCTAAGACTCTTCTCCTCTCTTTGAAGGACTATTGAGACACCATGCGATGATAGATAGTTTAAAGAGCAAAGAGTTCTTGGCTAGGGGGAAAAACATACAGTTAAGATGAATGGCCTAATGGACCATACACGACAATTCGTCACCAATCTAAACTGAGTTGTTATCATATATATATATATATATATATATATATATATATATATATATATATATATACACACACACACATATATATATATATATATATATACATATATATGGGATATGCTAATGTATTCATTCATTTACATATCCAAATGGTCCGTACGGTAAGGTAGTGAATGTTTTTTAAGTGATGCGGAGTATTTTGGATTGTGATACAGATGACGTATTTGGAACCATATATTGTTAGTATTGCTATGATAAGGTAGAGAATTTCATATTTATTTTATATGTGTATACAAATAGCTTCTCTCTCTTCAAGTGGTAATACAGTCATATTATTATTGGTTTATTTATAGGTATTTGAATGAAATTATTGACTTGTATAGCACCTGCCCCCAAGATCTATTGTTACTTTCCTTATGCTACTGATGTTTACTTGTGTGCAAACAGTAGGGACCTATTGAGGCTTTTGTCTCCTTAATAATAAAAAAAACAATTGGAGAAGATTTACTACTTTGTTTGTTACTAGAACTTTGTGACAAAATGGGGGTATAACGGCTGTGATAGAGAGTGTTGTGTAAAATGTTACATTATATACCTCAATGTTGCATTGCCACAATCTAGCCCAATCAATAGGTGTCAAAGTCTTTATGACAGGCCAGATTTATTACACACCCTGAGCCAATGTTTTTTTCTCTTTTGGTAACTTTTTACATATACTGCAGAAATCTAGTAGATGGCCATCTAGTGGTCATAATGTAGATAAAAGTAATGTTGATGTGGCTGTCATAAGTATGTTGTATCTCCTTGCATAGTGTGCCGTATACAGTTTGCTAATATATGATATGTTTTACGTTAGCAACTAAGAGACCTTTTCAAAACAGAGAACTTCTTCATCTGGATAAGTATATAAGCAGGCGTGTTGGACAGTTTAATGTCTATGAGTCTGCAGACTCATCTGATCTAAAGGTCACAAGTATCATATTCACAGATGGTCTTCATATTTACGCCTCCAGACTTTCTGAATATCTATTACAAACACTTAAACTGGTTATTAGTTTTAACAAAAATATGTTCAAGGCAAGACACTGATGTGTAGGCGAGATATAAAGTCACATGAATGTCACAGGATCACCTAAAACTGCACAGGAAACAGAACAGTTGTTTAGCTTGCTTAACCAGACTATATGATTATATTATGAAGTTTATGATGTGACATGATTTATATTTATTTCACATATCAGTTATGGTGATTACAATTGTATCTTTTTCAATGACTATCGCTAAAACTCCTGCTATTTGCTTCATTGTATACAAAAGAGCACAATAATCTTTCATATGTATATATACATGGGGGGGCTCTTGTAACACATTAGCATAAGTTTAAAAGTTGATTTTAGAACAAATATTCTAATCTATTCTAGATTTTATAGCAAATATAAGAGTATTACAGTCACAGTGCCTTGATCTATGAGTTAGCGTCCCTGATTTATCATGCTTGATTTTGATGGTAGACTTCCTTTAAAGGGAACCTTTCAACAGGAGCCCTTATTCTGGCTTCCCCATAGAGAATACTCTACACATTGCCAAAGTGTTTATATAATAAAACTGGCTTTTTCTGATAAAAATAAAAGTTAGATGAAAGGTCACCTTTCTTTCTGTAGAGCAGTGTTCCGTGTCCCATGGGAGTGGCAAGTTAGAACCAGTTACTCCCCACCTTCAGGAAATCAATCCATCATTTCAATTTTTTATCTACTTCAATTTAAAAAAAAAACAAAACATATCCCTTCTATTTGAAATAGACTCATGACATAGCAATTTCCCAAGTGTGGACTTGGGGGGAACCCCTTCTCACTGACCACTCGCATAGGACACAGGACTAAACTTTCATCTATCTTTTCTTTTTATCTTAAAAAGTCAGTTTTATTATATAAACATTATGGTGATGTACACACTATTCTCTATGGGTACATGGTTGAGACAGAAAAAGGGCTCCTGATACATGTTCCCTTTAAGAAATAGGTTTGTACATGCATCAATCTTCCTGGCTAAAGTGAGCAATGGCGCAGTGGTGGCAACTAGCATCAGATGGGACCCCAACTACATACTTGATATTTCTGCCCTAGGTAAACATGAGTGAACCACAGAGCACTCCAGAACAGATGGCAGCTGGCAAGAGCCATGGCGGTATTGGCGGAAACTACAAGGTATTGTGTTATTCACTAATATGTTGTCAGCTTGTCATGTCATGTCATGTCCTATCTTTTGCGGCTTGGCCACACCGACAGGCACTGCTCACCACACTGTGACCAGGTGCCATAGACCTCTATTCAGGCCATGATTGGTGCAGCCAGATCACAGCCACTAATACAGTCATGCGCATGTAAAACAGGCTGTGCTCACTGGTTACAATGATACCTCTCCATTGCTTTGGCAAACCTGTCTACCAGATTGAAGACGGATCTCTCTTTTTTACTCTCCTGTTATACAGCTGTGAGTGTAAACCCTTTCTGCTCTCTCCATGGCTGCAGTATGTAGCTAAGTTTTTGAGTAAACCATCTATTAAAATCATCCATATGAGGCACAGATGCCCCTTCTGGCCCCTTCCACATCTGCTAATTATTCTCAACTCCTTTCTGCGTCTTTGTCCATCTCCTTCCTCCCCAGCCAGAGAGCCGAATGGAGGCATAAATAATTACCAGACTATGGAGCCAGAAGGGGCTTATGTGGTGTAGCCAGGGGCCCCCGAGGCTCATTTGCATAGTTTTAAAAGACAGTTTTCTCAAAAACTAATTTATGAGAAGCAAAAACAAGTACAGATCCTGTTTTAGCAGGCACACCCTTGAAAATTTCCTTTAACTCACATGATGGGGAGTACAAAGTAGTAACATCTTCCTTTTCTTTGTTAAAGAGCCCCTGTAGATAACACATATGTTATGTCCATATATACAGTAAAGTATTCTAATTCTTTCAGTTGACTAGGCATTGAGCATTTATATCTGTAAACCAAGAATATTGGGGCACATGTACTATGCATTTTGCACTAGTTGTCTGTCGGACTTGCACATGTATTTAAGAAGTGTCCGCGCCACATATGTGTCGCACGGCCCTTTTGTATTGCGGTTGCACTATTCTTCATGCGACACAAATTTTGTCACCGATAGTGGTGCATTGTCGGACTATGCGCCACATTTATCATGCAGAGTTCAACAAAAGTGTTTTGCACATCCCATTTCAAAGCTGCACTAAAAAAGTGGTGCACTCTGTTGGGGCAGTGCAGGGGTGCCAGATTTATGAAGAACGGGCACCACAAATCCTGAATCTGGCGGACCCTGCACAGTATGCAGGCAAACTAAACATAATGCAGTATGCACAGTTTTTAGTGAATGTGCCCCATTATGTACAATTTTGGGAATCAGTGAAGAGGTTTGCAAAGGGATGACGTCTTAATAAATATATCTTTTAAGTATCTGAAAGGGCAGAACTGAGATGTTTATAAAGCCAGGACAAGGGGCATTCTCTACACCTAGAGGCAACGGCGGATCTTCATATAGGTGGTATGGGCAGGCGCCTGGGGCCATACCCAAGCCCCATATGAAGATCCGCCATTAGTCTTAAAAACAAAATCTATACTCACCTTACGGCTTCTTCTCCTTCTGGCCCGGGCAAATCACTATGACGTGGCGTTGTTGCGGCCGCATGACATTACAGTATATGGGCACCGCAGGCCCTTCCACTATGACATCACGTGGCAGCGACACCGCTGACTCATAGTGATGCGCCTGGGCCGGAAGGAGTAGACAGAGCTGCGAGGCTGGGGAGAAGAAGCCGGAAGGTAAGTATAGATTTTTTTTCATTAAATGGGCACCTGTGGTGGACATTTCATTAAATGGGGGCATCTGGGGTTGACATTTCATTAAAGGGGAATCTGCTGTGGACATTTCATTAAAAGGGGTCCATCTAATGTGGGCATTTCATTTAAGGGGGGCATCTGGGGTGGACATTTCAGTAAAGGGGGCATCTGCGGTGGACATGTAGTGGACATTGAAGGGGGCATCTGCTTTGGACATTTCATTAAAAGGGGCATTTGCTGTGGACATTAATGTAAAGGGGGGCTCTGCTGTGGAGATTTCACTAATGAGGTGTGGCTGCTGCTCAACATGTTATTAGAGTAGCGGCTGCACTCACCCCTAGGGCTTATACTACAGTCAATAACCTTTCCCAGTTTTCTTTTTGTGGTAAAATTAGGAGCCTTGGCTTATACGTGAGTATTTACAGTATGAGACAGAGTTCAGCTGCAGAGTGCACAGAGGTCAGGCCTGTCAGGGGTTGCAATCCACATCTCCTACACTGTCTGGGAGATCTGCTCTAGACGGTAGTTGGGGTGGACGGTTTCATGCAGTTAAGGGAATGTTATTGGCTTTCCTAGATAGATGAGTTGTAAGAACGCAATTAAAATTCATCATTAAATTACTTTTATGAACAGTTTAAGATTAAGGATATGGATTACATAGAGTAGTACTTAAAGAGAACCTGTCACCCCCCAAAAGCCCCCCACCAAATATGTCCCCCATAATCCTCCCCCAGCCCTATTCTAGCAATGATATTTTAAAAAAAATTTAGGTTGCAAAGTTAGTTTTAATCGATCCATCCTCTTACCAAATAAGAGGTCTGATCCTCATATCCCGTCCCCTGGCAGTCGGCCGTATTCATGAGGGGGCTGACCTACACACCCCCTCCACGCCCCTGTCAGCGATGACCTGTAAGAATAGCCAGCAGCAGCGCATGTGTTGCACAATCGCTGATGGCTCTCTGCTATCCAGCGGCACCATGCTTATTCACAGCCCTTGCGGAATGTTATATATATTTGGCCGGCAATGTGAATAAGCAGCGTGGAAGTGGTGTGTCGGCCGACCCCCTCTAACTTTCCAACCTAAATTTTTTTTAAAATGTCATTGCTAGAATAGGGCTGAGGGAGAATTATGGGGGACATATTTGGTGGGGGTCTTTGGGGGGGTGAAAGGTCCTCTTTAAATCCTAACATCTGGGCACATCTTGGTTCGGCGCTGGGGGGTGCCCTAGTTGTGTGAACAGCCCGAGGCCCATGGGACACTTCATCCGCCACTGCCTAGTGGAGAACCGGTTCTACCATCTCCATAGACAGGGATTCTTTACAGTAAGAGCAGTAAGACAATGGAACTCTCTGCCATAGGAAATTGTAAAGGCTGATTCTTTGTACATCTAGGGGCCTGGGTGTGTTTGTTGGAAGCAAAATTACAATTGCCACCATATTTTTTATTTTTTTTTTTTACCATTAGATCACGCTCTATGAATTGGAGAATTTTCAAGGAAAGAAATGTGAGCTTACTGGAGAATGCCAGAACTTGGGAGAGAAAGGACTCGAGAAAGTTGGATCCATCCAGGTGGAATCTGGACCGTGAGTACATGCTTAAGAGACTTCTTCATTTAGGAGACAATCTGAATTAGTAGGTAACCTAAACAGTGGCACCTAAACGATATGGAGAAGGAGGCAATTGTGGGGTACAAATGGTTGCCATGGACTCCATAAAATAACAGTAAGTAATTACACAAAGCAGAATTTGTATGTATACAGAGAAAGCAACGGTAAAGGTGCAAAAAGATGCCTATAGAATTGCAAACAGCTTTCACTTGCTTGTTACCATTGCAGAACAATGTGGATGTTATTATTTAGGATTTCTATTCTATTGCCAGATGGTTGGAGCCAAGCTGTCTGCTCCTTCCAAGCAAACCTATGCTAATTAGTCTCTCTAGTGTCAGATGGGTGGTCCTATGCTGGTGCAGACACCAGGAATATAGGAGAACATGTCAGATACTTGTGTAGCTGATGCCGGTGTCTCACACATGTGTATAGGAGAACATGTCAGGTATTTGTGTAGCTGATGTCTGTGTCTCACAGATGTGTATAGCAGAACATGTCAGGCACTTGTGTAGCTGATGCCGGTGTCTCACGCATGTGTATAGGAGAACATGTCAGGTATTTGTGTAGCTGATGTCTGTGTCTCACAGATGTGTATAGCAGAACATGTCAGGCACTTGTGTAGCTGATGTCTGTGTCACACATAGCAGAACATGTCAGGCACTTGTGTAGCTGATGTCTGTGTCACACATGTGTATAGCAGAACATGTCAGGTATTTGTGTAGCTGATTTCTGTGTCTCACACATGTTAATAGCAGAACATGTCAGGTAGTTGTGTAGCTGATGTTTGTGTCTCACATGTGTATAGCAGAACATGTCAGGCACTTATGTAGCTGATGTATGTGTCTATCACGTGTATAGCAGAACATGTCAGGCACTTGTGTAGCTGATGTCTGGGTCTCACATGTGTATAGCAGAACATGTCAGGTATTTGTGTAGCTGATGTCTGTGTCTCTCACATGTGTATAGCAGAACATGTCAGGTACTTGTGTAGCTGATGTCGGTGTCTCACACATGTGTATAGGAGAACATGTCAGGTACTTGTGTAGCTGATGTCTGTGTCTCACAGATGTGTATAGCAGAACATGTCAGGTACTTGTGTAGCTGATGTCTGTGTCACACATAGCAGAACATGTCAGGCACTTGTGTAGCTGATGTCTGTGTCACACATGTGTATAGCAGAACATGTCAGGTACTTGTGTAGCTGATGTCTGTGTCTCTCACATGTTTATAGCAGAACATGTCAGGTACTTGTGTAGCTTCTGTCTGTGTCTCACATGTGTATAGCAGAGCATGTCAGGCACTTGTGTAGCTGATGTCTGTGTATCACACATGTGAATAGCAGAACATGTCAGGTACTTGTGTAGCTTCTGTCTGTGTCTCACATGTGTACAGCAGAACATGTAAGGTACTTGCATAGCTGATGTCTGTGCCTCACACATGTGAATAGCAGAACATGTCAGGTACTTGTGTAGCTGATGTCGGTGTCTCACACATGTGTATAGCAGAACATGTCAGGTACTTGTGTAGCTGATGTCTGTGATCACACATGTGTATAGCAGAACATGTCAGGTACTTGTGTAGCTGATGTTGGTGTCTCACGTGTGTGTAGCAGAACATGTCAGGTACTTGTGTAGATGATGTCTACAAGCAGTAGCAAAGCTTTACTATACATTACACACAGACATGAGCAGGGGAGGAGAGGGGAGGGGTAAGAGGGGTGACATCACTTTCTCTCTCCATGTGCCCAGACTCATTTGCATAATAGAAAATATGATTTTATAATGATTACTGTACAAATTAACTAGATAAAGGCTGGGATGGAATCCTTGTGAGCTGCTCTAACAGGTAGTGGTGACAGAATTAATTACAGAGACCTGATGACAGGTGTCCTTTAACTTGTAAAATATGTTACATGTGCCATTTTACAGTAAAGTGTTGTGTATAGTCATTTCTCTTGTTCTTTATATGTAGATGGCTCAGTTTTGAGAGACAGGCATTTGGTGGGGAACAATTTGTCCTGGAAAAGGGCGACTATCCAAGATGGGACACCTGGTCTAACAGCCACAGGAGTGACTATTTGATGTCCATCCGTCCCTTGAACATTGTGAGTTACATTGTGCATTATGGTAAATATAGAGATATTAGGAAGCTGTTTTCTCATCTCCTCATCACTTTAGTAGGATTTATCGAGACCAGCATCTATTCTATATCACTGTTGATGTTTCCTGCACTGCCAGAAGATTGTGCTTCAGTGTCTGCCCTGTAAAATAAAATCTACCACACACTGCCCTTGGCATTGATTTATGCACATATTTAAAATTATAAATGTAGGTAGTTAAATATAGTTACGGGTTATGTATAATATAGGTTATGTAGTTTTGTTCTTAAAGGGGTTTTCCCATGAAAGAAAATTCTCACATCTCAATCCCCTAATGATGTCAACACAATAAAGATCATTTTAACCTCTTACTTTACAATTTAACTTTGTTTTAGCTCCTATCACTCCCGAGGCTGGTCAGTGCAAAATTCCAGTGTGTGGGAGGGGACTCTTTAAGCAGACCCATTATGATCCATCTTGTTCTGTGGGGTGACAATGCGATTACAGTATCATCTGGCTTCTAACGTTGTACTAACACACTGACACATAGAAAGAGAGAGATTATGAGATGCATGAGATTATTACAGACAGACAGAGACTGACAAACAGAGGCTTATTGTTTGGGTCCCTGTGAATATTGAGTTTTGAAAATTGGGAAAGACTAAAGGGGTTTACCACTTTCAGTGAATAATTAGTGCTGTTTGTGTAAAGAAACATTGTACAATTTTCCACTATACTTTCTGTATCGATTCCTCATTGTTTTCTAGATTTCTGCTTGCTGTCCTTATATTCAAAGCTTCTATTTTTTATTCCAGTGGATACAAATTTGCTCATGGTCTTGTGATGATAGAAAGGTGCTCGAGCTGTAATTATAGAAAGTAATCAGAGCCGTGTCTTTCACAAGACCATGACCAACTTTCTATCCATTGAAAGTAAACATAGAAGCTTTCTACAGAAGGATAGCAAGCAGAGATCTAGAAAACAGTGAGGAATTGATGCTGAAAGTATAGTGGAAAATTGTATAACTTTTCGATTCAAAAACCATATCAATTATTTGCTGAAATCGGATAACCCCTTTTAAGTGTCCAAATTCATATAAGGCAGCAAATTTATTGAAGTGTCTAATGCCGAATGATTAATGTGACACTTTAGTCTAAGAGTGTATAGACTCACTTTGTGCTCCCAACTTGATGGCTTATTTACCGCTAGAGAAAAAAATAGTGGCACGCACCTTTTCCAACAAAACCACATTCTTTTATCTTACTATTTGTGAAAGTGTCTGAAAACTGTCTAAAACCCTTGATAAATGTAACACAAGGGATAAGTAAATTATATAGAAAAAGAAATGGAACTGCTGCATCTAGAAAAATTGGTGTGAATATTGTCATAGTGTGTTGTTACCCCAATGGACAAACATGGGTACTTTTTTCAAAAATATTCTTTCTTTGACCAAAAAACGAATGGTGCTATTCTCAAAACCGAATTAGTATGAAAAAATGGAAAAAATAGGAAAAGTTGAACATGAATGGCACACATGAGGTGTTTCACAGTCCTCCTTAGATCCCTACATGTTTGTTTTTGTGCCTGTAAGTATGAATAAACTGTGCCATTGAGAAGATCAACAACCAAGTGGCGAATGCCATTCTTGTTCAACTCTTTCTATTTTTTGTAACACAAGAGATGTTGGGACAAATTCTGAGATTTTTGTCATAAACATATTTTTGAAAATAATATGTTTAATATATAGTAAATCTTGAATCAAACTACTGAACATTTAAACAATGACACTAATGCCAAGCACATAACAAAGAAAATGTGAATGGAGCAGTGGCATGCATACTCAGACATACAATGCAGTGAGACTTCTACAATCCTCCACTGCGCAAAAGTGGTAAAAGTAATTGAGTAAAGCCGGGTTTGCTAAAAGTGCAACTGGTAGGAAGAGTCCAGCAAGTTCTCCATACATAAAGCTCATTGACCCCTTCTAGCCCTTGAATATGTTTTAGTTAACTACTTGGCCCAAATTTGTAAATGGTGTTAAACCAACCTTGGAGGTTTCATGAGATAAGGTAAGTTTACATCTCAGGTCAGGTTAGTTATTTTAAAGGGGTATTCCAGAAATATGAACTTCTAATATAAAAACTCATAATGCTATACATAAATGAATACAACGAAACTCAATGTCATTAATCACAAAAAATAGCTTAAAGGAGTAGTCCTACAAAGGCAAGTTTCTTAAATATACTCAGGATACCAAAATAACTCATTCTCTAATTCAATGCTACTAACAAAAATACAGTATTTCACAGATATAAGTCCAAACTGTCTCTATCAGTCCTGGTGTACGCAATTTTGGTTGTCCCTAGACCCGACCCTCTGAGTTGAGACCTTGTTATTCTGTCTGATGCTACACTGAGATACTCTCTGCCTCTAGCCCCCACACTTGCATTCCAGGATGAGCTCACACACACACTGACTTCCTGCCAGCAAACAACAACACATCCTGAGGAGAGTAAAGCTATCTGAGGAGAGACAAGATCTTTGTAGCAGGGGAAAGGGAGGTACATAGCAGAAGTGTGTGTTATAGGTAAGTTAGCAGAGCTGAGAGTGTCATTGTGAGCTATATTCATCTCATGGATCTCATTATCTCTCATCTCTGATCTGTCTCCTCTCTCTTTCTATGTGTCAGATACTAGTACAATGTTCAGAAGCTAAATTAACTTGTATATAAACCTTGTACCCTGATAATCTAACCACATTGTCACCACGCAGAACTACAGGGATTATAATGTGTCTGCTTAGAGAGTCCCCGCCCACTTTCTGGAATATTACAATGACCATCATTTAGTTATAGAAGCTAAAACAGCAATGAAACAGCAAATGAAATGAGTGAAATTGTAAAATAGGGGTTAAAAATTATCTTTATGGGTCAACACACTAGGGGATTGAAATTTAAGAATTTTCTTTCATAGGCAAATCCCTTTGATCCCTCCTCCACAGGGAAAAGGTCACAGGACCAATTGAAGGGCCGTTAGCATTTCATTATAGTGTATGTCCACAACATTTTTCTGCTAAGGAGAGCAAAATATTAAATAACAATTAATGACATAATAGCTTATATTTTAATGACCAATTTAAATATGAATGCTTATTATTATGATTATGGTTATTGGGAGACAAAACCAGGTGTGTAGACTAAACAGATTTGAGCTACAATGAAAAAGTTTAGATCTGCTATGTGGGTTTGTCCATTACTGGGTTTGGGGTAACTGACTCTTATAAACTCCCTGAACACTTTTATTTCAACATCTGCCTCAAAAATGACTAAAATGATGTACTGCTTACAATACCTTTTTTAATGTAGGATAGTGCTGAGCATAAGATCCACCTATTTGAAAATGCTGGTTATAATGGAAGGAAGATGGAGATTGTGGATGATGATGTACCCAGTCTGTGGGCTCATGGCTTCCAAGATCGTGTGGCCAGTATCAAGGTCCTCAATGGAACGTAAGAGCTCATATTTACACTTGTAGTCTTATGTTATTTTACTATTATTATAATGAGTACGAAGGTTATTTTACAGTAACAGTGACATCAGAAATAATGTTTGTCAAAAATGTCCCTTCATTTGTTTCTTTTGTTGTTCAGGCTTCTCCATTCTTTGTGTATTTCGGGAATAGTTACAAAAAAAAAGGGCCAAAAAGAAGTTTAAATTAGATAATGATCCAATTTCTTTCCTGGCCATTTATGGTATGTTAAATGGACAGGAGTTTCATTGTTTAAAGGGGTTTTATACAATATTGTTTTTGTTATTTCGGTCCTAGACAATTGCCAATAAGACAATATAGTATAATAGAGGTTTACCCACCTCTTTTTTTTACCCCAGCAATTCAGTGCTGGACATCACTCAAAGACCAGGAGCCTTGTGGAATGGGAAGCACTGGATTGCTGAGGAAAAAACAGTAAACTTTATTATGTTACCATCCTGTGTTTGGGACCTATATTAAAGGAGTTCTTCAGTGTCATACATGTTAGCTAACTTCTGATCAGTGGGGGTCTCAGTGATGGGACCCCCACGGATCACAAGAATGGGGGTCTGTTTCACACCTGTCGTAACCTGAGATAAAGAAATCTGCTGGATATTGCCCAGTATGGCAGTGTTTGCCAATCTACGTCAGTGCCATAGTAATGAATGGAGCAGCCGGGGCCACTCTTCATCTAGGGGCCCCAATCCACAGGTAGTACCCCTTTAAGAAAAATATTTAACTTGGACAACTCCTTTAAGGATGAAGGTAGCCACACTTTTCAATTCCTTTACAACCCTGTGTCTATTCATTTATTCATAAAGGTACTCACACATGCCCATTTCTCACTTGCCCACACAAAAACTTGATGTTTGTTCCTAACTTGACACAAAAAGGCTTAATTCAGTCTGTTTTCTGTTGCAGTTGGGTAGGATATGAATACCCTGGCTACAGAGGTCGTCAATATGTCTTTGAGAAGAATGAATACAGGCACTGGAATGACTGGGAGGCTAACCAACCCCAGATACAGTCTGTTCGCCGTATTCGTGACATGCAGTGGCACAAGCGTGGTTGCTTTGCTCAAACCCCAGCAGTGGCACCTGCTTCTGCACCAGCCACTGCCCCAGCCAGTAGCTGAAGGAGAGCAAAACACACACACCAGTTGTCACCCTCTTCTGCTGACAAGCACGGCAAGAAGAGACGAGTAAAATGATTTTAAAACTTGGTAACGTCTCTTTATTATGTCAGTCTGTAATCTTAAATAAAGATTACTACATCGCTGAGTTATTTTGTTTTTTTTCCCCATAGAGAATATTCAGGTTAAGCTGTTTTAACATTCGTAGGGATTTAATTATGTAACAAAACAGGAAATGCCTTGGGTATGCTAAAGACTTCTTGTAGTACTTCTAACTGATTTGACTATCAACGGACATCTGTAGTCCACAAACAGTCTCTGTGTAAGCCAAGCATTACGAAGCACCCTATTAGGGATTTACGGGTTGGACTTGATTTACAACTTGAAATTACTCTTATAGGTTGAACTTGATGGGTCAATGTTTTTTCTAACCTTCTATTCTACTATGATTTAAAACAGTGGGCTACTGGCAACAAAAATACCCTGGCTACAGAGGCTGTCAATATGTCTTTATGTTTATAATTGCATGCCTGATTTTGTACCACCTTTCATATTAGTTGTTCCATACACACCATACAAATTCGGTGCTGGCTGCTTCTCCACATACAGTTAAAATCATATGAAAATAAGTTTTCCAGGATGGGAAAATGAAAACTATGCACTCATTGCTACCTTAAAGGGAACCTGTCATTAGGAATGTCATTTTTACATGATAGATGAACAGTAAAAAACACAGCACATCAAGGTTCCAGAGAGAACACATAAAAAGCAAATCACAGTGATTAACAAGTAATTTTGGTGATATATGTGAGCTGAGACATAGCTGCGTGGTCCTGCGTCCCAATCTGGTGGGGTCGGGATAGATGTACTATTGTACATTTTTACATGATGACAGGCTCCAATAACCTCTGGAGCTTTTTAATAATTTCTAAAACATTACTTGACTAAAATTTTCCCCATACTTTTCCTTTTTTCCAACCCTGAAAACCTATTTGCATACTCCCTACCCAGAATACTTAGTCAAGCATGCATGGCCTTTAAGACTCTGTACGCTGGAAAAGGTGGCCCATAAAGACTATTCATGAAGAGTGAACAATTCCCTTCCTGGTCTGCTGTCATGTTAGAGCAACTAGGCATACCTCCCCTGGGGAACCTGACCAAACAACTGTCAGTGTCTTTGCAATCAGCATATGCACGTATAAGATGCTTTGCTGTCGCCGCATAAATATAGAGTGGTAGTATATATATAAGTATATATACTATATATAAGTATAAATATATATAAGGTAGTATGCGTGTGGACCATTAAAAAATAAAAAAAATACATTGAGCAACCATAACAAATATATAAAGTCCTTTATGTGCTGTTCTTATCTATTATATTCTTCAGTTTGATTCCAGTTTTGGATATATCCATTGACAACCAATCATCCCTGCCCCTCCCTACTTACATGCAAACTGCTGCAAACATTTACAATATATGGAGGCTGTGTGATAACTGAAACCCATTGCCCGTTCATGTTGAATCAACTCAATATTTATTGAATACTCAAAAGTCAGAAATACATATATTCAAATGCAATAATTACAGACGTCAGCTTATAATAATAGAGGCATGTCGAATCAACTCTAAATCATCTACAGGGCCTTATCCTCTTGGCCATCTCATACGTAAATGCAACTATTTAGCATATGCTTAGTTATGCAGATTCTTATCATGTTACTGTTTTGCTCATGGTGGTAGAACCATCTATTTCTTCTTGTTTTGCAACCTGTTCTCACACTTCCTACTAGCTTTGTGTGTAATTAAGTTGATTGTCAAGTAAAAATTCACAAACATTTCCCAAGAAAAGAGAAACATATTCATCCAGCTCATCGATAATGGTATAAGCCAAAAAAAAATATTAAAACTGTATAATGTGATTGCAGTGAGAGAGGGAAGAACTGGAAATGAAGTCTGTCTATCTTTTATAAATCCAACAGATGGATGTCCAGGCAAAATGTCAACAAGTTGGCTCATGAGTTCTGGAGCAACTACACAAAATAGGAAGTGGTTAGTATGCTATGTTTTAGTGAGATCACGGATGTCCATGTAAGCACTGCTAGCATGAAACTCGGAGTACATGTCTGGAATGGCGGCCCAAATAAAGGTGAAGAAGCATCAACTTCAATATCGTCATAAGAAGTGTCAGCTCGAGCATGCAAAAAAGGAAGAAAGTGACAGTAGAAGATTACAAATAGGCAATTAGAGCAATGAGATGAATGTAAATAGACTGGGTTCTGACAGACACAAATGGGTTTGGAAGAATAAAGGAAAAATGGTGCTAAGGACTGAGAAATTGAAGATACTGTCAAGGACTGCGAAGGTAGCCTAATGATACAGAGTTGTTTCACAGTCAAAGGCATCAATGGTGGTCTCAATGTTGGGTATATTTAAGTATCCCACAAAATTAGTTACTTTGTACACTCATGTAATATTGGTATGAAAAGGACAACAAAGTGCTCACAACACTGAATGGTCAGGAGACCATATCGGAAATCCAGTGGCTAGAGTCTATGATGGGATGGGGGTTAAAATTGTAGCACAGACAGTCAAATGATGCCACCTGTTTCCATTGATTTCCATGTATGCAAGTTTGCTTACCTTTATAGTGGTGGTGTAAGCTTCCCTGGGATGGTCTGAACAGGCTTGGTGATGGTTGTGGTGGTGTCACATCCTGATTTAGCGTGGACCTAATAGGCCACACACTAGGTATTTTCAAGCTACAGTGTATTTCTCTAATAGCTTAAAGTTCTTATTCAGTAATTTTTAAAGGGATTTCCCCATCATATCCACAGACTATGTCATGAATGTATGATAACTTATCTTTAGAACAGAGGTTTTCTTACCCCCTCCCCATGGATGGAGTTCATGGAGAGTTTGTAATGCATGTACGGCCACTCTATAGTCTATAAGCACAACTATTGTCATAACTTCCATAGAAGTATGAATGTAGAGTGGCAGCGCATGCATAGAGAACTCATTCAACCTGACTGCAATCTCTGCAGTTAAAGCTAAAGTGTGTTAGAAAATGTCAATAAAATTACTGTTACATCAAGATTCATTTAACTTTTATATTAATATAAAGTACATGAAATATATTGTAATTGTAGAGTAAGTACAATTATAAGCCGAGTAATGTAAAACAGGCTGTTTGCAGGGAAAATAGGGAACCTATTTAAAAAAAATGTAATTCTATCCTTATGAAGAAGGAACACGTAAAATCTGGCTTGTAAGAAACTGCCAACCAGTGTAAATCCTCTGAACCCTGCCACATTCTCTATTCTTAGGGTATTTGTGAAAAAAACTTCATCTGACAACAGGCTTTTGTGGTACAATCCCATTAAGCAAGGCTGAGCTGAGTGCTGGTGGGTGGTAATGAGTGAACCCATTCCACCGAATTGCAGTCAATACAGAATGTCTGGAATCCACCAACAAAAGTTGTTGGGCATCTAGGAATTCTATGTCTGTAACTGGGGCAGCTAGATGCCCATGGAATCCCAGCGAAGAGAGTTATCACAGGTGTCAGGATCAGTGGATCCTCTGGACCACCGCGGGAGATGGAACTAGCCGACACCTGGGACCGGAATCCAAGTGGCACCTGGTTTTCACCAGAGCCCGCCGCAAAGCGCGTTGGATTTGCTGCGGCAGGATACCACCAGGTCGTTCCCAGGCGTGACCACCCCGCGGTGGCAGCCAAGGTCGAGTTACCTTAGCAGAAGACAGTCTCGTAGTCAGGTCCAGGCTCTGGGTCAGGGCAGGCGGCAGAGATGCGAGGTCAAATCCAAATCCAGGGTCAGCAACGGGAGGTCCAGGCAGGTGGAAACGGGAACACAGGCACACAGAACACAGCAACACGGAGGAACTCGGGTAACACAGGACTCGGGAGCGGAGACACACAGGAACGCAGGAATACACAGGAACGCAGGAATACACAGGAACGCAGATAATCACCAGGAAGCTTTCTCTTAGGCTGTGAGGCACAAAGATCCGGCAGGGAACACAGGAAGAGGCAGGATTCTTAAAGGTGAGGTGTTCAGCCAGTGTACCAATTAGCGGTGCGCTGGCCCTTTAAATTTTCAGAAGGAGCCGCGTGCGCGCCCTAGGAGGCGGGGACGCGCGCGCACGGCAGTCCGGGCAAGAGCAGGAGCCGGGAGAGGTGAGTGAGACCGGCCAGCAGCAGGGGCACACGGAGGAGCACAGATGCGCCCGCGATCCGAGACAGGGATCGCGGGAGCACCTGTGACAGTACCCGCCCCCCCCTTCGGCCTCCCTCTCTTCTTGGGCCTGAGAAAACGTTGGAGCAGGCTCTTGTCCAGGAAGTTATCCTCTGGCTCCCAAGATCTCTCCTCAGGGCCAAATCCTTTCCAGTCTACCAGAAACAACCGCCTACCTCTCACTGTCTTAGTATCCAGGATCTCCTTCACCTCGAAGACATCGGTGGAATCAGCTTGTGGTGCCAGAGGAGGAGTAATTTGTCGGTTGAAGCGGTTGAAGATGACTGGCTTAAGGAGAGAAACGTGAAAAGAGTTAGGAATGCGCATGCTGGGAGGCAGACGCAACTTGTAAGCCACCGGGTTGATGCGGCTGAGAATTTCAAGTGGACCCATGAACCGTGGTCCCAATTTGTAGCTGGGGATCTTCAGCTGAACATACTTGGCGGACAGCCAGACCCTGTCACCAGGAGCCAAAACAGGAAATGGTCGGCGTCTTTTGTCTGCTTGACGCTTGGTCTGAGCTGTAGCTTGGAGCAATGAGGTGTGGACTTGCTCCCAGATGGCTTTCAGATCCTGGTCCTCCACCGCAGGAACATCTGCAGACATGGGTAACAGAAGAGGAGGCCGAGGATGCAGTCCGTAGTTAATAAAAAAGGGAGCAGAACCGGCAGAAGTGGAGTCCAGGGAATTGTAAGAGAACTCCGCCCATGGTAGGAGAGAGGCCCAGTCGTCCTGATGGGCAGAGATGAAGTGGCGGAGATAGCAACCTAAAGTCTGATTCACCCTCTCCACTTGGCCGTGGGTGATAGGCAGAAGAGAAGTCCAAGTTCACCTGCAACTGGTTGCACAGAGATCTCCAGAATTTGGACACAAACTGAACTCCTCGATCCGAGACGATGTGCCGAGGGAGACCATGAAGCCGGAAAATATGCTGGAAGAAGAGGCTGGCGAGACGTGGAGCAGAAGGCAAACCTGGTAGAGGGACAAATTGAGCCATCTTCGAAAAGCGGTCAGTCACCACCCAGATAACGGTGTTGCCAGAAGATGGCGGCAAATCCGTAACAAAGTCCATAGCCACATGAGACCATGGGCTGTTAGGCACGGGTAACGGCAACAGAAGACTAGCAGGTTTTAGTCATGAGGGCTTGTTGCGGGCACAAGTGGCACAGGAACCCACAAAATCCTGAACATCCTTGACCAAATCAGGCCACCAGTAGAATCGGGAAATTAAGGCCACAGAGCGCTGCACCCCAGGGTGCCCAGCCACACGAGAGGAATGTCCCCAGGTCAGGATCTTCTTTCGGAGACCAGGTCGCACATAAGTCTTGCCGGGAGGCAGCTGCCGGAGGTCCACTGGCGCGGCAAGCACAAGTCTCTCTGGAGGAACAATATGCCTCGGAGCAGAGTCCTCCCCCATAACATCAGAAGCACGGGACAAGGCGTCAGCCTTTATGTTTTTCTCTGCAGGACGAAAATGGATTTGGAAGTCAAAGCGAGAAAAGAAGAGGGACCACCAGGGCTTGACGTGGATTCAAACGCTGAGCCGTCTGCAGATACTGAAGGTTTTTGTGGTCCGTGAAAATGCTGTAAAACGGGCTCCCTCCAGCAGATGGTGCCACTCCTCCAAAGCCAGCTTGATGGCTAGAAGCTCCCGATCTCCAATGGAATAATTTCTCTCTGCGGAGGAGAAGGTTTTGGAGAAGAAACCACAAGTGAGTGTTCGTCCCCTGGGACCCTTCTGGGTAAGGACTGCCCCAGCGCCCACGGAGGAGGCATCAACCTCCACCTGGAACGGCTTTTCAGTATCCGGTTGGGTAAGGACTGCAGCGGAGGAAAAGGCAGTTTTTAATTTCGTGAAGGCTTCTTCTGACGCTGGTGGCCAGACACGGGGATTAGCACCCTTTTTCGTAAGCGCCACCATCGGCGCTACCAGAGATGAGAAATGTGGGATAAATTGTCTATAATAATTAGCAAAGCCCAGAAATCTTTGTATAGCTCGCAGTCCCACTGGGCGTGGCCACTGAAGAACCGCAGATAACTTGGCAGGATCCATCTGCAAACCTTTATCAGAAATTATGTAGCCGAGGAACGGAAGGCTCTTCTGATGAAACTGGTACTTCTCCAGCTTGGAATAGAGGTGGTTCTTCCTGAGGCGGCTGAGAACTTGCCGTACATGAGACTGGTGGGACTCCAAATCGGCAGATTACACAAGGATGTCATCCAGATAAACCACAACACAACTGTACAATAAGTCCCGGAAAATATCATTCACAAAGTCCTAGAAAACGGCTGGCGCATTACAAAGTCCGAAGGGCATAACTAGATATTCAAAATGCCCATCACGGGTGTTAAAGGCGGTCTTCCACTTGTCACCCTTCCTGATGCGGATGAGGTTCAATTTGGAAAAAATTCTTGCACCCCGCAGACGATCAAATAGCTCCGTGATAACCGGCAGAGGATAGCGATTCTTAACGGTGACCTTGTTAAGACCGCGATAGTCAATACAGGGGCGGAGAGAGCCATCCTTTTTAGTGACAAAAAAGAAACCAGCGCCAGCTGGTGAGGAGGATTTGCGGATGAAACCTCTTTGCAGATTTTCCTTGACATATTCCGACATAGCGGCTGTCTCAGGAACCGAGAGCGGATACACCCGACCCCGTGGTGGAGAAGATCCAGTCAGCAGATCAATGGGGCAATCATAGGGTCGATGTGGAGGAAGGGTCTTGGCTTGTTTTTTAGAAAACACATCTGCAAAGTCCCAGTACGCAGCTGGAAGTCCCTCTAGAGGCTTGGGAGACAAGGTAGCAGTCCTGACAGGGAGCGGAAGTGGAACCGTCATGCAGCGTGAGGAACAATCCGGACCCCAACGGAGAATCTCCCCAGAAGACCAGTCCAGAACAGGGGCATGATGCTGCAACCAGGGGAGACCCAGCAGGAGAGTGGAAGTGCACTGTGGCAGCACAAAAAAGGAGAGTCTCTCTTTATGTAATGCGCCAACTTGAAGGAGCAGGGGTTCAGTGCGAAACCAGATGGGCACGGAGAGAATCTGGCCACTGACTGAGGCAATGGACAAGGGCTTCTCAAGGCGAACCACCGGGAAGTGATGCAGGGCGACCAGTGCAGCATCTACAAAGTTTGCTGTGGAGCCCGAATCCAGGAAAGCGGAAACCTGGACCGGAGTACCGGTGCCAATGCTGAGGAGCACGGGGAGAATCAAGTGTGGAGAAGCTTTATTCACACCTAGGGACGCTTCTCCTGAGAAGCCTAGGTGCTGGCGTTTCCCGGGCATTGGGGACGTACAGGACAGGTCCCGACGAAGTGCTCTGGGCTGGCACAATACATGAACAAGTTCTCCTGACGTCGTCTGGAACGCTCTTGTAGACTGAGCCGGGTTCGGTCAACCTGCATGGGTTCCTCAGCAGAAGATTCAGGCGGGAGCTGGAGCGGCCTTTGGAAGACTGGTGCCAGGCGAGGAAGGCATCTAACACGGCCTTGGGGATACTCAGAGCGTAGTTCCTCAGCGCGCTCCTTAAACCGAACGTCAATTCGAGTAGCCAAGGTGATGAGGCCACTCAGGGTAGATGGAAGGTCCCGAGCTGCCAGTGCGTCCTTGACCTGTGCAGAGAGCTCTTTCTTAAATGTAGCGATGAGGGCTGCATCGTTCCAAGCAAGTTTGGAAGCCAGGGTGCGGAATTGAACTGCGTACTCTCCTACAGATGAGTTGCCCTGACGCAGGTTCAACAATGCAGACTCCGCAGAGGAGGCTCGTGCTGGTTCCTCGAAGACTGACCGGAACTCTGACAGAAACGCGGTGAGGCTAGACATAACCGGGTCGTCTCTGTCCCAAAGCGGAGTAGCCCAGGCCAGGGCTTTCCCGGAAAGAAGGCTGAGGACAAATGCCACCTTGGACCGCTCTGTGGCAAATTGCGACGGCATGAGTTCTATGTGCAAGGAGCACTGGGTTATGAAGCCCCTGCACATCTTGGGATCTCCATCATACTTGCCGGGCAACGAGAGGCGTAGCCTGGGTTCAGCAGCAGGAAGATAAGCCGGGGTAGCAGGAGTCGCAGCGGCCGCTTCAGGAGACTGTTGCTGATGCTGGGTAGCTAGTAGCTGTTGTAGCATGGCGGTGACTTGCTCTAGCTGGTTCCGCTGTGCTGCAATCTGCCGGGACTGGTGGATCACGATGGTGGCGAGATCAGGCTGCCAGGGAGGAGGAGCCTCGGCGGGATCCATGGCCGCATCTTACTGTCAGGATCAGTGGATCCTCTGGACCACCGCGGGAGATGGAACTAGCCGACACCTGGGACCGGAATCCAAGTGGCACCTGGTTTTCACCAGAGCCCGCCGCAAAGCGCGTTGGATTTGCTGCGGCAGGATACCACCAGGTCGTTCCCAGGCGTGACCACCCCGCGGTGGCAGCCAAGGTCGAGTTACCTTAGCAGAAGACAGTCTCGTAGTCAGGTCCAGGCTCTGGGTCAGGGCAGGCGGCAGAGATGCGAGGTCAAATCCAAATCCGGGGTCAGCAACGGGAGGTCCAGGCAGGTGGGAACGGGAACACAGGCACACGGAACACAGCAACACGGAGGAACTCGGGTAACACAGGACTCGGGAGCGGAGACACACAGGAACGCAGGAATACACAGGAATGCAGGAATACACAGGAACGCAGGAATACACAGGAACACAGATAATCACCAGGAAGCTTTCTCTTAGGCTGTGAGGCACAAAAATCCGGCAGAGAACACAGGAAGAGGCAGGATTCTTAAAGGTGAGGTGTTCAGCCAGTGTACCAATTAGCGGTGCGCTGGCCCTTTAAATTTTCGGAATTTTCGGCAGTCCGGGCAAGAGCAGGAGCCGGGAGAGGTTAGTGAGACCGGGCCGCAGCGGGGGCACACGGAGGAGCACGGATGCGCCCGCGATCCGAGACAGGGATAGCGGTAGCACCCGTGACAACAGGGCACAAGTGCTACTATATTTGTTTAAAGTAAAAAAAAAAGTAGTACTGCGTCAGATGAATTTAGAGGGCTCAAGGGCTGAGCCCTCTTTATAACCAGTAAGTCTTTGCTTCATATTGCAGCAAAAACTTACCGGTAACACCTGCGATCGGTGCATGAGCACCGCCATCTTGATGAAGATCGTTGATCTCCGTGATGTCATCTGTGGGGGCGGCGATCGGTTGCCATGACAGCCTCGGGTCTTCGTTTAACCCCAAAACGGAAAATAGCGTCCAAAGTCGAAAATTGCACTTTTTTGCCATTTTAAAAATATAAAAAATGTTAATAAAAAGTGATCAAAAGGCCATACAGTCCTAAAATTAGAAGCATTGAAAACATCATCAAAATTAGCAAAAAATGACACCACCCACAGCACTGTACACCAAAGCATTAAAATGTTGTTAGCACTAGAGGCAAAATAGAAAAAAAAATTGTAAAGCAGTTTTTAATTCTTGTAAATGTATGAAAACCTTATAAAACCTACACAAATTTGGTATCCCTGTGATCATACTGACTCAAAAGACGTAATATCCAAGCCCACAAGAAAACGCTGCAAATGCCTTACTTTTGCCAATTTCACTGCATTTGGAATTTTTTTCCCACTTTCCAGTACACGGCATAGAATATTAAATACTGTTTCTATGAAGTGTAATTTGTTACGCAGAAAACAAGCCCTCATACAGCTTTTTACATGGAAAAATAAAACGAAAAAGGGCCTCGGCGTTAAGAGGTTAAAACATTAAAATAAATTTCAAAAAATAAATAAAATATCGGCCCCTAAAATGTCACTTCACCATACAAACACTTAATGAAGTTTTAATAAAATTAACAAAATTTTCTAAAAATTAGTTTTTATTCAGTAAAATTGGGAAAAAATTAGCTTTAGATGCCCCAAAATTATGTACCAGAAAAGTGCATCTTGTGTGGCACAAAAATAAACCCCTTTATGTCCACATAAAAAAAAGGAAACAATTATAGCCTGTACAATTTGACAATGCAAATCTGCTCTGAATTGTGCTCCTTCTATTCTATGTCCAGCCGTGTGCCCATACAGCAGGTTATGGGGTATTGGTACACCTGGGAAAAATTGGGTATCAAACTATGTGGAGTTAACATACTTCTTAAAAGTGCTTTTTCATATGTTGAGGGGTGTAATTTCTATAATTAGGTAATTTAGTGGTTTTATTTTGGGATGAGAGAGGATGAGATCCATGAGATGGATATAACACACAATGACACAGTTCCACTATGAAACACAATCAGCTCTGCTTTAACTCCTTTCCCTGCTATAAAGATCTTATCTATAGCTTGTAGATTTAAAATTGAAGATCTAAAATTGTAAACACCAGGACTGACATAGACAGGTTGTAAATATATTTGGTAAATGCTGAATCTTGTCTTCGCGGGAATACCCCTTAAACAACATTTTATTTTTTTTATGTCATTTCTTTATTTTTTTTATGTCGTGTTACCCCCATTTTACAGTTATTTTTTCATGTTAAAATCGAACTCGAATTTCACCTAACCCGCACATGAATACTGGTTGACACACACGTTAAATCACTCTACACATAGAGAGGTCAAAGGGAGCATCTGTTAACTAAAGGATGGACAATAGAAATACTGCATTGCTCTAATTGTCAGAATAGTAGCAGAAAAGATTGCAATATGTGGCATGTTCAGCTGGGAAGACCGTCCTTGACATTACAAGTAAGAAGGGACTTGTGTTAGATACCAGGGGAGGAAAAAGACTGATTTTATACCAAAAACTTAGCAACTGTAATACTACAAAAAACATTAATCAAATTGGTTGTTATTAAAAAAAAATGTACACGTGTGAATATAATTTCCCAAAAGTGTAGTCATATGGTCCATTGGAAATGTAGGATAACTGTCCCTGGATACGGTCATCTCTGCTGAAGAGATTGTACAAAGAAAAAAATTGTTTTTGCATATGAAATCGCTGGGAGCTGCATGTCCCATGGCCATCCTGTGGTCCTGTGTTGTAAAGAACACTAAATCCAGGAGGTTTGTCAACTCAATAGTGCATACCTGGCTATCCCTGCCTGAGTGCAGTGGTGGGCAGATCCAAATATAGCTTACAATATCTTGTATTGTGTACAGTGGTACAGTGCAGCTTCTATATATGGGCGAAAAAGTTGTCCATTCTGCACTGTCAATAAGGAGAGATGATACTGATGATACTGACACTGATAGAAGGCTCTATACAGTTTGAATAATAGTATATAATGGTTACACATACCAGTAGTTTGAATATTAGTATATAATGGTTACACATACCATTCCCCATAATGTGCTGTTAACAGGAGGAGATTCAATAGAAGCTTAAGGGGACTTGATAACAAGAGATGCGTCAGTGTGGAATGTCTGGTTATGTGGATGCCAGCAAGGTGGGCAACTCCAACTTTACCCCACCGGTGCCTAGCTCTTTTCGTGGCTTGGGGGTAGCCAGAGCCCTAGGTACATGAGTGGCTAGCTGAGCGCAGCCTAGCGCTCGTCCTCAGTCAGGGTGCTGGGTACCAGGGAACAGAGACCTTGTCCACAGCCTGGCAGGTGGAAAGTACAAGAAATGGAAGGAGAGGTTAAAGATGCAAGTTTCTCCCTGGGGCAACCCTGATGTAGATATGAGATCCCTGAAGGTGGTGAATGGGGTGCCCATGGTGCTAACAGCCTTGCACAGGGATTACTCAGAGGCAGAGTTTGTAAAGTATTCAACCTACAGTTCATTTATTGGTACTTGGCAATGGCCACAGCAGCAGTAACTTCCCCTGGATGGAGATGGCTGGTTGGATATCATTCTATAGGAGTTGCTCACAGCTTACTAAAGCTTCAGGCCAGAGAGGAAAGTTGTCTACTTCAGCAGCAGGATAATACAGACTCCTGGAGGTGGATGCCTGCTTGGGCCTGGTCTCCAGACAGGCCAAGTGTGTCAGGGCAGCATGTCACAGACACATGTGCTTCTAGGAAGCTATGTGGATAGAAGTCTCTTGTGCGGACTTCTTCTCCTGAACTGAACTGGAACTTTCCAGCCACAAGGGGCTTTATAAACTCCCCTTGTGAGGTGCCGAACTCATTATCCAACCAGCACTCTCCTTGCATCGCAACGATCACAGTACATCTGATTGGTTAACATTAATACACTCCTTTTCAGGCAGAGAATTTATCAGCTGCATTACCATTTCCAAACACTTGAGGTCTCCCTTGTTTGATCAGACCATAGATAAAAACCGTACTACATGGATAAGGATATAATTTCACAACACTAGATTTAACCCTGCGTAGACAGGGATGTTGCATAAGTGACCAAAGTGACCGTTGTTCTATATAAGCCAGAACATTGCCCTTAGATGCTGTCGTCTTACCCCAAAAATGAGGAATCAGCAAGTCTAATGACTAACGAGTCCTGCAATATCTACTTTGTTTTCCAATTTTCATATCTATAGTGCAGGTCATGTGAGACTGATCTGTATACCACTAAGACTGGCATTAAATACATTGATGAATATCACTGGTTAATTGAAGGGGATTACGACACCTAAAAGTATTTTTCTGTTACTTTAGGAGGACTCATATGACTTTGAAATCTTCCAAAAAAACAAAAGCAGTTTATGAATTATTACAACTACCCTGTTTCTTTTAAAATTGGACATCCCAGTCACTGCTACAGCTCCCCCCACACCATACATTAGCATTATTCAAGCAGCTACCCGGACAAGAAGGGATTATTAAAGGAAAGTGCTAAACATGAGCGATTCGGGCCAATGATTCCAATAGAAATGAAGTCACAAGAAATTCAGCATGAAATAAGTTTGGAGTTTGGAGAATTATAGGGATGTTAGAGAAGTTGATTTTTTGTTCAACAATAAATGTGAATTCTTGTTCATGGAAATGCGACATACGACATCCCCTGAAAATAAGACCTAGACCTTCTTTAAGAGAAAAAAATAATATAAGACGCTGTCTTATTTTGGGGAAACACGGTACATGGAAGCAGTAAATCTAAGTTCCCAGCAGAGGGAGCTAGCGCTTAGCGATCAGCCCCATTATTAGCATTAGGCCGCTTGCACAAAGGCCTCATAAGAAGCTTGTACACACCAATCCTGAATGTGTCTGCAGCATATTTTAATGGATAGATGTAGAACACTGTACAGAATAGAATAGAATAGAGAGTGATCAATATTTTAATGGCCCCAATTAGAGCAATTAGAGCAAAACTTCAAGACAGTTTTGTAATGCATTACCCTAACAATGACGGGGGAGCGCATTACAATTTAGCAAATCCACTGCATATACAGTACTATTGAAATAAATGAAGTTATTACAATCTCATGGTCCTGCTGAAGATTTTTCCTTAGGAAAATTGACATTTGCTGTGGATTTTTAAAAACACCAGAAAACAAATATATGTGTCCATATTTGCAATACAAATTTCTATGAAATCAATGGAATGTTTGAACATAGTAATAAAAGAAACTGCAATAAAATCCACTACAAAATCAGCAGATGCCAAGGAGTTAAAATCTTGTGTTGCCCAATGCCATGTATATAGCCACAGGACTTTCCTTTTATATATATTTTATGTGTTGGGTTGCTGTAGGAGATATACAGTGAACCAGCATCTTAATCTCTAGTAAGCCTTCTATAGGCATCAGAATCAATACAAATGCATTTCATTTATGGCTTATCACTAAATATCATGGCTCTAAACATGAAGATCTACTAAGAAGTGTGAATGATCATATAATCTGAATATAGGTCTCATTGTCAGTGGGAAGGAACCCATTCAGATCTCTAGAAAAGGAGGCAGCTGCTGCATTCTCATGTGTTATACAGCAGTCTTCAGCTTTCCTGTTCTCTCTAAGACCACACAACAGGATGTGTGCTAAAGACCATCTCCTCCCTTTATAACCACAAAGGTGTTGAAATAACAAACTGAAATGGCAGCGGTGTAAGCTCCTTCCTCACACATTTGTATAGGGGGAGGAGCAGTAGATTCAGCTCAGTACACGTTTCCAAGAGATGGTTTACCGATACACACACATACTGTAGCTGCACTAAGATCCTTTGTTATAATAATAATTCCTTCATTTATGTAGCGCACACAGATTACGCAGTGCTGCACAAAGCATGACAAATTGGTCCCTGTCCCCATGGGACTCACAATCTAAACAACCTACCAGTATGTTTTGGAGTGTGGAAGGAAACCGGAGGACCCAGAGGAAACCCACACAAACACGGAGAGAGCATACAAACTCTTTGCAGATGTTCATTGATATGGATTTGCAATCTAAGTAATGTTTCATTGTAATAATAATGCACTGTACATGTGATGTCACGTTATCTTTTTCATTTTTTTTTTTTACAAATACAAATAAAGTTCTAAAAAAAGATCAAAATCTCTTTTCTTATTCTTCCCTATAGACTCAAATACTTAATGTATTAAAGGGTATAGTCTTCCAAGATGTTTTCAAAGATGGTCATCATGTTAACCATCAATAGATTCCCAGCTGTCATGATTGCTCAGAACTCCATTACTGTCTTGCAGTGAAGGCCAGAATGATCCTTCTCCCTCATAGATGCCACAGGTGTTATTGCCTGTGGAATCAGAAGGGTTCAACTTCCAGGATCTTACTTCTAAGATTGAAAGCTGTGGGTAAATCTATATTATATAGCATGCACAGCCTAAGTATATTTTTATTTGTCTACAGCAATTTTTTCTACAAAAACTGCTCTGTGAAGACCATCTACAATATTGTAACAAAGTATTGGTATCACAATTAGAGATGAGCGAACACTAAAATGCTCGGGTACTCGTTATTCGAGACGAACTTTTCCCGATGCTCGAGTGCTCGTCTCGAATAACGAACCCCATTGAAGTCAATGGGAGACTCGAGCATTTTTCAAGGGGACCAAGGCTCTGCACAGGGAAGCTTGGCCAAACACCTGGGAACCTCAGAAAAGGATGGAAACACCACGGAAATGGACAGGAAACAGCAGGGGCAGCATGCATGGATGCCTCTGAGGCTGCATAATCGCACCATTATGCCAAAATTATGGGCAACAGCATGGCCATGACAGAGTGACAGAATGAAGCTAGATAGCATCTAAAACATCCAATAATTGACCCTGACACTATAGGGGACGGCATGCAGAGGCAGCGGCAGCAGGCTAGAGAGTGTCATGGCGACATACCCTAAATGGACTCAGGCTTCAAACCAATGGGTGGCAGAGAGGAACCAAAGGAGGTGAGCAAGAAGCGCTCAAATAATATCGGTACATGATAAAAGTTTGCCAGTATATTTTGTGGATTACACAGCAGGGTGGCGACAAAGTTAACATGGAAGCCATGAAAACAACCCAAAATTCTGCCTGACACAGCTCGTTTGATAAGGGGACCATGTATGGAGGCAGTGAACTAGTAGTAGATTAAAGGTGCTGCAGTTAAAACTATGTTAGTTGGATCTTGGCATGGAGCTGGCGCTCCGCTGCCAGGCGAGCTTTCGCCAATCCAAGCCCCTGTCTATAGGCTACTCCCCAAACAGCACTTCTAAGAACCTTTTGTATAAGATCAAGTGTAGTAGCGTTCTTATAAGTTTAGGATATGCCGGGTGAGGGGAATGTAAACAGATGCGCAAGAAGCGCTGAAATAATATCCCTAAATGGTAAAAGTTTGCAAGTATATTTTGGGGATTACACAGCAGGGTGGCGACAAAGTTAACAACTTTGATGTGGAATGCCCTGTAATAGCTCTTGGGCGGTGTGCCTTTTATCGCCTAGGCTCAGCAGTTTCAGCACCGCCTGCTGTCGCTTAGCGACGGCACTGCTGCTGTGCCTAGAGCTACCGACTGATGGCGCCATGCCCACGGATGGTAATTCGGAGGAGGAGGAGGTGGAGGAGGGGTGGGAGGAGGTATAGTAGGCCTTTGAGACCTGGACCGAGGTAGGCCCCGCAATTCTCTGCGTCGGCAGTATATGACCAGCCCCAGGGTCAGACTCGGTCCCAGCCTGCACCAAGTTAAGTGTAGTAGCGTTCTTATAAGTTTGGGATATGGCGGGTGAGGGGAATGTAAACAGATGCGCAAGAAGCGCATGATGCGCATGGAGCTGGCGTTCCGCTGCCAGGCGAGCTTTCGCCAATCCAAGCCCCTGTCTCTAGGCTACTCCCCAAACAGCACTTCTAAGAACCTTTTGTATAAGATCAAGTGTAGTAGCGTTCTTATAAGTTTAGGATATGCCGGGTGAGGGGAATGTAAACAGATGCGCAAGAAGCGCTGAAATAATATCCCTAAATGGTAAAAGTTTGCAAGTATATTTTGGGGATTACACAGCAGGGTGGCGACAAAGTTAACAACTTTGATGTGGAATGCCCTGTAATAGCTCTTGGGCGGTGTGCCTTTTATCGCCTAGGCTCAGCAGTTTCAGCACCGCCTGCTGTCGCTTAGCGACGGCACTGCTGCTGTGCCTAGAGCTACCGACTGATGGCGCCATGCCCACGGATGGTAATTCGGAGGAGGAGGAGGTGGAGGAGGGGTGGGAGGAGGTATAGTAGGCCTTTGAGACCTGGACCGAGGTAGGCCCCGCAATTCTCTGCGTCGGCAGTATATGACCAGCCCCAGGGTCAGACTCGGTCCCAGCCTGCACCAAGTTAAGTGTAGTAGCGTTCTCATAAGTTTGGGATATGGCGGGTGAGGGGAATGTAAACAGATGCGCAAGAAGCGCATGATGCGCATGGAGCTGGCGTTCCGCTGCCAGGCGAGCTTTCGCCAATCCAAGCCCCTGTCTCTAGGCTACTCCCCAAACAGCACTTCTAAGAACCTTTTGTATAAGATCAAGTGTAGTAGCGTTCTTATAAGTTTAGTATATGCCGGGTGAGGGGAATGTAAACAGATGCGCAAGAAGCGCTGAAATAATATCCCTAAATGGTAAAAGTTTGCCAGTATATTTTGTGGATAACACAGCAGGGTGGCGACAAAGTTAACAACTTTGATGTGGAATCCATGAAAACAACCCAAATTTCTGCCTGACACACCTCGTTTGATAAAGGGACGATGTATGGAGGCAGCTATATGGACGACTTTTGGAGGTAGCAATGGAGACAACGTGTGGAGGCTGCTATGGAGACAATTTAATTTGGATAGTGCCTGTATGTGGCAGTCCCAAACATTTTTCAAACCAGAGGAGCAGGTAGGTGGCCCTCCAGTAAAATGGGATAGATTGAGTGCCTGTATGTGGCAGTCCCAAAAATGTTTCAAACCAGAGGAGCAGGTAGGTGGCCCTCCAGTAAAATGGAATAGATTGAGTGCCTGTATGTGGCAGTCCCAAAAATTGTTCAAACCAGAGGAGCAGGTAGGTGGCCCTGCAGTAAAATGGAATAGATTGAGTGCCTGTATGTGGCAGTCCCAAAAATTGTTCAAACCAGAGGAGCAGGTAGGTGGCCCTGCAGTAAAATGGAATAGATTGAGTGCCTGTATGTGGCAGTCCCAAAAATGTTTCAAACCAGAGGAGCAGGTAGGTGGCCCTCCAGTAAAATGGGATAGATTGAGTGCCTGTATGTGGCAGTCCCAAAAATGTTTCAAACCAGAGGAGCAGGTAGGTGGCCCTCCAGTAAAATGGAATAGATTGAGTGCCTGTATGTGGCAGTCCCAAAAATTGTTCAAACCAGAGGAGCAGGTAGGTGGCCCTGCAGTAAAATGGAATAGATTGAGTGCCTGTATGTGGCAGTCCCAAAAATTGTTCAAACCAGAGGAGCAGGTAGGTGGCCCTGCAGTAAAATGGAATAGATTGAGTGCCTGTATGTGGCAGTCCCAAAAATGTTTCAAACCAGAGGAGCAGGTAGGTGGCCCTCCAGTAAAATGGGATAGATTGAGTGCCTGTATGTGGCAGTCCCAAAAATGTTTCAAACCAGAGGAGCAGGTAGGTGGCCCTCCAGTAAAATGGAATAGATTGAGTGCCTGTATGTGGCAGTCCCAAAAATTGTTCAAACCAGAGGAGCAGGTAGGTGGCCCTGCAGTAAAATGGAATAGATTGAGTGCCTGTATGTGGCAGTCCCAAAAATTGTTCAAACCAGAGGAGCAGGTAGGTGGCCCTGCAGTAAAATGGAATAGATTGAGTGCCTGTATGTGGCAGTCCCAAAAATGTTTCAAACCAGAGGAGCAGGTAGGTGGCCCTGCAGTAAAATGGAATAGATTGAGTGCCTGTATGTGGCAGTCCCAAAAATTGTTCAAACCAGAGGAGCAGGTAGGTGGCCCTGCAGTAAAATGGAATAGATTGAGTGCCTGTATGTGGCAGTCCCAAAAATGTTTCAAACCAGAGGAGCAGGTAGGTGGCCCTCCAGTAAAATGGAATAGATTGAGTGCCTGTATGTGGCAGTCCCAAAAATTGTTCAAACCAGAGGAGCAGGTAGGTGGCCCTGCAGTAAAATGGAATAGATTGAGTGCCTGTATGTGGCAGTCCCAAAAATGTTTCAAACCAGAGGAGCAGGTAGGTGGCCCTCCAGTAAAATGGGATAGATTGAGTGCCTGTATGTGGCAGTCCCAAAAATGTTTCAAACCAGAGGAGCAGGTAGGTGGCCCTCCAGTAAAATGGAATAGATTGAGTGCCTGTATGTGGCAGTCCCAAAAATTGTTCAAACCAGAGGAGCAGGTAGGTGGCCCTGCAGTAAAATGGAATAGATTGAGTGCCTGTATGTGGCAGTCCCAAAAATTGTTCAAACCAGAGGAGCAGGTAGGTGGCCCTGCAGTAAAATGGAATAGATTGAGTGCCTGTATGTGGCAGTCCCAAAAATGTTTCAAACCAGAGGAGCAGGTAGGTGGCCCTGCAGTAAAATGGAATAGATTGAGTGCCTGTATGTGGCAGTCCCAAAAATTGTTCAAACCAGAGGAGCAGGTAGGTGGCCCTGCAGTAAAATGGAATAGATTGAGTGCCTGTATGTGGCAGTCCCAAAAATGTTTCAAACCAGAGGAGCAGGTAGGTGGCCCTCCAGTAAAATGGAATAGATTGAGTGCCTGTATGTGGCAGTCCCAAAAATTGTTCAAACCAGAGGAGCAGGTAGGTGGCCCTGCAGTAAAATGGAATAGATTGAGTGCCTGTATGTGGCAGTCCCAAAAATTTTTTAAAACAGAGGACCGGGTAGGTGGCCCTCCAGAAAAATGGAATAGATTGAGTGCCTGTATGTGGCACTCACAAAAATTGTTTCAAACAGAGGACCGGGTAGGTGGCCCTCCAGAAAAATTAAATGCATGAAGTACTATAGCAAGAGCCAGTGGGCCCTGTCAAAAAATAGCCAGTTTCCTCTGCTTTACTGTACAAAGAGGAGGAGAAGGAGGAAAATGAGGAGGAGGAGGAGGAGTGGATCAATTATTCAGGTTGAGCTTCCTTCACCTGGTGGAGATTGGAAATTCTGAGAAATCCAGCCTTTATTCATTTTAATAAGCGTCAGCCTGTCAGCGCTGTCAGTCGACAGGCGTGTACGCTTATCGGTGATGATGCCACCAGCTGCACTGAAAACCCGCTCGGACAAGACGCTAGCGGCAGGGCAGGCAAGAACCTCCAAGGCGTACAGCGCCAGTTCGTGCCACATGTCCAGCTTTGAAACCCAGTAGATGTAGGGAGCTGTGTGATCATTTAGGACGATGGTATGGTCAGCTACGTACTCCCTCACCATCTTTCTGTAAAGATCAGCCCTACTCTGCCGAGACTGGGGACAGGTGACAGTGTCTTGCTGGGGTGACATAAAGCTGGCAAAAGCCTTGTAAAGCGTACCCTTGCCAGTGCTGGACAAGCTGCCTGCTCGCCTACTCTCCCTCGCTACTTGTCCCGCAGAACTACGCACTCTGCCGCTAGCGCTGTCAGAAGGGAAATACTGTTTCAGCTTGTGCACCAGGGCCTGCTGGTATTCATGCATTCTCACACTCCTTTCCTCTCCAGGGATGAGAGTGGGAAGATTTTGCTTGTACCGTGGGTCCAGGAGAGTGAACACCCAGTAATCGGTGCTGGAATAAATTCTTTGAACGCGAGGGTCACGGGATAGGCAGCCTAGCATGAAATCTGCCATATGCGCCAGAGTACCAACGCGTAAGAATTCACTCCCCTCACTGGCCTGACTGTCCATTTCCTCCTCCTCCAACTCCTCCAACTCCTCTTCTTCTGCCCATACACGCTGAACAGTGAAGGACTCAACAATGGTCCCCTCTTGTGTCTCGCCAACATTCTCCTCCTCTTCCTCCTCATCCTCCTCCACCTCCACCTCCTCCGATATGCGCTGAGAAACAGACCTCAGGGTGCTTTGGCTATCAACAAGGGAATATTCTTCCCCCGTCTCTTGTGACGAGCGCAAAGCTTCCGACTTCATGCTGACCAGAGAGTTTTTCAACAGGCCAAGCAGCGGGATGGTGAGGCTGATGATGGCGGCATCGCCACTGACCATCTGTGTTGACTCCTCAAAGTTACTCAGCACCTGACAGATATCAGACATCCACGTCCACTCCTCATTGTAGACTTGAGGAAGCTGACTGACCTGACTACCAGTTCTGGTGGAAGTTGACATCTGGCAGTCTACAATCGCTCTGCGCTGCTGGTAAACTCTGGATAACATGGTCAGTGTTGAATTCCACCTCGTGGGCACGTTGCACAACAGTCGGTGAGCGGGCAGTTGGAGGCGGCGCTGCGCTGCCCTGAGAGTGGCAGCATCTGGGCTGGACTTCCTGAAATGCGCACAGATGCGGCGCACCTTCGTGAGCAAATCAGACAGATTGGGGTATGTCTTGAGGAAACGCTGCACTATCAGATTTAACACATGGGCCAGGCATGGCACATGTGTCAGTCTGCCGAGTTGCAGAGCCGCCACCAGGTTACGGCCGTTGTCACACACAACCATTCCCGGCTTGAGGTTCAGCGGTGCCAGCCACAGATCAGTCTGCGCCGTGATGCCCTGTAATAGCTCTTGGGCGGTGTGCCTTTTGTCGCCTAGGCTCAGCAGTTTGAGCACCGCCTGCTGTCGCTTAGCGACGGCACTGCTGCTGTGCCTAGAGCTACCGACTGATGGCGCCGTGCCCACGGATGGTAGTTCGGAGGAGGAGGTGGAGGAGGGGTGGGAGGAGGAGGAGGCATAGTAGGCCTGAAACACCTGGACCGAGGTAGGCCCCGCAATCCTCGGCGTCGGCAGTATATGAGCAGCCCCAGGGTCAGACTCGGTCCCAGCCTCCACCAAGTTAACCCAATGTGCCGTCAGCGATATATAGTGGCCCTGCCCGGCAGCACTCGTCCACGTGTCCGTGGTCAGGTGGACCTTGTCAGAAACGGCGTTGGTCAGGGCACGGATGATGTTGTCTGACACGTGCTGGTGCAGGGCTGGGACGGCACATCGGGAAAAGTAGTGGCGGCTGGGGACCGAATACCGAGGGGCGGCCGCCGCCATGAGGTTGCGAAAGGCCTCGGTCTCTACTAGCCTATAGGGCAGCATCTCCAGGCTAAGCAATCTGGAGATGTGCACATTAAGGGCTTGGGCGTGCGGGTGGGTTGCACTATATTTGCGTTTCCGCTCCAGCGTCTGGGGTATGGAGAGCTGAACGCTGGTGGATGCTGTGGAGGATCGTGGAGGCGACGATGGGGTTTTTGTGCCAGGGTCCTGGGCAGGGGGCTGACTAGCAGCTGACACAGGGGAAGGAGCAGTGGTGTGCACGGCCGGAGGTGAACGGGCTTGTTGCCACTGAGTGGGGTGCTTAGCATTCATATGCCTGCGCATACTGGTGGTAGTTAAGCTAGTAGTGGTGGAACCCCTGCTGAGCCTGGTTTGGCAAATGTTGCACACCACAGTCCGTCGGTCATCCGGTGTTTCCTTAAAGAACCTCCACACTTCTGAAGATCTAGCCCTCGCCGCAAGAGCCCTCACCACGGGAGCTTCACTAGTTGACAGTGGCGCTGATGCACCAGCTCTGGCCCTGCCTCTCCGTCTGGCCCCACCACTGCCTCTTCCAACCTGTTCAGGTCGAGGACTCTCCTCCGTCTCAGAAGCACTGTGTTCACCCGGCCTCTCAACCCAGCTTGGGTCTGTCACCTCATCATCCTCCGATCCCTCAGTCTGCTCCCCCCTCGGACTTCCTGCCCTGACAACAACTTCCCCACTGTCTGACAACCGTGTCTCCTCATCGTCGGACACCTCTTTACACACTTCCACTACGTCAAGAAGGTCATCATCACCCACAGACTGTGACTGGTGGAAAACCTGGGCATCGGAAAATTGCTCAGCAGCAACCGGACAAGTGGTTTGTGACTGTGGGAAGGGTCCAGAAAACAGTTCCTCAGAGTATGCCGGTTCAAATGCCAAATTTTCCTGGGAGGGGGCAGACTGGGGGGGAGGAGGCTGAGGTGCAGGAGCTGGAGGAGTGGGGATTTCGGTGACATGGGTGGACTGCGTGGAAGACTGACTGGTGGTGGACAAATTGCTCGAAGCATTGTCAGCAATCCACGACATCACCTGTTCGCACTGTTCTGGCCTCAACAGTGCTCTACCACGAGTCCCAGTAACTTCAGACATGAACCTAGGGAGTGTAGCTCTGCGGCGTTCCCCTGCTCCCTCATCAGCAGGTGGTGTCTCACCCCGCCCAGGACCACGGCCTCTGACCCCTGCAGTAGTTGGACGCCCACGTCCCCGCCCTCGTCCTCTACCCCTAGCCCTCGGGTTAAACATTTTTAAAATGAGAGTTATAACTTTTTTTTTTTTTTTACTTCTTTTTGTTTTTTTTGGTGTTTTTTTGTGTTTTTTTTTTTTTGTGTGTTTTTTGTTTTTTTTTGAGTTTTTAAAACCAAACAATCCTATCCTATTGCTATGGCTATTTTCTAGCCAAGTATCAAAGGAAGCACACTACTATGCCAGATGAGATGACACTGAGTTATTGCCTAATAGAAATCCAACCCCTACTGAATTTTGCCACTTCGGCCTTTGCTATGGATATGTGCGCCACTAAGCGCAGAACACAGCGGTCGCAAGTCTCACTACAAATTGCTCAGAATTGGCAAGTACATGCACTGCAGAAACTACAGCCACCAGCAGATCAACCAGAAATCAAATATATAGAACGCTACTGTAGGCTTCAAGAAGCTGTTTGTATTCTCCTATGGCTATTTTCTAGCCAAGTATCAAAGGAAGCACACTACTATGCCAGATGAGATGACACTGAGTTATTGCCTAATAGAAATCCAACCCCTACTGAATTTTGCCACTTCGGCCTTTGCTATGGATATGTGCGCCACTAAGCGCAGAACACAGCGGTCGCAAGTCTCACTACAAATTGCTCAGAATTGGCAAGTACATGCACTGCAGAAACTACAGCCACCAGCAGATCAACCAGAAATCAAATATATAGAACGCTACTGTAGGCTTCAAGAAGCTGTTTGTATTCTCCTATGGCTATTTTCTAGCCAAGTATCAAAGGAAGCACACTACTATGCCAGATGAGATGACACTGAGTTATTGCCTAATAGAAATCCAACCCCTACTGAATTTTGCCACTTCGGCCTTTGCTATGGATATGTGCGCCACTAAGCGCAGAACACAGCGGTCGCAAGTCTCACTACAAATTGCTCAGAATTGGCAAGTACATGCACTGCAGAAACTACAGCCACCAGCAGATCAACCAGAAATCAAATATATAGAACGCTACTGTAGGCTTCAAGAAGCTGTTTGTATTCTCCTATGGCTATTTTCTAGCCAAGTATCAAAGGAAGCACACTACTATGCCAGATGAGATGACACTGAGTTATTGCCTAATAGAAATCCAACCCCTACTGAATTTTGCCACTTCGGCCTTTGCTATGGATATGTGCGCCACTAAGCGCAGAACACAGCGGTCGCAAGTCTCACTACAAATTGCTCAGAATTGGCAAGTACATGCACTGCAGAAACTACAGCCACCAGCAGATCAACCAGAAATCAAATATATAGAACGCTACTGTAGGCTTCAAGAAGCTGTTTGTATTCTCCTATGGCTATTTTCTAGCCAAGTATCAAAGGAAGCACACTACTATGCCAGATGAGATGACACTGAGTTATTGCCTAATAGAAATCCAACCCCTACTGAATTTTCCCACTTCGGTCTTTGCTATGGATATGTGTGCCACTAAGAGCTAAACACAACGGTAGCAAGTCCCCCTGCTAATTCCTCACAAAATGGTAAAAGATGCAAATTAAAATAAAAAAAGTAGAACGTTATTGTAGCCCTAAGAAGGGCTGTTGGGTTCTTTGAGAATCACTCCTGCCTAACAGTAAGCTAATAGAACACCCTAACGCTTTCCCTGAGCAGCAGCAGCTCTCTCCCTAGCGGCATCCAGAGACAGAATGATCCGAGCAGCGCGGCCAGCGGCTAGTCTATCCCAGGGTCACCTGATCTGGCCAGCCAACCACTGCTATCGACGTGTAAGGGTACCACGTCATGCTGGGTGGAGTGCAGAGTCTCCTGGCTTGTGATTGGCTCTGTTTCTGGCCGCCAAAAAGCAAAACGGCGGGAGCTGCCATTTTCTCGAGCGGGCGAAGTATTCGTCCGAGTAACGAGCAGTTTCGAGTACCCTAATGCTCGACCGAGCATCAAGCTCGGACGAGCATGTTCGCTCATCTCTAATCACAATGTATTAGAGACCTATGGCCACACCCACCTGTCACCATATCCTAGTACTGTATCAGGCGCTGGGATATCGGGAAGCTGGTCCAATCGCAGCTTCTGTGCCATGTAAACAGGGGTAGGGCCCAGAAAGAACACGGCCGAGGTAAGTACATGTTTATTTTTTGAAGCAGCACCCTCCCGGCCACATAGCAGGGTTTTTTTTAGGTCTGGAACAATCCCTTTAAGACTGCTCCAAGAAGACCACCATTCAATGTGCAGTTTGTGGTGGTTGTATTCAATGTGGTTTTACTATCAATTCAATTCAAAGAAGCTTTATTGGCAGGACCAAATGCAAATTAGCATTGCCAAAGCAGTAAAAGAATAGGTTGTGGGAAACAGGGTGAGGAATAGGGGCATGGGGTCTGGTGAGGTGTGAGATGTGACTGGCACATGAAATGTGTCAATCACATATAAAATATCTGAGCACTCTGTAATCTTGCTCACTCTTCCAGGGCTCCAGAATGTCTCTCCTTTCCCCTGGGTCTCTCTGATGTTTCAGGAATGTTAGTATGCTATCAGGTAATTTATATAAGGCCTTATGCCTTATTCACACGTCAGTATTTGGTAAGTGTTTTGAATAGTTGTTTATATAAGAACTAGGAGCAGCTCTAAAATACAGAATAGGTGCAAATGTTACACTGTAATTTTTAGGTACTTATCGTTATCTCCTGGTAGGATTCTTTCATGGCTTTCAAACACTTGTGCTATACATAGATAAGACCTTACAATAAGAGGATTCATTTTCTCTTTTCTTTACTACATTTTCCCTCTTGCGTCAACACCCTCATCCTCATAGACTGTTAGCTCTTGTGAGCAGGGCCCTCACTCCCATTGTTCCATACGGAATTTGATGGTGCTATATAAATAAAGATTATTATTATTATTTAACTAACTGATAAAAGCAACTTCTTATATTAAAAATTATCATGTAAGCTTTTTTTGTATGTCTATAAAATGCTATGCTTCTAGCACAAGAGGGGATTATAGAGATTGGGGTCCGAAGAACAAGTTAATTACATCAGTATTGTTTTCTGCCGTTCCATTTTTGTGAGGAACACGTTTTGCACTTAATATATATTTTTAAGTCTATGAATGACAGTGCTCCTACTTCCTGACCGGTACTAGGTATAGGATGCTATACAGGGTAGAATCATTGGCTCTAAAACCCCTGAAGCAGGACTAGATAGCAGGGATAATTGATGGAATGAGATGTTCCAGGTCTTGGCATTCAGAGGGCTGATGCATGCAAAGTTCAAATCTCCCTACCAACACGGCAAACAATACCGGGCCAGCCGAATGTGAAAGCTAATGAAATAATTCTCCAACTCTGCTTCTTAAAACAATGGGGCCTGTGGATCAGCAGAGCTGGGTTTTCATCGGTGCTGTAATCCAGTATTATCGCTTTGCATCACACTGGAACTATTCTGTAAATAGTCTTGGCACTATTCTCCTGTCCCTGTTCACTATAAATGTAACCAGGAGCTGTAGGCCCTTTACTGGAACAAGCGGGTACTGGCATACGGGTAAGATCTCATTCATTCTTGGATATTTCTAATTTGGGATCAAACAAACAACATTTCTGGATTTATTGTCCCCAAAATGTGAATAAAAACTCTATCAAACTAGTGGTGAAAGGATTGTATTGATTGAGATAAGGTTTACACAGTGGCTTATTGTGTTGCGACTCTCATTATGACTAATGTTAAAAAAATAATAATAATTTTTAGGAAGATGTTGATTTTTCAGTAATACTCTTATTAATACATAACAGCAGCTGGGTCATAATTTTGCTACAGCTGCCTCTGATATATTCATATATTAGTACACAATGTCCTAATGAGCTGCATATATCTAATTGACCACTAGTTGGAGCCAAATTTGGACACCTCTCTCTATTCAATTGCTTTTTACAAAGCATTACTTATATATATATATATGATTTTCTACCAGCATATAACATAAAGTAGCATTTTATTTTCTTACAAGCATTAGGGACTAATGTGCCTTGGCTTTCTGTTGGCAGATGACCTGAAAATCATACCGTTACTTTAGTACATTAAAAGCTTACTATCAGCTTACTATCAAGAATGACTGTAGGTAGTAAAAGTCAGCATCCAGTACTGCAGCATGTACATAACACTGAACTGGGAGGGATTGTCTATAGCGATTTTTTTTCTCTATTCTCTATTGTCCTTTGGTAATTTATCAATCTTACTTTTCCCTTGTGTTAAATCGGTTTTTTTTTTCAGATCTTCTTTTTGAGATATTTGTTACAAATGTCTCAAAAATGTCACACAAATGTCTTAAGTCTCTTCTTTCCATTTTCTAAGTAGGGTTTTGTCTGGAGTTTTTTGAGACAAAAAATGTTGCAAATTTGTTGCAATGAGCACATCTGGAATAGATGATAAATGTTCCTCACTGACAAAAAAAGAAACTGACATCAAACTGTCCCCAAAAAGGTGTAAAAATTGCAATGCTCCAAAAAATGTCTAAAAAAAGACAGAAAAAACAGAAGTAAAATAAAGAAAAAAATTACACCCAATGTCTTTACAATTTGCATTGTGTGGAAGTTAGTCGGATTCATACCGCTAGTAGAGTCTGTTACTGAATTTTACCTCTGGTGCAGTTTAGTCTCATGTTTAGTCTCATGTGCCAGATTTTTGTGCAAACTAGACTATGCCCTTTCACCAAGGCAATGCTCCTTCATTGCACTTATCATAAAAGGGTCGAAAACTCTTTAATATCCTATAAAAATATGGTACAAGGACAGTTTATTTGGTGTAATCATGACAGATTTCTGTTGTAAACAGATTGATACATTTTCCCAATTGTATCCGTTATAACATATGATGACGCCAGCATCCCATAGTTGACTATCCTGTTGAATGCTATTATGGACATGTGCTTTACACAAAAGGTTCTCCCATGTGTTATTTAAAATCAATAACATTTAATTAACAAGTAATTCATATGGATCCCATCTAATGAGAAATAACAGCATGTGTCATGGAGACGTGTCATTGAGATTTTTATGTTTCTGGGTTCTTGTGGCTATGCTATCTGACCTCCTTCTACAGAGAGATTTCTTTTTTCAAATTAGAGCATGTATTTTACAAAACATTATCCAATTATATAGGTTTTCAAAATGAAATTCATAGCTCAGAGAAGTTCAGGCTACCTGCTTATTAACACCATGAGTAATCCACTGCACAATGACTAAAGCCGCGCTTACGGTTGTTTTTTTTAAAGTTGTATGTAAAATGTTTATGCTTCCAAATAATTTTAAATAATAATAATTTTAAATCGAAAATCGTCTCCTCACATTGTCTATGTCTTTCAGGAATAAAACACCAGCGTAACAATGGCATCTGACCATCATACTCCAGCCACCAAACAACAGCAACCTAGCTCAAAGGTGTGTGCAAGTATTTCTGGCCTTTCATGCATACTTGGAATTAAAATAAATAACCATGTTATAATTTTATTAGTAAATATCTGAGAAAGAACAATGCTGTAGCATCCTAGTATGTTACATGCATACTGGATTTTAATGGTGAAAGATTCACTTTAACCCCTTCGTAACCAAGGGTCATTAATGCCTTAATGTTCAGGTGAATTTCTGAACTTCTGTTAGCTCTTTAAATGATGATATTTTTGAAAAAACTTAGCATATCATAGCAATATTTATTTTGGTTTTTTTTCATGATATGTGGGACTTTAACTTAAAATGATTTTAATATGTTTTATTAATTACCGTAAATACTCGAGTATAAGCTGACCCAAGTATAAGCCGAGGCCCCTAATTTTACCACAAAAACCTGGTAAAACCTATATATATAAGCCGAGTATTTAGCAGATTTTATATATATAAGCTGGGTATTTAGCAGATTTTTTTGTGCTGAAAAACTAGGCTTATACTCGAGTATATATGGTACATATTTTTTTATTTAGAAAATTAGCTAATAATGTGAAAGTTTTTTTATTACGTGGTAAAACTGAATAAACTTCTACCAAAATATTTTATAAATATGAACAGCATCATTCCATCAGCCTTTCTCCAAGTTCAACTGCAAATGTAGAAGGTGCATGTGCTTCTGCAAACTGTAAGCTAAGTCTTTCCTGCAGCTTCTTCTACATTCTGCCTTGGGCTGATAGGCTAGAGGGGACACACTTTCCTGAACCACTAAACCTAGAAACAGAAATCATATGGTGTCATATTAAACAGTAGAATCACACCTGTAATTTAATGTCAAGATTGTGTTTGAATGTTTCAAACAGTAATCCACTGTTAAACTTACAGTCTGAAATCTTGGAAATAGCTGTATTTAGAAATCAACATTTTTTACTGCAACTTAAAGAGTGGATATCTCCACTTCTTTGAAGCATCCATACACCATCCTGTTTAATATGACCTAGATTGTGTTTCTAGGTGCCAGGGTTCAGGAGGTATAGCCGTTTGAAGTTGGCTACTGTCATGACGTTTATAAACGTCCATTCTGCAAGGGCATGTACAAATAGGATGTATATAGCTGTATGGCAGTCATGAAGGGGTTAGATCCTAATACAGTAAATGTTTATTACTCCATATTACCTATTAAGATTGCAGTGAACAGTACATGAAATAGACAACAATTTCACTTTTGCATTTTCCCCTCTTGACTTATATGTTCTTAAACACATCTTTGAGGGGGTGCCTAAAATTACTTGTCACCCCAAAAGTAATTCAAGTGGTTTATTAGGTAAACTCTTTACTAAGAGTATACTAAGATGGACATTGAAACAAAAAATAAGTATTAATTTAAAGCGGTTGTCTGGGATGATAACATTTTTTTTAACTATGTTATGAAGTAAGAGGTAAGATATCCAAAGAACAATAGATATTCACTGTTAAAGTTACAGTCGTGAGAGGGAGCTATATATTAAAAAAAAAAACATTATTGACAACTACTTTAACAGTGGATATCTCCAAATCTGTAAGCTGTAAGAGGTAAGTATAAATTGTGCGTTTTTTATGGAGTTGTAAAATTAATGCACAATTTATACTTACCTCTTACTTACAGATTTGGAGATATCCACTGCTAAAGTCGTTTATTTATAGCTCCCTCTCACGACTGTATCTTTAACAGTGGATATCTATTGTTCTTTGGATACCTCTGGTTCTTTGCCACCTAAAAACACAATGCTAGTTTGATATTAAAGGGAGGATTAGGTTGAGAAGATATAGGCTTTTGAAGTGTGTCCACTCCAGTCTGTCACTGGCAAACAGCATGGAGAAGGAAAAGGAAGAAGTTTCAGGGAATAGGATCTGACTGTTTGCACAAGCACATGCACAGCATCTGTAGCTGTATCTGGGGAAAGGTGACCGTCATACCTATTTATAACATAATTTACTTAATTTTATTTAATTTTAATACCTATTAAAATTTTTAATGGAAAAAAATGACAATGACACTAATAAAAAGTATAATATTTTCACCTTTATAGTTATTTGACTGGTAATTCTATAAACAAAAAAAAATGTAATTAATAAAACTCTAAGATCTCTAATATAAATGTATCTATACGTATGTAATTATTGCAAAGGAATCACATGTTTATCGGCATGGATGTCATAGTAAAGGACAACAAACATTAACGGTGCAACTAAATAGAGTGGCCAGGATGCGGCTTTTTACTCCTACCATTGATTGTGACCATAATCAATGACAACATTTTTATTTATGAACTGTTTCGTGTTAACAGAACATGAAAGTGTTACTAACTAATAATACTATGTAGTGATCTTGCTTTGCGCAGGCACAGTTTAGTGTGTTTTTTCAGAATGCCTCCCCCACATAGATTTAACTTCATACATCTTCCAATGTTAACGTTGTTTGCTGATAAAAAAAAGTCAAGAAATAATTATGAAATTTTAATATTTGATGGGTTACAAGGGAAACACAAAACTGGCCTTGCCTTGTAAATATACAATGTAATATGCAATATTCAATATAAGAGATTATTTTGTGCATGATCTTGTGACATACGTCATACATCAGATCTGCATAATAGGACAGCATTTAGCATTGCAGAGGCTTCATACTGTTCTTTTGAAATGAACCTTTATTTACTGCTGGTATTTAAAGGACATCTACCACCAGATTATCGGTGGTTAATTGTCCTAATAAGGTTACCTCTAGGGGATGATGGGACTTCCCCTGATCCTCTGGTGTTAAAAAATAGAAGTTAATTAAAATATGTAAATTAGCCTGAGGCGCTCAGGTGACATGTGCCTTAGCGCCTCATGGCTCCGCCACTTTGTAATTATGCACACCCAGACCTCTAATTCAAGGGGTCTGCATGTGGTGTTGCGTAAAAGGTCTGAAATTTAAAATTTAGTGCACTGCCGTGAAATTAGTGTGCTGCCTTCAGAGATGAGCTACTGTTACCACTGTAACATTATAGATAAAGCAATTCATCCAATCGTTATCACTGATCACACTTATTGCAGGATGCCAGAATATTTTGCAACAAATGATGCACTTTAAAACATGATGTACGTTTCAAGACGATTACAGGATCTTTTTTTCTGCAGGCGCAATGTTTTTTAAAGGATAGGTGTTGCTTTGGTTGTCAGACTTTAGGTTTATGTACCTCTTTTAAGCTCTGACTTTTGATTCACAGATTGTTATCTTTGAGCAAGAAAACTTCCAAGGCCGCTGCCATGAACTCAGCGGGCCCTGTACCAACCTGAAAGAGGCTGGCATGGAGAAAGTTGGCTCAATCCTCGTGCATTCTGGACCGTATGTATCTAAATGTATTCAGTGAGCCGTAAATCTTATTGTGAATATGCAGCAACAATAGCAAAATATGTTTATTGTTATTATTATTATGTTATTATTTTATGATATTATTATATTTACTGCACAAGGATAGGTTGTTAATTGTAATATACAGTCTTAGGGTACATTAACACCGTGGTATGCTACCGTGCCCTGGAGAGGAGGAGGTCACCTTCCCCCCTCCATAAAAAAGCAGCGGCGCACAGCCGCAGACACAGGGATAGATAGAGGATACTCTATCTTTTCCCAGTGTACGGCGCGGATTGGTGCCACACATGTGTGGCACCGTACCGCCGTCGGGCCGACATTGGCGTCTATAGGGACGTATATTTGCCACCACATATACATTCCACCAGACACCAGTGTGAATGCACCCTTAGACAACAAGTGGGATAGGGGGAATCTATAGAACTCATAATAATAATCTAATGATTATCTAAAGAACTTATAATAATAATAAATCTTCATTCATATTGCACCATCTGCAGAGCTGTGCAGATCATGAGGTACATATACTAACCAAATAAGACATTACATAGTAATAATATGGTCTGATGGAACAGTAGGAATGAGGGCCCTGCTCGCAAGAGCTTACAATCTATGAAACCCTTACTTACCTTTCTCCGCTGCAGCAGTGCAGAGCAGTCTGCTTGTTACTATAATGCTAATATTAGCATCAAGGAGCAGTCCAGCAAATTTTAATCTAGTTTAAATGTATGTAAGTGTATGGGTTGAAATAATTTCATTATATGCACCATTTTAGAACAATAGGTTTCCAAAAATGATGTTAAAAAATATTTTTTAAAAACGCAGTGTGAAAAATTAATGAAACATATGGAACATAATGTATGTAAAGGAATAGTTAAACAGACATCATTGGTTTAATATCCATAAATATGATACATAGAGCATCTAGGCTCTGGACTAATAAAATGATTTGGACCCTCAGGCCATCCAGGTGCACAGCTACCATATGTGTGCATCACACTAAATTAGGTCAGTTGTGTGTTCATGATTATCATCCAGAGAGAAATCCCTTTATGTTATCAGCTTACTGAAGATTACTTATAAGCAGTATATAAGCAGCAAGCATTTGTGACCTCATCCATAGAGTTAGTTCTTGATACTAATTGCAGCTATGGACTTTACAATATTTATAGCACACAACAGTTATTATCAGAGTTTGAGATTTAGAAATCTGCTTCACAAATAGTAGCAATAGTAATAACAGAAAAGGTCCAACTAAACCAAAAAAGCTAAACTATTTATGTGTGTTCTAAACATGTTAAAGGGACACTGTACTGCATAACTTATATATTGCTAATATGTGGCAGAATATGACTCTGATAACTTGAAGTCAGGCACATTCATTTTAGCAATGAATCAGGGATAACAGTATGCTAGTTTTATCTGGAGTGTTCCTTTACTTATGGTAAAACGGCCCACCTATCATTTTGAGGCATTTAAAAGAAAATGAATTGATATAGCTACATATGATATCATAATTGCAAACTTCACATACACATTTATGGAAAATGAATCGGATGTTACATTTTTTTATGTAGGAGAAGAAGAAGCTTCCAATGTTATACATTTACAGATTTGTCATATATTCATTCAAATTGTATTCAGCTTTAGACAGGTCTGAAAAATGATGAAGTGAGAATACTTTCAAAAACAAAGTTTTAATAGATATTTTGTTAAAAAAATGCGGTAAATGAACAAACTTGAAATAAGAATTAAATCAATCTTTAGTGTCACCATCATATTTTTAGGTACACTTACAGCACCAGCAGGGAACTCAGCGGGCAATGTCCAAACATCTTGTAGCACCAATTATAGATCTTCTTTGGGTATGAAGATGATCAAATCTGTAATCCCATACAGACACAATGGGGGTAATTTACTAAGGGCCCGATTCGCGTTTTCCCGACGTGTTACCCAAATATTTCCGATTTGCGCCAATTTCCCCTGAATTGCCCCGGGATTTTGGCGCACGCGATCGGATTGTGGCGCATCGGCGCTTGCATGCACGCAACGGAAATCGGGGGCGTGGCCGAACGAAAACCCGTCGGATTTGGAAAAACCGTCACATTTTTTTTAAAAAATGTGTCACGAAAATTGCACTTACCCCAGTGCGTTCCGATTCTCTTCAGCGCAGCAGCGCCACCTGGTGGACGTCGGAGGAACTACCTTAATAAATCCCGTCCGGACCCGAATCCACAGCAGAGAACGCTCCGCTGGATCGGAACGGGCCGGGTAAGTAAATTGCCCCAATGAAGTTGAGATCAGGACTCTGTGGGGCAAGATCACCATTTCCAGGACTCCTTGTTATTCTTTTCTCTTAAAGGCATTGGCTACAGTTGTTATCCTAAAACGTATCCTAAAACACTTTTTCATGTCATACAACATTTTGAGAAAAACTCCTTTATTAATATGAAACTTAAGAGAATTCATACAGATACAACATATAATTTTCTTTTATATTTTATAGCTGGGTAGGATATGAACAACAAAACTGCAAGGGAGAACAATTTGTATTCGAGAAGGGAGAATACCCCCGGTGGGACTCCTGGACAAATAGCCGAAGAAGTGACAGCATCTCTTCCCTGAGACCAATCAAAGTGGTATGGAAACAATACTTTATTGATGATCTATATAATCTATATTACATTCTAAGGATTCTGGTGGAAAAAAATTGTGGCCAATAATATTGCATGTAGCATTAGAGGAGGGCAGAATATTACTGTAGACCCTCAGCTCTGTTGTATGGATCAGTGTAAATGACATGACAGCAGTCTATGGCTTTTCATAAAAAATCATTTAATGCCAATGCTTTGCTGACTTGAGATTTTGGTTTCTGGAACACAGAGATGTCAACAAGTATACCTCTTCATAAATTTAGCGTATCTTACAGAGGAGGTCAAGTCCCCCAATTATTTTACTACCATTTAGTGCTATTTCAAGGGGTATTCTCATCTGGACATTGACATATATACACATTTCTTCAATTGGATTTTGTAAAAAAATGTACACGTGTGAAGATAATTTTGCATAAATGTAGCTATGTTGTCCCTTACTAACAAGATTGTTGCTCTTAGATATGAGCACAACTGCTAGAATAATTGCACAAAGAAACAAATAGTTTTTGTATATGAAATGTCCAGATCCAGGTGGTCAGGCAGAGCTCAATAATGCAGCTGTCCTTGGATACGACCATCCCTACCAGGGTGAAGGGGTAGTCATGTCCAAGGAAAGCTATCTTGTTTTAAAGGACAACACAGCTACATACATGGGAAATTATCTTGACACAGTTACCTTTTTTTTCAATAACATCCAATTGAAGAATTGTATGCACTGTATATGGCAAATAGATTAAATTTGAATGATCAGATGAGAATAACCCTTTAGGTATTTATAATGGTCTAGATTTCTTTTAAAATACTCTGCATCCTGTGCTAAAATCTTTGCAATCCTGTGGCAATTAAAAATGTATTTTTTATGTTCCGCAATTCCAATTTTTTCAGTCATTGTATTTGTGTATTGCGTTGTTACTTTACCAAAGAAGTCTATCTCTAATGATTTTAGGTTTATATGGTAGTTTATTATAGACTCAGGACAGTGACAATGCTTCCATTGCCTGTCCTTAATATATCTTTGTTTTCTCAACAATAGAAAAAACAATTATCTAGTCATGCCAGTGATGCTTGTTATGATCTAAGCTGAAATAACCATTGTGTTAATGGAAAACTACTTACATAGAGGAGTGAAATTAAAGGAGTTTTCTGTTCTTTATAAAACAATGTACTGTCAGGGCTGTGTCTTTCCACACTTGTCCTCAGGGGTAGACATGATGAGAAACGTGTGTCACAAGTTTAGGAGCTTTTCTCAGAGAAACATGATTTTATGATAAGTAATCACAAAAGAATATTCTAACTATTCTATTAATGTGTATTAATGTACACTCATTAGAGGATGGAGAAGAAGGCATACTGCAAATTGCACCTTTTCAATTATGTTTTTATCATGTTGTGATACTGCATTGAATTGTGATTGAAATTGTATTTAAACTGGAGGTTAGTTACGTGTGAACACATGTATAGCTTGTATTGCATGATTCAGTAAGAAAAAGACTGTATAATCACTTTTTATTTGGCCTTTAGTCCTCCTTTTTTACATTGGCTGGAGCTGTAAGGTGCCCGACCATGATAACTAACCAGTGATGTGGTACCCAGTGGGGACTTGTAAAATACTGTGCATAAATGCTGCATCCCAAATTGGTAATTGGGCTAATCCATAACTGATAGGGGAGTCCTTGTTGTTTTTGATAGGTCACATAAAGTAAGCTTCTTAAGATTGTGATGCCTTGTGATAAGTATCACAATCTCAAGAAGGTTATTTTATTTGACCTATCAAAAGCAACAGGAATTTTTTCTTGTGATAGGAAAGTCACACACAACCACGTGCAGTCCGGATGCCAGTCATTTCTCTATAGCCAAACACTTTGCAAGAACCCAAGATCATAGCATTATAGTTATATATAGTTATTTATAATACTATCAGTTACTACCTTACCGCAGGACCACTTTTTCATTTACCCCTGAGGAAGTCGCATGGCTGCGACGTAAGGTGTGGGGTGCCTTCCATCACGTGTGTGGGACACTGTCCTCCCCCAGTACACCTGGTTACTGATTTACTTCTCTTTCCAACTCAGGTTCAGGGTCAGCAGGCATGTGTATCACTGGCATTAGACATTGTGTACCTTATTTTTCTGTATCCTCTGACTTGGTATTGCCCTGGTGAAGTGCAGACATCAGTATTTGTTTGATATATCTACAGTTTATATTCACAGGGGACATACCATTGCCTATTGTACTTTATCTACACGCCCACTGTGATATTTAAGTGTGTGTAGGACAGTTATTTGCCTTTACCACTTGTGAGGGTTTATGGACCTTTGTCACCCTCATTGGTCCATTGGATATTCTGTGATATGCTTATGGCATGTTTTAATTGGTTTTAACACATTTGATTTATGTCATCGTCTTTTTTGTATTATTTCATAAAATTTGATGTATATATTTTCGTGCCTGTACACACTGACTTCTTTCTTGTATTTTTTCATAAAATATTAGAAGATTACCACAGTCACACTGCGTGGATCTGTGAATAAGTGTCCCTGGTTTATCACGCCTGATTTTGATGTAAGATTTCTTTTAATGCAAACCCTGGCTTACACCGATAAATTTTTAATTTCCAGGACAGCCAGGAACACAAAATTGTGCTATATGAAAACCCAAACTTCACCGGAAAAAAGATTGAGATTATTGATGATGATGTCCCAAGCTTTCATGCTCATGGCTACCAGGAAAAAGTGTCCTCTGTGAGAGTACAAAGTGGAACGTAAGTTAGCCATAGTCAGCCTTGTGTGAAACTCTCTATAAAAATAATATTGGGCTTTCTTTTTCTGAACAAAAATTAGAGCAGAAGGGAAATGTGCAGTCTCCTCACAGCTGTTTAAATCCAGTCGTGCAACATATGTCATGGATTCGGCCTCTAGGGAACATCTGAATATCACAGATAAGTCTTTAGCATCGGGTACAGTAAGAGATCAAACAGAACATCCTTGTATGCAATGTGTTCTGAAGTAATACTTGGGATAAAATACTCTGAATGTAATTTCAACTCTTATACAGTGAACTCTTAGATGGTTCTTATAATTTGCGAGTTGAAAACTTGCAATATCGGAGAGTGTGTACCAGAGGATTTATCTGACTATATTTTACAAAGGGGTGGAAGGGGGGAACACATCCTACAAGTGGAAAGGGGTGAATGTGGCATTAAGATATAGAAATTTCATGATAGACCCCACCCAAATGTCTCACCATTTACATTATGATACATTATGACAATAAAGATGTATTACACAGTACAAAACAACTGTGTCAAAATAATAGTAAAAGTGTTTCACCACAAGGAAAGAAAAATCATCTGACCAATTTAAGCAGTAGAATAAATGCATATCCTGCTCCTCCTATGCCTCATCCATGCTCTTAAATGTGGTATCAACTTAGGCTCTGTTCACACATCCATATATAGTGGCTGTGAGCTAACCACAACAATGGCAGCTAGCTCACGGATGCCATAGACGTGCATTATGCACAAACAAAGCGCCATGTTCCAGCCATGCGGCTCCGCCACTAAAGATAGCGCAGGTCCAAGAGCTCCCTACGGATGTGTAGGGGTGAGGAGTGATCACCCCTCTCCATTTAGCTTGCGGCTCACGGCTCCTGTTTGATCACACTGACATGTGCATGGAGCTTTAATAAGGAAAGCAGAATATAATCTGTAACTGCAGAGGTTGCAGACTAACCTGTGACTTGGAATCAGTGTTGAACTGCAGTCTATAGTTGTAGAATGCTGTTGATTTATAGGGCATGGGTGGACAGACTCACTCTCTTAGCAGAAATAACAGAGAAAATAATTTTATCAGAAAGAATAAGAGCCACATAATCACCACTGTAAATAACCACAGGTTATCTGATGGATTTATATCAGCTAACCCACAGCAGTCCTGGCAGTAAAGAGTATAATACAAAACCCAAAAACACTGAGAGTATAATGGTCCAACAAATCAATTTTATTTAATTGATCACATTTAAAAAGGCCACATATCACAAACAATGCATAAAGACGTATAGAATAGAGCACCAAATGAATGTATTGCCATCAGACCAGGGACACATACAGGAGTAAATTCCCAATATTATAAGTGTATAGTGCATGTAAACTCCTGAGTAAACATTTGCTGAAACTAAGTTCTTACTATAAAGGTAAGTATAGTGCAAAAGGACTAGTGTCCATAACTTTTAAATAATCATCCTATCACAGCAATCATATTATTGCACATACCCATGAGAAACTCCTTGGTCCCCGTCATGGTTAATAACCCCAACACGCGTTTCGTGTCACCTCCGCTTCCTCAGGGGGCATAAAAGAGTATAATAGCCCGCAAAAGTGCAATAAAATTGTGAACTGTAGAACTGTAGTCCTTGGATTAAGGACTAAGAAGTGCAAGGGCTTTTCAACTGAGGGATGTTACATAGACATATCTAAATTATCATGAATATGCCTGATTCACATATTCTCAGTATATACTTTCTAATACACAAAACATTTCTTTACAGGTGGGTTGGCTATCAATATCCAGGGTACAGAGGTTACCAGTACCTGTTTGAGAAGGGGGACTATAAGGACAGCTCAGATTTTGGCGCTCAACACCCCCAGATCCAGTCTGTGAGGCGCATCCGTGATATGCAGTGGCACCAAAGGGGAGCCTTCCACCCTAGCAGTTAAAAGAAACACCAACTCGTGCCACTGAAAAGAAAGGCTTTTACGTGATCTGCTGCTGTTTTTCCCATGGTATGGTTATCCCACCTGCCACTGTGTGACTAAACCTGCTGAAGCAATTTAATAAAAGCTTGAGTTCCAAACTCCTGCTGACTCCATGATTGTGTACTGTATGTGTGTGACCATAATGTTCTGGGGGAACCGCCTAATCTACTGGTTTACAATGGAAAACAGTTTCACAGTTCTTAGTATTTAAGGCAGGGGTCCCCAAACTTTTTACATAGGGGGCCGATCACTGTCCCTCTCAGACCGTTGGAGGGCCGGACTGAAGTTTAAAAATAAAAAAAATAAGAAATTACAGCGCTAGCGGTACATGCGACTGCATCCGTAATACACTTGGCCCCCCTCAATTAATTATTTAATATACTGCACCCCTTTGTGAACTATTTTATTTATTGGCCCAGTTAATGAATTAATTGGGTCAATTAATTATTAAATATGCTGCCCCCCCATTAATTACTAGACTGCCCCTCATAATTATTTCCTATGCTGCCCCCCACCATTAAAGGAAACCTACCACTTGAAGTGGGAGGTATAAGAAGGACATACCGAGCACCAGCTCAGGAACCTATTTTTGTTAGTGTTTTAAACCGCTGTAAAACACTTTTTAAACTTTATAGCCGAAGCTGCTTCGGCGCAGGGAGGTACGCGCTCAGCGCATACCATGCGCACGGCTCTCCTTCACTTCCTAAGTAGCCGCGCGCATGGTAAGCGCCGAGCGCGTACCTCCCTGCGCTGAAGCAGCTTCGGCTATAAAGTTTAAAAAGTGTTTTAAACTGCGATACAGCGGTTTAAAACACTAACAAAAATAGGCTCCTGAGCTGGTGCTCGGTATGTCCTTCTTATACCTGCCACTTCAAGTTTCCTATGCTGCCCCCCCGCCATTAATTATTTCCTATGCTACCCCCCCCCCCCGCCATTAATTATTTCCTATGCTACCCCTCATAATTAATTATTTCCTATGCTGCCCCTCATAATAAATTATTTCCTATGCTACCCCTTATGAGGAAATAATTAATTATGAGGGGCAGCATAGGAAATAATTAATTATGAGGGGCAGCATAGGAAATAATTAATTATTTCCTATCCTGCTCCTCATAATTAATTATTTCCTATCCTGCTCCTCATAATTATTCCCTATGCTGCCCTTCCATTATTATTTTCTATAATGGCCCCATAATCCATAATTTCATATATTAGGGCAGCCACAATGTTTCTACTGCTGTTTTAAAAAAATAATAAAAACCCTGTACTTACCTCTGGCTCCTGCGTCTTCTTTCTTCGGGCTGCTGCCGGACAGGAAGCGGTGCGCGGCCGCGTGATGACGTAATCACGCGGCCGCACATCCAGGTTCAAGGAGCGGTGTGCGCCGGGGTTGTCTTCCGGCCACATCGCTCCACCTGCAATAATAGTGCTCGAGCGGCCGTTTCCGGCCGCATCGAGCACTATTCAGTGACGGGCAGGAGCTTCCTGTCCGGATGGACGGAGGACCCTGCCCGATGCCGAACTGTATACGGATCCCGGGGGCTCGGCGCTGGATGGGACGGGGGACGGATAGAAACGGTCCGCGGGCCGCAAGTGGCCCGCGGGCCGTAGTTTGGGGACCCCTGATTTAAGGTGTACAAGGTTAAACTCTGTAACAGTAAATGTACTGGTTAAAGGTGGACATTACTGATAGTATTTAGGTCAATTAGGATTTCCAAAATTATTAATATTTGGCAAATGCCAGAAAAATGTGAGAGAGAGAATTTAAGGCATTTTTAACACAAGGCAAATTAGGTGCTATCCACAACAGAGTTCCTAACTTGCTGTTTGGTGGGGGTCTCAATGATGGAACAGATCACTAGAGCAGGATCTGATGGGCTCTGATGAACCCCTGTTCCACCCCTCGTAGCACCACCGAGATGGCCAGAGCTCTATGGAGCTGACAGAGATTGCCAAGTACTTGTGGATAGGACATAACTTTCTTTGTGGGAAAACCACTTTAACCAAGGACCAAGCCACTTTAGGGCTTTTGGATCAAGCCATTTTTTTAAAATCTGCCCTGTGTCATTATAAGTGGTAATAACCTCCAAATACTTTAACATATCCAGGTAATTTTGAGATTTTTTTCTCGTCACACATTGTACTTCAAAGTAGTGAAAACAAATTCATGATGTCTTTTCCGTTTAGTTGTGAAAAAAATGGAAATTTTGAAAAAGTTTAGAAAAATTCTCAATTTGCACCCTCTCATTTTCCTAGGATGCATAGTGTCTTAGAATTGTGGGGGCAACCTTTCACATTCTTATGAAAATTGTCAAAATCTATATTTATATGGACCTATGCAGCTTTAAGTGACATTGAGAGGCATAAATAATAGTAAAACCCCATAAATTACCCCATTATAGAAACTACATACCTCAATGTATAAAAAAGCTACTTTAAGTAGCTTGTTAACCCTTTAAGTGTTTCACAGGGGTTAAAAAAAAGGAGATGGAATTTACAATTTGTCTTTTTTTTTTGGACAATACATTAATTTTGTCCCAAAATAAAACATTCACAAAAAAGCTCCACAAAGTAAGTTACCCAACTTCTCCCGAGTATGCTGATACACCATTTGTGTTGGTAAACTGCTGTATGGGCACATGATGGGGCATAGAATGGAAGGTGCGCCATTCAGAGCAGATTTTCATTGTCACTAGTCACATTTTACAGGCTGTAACATTTTAATTTTTTTTGTAATGTGGACATTTTAGGGTATATTTTTTTCAGGATGAGATCCACTTTTTCAGGTACATCATTTAGGCGGGTTCAATAGCTAATTGATGAGATTGTATTAACTCATTTTTGAGAAAAGATTATTTCTGAATTAGGGTTTTTAGCTTTTTTTGATGTTGACCCTTCACCATCTAAACGTAACGATGGTAAATTTTAGTTTCATCATACCACATGATATTGTGCATATGCAAATATTAATCTGGCTTTCTGTTTCTTTTGGAGTAATGGCTTCTTCCTGGCAGTGCGGCCTTTCAGCCCATGTCTTATCAGCTTCAGTGAGCGTTGTCACAAGGGCCCACATTTATCAAAAAAATGTGTTAATGGCTGTACCAAATGTATCATTAATCTTTGTTAGTTAAAACAAATTTTATACTTATATACTGTAAATTTCATAGAAGAGAATGGTGTTAGAAGTTAAGAAGAGAATTTAGATTTTCTTACCTTCCTTTAAGCAGGCTTTGGCATAAAATTTAGCAGACTAGCAGTCCAGGGATTGTCCTTATCCGCCTGGTTGTGCAAGGCATGGGACAGAAAATGTCTAGTAATGGGATTCATGACAGCAGTAAGGAGACATTCTTTGCGGAATTCTGGTATTTTGTAGTCAGACAGTGATTTGATGTAGGTACACCTGGAGGAGAGAGACGAAGAGAAAACCAAGACCAAGATGATGTCTGACTATACACATTAATCTTGTATTACAGCAGTGGTTGATGAAATGAGTTTTATCTTCTGCTAGGGACTTGTAAAATCATCTCCAGCTTCTCCTGAAGTGGATGGGCACTTCCTGGTTGTGACAAATGCTAAGTGAACTTAGGCCATAGTAGCTTTCACTCACATCCCACAATGATGAGCGCTTTCACATTCACTAGCAGCCCAGCCAATCATAACACAGAATCTCAGGCCAAAGCATCTCCTCAGCATAACTGCTGAACAACACAGATGTGACCCTATCCTGATGGATAAATTCAATGTCATTTTATGTACATCCATGTTATTTCAGTTACAGTTGTCTATACACACAGATTATTACATAAACATATACACCTATGCACTGTTACACAAATAGCCCTGTATTCTAATACTGCCTTATGACTACTAAAAACACTACCAGGCTGTTCAGCAGATGCTAGTACTCTTCCTGGGACAGTGGGGGGTGGGGAGCTCAGAGAACAATAGCCAGCACAGACATGCTGAATGAGACAAAACAAACACAAAAGTAAATAGTGTATGAGAATGTTGTGCTGACTTTCCCCCCATTCTCCTCCCTGTTGCCTTGTTAAAGCCTAGAGTGAAGGGGCTTATAGATGATTTTAGATTCTTTATTAAACTAAACAGCTGTAGGGGTTGGAGGTGGATTGTGTGTGGAAACATGAGGGCAGACTGTAGACAGGACAGAGAAGACATGCACTTCAGCTGTTGGCTTCCTGTGAAGCAGAGGCTTACTGAGCAGAGGCTTAGGAGCTAGCACATTGCATAGCCCTGCCCTTTAACTTCCTGCCCAGCCTGAAAACCATCTTGATGCCTCCTGTTTCACTCTACTGATTGTTCTTGGCAACCAGAATGCAGGGCTGAAAGGAGAAGGGCAGAGGAAGGCAGAAAGGAGAGTATTAGCAGCCAAACAGCTGCAATACAGTAGTGACTGTATATTGAAAAATTTTAGTTTTCAGCCATTGCAGCTATAAACATTTTTTTTAAAAAACTTTACAGTTACAAGTTAAGATTCTTCAGTACACTTGATGAGAGTCAGGATTGGGTCATCTAACATGTCTTTATTGCCTGGAAACTCGGTTCGAAGCAGTTTCTCATAAGTATATTTCTAGTCTTGAGAATCATGTTGATAATCTCTAATCATCTAAAGTGAGGAAGAGAAAAGTGGTTTTACAGGGCAAAGGAAAACATTTATTACATGTGATGGGTATTGTGGCAAGCATCCCAGAATCATGTGCTGGGATCCTGCACTACAAAACAATTGTCTAATCTGTTGTTATTCACATTATCATTCTGGGCAGAGTTGGCACTACAAACCTTCTGAATAAAAGACTTTCTGTATATCATTAAATACTCCAATAACTTATGCAAAGGATGAATAAAATTGCTTTTAAGTAAACAACAGTAACAATACATTATTAACTAACATCGGCTCTTTACTTTGTTTTATGCTTCTCCAGAATCCATAAAATTTGGATGAAGCATTTAACGCTTTGAACTTGATACTTATTCCTTAATGTGCTCTGGAACATGTACTCTTGATTATGGCTCATTTGTTATATGGCCAATTGAAAGCAAGTGTAGATCCAATATCACGCTTCATAGATTTATAGCTACAGTCATATCAGGTATTAGGATGGCCATTTGCTTGCCTAACAATGCCTAAAGCCATTCACATTAGATTAACTCCATAAATATTCTACTCAAACTCACTTTTTGTGGAGCTTTATTTTTAGGTTACCCTTCTTTGTTACCAACTGTCCAAATGCTTGATTTTATTTTTTAGTTTTGCTGTGGGGTGCGAATGCCACATCTACTTTATTCTTTGGGTCAGTATGATCACAAATACACCAAACTTAGATTATTTTGTAAATTTTGTGCCTTGTAAATGTAAACTTAAGAAAAAACTCTATGGCCACATTCTGAACACCAGTAAAGCTTCAATGTACAGAGTTGTGTAAGGTGTCATTTTTTGTAGGACCAGCTTATATTTTCATTGATATCATTTGGGGACCTAGGCAAACTTTTGATCACTTTTAATAACAATTTTTATTGGTGGCAAATAAACTACTCAGGTACAATTTTCAAAATTATATTTTGAAGAAAGAACAAAGTAAATACATACACACAGAGGGGGGAATTTATCACTGCTAGTACTCCAGTTTCCAGAAGCAGTGAAATAATCTCAAATTCTTGTTCACTGCAACAATTTGCGATTATTATGTGACTACACTCCCACATGGCATGGAGGGGGCATAGAGGAGCACAGCCGCTGGCACTGGGTGGGCACTGTACGTTCCTGACCATACTTGTGTACTTACCTACAAAAGAACCCGGCATAGTTTTGCCAGGGGCGTAGCCTCCATCATACGCAGCATACGTGATATATTTTCCCCAAAGTATATACACTTCAGTTTGTTTTTATGTTATCATTTCAGTCAAGACTCATGGAAGCGATATAATATATAACTTCAGTCAGAGGTGCACATCACTTATGAAACCTATCATATGTTGAAAATCAATTACCTGCCTACACTTTCAGTAGGACACATTTTGTGCTTTCCAAGAGTATATGGAAAAGCAATTCTGTTGAAGCACAATGAGTAATATAACAAAAAGTAATAAATAAAAAATTGCTACATTTTATAAGAACAGCGCCAGTGGTTTCTTATATTATTATAATTTTCCAGTCAAAAAGCAAACCTCAAAACTTCCTGCAGTGGAAAAAAACAGGAACATGTATTTATGAAGATTCGATTTAAAGAAGACCTGTCACCCAGAATTTCGGCACTATGTGCTAAAACATGTGGCAGTGTTACAATTATAACGTTATTGTAAACCTCCAATAATGCTATCTAACACTGCCGTGCTGTACACTACAAACGCTCTCAAAGCGCTCTCCATAGGCTGGCAGTGACTGCCGTGCATCATGTGGCAGTCACCACTCCTAATCCCGCCCACAATCCCGCCCCTCAAAGCGGTTTGTAATGTACTCTGTGGCAGTGTTAGATAGCATTATTGGAGGTTTCTGATAGCTATCATTGTAACACTGCTGCATTTGTTTTAGCACGAAGAGCTGCTTACTTTAGTAAGCAGCTCCTAGTGCAGAAATTCTGGGAGACAGGTCCTCTTTAAAGAGAACCCGTCATGCAAAATAACCCCCCTAAACTAAATATATTTTCATAAACTGCCATTAGAGAGCATTGCCTCTATCCCTTTATTGTCCCTCTATATGCCTGTAAACCTGAGCAATGAGGTCCTAAAACTGTATGCAAATGACCTGTGAAATGTCCAATGAAGCATTAGCATATTCAAGCTGTCCACTCTATTCATGAGTGGGAGCCACAGCCACACCCCCAGTGCATGACTGACAGCCTGTATAATGGAGTGAGGCTGTATAATGATGTGCTTCCTGGTGCTGGTGGCCATGCCCCCTGCAGCCTGTGTGTGCATGTGTGTGTGTTTGGGAGAGATACAGCAGCTCCAGGCAGCCATGTTACAGCAGGACATGTCAGGTACTTGTGTAGCTGATGTCTGTGTCTCTCACCTGTATATTAGGAGGATGCAGCATGTCAGCAGATGCAGCACACACACTAGCCATGCTTTACTATACATTACACACAGACATGAGCAGGGGGAGGAGAGGGGAGGGGGAACAGGGGTGATATCACTGCCTCTGACCATGTGACCAGCCTCATTTACATGATAAAGAATAGATGATTTTACAATGAATAATATATGAAATAACTAGATAAAGGCTGGGATGGGATCCTTGTGAGCTGCTCCAACAGGAAGAGATGACAGGACAAGTGACACAGACCTGATGACAGGTGTCCTTTAAGGATTTTTCTCAATATACAGAATTCCAGATACATACCTAATCACAATGGGCCTGCATTTATTGGGGGTCAATCTCCAAACCTCCATTCATTGCTCTTAAAACCCATCTCTTTGGGCAAGCATATCACATTCCCTAACAGCATGTAACTTCATCTCTCTCTTTATTTACCCATCCTGTGTCCTCCTCACTTCTGCTATCTTGCAAATGCCTCATACCAAGCTTCAGGCTTCTCTGCAGTCCCATTCCCCTTGAACTCTGTTTATAACATGGTGGCTGATGGCTTGTCCAACCAAATGCATTTTTTTTATTTATTAAATTATTTTTATTCTGTTCCCTTGGGTGGACCATTATATAGACCTCACTCCTATTATTACATATATCCATGTTTTTACTTTGTATTGTCTTATTTTATTTTTATATGTCCCCCATGTTTTGTGAATCGCTTTCTGGTGCTTATTTTTCTATTTTTTTGCTGTTATATGTGTGTAAAATGTGTTCAATCTCATGTTTGTTTTTTTCAAATTAGCACAATTTTAACCTTTTTATTTAAAAAGGCACAAGTAGTCTGATGAAAAAGTTGCACTTTTTTTTGCCTTTTTTTCTTCTTTCCATAAAAAATCTTGCTCACCCTAAGGTTTTGCTGGCATAGCTTTGCACCTATTTTTGGAGCAATTCAGCTGATTTCTGCAAAATAAGGTCATCCATCATGCACCGTTGTGCTACTGAGATAGGGCAAACCTAACACAGTAAACAACTTTTCCATTGAACAATCATTGGAATAATTGCCAAAAAGGTGCAAATCATTTAATAGAGGGAAAGAGGGAAAAAAAAGAATAACAACAATGATAAATGACCCTCATTGCTTTGTTAGGGACAGCTTATATTGGTGTAGAAAGGGGATAAATGCTTTAATGTATAATTAAAAGTTTGTACACATTTTCTCTTTTAGAAAACAAAAATGCAAGCGATAATAGTAAACTTTTAATACTCTTTATTTTAAAAAAAAAATAGTTTTGTACTTTCTCTCTTCTTTCTCTCTTTTTTCTTGTAATTATAAGTGTGTCTAAAGCTGATAAATTAGGAGAAGTTGTTAAAGTTTCTAAAGGCTTAATTCTTTACAGAGAGTCACTTAACCCCTACGGGACTCAGCCTCTTTTGGCCTTAAAGGGGTATTCTCGTCTGGGCATTCACATTCAGTTTGATAAATCTTCCATATATAAACATTTCTTCAATTAGACGTTATTAAAAAAAATTTTCTTGTGTGAAGATAATTTCTCATAAATGTAGTCATTTTATCCCTTAGAAACGAGATAGCTTCCTCGGATACGGCCACCTCTGCTGGAGTGATTGCACAAATAAACAAAAAATTTTTGTATATGGAATGTCCGGGAGTTAAAGCATGTCCTGCAGCCGTCCTGTGGTAATGATTGCTGTATCCAGGAGGTCCGGCAGGACTCTATAGCCCAAGTCTGGCCATTGATGCCAGAGCGTGACGTGGTCGTATCCGAGGAAGCTATCTGGTTTCTAAGGGACAACATGACTACATTTATGAGAAATTATCTTCACACAGGAACATTTTTTTTAATAACATCCAATTGAAGAAATGTTTATACATGGCAGATTAGTGAAACTGAATGTGAGTGCCCAGACGAGAATACCCCTTTAAGGACGCGGCCCCATTCTTCAAATCTGACCTGTCACTATAAGTGGTTATAGCTTTGGAACGCTATGAGATATCCAGGGGATTTTGAGATTGTTTTCTCGTGACACATTGTACTTCAAATTAGTTTAAAAATTTGGATGAAATCTTTTGCATTTAGTTATGAAAAAAAACAAAATTTGGGAAAAATTGGGTAAAATTCTTTATTTTCAACGTTCTAAATTCACTACTTTTGATGCAGATAGTCATAGCTCCCAAATAAATTCATAACTTACATTTCCCAAATGTCTGCTTTATGTTGGCATGGTTTGTTAAGATTCCACATATTTTACTAGAATGTTATGAGGCTCAGAATTTAGGTATCATTTTTCAAATTTTTTGTAAAATCACCAAAACCTGTATTTAGATGGACCTGCTCAACTTCTAATTGACACTGAGAGGCCTAAATAATAGTGAGACTCGTAAATTACCCCATTGTGGAAACTACACACCTCAACGTATGAAAAACCACTTTTAAGAAGTTTGTTAACACTTTACGTGTTTTATAGGGGTTAAAACAAAATGGAGGTGCAGTCTGCAAATTGTAATATTTTTTCACAATACACCCATTTTGGGTGGAAAATTAAACATTTACAATGGATTAAATGAATAAAGGCTCCACAAAGTTTGTTACCCAATCTCTCCCGAGTACACGGATACTCTATATGTGGTGGTATCCTGCTGTATGGGCACACGGCCGGGCATAGAAGGGAAGGAGGCGCCATCCAGATCAGATTTGCTATGTCACATTGTACAGGCTATAATTTTTTTCTTTTTTTAATGTGGACCTATAGGGGCTTATTTCTTTTGCCACATGAGATGCACTTTTCTGGTACGTAATTTGGGGGAATCTATAGGCTAATAGGTGAGATTTTATTAACTCTTTGTTGGTGGAGGAAATGAAAATCATTTCAAAGATCAAAGATTTTTATGGGGTTTTTTTTGGCCATTTACCATACGATAAAAATAGTATATTATTTTTATTCTATGGGTCGCCACGATTACAAAAAGACCTCATTTATATAGATTTTTTCCCATTTTTACTGAATAAAAAGTAATTTGGCAAAAATGTTGTTAATTTTAGCATCACTGTCTTTCATATGCATAACTTTTTTATTTTTTGCCTCACAAATCTGTTTAATGGTTTATTTTTTGCGAGAAGGATTGTTCTTTTTAGTGGTCTTATTTTAGAGTGCATAACATTTTTTAAATTACTTTTTAGAGCATTTTTTATAGGGTATTAATTGAAAATGATCTTTTTTCTCGAGCTTTTTTTTGTTTTGTTTTTTACGGGGTTCACTTTGCGGATCTAATAACAATTCTGTTTTATTATGCAGATTGTTACGGACGCAGGGATACCAAATATGTGGGGGTTTTGTGTATTTTATTCAATTGTACTGAATAAAAACCAATTTGGAGAAAATCTTGTTCATTTTAGCATCACCATCTTTTCATATGCATAACTTTTTTATTTTTCGGCTGACAAATCTGGCTAGGGGCTTATTTTTTGCGAAAAGAGTTGTTATTTTTAGTGGGCTTATTTTGGAGTGCATAAAATTTTTTAAATTACCTTTTAGAGCATTTTTTTTATAGGGTATTAATTAAAAATGATCTTTTTTCAGAACGTTTTTGCGTTTTTTTTTTCTACGGCGTCTACCGTGCGGGTCCAGTAATAATTTTGTTTTATTATACAGATTGTTACGGACGCGGCAATACCAAATATGCGGGGTTTTTTTTGTGTTTTTTATACTTTATTAAGTGTTTTTATAGGAAAGTGACATTATAGGGGCTTATATTTTAATGCATTTATTTTTTATTTATTCTAATGTATTAACTTTAGTGTTTTTTACTTTTTTTTAATTATACATACTTGAACTTGAACCAGTGATGCTCTGATCACTGGTTCAAGTTCAATACACTGCTCTACAATACTATTTTATTGTAGAGCAGTGTAAACTGTCTGAGCATGCAGGCGCATGCTCAGACAGTTTGCAGTCAGACCTGGAAGGCTCCGGGGCACATGCCAGTCCTCGGAGCTGCCCAGAAGTGGATCGGATCCCCCGGTAAGTGGCTCTGGGGATCCGATCCACAGCGCAAAAACCCTTACACGCCGCGGTCATGCTTGACCGCGGCGTGTAAGGGGTTAACACCCGCGATCAGAGCTGGCTCCGATTGCGGGTGTTAGCGCAGGCTGTCAGCTGTACTAGACAGCTGACAGCCGCTGCTTCTGGTGTCGGCTCCGTTCGTGAGCCGGTGCCAGAAGCAGGACATTATAGAAAGTCCCTATGCGCTAAGTATCTAGCCCCGGGGACGTACTATAACGTCCTGGTGCGCCTAAGGGTTAATAAACTAAGGGCCAGATGGATCACTATTTTTTTCTGTTGTTTTTGCACCTTTTCATACTGTTGCCTTGTTTTTTGCACCAGTTTTGCGACCTAACACCAAACTAGCCGCGCAGCAAAAATAAACATGTTTCCCTCATTTATCCTACCAATCCAGATATTTTGCTACGCTTAATAATCATTAATCATTTTCATTCAGGCGCAAAAACACTCCAGTCTGAAAGTGGCATAAACTGAGAAGCAACACAGTGGGGCAGATTTATCAATGAGATCAGCACAGGGGGATCCCCTCCAGGAGAAGCCCCTGCTGAGAAGGTCATTGGTGCTGGGTGTCACACACCTGATCTCTGCTGTGAGGGTTATTCTCATGCTGGGGTGCGGGAGAGAAGCAGAGAGGAGCTTGTAGGAGGATGAAATGTAAGAGCCCGAATCTAACATTGCGCCTAAACTGCACCTAAATTGCGCCTAATGTAAAGTGATTAATAAGAAACACTCCAGATGCCCTCTCTTCTACTGTATAAACAGAGCTAAAAAAAACCATTAGTATCTCCGCCTTCTCTTTGTCTTCAGTCACCAAAGCCCCTTTTCCAGAATATTGAGGGTCTCATCTGCTCTGCCCTATTTTTTTTTTCACATTTATCTACTTAAATAATTTCTTGGGATTTGTTTTGCTATCTTTGGCTACTTGTCTATCATTTTGTATTTTGGATGATGTTATTTCCTTTAAGCAGATATTAGTAAGTGTTTTGTAATTATTAAAGGCTTCTGGTGACCCATCAGATTTATATTTTTTGAATGCCCTCTTTTTATCAGTTTTTGCCCTTTTAACTGTAGCTGTAAGCCACATAAGTTATAATCTAACCTTTCTATACTTGTTAACTATTCGCATAAATTTAGAGTATAATGAACCAGTATAGATTTGAATGTCTCCCATTTAAAGGACATCTCATCAGTTTACCTGATGGTAGATGTATATCCCTTATCTTCGCGTCCCTGTACCGTTTACAGCCATCTTCTTTTACTTTGGAATGGCCAATTTGGTAATGACCTCCACCACAAAATAATATATGCACACCCTGATCTGCGTGGCTCCGCTTATGAGTGGTCTGAGAGCCATTGACGTCACCGTATCTTGCTGAAAATCTTGCGACCGATGGCTCTTCTTCCTTTATAGTTTCCTTGTGCAGCTAAAGTACTTATCTGTCAGCAGCACAAGGAGGTGTTGTTGCGCATGCGTAAGATTGTCACCGGCTCTCATAGCACTCCGTGGGCGGTTAGTTGGGGAGGAGAAAAAAGGTGCTCTGCAGCGCACTCTGAGCTCTTTAGCATTTTTTATAAAGTACTTTTTAAATCAAAATCAGTTGTTCTATGGGAAATAAAAAGCGGGCTGGAAAGGGTACCAGGAGAGGGAGGTGAGTGATACACATCTACCAACAGGTAAACTGATGGTAGATGTCCCTTACCATTAATATAATCATGTAACAGTATCTGATCCCAGTCTATATCCTGTAGTGCAGCCCTAAATGTGTGGCAGTTAGCCTTTTTAATATGCAATATTTTTGATTTTCCCGAGTTTTTTTTGCTCTTTACAGTTTAAGAGAAAAATAATTATGTTCTGATCGCTGTTCCCAAGGGTTTCCCAGAAACTGACATTTTGGACAATTTCAGCATTGTTAGAAATCACAAGGTCCAACAAAGCATCACCTCTTGTGAGATCTTCTACAAGCTGCACCATAAAATTATCCTGCAGAAAGTTGATGCAATGTCTTTCCTTTTGCATAGTGGGACCTGCAGCAGATTCTATTAAAATCCTGTTGGCCGGTTCCCTTTAAAGGGGTCTCAAAATTACACGTACGGTTAGACTGACCAGTGAGACTGTAATAGGATAAGCTACTGTATATCACAGTAGTCTTTTGCCACAAAGGTTTATCTCTTACGAGTTGATTCCCAAATTGTCCAGACTCTGTTTGGACATCTGGACATGAATGTCAAATGACAAAAGGATATGTTTTTGTGTTTGGCTATTGATACTATATGTACACGTTAGACACATGTGTCTAGAGGTTTTACCAGTAAATCTACCAAACATTCACCTCTTACTGAAAAAATACTGCTCTGATAATGTAACGTAAACGACACATCAAGAGTGCAATAATAATTATGAATGCTAATTTTTTCAATATATTGTGTGTACAACCTAGAGACTTTTTGTAGCATAAGTAATGACAGAAGGGCAATTAAAGAAGATATGGAGGAAGAAGAATGTAGTAGTGTGAAAGAACAAACATTGGGACAGATGGCATTAGAAGTAGGTGTTGAGATTTATGAGTTTGGCAAGAAGATCCTGGGCTTTACACGGCATGAGGGAGGAGCAGAATGAGAAAAAGAATAAAAGGCATTCTGCATTTCCAGCAATTTTTAAATACATGAAAAAAATCAAACAAAAATGTTTTCATTGCATAGAGGTTGTTAGCATAATGGTGTCTGAGACTGAGAAAATTTTTGTTCAGAAAATAGAAAAATGGTATCCAGCTCAGGAAAATATCGCCCATAAGCAACAATGACAATGATTATGGCTTACAGCCACTGTAGATCACTGAATGTGAGAAATGATACTGTATAGCTTTGTTTTCCCATACCATTGACAATATAGTGAAAGATACAACTATAATATATCAATAATACAAAAGCACATCCAAAGTAAAATAAAGGGAAGGAGCATGGAGGAGGGGTGAAGTGTTTTGGGGTTGTATAATAGCAGGAGCAGGAGGGATGCTGTTGACACTCCCCAGGAGTACTTGTAAGTCATTTACATGAAAATTATCTTCTTTTAAATTCTTAATGTTCTACTTTTTAGACATAGTTATTCCTCAAAATACATGTCTGCTGTAATGTGGTACCATTAGGAGACTTTAAGTGCGATTTTGTAGATTTTCATGAAAATCACAAAAATCTGCTTTTTGAGGAATCAGTTCAGTTAGAAGTGTTTTTGAAGGGCTTATACAATAGAAAATTACTCCCTTTTACAAACTGCATCTCCAAAAAATATTCAAGCAGCTTTTAGAATGTTAGTGAACCCTTTAGGTTTAAAAAAAAAATAATTTACCTTTTCCTCTCAGGGTCCTCTTCACAGCTCTGACGACTTATGATGACATCACATGTGCACCTGAGCTAGGTCAGTTCTGGCCAACGGAGTTTGACCCGCTGCAGACAGGCCTGTCATCACAGATCGCCTGTTTAGCATCTAATATACCACTGACTACAGGCTTGTAAGATAGAGAACAGCTGAGCACAGGAGCTGATAACTCCTTTATCTTTACGTCATTCACACAGATTTTTATATTTGTCTTTTTTTTGTATAGCTATTTTTTAAGGTATGTGTGACAAGTTTTCCTTTTCATTGGTATCATTTTGGTGCATGCACCTTTTTTGATCACTTTTTAGAACTTTTTCTATTTTTATTCATTTATTTTTATTAAAGACTTTTTTTCAGTACTTTTTTAATTCATAAAGTGTATTCACATTATGTGGAGTCCGATCGGGGGGGTTATCAAGCGGAAATCCCTTACAAGCTGTAGTTATAATAATAATTCCTTTATTTATATAGTGCACACAGATTACCCAGTGCTGCACAGAGTTTACCAAATCAGTCTCTGTCCCCAATGGGGCTCACAATCTAATCAACCTACCAGTATGTTTTGGAGTGTGGGAGGAAACCTGGTGACCCGGAGGAAACCCATGCATACAAGGAGAGAACATACAACCTCTTTGCAGATGTTGAAACCGCAAAGCCTGCAAGGCTGTAATACTAACCACTAAGCAACTGTGCTGCCCCTTTATATGCAGAAATTTGTGCCGTGTAAGGTATAGTGCAGCTGCAACACAATGGGGCACATATACTAAGGGTCCGAATTGCGTTTTTCCGCCGGGTTTCCCAAATTTTTCCAATTTGCCCTGAATTGCCCCGGGATTTTGGCACACGCGATCGGATTGTGGCGCATCAGCGCCGGCTTTCACGTGACAGAAATCGGGAGGGGGGTGTGGCCGTCGGAAAACCCGACGGATTCGGAAAAACCGCAGAATTTTTTACAAATTTGTGTCGCAAACATAGCATTCACATACACCGATACGGAGGAGGTGAATTCCGGCAGACTTCTGCGCAGCAGCGACACCTAGTGGACATCGGGCGCACGACCTTAGTGAATCCCGGCAGAACCTGAATCAGCGTCGGAGAACGCGCCACTGGATCGAAACTGGACCGGGTAAGTAAATGTGCCCCAATGTGTCGGATGCAACACATATGTGGAAAAGACACTTCCTAAATACTTGTATTTGTGGTTATCTCCGACTGCGGGTGTTAAAGCAGTTTGTCAGCTGTAATATACACATTTTGTATTCATACGAGCTCTGCTTGCAAGCCAGTGCCAAACTGGGTCAGTATATATGCATTATATATACGCCAATGTATATGAGCTCCTAACTACCGATCATTCTGGGATCTATCAAGCAGTGTTAATAGTTAATCTAACACTAAGGCCCCTTCCACACTTGCGTTGCAGATCACGTCAGAGTTTGATCAGGGTGCGATCAGGGTTTGGTCAGTGAAAAACGCACATTTTGCATCAGAGTGCAATCAGTTTTCAGTCAGAGTTTGTTCAGTGTCTCAGTTTTTCACGCGTGTTTTCAATGCATTTTCAATGCAATTTCGTTTTTCACGCCCAGAAAAGGCGCGTGAAATGGACTCAGGACTGAGCTCTATCTTTTCTATGGCAATTGATGCGTGAAAAACGCATTGCACTTGCATTGCACTTGCAAGTGTCTCAGAGTGCAATGCGTTTTTGATGCATCTCCATAGACTTGTATATTGCGTTTTTCCCGTGTGTGACTTGCAAAAGTAGAGCAAGTCGAGATTTAAACGCGCGTTAAAAAAAGCGTGCGTGTGTGTGTGCGTGAAAAAAAATGCAAGTCTGAAAAGACCCATTGATTACAATGGGCCAGAGAGCAATGCAAGTTCTGCGCGTCAAAAGCACACGCAGAAAACGCACATGAAAAACGCAAGTGTGAAAGGGGCCTATAAGTCAATGTGATTTAATAGAAATTCTTCTTTTGCTCTGCAACTTTTGCTCTGATTTCGTGGTTGACTATCCCTGGGAAGCACAATGATTATTATTAACAGTTCCATAGTTAACCAAAATACTTACAATAATGTTTTGGATTATTAGTTGGAAAAATATGCATATGTACAAATGTTCTGGCACATATCATATACACAATCCTATCTCAGTATTATAAAACTGTATGCATTAGCTTCGTCAAAGAAATAAAAGGTTTTAAGTAACTTCAGACAAAGGAATCTTCCATGTTGGGCCTGTAATGCAATGCTTTTATAGTTTTCTATTAGACTTATCACAAAAAGCTCTGTGGGAAGATGCAACTGTTCCTTTGTGTGCAATTACATAGTACTGCTTGTCAGATATAAGTACAGAGAGCTGTCAAATTAGACCTGAAGACATAGGGGCACATTTACTTAGAATGTCGGAAAGTGCTCTTTCCGTGTATAATGGTAGGTGCGACCGATTCATTAAGAATGTGCACCAGAAATCATGAATCTGTCGCTTCCCCGCACTGGCCTGACAGAGTTCACCATCTTTTTTGTGCTGCACCTTTAACAGAGGACGTGCAACACAATTTGCATGTTAAATACACCGCTCGGCCCGAATCAGTCGGACTAACCACTTGCACCCCCTAATTTGTGTCGCATGAAGGCTAGCGCCACAAGAGGATCGGGTGTGACACAATAGAAGCGCAGACACTTTTTAAATACCTGTGCAAGCCGTATTCCCATACACGAATGTGCAAAGTCCGGCAAAGTCCGACAGGTGCAACTTTGTTAGACATGTCAAATTGAACTACTACTTTTTACGTTTGCAGCAATTATGTATGTGTTTCCACCATTACAAGCCATAGCCAAACTCAGTGTAATCTGATACTGCAGATCAATAGACAATTTTGGCTAGTATAATGAGGATTCACCCATTCTCCACCTAGTTTCTACTCCATATTGCAGCAATGGTCTGGTTCAGGTCTTGAGACTGGCTAGGCCAATCCAGGACCTCAAAAAGCTCCTCGCAGAGACACTCCATTATTGTCCTGGCTGTGTGTTTTTGTGTCATTGTCATGACCCAGCCACAGACCATCTACCATGCTCTTATCGAGGGAAAGTGGCTGTAGACCAAAATGTTGCGATATATGACTCCAAGACCAAGGAAGATTGGAATCTTTTTATTTCTTGCATTTTCCAATACTTTTGCCTACAGTTTTTGCCGTCTCACAAAGCATTTTGCTTATTGTCCTGTAGTCCTTCTCAGCCTTGTGCAGGTCTACTTTTTGCTCTCGATCATGGCGGAGAGTTTGCAGTGTGAATGAGTTTGTGGACAGGTGTCTTTTAAGGCAGTGTCAGACAAGAGTACCTTGTGCTCACCACAGAAAATATTTTTTGGCATCCTACCTTCTTGTAGCTAATAAGAATACTAGACTACTCCTAATTGGAGTGCAAACAATACAAATGATCTTACACAGTATTAAATATGCTGGGGCAGAATTATCAGAAGCATCAAACCATTAGACAGTACACAGTCAGAATAGACAGTCTTATGTCACACTGTTGCAAGATGATAAATCTGACATTTTATAAGACTGTCTTACTTTGATTATGAGGATCTAACCACCTATTACCGTATATACTTAAGTATAAGCCAAGTTTTTCAGCACAGAGGACCTGTCTGGGGAAGGGGGGACATTGGAGGGTGAGTACACCTTTTTTTTTTCTACAGGCATTATATTGGGGGTAGGGGCTGGGTATATACTACAGGGGGCTGGTGGCTATATACTAAAGGGGGTTGGCAGGTTATATACTACAGGGGCTGGCTATATGATAGAAGGGGCTGGCAGGCTATATACTAGAGGGGGCTGGCAGGCTATACACTAAAGGGGGCTGGCAGGCTATATACTACAGGGTGCTGGCTATATACTCAGGGGGCTGGCAGACTATATACTAAGGGGGCTGGCAGACTATATACTAAGGGGGCTGGCAGGCTATTTACAACAGGGGCTGGCTGGCTATATACCACAGGAGGCTGGCGGGCTATATCCTACAGGAGGCTGGCTGGCTATATACCACAGGAGGCTTGCTGGCTATATACTACAGGAGGCTGGCTGGCTATATACTACAGGGGGCTGTGACCAATGCATTTCCCACCATTGGCTTATACTTGAGTCAATAGGTTTTTCCAGTTTTTTGTGTTAAAATGAGGGGTCTTGGCTTATACTCGGTTCGGCTTATACTCGAGTATATATGGTAGTTGGTTTAGCTTATGCCAAAAATATTACAGTTTTAGGGGTACTTTTGGCTCAGCTTAACTGAAGCTCCTTTTGTCATACTAGATGCAAAAATGTTTAAATACTTCATAGCTATGTTCACTATATACCCACAGCACTACATCAATGCAGCACCAGAACCAAGCAACATACACATATTATTCCACAGATATACAATACAGAAACAAGGTATGTACCACATGTGACAAGCAGGAACATGAGGTTGATGTATCCTGTTAAGAGTTGGACCCAAGAACTAAAACTAAAGGAGGCAAAAAAAGGGCCAGCATTCTGATCAGATGTAGCTAAAGAACAAGAATACAGATCTGATATCACCCCTGACTATTGATGAATGGACCCATCAGATTTTAAAAAATGTTTGCTACGGCTATGCGCTACCGTTTTTGGGAGGGTCGTTGCTCCCGGTGTCGTCATTGCTGTCGTAATAGGTGGCCTTGAATAATTAGAACAGGACAATCCTATACAGAATACAATGGAGAAGACATTTTATGCTTGTACAATTCTTGTGCTTTGATTCTGCAGCTCATCCAAAGGAACATACATTTTCCACGGCTAAGATCAAATGTGGCCTAGTTAGCAACTCAAAAGGAACAATAGAATGAAGGTAAATCCAGTCAGCGGGTTCTAGGGCAATTAGACAGCTCTGAACTATTCTGTTTCAGCTTGAACTCCCGCTGCTGTTGCTGTTATAGGCAGGGTTTTATCACTCATGTCAAGCAATATGTCTGTGGCAGTCAACCAAGCTAGGATTAACACCAGGGAGGATAAGATCTAAACAAAATTATATTAATCTGTGGAGGTTTTTGCTGGCATAAAGAAGCAGGAGCACCTGCTGTGATCACCAGCCACTTATGGGTACATTTGGCACCAACAGCAAAACAGCCTGCAGCTAATTAGCTCTGCCCTACTGCAGTAACACTCAATGCAGTCAATTAAATAATTCAGATGCATCTCAAAGACGAAAACAAAGGCTCCGATACCTTATGTAGGATACAAAGTAGCTGCATGCCAGCCTGAAAATTCATGACTATAAACACACGCTCATGGTCTGTTCTGTGTCTTAATCCTTATAATTCCAGCTTTTAAAAGTCAACAAATATGTAAAATTATCAGTACTGATTTTGTATAGATAGAACATTATATATGATATATGTAATATAAATATGAAAACATCTATAACTCTATAAAAACCAAACTAACATGAGGAGGTACAGAACTATTTTACTTCCATGTGGAAGTTTACTTACAGTGCAGTACAGTTATGCTACGACTAAACTGAAGGCTAGAAACACATCAGCCATAATGCGCCTCTTTGTATGGAGAAGATTATAATATTTGAAGAAAAAGTTTGGAAACTTTGTACACAGTGCTGGATGATCCTTATTTCTCTATTGGATTATCGGTGGATACTCTGGAGTCCAGCCAGCAATCATCTTTGCATAGTGACGGCGTTTACTTCCCACATGTCAATTCCGATTGGAATGTAATCCATGGGTCCCATATTTTCTTATATTTATGGTGTGATCCCAGCTTGCTAGTTCTTCTAGTCTAAACAGTTCGTCTAATCTGTCTACCCATTCTGAAAGTGTAGGTGATTCTGTTTGTAGCCATTTGGGAGGGATTAGGAGTTTGGCTGCTTGTTGTAGCTAGGGGGTTAAGTCTTTTCAAGTGTTATTAGGTAGCCATAATAGGACTGATTCTGGGGTTAATGTAATTTTGTTTTCCAGTGATTAGCCGTATGTGAGTTTGTATATCAGCCCAATATTTAAAAAGTTTTGGGCAGCGCCAATAAATGTGACCTAAAGTGCCTCCTGTATGTCCACATCTCCAGCAGTTGTCCCTCGTCAGCAATTTCTTCTGCACTAGCACAGAAGGTGTGTTTTACCAGTGGGTCATTAGTTTGTATGAGTTTTCTTGTGTCCTAACACACCTGGAATAGCCGAGCGATCTAAGGTGTATTTGTTTTATCTGTGTGGATGTGAAGGTTGTGTACAAATCAGTTTCCCATCCCTTTATGTATGCCGGTGTTGCGTCTTTTCCTTGTGATAGGATGTAAGCATAAAGTATTGAAATGGTTTCCTTGGGTAATGCATCTTTTAATAGCCATTTTTCTATCCATGTGGGATAGAAATAGCCATGTGCCATGCTTGGCATTAACGGTGGGGGTGTGCCCAGTAAACAGAAGTCTGAGGCGAGCGACCTGATAGTTGTTATTGCCCCTTTCGTGATCGGGTTGCTACATGCCCCATAGTTGTGCTTTCTGTTGGTTTTGCAAAGTGGAGAGTTTTAATTCAAGGCTTGGGTTCAATAAATTTGGTTATGTAGTTGTATCCACCTTTTTAGGCATATTGCGTCAGGGAGGTTGAAGCATCTATTCTCTCTTTTAAGCTTTAACCTGTTATATGGAACTTTCGCTTTTTTGCCTTTCCATAAGAAAGAGGTGTACAGGGATTTTAGTTTGTGGAAAAATTATTTAGGTAATGCTATGGGTAGTGTTTGTGGGAGGTAAAGTAACTTGGACATTTTAAAGGACTGCAATAGATTCTTCCTTCCCATCCATGATGCATAAGATACGTCTAGCGAATTCAGCGTTGGGTTTTCCTCTTCACGCATTATAATAAATGGGTTAAAAATAGCTCCTATTACTCAGTGATGGTCAATGTAAATTTTCAGAGTGTGGGTGAGGACTCTGTTAGCAGACTCTTCATATTTCCTCTAGTGCTATGAGATGCTGTGTGCTGAGAATGTGCTTAGATTATGAGGGTTCAGGTTTACATACACTTTCATTTAGCCTCTGAACATTTACTAGTACCTGACGATCTAACTGAAAAAGAGACAGAGCAGAGATGAAAGATGATGAGATCCATGGGATGGATATTACACATGACATTCTCAGCTCTACTATCACAGCCATAACATACACAGCAATGCTATATACCTACCTCCCCCTCCCTCTCCCGTGGATACAGACCTTATCTGCCTGTAGCTTGTAGCTTTACTCTCCTCACATTGTGTTGTTTGCTGAGAGGAAGTCAGTGTGTCTGTGTGAGCTCGTCCTGGAAGGCAAGGGTTGGGGCTAGAGGCAGAGAGGAGCTCAGCTCAGTGCAGCGTCAGACAGAAGAACAGTATGTCTCCCGAAACTCAGGAGATCCAGTGTCAGGTTCGCTAGGGAGAATGCTGGGACTTCTGGTTCTTCTGCTGGTGCCAGCAGCGTTCTCTGACCCCCGGCGCGTATCCGCGCAAACTCCATCTCTCGTCCCGGGCAGCGGCTGCTAAGATCTCGCGCTGTCTAGGAGTTGTGTTTGGAACTGCTGGGACTTGCGGTACCTCTGCATGGTGCCTGGTTGTTCTGCACCTTGAGGGGTTAATTCCCAGATGCTGTCCAGCTCCTATCAGGTTCTGGAGGTGGAGTTCTGGCTGCATAAATTGCAGCTTTACTAGACACCTGTGCCAGTGTTTGAAATTCACTCGCTTGCTGCATTAGGTTGTATTGCTCTGTATCTGTATCTGTATCTGTGTTGTTGTGACCTCGGCTAGTTTTTGACATTGACTCTTTGCTTACTGATTTTGCTCTTAACGTACCCTCTCGTTGTGACTCCGGCTAGTTTACCATTCTTTTGTGTTTTATGTTTGTCAGTCTGTTTGTGTTTCCCTTCCCACACTTATCAGTGTATTTCGAGTCTTCAAGTAGTTGCCCCACGGTTTAGCGTGGGGGGGCTATAGGAAGGGACAGAGGTTGGGTCTTCTGTGTTACACAACCCTAATATCCAGGGTCCGGTCCAGGAGCAACTAAAATTGTGTACACTAAGACTGATAGAGAGACGTTGGAATTATAATTGTGAAATTCAGTATTTTTGTTAATTACATTGAATTAGAGAATGTGTTGTTTTGTTATCCCAAGTACATTTAAGAAACTTGTTTTTGTGGGAATACCTTTTTAATAAAGGATTCTGTCACGGTGGAAGGTAAGTTAAAACACACAATTATATTGTAATGCAAAAGGCAGAAAGACTTTAGTGAAAATGAGGTCCCTGGTGACAGGTTCCCTTTAATCTATTCAACAGTTTCAACATAAACTTCAGATTGTCATCCCATATCATGTGTTAACTCCATCACTCAGACTGTTCCAAAGGGAATGGTGAAGGCTTAAGACTATTATGTTAGTCATGGGACTCAGAATTAACAGATTAATTCATTTTCAATGTAAAAAAATTTAAGCTCTGAACCTTAGCATGGGTCACTGCTGAGGCATTGTACTTTATTAGATTGTATTTTTAACCTAAGGCTTAGCAGATGTCCTACATTATCTTACAGGTTCTTGGATTAATGCATGCAATAATCATAAGTACTTCATATTCTGCATATGTTTAGCAATTATATGTTATATAAACTATACAAGACTGATGAAATTGAACAGGAATAACAGGAATTTCCTTAAAGGGTTATAGGTTTTATCAGACTTATAATGTTATATAGTAATAAAAGTATTCCTCATTTTGCTCATCCTTTGCCCTTCCTGTTTTGATGCTTTCATGTCTTTTTTCTTTCATTTTTATGGAAAACCCAAATTTGGAACTTCACAAAAGAAATATATATGCATAAAATGTATTTTTGGTACAAAAGTTGTAACATGCAAAAAAAATATTTATCTGTATATGCTATCACCATATTTGTTCTGACATGTTGAATTAAGTTAATCTTGGAGATTCCTCTGAAAGCAGATGCCGCTGCCTGCCCACAAAGCAGCTCTCATTCATTCAAATAGGAGCTGAGCTGTAATAATGCAGTGGGCCACTACTCAAGGAATCTACATCAGGCTCCATACACTATGCTGTAAACTGATTGGAAAGCGTCTTGGTGCTGGAACTTTGCTGATCTCCAATAATTTACCTCTCCTACAAAAAGTCCATTACTTGTTAGTCCTGGGGAATGCTTTAAATATATAAACCATGTATTATTAAGGGGGTAAAGCATGAACGTAAAACATGTTACAATGTGTGGATATCATTTAAAACACTTGACTCCATAAGAAAGTCAGAAAGTTAGCACTATGGGGCAGATTTATCAAGCTGTCTAAAAGTCAGAATATTCTTAGTTGCCCATGGCAATCAATCACAGCTCTTCTTTCAAATATTCATGAGCACTGGTAAAATGAAAGCTGAGTTGTAATTGGTTGCCATGGGCAACTAAGAATATTCTGACTTTAAGACAAATTGATAAATCTGCCTCTATGTATTCCTGGGGTAAACCTTTCACCATGCATAATCAAAAAGAAAAGGATGGCATGTGGAGTAAAACCTGATTTAGGATAGTCCAATCTATATGTGGCATAAAAAATAACAGAGCTTTACCTGGGGCATGTCAACTGTTGCTCCTGGCTGACTCACAAATTTCAACCATTTCAATGGTCAAAATCAGTGTTTGACTGCAGTCAAGGGCTGTTTCATAAACACTGTGATTAGCCCGTTATCACAGACTGAGTGCAGACCAGAAATGGGATTCCTTGCATCTTATCGATCTATGATTTAAGGAATCCCTGCTTACCCCCTAAAGAGCAGCAATGCTACAGTAATCATTGACACTGCTGTTTAGAGGCTGAAGCAGGGATTACTTGCATCATAGATCAGTATGATGCATGGAATCCCATTCTTGAAGTGTGTTAAGCTCATGATACAGGACTATGCATAGGCTGTGATCACAGCCTGATGATTCTCTGTCTGTGTGTGAAACAGCCCTAAAGCACAGTAGAAAACTAGTGAAAGTGGGTGGAGCGCCTGGAGAAGATGCTGCAAAATATCCCATTTATTCCTAACATAATAAGGTTTGCAAAGATAGTACATCAATGTGTAACTGATGGGGATCTGGCCCCGTGAAGCATTAGCTTTAATTTCTGGGTGGCAGACATGATCGTAAATAATAAGATAGGTGAAAAATTATAAATGACATGTTCAAGCGATGTTAAAGCAATCTCTTTTCCACCACTGTATTACATATATTTCTTCAGGATTGACAGATATTCATCTCCCCGCAGTAATAACATGCGTCTGTTTCACACTGTGGCAAAAAGCGGTAATACTAACATTTGCAGAGGTTATGGTGTTATGGTAACCCAAGTAACATCAATTCTCACATTCCTTGCCTTTTGGGACCTTAGCTCACAGTTTGTTAATTAAACAGAGCAGTCTGGGTATCCACAGTGTCAAAATGGTTCAGATTATTTTAATGAAACAGTAATATGAAGCTAATCTTCTGATTTAGCATAGCATATAAGAAGTCTAAAAGCCCTGTCCACAACTAGAGTAATAATTTATTTTGTTCTGCTTTAATGCAGGAGAACAATGAAAATGGTGGCTGTGCCAGATCCATTACATCAATGACATCAGGGGAGTGATAGACCACCCCTTTGGGTAGGCCCACTCCCTAAGAGGTCTTATATTTTTCAGTGTTTGATTTTCTGAGCAAAATTTGGCAGTCTGCTCAAAGATATTTTCCTGTATTTGAGTTCATACAATAAAGCACTGCATGCTGATATATTTTGTCTACTTATTTTTATGCCTCTAACAGAGATGTGAACAAAGCCTTGAAGAAAGACATCTAAAAAAAATGTTTTCATATACTGGTCGGTCCACAGGAATATATGGATTGTGAAAGCTACAAAACATCACTAGCAATGAATGTTATAGGGAGAATTGCATCACCAAATCACCTGCTGGAAAGCAGGAAAGGTATGTCTGCAAACCTTAAAGGACATCTGCCTCCAGGATGAAGGATTGTACACCAAGAACACTGACATACCGGTGTGTGCCTCCTCTGGACGGATCTGCTCTTCTTTAATCTTCCTATGCCCTTGTTTTTTTTAAAAAAGGCTTTAGAAATTATACAATAAGCCTCCAGGCTATAGAGATGTTAATAGAGCCTGAAGCCCCTCAGACTCATTTGCATAATAAAAGCCTTTTTTTGTGAAACCAGGGCATTAAAAGCTAAAAGAAGAGCAGGTCCTGCCAGAGGGGCAGGATGTCAGTGTGCTTGGTTTACAATCCTTCATCCTGGTGGTAGATATCCTTTAAGCAACATCTAACACAATGCTTATTGTACTTGTAGGGCGGTTTGGGTGATGGTAGACTCCTTGCATGTCTATTTGAGTTTTGGTTAACTGCTACTGGCAGAAGATAAAGCAGTTTAAGTGGTAGTTGAGCTTGCTAATTTGCTGCACAGATTTGGCAAGAGAAATGGGGTGATTCCAGGGTTCTGTTTCTGTCAAAACCAGGAACTCTCCTGCATTCCTAACCAGGCGTGGGGAAACTGGGCCCTTCAACTCCCATACTTTCAGGAAGATTACCCTCTTAGGCCTAGACTCAGTCAGGAGGGACTGGGTCCTCTAGCTCCGAGACTTCCAGTAAAGTAAACCTCCTTAGAACCCTGACCCATTTAATTTTTGAGAGCCTCATGATCTTGGCAGAAATTGCCATGTATGGTACCAGGCCATACTGGAAATGTCTCAGATAAGGCTTCCATGACCTCTTGGTCTTACCATGGACCCTGAGCATGGACTTGTTAAGAGAAATGGGACTCCCTGATCATAGACTCCACACTCCATACAGAAATGGGAGAATTCTGTGGGTCAGTGTCATGACTGGGTGGTTGTGGAAGCCCTTCTGGAGAATTTTATGACATGGCTTAGGGCCTCTCTTTGAGAGACCGGGAGATCTCAAAATATAGCTTGGCCAGGGCTTCAGGGGAATGACCTACCTAGTCTGGTAGTGGGAAGACCCGGTCCTCCCGGGCCTAATCACAAATCTGTGAGGATGGATACCTTTTGAGAACCTTCTTTCTTGACACAAATCCTGCCATGTCCAGAGCAACACACCAGTCAATGCCGGAAAGGGCTCCAAGAGAGGCATTGCTTCTCTCCACTCACCCCCAGAATCACTCATTTCTCTCACCATTTCCATGGAAGACCTGACATTCTGGAGCACTTTCTAGCATGGCCTGGTGCCTCATCTGGGCTATGCCAGAGTTCCTGTCGAGATGGAAAGGCTTACAAAAAGTTATTCCTGATGGATGCTTGCTAAAAACTGCAGCTCTGGCCCTCCACCACTGGGAGGACCCAGTCCTTCCAGGCCAAGTCAGGGCACCAGGAGAGCAGATACTTTTTGAGTAACTACTGGTCTTTGCATAAATTCTGCTTCAGTTGGGATCAGTGCAAGGGCCCAGGAGGTTGATCACGCCTTCCACGACTTCTCAGTTTGTGGAACTTTGGTACCACAAATTGACACATGATTCCACTCTCTCATCTGTTATTACAATGTTTATAGTGTATCTTTTGAATTTACATTACAAATACAGAAGGATAATACTAACTAGCATCCTACTAAAATGCATATTTTTATGAATAAAAAACACCACATTTTTTACTGCAACCAGTAGAGTGCTGCTTATTTTCTCTTCTACGGATCCTGGCAACTAGGATTGACAGCTGTTGGAATCTGAATACAATATACAGACCCTATTGGGGAGGGATTGCTGTCTCACCTCTTTTTGTTCAATGATGAGACTGCAGCACAATGGGGCAGATTTACTTACCCGGTCCATTCGCGATCCAGCGGCCCGCATTCTCTGCGGTGGATTCGGGTCTTCCGGCGATTCACTAAAGCAGTTCCTCCTACGTCCACCAGGTGTCGCTGCTGCGCTGAAGTCCGCCGAGGTCCGCCGGAGTTCACGATTCATTGCCGGGTGAAGATTTTTTTGTCCAGCGAGATATTTTTTTTAAATGCGGCGGTTTCTTCGTATCTGTCGGGTTTTCGTACGGCCGCACCCCCCCATTTCCGTTGCGTGCATGCCAGCGCCGATGCGCCACAATCTGATCGCGTGTGCCGAAATCCCAGGGCAAAACAGGGAAAGTCGCTGCAAAACAGAAAAATTCGGTTAACCCGTCGCAAAAACCCGAATCGGGCCCTTAGTAAATGACCCCCCAATGTGTTTTGATAAAAGACCACCTGAGCATGCCAGCATTTCATATACTCCCATATGGTGAAGGTGTCCATAGGCCATTATTTATCATATATATAGCAAAAGACTGAGCTTCTTGAAAATAATTCTGGAAGGACAGTAGTTCCCCTATTACTATGACCTCATAGCCTTTTTCCTGTTTATGTTTACTTTCCAAGTCTTTTCACATGATGAGATGTGACCAGCTGTCATTATGTTGAGGAAAATCTCTATACAAATAATTTTTCATGTTAAAGAAGTGACAAACATAAAAATTCTGAAACAATGTACACATCAACTTCTGTCAACTTCAGTGAACACTGCAGCAATAACCGCAGCTGGCCGCAGGCATTTCATATTTATTGGTAGATAAGGAACATCTTATCATATTAGATTAAATGACATTTTTTATTATGAAGACAGAGGAACCTGTACAATACTGGGTCATATGTAAACTAATATGGCCATCATCATAAGCATAACTTTTCAGAGAAAATCTGTAGCCAGATTGGATAAAAATCATTTTTTTGATTCATATGCAAAGGAGAATTTTAATGCACCATGGTCATGCGCATGCTTCAAAAATTCATAACTTTTTTTATTTTTCCATGTATATAGTTTTATAAGGGCTTGTTTTCTTCGTGTAACAAATTTTACTTCTAATTAACAATATATTTTATCCCATGTACTGGGAAGTGGAAATAAAATGGAAATTCGGATAAAATTGACAAGTAATCACATTTGCGCCATTTTTTGTGGGCTCTGTTTTTACGGGCTCTGTTTTTACCTGTTCTGTCAATTGTGTATACCTGATGATTAAGAATGGTTTTAGTCATAATGCCACTTGTGATCTGCATTTTCTAGCAGTTTTCCCATAATAGACCTAGCTACTATGATTCAGCCCCCTTTTCTTCAGCCTTTAAATTATTTTATACTTCTGAGAGCTTCTGGCTGTCTTTCTAAAAAGAAACATTATTTTTGGTGCTAATCCATCTTGGTCACAGGGAACAACTAGACTAGACTATAGATTTGGGAATTTCTGCTGAAAAATACACTTTTGAAAAGACAATAATTTTCACACTGCGACATCAGCATTGATAAAGAGGTTAATGTAGATGAAGTTTAAATATAGATAATAAAATAGAAAATACAAAAAAAAGCTCCAAAATTTTTAAAATATATGTTTGAAAAAACTTTGACCTAAGGACTTGAAATGTGAGCAAAACGTCATTTTGACATTTTCCCTTGAAATACTAATAGACAGACACACATGAGATCAACATATGCAAAGTCTGATTATTTTCTGTGTATGCTAATTTTTATAATTATGGAGCGGCTATGCCTCTTGGCAACATGACATATTTATACTACTTTTTGGAAAAAGTGACATTGCATCCTTCAGTAAACAAAACCCATAATTTATTAATTTGTGTTAATGCAGCAGACCAACTAAGACTTCATTTTTGCACTTGCATTGTTATTAGTCTTTTTCAAAGCATTTTCTGTGTTACTAAAGTCTCAACTGCTCGCCATGACTCCACAATAGAAACACATACACCATCATCTTCTCTGCACTACATCCTTTTTCAAATACAAGTATTTATTGATTAGCATTTTCTGACACATAAAACAAAGTTAATTCCTAAAGTCTTAAAGGAAATCTACCACCAGGATAAAAGGATTGTATGTAAAGCAAGCACGATTACATGCTTGTGGGTGTCTCTTCTTTAAGCTTTTATATGTCCTTCTTTTTACAAAAAAAGGGGCTTTTAAAATCATGCAAAAAAGATTTGGGGACTCTGGACTAGGTAGCTGTTAACTGAGCCCTTAGGTCAATTTCCTTAGTGACCACCCATACGGATTTCTCTGTCGGTCACTTAAAGGGCCTTAGGCTCGGCCGACGGGTCTCTCTGTTGGCCTGGTCTATGTTTTGCACGGGTCCCCCGTGAATGGAAGAGCAGCCGGTACCCTGCACAGTCCAGGTCCAGCTGTCAATGCTGTTACCGCAGGACCTGGTGAGGGAGGGGTCTCCCAGTGCCATTAATCCCAATTACCTAATAAAGGTCCCTGGGTCTGTCCTTGGTATGTGACTGCTCAATGCAAGTGCATAGGCCGACATTCCTAATGCATTAAAATACATGGTTATTACCGTGGATTAGTATGAACAAGTCTATAAAAATAGCCTATAGCCTATAAAAATATAAACACAGTTATTCCCAAAGGTAAAAATGGAAAAAATGCACCCAGATGTCCAAATCTCCACTTTTATGCAATTTTGCAATAAAAAGTGATCAAAAAGTCCCCACTGTCCCCAAAATGGTAGTAATGGAAACATCCGCTCATCCAGGAAAAAAATGACACCCTACACAGCACTATACACCTAAGTATCAAAAAGTTATTAGCGTCAGATTATAGCAAAATAAAAAACAGATAACGGGTTTGCGGTACCTGAGGTCGCATCTACACATGGAATTTTGGTAGCATTTTGAAACTAAATCCAAAGGCTTCACCTTTATTACACGTTGAGGTAACATTACATTTCCAATGCGTTAACTAAATGCGAAGGAAATGCAATCTTACCTCAACATATGATCGCAGGTGGAGCCTTTTGTTTGCAACTGAAAAACACCACATGTGAACTTTGCCACAAGGGCTCTGAAAATGTCTGCCCTACAAAGTTTGATGGTGCTTGTTCTCTTTTGCGCCCCGCTATGTGCCCAGACAGCAGGTTGCATCCACATATAGGATGTCCTCTTACTCAGAAGAAACCGCACAATATATTCATGGATGCATTTTCCACTTTTGTTGGGGGGGGGGGGAGGGGGCGCTTCTATTAACAGGACTTCAAAAACCCCTCTAGAAATAAAATAAACCCTGAAATAATTGATTGTAAAATTTTCACGAAATTTAAAAATAGATAATTTTTTGAAAATTTTTTACCAGGTTCACCTTTTTTCATAAATAAATGTGAAATATATCAAGCAAAATTTCCCACTATCTTGATGTACAACATGTCACGAAAAAACAGTCTCATAGCCACCTGGGTAAGTTAAAGCCTTTTAAAGTTATTACCGGATAAAGTGACGCAAGCAAGTTTTGAAACATAGGCCTTGGTCATCAAGGCGCAAATGAGTTTGGTCACTAACGGGTTAAAGCCCTTTTTTTCATTAAAACAAGGGCATAAGGAGCTGAAAGAAGGGCAGATTCTTCCATAGGAGGCACATACCTACATGTAAGTTTTCTTAGTTTATAATCCTTCATCCTGGTGCTAGACTTTCTTTAACATAATTATATAAAAAAATAGATATGATTCAAGAAGATTGCAAATATAATGGGGCACATTTACTTAGAAAGTCAGAAACTGCATTAAAAGTGTTATTACCATGTATGATGCTGGGTCCAGCGATTCACTAAGATCGTGCACCAGAAATCATGAATCTGTTACTTCTGCACTGCTACTACTGCACTGACCCAACAGAGTTCACCATCTTTTTTGTGGTGCACCCTTAATATATGGCGCCCGACACAATTTGCAGGTATTTAACCGCCGGCACTCCCCTTAAGTTGTGTTGCACGGAGGCTAGCGCATCTCCGCCACAAAAGGGTAACGTGCGTCACAATAGTAGTGCAGACACTTCTTAAATACCTGTGCAAGCCGTTTTAGCCTAGAAGAACGTGCACAGTTCGACAAAAGTGCGGTACAAAGCCCTTAGTAAATGTGCCCCAATGTGACTAATGTGATTGAATGTGCATTGAAATTCTACAATTTTGGTTTCAAATCAGTTTTTTCTATTCAGATCTCAGAATGTATGTAAATATGTTTCATAAGTCCTGTAGCAGATAAGACAGCATATTCAGGCAATCAGTGTAAGGGCACCCGAACCTAAGCGTTAAAATGGTGCAAAAATGGTTTGTGTAGGTTTATGTACGTTTGTTGATTGGTTATACTAATGGAAAAAGCACAATTAAGCAACATAGTTCAATTTCCACAAACATAAATATAGCAGTATAACTTAGCTCATAAGTCCAGTGTATTTAGGAGCTGAACTCAATCTTCCACCACCTAGCCTGACTAAGAAAAGCTGCAGCTTTAAGCAATGTGATATTTCAGTAGCATCGGAGATTATCAGTTTAGGCTGGGTGGAAATTAAAGGGAGGGAGGGTCACATAAATTAACCCACACTAACTAAACATATCTTAGAAAACTGCTATCATATAGCAGTACGGCTATCCCTATATTGTTCCTCCCCATTCTTTTAAAGATCCTACGTTCTTTTAAAGTTGTTCGTAAAGTTGCCTCACAGCAAGAGCCCTCTTCATACATCCTTAACTGTACTGTGACATACCAATACATCACAGGTCACCATACTTTCAGCATAATATGTAGTACAGTGCAGTCTATAAAGGATGTTTATAAGCTGCAAACAGACTTAAGCGCTCGGATTTATTCTTCCCATGGTAAATGAATTTAAATGTGAATAAATGTAAAGTTGTGTACCTGTGGATTAATATGTCCTAGAGGGAGTGAAACTAGGAGAATCCCTTGTTGAGAAGGATCAGGGTGTGCTCGTAAATCATAGATTAAATACCAATGTGAAATGTTTTCCAGCAGATTTAAAAACCTGCAGGAAGTTATCTTGTTACTTTATAAAACATTGGTTCAGCGTTGGTCACCAGTACATAAGGATGTATGATCACCTGGGGTTAGAGAGGCTATACTGAAGAGCCACAAAAAAGGATAAGGGCAGGAAGGATCTAGGTTATGGACAAGGAAAAACATATAAATGGACTGTCCAAAAAACATATGGTGAAAGATGTTCCATGTAAAATCTCCTCTAAAGACCGAAGACACTTTTTCCTCCATAAGAATTACCTACCTCAGGAGCTGGTACTGCAGAAACAGCAAAAGCAAAAAAAGATGCAAAGTAATATTAAAGAGAACCTGTCTTCAGAAATTGACCTAATAAACCACTACCAGTATGTTGTCAAGCAGCTTGGACAGCTTCTAGATCATGTTTCTTTCATGGCTTGGTGTGGTGGCATCATCCAGAAAATCAACTTTGAATCGAGATGTAAATTGGTTTTATGAAGTCAAGGAGGTGGAGAGCTTAACACTGAAGTCAAGTGTTCCCTGCCTTAGAACGCCCCCTTTACTGTAATTATGGTCCTGCGTCCTGGGACATCATCCACCAGCTCTCCTGGAGTCCAGCACATAATGTCAAGCACATGAAGGAGGTGTTCAGAGGTAGAGAAGCTTGACTTCAGTGTTAAACTTCCCGCCTCCCTGTCTTTATACAACCAATTAACATCTCATTTCAAAGTTGATTTTCTAGATGATGCCACCAAGCTGGGCCATGAAAGAAACATGATTTAGAAGCTGTTCATCTGCTTGACAACATGCTGTTAATGGTTTATTAGGCCAATTTTTGATGAAGGGTTCCCTTTAATCTTTATGTCTTGTTTCAACTATAGTCACTAAAATAAGAATCACACATAAATAAAATGGTGAATATATTCAATTAGTTTGATTATGTGCTGAGATATACTTATATGGTAACTCCGGTAGCTGTGGTGACACTCTGTATATGCTTTATGTCCTGTCTGAAATCAATACGACATACATCAGGCAAACTTACTTTACTTACATATGGTTACACCCATTGGGGGGAATTTATTATTGGCCTTGTGCCGCCTTTTATTTATTTGTTGCTGTTCCTTGTGCTCCATATTTATTGTTGGTGCCACAATTTAGCTTCTTTTCTGACAATGCCAATGTGAATCCGGCCTTAGATTAAGTCATCTTATTCTTTTATCCTAGTCCACTCTGGGCACTGGTCACCCAATGCAGGTGCCTATGTTAAATGCGGCTGGGAATTCATAGTCATAACATCAGTAGGCTACACACACCCGGACATATCCCTTTCAACTCTAAACACTACTTTCTCTGAAACTGTCCTTCACCTCTATTCAGGCTGCAGCTCCTTTACCAGCCATCCCTATACTGAACAGTTTCAATACTTGGGATGTAGACACCGGTACAGAAATGCAAAAGCACTTTCAACAGTGAACAAAAATTTTCAGCAATTCCCATTTAATACTATTAAACATCTATTTGCAGTTGTAAAAATAAGCCGTGTGCCTGTATGTCACATGACCTACATGGACTGGTTCTTATCCACTGGAAGCAGGCAATGAGTGACGGCAAGCAGAGATCTAGAAAATGGAGAGGAATGGATGTGAAAAGTTTTTTTTTGTATTTTATTAAAGAAAATTGTATAACTTTACATCTTAAAAACATTTGATGAGACTAAGAAATCATTTTAATTGTGTTGCATACATAAGATTTCCAAAAAAGATACATTCACCTTCATTTCTGAAATACTTTTCCTACAGCAATATTAAAAATGTATCACATCCTTTTTTTCCTCATCAACAAACAAAGTTTTTGGCAGCAAGATTGTTAATTAAACAACATCTGCTGCTCACAAGGCCCGCTTAAAATAGCCACATGGAAAATGTAATGGGATTAAAATGTATCAGAGGATTATAGGAACGCGCTGGAGAGTTAGTCACTCACACTTTACAGGATAGTTGGAGGTACAGATCCATAGGATGTAAAATGAAACAGTGACTTTTCTCACTTATTTTTAGTGTAAATATAATGTATAGGTTTAACCCTTTAATGGCCAGTCCTTATAGACCAGTTCATGCCCCTCGCCTACCTTATAATTTGCTGGGATTTTAAATAAATGTTTATATTGTTTTTTGCGACACATATGGACATTTGTATGATCATTTAGTTTGATTTGAGTTGAATTTCTTTTTTTGCAAATTGACAGAATGATGTTACCTATTCTGATACTGTTGTTTTCGAATATAATATGTATAGCTATAACAGTATATGCTGCAGTTTTTTTCACTTTTTTATATTACTTGAGAATTTACATGGTTTTGTGTTACATAATATCATATTTAACAATGTTCTACTGAGGCATTTATAAGAGCCACAGCTATTGAGGGAGACACCCTACAGGTCAGCAGTGTCCTACAGAATTGTACTTGGTCTGAGGAGACCCAGCAACTCTGCTACATTGGACAACACCATGCTATGACTATTACTGGGTCAATTGTTGCCTCTATTCACTACACAGCACTAATTTAGTGCAATGTATGGTGAACAGGAGTAGACAGAAACATGCAAACTGGTTAAGCAGAATCAAACTCAATCAAAAGACAGTGAATAGTCAGAATCAAGTTGATCCTCAAAGTTTTGCTACCATACTTAACAGGAAAATGTGCATACCCATTGTCACGGATGCTCCCTCAACCCATGTCAGATATACATTCTGTACTCTTTTTAGTTCTCAATTCACCTCTGTTGTAAAATTCACTTATTGACTACTAAAAATATCTGCAAATATATCTGCATATATCAAACAATGCACTGTGAAAGCTCAATTATTTATAATATATAATATGCCCCCTGAGTAAATTATTATATAGTGCCACTGAATTAATAATTACCGTATATACTCGAGTATAAGCCGACCCAAGTATAAGCCAAGACCCCTAATTTTACAACAAAAACCTGGTAAAACCTATATTTTTTTTACTCGAGTATAAGCCGAGTTTGGGATTTCAGCACATTTTTTGTGGTGAAAAACTAGGCTTATACTCGAGTATATATGGTAGTTTATCCACTATATTAATAATATTCAGTGTCCCATTAATTCAATCTTTACATAGTCTCTTAACAAAAATTGCTTATTTTCTTATATGCTAATTATCAAAAATGATTTATTCATTTATCATAAATGATATATGTTGCCCTACATTTTTCATCAATATTTCAACCTTTGTAGTGATAACTATGCAATTATGTAATTACCGCATATGTAACTACAAATGACCTTTATTCTGATCTGTCAATATTGCATGATGACATAAGTGGAGTGACACCAGGCGTATATTTGGTAGTGTGACACAAGAGCTTCCTCTGCAATGTATATGGTTATATTGACTAAACAATCTGACATTGTTTAATATGTGAACCTATAACTAGGTAACAGAAGTGTTTCTATGATTACAGAGATAAACATGAGTCACTATGTAACTGCATGTATATTGAAATTATCCACATAGAACGGTAAATATTTGTGAAAGGCAGGATCATAGCGTCTATTATTGATAGGGAATCATGCAATCTTTGACTATGGATCAGAAATAAGTCTGAATAAATATGTGCAGTACATTTCTCCTTATGGTTCCACTCATCCCTTGTAATAGAGATATAAATTTTAAAGTGATGCCCACATACAAAACGTATTGCATATTTCTGATATACATGTTATATTAAATGTCACTAACCAATACAAGAAGAGTGAAGAAATCAGACGATACCTTTTTGAGGTATATTTTAGAGTGAGCTTTCAAGAATACTAGTTCTCTTCGTCAGACATGTTGTTGTGCATAGCCTCAATAAGCTATCACCTGATCCCTTCACTCTTCTTCTGCTCTCCATGGCTAACACGGTACAAATGTACACTACTACTATCCAATAAGATCCATTAACATCCATTAGATGGTAACCATTATTATTCCAAATATGTTGATTCCTTACCGTAACACTCACACTCTTGCAGTTGTTCAGTTCCTTCAATGTAAATGAATACCAACCACAGCATCTAAGGGGCTACCAACTTTTATCCCCCACATCAATGCATTTATCATGGTGGTTGTTTATGCTGGTAGCCATTAAGTATGATCCCTGCCTCTCCACAATCCCTATATAGTACCAATAAAAAGTATTTCTCACCACCCCGCCCCCCAAAATAAATCATATATACTCAAGTATAAGCTGAGTTTTTCAGCACAAAAAATGTGCTGAAAAACTTTACCTTGGCTTATACTTGAGTCATGAGAAAAAACAAACAGTTTACTCGCCTTCCGAGGCCACCCCGGCAGGTCCTCTTCTATGCCGCTGGGCAGGCTGTATACTACAGGGGGCTGGGCACGCTGTATACCACAGGGGGCTGGACAGGCTGTATACCACAGGGGGCTGGGCAGGCTGTATACCACAGGGGGCTGGGCAGGCTGTATACTACAGGGGGCTGGTCAGGCTGTATACCACAGGGGGTTGGGCAGGCTGTATACCACAGGGGGCTGGGCAGGCTGTATACCACAGGGGACTGGGCAAGCTGTATACTCCAGGGGGCTGGGCAGGCTGTATACTACAGGGGGCTGGGCAGGCTGTATACTACAGGGCCTGGCTATATACTGGGAGGCTGTGACCAATGCATTTCCGACCCTCGGCTTATACTCGAATTAATAGGTTTTCCAGTTTTTTGTGTTAAAATTGGAGGTCTCGGCTTATACTCGGGTTGGCTTATACTCGAGTATATACGTCAACTTTCTTTTGGTAAAATAATGTTGATGCAAAAATACAAACAAACAAACTTTTCCGCGATATGAGGATTGGCCAATATATAAAAATAAAAACTCAATTATTTTTCCCAACTAAAGTAATTAGATTTTTTCATTCAGAGCAATACAAACAAATGACATGAAATTCACACAGATAAAAAAGGTCAGTGCTCAACTCTTCTAAGTCACAATTCACATTCAGTAGGTAATCTCACATGCAGGGGTGCATTGGAATCCAGTGTTCAGGAGAACGAAGAAAAGGCAGGAGAAACCTAGGAGATCCTCAATTTCTAACTGAAGGGAAGGTGGTGAAATTACCTACTGAATGTGAATTGTGACTTAGAAGAGTTGAGCACTGACCTTTTTTATGTGTGTGAATTGGTTACTATAGTGGGAGAGGGCCGGTTCAGTAGCTCCTCTGTTTCTTCTTTTTTGTCCCTGTTCTTTTTCTGGAGGTCGAACTTTTTGCAATATTTAAATGATATGAAATGAATGACATGAAAAAAAAAAGCAGGACAAAAACATGTATGTATGAATGATGCAAAAAAACACCCAGCTGAGATAAATTATATGTGGATGATAAGATGGGAATACCCTTTTAACTATCTCAGTTGGTGGAAAAATGTTTAAAAATAATGGGGCTCATTTACTAAGGGTCCCGCTGCTCACTTTAGTCGGACTGTGAGCCTTTTTCGCAGCTGCTCCGGCTTCCATGCGACACAATTTAGGGGGCGTGCCATTGGACGATCCGACTGAGTCGTACTTTCAAATTGTGTCGCAAGCCCTAGCACTTAGATGCACCACTAAAAAGATGGTGAACTCTGGCGGACCTGAGCGGGGAAGCAACACATGCAGGATATTTGCAGCACGATCTTAGTGAATCGCGGCACAGTGCTCCAATGTCTTTTAGATGATGGCCAGTCACAGGTAACTGATTTTTCAAAATGTGCTTTTATAGTAAAATGTATGAAAAATTTAAGGTTAGGATACATTTGGGAATTTCAACTTATTGGAAGCTTGGTCAAAGTGGTAAGATAAAATTTATCAAAACAGCTAATTTATCATTTTATTTTGGAATTTAATCATATACTTCTCTTTATTTGGTCTAGAGTGTGGGTAGGTTTATAGTATAAATAAATGTGCTGTATGATAATGTATGATATGTTATTTTTTGATATTTATCAATTATATGTTTAAAACCAACATTGAGAGAGAAAAAAGTACTGGACCTCACATCCACACATCATACAATGATCTATTGTCTCTCGGCTACATTTACATTTTGATCCCACTAACCGCTTTATGGTGATCTCGTTCTAATGGGTCCCAACACTATAAGGTGTGGTGTCGCATGGCATCCACCGCACTAGTAGGGACTAAGACCCAGTTGCCCCCCAGAATTCATACTGGCACGCATAACCCCCATGGCTCCAGGCCCCGGGTCCCCACCAGCACCACACCACAGAAGCAGCAAACGCCATGCTATACTGAACCAATACTGAACAATGCTCACCAAGACCCGGTTGCCCTCCAGCATCAATCCTGGCAGGCAAAGCCTCCATGGCTCCAGGTCCCTGCCTGTACCACACCACAGAAGCAGCGGACGCCATGCAATTATATTTTCTATATTGTAATATCAAAATAAGATTAAAAAAAAGATCACTTTTGAACCTTGCACATATGTACTCCAGGTTATCTCCTGTGCAGGAAATTATAGAACCAATTAATTATAGATCTGGCCAAAAGAATACCACTGTGTTGGAGTAACCTGCTCAGTGGGTAGTCGGGAGAAAGGGGTATTGTACTATTTTCCTTTTCCTCCATTCACACTACATTAGAGAAGATCTCATTGACTGTATGTAACTGGAGGGTAATACATTATCATTGTGTACAGCCGGTATCTGATCTATGTTACAGAGGTATCCACCATACACAAAGTTGTTCTAAAATTTCCAAAATAATCAATGTATTTTTTATTGGGAGTTATATATCTTTTTATGATGACCCCAGAAATCAACTTGGTTGCTAGTCCTGAATTAATTGATTATGAGAGCTGCTAAAAATTTGCCTTTGGGTTTGTAATTTTTTAGCTTTGCACCTACTGAGTCACATTTTTAAATAAAATAATTATTTTCCACAATTTCCACTGAAGTTAAATCTCTGCCTATGACATGCTCAGTCCCATAAAACAAGTTAAGCTCTTTGTAGCTTTTCTCCTCTTGCTAATAGATAAATATCCTGTACTTACTCAAAGTTTCCTAATGGGGTATCTGAAAATAATCGTTTTTATACTAGACATTCCCTTTAAGGATAGAATTTGTAAAGTACCATATAGACAACATTTTTAAGTTAAAGGGGTATTTCCATCTGGGCATTTACATGTAATTTAATTCATTTTTCACTTGTAAAAATTTCTTCAATTGGATGTTATTAAAAAAAAATGTTCCTGTGTGAAGATAATTTCTCATAAATGTAGCCATGTTGTCCCTTAGAAATGAGATATCTTCCTCGGATATGGCCACCTCACATTTTGACAGCGGTGGCCGGACATGCACTATTGAGTCCTGTCTGACTTTCTGGATTCAGCAATCATTACCACAGGACAATTGTGGGACATGCAGTAACTCCCGGACATTTCATATACAAAAACTTGTTATTTCTTTGTTCAATAACTCCAGCAGTGGTGGTCGTATCCAAGGAGCAAGTCTTGTTTCTAAGGGACCATATCAATACATTTATGAAAAATTATCTTTACCCAGGTACATATAATTGAAGGAATGTTTATATATGGCAGATTAATGAAAAAGAATGTGAATGCCCAGACGAGTATACCCCTTTAAATAATATAACCAAAATTGTTTTAATAATTCAGTAGTTGACCATCCACCTTTAACTTACGGTATTAGTTGAGTTTTTTCCATAAATGGGCTGAAGCTCCCGTTTTCTATCGCCATGATGTGAGCGTTGTGAGCATCTTCTGGATGGCAGTAGTATACAGGGTACTCTCGCTAGCTGTGACTCATGGTCTGTTTCTGAGGATCTGTTTATGATTCACATGACTGCACCGCTTTCTCACTAGCTGTTCCCCTACCTCTTTTCTCTCTTAAATCCTTTATTAAAATAAACACACTGGAAATAGAAGCCACATCTTAATTTCCAAAACTGCTTGTCATTTATTAGAACCATTACGGGACACCATGAGTAATCAGATGTTTGACATTTTCTCTCATACACACTGTGGCTATTTCCAAACCTAATGTATTCACCACTGACGCTAGATGCACTCCATTCCACTCGTCTGCTCTGGTAATTAAAACATTTCCCTATGAGTACCTGACAACCTAACAGACTCTCAGCTCCATGAAACTCAGGTATACCAACCAGCTCAGTTATCAGTGTACATACAGAGGACATTTTTCTTACATTATATAGGTACTTTTCTGCATGAATCAGATCTGTTTCCAGGTTGAACCACCACCAATTTTCATTATCTAGTATAACATATTAGTCTTTACCTACTTGGCCATCAAATTAAACCAAAATACAGTAGCAGGGGCATAACTACAGCGGTACCAGCCATCCAGCTGCTATGGGGCCTGCAGTGTCAAGGGGCCCCGCAATCCAACCTGACATACTAAAGAACCTGACCATTATATACAAATTATGCTGCACATTGTTTACATTGTTCATAGTGCACATCTTCCACAGTATACAACATGAATCGGCAACTCAGATAAGAAATGTCAGGGGAGAGGGGGGGACATCAGAATGCCAGAGATATAGTAGAAACTTTTAAAAATCAACAAATGGCATGAAAGTCCTATAAAAACCATGTAAAGTTGATACAGCTTTCTTTCATTTCTAATTTAAAGGAAACAGTTATTATTATTTAAAATTTACATTTTTGGATTAAATTAGGCATTTATCTTATTCAGTAACAATTCAATGTTGTTTGCTTTATTTTTATCTTTATTCCTTTAAGCTGAAGCCCCTCCCCCCACGGTATATAGCCCCCAGTAGTAAATAGACAGCCTGCCCCCATGTAGTATACAGCCAGCCATCCCAATGTAGTATACAGCCAGCCCCATGTAGTATACAGCCAGCCAGCCTGCCCCTTCTAGTATACAGCCAGCCTGCCCCCTGTAGTATATAGCCAGCCTGCCCGGCCCCCTGTAGTATACAGCCAGCCTGCCCCCTGCAGTATACAGCCAGCCTGCCCCCTGTAGTATACAGCCAGCCTGCCCCCTGTAGTATACAGCCTGCACAGCCCCTTGTAGTATACAGCCAGCCTGCCTTCTGTACTATATGATGCACCCGCTGCTGACATCATAGTATGCACCGGGCGGCAGATAAAATGGCCGCGTCTCTGCCGGCTGTTACAGAAGACTGAAGACAGAAGAGGAGCCGCGGGGAAGATAGAAGAGGAGTCGCCACAACATCGTGAAGCTGCTTTTAACATCGGGGCCGCAGGAGGGTGAGTATATAAGTTTATTTTTTTAATTGACTTGTGCATAAGCCGAGGTAAGGTTTTTCAGCACATTTTTTTGTGCTGAAAAACTCAGCTCATACACAAGTACACATGGTATCTAAAATAAATTAACCTCTAAATCTGGCAACTGATTATTAGTTTGTATGTCTTGCATACATTTATATAATTTTTTGGTTTATAGTTTGCTAAAGTGATATTATTGTCTACCCTAAAATGTTACTTATCAACGTCCCTTCCATTATCATCTCTTAAATAAGAATGGCCACTGCTAGGAATTTATTTGTAGAGATGGCAGATGTGTTTTGCATGGCATCGTTCCCAATACCATGTGCTTGGCTACAGTAGCTGACACAATGTATCATAGCATGCAAAGAATGCTGCTCAGATAGCAGTAAAGTGGCAATGTTCCCCAGTGTTCAGTTATCAGGCAAGAGAGCAAAGCTTTAAATGTTTATGAAAAGGTCATCAACAAATGCGTAAACTTGTAAATGAAATTATAATGCTAACTCTTGAGATTCAGTCTTTCACAGCTAAAATTATTTTTAACAAGAACAGCTTAGTTTACAAGGAACCCTTTACTAAAATCTTTCATTTCCTTATAGATACAAAGGGAAAGTGTATCAAGAGTATCATAAACTGAGAGTTCAAAAAGTCCTCTAACTCAGCTAGTTCCATTCCCCCCAACATTTCCGGAAGAGAAAGAGGGACAAAATGGTGTCACGCATGCACACCCCTAATCACGCCCTGGCCACGCCCCGGCCACGCCCCAAATTTTTATTACTAATAATCATCTTCATAATAATAATAATCACCATAATAATATAAAACATTTTTGCTGAGTTTGGGATGTGAACACCAGACTCTACACTTGCAACAGAGATGGAGCCTCCATCCAGTAGGCTATTGGCCCAGTGGTTATTGATGGGAGGATTTTATGTGTTACTGTTACACAGTGACACAGGCTCCATGCGCTGGTGTATAGAGATACATCTTCTCAGACATTACTATTGTAATTATCAAGACGACAGTTAATATTATTTTTATTATTATTATCATGAAGACTATCATTATTATTATTATAATTTTAATAATAATAATCTCAATCATAATAATATCAATAATATTAATAATCTCAATAATATCAATAATAATATTCAAAAATAAATCTCAATACTAATAATATCAATAATCTTAATAATGATAATATCAATAATCTCAATAATAATAATCTCAATCTCAGTAATTTTAATAATCAATAATCTCAATCTCAATAATCTCAATAATAATAATCTCAATAATCTCAATAGTAATAATCTCAATAATAATCTCAATAATAATAATAATAATAATCTCAATACTAATAATCTCAATAATAATAATATCAATCTCAATAATTTCAATAATATCAATGATCTCAATAATCTCAAAAATAATAATCTCAATAGTAATCATCTCAATACTAATAATCTCAATTATAATAACCTCAATAACCATCTTAATAATGATAATAATCATCTCAATAATAATTAAAAATAATCTCAATAATAATCTCTGAGAAGATCCCTCTCTATATATCAGTGTGTCTCAATGTAACAGTGAAACTCTTAGTTATAAAAAGTCCTCTCACTGACAACCTCAGAGTTTATAGCCTAGTGGGTAAAGGCACCTATCTCTATTACAGAAGGTCTGGGGTTCGAATCCTTGCCTGGTCATATATTCATTGAATTAATTTAAATAAGAGCTTGTGTCTGGGGAAGCCCTAAGAGACCATATATGGACAGATGTTGATCTGAACCTGATGAGGTGGACTCTGCTGCAGGTTCTGGCTATGAAAGTATTTGCTATGCCGGACACAGAGCTGGGACAACCCCAGCAAGTGCAGGACCTGGAGGGAAAATCCATGACAATCTCGTGATGCAGAGCAGAGGTATAAAAAACAGGACTGTCCCGGCCAAACCGGGACGGTTGGGAGCTATGTAATTCAGTGCTGTCTACAGTTGGGAATCTGTTCCTCCTGGAATAGATATACTGGTTTGGCTTTTATCCTGCATTTTGTCTTTAGGCTTCCTGAAAGTCATGCTCATGTTTGGTTGCTGCCTGAAAAGGTAACAAAGAGGCAATGTTTTCCTTATCCCATCATGAAAAATGTATTTGCCAAATTCCCCCAGTGGAGTATCAATAGTGGTAAGTCTCCACACAGCCTTAATTGACAAAGCCTCCGTAAGGAGAGCTCCTACCAACCACAGTTAGAATAGACAGTGTAATACTGTACCAGGTTTATCATTGTGATGCTAAATCTGGTGTAGGTTTGGATTGTAAAGTTTTATAGATTGTTATTTAGTTTATGCCAGATCACTGCGTTAAAATTTTGTAAATTAGCTGAACAGACTTTTTCACCCAAAGACATGGCCCCTTTTGTCATACGAGTGAAACCTTTGATAAATATGGTACAGGGAGTTTTGTAGTTCAAATTATGACAGAATTCTGTTGCAAACACATTGATACATTTTCCCCAACATGTGTGTTCATGTGGTAAGCTTGTAATAATGAATGACAGTCAGATCCATTGAAACGTAATACTTTCAAGAGAATTTCTCATGGTTGAAGAAAACCTCATGAATTATTAACAGGTTAAAGGGGTAATCCCATTACAGCTAATTAAAGTTATTGTTTGTATTATAAAAAAGTTATACAATTTTCCAATATACTTTAAGTATCAATTCCTGATGGTTTTCTAGATCTCTGCTTGCTGTTCTTTTATAAAAAGCTTCTATGTTTACTTCCAGTGGATAGAAATCTGACCATGGTCATGTGATGTCACACAGGTGCACAGCTCGTTATAACACACAGCTCTGATAATTTTCTGTGATAGTAAAGAGCTGTGCATCTGTGTGACCATGGTCAGATTTCTGTCCACTAGGAGGATTTCTATAGAATGACAGCAAGCAGAGATCTAGAAAACCGCGAGAAATTGATACAGAAAGTATATCAGAAAATTGTATAATTTTTCTTCATAAAAGCATTAACATTAATTTACTGAAATGTGAATACCCCTTTAAGCATTTATTTTGGCCATGGTTGTTGTTGTATCTGATAACACTAGGATCTTTTGTTTATAGAAACTGGGAGACAGCAGCATTGTTATTCCTCATGTACACACTTTGCAAGGAGGGTTTATTTGATGATGTTTTGCTATGATTATTGGGCCATAAACTGAAAAGGTAGCAGGAGGCAAGGGGCAAGCTATGTAAGCCAAGGCTATAATAAAGTCTTTAGATCCCGCGGTCATAGCGATTGAGTTCAAGGCTAGAGGTCAGAATTAAAACAAAATTATAGTATAGTGCACATTGTTGAAAGAAAATTTGCTCACACAAGACCGCTTCATTATGTATTTTTTTATTGAATAAAAGTAGCATAGAGGATTATATAATGTTAAAACAATAATATTGCAATATTTTTTTTAATATGGTTATTAAATCAGAGTGTAAAACTGCCAAGAAAAGGAAATGGTGCAAGACTAGAACCTATTGCCCTACCTACTTGCCACAACCTGTGCAAACCTGCAGGCATACACTTGTTGACTTTCCCTATGTGTTCAAAACAGATAAACAAAGAGAGAAAGACACACACAAGCGTATTCAGTGAAGAAAAAAAATTGGACTGGAGCTGTATACACAATCAGGAGATGGCAGGAACAGTAAACTTGGGGGAAGAAATAGCACAAAATTCAAGTGTAAATTCAAGTTGTTTAAAGGCTCACCTTCATACAGTCATCCATGTAGGAGATTTCATGTAGGAGAAGTGGTTATAGTAGAAGTGCAGCAAATCAGCCAGAGAGCAACAGGGACTGGTGTCCCAGAAGACAGCCCATGGAGGAGAAGGTCAATCAGAAAGATGCAAGGAGAGTCCACCGAGACAGAACTTCTTAGTACCTTTTTATTGTAAACATTCAATTTTGATAAAAACAATGCTAACAACGCACTTCAGTTTTGGATGGGAGCCTTAATCTGGTTAGGGTCAAAATATTGCATGCATATTCAGAATAAATAGTTCAAAACCAAGAAGGCAGTGAGGTACAGAATCCAATTGAATAGCAAGGTAATAGAATCACTAGAGTTGCACACACAGCTGCAAGATGTAACAACATAATTACTAAGCCCCCTACAGAGCAAAAACATGGCTGTGAAATCGTCATGAAAAAGGACTACAGAGCTGCACACCTGAGATCAGATTACAATATCCAAATTTCTGTCTACCTAGCTGTATGTTTGCTGGGAGATCTGTATTTTATATTGCTATAATTCACCATTTTTGAATCCTACAATACCAAACATTTATTTAATCATTGTTATATATAACATGAAAAAGAATGTTGCTATGGAGTTTAAATGATTTCAGTTTATGAAATACTGTAGTTCTCCGAGCTCAGGAGCATCATACACAATGACAACAGGGGCCGGTAAGTATTTTTTTTATTTTTATTTTTTGGTGTAAACAGAGGAACCTTGTGAACAGAAATGCAAAAGAAATACAGATGAGCCACAGTATCTGCAAAAGCAAATAAAAGATGAAGAGATGGTAGGAGATCAGTGGTGGCTTCCTTTATATTTTTACCAAACACATAGTCATTACCGCAGTTGATTTCTCCTTTATAATACTATAAAGACTCTTCTGCAATAAATAATTGTATTTCTAGGTATCGAACATCTCTATGCTCAAGAATATCACAGCTACAAATTGTACTGTTCCTGAAGATCATTGTCTAAGATTACTATTCTTTAGTCTGAGATGCATTATTTGTAATCCCTTTAATTTAGTTGTAGGTCTTAAAAGTGTCATGTAGAAATAGTAATACCTGAAACACTATAATTTCATCTTTTAATTAGAGTGGATTAAATGTCCTATTTTAGAAGATATATTAAACATTATATTCCTTAAAAGGTAAATCTAGTCTTAGCATTTAATGCTGCTTTTATCCCTTAAACGTACGTCACCCCATATGAAATAAGGACAGTTAATCTGACCATCAGAAGAATGTCATCATTGTTAGTGGATTAAGGTACCAATCTTTGGTGTATATGGTCAGCCAGACCAACGTTTGTCTTCTAGGGACAGAAGAATCCAGTGTGTTTGATGTCAAAGGGAACCTGTTATCAGGAGCCCTTTTTCTGGCTTCCCCATGTCCCCATAGAGAATAGTGTACACATAGATCAAAGTTTACCTTTCTGTATGCAAAGCTGTGTCCCTACTCCCATGGGAGTGGCCAGTGAGGAGCGGTTCTCCCTCCACCTGCCACTCGGGAAACTGCTCCATTATACATCAATACATGCATACAGAATGGTAAACTTTCATCTAACTTATCTTTTTTTGGAAACACTCTTTGACAGTGTGTACACTATTCTCTATAGCAGTGATGGCGAACCTATGGCACGGGTGCCAGAGGTGGCACTCAGAGCCCTTTCTGTGGGCACTCAGGACATCAGCCCAGACTAGCGTTCACCAAACAAGACCAAATCTATCAAATCTTCCTGCTGTTCCAGGTAACTTGGAGAGAAGCTATAATGAAAGTCTGAATTTGCCCTCCTTTCTACTGTATTGGGGGCCTTAGGCGGCCAATACAATTGAAAGAAGTGGAAGAACAGGTAGCAATAAGTTACTGCTTAAAATGACACATTGGCACTTAATGGTAAATAAGTGGATTTTGGTTGTGGTTCGGGCACTCTGTCTCAAAAAGGTTCGCCATCACTGCTCTATAGGGACATAGGGAGACAGAAAAAGGGCTCCTGATGACAGGTTCCTATTTAGCATACCTGATCTTTTACTGACCAGAAATTAAAGTTGTCAAAGGCATCAAAGCTGTTTGTCCCCAAAATATACAGCTGTGGAAAAATGTATTTAGTCAGCTACCAATTGTGAAAGTTCTCCCATTTAAAAAGATGAGAGACGAGGCTTACGTCACAGGTAGACCTTAACTGTGATAGACAAAATGTGAAAACAAATCCACAAAATCACATTTCAAATTATGGTAGAAAATAAGTATTTAGTCACCTTCAAACAAACAAGATTTCTGGCTCACACAGACCTGTAACTTCTTCTTTAAGAGGCTTCTCTGTAAGGCTATATTCACACTGCCGTTGCCCGCCCGTATCGTACCGTAGTGGGCAACGGCAGTGCACGGGGAGAGGAGGAAGAGGTGAGTGCAGCTCACCCCCGCCCCTCTCCATAGGAAGTTATGGCGCACGGCGCCGTACTACGGGTAAAGATAGGACAGGTCCTATCTTTTTCCCGGGTACGGAGCGGTACGCTGCCGCACGTGTGCTGCACCGTACTGCTCCCGTAGGGTGCCGTGCGCCCATTGCCGCCTTTGGAGGATGTATATCGGCCGTATATACGTCGGCCGTATATACGTCCTCCATACGTTAGTGTGAATTTAACTAGTTATCAAAATGAAAGACACCTGTCCACAACCTAAGGCAGTCACACTCCAAACCTCCACTATGGTGAAGACCAAAAAGCTGTCTAAGAACACCAGAAAACAATTGTAGACCTGCACCAGGCTAGGAAGACGGAATTTGCAATAGGCAAGCAGTTTTGTGTGAAAAAATCAATTGGGGGAGATATAATTAGAAAATGGAAGAGATAGAAGTCCACTGATAATCTCCTTCAATTCGACCCATGGGTGAAGAAAGGTGAGCAAAAATCCCAAAACCACACAGAGGAACCTAGTGAATGACCTTCAGAAATATGGGACTGTTAGTAATACACTACACCGCCAGGGATTCAGACTCTGGAGTGCCAAACGTGTCCCCCCTGCTTAAGCCAGTACATATCTGTACATATCAGTACAGGTAGTCTCTACAGCTTTTTTGGTGGAATATGTCATAGTGGCTTTATTCGATAACTGTAACAGCAGCTGTTCTGCATTGCAAACTAAAACTTGTGTGTCCCTCTGATGGGGGGTGTGCTTACAGTTTTATCACTTAAACAAGACATGAAGGCAGCGGTACATCACCAAATTTCTGAGTGTGTTGCCAAAGTCCATAGAACAGTTCACACTTTCTCAGCGGTGGCTCCTTACTGAGACAATGAACGTCCGGTGTGTCGTGACGTTTCGGAGGGAGTACCTCCTTCCTCAGACATGCGCCGTGCTGACAGGATAAGTCTTAAATGCAATCAGGTTTACAAACTTTACATATAGAAAATAAGTACAAAACTGTTAACAATTAACATAATAAAAACCTGTCTGACAATGATGATACAGCAAGTTAGCTCTAATAAGAGAATGTCATAAAAACACATTAAAGTTACATTGCTCGTTCAATCCATGTGGGTGTAAGGTGTCTAATTGCGTGATCCAGTAAACCTCACGTTGGAGTAATTTCTTTTTCCTGATCTCCTCATTTTCATGGCTGACATTTTCTAGTTCTAGCCATCGTAGGTCACTAACGTTATGTTTTGATTCATAAAAATGTTTTGCAACGCCCGTCTCGTATTTAACCTTTTCGCTGCAGGTATTACATTCCTCCGTACTTTTGCTACGGTATTGTCTTATACTCGATTTGTGTTCGTTCAATATAATTTTGATAGCTCTGCTGGTCTGCCCGACATATGCCAGCCCACACGGCATTTTAACATATAAATGACGGATTGTGTATTACACGTGAAGAACCCTTTAATCTGAATTATAGTACCTTGCCAAGGATGATTAAATGTGTCACCTTTAATAATACCATTACAATTATGGCACGCTAAGCAAGGAAAAGTGCCTTTTCTTTTAGTTGCTAGAAATGTTTGTCGTGATTTTTTCTTTACTTGTATGTCTTATCTAATTAATTCATTTGCTATTGAACATCCTTTCCTGTATATAAAATTGGGGGGATCTTTAAACAACGACCCATATTTAGGATCATGCATTAAAATTGGCCAATTTTGCAAAATAGTTTTTTTAAATCAAATAAGCATGTTTATCATATTGGGAAATGAAAGTTACTTGGTCTATTGGTTTCTTTGTTTTACTAGCCCTAATGTCTCTTCTTGATGTACTAGCTACTTCCTGCCCCACTTTCTCTACTGCTTCTTTAGGATAACCACGTTCCAGAAATTTCTGGAAATTTCACCATGGCGCATGTCTGAGGAAGGAGGTACTCCCTCCGAAACGTCACGACACACCGGACGTTCGTTGTCTCAGTAAGGAGCCACCGCTAAGAAAGTGTGAACTGTTTTTATGGACTTTGGCAACGCGCTCCGAAATTTGGTGATGTACCGCTGCCTTCATGTCTTGTGTAAGTGATAAAATTATAAAGATGGATTGATTTATATCTTCGGTCTCTTAAATCTATTGAAAAATGTTGCAGTACTGCAAGGATTGAGAGCCTTGTAAAAAGTAGACCGGTGTTAACACCTCAGCTTATAATTGGAGCACAGGTGTGCTATTTGTTGGGTTGTACTTACAGACCAACATGGTGCAGGAAACTTGGGATTTGTCAGAGAACACCTGTATTAGCGAATTCGCCATTGCTGTCCTGTGCAGATAAAAACAGGTTCACACTGAGCACATGAGATAGACATGATAGAATCTGGAGACACCGTGGAGAGTGATCTTCTGGCCTTTAGCATGACCGGTTTGGCAGTGGATCAGTAATAGCGAGGGGTAGCATTTCTTTGGAGGGCCGCACAGCCCTCCTTGTGCTCATCAGAGGTAGCCTGACTGCTATTAGGTACCAAGATGAAATCCTAAGACCCCTTGTGAGACCATATGATGGTGCGGTTGACTGTGGGTTCTTCCTTATGAGGGACAGTGCTAGATCTCATGTGGCTGGAGAGTGTGTCAGCAAGATGAAGGCATTGAAGCTATGGACTGGCTCGCTCTTTCCCCAGACCTGAATCTGATTGATTACATCTTGGGACATCATGTCTCGTTTCATCCACCAATGTCACGTTGCCCCACAGACTGTCCACGATTTGGTAGATGCTTTAGTCCAGGTCTGTGAGGAGATCCCTCAGAAGACCATACGCACCCTCCTCTGGAGCATGCCGAGGCGTTGTAGGAGGGTCATGCAGGCACGTGCAGGCCACACAAAATATTCAGCTTCATCAAAGTTGGATCAGCCTGTGGTATGTTTTTCCACTTTCATTTTGTGTGTGACTCCAAACCCAGGGCTCCATTGGTTAATAAATTGGACTTCCTTTATTGTTTTTTTTTGTGATTTTTGTTGTCAGCACATTCTACTTTTTACAGTACAAAGTATTCGATGAGAATATTTAATTCATTCTGATCTAGGATGTGTTATTTGATTGTTCCCCCATGTATATATGCCATATATACTTGAGTACTCAATTTTTGTGCTAAAAAAAGCCCCACTAAGCTTCTAAGCGGCTATATAAAAAGAACTTAGTACTCCCCCTCCGGCGCTGACCCCCAGCGTCCTATTCTCACGCAGCACCTCTTTGGGTTCCTGACCAGATGCATGCAAACTATGATGCGGCAGTGCTGACATCAAACTATGATGCGGCAGTGCTGACGTCAAACTATGAGGGGTCAGTGCTGACATCATAGTTTGTGTGCCGGCAGAAAACATAGATGTGCATAAGATGGCCGGGAACCCGAAGAGGTTTTGTGGGGAAAAGTAGGATGATGGGGGTCAGCGCTGGAGGGTGAGTACTAAGTTCATTTTTTAAGAGGGCGCTCTTCTGGACATTTTTTTAATGGGGGATCTTTGCTGGAGGTTTAATTAATAGGGGCTCTCTGCTGGATATTACATTTATGGGGGCACTATGCTGGACATTATATTAATGGGGGTACCATTTATGGGGGCACTCAGCTAAAAATTATATTTATGGGGCACTCAGCTAAAAATTACATTTATGGGTGCACTCTGCTGTGGGCGTTTTATTAATGGGGGCACTCTGCTGGACATTATATTAATGAGGACACTCTGCTGGGCATTTTATCATTTTACATGGTAAAATACTTGCTCATTTACTTGTCAACAATTATCTTGTGGCCTAAAAAGTTTCAAAAGTGATTATGGCCAACTTTTAAACTACGGTATGTTTCTATTATCTTCTATCATCCCTGGTCCTTTGTATGCACCCTATGAATAGTGATCTTACTACATCTTGTGAGTCAGGCTTCTTGGAAAACATGTTATATGTCACAGAGTCAGATAACTATGAAGAGATATGAATATGCTCTCTGTATATATGACTTTGATAGCGTTAAGAGTTTGAGGAACATGGGCATTGTGGGAAGGTTTTTTTTTAAAACAGTTGTGTGACAAAGTGTTCAGCGCATAAGGCAAAGGTGCCAAGTTGTCTTTTATCTTTCAGCATTCACATATAATTAGACTATGCGGCTATCACTGTGCATTCTTATGTTATCAGACTAAAACTGAAACCTGGCTTGTTGACTGTGTCTAGGGATTGACAGAACATTGAAGAAAAAGTACTACTTTAATTATTTTATTTATATAGTGCACACAGATTCCACAGAGCTAAACGGAGTTTGCAAAATCAGTCCCTGTCCCCAATAGGGCTCACTATCTCATCAACCTACCAGTATGTTTTGGAGTGTGGGAGAAAACCCATGCAAACATGGAGAGAACATACAAACTCTTTGTAGATGGACTTGAACCCAGGACCCCAGCGCTGCCAGGCTGTAGTGCTAACCACTGAGCTGCCATTCTGCCCCTACTTTATCTTTTGAAATAACAGGCTAAATATTTTTATTTACTCCACGTAATTAGAATCTGTTCATTTCTCTGTGGAATGAATTGCAGCTGGGATCTATGCAGGATTTAATTCTCTCATTGTTTTATCTACTTCTTCACCTGAAGTGTTGTTTTACGACACACCAACGACACGAAGCACAGCTTTTTCCCCCTCTGCTGTATAGCCTAAAGTTGTAAGTGACACACTTTGGAAGAAACTCAGTTAGCCTGCTTTCCCCTGGTAGTAAAATCACCAAACTACCTTTATGCCTATCTTCTAACCAGTGGCGTAGCTAGGGTTTCATCAGACAGGGGATGACCACATGCCATATATAGTAGACACAGTAGCAGCACACAGTAGACTCCACACATGCCTAGCAGTATACAGTATACCCCACACATGCCCCTGCAGTATACAGTAGACCCCCACAGATACCCCAGGCAGTATATAGTAGCTCCCACACATGCCCCAGCAGTAAATTGAATCCCCCACACATGCACAGCAGTATATAGTAGCCCCCACACATGCTCAGCAGTATATAGTAGCCCCCCCCCCCCCCACATGCTCAGCAGTATATACAATACTTTATTGATCCCCATAGTGTTCCGGCAGTTGTTACACACAGAGGCAGGGTGACAGTTGCATACATACACTTTGAGAGGCATGTTCTTACATGTTGCTAGTTCCTTAATTGCAAACAAATAGTTACAAGGACAGTTACAAGATGCAGCGGCGCCATTCTTGACAGTACATTCTATTAAGTGCAACTGCAAGTCCACCAAATTTAGATCAGGTTAGTCGGAGGACAGAGTTGAATGGCGTGACTTTACCTTTTCAACCAAGGTCTGAGAGACCTTAGGTTTGCAATTTATACAACCCAGATAAATGAGTTATAACTACTAGTTGTTAGCAAGAGGGTGGAGAGAAGACAGAAGAAGAAAACAAGACTATTGCTTGAGATGGCTGGGACTTCTGGTACTGAGTTAAGCACACATACCTGAAGATGAGAGAAATGAGTGATCGTGAGATTAGGTGAAAGGTGATGGCAGAAGATGATGGATTGCAAGATCATATTTCATAATGATACATTGTGATCTAGTTCTTTGTGCACTTATAAATGCACTTAAAAGTATGCACACATACCCCAACAGTATATAGTATCCCCCACACATGCCCCAGGAGTATATAATTGGCCCCACACATGCCCAGCAATATATAGCAGCCCCAACGCATACCACAGAAGTATCTAGTAGGCCCCACACATGCCCCAGCAGTATATAGTTCAGCCCCCAATTTTTTAAAAAAAAATTTATACTCATCTGCCTGTATTCCCTGCAGCCGCACTGCGCTCCCGAGATCTTCTTCTCCAGGTTTTGACGTCATTGCTTAGGCGATGGCGCCTGGGTAATATAGCAACAGCATCAGTACCACTGCTTCCATCCAAACAATCTTCCCCTGTGATTCCCTAATTTACTCACCACACTTTATTTTACAGTATAGGAGTCCCTGCAGATGATCTAATTATCTGCTCACTGTTACCCCATTTGTTCTGTAAAGGTGGTCCCCTACTTAAGAACACTGGACTTACATACGACCCCTAGTTACAAACGGACCTCTGGATATTGGTAATTTATTGTACTTTAGTCGTAGGCTACAATAAACAGCTGTAACAGTTATCACAGGTGTCTGTAATGAAGCCTTATTGTTAATCCTGGTTCTTATGACAACCCAACATTTTTAAAATCCAATTTTCACAGAGACCAAAAAAGTTCTGGCTGGGGTTACAATGATAAAATATACAGTTTCGACTTACATATAAATTCAACTTAAGAACAAACCTATAGACCCTATTTTGTATGTAACCCGGGGACTGCCTGTAATAACTAATGCATAGTAGTTTGCATGAACACACAGTTTTCTCTTTTATTTTTCCATCTTTTTAATTTTGGTGTAAAGAAATACAAACAAAAGAAATATGAAAATACATTTTCAAAATTTCAAATACATGACACATATGACAAAAATTAGGTCCTCTAAATTTCATATGACAGTGAAACAATTCAAATATAAAGAATAAATTACAATAGATACAATTTTAAATTATCAAAAGAAATTCCTAAAAATCAAAGACGTCCCCATAATCACACTTTGCACACCATTTTCTTTTTTACACCCTATATTTATTTTATTAACAAAATTTATCCTTACTTTACCTCTTTCATATACAATTTCCCCACCCTAACTCCCCCCCCCCCAAAAAAAAAGAAATGAAGAAAGAAAGAAAAAAAAATTCTCTCCCTCTCCTCTCAAACTCCCCTCTGTCTCAATATTAAGTCAAACCCAACAACCTCTTTGTTTCCGGGGAAAATAATAACTCAACCCATTTATGCCATAAAGTAATAAAGGTGCATTTTTGGACCATTTTTAATTTTTTTGAATCCGTCTCTTTTGGCAATCGTTTCCTAAAAACAATAGAAGGTGGATCAGGAGCAAACCATTTTTTTTTTAAATACAAAACCTGGCCAAAAACAATTTCCTGACAATGTAATCCCCCCATTTCCATAAGAGTCTCCTTTCCTTGCATGAACAGACAGTTGATGCAATTTGTACCTGCATTGTACATTTCTCCTATTTTAGCTTGGCTTGTAGAACCTTTGGTGGATGGAAATGATGGAGTGGAACACTTTTCAGAGAAAGGGATTTGGCCCAGAGGCTACCTCAAATGCAGCTATAAACACTTAGGGCTACATAGTTGTTTTCTTCATCACTCTATAGTTGGTGTGGCATCAGGCAGGTCCTGTATTGGATCTCCATGGAGGAGAGCCACTGACGCAGCTCCTCCGCTTTTCCCCTTTTCCCTGCCATTCAGAAATTAAATTGTTAAAAACTACTGTATGTAGTAAAGTAATTGCAGCACTCATCAACTCTTGTGGAAATTTCTTTATTAGGCCTCATTCACATGGCCATGTGGTGGCCCGGCGGCGATACGGTGCACGATACGATCCACGTCGTACACGGGGAAAAGATAGAGCATGCTCTATCTGTCTCCGTCTCTGCGGCCATTTTTTCTATGGAGGGGGGAGAGGTTCACATACTCCTCCTCTTCAGCGCACAGCTGCGTGCCTGCCAAGGTGCGGCCCGGCGGGCATACGTCTGTATATATGTACCCTTAGTCCATAACACTTACAGGGAGGTGCAGATCCCTGCAACAGGGCAGTATCACACTCACAGGCACATACTCAAGCCATTGAAAACTACTGTAAGCGCATCCCGCTAGTTGAATGATTGCAAGCATAGACATACCCTTCCACTACCTCTATACCTGTTGTTGTCAGTGCTTTACTTATGAGCTTGGCTGCCTGCTTCATTGTACAATCTAGTACTGTGAATACTTAGCTAGGTGTGTCATTTTGCTATATCTGAAATAGCAATTACTGGTTTAAATAGCATATACATAATTACATGATATAAGTATAGATAAACTTCCCTAATTTAAAATGAACACTTCACTAGCATATTACATATATAGGCAAAAAGACATACCAAATGCCCCTGTTGGATTTATGTAGAATTATTGCATTAGACGGAAAAGTGTAATTAAAATATACACTTGCAGCCAGTGTTTTCCTATGCTACATGTTGATTATGGTTGTTAATATTGAATGGGAAGCAAGGAAGCTAAGCCAACACCAATATATAAATTGTATGAAATCCTTCTTTGTACCATAAGATGAAGATCAAAAGTTCATACCAAATCCCTGATGTGATTCAAAATAATACAAAGAGTGACAAATAGATCGATGTTAATGTTTCCATCCTGCCAGCTGAAAGGGTCCCCGGTGTGCATCTGTCTGCAGAAAAGTTTGACAGTCATTCTGGAACAGTAGTTATGAACTTCTCATGGTTGTGACATGGCTAGCCTTCTTCTCTCTCACTGATGATATACGTGATTACCATCCTGTAATCCTGTGACTACAATGAGCAAGTCTGCCACCTCCAATAGTAAATAAAATAGCAAATTAGGGGGCAGAGATAGGTTCATCACTCTTATCCGAACCAGCATAGAAGCCCAAGTTTCTTAAAGGGGTTGTCCACTTTCCACAAATAATTGATATGGTTTGTGTAAACGTTATACAGTTTTCCTATATAGTTTCTGTATCAATTTCTCATAGCTTTCAGCATCTCTGCTTGCTGTCATTCTATATGAAGCTTTTATTTTTACTTCCAGTGGATAGAAATCTATAGAAATCTGTCCATGTTCAAACAGGTGCACTTGTTAGATTACACAGCTCTGATTACTCTCTGTGATACTAACAAGCCGTGACATCACATGACCATGGACAGATTTATATCCAGCAAAAGTAAACTTAGACGCTTTCTAGAGTAGGACAGCAAGCAGAGATCTAAAAAACTGTGAGGAATTGATACAGCAGGTATATTGGAAAAATTGTATAACTTTCCCTTACGAAAACCATATCAATTATTTGCTGAAGTGGACAACCCCTTTAACTTTAACTTTCTGAGCCCAGTGCTGTTAATTTTTATCCCCAGAACAGTGGCATAACTGAAAGGGGGTAGACAACATGACTGCTGTGGGATGAGGGGTAGCACTGTATTTGGGGCTCTGTTAAGGAGAGCACTGCACAGGGGAACTGTGAGAAGGAACACCAAACGGAGGCATTGTATAGAGTGCAGCTGTTGGGGAGCATTGTAGGAGGGCTCTGTATAGACTAGAGGGGGCTACTGTGAGAGAGCACTGTGTGGGGGGTCCCATATAAAGCAGGAGGGAAAGTAATGTATGGGGGTAGCACTGAATAGAGATAGCACTGTGTATATGGCCTAAATAGAGGAGGAGACTGTATAGGGGGGCTCAGTATAGAGGGGGAGAACTATAAAGGAGTAGGTAGTAGGAGGTCATGATGTATAGAGGAGATTATGTATAGAGGGGGAAGGAGGTAGTGCTGTATGGAGGGGGCATTGCATAGAAGGAGGGAACTGTAACTCTTTAAATGCCGCTGGTAAAATCACAAGGTGCATTTAAATTTCTGTGGCCACAGACACCTCCATTTTGGAGAGGTTCATCTCTCTCCAATAATCTCCCCCCAAATATGGCGGTGCACGCACTGCTGCAGGGCTTTGAATGCTGCTGGCACTGATATTCAGTGGTGGTTCAGCTGAACCTTGAATTTTAGGTCTGTTCATCACTAGTTATCAACTATAATTACTGTATAAATGCTGTATATATACGGTAATCACTTGCAATAACTTGCAAGTGCAGAATTGGTCTTTATTATTTTTTAATCTTGCTTTATATTTGCATGTATTTAGAATGGTTGTATTATTTATTCACTATGTAGTGGTAATAGTATAGTTCATGATTCAGTAGTATTATTTAGTCATTATTTCGTTGAGATCGTCGTTTGATGGTATTCTTTAGTCATTATATAGTGTAAAAGATCAGTGTGGCAGTATTATTCATTTAATAAGCAGTGCGAATGGATAAATTACGGTGGTATTATACAGTTATTATGTAGAGGCCAGGGGCATTGCTAGGGTGTTAAAACATCTGGACACGGGCCCCAATGCATATGTACCAAATTTTCTGAAGTGTCCATTCCTGTACATAAACCACACACATGTAATTAGCCTGTCCTCCTGATAATTTCATTCTTATCTCGAGTTGTTAGTATTGGTTTTCCAAGTAGCCAACAACCCCAACGATTGGAACTATGGTAACTCTTGAATTGTAACATAAACGAATAGAGAAAGGAATTGGCTCATGATGCTGGGCAAAGCATAAAGCCATATAAAAATATGTTTATATATGCAATAATATTTACATGAGAAATTTAAAAAAGAAAGGGCGAGGGTGAAAATCAAACAATCACATATTGTATCACTCTCTGTATTTGTGAAATTAATGTTTACTGTGCACATATCTAAGTGTAACTGCCGGGACAAATCGTTCTGTGTGAATAATGTTCCATTGCAATCTTCCAGTCTCCCATTCTATTGGGTGACCACACAAGTAGCACTAGTGCCAGCAGACCATCCCAATCCACATTAGAATGTTATTTCATATAACCAAATCCCCCTCATTCGGCAATCCTTACACAGGGTGCTTAAAATAAATGAGATGGGGATAGGAATCACTATATGAGGACAGGCCATGACTGATAAGAACATAATGAGCTCCTATTGACTTTTCTTGATGTAAACATAACAGAGTGAGTTAAATATTGATTCAGGCAACAATGGGGTAAACACATTTTTGACAGGGCTATTTATTTTATTTGGCCTCATTCTAGTCAGGTAGAGGCTATGGCTATATTATAAAACAAAAGTATTAACTTTTGTTATAAACCAATGTACTAGTTAAAATTTTGGAAGTTTTAATGGGGTTTTGTAATATACATCTATTATAAGTTCTGCACCAGTTTCTTGACATGTAAAGTGAAGCCTCCTGTCTATTACCTCATCAGCCAGACATTCCTGACCATAAAATGGCCGTAGATGGAGGGTCATGTGATCTCCAGTTGCTCCTGGACAGCCATATTATGGACAGGAATGTCTGGCAGATGAGGTAAAAGACAGGAGGCTTCACTTTAAATATCACAAAAGCAGAGCAGAACTTTAAATAGATGTGTATTGGTAAATTACCTAAAATCCTGCCCCCCACACTTACATACACATGCAAAAAACATGAGGTAAAGTGGCCAACCCCTTTAACTATGTGGTATATTATAGATATATAATACGGTAAGTCAGGAAGATGAACTGGTGAGACCACAATGGATGCCTTAGTGAGCTGTATGTGACAACTCTTCATGTTTCTTACAGGAGTCCTCCTTTCAGATTTGCTAGTCACATATTTTCCCCCTGCATTTTTTTTATTTCCATTAAGTAACCCATTTGGACATTATCCTAGCCTAGCACCTGCCTATACGGACACATCATACCTGACAAATGTTCAGAGCTTTAAAATCAACAATAGTCCACTAAACTGAGACTCATACAATGGAATAAAAAGTTTAAAACATCATAATAGAGCAACATTTATATCCATGACCACTCCTGCTAAATTTACAGCAGGTTTCACATATTGTTTTATATTGTTTTATAAGGAACAACATCTAAGGAAAGGGTACTTGTAAGAAAAAAATATGCAGCATGGTCTTAAATCTGGAAAATATGTACGCAATACATTTCATTGTTGATGTTGCTGTACTGCAGAGCAAAGTTGGTAGGAAACAAATAATAGGGAAAACTACCATCAAAATCAAGCATGGATAAACCAGGGGCATTAAAGATCATAGATCCAGCTGCCTGGAATTGCGCTGCTTCCTCTTCTGTCCGGGCAGCTGCTGGAGAGAGATGGCGTCATCATGCAAGCGGAGGTATCTGCCAGCAACCTCTCCTACATTTATTTTTTTACAAGGCAGCTGGTGCAGTGTCGGCGCCTCCTTAATTGGTGGAAGTAGACCACACCTACTTTAGGCAGATGTGGGCCTTCCTGCACCCCCTGGCCTGGTCATGGTTGCACCTCTGCAACTGTGATTGTTAAACCCTGAACATAAATTTTTAATAACTTAAAAATGTATCTATGACTTGAATGGGCCCCCAATTATAATAACAAACGCAATATTTTAGCGGAAAATCTCTAGTTTATTTTTTATTTTCCTGTTACAATATAGTTACAACTTATTTTGTAGAACTGATAAAAACATATTCTCTTAAGTCATTATGCAAACGGCAACTTGATACAACAAAGGGCTGACAAAATGTGCTAAATGATGTTATTAGTGTTTGTAATTGGCGTATTAAATGTTTGCCAAATGTAGAAGGATACAGATCACAATGTCAGCGCAGTAAGGATGAATTATGTTGATAATAAATATGACTGTTAACACGTTCCCGGTCACTAGGATTGATGTCCCTGCTATCCAGTTCTGATTAGTGATGGTTGTTTTTCTGGCCTTGTTCATAAATTTTTTTAAATGGTTCTTCTTGGCTTCCTAGAACTTGTTACAGTGATGCATAGATTGTTATAGAGTCAAATTAATTTGGGCCAAAGGAAAGTGGACATCTGTTATTCTAATTAAGTAGCCCTGAGCTGACCTTTGCTGATTGGTCTGCTATTGACCCATGCATATAAACAGTTGCCTTGCTCGGGTTTATTGCTAGGTACAATACATCATTCTCTTCTGGAATGCTTTAGGTTACTTTAATCAACATGGTTATCAGGAGCCTATTCTGTAAAAAAAACATCTATTTTCTATATTTACTTGCAGTTTATTAAACAATAAATGTAGCCAGCTTGACATGCTTTCAATATTAGTACAGTTAACACTAACTACCACTTTGTCTTTCAAATTACTGATTCACCTCCACTAAAACTGTTATTAAACGCACACACATTAATGCAGGCTATTCTTGATAGGTCAAGATGGAGGGCAGCTGCCAGTGTGAATACTATTTTAAACAAAGTGATAATTTAGAACAGGTTCTCTCCAAGTGTTTTTAATATTTATTTTTTTAAGATGTAATATAGTTTATATGGGGTTTTCCAGGCTAAACATATTCATAACATACTTATAGAATAGATCCCAAATCACTCAGCACCTCCGTGCCACCTTGCCATTTAAAACAGGGTCAAAGAAGTGCAGAAAGAAAGAATCTTGAGATCCTGCATCTGTAGTTTATAGATTCTAGTGAAGCTGCAGGACCTGTGATGATGTCATTGCAGTGCTTACCGTGAGTTGTGTGAGGAGACTATTGGGGATTTTAGGGTACTGGCTATATAAGAAGGAGGAGGGGAAGATTGAAATACAAATAAAGGTGGGTAAGAGAGGTGCATGATGGTGCAGGCTGTGTGAAGAGGAGGACATGAGGCACCCAGTGGTGCTGGTTGTATAAGAAGGAGAAGGATATGGGGGTGCTGTCTTTGTGAGGCAGAGGGTATATTGGTATTAAAGCTTTGGGAAGTCAGGGGGATCAGGCTGAATCGACAGACAATCCTTGAGAAAGCCATCAATTCAAAATGAGTGTCGGAGTGGAAGTGGCACCAGTAAGTGGATATTAGGCTCATTCCTTTTGTCAAATTTTGGTAAACTTATTTCTAGTTTCTTCTTTTATTTGGGTTATAACCTAAATCATTATTAGCAAATTGGCTACTGCCCTATAACTATTTGTTTCACTGTAATTTAGTGTGTTAAGAGTATATAGTACTAGGCAGGACCACCATCATATGGGGAATTGTTGGACTGTAGTCCCCACTCTTGACCCTTAATCCAGGTGAATGCTGATTTTATTTTCTTAATTGCTGGTGAAGTGTGTGCTGGGCTACCTATATACTGCAGGAACAGTGTGTGTTGGGGCTACTTATCTACTTTAGGGGCAGTATGTGCTGGGCTACTTATCTACTGGTGGAAAGTGTATGCTGGATACTTATACCTATATCTACTGGGGGACCAGTGTATGCTGGGCTACCTATCTACTGGGGGGCAGTGTGCGCTGGATACCTATCTACTGAGGGTACATAGTGTGCTGGGCTACTTATGTGCTAGGGTTATCTACTGGGGGAGGGCAGTGTGAATGGGCTACCTATATACTGAAGGGGCAGGTGGCTGTGGCTACATTCTTATGAGGGAAGCAGTGTGCTGGGGCTACCTATATACTTGGGTGGGTAGTGTGTGCTGAGCTACCAATCTACTGGGGTGCAGTATGTTGAGGCTACCTATCTACTGGGGGCGCATCACATTCTTCAGATCGGCCAATTACAAACATGCTGTCCTGTTTTAGCTTCATTGCCCTGAGATGATATCACAACCTGGAATCGGAAAGGTTGTGAATCAGGAATAGCTGAATCTAATGTTAAATATACCAGATATTTCTCAGGCTATGAAGAAGCCTGCAGCATGACACACGTATTGTTGGAATTGTTTTCAAAGGCTCTCTCTAGCTGTTCTAACACTATTTACAGTAAATTTACAGTTACGCTTTAGGGGCTCCAGTATGTATAATAAATTGGGAACTATATATAGGAGAATTAATTTATGAAGCAATTTTATGGGATGTGGCATAATAGTAAAAGATGGGAACAAAAGGGGAGGGGGCAAAAATCTTTTCAGTCAGGAGCCCAAAAATTCCTAGTGGTGGTACTAGGCATTGGACGAAAAGGGTTAGTGATACCAGTAGATATTCTCTTACGCTACTTGGATTGGATCCTGAACTATTATTAACCAGTTGTTTGCTGAATTAACGTTTATCTTTTACCATTGTGGTTATACGATTATGTGCCATTTTCCCTCCCATGGCACTGTATATTTTAGATGTTTTTTTATTTCGTCACGTTTAATTCTGTTGGTAACAATTGCAGAAATCTGATTTTTTTTTGTATAATAAAGATTTTATTGATGTGTGGTGATTAATTCTTTTTTAAGGTATCATGTAGGTTGATCTGAATCAAGAGGAAGGGAACCTGTGACTGTAGGCTATGTGAGAAAGAGTGGGAGATAGGGGTACAGGCTATATGAGGAGGAAAAGAACATAGGGGTGCTAGCTTTCATCATAACCCCTAAATATATAGGGTCCTGGCTCCTGTCGTCTATGATAAAGTATCCCTACACTCATCATCTGTCATACATACAGAGGATCCCTGCACTTAGTTCATGCTGTCCACTTAGAGAATGCCTGCTATTTTGTTTAATTATTGGCATTGCAAATAATAAACAGAGATTGTATTTTATATCTAAAGATGCAATTTATATATAGATATGATGTTTTGTTCACACTATGAACCTTCTTTAGATTACTTATGAGTGTGGGGAAATTTCTTTCACTGCAAAATCTGAATGCCAGTATGTTCTCTAGTGAGGTAGAGTTCCCTAGCTCAGGGAGATGAAAGACTGGGAGTATAAATTAATGAGGAGATTCAACACCTTACAAAGTGGTCTTAACATTCAAAGATGTAATAAATAAACTGTAAAAGATTGTTGGAATGAAAATGTTTCTTTCACTCAAAATGGATAAATTCCCCGAGGACTTTGTGACTCGACTCCCAGGCTCCCATGTTCAGTACAGACGGCCTTGTTCTACTGTCTATATTTAATCTAATAATAGTCTTGTTATTAGGATTTGCATTCTCAACTCTTGTTACAGAATTTAGCCAATACTGAAGAGTATGTTTCTGACTGTATGATGCACAGAATGAGTAAATCATTTTTTTCTGAAGTGGATACAAATTAAAATGTATTTTTCGAGGCTTTCCATTGTTTTATCTAATCCTTGGCAGATGACCATGAGACATTTCCGGACTGATACAAGTAATGGGCCCAGTGCAGACTTTCCTTTCCTTACATTAATGGTAACAGCTGGTCAATTAGTAATTATTACTCTGAAAAAGGACATTAATGTTTTGACAAAATTCAAATGTGTTTCAGAAATCCAAAGCCACAGAAAATGTAATTACATATCCACACTCAGCAGCCACAAGGTTCTGTCAATTGCTTAAATTACCGTTTAATCTAATGTATGCTTTACTGAAATCATTTCCTGTAATATGTCTGTCAGCAAAGATTTTTGCCCATTTTAAGACAGATTTATTGGAAAAGCATTGGACTGGCAATTACTAACAACATAAATGCTGTTTTATCTCTCCAGATAATTTATAATGTATATGTTTATTCATAATTAGTAAAGCACTTATCTGTTAAACTTCTATATTATCAATATCTTAGTTGAATTTTTACACTGCCAAAGTTTTGAATGACAAGGTTGAGTATTTCTCACACCACTGAAGGCAAAGATATATTTATTATCAGCCTGATGAAGGACACTGCATATTATGTATATGCATAATATTATTTACTAAGGGTCCCGCGGCCACACTTTCGTCAGGTTTCCCAACTTTTTGGGGAATCGTGTCGGGGATTGTGTCACACGTGATTGGATTGTGTCGCAATCGTGCCGGCTTTCATGCGACACAAATCGGGGGACTGGCCCTCAGATGATCCGACGAATTTGGACAACTCGCGGGATTTAACATTTAAAATTGTGTAGCAAGCCAAGCACTTGCATACACCGGGAAGAAGAAAGTGAACTCCAGCGGACCTGATCCGGGAAGTGACATATGCAGGATATTGGGCGCACGCTCGTAGTGAATTGCGGCAGACTGACTTCATCCTCGTCGGATCGGGGATCCTGCAGGGACTGGGTAAGTAAATGTTCCCCATTTTGTGATGTTGCATCTTACCTACAGAAGTAAAAGAAATGAATACATTCTTATATGCAGGTCTTACATTGTTATCTCCACTGTAATCCATACATTTCCTTTGAAGATGAGTCCATGAAAGTTTTGATTAAGGATTTACCATAGATTTCATTAGGAAGAACATATTGCTGCCGTGCTTTTTATCCATTAAAACCCGTTGCTGATACATATTTTCTTGCTGTCTTCAGTGCTATGCAATACAGAATAGTGTGGCTTTTTCTACTGTTTTGCAACATTTTTGGTGCATGTGCAACTTTTTTTTTTTGCAACCTCCATTTAAAGTTTTCCCCTCTCAATGTGCACATGGCTTTTTAATCGAATGATTAAAAGTTAGGTTTTAACATGTCTTTCCCAAACATTTTTTGATATTTCCATGTTTCACCCTCGCTGGAGTGACTGCTTACTTTTCCTATATTGACTCGGAGCGGCCCGACTTCCCTACTCCGCACGACAGGTGTGATACGGCAGCTTCTTCAATGTTTTGTGAGCTGAAAAAATCGTTTTTTCTTTTGTTTCCATTTAAAGTTCACCATGGTCTAGTTTTTTTGCAGTGTTCTCTTAGTTATCATTATATTAAAAATGTGGATGGTGTGACATTTTTAGCTCTTGACAGGATTAGGAAATAGCTTAGAGCTGTTTGCCACTTTTGAGGGATCTATTAAAAGGGCAAAACTACTAAGACACATCTGATCATCAGAAAAGTATAAAAAGAAAATAAAGCTAGGAGCACAAAGCCAAAACTAAGATACATGTGGATCTATTGTTATCTCTATATTGGTGCTACTTTTAATAGTCTATTATGTCTGCTGTTATATTGATTACAGAAAAGTGATCTCTACAGAGCAAAAAGTATCAGTGTTTAAACTGAAAACTGCAGGATTTACATTTTTTAATATACAATAGATAGTGAGGATCAGATTCTTTCCCAAATCATCGCAAATTCTATAAAAAAAATTTTAACAAGACAATTTTGAAATGACATGTATATTTAATGTAATTGTACCTTCAATATTAGCCTAAGGCTCAGTTCACACCTGTGTCTGGGATTTCTGTTGCAAACACATGCAGTAGATAAATCCTATGTTTTCCGTTCCCCATCTGTTCCAAATAGACCTTAATGTATGGAAGGGTGGCTTCATTTAATCTTCCATTATTTAAAGCAAAGAAATTTGCATGAACTGCTTCTGAATGTGAGTGTTAACCTCAATATTTGCTGTTTTTTTCCTGCATTGGCTGTGAAAATTACCAAACTTGACCTCACAATTTTGGGCAACTTACTGCTTTAGTAACTATCAACATCATATTGTAAATATTCTCCAAAACAGAGACAACTTTAAATATTGACTCAAGCATGTTGCCGCATGAACAAAAAGCCAGAACCCAAGAGAATTACTTTTTAAACAAATTAAATAGAAAATCTGGAAAATCTGTTTTTGATTATGAAGAAAAATGTGAATTCGTGACGTAGCGAGTGTTCATTACAGACCTGGAGCATTCCCTTTTATGAAATTTTGCAACATTGATGTGAGAACACTGAATTGTGCTCAGTAAAATCTGAATCAACGCCTTTTATATGGAAGGCCACTGGATAGGACAGCACCCTCAACTGTTCTAATGGCATTCATTTGTGAGTTTTCCGATATTCAAGGAATCTGTGGTCTACAGCCATTGATATTGCTCTAATTTACTGCTGTCAGAAAGGTGAAACAAGCAATATAAAGACCAGGGGTGTACCGATTGCGGTTGCAGGGGATGTGACTGCGACCGGGCCCATCGAAAGTTGGGGCTCACTGCCTGTGGCAGGCAGGGTTAAAAACCAGCTGTATAATGCACACTGCAGTATATCGAACTATGTGACAGCCGCTGCTTGGGGCCCTGACTTTTATTGTTATCTGCCCAGGTACCTGCGTCTGTAACACTCTTGCAGCTTTCAACTGTATCCGTGGAGTCTTCCAAAGCAGATAAAAGCTGTGACAGTGCAGTAAGAGAAACACTTCGGTTCTATTTACACCGATGCAGTTGTAAGTGCCTCAGCGCCGGCAGTGCAGTTACGACAGTGTGTTGTGGGCGCTGGACGGCTCACGATCTGCGGGAACATCGCAGAGATGGAGATGAGGTAAATATTTCTTTTTCTTTCGTTACTGCACTGCTACTTTTGATGAGGATGAATGAAGCAAGAGGGTGGGAAGAGTTTAAGAAAACAGGGATTCAATACTAGAAAGGGCACATTATAAAAGAAGGGGGAACATAGGGTAAGATAAGTAAAGGGGCAAGATAAGCGGTCAAAAGGGCATTTCAAGAAAGAAATATTATATGTAAGGAGTCAAAAAAGAGGACATGTATTTAACAGTGGTGCAAAAAGGAGACTTTAATAAGAATGGTGTTAAAAAGATGGAACTTATAAGAAAGGGGACATCAAACATAAGATAAGATAGATAGGGCCAAAAAAGGGGTACTAACTGTAAAAGGTGCACTTAGCCACTTGCCGTGGACGGCTTTACATCAGCATGTGGCATGGGTTGTATGGAGAGGGTTCACGGGCTAAATCCTTTCCATGATGTCTGGGTGTTTTCTGCATATTGAAACTAACAACCCAGTCTAACACCTGCCATCAGCACTGGCTCCGATTGTGAGTGTTAAATGTTTGTGCTAGTGCTGTATTTAAATTATTGAGGGGGTAAAGGTATCGTAAATCAATTAAAGGATGTCATTGCTGTATATAAAATAGTGGGGACCTTTTTAAATTAGGACATAGTTTTATTCCAGGTGACATTATACTGTATAAGTAACTGTGGTGTTTTAGAGGTACAGTGTCAAGATGTGCTTTACAGAGGTGAAGACCTCTGGTGTTGAATTCTGTCAGGATAGAGAAGAACTGTCATCTGTGAGGGGTACACCAGGATGAAGACCAAGATTGAGCATCTGTGATCACATAGGAAGAACGTCAAAGCTATGACTGATTTATAAAGTAAGTGATGTCTGTCTTACTTATGGCAGCCTTGGAATGCAACACATTTTTGGCACTATATACTAATGTGCAGTATATTCCCAGCTGGTATAAATTGTCACGGGTGGACCCGCGACCCACATCGCGGGTCGCGGGCTCACCCGTGCCTCCCGCTCCCCACAGGCGCCGCGCCAGCGCATCTCACCGCTCCCCGCTCCCGAGTCCCGGCCTCGCTCCGTGTGTGTGCGGTCCTGCACCTTAGGGCGCGCGTGCCACTTCTAGGAAATTTAAAGGGCCAACGCGTCATTGATTGGCTCTGGTCATTTCCCATGAGGCTATTTATATCTGCCTCTCCCAACTAACCCTGCCGGATCTTTGTGCCTCACAGCCTTAGAGAAAGCTCTGTTGCGATTTGCCTGTGTTCCAGTGTCTCCTGCGCTCCAGTGTCTCCTTCGTTCCAGCGTCTCCTGCATTCCTGTGTCTCCTGCGTACCTGACTTCCTCCGTGTTCCTGTGTTACCTGACCTCCTCCGTGTTCCCGTGTACCAGTGTTCCTCCGTGCTGTTGTGTGTGCTGTGTTCCCGTACCCTTCTGCTTGGACCTCCTGTTGCTGACCCCGGATTGGACTCTGACGTTCGAGGTCACAGGCCAGGCACAGTGTCAGGGCATCTCTACTGCCTGCCCTGACTCTTTGCCTGGACTGTGACCTCGAGCTTGACTGCTGTTTCTGTACCACAACCTTGGCCGCCACTGCAGACAAGTCACGCCTGAGGAACGACCTGGTGGTACCACGCCGCAGCTTGTCTAACCCGCTTTGCGGCGGGCTCTGGTGAAAACCGGGTACCACTTAGACTCCGGTTCCAGGTAGTGGCTTGAGTCATCGTCTGCATTGGTCCAGTGGATCCACATCTGACATAAATATTTATGTATGTGATATTACTGTTATATTGTCACTATTGTACAGGTATAGTGGCATAGTCTATATGTTGCTTACATATTGTGTATGCGTGTATTTGTGTATTCCCTATAAATGGTGTAGGTGGGTAGAGTATATATGGTGCTGTGTTTATATATTTGTGTAATTTATATATAGTGTAAGGGTGCATATATTTTGTATATGTGTAATCTGAAGTAAAATGTGGAGAATGGGGGCGGGTAGCATGGAGTTAGGTATATGGGGCCCTCATCTTAAGTTCGCATCAGGGCCCACTGGGGTCTTGTTACGCCACTGATAAGACAAACATTAGAAACATGCATTATTCATTAAAAGAGCGGAGACTAAAAAGACATAGTCAGGAACTGCTTAAAAATATATATTACAGGCAGTCCCCGGGTTACGTACAAGATAGGTTCTGTAGGTTTTTCTTAAGTTGAATTTGTATGTAAGTCGGACCTGTGTATTTTATAATTGTAACTCCAGGCAAATTTTTTTTGGTCTCTGTAACAATTTCTCCTTGTTCTTTGACAACTTTCAATCATTTAGCCTCCTAAAGACACCGACGCAGTTGAAAGGAGGAGGGCAAATTCATCTCTCATTGTAGGAAGATTCTGGAGGAAGATTCTTTGAGTCCTGTCTGGTGAACTTCATGCTGGGGAGACGGCCTAGGTGCCCACAGAGAGGGCTACGAGTGCCGCCTCTGGCACCAGTGCCATAGGTTCGCCACCACTGCCCTAGGGAAAGGGAAATTAAAAGCACATTTTAAAGCCTAAGAATTGGCAAAAATAGTAAAACTTGCAACCTTTTCTGCATTTTTAAAATAAATTTAAACAACGTAAATAATAAAAATATCATGGGCATTGCTGTATCCCAAAACTATTAAAACACAGCAATACTTATTCCATGCACATATAGCAACGCAATTAAAGAATCTGGCTACAAAGACAGGGACGATTGTGCAGGAAAAAAATGTTGTAGATTAAAGTGGATTGTACCCTGGGATCTCCATCTGTATAGTCACTTGAATAAGTAAATCAGAAATGCGTAGGTTAAATCTCACTGATAAAGACATCTGTGTTTTTACCTTATGTTTCATGACAACTGAATCAGAATCTGGGTTTCCTATATTTATTTTTATCTAAAAGCTAATTTTGGAAAGTGTCCACAAAACATGACTGTACATGAAAAAGTTATACGGTATTACAGATCATATTGTCAAACAATTAGCAAATCCAAATATACTGTAGTGGGGTCTACTTTATACAAATTACTCCATATACTCCATTCCCAAGTTCTACTTAGCTTCTAATATACATATATATATTTCCACTATTTAGCATTAACAACTCCCATGTACTATGTGTTACGAAAGGGATTTATTATCCACTAGGTTTTCAGTAGTAATGTATTGCACCCCCATGTAATTTTGCCCATCGGGCTAATCAATACCAGTCTCTCTTGAGTACTTGTGATTTGTAACATACTGTTGTTTAACCCCTTAAGGACTAAGCTCATTTTCACCCTTAGCACACAGCCCAATTTTTTTTTAAATCTGCTTGTGTCACAATATCCAGTTATAACATTGGAACACTTTATCTTACCAGGTTTATTTTCATGACATATTGTACTTCACATTAATGCTATATTTTGGTTGAAATATATTGCATTTTTTCCTATTTTTCTGATTTCTAAATCTTATACTCATCATACAGTTAGTCTAACCACTTAAATTGGTTGCTAACTAATATTAACCATATGTTTGCTTTATGCTGATATAATTATCTATATGTTAAGTTATTTTATTAGGACATTAGGAGGCTTACAGTTCAAACTGCGATTTTTAAAATTTTTAAGTAAATTTCAGATTAAATATTTTTAGAGGACGATTCATCTTCATAAGGGTTTTTTAAAGTTTTATTTATTATAAAATCCACACAAATTGCATTTTTAAAACTACACCACAAACTATTCAAAACAGCCTTTGTTAAGCTTGTTAACCCTTTAAGCATCTTGCAAGAATTAAAACAAAATGGACGTTCTATTTGGAATTTTTTAATTTTGACAATAAAATGATTATTTAGTGAAAAATTTACACATTCATGCAGGTTAAAATAAAAAAAATCAGATTTTGTTGTGCAGTTTCTTACTAGTACGGCATTACCCCACATGTCAATGTAAACTACTTTAGCGGCTCACAGCAGAGGGCAGAACGGAAGGAGCCATTGAGCTTTTAGAGGGCAGATTTTGATGAGGTTGTTTTCAGGTGCCATTATAAATTTGAAAAGTTCCTGAGCCAAGAGAATAATGAACCCCCATATAAATGATCCTATTTTGGAAACTTCACCACCCAGAGAATTTATCAAGGTTTATATTGAGCTTTTTACCACCACAGATGTTATATAGAAAGTATTTACATTGGCTCATGCAAGTGAAAATAGTTTTCGAATAAAACTAGCATTTTCCCCTAGATTTTATTTTTAGAAAGGGTTAAAAAAATGAAATGCACCCCATAGTTTGTTACCCAGTTTCTCCTGAATGCAGTAACATCCTAAATGTGATCACAAACTGCTGTATGGACGCACTGCAGGGCTTGGAAGAGAAGGAGCGTCTATTGGCGGATTTTGCTGAAACAGATTTCAGGTGCTATGTCTCATTGGCTGAACCCCTAATCTAGTTGGGCAAAACCTCCAAGGGTGGAACTAGACCCCGCAGGGATTGCAGTAACACTACATTTGGGGTCACCATACCCAATAGTTTAACCTTTATTAGCTTTTTTGGGGGTTGCATATAGGTAACATATTACTTGTTCTATGGGTCACTACAGTTATTTTGATATCCCATTAATATTGCTTTTTTGTGTTTGACTTGTTCTACAAAATAAAAACTTATTTGGAGAGAAAAATTTCTTGATTTTTCATTGCATAATATTTTTACTATTTTGTTGATTGAGCTGTTTTAGGGCTTATTTTGTGACCAGTTGTACTTTATATTGGTATAATGCAGGGCTAAATGTAACTTTTTGATCCTTTTGTGTTTTTTGGATTGGTTGGATGCGCAAAAATCATAATTTTTGCTTTGGTTTTTATTTATTTTTTGAAGGCATTCACCATACTGGTTCAGTAATGATTTTATTTTATTGTATGGGTTGTTATGGATGTGGCAATACCCTATTTGTGCTGTTTGTGTGGTGATTTTCACATTTATTGTATTTGGGAGTTTTACACTATGTGTGGCATTCAGGAGACTTTTATTTTGTATTAATTTTTTTTTTAATTAAACTTTTTTTTTTTACACTTTTTTTGTCCACCTCTGGGACTTGAACAAGTGATCATCTGGTCACAGCAACTTTGTAACTTTCCCGGGCCCTGTCTCTCCTCAAAGTTGTTACATTTTGTGAGGAGAGAGATGGAAACCCGATACAGTGAAGGAGCAGCCCTAAAAAGTCATGTAATCCCCCTTTTCTTCAATGCATTGTTATTTTTTTTTTAAATTACCTTTATTCCCATAACAGTGCCTAGTAATGGCCCTCTGTTATCACTAGATGTGGCCACCGCCGCTCTTCAGCTTAGAGTGAGGCTTCTCTAAACCTGCCGGGAGTGTGTGAATGTGCATAGCTAGCGCATGCGCAGTTCACATATACCTCGCTCGATCGGGACGGCTGCCGGGCATGCGCAGTAGCTTCACAGCAGTCCTGGTCAATCAAGTCTTATCGCGGGACAGCTGTCTGAAGAGCAGTGGTGGCTGCATCTAGTCAAAACAGAGGGCCGTTACTAGGGGGCAGGTTAGCATCATTTACACTGTTATGGAAATAAAGGCAATTTTCTTTAAAATAACAATGCATTGAAGAAATGTTTTTGGGGGGTAAGGGATTAAAGTAACTGTAGTAGCTGAGATGAGAATACTCCTTTAATTTGATTTCATTAAAACCCTATAGAGTATCACCTTGATACTTATTTAGTTCAGAGCACATTAGAATGTAGAAATCTAAATGTTTTTCACATAAAAAGTGGCTAACGCACACCAGTTGCTGAAAAAGTCAATATCAACAGACATTTATGGGAACTAATTAAAAAGGACACGATGAAGCTATCAGTGGTGCCCTGGGTGAGAAGCTATTCTCCGCTGTTTGAGCGCACATGTTGATAGAATTAATGCCAGCTAATACAGACATTTTATACATCTTATCCATTCCCAAAGTGGATGTAAGAGCTACACATTATTTGAGGAAAATTGACATGATTGGAAAATCTTCCCTTTCAAGCTACTTGAGATAAAGTAAAGAATTATGTGCATGGCAGGTTTTGTTGAGAAAATGAGAAAATGTAGCAAATGATGTAATAAATGCTTGGCCTAGCTACCATCTTCAAGGTAATTCAGAAATGCTATAAATGATGAGGCAAATGTCTTAAAGGGGTTATCCAGGCTTAAAAAATAGTATATGATGGAGCTGGAGGGGCATTATATAAAAAAATGTTATACTCACCTCTCCGTGAGCTCCAGTGCTCCCAAGTAATGGCCATCACTGTCGGCAGAGGCTAGGAGTGATGCAGCCTTAATAGTACGTGCACCACTGCAGCTTGAATCTCCTGCTGTAGTGTGGCGCACAGTGTCAACAGGATGTCATCACTGGCCTCTGTATACAAATAGAGGCTGGCAATAATGGCAGTCACCATGGGAGAACTGGAGCGCGGAGAGAGGTGAGTACAAAATATTGTTTGATAACCCCAGCATATGTAACTAGTTTTCTTCAAATTGTTAGATTATTCCATATGGACAGGATATGCTGATACATTTATGGGAATGACATATCCTATAACCACAGTTGAGACATAAGCACATAAACACTTTTACACCCCTCATCAGCTGTTACAATTCAATGGTAAAGACTTTGGGGCACATTGGTGGTGGTGGTGTCATGGTGTGGGGAATATTTTCTTGGCACTCTTTGGGCCCCTTAGTACCAATTGAGCATCGTTGCAACGCCACAGCCTACCTGAGTATTGTTGCTGACCATGTCCATCCCTTTATGACCACAATGTACCCAACATCTGATGGCTACTTTCAGCAGGATAATGCGCCATGTCATAAAGCTGCAATCATCTCAGACTGGTTTCTTGAACATGACAATGAGTTCACTGTACTCAAATGGCCTCCACAGTCACCAAATCTCAATCCAATAGAGCATCTTTGGGATGTGGTGGAACGGGAGATTCGCATCATGGATGTGCAGCCGACAAATCTGCGGCAACTGTGTGATGCCATCATGTCAATATGGACCAAAATCTCTGAGGAATGCTTCCAGCACCTTGTTGAATCTATACCATGAAGAATTGAGGCAGTTCTGAAGGCAAAAGGGGGTCCAACCCTTTACTAGCATGGTGTACCTAATAAAGTGGCCGGTGAGTGTACATACACCGGGAAGAAGAAGGTGAACTCCAGCGGACCTGAGCGGGGAGTGACACATGCAGGATATCGGGTGCACAATGTAAGTGAATCGCGGCACAATGCATTCTCGTCGGACACTCCGGATCGGGGAACGCGCAGGACCGGGTAAGTAAATGTGCCCCATTATCTGGATACAGGATCATTTCTGGTAACAGAAAGTTGTTGTCCTTCTAACATTTCTAAATGCACATAGATGAGGTGATGGTGATGGTAACAAATTATTGGGACATGAGTCTTGGGTTCATCATCAACGGATTAGATTTAGTTTAAACACAGATTAAATGTATCTTTTATGAAGCATAAAACTCACACTGTAACAGAAGTCAAAGTGGAAAAAGACCAATGAAGTGGAAACAGAAGCAGAAATGCACCAATTTACAAGTGCAAGACATGAGGTCAGGAACAAGAAGAGTCAGACAGTTTCCAATAAATAACAGAAACGAGGCTGAGACTAAACTGTGTTTTCCTCAAAACTACAAGAGTCTTGTTAGCTGTGCGCTGCAGAGCCTCCTAGATGCTCAGTGGCCCAGTTGTTAAATAACCCTTAGGATAATGAAAGTACAGGCTTATGCATGTGTATAAATCATTCAACCTTTACAGCAAGAACGTTTAGAGAGATTTCTTTAATGCAAAGTTTCAAAAACGCAATTCATCAAGTTCTAACTGATTTGTGTGCAGCAGACCTCAATAGTTAACAAGTCAATAGTAACAAGAACAGAATGAACCTTACACTGTTTTTTTTCCATCTAATATTTATTTTGGTTTTACAAATAACATAATCAAAATATAACAGAATATGTGATTTCCATATTAAAAGCAGAGACACTGGCCCAGATTTATCCAAATTAGAGCAGCCTGTACTATGTGCAGTCTGCATGTGGAGTGTACATAGTGCGCTAGTTTATTCAAAACGGGTGCAGGGTCTTCAGTAATCTGGAAGTGTGTACCATCTCTTTGTTGCACTTTGTTCATGCTGAAGAATTGTGGCACATGTCAGATAGAAAACTGGCCCAATGTCTTAAAATAAATGTTGTACGGTCCTATATAATATCTTATCTTGTAGCGTAATAAGTGTGGCAAGTGTTGGATAGATCTCAAACCATGCTCCGAAAGGGGAGAACAAGGTGTGGTTAAGAGTGTGTTCCCTTGGACACCATTCCTCTCTGTGCATGCCGATATGTAAAGTCCTGTCTCTAAGTTAGGGCAGCAGACATTTTGTTCCAAGTAGTTGAGGCAACCTTGTTAACAGAGAAAAAACATGAACATGTAGACATTGTTTCTGATCGCATATAGTTAGCACCCTTGCTAGATCTGCAGTCCCCCAGCCTCTCCCTAATGTCCTTATTACAATACCATTGCTTTAATTCTAACTTATCTATGTTCTTCAACCACTTTAGTTGTTCAATCAAATGTCAGGTGGTCTCGTTGTTAACCACTTTTAAAGGATATATCTTTTTGCCACAAGTAAAATTATGTGGCTTTTGGGGAACCTGTATTTCAGTGCCCCTACCACACTTGCGTTTTTCACACTTTGCATGCCGGGAAACAATGCCGGGAGACCAGAGCGGTATCCATGAAATTCCCTGCATAGTCGGAATCCAGGAGTCAATAACGGAACCGGGGTCACAATGGGAATTCGGAAACACATCAAAATGAATGGAATAGCTTTCTTAGTTGTGCTAGGCACTAGGATTTGGCGGGGAATGCTGGGAGAGGCCTGCTTTTATTAATTTCCTGGAAATAGCCAACACCAATTAGCAGTGCTCTGGCCCTTTAAATCTTCAAGTGCCAGCGTGCACTAGGAGGCGGAGGCATGCATCCTGGGCTGCCACAACAGGAACACAGAAAAGTAAGGCAGCGAGGGGAGCCGGGGGCCGCGGAGAGGCACATGTGTGCCCGGGATGTGGGTTGCGGCACACCTACACACCAAGGTACACGGGTGTGTCCACGACACGGAACGTAGGTCGCAGGGACACCCATGACATAAAACTAAGTCATTAAGCTAAATTTTCTCTGGAAATAGTTCATCCTTAGCCTCTCTATCTCTATAGTGTTAATAGGACATCAGATAAACTGCTCACTGCAGAAGAAAGAAGGTACAGAAATAGAAAAAGAGTCAGAATTAGTATTCGTTTGTTGAAAAACTAAAAAAAAAAAAACAGTAAATGTTCTCTTCATTTATTAAAGGAAACCTACCCCTACGGATCTACCAATTTGGTGGTAGGTGCCTCTAACGTACTGTATGTAAGGATAGACCTTTTTTAGGACTAATCCTTTATTCCCCTCCATCGTTATTAATCTTTAATTGGGGTAATATGCTAATTTTCTGAAGCCTGACTCTGCACCTCTAGTGTTTCATAGGATTTTTTAAAGGGGTATTCCCACAAAGACAATATTTTTAAATATACTCAGAATAACAAAATAACACATTCTCTAATTCACTGTTATTAACAAAAATACAGAAATTTAATTCCAACCAGTCTATCAGACCTGGTGTATACAATTTTGGTTGTAGCGGCATCCAACTGTAAATCTTCTGATTTTTATGATGGGCAGGACATATTCTTCTCTTGAATTGCTTCTGCTGTCTGCTCAATGCAATGTGATCTCTACCCCTCCCCCTTCATTACAAGACGAGCTCACACACAGACACTTCCTGTCGATAAGCAGCAGTGTGCACAGACTTACTGTAAAAGCTACAAATAAGATCTTTATAGCAGGGGAAGAAGGCATTTAGCAGAATTGCTGAAATATAGTAGAGCTGACAGTGTGTTATAGGTGCGTTAGCTGTCATTGTGTTTTATATGCATCTCATCTCTGATCTGTCTCACTCTTTTTTTATGTGTCAGATACTTGTAGATAAAATGTTCAGCAGCTACACAAAAGTGTATATAAACCTGGACCCCAATAATTTAATCACATTGTCAGCACAGAACAATCATAATGGGGCTTATTTACTAAGGGTCCCGCGGCCGCATTTTCATCAGGTTTCCCAACTTTTCAGGGATTGCGTCAGGGATTTGTTGCATGCGATTGGATTGTGTCGCAATCGCGCCAGCTTTCACGCAACACAAATCGGGTGGCGGGCCGTCGGACGTTCCGACGGATTCGGACTAAGATCAGGATTTAACATTTAAGTTTGTGTCGCAAGCCAAGCACTTACATGCACCAGGAAGAAGAAGGTGAACTCCAGCTGACCTAAGTGGGGAGCGACACATGTAGGATATCAGGCGCTGGGTCTACGCAGCACAGTACATCATAGTCGGAGAGTCTGGATCGGGGATCGCGACTTGGACAGGTAAGTAAATGTGCCCCAATGTCTTTGCTTAGAGAGTCTCCGACCATACCCTGTAATTTTACAGTGATAGGAGCTAAAACATCAATAAAAATGTAAAATTGTTAAGTAAGGGGTTAAAAATAATCTTTATTATGTTAACATCATTGGGAGATTATAATTTGAGAACTTTCTTTCATGGGCAAACCCCTTCAACGTGGCATTTACAGCACATAAACTACTACTGACCATCAGAAGACTGATATGGCAAACTCTGTGTAGCGCTGCAGAATCTGTGTGCTCTATATAAATAAAGGAATTATTATTATTATAAAGATAGCAAAGCGCTCTATACATAGTGCGCAGCTCCCAGTCACTTTTTACATGACATTGTTTGTTTCCCTAGGTGAGCACCTCCACCACTGCTTTCTGCTCATTGGTGAAGTGTAGCCTCTGCTCCTGCTTACTTCAATAGTAACCATGCAATGAAACAGCATAATGGACAGAGTAGTCTAATGAAAAAGAAGGCCTATGCGTTTCAGGCGTATAACAGGTCCTTAATCAGTATATGTACTGCGTGACGAACCATAACCCGGTCACCTAATCAAGTGTTGTTCAAAAACCATGGAACAGATCACGACACATCAACATATACATCTATAAAACAACAATTCATAACAATACATAACAACAATTTGATCCCGACAGTCATAACTATATCATAAATGGTATATTCAAATAATTTTACATTTCTATGTTTAGAAGGAGCTGAAACAATTATATACCTTAGCTTTGTGTATCCGCTCATCCCAGCTGCAGTAAAGTGCGGTCGAACTCCAGTTCGGACCATGAGTTCCCAATTTAAAGAACCCAGGCAGTGCATGCTCCATCAGAGTTCAACCCAAAACCAAAGACCTACATTTACTCCTCAATAACGAAACTCGCAGAAGATTCAATCGGCTTTGTGGTCTTGCAAAACCCTGGATATGTCACCAAAGGTGGAACTTCTTCAATGTCAAATGCTCTTAGCGAAGCTATATCACCTTGAAGGCATTTAATGAAATGGCATACCACCCTTGATAAATTCCTTTTCTCTCGTTGTTCTATCAAACTCATTTTAGACCAGTTTACAATATCCCTAATGTGTTTCAGAAAGCGTTGTACATCTTACCACGTAAACTTCATATTCACTGTTGCAATTTAAACAACTTTTTATAGCAAAAGACTGTGTACCTGCAGAGGCAGTAAACATTTTTGATACATAATATAAAATATAAAATTGCAGGTCTTGCATGGGTATGTGCCGCATTTAAAAATGCCTTCTTGTTGTAGCCACGTCCAACCACTATTTTCCCTGGATCTAAACATGCACAATGATACATGATTTCCAATAGTCTTGGACCTTCGTGTCACAACCCTGCACCCATTGTGCCGGATATTGGACAAGACCTCATCTTCAAACAAAATAGGTATGTGTCTTTGAACTCTTATTTGATAAAATTGATCTGAGAATTGTAATGTCAAGAATGGGGCATCATTGTTATTATATCTCGTATTATGAAATTTCTTTCAATTCAACATTGGCTCACGCTCCTTGTCCGCCACAGTTCGTTCTGCTCTCTTTAACATTCGGCGTGAAATCTTAAATTCCAATCTTAAATCCAAAAACAAAATACTTCTGGAACTTGTGGAATTCGAGAGTGGCTGGCAGAGCGTGGCCAAGCGTTCGTCTGGGTCACACTGCAGGGTACCGGAGTAACATGTCACGTCCACACTTGGCAGGTATCCAATAGATGGACTCACAAGAAAGGAGGGAGAAGCTGCAGGTGAAGGATTTCTCTCCATTGGGCAACCCAGATGTAGGTGTAGGGATTACTAGGTGATGGTAAATAGGGCGCCATTGATGTTATCAGCCTTACGCAGGGATCACTTGCAGATAAGGAATGTCAACCATAAAACTTACAGTTCATGTATTGAACATGGCAACGGCCACATCTGCAGAAACAATCAACTGCTTCATTACCATTTCCCGACTCTTGAGGTCTCCCTGAGTTGATAAGGCTCAGAGATCCCTATTAAATCCATTGGGAGTTTAGTTTCTCAATACAATGAATTGGCAGGGGTGTTGCAGTGTCTGGAATTGCGGTGCTGTCTCCATTACAATTTACCTATGAGCACCAGGAATAATCCTCTCCATGTATTCTGTGATTGGGACGACTTTTGGACTGCAGTGCTACTTGTGCTTTTACTATCCAAATTGGTAAATAGAGAAACTCCATATCACATTTATATACTGCCCTTTATCATATGAAATAACTGCGTTAAAAATACCTGCACCTCCTTCTTTATGCACACAATGTGGAAGTGAAAGTGTCTGAGGTAAAACTGTTCTAATTGCCCATGGAAAACAATCAGAGCTCAGCATTAATTTATAAGCAGCTATGAGAAAATGAACGCTGAGCTCTGATTGGTTGCCATGGGCAACTAGAACAGTTCTGCTTTTTTTTTAGAAACTTCTGATAAATCTCTCCCAAGGGGATGTTGCAGTTTGTGGCCATGTCTGGTTGGTGGCAGTAATATGTAGGATAATGTCATTGGGACCATAGGAAGCAATGTGTCATAACCTGCTATAGTAGAGGAATCCATTTAACCCCCAAAATAGCAGATAATTCAGTATATAAAATATTTAGGGAAAACTTCATGAGAGTTTAACAGAAGAAATGTACTTGTTGCCCTTAGCAACCAATCATAATGCAGAGTTTTTAGTATTTGTCTGTGTTACCTAAAGCAAATGGTCACAGCTTAGCTTTCATTTATGAAGAGCTCTATATCGAGGGATACAGTAGTTGTACTGTGATTATTTGCTATAAGCAAGAGAGACCATTTGTCTTTTTGAAAAAAACACTGCATAGAGGGAGTATGGGAAGGGGGGAGCAGTATGATGGAAGAGGTATGGGAGGAGGAGGAGGCAACAGACCAGAGCATGGCTGACACCAGCTGAAGCCAGACAGATCGGAGCATGGATGACACCAGCTGAAGCCAGACAGATCGGAGCATGGATGACAATAGGTGAGTTAGACCCAAGAGTATGAGTACGCCAGATTCCCCATGCCCCAGGCAAGAGCATGGCTAACACTTCACATCACAGACCGAAGTATGACTGGAGCTGGATACCCTAGATGAGAACATGGCTGAACCTGGCACAACAGACAAGGGCATGGCTGAAACCAGGCACCCCAAACAAGAGCATACCTAAAGCTGGATGCCCCATAAGCTCTGTACTTACAAAGGGGCCTTAACTGGCCACCAGCTTTCAATACCCCTACAACCCTGCCATACTTGTAATGGGAAGTGTGGTTCAAGTCCCCCAGACATAGCCCTGGACTTCACTAGAAGTCTGGTTTTGGGTCAACCACTTTTCTGCCAGTAATGCCCTAGATTGGTGCTGGCACCAATTGCAGATGTTACCTGTTTGAATGCTGCAAGAAAAGTTACCAACGATATTTAAAGGATCTACCTATTTACCTATTTGCCTATTAGCTCTAAAAAGGGCTACGATGGCATTTATTAGCTGAACCTACCACCGACTCTACCTTAATAGGTAGATCCGAGATGGTAGGTTTCCTTTTAGTGGATCTAGCATGTGCTTCCCGGCATTTACATGCCAGTAACACTGCGCAATGCCATTTTGGGGAGAATCAGCACTTCCCAATGATGACATTAGTACCGGCTCACATACACATCATCGATTTAAATCCCATCAGCAACTTTTAAGTAGCACTTAAGCAGTTAAAAGCTGCAATTGTTGCTGCACTTAAGTGGGTCTGCTCATCCATATGCACTCCTACTTTAGTAGCAACATGTAAGTATGATGTTGGTTCCAAATCACTTTTACGTATTGCTGGAGCAGTGGAGGGAGGGGGGGGGTCCGGAAGGTATGTGAAAGGGGAAGAAGTTATGGATTAGGTATGGGAGGAGGGAAGCAAAATCATGGCTGACAATGAACACTTCAGAACAGAGCATGGCTGAAACCAGCTGCCACAGTGCAGGGCATGAATGATGGATGTTCCAGACTGGAGCATTGCTGAAAACAAAATGCCCAAGACCATACATAACGGAGGTCACACGTCCCGGCCCAGTGAATGGCTGCCAAAGCAAACTCCTCTGAGCATGGCATGGGTGATGGCAGATGTTCCAGACCAAAGCATAACTGACGTCAAATGTCCCAGACCAAAAAAATGGCTGATGTTGGACACCCCAGATGAGAGCATTGCTGAATATGGGCCTGTAGACGGTAGCATGATTGTAGTGGGAAGTGTGGGAAGAAACCAAAGTCATAGTGGTAGATTTATCAAGTCTGAAAGTCAAAATATTTTTAGCTGCACATGGCAACCAATCACAGCTCAGCTTTCATTTTATCAGTGCTCATGAATATTTTAAAGGGGAGCTGTGATTGGTTGCCATGGGCAACTAGAAATATTCTGACTCTCAGGCAGCTTGATAAATCTGTCATTGCTTGCGGTGGTACAGTGGGTCCACTGCCCCTGATCCTGACAGTCAGCTCTGTGGGATCTGGATGCTAATTAGTTACAGCCACATACATGTAGAATGCCAAGCTTATAACCTGAGTAGGTAAAAACCTTAAAAGGGTTGGCCACTTTACCTCATGTTTTGTGTAATGTGTGTGTAAGTGTGGGGGGCAGGATATTAGGTAATTTACCAATATATGTACATCTATTAAAAGTTCTGCACCGCTTTCTTGATATGTAAAGTGAAGCCTCCTGTCTTTTACCTCATCGGCCAAACATTCCTGGCCATAAAATGGTCGTAGATGGAGGGTCATGTGATCTCTATCTGTTCATGAACAGTTGCCAGTTAAAGATCATATGACCCTCCACCTGCCTACCCCTCCCGCACTTCTTTAACTTTAGATGCCCATCTAAGACTTTATAGCAGCTAGAACATGACAGAAATATAATTTTTATCTGGAGCTTGCATCTTTAATTGCCTATATCTCTAATTCTAGAGCTCACAGAACCACAAATGAAAGATCAGATTCACATATTTACAATGATTGCCATCAGGCCCAAGAATGGGGCTTATTGGGTTACACTCCCTCTTTAGCCTCTAAATGTGACTTATTAGAGGGGAAGAAATGTCTTTTTTTTCAGCTCATTTACATTATTTGTAGTTGTATCATAAAAGAGGGAATGATAAAGTTGGTGACACAGCTGGTGAATGTGTCACCTAATACGCATAGTGGAGCTCATTTACTTACCCGTCCACTGGAATTCACTTAAAGTCCATTGTCCGTGTACAATGCACAGTTCCGCGATTTACTAAGATTGTGCGCCCGATATTGTGCACGTGTCGCTTCCCTGTTCAGGCCCGCCGAATTTCACCTTCATCTTCCTGGTGCATGTAAGTGCATTGTCTTGTCACACAATTTTAAAGTTAAATCCCGCGCTCAGTCCAAATCAGTCGGATCGTCCAACAGCACGCCCCCCAATTTGTGCCGCATGGAAGCCAGCGCAGCTGCGCCAAAAACGATTGCGTGAGCCAAAATCCCAGCACAGACCCATGTTAAATATCTGTCCAAGCTGAGCAATCCCCGAAAAAGGCATACAGTCAGACAAAAGTGAGCAGCGCGACTCTTAATAAATGAGCCCCAGTATGTTTTCCAATATTTTGTACTCCACATTGGGGGGGCAAATTTACTTACCTGGTCCTGTCGCGATCCCCGATTCGGAAGGTCCGACGAACATGAAGTCCGGTGCGATTCACGTAGCTCGTGCGCCCGAGTTTCCGCATTTGTCGCTTCCCCACTGAGGTCTACGGGAGTTCTCCCTCGAAATTTTAAATCCTGCGCGTAGTCCCAATCCGTCGCCAATGTGCCAAATTCAGATCACATGCGCCAAAATCCCCTGTTAACAAACCCAATGAAAATGCGCTCCTCCACGGACCCTTAGTAAATGAGCCCCATTGTATAACAAACTGAGCTTTGGCCAGTACACATTGAGATAGCTTATTTCTACTGACTTTCTTTGCAGGGGCATACATACATACAAAACCACACAACACATACACACCAAGAACCATATCACATATACAGACACATACAGTACCCCATACAGTCCACTATATATATATATATATATATATGAAGTAAAATCCAAGTCAGCACAATCTTATGGACTCCTAATAAGGAGGGGTGCAGCGCCCCCAAAGGTTCTGGCTTGATCCTCTTGTAGATGTATAAAGTAAAAAGCGATCAGCACTCCATAGTTCAAATTTCAAAATAAAAGGTGAACTTTATTGAACAAGTAACGACGTTTCGGTGTGTGACACCTTTATCAAGCAACAGACAAGTGACCTACATTGGATATATATAGCAAAACATAGTAAGTGATTAGCATAAAGAGGCGTGTCTTAAAGTGCCTGTGCAATATTGTGTTATTCATCATTGTACAAAAATATATATAAAAAATACATTCAAAGATAAAGTGCATTGGTTTCAAATACATGTTTATAACAATGTCGTTGTTCGCTGTACAATTATACAGTACAAAGTGTAATCATAAAGTGTACAAGTGCAAAGACTAGCGTGTAAAGAAGGGGTTAAAATTACCCAAAAGGCTCTGGAGAGAACTCTCTTGGTGGGAACTTCTGGTCCACAGCTGATACAATCTTAGCGTCTGTGGATCCAACCTGCACATGTGCAGTGGTGCCCTGAGGCTGCCGAGAAGGATCGCCATGGTAATGATCGCCATGGAGGTAGAATCGTGGTGGTAGGTTCCCTTTAATAAATTAACAATATATGTCTCTGGGGTCTCCTTCCTGTGGTGCAAAAGCTGATTATAATTCTAACCTTAAAGGGGTTTTCCCACAAACAAAAGTTAGGCCCTATCCACGGGATAGGGCCAAACTTGCTGATCAGTGTGGGTCTCAGTGCTGAGACCCCCAAAGATCGCGAAAATTATGGTCTGCCGGACCCCTCTTCGCTCTGTCAGACTAATGGAGCAGACAGCTTCGCATGACCATTAATCTCTATGGAGCTGACAGAGATTGGTGAGCACAGCACTCGGCAATTTCCGACCGAGCCTTTGCTTTCGCAATCTGTGGGGGTCTCAGCACTGAGACCCCCACTGATCAGCAAGTTAGGCCCAATCCTGTGGATAGGGCCTAACTTTCATTTGTGGGAAAACCCCTTTAAGCTTTCCTTGTTTCACCAGGGATGATATAAAGGTTCTACAGTTTGGCACTAAGGGCAAGACAATATCACTAATATATACAATATACAAAAAAAAGGATCAAAAAGCGATCCTGGAAACTACAGACCTTTGAGTCTAACTTCTGTGGTGGGGAAAATATTTGAGGGGTTTGTTAGATACTATCCTGGAGTATCTCACTGTGCGCAACCTTATAACCCAGCTTCGGCATGGGTGTATGAGAGATCGGTCCTGTCAGACTAATCTGATTGGCTTCTATGAGGAAGTAAGTTCCAGACTGTATCTGGGGGACGCTGTGGATGTTGTATATCTGGACTTTTCAAAGGCATTTGACACCGTGCCACATAAAAGGTTGGTATATAAAATGAGACTGCTGGGAATAGGGGTAAATCTGTGTATTTGGGTAAGTAATTAGCTTTGTGATAGAAAACAGAGGGTCGTCATTAATGGCACATTCTCAGATTGGAATGACGTTACCAGTGGAGTGCCACAAGGATCAGTATTGGGGCCACTTCTTTTTAATATTTTTATTAATGACCTTGTAGTGGGTTTACAGAGTCAAGTTTCAATATTTGCAGATGATACCAAGCTGTGTAAAGTAATAAATACTGAGGTAGATAGTTTAGCATTCGAGAGGGTCACCTAGGACCCTGTAAATAAGATGGTGGCTGATGGCTGGTTCAAGCAACAACATTGTTGTTTAGTAAATTATTTATTAAATTATTTTATATTGTTTCCTTATAAAGAATGGCTGGACCATTATACAACCTCTTGTGTCACCCCCTCATCCTCATAGTCTGTAAGCTCTTGTGAGCAGGGCCCTCACTCCTATTGTTCCATATGACTGTTTGTTCTTTGTAATGTAATATAGTTGTATATGTCCCCTATGATTTGTAAAGCGCTACGGAATTTGATGGCGCTATATAAATAAAGATTATTGTTATTATTATTATTATGCACCTGGGCCATGGAAACAAAAAGTATAATTATGTTCTAAATGGTCAATTACTTAGTAAAACTGGAGCGGAAAAAAGGACTTGGGGGTATTGGTGGATGGTAAACTTAATTTTAGTGACCAGAGCCAGGCGGCTACTGCTAAAGCAAATAAAATTATGGGATGTATCAAGAGAGGAATAGATTCTCATGATAAAGACATAGTTTTGCCCTTATACAAATCCCTGGTCAGGCCACACATGGAATATTGTGTACAGTTTTGGGCACCAGTGTATAAAAACGATATAGTAGAGCTGGAACGGTTGCAGAGGAGAGCAACCAGGATTATAAGGGGAATGGGGGGACTAGAATACAATGACAGATTACAAAATTTGGGATTATTCAGTTTAGAAAAAAGACGACTGAGGGGAGACCTCATTACAATGTACAAATACCTGAACGGACAGTACAAGGATCTCTCCAAAGATCTTTTTATACCTAGGCCTGTGACCAGGACAAGGGGGCATCCTCTGCGCCTGGAGGAGAGGCAATTTTACCATCAACATAGACAAAGATTCTTTACTGTAAGAGCAGTGAGACTATGGAACGCTCTGCCGCAGGAGGTGGTTATGGCGGACTCCATGTACATGTTCAAGGGAGGCCTGGATGCCTTTCTGGAGAGGAAAAATATCACAGGTTATGGGTATAAAACATTTATTCAATTCTTAAATGTTGGACTTGTGTCTTTTTCCAGCCTTATATACTATGATACTATGATCACTGGAATTAACACTAGTGTAAAATCTTTGAACTGAGTCCTTTTTTTAAAAAAACTTTTACCTTAATTCACTCTGATTCATACACATGTCACCTGTAAATGGAATGGATAAGTCAAAAGATATGTGAGCTATAGTGGAAAGTAACTAAACGAAACTGCTAGTTCACATCTGTCCAGATTCTGCTCAGATTATGGGGCATATTTCTGGGAGAGAGATTTTGGCACAGACAATCCCTGCAGAAATTCAGTACTCTAATACTCCGTGTGAACTAGCCCTTAGTATACTTTTATACTGACTGTATTTTTTATTTTTACTTATTTAATGTATGTATTTATTTAATTCCTGATGATGCAATGTAATCTAGAGCTGTAAGAATACTGTAATATACAGTGTTATTGATATGTATGTTATTGTGAAAAATAAAACAGTTCCTAATTTAGTTATGAAAGGTTTTGCCCTTAAAAGGCTTGTCTATGTACAGTGCTTGTCTAAGCACTATTCACTTCCTACTACACACACATAGTATGACTTGTGTGTGTAATACGTGCAGCATGAGTGGAATTAACCCCTTAAGGACACAGCCAGTTTTCATGTTAAGGCTCAACCCGTTGTTTTTTTTTATCTGACCAGTGTCTCTTCGTGTCGTAATAACTTTTTAACGCTAACTTATGGAACTGATTTTGAGATTGTTTTATCGTGACACATTGTAGTTTCTATTAGTAGTATATTTTTGCTGATTGGTCAGGTTTTTGGGGGGTAAAAATTCAACATTTTAGGAAAAATTTTAATAAAAATTAAAAATGTTTAACTTTCAAAAGTTCTAGTTTTTTGACAAAAAGTCATACCACAAATTTTTTTTGTAGAAAACTTATGCCATTTGTCTTTCTATTTGCTGGTCTGGGGATGTAGGGGGGTTTGGGACACCCCCCCCCTCCCTTTCTATCTCGTTCCCCCATTCTTTTTATTTTTATTTTTTCTACCCGATTTCCCTTCCCCATCTTCATCCTTCTGACTCCCCCTGTCCAGTTTTCTTCCATATTCCTGATTATCCAACTGTTATGAGTGTGCCTCATATCTTGCGGATGTTACTCGGATTCCGTTACTTTATCTGATAAGCACTTACGAATTGGTCCCTACTCAGTTAATAATAATAATAATAATAATCTTTATTTATATAGCTCCATCATATTCTGTAGCTCTTTACAAATCATAGGGGACAAATACAAATATAATATTACATTACAGAGCACAAACATTCGTATGGAACAAGAGGAGTGAGGTCCCTGCTCGCAAGGGCTTACAGTTTATAAGGAGGAGTGGGGAGACACAAGAGGTAAAAGAATATTTAATGGTCAAGCCATTCTTCTTAAGGGAATAGAACAAAATATAATAAATGGGATTGCTGTCGCTTGAACCAATCATCAGCCGTCATCTTATATACAAGGTCCAGGGTGAATGGGACCGCAGAGAAGTCTGGTGCCTGCTGGTTGCTGGATAACAGATGGGAGGAGGACACAGGACGGGTTAGTAGAAGAGTTAAAACTTCATGCAGTTAATGAGTTTTACAGGCTTGCCTAAAGAAATGGGTTTTAAGAGCACGTTTGAAACTTTGGAGGTTAGGTATTAGTCTGATAGTCCGGGGCAGAGCATTCCATAGAATGGGTGCAGCTCTAGAGAAGTCTTGGAGACGCGAGTGGGAGGTCCGCACTAGGGAAGAGGTTAATCTAAGATCACTGGCCAACCCCACACTCACAATATCAAAAATTATACAAAATGACACTTACTCTTTAAGTTGGGGTGCAGTTAAAGGTCTGTGCTGCAAACTAATGAATATTTTTATATTACCAACAATGTAAGATCTATTTCTGTTAATTATGTAGAAGTAGAATGAGGAGGTTAGAAGCTGCAGCAAATATATTGTAGCAATTTTATTCATCAGTGTAAAAGTTGGCCTGCAAATGGCCTGCTGAAAAGGCACCACACACAACCATAGTTTGTGCCGATATTGCAGCCCAGCTGTATATAGATGAATGGTGCTGATGGTCAGGTCATGGTCAGGCAATTTTGGAAAAAAACAGCCAAGGTTTGTAATCCTGGACAAACCCTTTAAATGGCTGGAAATCCCAAGGACCACAGTCCCCAAGGCATATGTCTACCCCCTAACATGAACACAATCAATGATTTAGGTACATATCAAGCAGTAATTCTATACCAGGCCCAATTATGTCCCTCCATACAATTGTAACTAGTACCTTCATAATTTTATTAGACAAAATTAATTTTCATTATCATTACATAGAGACTCTAAACTTATTGTTGTATGCAAACCACTACACAGAAACCAATATTACCCAGAGGCAGTGACAACATAGCGATATGATGTGCTCTCTGCTATTTTTTATATGTTGACCTATTCATTTATCTGGTGTGCGGTTTGTGCAGCAAATATTTCTAACATATTTCTAAATATATAAGCAGAATGCAAATTTTCCCTAATGAAAGATTGCAAACTGCAGCGCATACTCATACTCGCATACACACAGGGCAGAAACGTCTCATTCCCTCTCCGGCCAAGTCCCCCTTCACACCCCTCCACACCCCCTTGGAGTGAAGATGGCAATAATTGCAATTGCTATTATTTCAGGGCTTCTATGCCAATTTAAAATCATAAAATCAACTTTGTATGCCAGGTAAGATAGCATTCAGATCCTTTGTGAGTTAACGAAGCTCTGTCCTGCCATCCTTACTCATTTCTACTTCTCCCCATGCCCCATTCTCACCATTCAGCACTTCAACTCATGTGACCAGTGAGGTCCTTTTCCCACTAACATTTGCAAACTCTACCCCATGTATGCATCTGACCAAATGAAATCCCAGCATGCCTCTATGGAGGCATGGGGAGCAGTAGAAGTCCATGGAACCTTGCTGTGATCATATACATACATGGGGTAGATTTTGAAAATATTAGTGGGTAAAGGACCTTTGATGATATCACACAGTTCACATCCCATGAAGTACTGAATGGGGCGGAATAGAAATGAGGATGGAAGGACATGATCACTCTGACCTACTGAGGATCTGAATGTATACCAGGTAAGATAACAAAGTTGATTTTATAAGGGATGTGAGGGAAACAATTTTTAGCTAAAAGAAGGGTGACATGTAGTTAATAGAGCTCTATTTGTCACTAGCTGGTTGTGTGAAAAATGTGTTGACAGGTTCCCTATAACTGGTTCTGCACCTGACACAATGGTACCGATTTTTCAATAGTATCAATGTGCTACACAGACCCAGCAGTAGTTTCTCACTACTGGCACCCCAGTGATCGTGTTTCATCACCGAATGCGTAGAGGCAGCAGACCTTCACTGTAATCTGAGAAGACACAAGCAGTAGATAGCGCCTCTGCCTTCTCTCCAGCTCGCCATTATACGGAATTAAAGTTCCCCGTCATATTCTGGCCTCCAGAAGCTAACCCACTTTTGTGCATCCCATCTTATTGTGCCCACCCCCAAGCAACTCCCCCAGTTTTTGTCTGCCAGCTCTGCTACATAGTGCAGAACAAGAGGAAGAGTGATAGTGCAGAGCTGGTAGCACCCTGCACTATCACTGTAATCAGCTCACCGGGTGGGACAGCAGGGCAGAGCCCAAAAAGTGGGACTGTCCCACTGGAACTAGGATGGTTGCAAGGTATGTGGTTTGACATTTCTGACACCGATTTGTTCTTCTTATGGTGCACCAAATACATTAAGGCCGTGCACCAGAATATAACATCACAGTGGAAACCCAAGAATACCGAGAGGAAACTAATGCAACACAGATTTCATGAATTGGACATTCGTGGTAGACCAAAAATGTTGCTCTGGTACTACTGGATTCACAAGATGCCCTGATTTTTAGGGTTTGGTATACACAGTTAAAGACGTTCTAGTAATTTTGGCACACTTCCCTTTTCCTAACAAACCACACAGCCTTTGTCTTAATATTCTAAAATTGAGGCGTAAAGCATTTTAGGTAGAATTCTGTCTTCTGTCAGAAGGATTAATCTGGATTGTTGATGCCAGATTCATCACTGAGCAGACAGTTTGGAGAAATCTGTAGAACTATAAGACTCTCTAGACTAGTCTAAATGTATACTGTCAAACTTTTAGACTGATAAATCTGACCCACTGTCTTTTACAGTAAATGTATTAATCAAAAAAGACTAAATTAATGACTGAAGATCTAAATGGATATGTAGAGTTTGAAGCTGAACCTTGACAAAAGTGTTACCCCTATAAAAGCCATTTAAAAAGCCGCCAACATTTTCCCTAGGGTATTCACGGTCTGTGAAGTCATTGGGGAATGACAATCCTTGAGAAAATAGGAACATGCATGAGCTGGCATTTATAGTGTTTAAATCCGCAATCTAGTGTTAGACCTTGAGCCCTCTTCAAACATTGCTAAAAGCTGATTGATGGGCCGCTCAGCAGCCCATAAACCAGCCATTCGGGGTTGAGCCTGAACTTCTGTTTAATCTCCAGGTTCGGGAACTTTGCAGTTCTGGTCCATTCGACACTATTAATGACAATACAGGCAGTCCCCGGGTTACGTACAAGATAGGGTCCGGAGGTTTGTTCTTAAGTTGAATTTGTATGTAAGTCGAAACTGTATATTTATAATTGTAGATCCAGACACACAAAAAAAATTTGGCCCCAGTGACATTTGGAGTTTAAACATTATTTGCTGTAATTGGACCAAGGATTATTAATAAAGCTTCATTACAGACATCTTACAGCTGATTATTGCAGCCTGGGACTATAGTAAAGCATTCAGAGAGCTTAACCAGAGGTCAGAGGGGTCTGTCTGTAACTATGGGTTGTCTGTAAGTCGGGTGTCCTTAAGTGGGGGACCGCCTGTACATTTCAGAAAGACCCATTCTGTTACATCATGACTTTTATTATATGGCACAATTCATAAGAGTGCAAAGAGTCTTGGTCTCTACATTGATGGGATTGTGTTGTACATCAGTTGTGAGGTAGACCTCATCCAATAGCATCCAAAAGTGAACTGTGTCCAACAATATAGACCATAAACAAAGTTTTCTTCTTTAAACAAGTGTTTTCTTTACTTCAATATTATTAAATATACAATATTTACAATTCAGTTGCAATAATCTTCAAAGTTTTGTGCAAAAGAGTAATAATGGCTTGTTATACAATGTTACGTGTCACTATAAAACATATTTCTTACTCGCATATTCAGCATTGTTGGATTAGTATAGTGTATACACTCACTTGAACTTCAGACCTCAGGCAGAGACTCATACTCACAGGACCGCTGAAAACAATAGTATGAGCCACATGACGTGACTTTTCGGGGGGAATGCCCCCTTCCTCAGACATGCCCAGCACACACCTACCTAGACTCTTACTGGAAATCATAGTAAGTAAATTCACCCTATGCAATGATTAATCTACACTCACCGGCCACTTTATTAGGTACACCTGTCCAACTGCTCGTTAACACTTAATTTCTAATCAGCCAATCACATGGCGGCAACTCAGTGCATTTAGGCATGTAGACATGGTCAAGACAATCTCCTGCAGTTCAAACCGAGCATCAGTATGGGGAAGAAAGGTGATTTGAGTGCCTTTGAACGTGACATGGTTGTTGGTGCCAGAAGGGCTGGTCTGAGTATTTCAGAAACTGCTGACCTACTGGGATTTTCACGCTGTAAGGGATCAACTCAAATGGCAACTTCAGTAACAGTCCAGGTAGCTGTTTTATTTCTTTCCAAAACAGTTTAACGAAACAGAATAGCTTGCTTCAGCATATAACAGAAAATACAGTCCATATAAACAGGCTTGACTCACAGTCCTTTGTAGGTTGTGTCTCCATCCAGCAGCATAACCAAACAATGTCACTATTGCGGATCCTTGGCTGTGTAACACCTCCAGCTCTGCATGCAGTATAGCAGAGACTTCCAGACTGCAAACACACATCCCCAGCTCACCTGAGCTTCCTGGCTTTATCTGTCAGCCAAAACCTGGCCTGGATATGTGGGAGTAGTCACCCACCCTGCTCTTGACTACTCCAATGAAAGCCGGCCCGGATCAACTGCATTAAGCAGCTTTGCTACATTAAATATTGTCAGAAACCTAAGGTTCCTGACCAAACATTAACCAGCTCACTTCACTGAGGCCAGGCACCTCGGTGACACATATCTGCCATCAATAATGGCCCCTTGTACCTTCTCACAACGCACAACCATCTCTAGGGTTTACAGAGAATGGTCCGAAAAAGAAAAACCATCCAGTGAGCGGCAGTTCTGTGGGCGGAAATGCCTTGTTGATGAGGAGAATGGGCAGACTGGTTCGAGCTGATAGAAAGGCAACAGTGACTCAAATCGCCACCCGTTACAACCAAGGTAGGTAGAAGAGCATCTCTGAACGCACAGTACGTCGAACTTTGAGGCAGATGGGCTACAGCAGCAGAAGACCACATCGGGCGCCACTCCTTTCAGCTAAGAACAGGAAACTGAGGCTACAATTTGCACAAGCTCATCGAAACTGGACAGTAGAAGATTGGAAAAACGTTGCCTGGTCTGATGAGTCTCGATTTCTGCTGCGACATTCGGATGGTAGGGTCAGAATTTGGCGTCAACAACATGAAAGCATGGATCCATACTGCCTTGTATCAACGGTTCAGGCTGGTGGTGGTGGTGTCATGGTGTGGGGAATATTTTCTTGGCACTCTTTGGGCCCCTTGGTACCAATTGAGCATCGTTGCAACGCCACAGCCTACCTGAGTATTGTTGCTGACCATGTCCATCCCTTTATGACCACAATGTACCCAACATCTGATGGCTACTTTCAGCAGGATAATGCGCCATGTCATGAAGCTGGAATCATCTCAGACTGGTTTCTTGAGCATGACAATGAGTTCACTGTACTCAAATGGCCTCCACAGTCACCAGATCTCAATCCAATAGAGCATCTTTAGGATGTGGTGGAACGGGAGATTCGAAATTTCTGAGGAATGCTTCCAGCACCTTGTTGAATATATGCCACAAAGAATTGAGGCAGTTCTGAAAGCAAAAGGGGGTCCAACCCGTTACTAGCATGGTGTACCTAATAAAGTGGCCGGTGAGTGTATTTCCCCTGCAAAAATGCAGCATAAAAATCCAACATATACCTTCTGATTTCAGATGGTTTCTGTTGCTGGTTATGGTATAACTGCAGTGTAAATTATGATATCATGTGCATATAGCGTAAAAAGCCTCAATTTGCTCAGTCTTTGCCTATAGATACAATAAAGTTATGACCATTGAAAGGAGGAGATAAAAAAAACTGAAATGCAACATGGAAAAAGGGCATCAGTGACAAGGGTTCAGCATTTTTGTGTTCAAAATCTGTATATATAGGTATATTGGAAGCACTTATTTTGCATTACTTGTATAATCCATCCAACCAAATGTGTTCATGTTATCTAAGCTCTAAGAAGATTAGGTCAGTGGTTCCTTAAATTCCTAACGGTATGAAGAAACAGTAAACTTGAAATAGAATATGTTGGGCAATAAAGATGTAATAAAAGTTGCTTTTAAAAAAGCTGTTTATAGAAAGATTTGTTATGAAAAAAGTTCCTTAAAGAGAATTTAGAAGAAAAGCAGAAGAGATAGTTAAAGGGAGTCTACCACCTCCAGCAAGTGTTATTATCTGTTGGCGGCAAGTTGTAGATAAATGCACTATGATTTTCATCATATCTGTATTACTTCTGTCCATTATGCAATTCCCAAGATTCCCAATTTAATCTGTATGCTAATGAAGAGATTGTTGGGCCAAGGTCATGTCCACAGCACTTAGAACTCTGCTATTTCAGCCTAAATACCTTCTGTCCTCATCAGTGTCACCCCATACTCCTAACAAAACACATTTTCTGTGTATTGAATGGAGCGGGTAGTGGTCCTGGCAGGAAAAGCAGTGCTCAGGGTGTTAGGACACGACTTTGGGAGATCAGCTTCACTGGCAAATGGGAATTAAATGGGATTTTTTTAATTTAATGACATAATAGAAAGAATAGAAAGGTTATAAATGCATTATTGAAACCATAGTGCATTTATCTACAGCATGCTGCAAACAGACTAAGGCTACATGCACACTGCCGTGTGCCAGCCGCACCGTAGCACGGCGGGCACACGGCAGCGCGGGGAGAGGAGGAGGAGGTGAGCGCAGCTCACCCCCGCCCCTCTCCATAGCGATATATGGCCGCGGCGCCGTAATACGGGAAAAGATAGGACATGTCCTATCTTTTCCCGGGCTACGGAGCGGTACGGTGCCGCACGTGTGCTGCACCTTACCGCTCCCGTAAGGTGCCGTGCGCCCATAGAAGTGTATGGGGGACGTATATCGGCCGTATATACGTCGGCCGTATATACGTCCCCCATACTGTAGTGGGAATGTAGCCTAAGAAATCTGAAAAATTAAAGTTGACCTCAAAAACAGCAGTATTTTTATTAGCAGACTCATTTTTAAATTACAAATTTCATACATCAACATTATACTATAAAATAGCACCTAACTTAAGTTATATGTATACATCTTTAGCAGTCTATATCCTGTTTTATGTCTATTCAATCATCTATATCTCCAATGTGGACCTAATGTGAAAAGTTATTGCTCTGCACCTTCCATTACTGCACTGAAGACATTCTTCATCCCTGTGAGATAGAAAGTCTGAAGCTACAGTGGTACAGAAAATATTCAGACCCCTTTACATTTTTCACCATTAGTTTCATTGCTGCCAATTGGTAAGAAAGTTCTATTTTTTTACTCTTTAATGTACGCTCTGCACCCCATCTTGACAGAACCCCCCCCCAGAAATGTAGATATTTTTGCTTATTTATTAACCCCTTACCAACGTGTGATCTGCTCGTCACATGTCAGTTGTGTTAGACAGAACACTGGTGCAAACTATTTCATATATGTGGGCCTATGTGCATTTTTTCCACATGGAATTTAATAAATAATATATTGCACACAGATTACATAGCGCTACACAGAGCTTGCCAAATCAGTCCCTGTCCCCAATGGGACTCACAATCTAATCAACTATGTTTTGGAGTGTGGGAGGAAACCCACGCAAACACGGAGAGAACACACAAACTCTTAGCAGATGTTGACCCTGGGACTTGAACGCAGCCCCCCTTCGCTGCAAGGCTATAGTGCTAACCACTGAGCCACCGTGCTGCCCTTTGTCAACTGATGTGGAAATTAAATAAATTATATTGTGCCTTTTCTACTGCAGCTTTGCAGACTTTTGTGTGAGTTCTTTTTAACATGTATGTCTATGGGTAAGTATCATTTTGCCAGAATTCCTCATCATGACGAGCAAAATAAGTTTGATCAGGAAATGACATAATTTTAAATAAGTCTTGGTGTCACATTGTCCTGTCAGCCTAGAATAGACATCAGCATTATGCAGAATGGTTCCATCGTATAGGCATCAATGTGCCCCATCTAATAACACTTGTGTGTTCTGCATGTCTCAGCTCTTTTCTTATGTTTTGTTCATTGCATAGTTGATGCTCTTTTTACAGTCTAAGTAGTGCATACATGTATTAGCAATAGTAAAACACCAGTAGCATGGCTACAGTGATGAATCAACCCCTTCAAATCAAGTCTTTTGCATACTTTTTCCATAGTGGGATTCTTCCCAATATACAGACCAAAAGATCAAATGTTATTTTCTGAATATTACATAAATATTTATTTTCATCATTATTTTATATCATCTCAGCTGCAGATGTCAAGAATAGATGTCACTTTGTGTGTGATCTCTTCAAAAACAATCGGCAATATGTGAGGCACTGGATTTTTAATGGATGCTTAATGAAAATAATCTAAAGGAGTTTATTTTAACTAGTCAAGAAGATCCAAGGTAGTTCCACAGAGTAGCAAAAGGCAAATACAAAGATCTTCACAATCCACTGGCCCTCATTCCTGGTTAGTGAGAGCTTTTGTACTTTTTGTACAGCTTGCCTAATAAAACTTCAGAGCTGCTGCTGGCCTGCCTGTTATAAGGTCAGAGCCGCCACACAAAACATATATCACATTTTGTTACATTGTAGCAGCACGTTTTCTGGTTTTGGTACATAGCTCTCAGGCGTTAGTAGCAAAATGAAAGAGAATAGAGTATTAGATGGCAATCCAATGTGAGAAGTAAAGAATAAGACTCATTCACACATAGGTTTTACCCGACCGGGGAACTTATTCACCACAATAGAACAACAGTTTTAAATACAACAAGGAAACATTTGACTTCTTCACACAGCAATGTGAAATAAAAATAATTCCTCAAAGGGCAATAAGTGTGCTTTTTATGCAGGACTACATTAAACACCTAATTGCAGAGAGTTTTCACCATGTAAATTCAACAACTTTGCATTAACCCCTTAATGATCCCATATTAGGGTTTTACGGTGGTCATTATGCATCAGATGAAGTTTAAAGGTAATCCCTCTGCCATGCATCGGCACCATGCATAAGTAGTGCAGTACATTATAGTTGCCCCTGCCATCCATCTGCACTATGCATAGGTAGTAGAGTGCATTATAGTGTCCCCTGCCATCCATCGGCACCATGCGTAAGTAGTGCAGTGCATTATAGTGTCCCCTGCCATCTATCTGCACTATGCATAAGTAGTGCAGTACATTATAGTTGCCCCTGCCATCCATCTGCACTATGCATAAGTAGTAGAGTGCATTATAGTGTCCCCTGCCATCCATCGGCACCATGCATAAGTAGTGCAGTACATTATAGTTGCCCCTGCCATCCACCTGCACTATGCATGAGTAGTAGAGTGCATTATAGTGTCCCCTGCCATCCATCGGCACTATGCATAAGTAGTGCAGTCCATTATAGTGGCCCCTGGCATCCATCTGCACTATGCATAAGTAGAAGAGTGCATTATAGTGTCCCCTGCCATCCATCGGCACTATGCATAAGTAGTACAGTGCATTATAGTGTCCCCGGACATCCATCTGCCCAACATAATAGTACAGTGCATTATAGTGGCCCCTGCCATCCATCGGCCCTACATAATTATTGCAGTGCATAATAGTGTCCCCTGCCATCCATCGGCACTATACATAAGTAGTGCAGTACATTATAGTTGCCCCTGCCATCCATCGGCACCATGCATCAGTAGTGCAGTACATTATAGTTGCCCCTGCCATCCATCTGCACTATGCATAAGTAGTAGAGTGCATTATAGTGTCCCCCTGCCATCCATCGGCACTATGCATAAGTAGTACAGTGCATTATAGTGTCCCTGGACATCCATCTGCCCAACATAAGTAGTGCAGTGCATTATAGTGTCCCCTGCCATCCATTGGCCCTACATAATTATTGCAGTGTATAATAGTGTCCCCTGCCATCCATCGGCACTATGCATAAGTAGTGCAGTGCATTATAGTGGCCCCTGGCATCCATCGGCCAAACATAAGTAGTGCAGTGCATTTTAGTGGCCCCTGCCATCCATCGGCCCAACATAGGTAGTGCAGTGCATTATAGTGGACCCTGCCATCTATCGGCCCTACATATGTAGTGCAGTTCATTATAAAAGAGAACAAATGATCTCCTGTCAGTGCTCCCTTGTGGAGCAAAGTAATTTAAAAAATGTCAAAAAAAAAATTCAAATAAAGTTTATTTATAAAAAAAACACCTACACACAAATTGATGCCCCTTTCATAAGAACGTAAAAAAATCTTACACTTTTTACAGTTTTATTCTCATTCAAACCGTAGCCAAAAATCTATAATACTGTTTATTCCATACAACAAAAAACTGTTAAAAATTTTTTAAAAAATGATGCCCAAAATGACATTTTTTAATCATTCATCACAAAAAAATCACACAAATAAGCTTTATGAACACATAAATATTACACATCATTACACATGGCCACATTAACAAAGAATTTTCAAAAGTTATGGTGCTTGGAAGCCTATGATGGAAAAGATTTTTAAAACCTGCAGTACAAAAACAAGAACTCATACAGCTACGGTGGCCAGAAAATTAAAAAAATGTATAGCTTGTAGAAGGCGTTGATGGTTGAAAAATAGCCTAACTTGGAAATATGTTAAGGGTTAATTCTGTAATATTAAACAAAAAATAAAAAAATGAGTGCAGTGCTTTACACAAATATTTTTTAAATCATAAAGTCTAACTGATTTATGAACTATGAACATAATTGTCATCTTACCAATAAGTGTATATCTGATCTGTGTATAATTTAGTGAAATGTATTTATTCTCCTTTTGCTACTAGATCAGGGGTAATAGACCACTTTTTGTCCTCCACATCACTCATCAAATCAGCTTCGTCATTAAATGTGGCGCCTTGGTCATCAAGCACCAGCACAAACGCAGCTGCCATGTCTTGTTAAACTCCTCAAGGAAAAGTTCCTCGGAGGAAGAAATGAGCAACTGATTCCAGCAATTGAACTAAAAAGCGAAGCCCTCTCCATAATGGATCGTATGGAGAAGAAAGATCAGATTAATCATTTGAGGGCACTATTGGCCTGGTCACATGATTTTCCCAAATGTACACCTTATTTGTTGTCTATGAAACCCCAGAGCCCTTGGTTGAGTTCCACAATTGTTTCCTCCATTCAATATTATACTCAGCATCTTTAATGTTGAAAACCTATTGTTCTTCCTTACAAAAGGAAGAAGTGATCCAACAAAATAGCGCAAGTTTACACAATATAGATCAGCATCAGTGGCCATTAACACATATACAATACTAATGGGAAGCGTAGACAGATTACAATAAAGAGATAACAATAGAAAATGGTAAACATAAATACAATAGTGGGTTTACCCATATTATGCTGAATGCTGCCTGGAAGACAACGGCCCCGACGCGCGTTTCGGCTGGTTCACAGCCTTCGTCTGGCTACAAAGGTTTTAATAGTTTTTAAATCTACCTATATAGATTTGGTATCACTGTGACCATACCAACCCACAGTGAAAGACATAAAAACGGAGCCCATAAGCAAATGGTGCGGTTTCTTGTCAATTTTTCAGCATTTTTAATTTTATTTCCACTTCCCGTTACAAGGGATGGAAAATAAAATACCATCACTAGTGAGTACAATTTGTTATGCAGAATACAAACCCTCCTACAGCTCTCTACACAGAAAAATTAAAAAGTTATTGATTTTTGAAAGTGGGGTGCGATAAACAGAAAGTAAAATTTAAAAAAACCATCAGTGGCAAGGGGTTAAATTGCCCCTTATACCACATGGTAAAAAGTTTACAAATTCTTTGGGATAAATGTTTGTGGTACCTGAGGCCACGTACACACTTGGCAATTTGGTTGAGTTTTATAAACCCAATCCACAGGCTCCTCAGTGATCACACATTTTGGTAACAGTGTGTTTCCAACACGTTAACAAAATGTGAAGGAAAAGCAATCTTACCACAACATGTGATCGCAGGTAGAGCCTTTGGATTTCATTCCAAAAAGCAATCAAAATGGCACTTGTGAATATAGCCTCAGGGGCTCTGCAAAATGTCATGCACCTGACAACTATTCTATCGAAATCTGCCCTACGATACCTCACTTGTGCTCCTTCCCTTCCGTGGTCCGTGTGCTCAGAGAGTGGGTTACATGCACATATGGGCTGTCAAATCTTACTTGGAAGGAACTTCACAATATATTAATAGATGTATTTTCTACTGTTATTTAGTTTATGTGGGTAAATTTTAGGGCTAAATGAACATATTAATGACTTCCAAATCATACCTTCATTTTATTTGAAGTTCTGTAAAATACTTAAAGGGTTAACAAGCTTCCTACCTGCTGTTATGAATAGTTTGAGGGGTGAAGTAGATAGAACAGGGTGATATGTGGTAGGATTCTTTTAACAGAACTTCCAAAACCCCTACAGAAAAGAAATGGTCCTTAAAATAATTGATTCTAAAATTTTCTTGAATGCCTATCCATTTGTGATCTTTCTAGCGTCGTAATAAAACAAATGGACACTTATAAAATGATGCCAACAGAAAGCTGAGATATAGTAAATGTTAGTCAGTAACCAATTTGGGTAGTTTGAAAAATAGAACATTTTGAATTTTGAAAATAATACATTTATTTAAAATGTTTACCAAATTAACCTTTATTTCATAAATAAATGCTAAATATATCAACCAAAATTTCACACTAACTTGAAGTATGACATGTCACGAGAAAATAGTCTCAAAACCACCTGGGTAAGCTAAAGCATTCTAAAGGTATTACCGGGTAAAGTGAGGCATGCAGGTTTTGAAAAATAGGTCTTGGTCACCAAGGTGCAAATTGGCTTGTTCACTAAGGGGTTAAAACAATTTTTGTTTGGAAAGAAATGAAAGAAAACATTATGGGAAAAGACTACAACTATAAACATAGACAGTGGACCATGATTTTAAAACAACTTCCAAGTAGTACCTTCCTGATTGCTTCACATACCCTAAGCTGTAAGGAAGGTAAAACTAGAAATTCCCTTCCTGCGCCAAAGTGCAATAGACAAAGATAGGACAAGACAATGCAAACAAGAGAAGTCAGCAGAGCCTGGTCGAGACCAACAAGGCAATCACAGTACAAAGTCACAAGAGCAGAGAATAGTCAAAACACAAGCCAAAAGTCAGAATACCAGTGAACAGAGATCAGAATAACAAGAGAGTTGAAAAAAATGATTGGTTAAAAACTCTGAGATCTGGATAAAACAGAGGAGCAATGAAGTAATCTAAGTAGAAGGAGAACCTGTCAATAAATGCTTGTTAACTATTAATAAACCAGAGCAGAGCTGCAGGTAAAAATCAATATAGATAGTCAGCAAGTCTAAACGCTTGTTCAGACTGTCAGTGTTCAAGAAAGACTCTAAGACACATTGGCGAACTCCATGGAGAGAGGATGGCATCGACACAGATGTTACACAGCTACATTATAACTGATAACATGTTATGATTGTGGCAGTAATTTTACATAAATATTACAGGCAACAGAAAAATGCTATGGAAGTTTTTTAATTTTAAAGTGACATTTTTCACCATGGAAATTCATATAGCGCTATCATGATGATTCCAAGTTCCCCCATGACAATTCATGTAATATTCCCCCTCTATTTCAATTCTTCTTGTTCCCTAGGCTTCACCCTTCTGGCTCGACCGGGGCCCCCACCCAGGGGTCAACCAATTCTGTAGAGATATACATTAATGAGTGATTATTTTTTCTTAAATTTAGGCTGCATTCACACTAACGCAAGGGGGACGTATATACGGCCGACGTATATATGGCCGATATACGTCCCCCACAGACGGCAATGGGCGTGCGGCGCCCTACGGGAGCGGTGCAGCGCAGCACACGTGTGGCACCGTACCGCTCCGTACCCCGTGAAAAAATAGGACACGTCCTATTTCTTCACGGCATACGGCGCTGTGCACAATGTATCCCTATGGAGAGGGACGGGGTGAGCAGCGCTCTCCCCCTCCTCCTCTCCCCGCACGCTGCCGTGTGCCCGCCAATGTGAATCCAGCCTTAACCTGATTTTAAGACTTGTTTGTTGTAATGTTGTGAACTAATAATGTATGCTGAACAGTTCTGTGACATATTTAAGAGGAATGCAGCGAAAAGAGATGTCAATAACAAATTGTATGTCATGAAATACCTGCACATTTATGTGTATAATGACTCAGCAGTGAAAAATGAGAGAAAACACCCCTGACAAGTGAACCCATGGAGTACTTCTGCGTGTATATACAGGGATAACTGATGGCAGATACTTGCCATACAGATCATAGCAAACTGACATCAGAGATTACACTGTTTCTGTCATAATTTACTACGTATGAATTTCTGTAACACAACTTTTTTTAAAATAAGATGACACTATGCACTAAGGCAGAAGCTCAACTGAACCCATTTTAGGCAAATATGTTTACAAGGATGGGGCAACAAAACATTGCCTCTTAGCTACCTTGTAAGGCAGTCCACCTAACATCAGGCATGACTTTTTAGAAAGCCAAATCATATATCTATTCCATTAGGAATCGAGACTGAGGTTAGGAAACCAGGCAAAGGTCACAATGGATTAATCACAAGAGTGTCAATAATTGCTTTCTCAAGGGCTACAAGGCAGGGGTCACAGGAAGAGGCATGCTATATATCCTGGCATTGGCCGCCCAGCGCCATTTAGTGGCCAATTAGCGGACCACAGGAGCCGTCGCTGGAGGGTGGACGGGTAAGCCACCATCAACTACAAAAAAGTCTGACTGCTGTGTTTGCCAACAAGGGTATTGCCACCAACTATTAACCCCTTACCAACGTATGACATATCTGTATGTCACACATTGGCTCCCGCTGTATGAAGAAGGCTCACAGGCTGAAAGATGGGGAAAGCTGAGTGCAGGCTGATTGCTGTACATAAACACATTACTTCCACATACACAGGAGATGCCTGAACTGTTCAGACAGGACTAATGAACCTGAGCTGGATGACTCATACACAGCAGTTGGATGGTGCAGCTATTGATTACTACTGCCTGTCAGGAATTACACAGTGCTGATGTAGTCTTGGCTTATGCTGGGCAGGACAAGGCTGGAGCAGTCTATAAGTAGGGTGAGGAGAGCAGTGGGGCAGCCACAGGAGTGACAGAGCCTTATTATGATAGTTTATAATATTTTTTTCAGCAAAACCACTCAGTTTATGGATTAAACAAGATATGTTTATGCATCAGTGTAGCTATAACATTCAAGCAGATGTCTGGATGGATACATTTATAGCAAAGTATCCATTTACAAAAAACGTATACTTTGCTTTTCAACTATCCACTCAAATGGAAGGTCTAACGTAAGATGTGAAAACAGATAGTAACAGACACAATTGGGAATCTATTGAAACCAATGGGAAAAAAGTGTATCTGTTAATAAATGGAGACTGTAAAAAGGAAACCCGAACGCAGATGGGAATGGGCCCTGAGGGCGCATTAACACAATGCGTTGCGTCTTTGACGCATTCCACTGGCTTCAGCCTTGATTACTTGCTAAGGTGACATTGCATTTCCACTGCATCTGCTAAAACGCAATGTAACCTTAGCATGTAATCAAGGCTAAAGCCAGTGGAATGCGGCAAAAACACAACGCATCGTGTGAATGCGCCCTAACACGTATTCCAAGCCTCAGTTGGAATGTGCTCTTGGGGCTAGTGGAACAATATGAAATGGACTGGATCGAAATGGAAAACATGAATAAAAAGTAAAGAAGAAGGACACGCTGCTGCAACCACTAAAAAGCGTAGGGCTGTAGCTTTCATGACCTGTGCCAGACAGTTCTACTTTTGGAATATTCTGAGACAAGGAAGGCACCTGCAGGGGATCCTCAGCAGAAGGCCACCCACATACCAAGGAAGGAGACCTCTGGGTGCCATCAGCATCATGTACTCAGTAAGACCCTGGCACCCTCCTATAGCACCATTGTAATGGTGACTCCCCCCATCTCCTCCAGCAGCAGGTGAGCCGCTGTGCTCAGCAGTGTAGTGTACACTACGTGACTCCGGATCCGGCTGAGGGAGCAGATCCGGCGCCAGGCTTTCCCTGCAGCTCTCTCTGCTATCACACACAGGAGAGGAAGTAACAGACATCACGGCTTCTCCTCCGCTCATGGTAATCCAGCCCTGCACACAGCACAAGAAGAGGAGGCTGGCAGCCCCGGAGGAGAGGACAGCAGCTCGGTGCACGCTGGCCGGAGGAGCTGCCCGGTGCCTGGCGGATCCCGTGTGAGGTGGGGGAGCAGCTGTTAGGCGGCGGGGGCGCGGAGGCTGCTGTGTGTACACAGGATTTTCCTCTATGGAGCCGGGCTTTCTGTAGCAATGAATTGACGAGGCTTTGTTCTGTCACAATCTGTGCCCACGTTCTGCAATGGAGGCTGCGAGAAAAGGAAGCAGCAGCAGCACATTGTGGTGACTGCCATTGCTGCAGACACATCCCCTTCTCCTCTGTGTCATGGTGGCTCTAGTGCCCTGGGAATAGAGGACAGTCATTGTGCCATTGCTACCACATCTGCAACATGTTTGCCAGGGGAACCGCCAGGCATCTGCTGGGCACAGCCGCCTGTTCTCTCTCCTAGATTGCCTCCATACAGACTGGCATAACTGGTGATCTGGATACCCTCCCACCCTTTTTTTCCCCCAAGATTAAAGGTCACTGTAGTAGCTTTCCTTTTTAAGAACCTATTCACATGAAGAGGAACCTGTGTCGTTACCCCTTTGGGCCATGTGGATCCTAAGAGGGAACTAAGGTGACCCTGGATTACTGTAACCCCCCACGTTACTGCTTTTACTTTCCCGTCCACGCTGAAGTTTGGGCCTGATCTCCGGAAGTTGCAGTGTTAGATTTTTAATTAAAATAAATTGGAATTTATTTTTCATATTAATTTATTTTTGTTTAGTTTTACGGATATTTGACATTTTTTATTTGCTGCTGCGTGACCTACGTTACCGCTATAAACTCTTTGTGGTTAATATTGACGGATCTGTATTCAAGCATGGCGGACCTAGAAGCAGTGCTGGCTGATGTCAGCTATCTGATGGCTATGGAGAAGAGCAAGTCCACCCCAGCGGCCCGGGCCAGTAAGAAGATTGTGCTACCTGAACCCAGGTAAATGGGGGGGGGGGGATTTATGGGAAATCATTCAAGGTTTTTGGTATTTGTCTATCTCTAGTGTTGACTATGGTACCGTTTACATGTACACACCGCACATCTGTCAACAATGTGAATCATTTTTTGTTAACGCTGTTTAGATCCGAGGAAGTAAAAAAATAGCCATATTTTCAGGTGTTTTACAAGACATTGTTCATTTTAGCCAGGGAAATCCTTGTGTGAATCCACCATATGTTGGTGTCGGCCTTGGGTTTCTGCGATGGATCCTGCAGTAAATTACGCGTTGGATTTGTCTAGGCCATATTTGACATTGATAAAATTGAGAATTGTACAAATATATAAATCTATATCTCATCAGTGAGGCTCCCAGGCGTAGACTGGGATTTTTGTTTTCCTGTTACTTATCAAAATAATGTGTTTTGTCATACATAAAACATCATAGTAGGTGACTAGCACTGATGTAAATGGAGAAGGTCCTAACCAATAGTGGTGGCAATGACTTGGTGATCTGGACCGACCACTTTGTCACCGGTGTGGTGCAGAGGGTCCCACCAATGGCAGATGTGGAGCTCTCCTTTGCAGGTGGTCGCACAGCATGTGTCGCTTGTGAATAGGCCTTCCATTGATCCCTTCATTGTCTAATGAAAATATTGGCCAGCTCTTGAATTGAGAGAAATGGCTCCTGTTGTGTGAGGACTCTACCCTCTGCCTGGTTATTAAAGGCATCAATGACCCTTCATCTCACATCTGACTCGGAGTGTTTTGGAGATATGGAGAAGCTGCTCTTGTTTGAGGAAGGACCTAGAGCTGCAGATGTCACCACAAAAGGAAGAATTTTACATGCAGAACCTGCTGAGGCTTCTGTGCGAGCGAAAGAAGGGAGAATGGCTATTGGTAACGGCGATCTGCTATGACACCACCGTGATCATGGCAGCCAATAGGAAAGGGACATGTTGCTAACCACTAAATATATATATATCATATACTGTATGCAGAATTGTATCACTTGGCAGATAAAATTGCCATCTTTATTTTCACTCCTTAAATCCACAAAGCATTGCATCTTTTGTGATCCAGGTTATTGTCATGGTAGCTAGGAGCCTGGTGAGGCCTGTAACACATGAGATGGATTCTATGTTTTGCTGTGAATTTAAAGCCTGAAAATAAAGCAGATGATTGACTCCCTAATGTGACACTGGCATTTTTTGTAGTTTTTATCGTAAAGTGCTCGAGCTACACTTATCTAGTGGTTTTCTTGTATAGCATGTGGAAAAATAATACGATGTTTGACACAGACAGCGCTTGACTTACCCCTCTATATGGAGGCGCCGGTGCAGGTGTGAACAGAGACTTTGATCTGTCCTGCATAATGTATGTAAGCGAAATAATTCTACTGTGGAGTTGAGTTTTTAAAAACTGCTATATTAACACGGTCGACGTATATACGCCCCGACCCCCCCCCCCCCATAGATGGCAATGGGCGCACGGTGCCATACGGGAGCGGTACCGTTCCGTAGCCGGGAGAAGGATGGGGCATATTAAACCTGTATAACTGCTTTATAGATTTCATTATCAGTAGAAAGGCTACAAGCACACAATGTTGTATTTGTGTGTTTGCCATGTTTTTTTGTTGTTATTTTTTTGCAGATGGCACATTGACTTCCATCCTGCACACATTTATTTCGCAGTCTGGAGACTGTAGAAAACTCAGAGCAGGTTCTATTCCTGGCCTTCCGCTCCAGGGCAAAGTGCATGCGTCTGTACGTTGGGATCTGTGAGGTAACGCAATCGTACAGCACTTCTGCGGATATCATTTGCCAGCTTTGCAGGTCCCCCAAAAAAAGGATGATATACAGATGATACGTGTGTATCATCGATGTAGGGATAGGTTGTATGCAAATGTTGGTATGCAGGTAAGCATTGTGTTTGGAGCTTTTATTAATGCCAGACAGTGGCTATACCCCAGTCATTAGAGCGCCATCCAGTGGTGCGTGTAGCTGCTATACATTTCCACCACTCTCAGTTTTGCAATTTGTATGAGACCTTTTAAAGAGACACATGGAGCTGTGCTGGGGGGTAAGTAAGGGCACAAGCACACAGGAAAGCTACAGGCCTGAATCTTGTATCCAGTGCTCTATTGTTAGCGGGGCCTAGTATACATGTAATGGACACAGTAAATTCTGCTTTCCTGTCACTTCACATCAGATAAAAGTTGTCTCCATTGTTACAGGAACTGTCTCAGTGTGACAGGAACTCGGCTGCACCCTGCATGCAATATGTTGACATTCAGACAGCAAAAGCACTGGCCTCCAAGCTGTACCGACCTCCGAAAATATGTTGCTTGGGGCTTTTCTGGATATCACTGGAGATAAACACAACTTGTTACTTTTTTGTGCATATATTGCTGCACTTGTTTTTTAGGCAAAGGAGAGGGTGTATATGGTAAGAAGGAGAAGTAAAAGTCCTTCCTATACATTTCACATTCTGTGTTAACCAAAACAAGGCTCAAGAAACTGCACCAAAAAAACATCAAAAACTCTGGGGCAAAAATGAGTGCTGGCTTTTTAATGGCTTCTGTTAGTGTCCGTTTGCATCACTTCTGTTACTTGATCAGGAAACTGGATGGGAGCTGCAGCGCTATTTCTTACATCTGAAATATCGGGAGCATAACAGAAGTGGTGCAAACAGACAAGGAAAATCCATGGATATTTGAAGGATCCTTTACATCCTTTATGTTTCCAATATTGTGTATCTTTTTAAGGTCTCAGAGACATTGCAAAACTGAGCTGTATAACAGCTACATGTACCCTCGGAGGCGCTGTAATGAGAAGGTATAACAAAGCCACTGTCTCACATTGCGGTGCGACTGCCTGGCGCAGTCACGGTGTGCTCACTACCCCGTGACCAAGTGCCATAGACTTATATTGTGGCCATGAATCAGCCGCAATCTGTGCGGCTAGATCATGGCCACAATTACGGTACATGGGACCTTGAACAGTTTGTGTATGGATCACAAGCCCTGTGGAGATAAACTTGTACAAATCTGCTGTGTGTGAGATCTATGTGATCTTTTGGGTCTAAGGGGAGAGGATATAATATTTGTTATCCATGGCCTCCTTCCTTCTAACATCAACTTTTAAAATAATTTTAATGAGCCTGAAGGGCTCTGTAATACATGCATACATGTGCTGAGGAAGCAGGAGGTAGGGTGAGACATTGTAACAGTCTGTAAAACCAGATCACAGAGGGGCTCAGATAGCCCTTCAGACTTGTTGGCAAAAAAAAAATAAAAATCTTTTTTTTTTAATTATAAGGAAGAAGTCCATGGATTACTGATATAAGATTACCACAGTATTATGGTTGGTTTTGATGGTAGATTTCCTTTTAACATTTTTGGTAGTCAGTTCAGTATAAAACAACTCTATTTGTGGTGTTGCTGAATCCGTTACATTCATTACACCAATAGAATCCGGCAGAACCCTATAATAATAATAATAATAATAATTCCTTTATATAGCGCACATAGATTACGCAGTTCTAAAGTCGACCAATATCCATCATGATGTGTGTGTGTTTTTTTTTTTTTTCATTTTTGCTTAAAAGACGAAATTTCTAATGTAACATCTAACGCAGACCTTATTATGTAAAAGCCTTTCTATATATTACATACACATTGTAAACAGACAAGTAATCAACTTCCATTGTTGATAACGTTTCCTCAGCGACGAGAATGAGCTGTCACCAGCGTCAAACACAGCAGAGCAGTGACAACCACCGTGCCTGCCTGTTCAGTGCTGTCCCTATATATGACTCCGGATCCGGCTGAGGGAGCAGATCCGGCACCAGGCTTTCCGTGCAGCCCTCTCTGCTATCACACACAGGAGAGGAAGTAACAGACATCACCGCTTCTCTGCTCATGGTAATCCAGCCCTGCACACACAAGAAGAGGAGGCTGGCAGCCCCCAGGAAGGGGATACTGTGCATATTGTAAAAAAATAATGCATCAATCGCCCTAAATCTAGAGGTCATTGGGGACTTCCTGGGTGTTTTGTGACCCACTTGTTATTTCTTTATAGGAACTAAACCAGCTGTTACACAAACCACTGCAGAGGGAAGCGGATATTGTGTTTACGGAGCCTAGTGCTGAGGATTTTTTATTTTTTTTTTTAATATATTTTCATGTAAATGCTACCGGGGTGCTTTTTTATTATTCTTGTATTTTACGTGGATACATGTTTTATGTGAATGCTATGACTTTATAGCAGGGAAAAACCTTGTTTCTTATCGTGTGCTAGTTGTACATTGATCCACATTGTGCCAATAGGCTTGTAAGATATAGAAGAGTGCAACTATTCACTGGCAAAGCGGCATCACCCGGTGAGCTTGGATGTATGCAAAGAGATCCGCAATGTCGGAAGAGGAATTGAAAGGCATCTTGTAAGCAGAATTGCCTGGCTTTCTTCTGAAACAAGACTGTACTGCGCTCATGAGGGACTATCGCCATAGAGTGATATGTAACATACATGGGGTGAGGACCATCACTGTGTAGGTGGTACTATATAACTATATGAATGAGAAGAAACCAGCATACACAGAGAATTTCTGCACTTTTTTCCCATTTGCTTCTACGCACAGTGGGTTGAGGAAAAAATTCTATAACATGCACATGATGAAGGAATAATGTCCATGGCAATAAATATTTACAAAGCCTGAATCCCCAATTATAAATGGATTCTTACTATTTAATATTCAGATGAGTTTACAACTCCCAATATTCTAATGTGATACATCATAAATATTGAATACTTGGACTACCTGGCAAGTCTTTGTGGATTTTTGAAAGACTGCTGCTGCTTTTGCTTTGTAGTGATTTTTGTTTCCATTGATGTTTTGTGACTTGTAAAAAAAATGTCGGACCTAGAAGCAGTGTTGGCTGACGTCAGCTATTTAATGGCAATGGAGAAGGGCAAATCGACCCCAGCCGCCAGGGCCAGTAAGAAGCTTGTACTACCAGAACCCAGGTAAATTTGGGGGGTGTTGAGCACCTACTGAGCTATACCTTAGTTGGAAATAATTCCCTTGCAAAAAAAAAAAAAGAATTGTATGTTACCCATTTTTTCTTTTTCTAGATAAAAATGGATGTTTTTACAAATTGATGTTCATAGTCTAACAAATGTTTTCTCTGTAATCTGTATGACTAGTAGAAGAAATGCTCTATATAGTTTTAGCACTGTAACAGTAGTGTTCTAGACAATGCTAGTCTCTGCTGTTACCTGTTGCTTGTGGTAGTTGCCTTCCTGGAGGCTTGCTGGCCAAGTGGTCAATTATATTTGTTTAAAACAAGTATGAACAAGTTACAATGCATTATGCTGGAGTCTAAGATCTGTGAACTTTTAGTGGCTGTAATAAAGGCTGTTTGTGTTGTATTTGGGTAGTGTTTTACGAGGCTGACCACTGCTGGGACAATTGTAGGAATGCTCTGTCGCCTGTTGAAAAGTAGTAGTTTCTGTGGTGAGACTGAGTCCTGTTAAATGTAAACCATAACATGAGTTCACATAGAAATGGGTTGTGTGTGGTTCTGTTGCTTCTATTTTGACAACATAACTGTAGTCCAATGTTTTAAAGATTGACAATACATATCATGGCATTCTTAAGCAGACTTTGCACCTTGAAAAAGAATGTAATTCAAATTGGGGGATTGAATTGGTGATGCATCTATTTATTTCCCTGGTCTGTACAGAGCTGGGTGCAGATTGGCTAGGTGAGTGGTTTTTGCAGATTGTGGGTGTGAAGGGTATAAAAATAGTCTTATAAATCAGGCGATGCTCCTTGTTAATGGTTACTGTATGTATATTCCGACCCAATTCTCTGCAAAGATACACTATACCCCCTCTAACGGGAACTACGTGAAAGTCATGTAGCAAGGCTGGTTAAATTGTTGTGCGTTGTAGAGGAACCACCTCCACTAAGTGGCGCAGGAGAGATGGGTCCTTTTTTTATTACCCTGTATCATTTCTGATCTTTATACCTTGGCAAGGTAGCATTGACTGAAGTTTAAAACTGATTTAATAAGCAGGTGATCTCTGTTAGTAGACATGGCTCTCCGAAGATCGCGATTTCTGCTTAGTAGTATTAAATAATATGTCTGTGTGCAGGTATTTCTAGTAGTTGAGCACTTATTGGTGTCAGAAAATGACATGTTCATATGTTGTTACATTCAAGACTTTTACATGGATACTGCCATACCAGGCCATCAGAGTGTACACTTATGATGCTTGTGTACATGCTTTAGGGGCCTTGTCGGTAGTTTGGCTTTGGGCAAGCCTTAGTAAATATACACACCATTGGTAAGTATTTAGTTTGTATTGCTTAATTATTGAACGTAAAAAATGTCATGTCTGGTCGCCTTTAGCCTCATCTGGATAGGATCCAGGCCCTGAGCATTGATCTCTTTCATTGCAGCTTCTGGAGACATGGGGTGCCTCATCTATGTATAGGTGATTTTTGTCAATACATTAAGGGCTGGAGATTTCAGGAATTCAGACCAGCTATTTAATCTAAATACAATAGTTGACACATTGTCAATGTGGTGCAAATGAATCTAAATTTGTGCGTGTTATGCCTGGAGAGCAGTGAGAAGTGTTGTGAATGACATGACTTGGTGTGCGTGAGAATCTCGCCTCTTCCTCTGATGTCATAAAGCTGCCAATTACCGCCATCTCCATGGTTTCTTGTGTCTCTGGAAGGTAGTGACTGTGAAGACACTTACAGCACTGTGCAATCCGTGTCATAATGAAATCAGGAGGAGGTGAGATCTATAGCTTTTCAGGCTGCATATTAATTACACTTTTCCGTATGTGGTGCAGAAGTTGTACATGTATTTAATGGGGCATATTATTTTAGCTCAGCTTTGTCATACTTGTAGACTTGGAATAGTGCCATTTATGACCACATGGTCGCTGTGGATCTGCATGAAGGAGGAATAGGGGACCATCCTGTCCAATGAGCTGTGGAGACCCCTAACCATTCGGTTAGAAGTGATAATAGCTGTCATCTGGCTGCCGATGCTTATATAGTTTTAGATGCTGGTCATTGTGTGGCATGTAGAGGACGTTGTGGCCATCAGGCAGATTACAGTACATTTCACTTGTGTGAGAAATACATCAGCAAAGATAAACTCCCAGAGTATTCAACACATTGCAAGCAATTTTATCACAGAAGAGACATTATAATGCTTTCTCATCAGAGACCGCTGTAGTGCCGCTGGTATCTGGGTAATATCTGCTGTTGGCACGTCTTGTGATGACATTCATGTACTGAAGTGTACGATGGGGTCCTTCTGGGATATCGCGGCATTTTCAAATAGCAGTTTTCTCAATGCATTTCACCTAGTGGAGTTGGCAAAAGCGGGCAAGAAAACAACATTGTAAGTGTTTTTGTGACCCTACATTCTGGTCTGCAGCTAAATTAATGAGAAGCACTGCCTTCCATGCAATATCTAGTGATATTTTAAGATAGGGTGGTCCCTAGTGCTTCCGTGTGTTACATGGGGACGCGGGATGTTACTGTGTTTAGAGGGTGTGGGTTATCCACAAGGGAACAAAGTTGTAGAGGATCATGTTGTATAATTAATTTTGTCTTAATTTAATAGATTGTAGTATATAAATGTTAAATTATATTGTATGACTTAAATTGTATTAATAAATTCCTCCTGCTTATACTCCCCTACTTTTTTGATTTTGGCATGTGCAGAGGGATATTGATCAAAATAAGATGTTTTGTGCAAATACAGCAATAATTCAGTGGTGGAAGGAGTGCAGAGATTGCAATTGCACTCTAGTACTGAAGCTTTAGAAGGCCACATGGCATCTGGTACTGTAAACATAATATTTTGGGTTCCTGTTATAGTTTTCCTATTGAGATGTAGAAGCTCTGGATCAAACTAAGGAGGACAGGGAGTATGGATATGATGTGACAGCTCCGGTGACCCGTGTGAAAACTGCAATGTTTTAAGAACATAAAAATAACATACTATGTGGTTTGGATCTGCTCATATTCAATGTTCTTCAGCCAGATGTTCGGCATTTAGGCTCAACTGCAACCGGTGCTTTTACTGATCATGGGTGCTTACCCTCTAAATGCTGCTGGCACTGTTCATGGATGTTAAAGTGGACTGTGTTGACGGCATTTAGAGAGTTATCCTCGTTCGCTGGTGGTACCCAAACTTTTATTTGAAGGTTCGGCTGAAACTGAATGGGTCCACTCAATTTTTATATAGTGCACACAGCTTGCCACATCGGTCCCTGTCCCCATGAGGCTCACAATCTAATCAACCTACCAGTATGTTTTGGAGTGTAATACAAAAAAACCCCCGATAGGCTAAACCTTATGGGCACTGACCACCGGTTAGGAGTATCAACGACCGCAAACACTGGCTCCACTCCAATAAACTTTATTGACACAAACAAGTATAAAAATGTTTAAAAAAAACATGGAATAAACTAATAAACATAGGATTGCAATTAACACGTTTAGTTGCGGACGACCCTTTCTCCAAGGTAGGACTAACAGTGTTTGGTACACAGACATTTAAGGTATCGGTCACATGACATACACAGCTGAATAATTGGTCTAATTACATCCTAGTTGCAGCCTCATTAGCCTAAATGCATTTTCCATTGGGTAGAACCACTCGGCAATAAAATAATTCATATATCTACATATTTATATCTTTCTAAACTTACATTTCATGTGATGGCTGCGTCCAGGAAAAGGGTTTTGTATTGCTTGGTGTAGCGCGATGTGGCGCATGGCACACTCCGCATGCGCCATAAAGATGGTTTTGGCACGTGCGGGTAGAGATTCAGAAGCTCCCTGGCGTGCGTGCGCAGACGCAGTCCGGAGGACCCATGTACAATATTAATGATGATGACGAGGGGAGTGTTTATAAGGGAATGCGCAGTATGGCATTCATAATAACAACAATATACGGTAGAAGTTAAAAACCGTTATATAGATATGCACAAATGTCTGAGTATAGTATAAAGTGGTGTTAAATAATAAATAAACTGTATTAGTGTAATGTAGTTAAATGAAGGTTCAGCTATTTCAGAGTGGCCATTAAGAAGAAACTAATAATAATGATGATGATGATGATGATAATCAGATAATAATAATAATCAGATACTATGCAATACATAAGGGTCGATAAATACGAGCTGTAAATATGGACCATCAAATACATAAATGGACCATGTAGCTAGAACCACAATTCATAAAATCCTTGATGTTGAAATTTTCTTTAGTGATTTCAGATGAAAACGTGGTCTTTCTTTGGTTAATGCTCTCACAACATTTACACCTACTATGCCCACAACGAAAACTCCCTAAGGTCTTAGGAAAGAAGGCAATGCAGATGTCATCCTATGGCCCTCCAGATGACTCGGGGCTAGAATATTTTTGAGGGACCTTGACCTTTTGAAGGCGAGTATTGGGCGCTGAGGGATAATGTCTTCTAGGTAGGGATCATGCTTCAGGATGTTCCAATGTTTCTGCAATACTGTTTTTATCCGGGTACTTTATCTTGAGTAGGTAGTTATAAAATGGAGAGGGATGCCAGTAGTTAGGTTAGTTTTGTTATTAGTGACCAAACAATCTTGTTGGCTTGAGGCCCCTGCTCTTTGACAGGCGGTAGAAACCAGAGTTTGTGGGTACCCCTTGGATTTGAACCTTTTGGATAGGATGGCACTTTGTTCTTTGTAGTCATTATCTGAAATAATGAAAATGTTGTCTTTAAAACTTTTGTACACTACACAATTGGGGAATAATGGATGACAGAAGATGACAGTCTCTTCGAAAGAACCAACAAAGAGGTAAGCAAAACTTGGGGCGAATTTGCTCCCCATAGCGGTGCACTTCTAACCACTAAGCCGCCGTGCTGCCCCTACTCTTCACGAATTATAAATATTATAAAAACACAAAACATTGTAGCGGCATAATGATTGCGATTTAGGCTGTAGAAAAGTGTCTTAGGTGGTTGTTGGGTGTTGAATAATATTGGTTTATAACGGAGTGGTTTTATATTTGGTGACAGTGAGACACGCAGGAGGAAGTGGTGGGGCTGCCTTTGTATAGAGCAAAGGGCAGGAGTGGGTGATGGGTGTCCTCATCATAGCCTCTGTCACTTGCAAATTACATTTGAAGAAATCTTTGAGATTGTGGAAAGTGATTAAAACTGTGGGTAGGATGGAAGCAGATGCACAACAGGCATGTGTATTGTAAAACGGACAGGACAGCAACAGTCAGGGACAAAATTAACATTATGACTAGAAAGAAAAACAAGCCTTGAAGGTATATTCATGGTGGATTCAGACCAAGCAGGTTTGGTTAGTCTTGGGATAAAGTTAAGAATTAACATTAGGTGTGAATTCATGTGTTCTACACTTTGTGTTCAGTTTTGCAAAGGAAATGGGGGCGTGGGAAAAGAGATTAGAATGTGATATTATTGTGACATTTGGTAAATAGAATATGTAGCCATGGAAGAGACTCATGTGAAACATATCCATAAGCATCGAAATTGCCAGATAGAGGTAAAAAGAGGATCTTTTATGGGCTCCATCCAGATGTGTTGCCAGTGTACGCCAGGAAAGCTCCCAATTTACGTGTTAAGCGTATCCATAAACTATCAGGAGCCCTAACTCCATCTAGGCGGTATAAATTGGGATGGAGTTGGAATAGCATAATAGGTAGCACTATTTCATCCGGCTAGCTACTGTAAATTAAGGAATCCCTATAATAGAGGCCATAACAGCCTATGGGACATGCAGCTGGATGTCTATAGAATGGGATATTGTGCAGGCTTGGAAGTATAAGTCAAGAATCTCCCTAACATAGCTCTTTAATTATTTGTTCCATTTTTGACTCATTCAAGCACATATGTTCAATATTATATGGTTGGGGATAACATGCTGAGACCACTGATCATAAGAATGAGGCTTCTGTTCACGCATGCAGCCTGCAACTCCTCTGTCTGACTATAGGACCACCATCTGCATTGTACTAATGCTGTAGCTGGGCAGCAGTAACCTGATCTGACCAGTAGATGGGGGATGGCGCTGTCTGCTTCCTAATCATTTTTTTTAATCTGGGTGTTGGATCCCACCAATCTGATATTGAGACGCCTATTATATGGATATGTTTACAATATTTTTAGCTGGGAAACCTCTTCCAAGGTTGCAAGTCACTAGTAACTCTGCTTTAAGAATGTATAATAGATGTTTATTATTGTTTTTAATGAATAATAATCATAAATATTCTTTTCCCAAACAACCACCTTTTTAATTTCTCCATTAGTACCTCATTTACTATGATAACACTCCAGTTGTGCCCCCACTGCGAGGCACAATGGTTGGAGTGAAATGTGTTAATATGCTGCGCTATTTCTTTCTAATTTGGACACATTTATTTCTCAAAGCAAAGTGTTTTAACTGTAAGATGTAAGATTTGCCAGAGGTCAGACAGATCTGGCACTAGTTTTCAAAACAATCTCAACACTAGAAGGTTTAGCGTTCCCTTATTCCATTTGTCGTATTTAGACAGCCCTTTCATCTAGACGTCTAAATCATTGCAATTGTAAAAACTGTAATAGGTGGTGGTCTAGTTTTACATGTTTATTCCCTGAAATATATTGTGCATGCATTCATTCTGGCATGACGAAGGCAGGAAATGGGGTTCTACAAACTTTGTTTGGGAATCCTGTTTGTTTGCTGTACAGGCAGTCTCCGGGTTACGCACAAGATAGGTTCTTTAGGTTTGTTCTTAAGTTGAATTTGTATGTAAGTTGGAACAGTGTATTTTATAATTGCAGCTCCAGACAAACAAATTTTTTGCCCCAGTGAAAAATGGATTTTCACAAAATTTTTGGTGTCATATGAACAAGGATTATCAATAAATCTTCATTACAGACACCTTACAGCTGCTCATTGACACCTGGGACTAAAGTAAAGCATCCAGAGAGCTTCATTAGAGGTCAGAGAGTAAGTCGGGGCTTCTTAAGTAGGGGACCGCCTGTATTCCGAAAATTGTCAAAATTTACTCGAGTAATGGGTGCTATAGAAAGTGTTAGATACCACGTGACATTTATTAAATTTGGTTGGCAATTATGATAGTACAGATTTTTAAAAAATCTCTTGTAAGAAAACTTCTGCAGTGTACATCCTATGGCACACTGCAGTTTTAGTAATTTTAAGGCCGGCTGTACACAAACACAATCTGTCTTTTGAGTGCAGTGAACCGTAGTCCTTGCATCATAATGAAGCTGGATGGAAGGACTCCCTGCCTGCAGGCAGAACAGCAGTGACAAAGTGTACAGTGCTGTATGGCCCATAGATGGGGGCTCTTGGCATCATAGTTTGATATGATGCAAGGACTCGGGATCAGTCTGTGGAATATGAGCAGCACACAGTCCCCTTTCCACAGACTGAGCATGTACGTGTGCAGGTTTCCGCTGCTGCAGCTCATGGGTGTGAGTCAAGGCTTATTTGCATATCCACAGTTTTTTCGGCTTCCTTTTTCTAACCTATGAGGGAATATGAGGCATTTATTTTTGTAATGTAGTCAGGCATGTAATAGAGACCCTTGGAGAAGACAGCGGCAGGCTCTTGTCATGTGTCTGAGCCGTCACCATGGCACATTGTGGATATGCATTAGGAGTGTTTGCTTCCAGCTTTTCCATCTCGCTTATGCTTTACGTTTTCTCAGGTGTAATGGAGACTGGTGTCAAGACGATTGCTGTTCTGCTGTTAATAATTTTCCTTGGCTTATTAAATGAGCGGTCTCATGAGGAAGAAGAATCCTCTTTAGACTTTAGCAATGATGTCAGCACACGGAGAGCGGAGTTTAATTGCTTCTATGGGCACCTTTAGGGACTTGGAGAGGACATACCTGAAAATGTAATAAGCCTTTATAATAGATTTTGCTTATGCTGCCTTTTATTAGGCCTGTAGTACCATAGATGTTATGATGAATCATTGCTATTCGTTCTTTTAACCTGGCAGTGTTGGTGATCGCTAGCAGGCTTTATTCTGATCCATGTTCTGATCCATACTTACTGGTAATCACCCGCTCTCTTAACGCCCACAATTGGGGAAAACAGTAGGAAGGATTTATCCCTTTAATGCCACTGTCCATAGCGATCTCCGCATTGATACCTGATAATGGATCCCTGCCTAATGATAAATCTGCCCCTTTGGGACTTGAATACATGCATTCAGAGTAAAAAAAAATTCAACTAATGCAGCTAAAATGCTGTAAAGAATAGGAAAGCAGATGATCTGCCAAGTCTTTTATAAAGATTTATGTGTAAAGTTTGTGTTGAAATTATGTTGTCTTGGTGACTGACTAGGTGAGTTGGCTGCAGCAAACGTGTCTTCGTCCTACCTGCAGTACAGATACAAATCCACATGCGATACGTTGGTTTTTGCTGTGGATTCCGGGGGCATCATTCAACCTTTTAAGGAATTCCTGCTTAACCCCTTACCGAAGCGCGCCGTAATAGTGCGGCGCACGTCGGGTCCCGGTGCATGGAGAGTGCTCACGGACTAAGCCCCCTCCAAAGCCGGTAAGTCTTTGCATATTGCAGCAAAGACTTGCCGGTAACAATTGCGATCGGCGCATGGGCGCCACCATATAAATAGTAAAAATCATAAAAAAACATTAGCTATCGCCGCGTCCGAAAATGCATACATTTTTTCACTGCATTAAACCCTGTAACGGAAAATAGTGCTCATAGTCAAAAATGGCACTTTTTTGCCATTTTGAAAAATATGAAAAAAATCTATAAAAAGTGGTCAAAGGTCGTACAGTTTTAAAAATTATAGCAATGAAACCCTCATCAAAAGTCGCAAAAAATGACACCGATCATAGCTCTGTAAACCGAAGCATGAAAAAGATGGCAAAATCTCCCCCAAAAAATTTTGTTCAGGAGATTTTAATTTTGGTAAATGTATGAAAACATTATAAAACCTATGCCAATTTGGTATCTCCGTGATCACACTGACCCAAAGAATAAAGTAGACCTGTCATTTGGGGCACACAATGAAAGATGTAAAATCCAAGCCCACGAGAATAAGTTGTTTTTTTTTCACCATTTCACTGCATTTGGAATTTTTTTCCTGCTTCCCAGTACACGGCATGGAATATTAAATACTGCCACTATGAAGTGCTCTATATGTGTAAAAATAAAGTTAAAGATTTTTGAAGGTGGGGAGTGAAAATAGAAATAAAAAAACAAAAAAGGCCAGGTCGTTAAGGGGTTAAAGAAAATCTACCATCAAAATCCATCAGGATAAAACATTTTATAGAACATTTTATTTTGATAGGACATTTTACTTAAAGATCCAATCACTTTGACTGTGATAATCTTCTTATATTTGTTATCCTTGGCCTCCTTCCTCATAAAATCAACTTTTAAAATAATGCGAATGAGCCTGAAAGGTGCATCTGGGGGCGTTAAAAGAGCTTGTCAGTGCTGCAGATTCACAGGCTGTTACAAGAAGAAGCAGCACTCCCCCTCCCACTATGCATAAACTTCCTGTGGTACTGGGAGATTATACTAGGAGCAGGTGGGGAGGGGAGACAGTGTAACAGCCTGTGAATCCACAGCTTGGAGGGGGACTGGGAACTGCCCCAGTAGACGTTTCAGAATAATTAGCATTATTTAAAAATTTATTTTAGAAGGAAGGAGGCCATGGATAACAAATATAAGAAATGACTGCAGTCACACTGCCTGGATCTAGGAGTAAGTGTCCCTTTTTTATCATGGTGGATTTTGCTCAGATAGATGTACTATTGGCATCTACAATCTAAAATTTCAAATCTAAAAGTATGCAGTCGGTAACAAGTACCTCCAGCCCCGGCTCACACCACAAATGAGGACGACCCCTCTTGTCCTAATGTGCACGGACCGGTCAGGAGCATGACCGTAGACACAGCAAACAAAGGCATATAGCCATAAGTCCAGCACAAAAAGGTGGAGAGGTAAAAGGATATTCTTTATTGTTCAAGGATTAAAAACCTCCATACAGGACATCACAGGCGGCGTCACAGACCGACGCGTTTCGACACAACAGTGTCTTTATCGCCTGTGATGTCCTGTATGGAGGTTTTTAATCCTTGAACAATAAAGAATATCCTTTTACCTCTCCACCTTTTTGTGCTGGACTTATGGCTATATGCCTTTGTTTGCTAAATTTCAAATCTATCCGTCCTGGCTGTTTCCTCTGGTTACGTTGTATTAAATCTGTAGTTTAGGAGTTTTATTTTGTTTGTGATTTTATTACTTACAGGAAATACATCCATGTCCCTTGACACAATTATTGCGACATTTTCTTTACCCAGAGTTCCCTGGTAGTTATGATGTGTGTGCGTGCTTCCTCCAAATGACTTTCCTTCAGTCCTATATAGGATTAATCTGTGAGGTGTGAACAGTGGTCTAATCTGAGCTATTATAACGTTTTCTTACTATGATGTCCAATGATGATCTTTATTTTTCAAGAGCCGCTTTCAAATTGATTGTCCTATACATCTTATCTCTGTGTTTGTACTTTGCGTTCAGTGTCTTTCATATGTAGATTGGACTTTATCATCAAGGAATAGGAACAGTTCTTCTACTTAGCAGTGTAAACTGCAGCCAAAAACGTATGCTATTTTGTTTTTTTTCTAAAAACTCCAACCGTTGAATTATACAGCCGTAGCTGGTATGTCGTAGTATATTGGACCCTTGCAGTTGTTGGCCACAACCAGTGTGCACGTCTTGCACCATATGCATTTTAGGCTTTCTACCTCAAACTATAAATGTGAACACATTGTGGAATGGCTGCGGGATTTACCCCAGCCGTAAGAAAGCCTGGAATTGGATTGCTTCTGATCCGGATACTGGTACGTTTCTGCCGTAGCTGGAAGACGGAGTTCAACCTTTTGGATTGCAGAGGTTGGTTTATGTTTGCCTTGTTGGTTACAAGTGAGTTTTTCTTTCTAAAACTTTTGCTACGTTTATCTTTGTGATTTCCTGGACTAAACCTAGAACCGGCGTGCAGAATGTGCCAAGTTCAGTTGGCGAGTTGTGTTTTCGGGACGGTAAAACCAGGAGACTTGCGAAGCAAGATTTTTTGTAACAGGTATATGTTTCCAACAATCCATCTATGTACAGCAATGGTTACTTTTCTGCATACAGGTTTATAACACCTTCTTGGATTGCATTTGCACCTTTTTTGTATAATTACGGTATTAATAAATCTTCCTCTAAACACTGTTGCCCACAAGTGGGGTTGTCCCATACACTCTTGGTGCATGCAGGATTTACTGGACCAAACCTGCAACTATACACAGCATTTCCGTTCAGGTAATTGAATCTAGGTTTGTTCTGGTAAATCCTGCGAGTGCACTGAGCAACTTTTTCAGAACAAACTCCCCCACCCCCCTTCCCACCGTGGCCAAAAGGTTTAAATGGAGTGATTTAGCACAGCGGATTTCAGTTTTTTTTTTTTTTTGTTTTTTTTCAAGCTACATTTTCATAGAATTTTTGTTAAAAGAAATGTCCATAAAATGTAATACATTTGGCTGTAATGATTTGGTTACATAGACAGCAGATCTTTCAGCATCCGTCTGCTGCAGCTTCCGTGTGGCCTAATACATTGAAAGCTATTTTTGGGTTGTTTTGACTTTGTGTCACATGGAAATCGCATGTGTGTTTTTAGGTTTGTTTTTTTTCCCCCTCCGTCCATTGTGTGGATATTACTTGTTGTTTTAGATGTAGAAATAACCATGCTGTGCAGAGGGGGATGATATCAGACCGTGGCTATACTGTGCGATGACAGGAGTGGGGTTATCTAGGGCCTAGTAGTGTTCTCAATATGCTTTATGTTTTCTATTGCTACCCTTATGTCCGTATGTATTTGTTAAATCTACTTAATATTCTGTGTTAAACATTCAAAGACTTTTATAATGATGTTGAACCATTCTTCTAGGGTTTATATAAAATATAATAACGGGGCCCAGGCAGTAAGATCCTGAGCGCTGCGCTACACCGCGCCATCTTCACTTGATTACATGTTCGCTTCTGTCGCAGTTTCAGGTTCTTTTCAATTTGTTCACCTCTTTTGTTCTCATTTCATGTCAAAATATCCTATTATATAAGTTCTCCATAGAAGCACTATTTTAGCTTTTTACTGCTGACTGCCTGCTTTGTTCATGGTGAACATTACCGCACTAGACAATTGCCTGCTGGTGTTTGGAGTGTGAGGGAAAGCATCAGGTTTCATAATACGTGTGCCTTGTGTGCCAGATGAGCTGTCGGCATCACTTGGTCTACTTTGTTGCCGCTTTATGATGTTGGATGTTTACTGCGTTTCTTTCCCTCAATGTGTCTCTAGACTTCCTTTTGATATGTATTTTTCAATAACTGGTTTTGGTGCTTTTGTATTATGGCTCCTTATGAATTGCATTTTGTGTGCTTTTTTTTTTGCATTTATAAGGGGCATTTGGATGCACGCTCAAGCTACTTTATTATGAATACAATTATGTTCTATTCATAATTGATAAGCCAAATTCATATTTGGATTGTTTCGCATATTGCTAAAAGGCCTCTAAATCTTCTGTTGAACCTCTGGGGGCGGCAAGGTCTTTCAACAGCTTATTTTTTAATTTTTTTTTTTAAAGTGGGCCTCCCAGCAGTTGTGACCTTGCAAAGCTGCAGACAGTGTTGGGTAATGGCTCTGGAGATCTGTCTAACCATCTTTTTGTATGTTTTAGTAGCAGCAGGATTGATGCTGGACTTGATGCACTACTGTGAGATCTCTTCACTTAACTGATCCCTTACCCCTACTCTGGATGACTGCTGTAGAAGGCAGCTGCAGATCTTGAAGGTGTAGAAGGGGTGCTGTGGAGCAGTTCGATAGCATGAGGTCAAATGGTTTAATTCAGGCGGTCCCCTACTTAAGGACACCTAACTTACAGACAACCCCTAGTTAAAGACGGACCCTCTACCCATTGTGACCTTTGGTGAAGCTCTCTTAATGCTTTACTATAGTCCCAGACTGCAATGATCAGCTGTAAGGTGTCTGTAATGAAGCTTTATTGATAATCCTTGGTCACATTACAGCAAAAAGTTTTGAAACTCCAATTTTCACTGGGACAAAAAAAAAATTTCGTCTGGAACTACAATTATAAAATATACAGTTTCCACTTACATACAAATTCAACTTAAGAACAAACCAATGGAACCTATCTTGTACATAACCCGGGGACTGCCTGTAGTATGATGAGACTCCAAAGTGCTCCAGCTACAATCCTGGAATATAAAAGCATTTTTTTTCAGTCCTGCTGCTGCTACTTACAGACAAAAAGGTAAGGTTACCTACATTTCCAGGTCTGCTACCTTAAGGTATCTGTGTGCTCTTTTGGGTCTGGCCAATTGTTTGCGGCAATTGTGTCACTGTTGTGTGATCTCCACTCGTGCCCCGAAGACGCTATTATAGGACTTGCTGAGCCCAATACCTCCAAGCTGCTGATGTTAATTCCCCCCACTTTTTGATCTTGGCCTACAGTGGGATATATCCTAGCCCTCTGTTATATGGATACAGTGGGAATCTGCCTGACTGATTACAATGTAGGGGTACAAAGAGAAACCTTTGGGAAAGGAGTGGCTGGCACGCTGCATTACTATGACACAAACTTTTGTGTTGATAGATATGCCACTCCTGCCACCAGTGTATGTAACAGGACTGTATTTTTCTTGTGAGACCCTATTACTGCTTGTGACAAGTGACTTGGCTTCTGATGACTTTTATGGGGATACTTATCCTATTTTTCCCTAAATAGTTGATGGAAAGAAGTGTGTAGTTCATCTTCTTAGACATGGACAGGCTGGCAGCTGTGATAATGTAGCAGGTATGTAGTTTTGCTTGTGGCTGATCACAGGATACAGTTGTCCTATGTAACTTGTATGAATAAGGCATTTTGATGTGTAGGATCAGTTAAGCTCACTCCCCCTCCAGATAGATAACTTTCTGACATGTGTGGATCATCCATTTTTTAAGAAGTGGATCTTCTTGGAATTTCTTCTAATTATAGGGTGTATGGACTGTGAAGTTTGGTGCATATCCAGGGGCACATTTGTTCTGTAGCTGCATTCAGGATTGTGACTGGAAGTACTGGTTCTCCGGAAAAAAAAGAAACTTCTTTGTGTCTTTACCTTGCTTGCCTTTTCCCAACCTTCCTGTTGACATTCCTGGAGCCATTGGAATACATAATACAATAAATGAATTCTTACGCGACTCATTGAGCAACACAAGATCCTGAACACGAAAATAAAAACATTGCGATGGCGAATTTTGTGCCGGGTACAGATATGATATGAAAGATCCTGAAGGCTGCTGATGCATTTCATAGTCTCTCGTCTGCCAGCAGCTAACCTGGAGCATAGTGATTCATCCCATCCCAGATTTCTAAGACCAGAGCATGTCGGATTGTGTAGTAGACCTTCCTGGTGGATTATCCACAAATGTTCTGCAAGTCCCAACCTTAAGGCCAGTGGGGTAACTTGAATCTGCAGGGCCCCAGTGCAAAGTATCTGCCAGGCCCCCTGTCTATAATGTATGTTTTATAGTACTAGTCTTCTCATATGGGAAAGTGACCCCTTATGGGCCCATTAGCCTCTGGGCCCGGTTGTGATCGCACCCTCTGCACCCCCTCAAGTTACGCCCCTGCTTAAGGCCATTACACGGAACTATATTTTAGTCTGTTTTATGGAAGCAAAAACCACTCCTAGTTTTTGCCAGCAAATAATGATGCAAAATACAACGAGAATGGATCCAAATTTATTTGTGTATGTAGTGTTGCTGTGGGAAAAAATAGATGCTGTTCCGGTGCCTTGTTAACCCATTCAAAGTAAAAATGTTTTTACTCTCAATATTTCTATGAAACATGTTTGGGTATATGGCTGCTTTTAGGATTTTTTTTAATACTCTATTGGATAAAGTTTAGCTTCCCGTGCCAGGTTATCTTTACTTAATTACTAAATACCTGCTATGTCATCACAGCTGGCAGCCTGCCCATGTCTAAGAAGATGAACTACACGCTTCTTTCCATCAACTATTTAGGGAAAATAGGATAAGTATCCCCATAAAAGTCATCAGAAGCCAAGTCACTTGTCACAAGCAGTAATAGGGTCTCACAAGAAAAATACAGTCCTGTTACATACACTGGTGGCAGGAGTGGCATATCTATCAACACAAAAGTTTGCGTCATAGTAATGAAGCGTGCCAGCCACTCCTTTCCCAAAACCTAGGAACCAAAGGTTTCTCTTTGTACCCCTACATTGTAAGGATAAGTCAGGCAGGTTCCCAGTGTATCCATACAACAGAGGGCTAGGACGTAACTTACTGTATGCCAACATCAAATAGTGGGGGGAATTAAAATCAGCAGCTTGGAGGGATTGGGCTCAGCAAGTCCTATATTAGCGTCTTCGGGGCATGAGTGGAGATCACACAGCAGTTTAGTAGTTTACTATTATTTTTGATGTTGGATTTGTCTTGCCTGGCATGGGTTAAAGTAAATTACGGAACACGCAAGTTCCTCTTTTTTCCCTTCTTTCTTTAGGTCATGTTTTCTTTTTGTTTGGGGCTTTTATATCTGTGTGTCAAACTTGCATAATAGCTGCTTGTTTGCCTCAGAAAAACACTGTAATAACTAGAAGCAGTTAAAGTAACTATTTGAATTAATAACCTTGGATAACCATGGGGCAGATTTTAAATTCCCCTACCTGTGAGTTTTTTTGCTATTAGCGGATGATCTGCAAGTGATTTTCATTTGATTTTCATATGTGATGTATCCAGTGTCGGACTGGCCCACCGAAGAAGCGTAGGATTCTCTGGTGGTCACTTGTTCTAACCGAACACTGAAGCCAAGGTCCAGGTGACGACAACACAATTTGGAGACTGTTAAGGTCTATTTCCTAGTGGTTGATGGATGGTGGGTTGGTCAAATGAACCTCAATATTATTCTGCATGTATCTGACTGAATTTTACATGTGGGGAGAGCTGAATCATAGTATCATAGTTTATCATAGTTTATACGGTTAAAAAAAGACACTTGTCCATCAAGTTCAACCAAGGAAGGGAAGAATTCAGGGGAAACAATTCTATATAACATAACCATCAATGTTATTTAGGTGTAAAAAGGCATCTAGACCATTCTTGAAGCTCTCTGCTATCCCTCTTGTGACCAGCACCTGAGGCAGGCTATTCCACAGATTGACAGTTCTCATAGTAAAAAAGCCCTGTCGCCTCCGGGGATTAAACTTTTTCTCCAGACGGAGACGGTGCCCCCCTTTCTTTTGATTTGATTTAATCTGAAACAACTTACCGTATATACTCGTGTATAAGCCGAGTTTTTCAGCACAAAAAATGTGCTGAAAAAACGTCCCCTCAGCATATACACGAGTCAATACTCGTGTATAATTAACCAAAAATGAATTAAAAATGGACTAAAAAAATAATAAACTTATATACTCACCCTCCGGTGGCCCTGATGCGCAGCGCTGCTCCCCCGATGTCATCGCGGCTCCTCTTCTGGCTTCCTGGCTGCTCTTCTTGCTTCAGTGTAGTGGGCGCCGCCATTTTCTTCTTGCGGGCGACGCCTAGTATGGCGCCGCCCGGGAAAGAACAATGGCAAAGTCCAAGAACACAATATCCACAGCTGCTCCTCCATCCAGGCATCTGCTCACCTCTTCATAGAAGCAGATAAGGTTAGTTTGACAACTTCTATTTGTTAGTAAATCCATGCTGGCTTTCACTTATTATACTATTAGATGTCACATACTCCAATATATAATCTTTTACTAACCCTTCCAATATTTTCCCCACAATGGAAGTTAAGCTTACAGGCCTGTAATTGCCTGGCGAAGTTCTAGAGCACTTGGCACCACACCAGACATTATGGAATCCCTGAAGATTTTAGACAGCGGTACCGCAATAACAGAACTGAGTTCTTTAAGAACTCTGGGGTGTAATCCATCTGGTCCAGGAGCCTTGTACACATTGAATATTTTCCAGAAGTATAATGTATTTTCCTCTATTTCTAGAAATATTACTAGACTAGTAACTCCTTTTACACTAGTCTGACAGGCTTTAATGTGGCCTCATGCTACACTGTACAGTATTATAGTATGTATCCCACCACAGAGGAACCATATTTCCCTTCATTACTCTGTCAGCTCAGTGGAGAGAATTCAATGCCTGTTGTATTCTTAGTTTGTAGGAAGGAAATGCTGTAGTGTGCTCACATCCTGCCTTTTTAATTTGTGAAGACACTTCATGGCTATTATTCTTATTTTCTTGCACAAAGCTTTGCAAAAAATATTTTTGTTTAAAACAAAAAATTGTTTAAGCTTACTAGATTTACCTAAAAAATAAATCCTTCATGTTTAAAGATACATTTTCTATGTAATGGTGTGTAGGTTATGATGTATATCATAGATACTCTCACTCTAAGGCTGCATTCACACAGCTGTATGCCCACCTGGCCGCAGCTGGGCGGGCATACCTCTGTGCGCTGGAGAGGAGGAGGTGGTGACCCCTCCATAGAGAAAAGAGCGGACACGGCCGCATGCACGGGGAAAGATGGAGCATGCTCTGTGTGGCACGTGTGGCACGATACTGCCACTGGGCCACCATTGCCCTCTATGGGGACGTATATGTGGCCGCAGATTTGCAACCGCAAATACAGTCCCCCAGACGATCATGCGAATGTACCCTTAGGCCTAAGTCTGCTCTGATCCGTATTATTTTGCTTGGTAACTTGTTAAGGTTTCTAAGTTGATATCGGTGCCTTATTTTCGCTCCGTTTTCGCTCATTCGGGCAACCCTCCGCATATGAGAGGACCTGTTGTAAGTATCTGAAATTTCCAGGCAGTGAATCTGGGATTCTTTTATGAACTTTGACTTTAAATATTTTGTTACTGTAAATTGTGTGCTATCTGTGAGTGCTGCTCTGGAGTAGAAAAGTCAGGAGTGTGTGCTAATAAAGCGTGAGATTGAAAGCGGAAAATTGAGTTATTTTTGGACGAGCTGCAAGCGACTGTGCCTTAAAAGGGAAAAGGATATAGAATACTGTGCAGACATTGTTACTGGTAATTAACCATTCTACTCCCAAAACAAGTGTGAAGCGCTGCATCTCCTCCCCAATATGTATTTTTAGTACTAAAATGAAAGTTTAAGTTGTTTTTCTTTTTACATTGAGTAGGTTTTATTTTATAGACTCAAGTCAGAGGTGGGAAGAGTATATGATCAAGACATTTCTGTCTGCAATCTATTATGTCTTCACAATGTTATCTGTTATATATGTGGTTTTCAAATTTATACATTTTCTCAGATAAGGGCCACCTTATTGGAGCAATTGGAACTGGTCCTCATAGCTGCATAAGAGGGGTGAATGTATAGATCCATGCGAGGATTCTCCTGTGAACAATCCTTGTATAATAGGAAGTTGTATGTGCAGAATTTCCTTCTACTTCTCCATTATCGAAATTGTTCATTGTAACCAGAGGGAACAATAGACCGAGCAGTCTTCGGATGGATTCTGGCACACTAATGGGGAGTACGGAGATGGATAGCTCCCTGGAAATTTTACTTTTAGGGAAGACTATGCTCCCTTGTGGAGTTAGGAGATTGTCTTTGCAGGCGTATGGTGTCCTGAGGCTGTGCATGCTGCATTGGGGGATCTGGACCATGCAAAATATGCAAATAGGTTTCCTTTTCCCACTCTGGAAAACTTTTGTCTACAATGCTACCCTAAATAATACATCTCCCTCTTCATCAACATGTGTGTATGTCACATGGACTGTGTTCCCTAAAATATTCTTTTTATCTAAATGGGCCCTTATACTAAAAATCTTTTGGCAATATTTAATCTGCATTAGACCCTCAGTTCCATATGCTGTCTTATTTAGAGAACGAAATAGCAATGCAGGCTACATTGAGCACATTGGTGGAACCGATTATCGCCATTATAGCATTAGGATAATAGAGCAAAGAATCATATTCACATATTCACTATTTAACCCTCACATTTGCTTGGAAAATAATTAGTTTTCTTTACGTGGGCCGAAGTGGAAGCTGATAATGGCACATGCTACTTGTTTTCTGTTCTGCTTTTTCTACCAAGAGATGAGTTTGTGACCTGTTATGCATTATCCATTAAAAGAGCACACATGTCTGAACTTACTTTACGGTGAGTTACGGTAAATTAAAACAGACTAAAAAAATTGGAGTATAAATCAAACCACTCGCCAGCATTGTCCCCACTAAACTCTGAGCGGGTATTGAATGTAAATAATCACCCGTTTCCCCTAAAGTCACCTTCAGGCCATATCCAGATTAGCGGATAGCTTGCACCAGATAGTAGACTAGGTCTGATGTCATGAACCAAAAAGGAAAGGGGAACATAGATTTCGCACCACTGAGGAAGGATGGGAGGAGGAAGAAGTGTAAAAGTGGTCCTTTGGTAGCAAAGCTTATGCCCTGGGTGTACAAACATCCTTATATTCATATATTTTAGTCTTGTTTCTTGTAAACTGAACCTGGATTGATCATTCAGCAGGTGGCTCTGTACGGTATTAAAGCAGTGGGGTAACGCAGCTCATCATCACAGGCTGCATAAGTAACTGTAAGGCTCCACTTTAACATTACCACTTGTAACCATTCTCATTTTTTTGCTGTTTATTTGTTCTGCTTTTCCTTTATACACTCGGTCTCTGCCTGTAGATACAGTGCTGACCCTGAACAAAGGTTGGAAACCAAACCAAAAGTCACTGGCCTTGCAGATACTGGCTCACCAGTTACATTTTAGAATTTCAGATGTATTTACAGAAAAAATATTTGATTTGGATGCCGTTTTGCATTTATTTCTTGTATTATAAAAGCTTCTGCCTCTTTGCCTAATGATTTAATGTTCGACCAGGGAACCTGCTTTTCTTGTTTATTTCCCATTAGTGGCTTCTATTTTTAAACCAGAAGTCCATTCCCAGTAGGATACATTCTTTGTCTGTTCTCTACTATAAACCATATTAAGTTGCGTAGTATTTCCATGTTGTACTTGTATTTGTGTTGCTTATGGTGCACACATGATTCAGAGCTCGTCCCCTTTTCTTAGCTTGCATAGTTATAACAACAGTTATTTTCCTTTTTACTATAAATTGAAGACGATTTAAGGTACTTTATTTACCATGTCTCTACAACAGCGACGTTTCAACCCCTAGTAGTTTTAGCCTTCCTCTAATTTGAGCAGGGCTTCAGTTACTAGGGACTGAAACTTTTCTGTTGTAGACGCATGGTAAATAAAGTACCTTAAAGGACAGCTATCACCAGATCAAAGATGGTAAACCAAGTACACTGACATAGCGACGTGTGTGCCGTCTAGCAGGATCTGCTCTTCTTTTAGCTTCTTATGCCCTGGCTTTTACAAAAAAAAAAAAAAAAAAGCTTTTTTAAATTATGCAAATTAGACTCCATAGGTGTTACTGGTGCCTAGAGCCCCTCATACTCATTTGCATATTTTAAAGCCCTTTTTCTTTAAAACAAGGGCATTAGAATCTAAAAGAGCAGATGCTGCCAGAGGGGGCAAATGCCAGTATGTCTGTCCTGTTTGGTTTACAATCCTTGATCTAGTGATAGATGTCCTTTAAATACTTTTCTCTTTTAATTGGAGTGCTACAATTTTCCTTTTTACTATTTTGGGTAGACTTTTGTCTCCGTTCTGGTCAGGCACCTGACAGAATTTAGCATTAAGTGCTGCTTATTTTTGTTTTTGTGTGTATGTATATGTGTATATATGTGTGTATAAAAAAACTATACTTTTGCTGTACTGCACAAGTCCGGATTGAATAACATTATGAACAATTACACCTACTCTTTTCTTTCCATTAGCAAATGGAATACAATAGAGATTTGACTCTGTTAAACATTACAAATTCTGTGAAACAAAATCCGAACAAAGCTAAAAACAGTCATAGAATGTCACAAGGACTTGAGTTCACTTTGGGTGACTTCACATACACACATGGACAATAATGTTAGTAGCCCTTGTTTTATGAAAGAAAAACCAACAATGGTCACAGAAATAACTTGACAAAAGTAAAAAAATAAATGTAATTTCTAGGTAAATAAACAAATGAAAGGCAGACATTGCTTTTCAACTATGTTTCAACAGAATGTGTAAAATAAATGTAATTGATGAAAAAGGCCTGGACAGAAATGATGCTTACCTTAAATTAACATTTTTTTTAACATTTTTTACACAAACTTTTGAGGCAATCGCTGCAATCAAACGATTTCAGTAACTGAATGAGACTTCTTCACCTCTCAACAATTATGGCCCCACTCGTCATGAGTAAAATGCTCCAGTTGTCTGGGGTGTGAAAGGTTCCTACATGGCATGTTTCCAGCTCCTTCCAAAGATCCTTGATAGGATTTAGGTCAGGGCTCATCAAGGCTACTTCAGAATAATCCAATGTTTTCCTCTTAGCCATTATAGGGTATTTTTAGGGTATTCATTTTCCTGTTGCAAGAGCCATGACCTGCGACTGAGACCAAGCTTTCTGACACTGGGCAGCACATTTTTCTCTAGAATCCCTTCATGGTCTTTAGATTTCATTGTACCCTGCACAGATTCAAGACTCCCTATGCCAAATTCAGCAAATCGGCCCCAGAACAGAGCCTCCTCCATAATTTAATATTAGGTACATTGTTCTATTCATGATCTGCTTTATTAGGTACACCATGCTAGTAACGGGTTGGACCCCCTTTTGCCTTCAGAACTGCCTCAATTCTTCGTGGCATAGATTCAACAAGGCCCTGGAAGCATTCCTCAGAGATTTTGGTCCATATTGACATGATGGCATCACACAGTTGCCGCAGATTTGTCGGCTGCACATCCATGATGTGAATCTCCCGTTCCACCACATCCCAAGATGCTCTATTGGATTGAGATCTGGTGACTGTGGAGGCCATTTGAGTACAGTGAACTCATTGTCATGTTCAAGAAACCAGTCTGAGATGATTCCAGCTTAATGACATGGCGCATTATCCTGCTGAAAGTAGCCATCAGATGTTGGGTACATTGTGGTCATTAAGGGATGGACATGGTCAGCAACAATACTCAGGTAGGCTGTGGCGTTGCAACGAAGCTCAATTGGTATTAAGGGGCCCAAAGAGTGCCAAGAAAATATTCCCCACACCATGACACCACCACCACCACCAGCCTGAATCGTTGATACAAGGCAGGATGGATCCATGCTTTTATGTTGTTGACGCCAAATTCTGACCCTACCATCCGAATGTCGCAGCAGAAATCCAGACTCATCAGACCAGGCAACGTTTTTCCAATCTTCTGTCCAATTTCGATGAGCTTGTGCAAATTGTAGCCTCAGTTTCCTGTTCTTAGCTGAAAGGAGTGGCACCGGGTGTGGTCTTCTGCTGCTGTAGCCCATCTGCCTCAAAGTTCGACGTACTGTGCATTCAGAGATGCTCTTCTGCCTACCTTGGTTGTAACGGGTGGCGATTTGAGTCACTGTTGCCTTTCTATCAGCTCAAACAAGTCTGCTCATTTTCCTCTGACCTCTGGCATCAACAAGGCATTTCCGCCCACAGAACTGCCGCTCACTGGAGGTTTTTTCTTTTTCGGACCATTCTCTGTAAACCCTAGAGATGGTTGTGCGTGAAAATCCCAGTAGATCAGCAATTTCTGAAATACTCAGACCAGCCCTTCTGGCACCAACAACCATGCCACGTTCAAAGGCACTCAAATCACCTTTCTTCCCCATACTGATGCTCGGTTTGAACTGCAGGAGATTGTCTTGACCATGTCTACATGCCTAAATGCACTGAGTTGCCGCCATGTGATTGGCTGATTAGAAATTAAGTGTTAACGAGCAGTTGGACAGGTGTACCTAATAAAGTGGCCGGTGAGTGTAGAGCTGTTGTTCCTTGCCAAAGTGATCGATTTTAAGAGTTCCATGGAAGCTTTTTGGCTTGTCAATGTGGATTTTTGCAAATTCCAGTCTTGCTTTTTAATTATTTGTTTTCAGCAATGGTGTCCGTTTTGGTAGTCTCCCATTAAGTCCACTTTGGCTCAAATAACGACGGATGGTGAGATCTGACACTTATGTTCCTTGAGCTTGAAGTTCACCTTCAATCTCCTTTAGAAGTTTTTCTGGGCTCGTTTGTTACCATTCATATTATTTGTCTTTTTGATTTGTCATCAATTTTAGTCCAGTAGCCACAGCCAGGGAGGCTGGCTACAGTAACTGTAGTCACAGGAACATCAAGCTTCTTGGAGATGGTCTTGTAACCTTTACCTTTTTAATATGCCTGGTTCCTCTTCTCTCTGCTTCCTCTGCTTCATGTTGAGTGTGGTAATCACCATGTCACCAAACGGCACAGTGAGTAGCTGTATCCCTATGTATAGGCCCACTGATTGATTACACGATTATAGACACTTGTGATGCTAATTAGTGGACGCACCCTGATTTAACATGTCCCTTTGCCCGCATTTTTTTCAGGGGTACCATCATTTTTGTCCAGACCGGTTTCATGAGTTTTATTTTTTTGTTTTAATCCTGTTGAAGCATGGTTGAAGAGCAAAGTCTGCCTTTCATTTGTTCATTTTCATAGAAATGTATTTATTTATCTTTTTGTTTTTTACTTTTCTCAGATTCAAGTTATTTCTCTGACCATTGTGGGGTTTTCTCTCATTAAAAAAGGGGTACCACCATTTGTTGTCCACGTGTGTATGTCTGGCAATAAATTTCTACCACACTGTGGCACTAAAACTATTTATCACCCTACATGCTGTAGACACTTTGCCCAGTAGAATGTGTGGGTTGTCAAAGGGTTCCTGTTCTATTAGGGGTAGCTTTACCAATCTCTCTAGATTTTGCTCTGCAATGTAGCTCAGCAGACTGTATTTTCCTTGTAAATATGGCTAACGTATATCTCGGACTGATATATCAGCCCGATTTTTGTATGGCACGTAAACCCATATTTTTTACTTTAAAATATGAAGTAAGCAAGAAAATAAAATAATTAAGTATTCAGACATTCCAGAAAGTTCTATTAGACGTGGGGAGTTAAAAAAAAAGAGGTTGCTGTACTAGTATGAATGCTGCAGTCTTTTTAGACAGACATCTCACAGCATTTCTGAAGCTGTAGGTCTTATGGTGGCTCATGGTCTTGAGAACCAGTGGTGGCTCATGAGTGGTAAGGCCTGTTTTAGTGTTATCCCGAAATGCTGCCAGTACTAATGATCCCTATACAGGCCTTAAGGAGTGCATGCATCGACCGCTCAATAGTAGGAGACATTTACACATCAAATGTATAGCAAATATTATGTAGATCTACTATATAATCTGTAATGGAGCAAATTTGCCATTTTGCAATGAGTATTCCTATATATTGAATACATTAGATTTAGATTACATTAGATCCTCTTTTTTTGTAGCCCTTTTCTCATATTCAGATCTTCATTTTCTTAATGTCGTCAGTTCTGACCTTCACTCCAGCAAACTTCTCGACCTATAAGCTAAACCTCCAGGAGGAGAGCGTGGAGCTAATCTGGTGGAAATGTACACACACAAGTGGAAATGTAAACTGTGCCCTGTACAGTCCAGCCTCCTGTGCTACACTGTAAAGTATAGGTTTAACTCTGTGACACAGACGACATACAGCTCTTAGCTTGGAATTAAGATGTGTATCTGCACAAGACTAATATCCTCCAGATATATTATGTATAGAGTTATTTGTACAGCTGCTCTGCAACTTTATGATGGACCAGATTAAAACTTTCCAGGCAGCCAAAATAGCTGACTACCATTTGACGCATGGAGAGGTCAAGGCTGGTTCATCTTGCATTGTATTTGGCTTCAAATTATAATTTATTTTTATTTGTTGGAGAAAAATTATAAATTGAGAATTAAGTTAGTATGTAGAGTCAACCACTGACACAGAATAAACTAAAATGTCTTCCTGTTATATTGTAGTCCCTCAAAGTTTCTTGCACCTTGATTTGAACCTCTCACTCGGGTCTACAGGAACTCTCCTGAGCTGCACCAATTCTCTGGAATGCACTATCCCGGTCTATCAGACTAGTACCCAACCTTAAAAGCTTCAAACATACTCTTAAAACCCATTTATTTAGGCAGGACTACCACACTCACTAACTGCATGCAACTGTAACTCTCTCTTTATTAACCCCCGTCTCTTATGCAGCAAACGCCAGGCACCAACATCCAGACTTCTCTGCCGTCCCATTGCCAGAATTTTTATTTTATTAAATTATTTTTATTCCATTCTGGCTGTCTGGACCATTATACAAGCTCTTATGTCACCCCCTCCATCATCATAGACTGTAAGCTTTTGTGATCAGGGCCCTCACTCCTATTGTTCCATATATGTTATTACTCTGTAATGTCTGTAAAGTGCTACAGAATTTGATGGTGCTATATAAATAAAGATTATTATTACAGGCTGTCCCCGGGTTACCTACAAGATAGGTTCTGTAGGTTTGTTCTTAAGTTGAATTTATATGCAAGTCGGAACTGTATATTTTATTATTGTAACAATTTTTTTGGTCTCTGTGACGATTGGATTTTAAAAATGTTGGGTTGTCATACGAACCAGGATTAACAATAAAGCTTAATTGCAGACTTGCAGATCTTTTAATAACTGTTATAGCTATTTATTGTAGTCTAAGGTTAAAGTACAGTAAATTGCCAACACCCAGAGGTCCATTTTTAACTTGGGGTCGTCTGTAAGTTAGGTGTTCTTAAGTAGGGGACCGCCTGTAATATTGTCTTAGTCAATGTTTACCTTGGACTTTGCTATGAGTTTGTCAGTTCATTGTCCAGCAGTAGGTTGCCACAATCTGTAGTTAATATCATTACATTGCAATAACCTAGTCTCAACATAAGGACCCACACCATTTACTTATTATTTTTTTTTTTTATTTGATAGCTGTTAAGGTAAAATTCTGAGGCCAATTTTTTATGTGAGTGTTAGTTAGACCCCTACACATCAAGGGTGTTAAAAATTTCTATACTACATTTCTATTCCATCAGTTTAAGCTCTGCAAAGTCAATGGGGACTCACATGAATATGCAAATGGATCTCTGCATTGAACTGCTCCAAAGCCTGTGCTCTGAGTGACTGAGAAGCTTTTAGTCAGAGTAGAGGGGAGGAGCTGAGGAACGGAATGCTTAGAACACAAACGTTTGAGGACAACCCCTTTGGCACTTAGATAGCGGTCCTATAGATTGTGGAAAAATATAAGTTTTAGGCATGGGAAAAGCTGCTAACAAGTTCCCTTTTTAAATCAGCATTTCTATTTAATATTTTATAAGAATCTCTTCAGATTTTGACAGGAAGTAAATTTATTGTATGTACTGTAGATATGATGAGCTTTATAATGTGTCCTTGTTGTGAATAGCTAGAGGACAATAAGTGTTGCTGCTACGGTTTGACCTATGGTAGCCCATCCACCTGCAGCCCATGATTACAGGCCTGTGCGGCTATGTTGCCATTTAGTGGCTCTGGTGAGCATCCTTATTGGAGAATGCTAGTGCAAGCGCTATGGCTTGTATAGTCCATAGTGCAGCAGCCGGAGCTCTCACCTTAGTTACTATAGTGTATTTTATGTAACTTTACATACACATGGCCCCAGCATGTACAATATTACTAATTTTATCTCTTCTATTGACATGCACATCATACAGTAGATCTGCTAATGATCCAGGATGGTTCAAGCGTTTCCTACGACTAGGCTCTGTTGTGTGGATTATTCACCCACCTTCTCAAAGTGCTCTGCAAGTTTTCAGAGGCCGCACCTAGCTGCCACTTTCTATTTTTACTCACAAACTTAGGTGTGGGAAGTAAAATGATGGGTTTTGTGTTATAATTGAGGTTCTTGGAAGGCCTGAGGCAACAGCTACCTCCGCATAGAATTAGAGCAAAGCTTTACACATTGATTAATTTAGAAACCTGTACCTAACAAACAGCGGCTGGGATTTTTCTTATTTTAAAAATTTCATTTTTTTTTCTTTTTTTACCAAATAATCACTTGAATTGAGGTTTCAGAAGGTGACACCTGTGCCTTTAATCCTATAGTACAGATAGAGTTTTTTCTGCATTCACCATTTTGTGCCTGAGATGAGTTTGGATATCTTGAAAATGTCAAAATAAAGATGTAACTTCTCTGTAATCAAGCGAGATAGTGTATTTACTTAATAGATCCATTCTAGAGGATTCCTGTATAGGGGTAAGATTAAATTCTAGCACATTTTGTGAAGCTCACCCTTAATGTATAGGTCCGCATTGAAGGATAATTTCTATTTCTTAGTTCTAAACATACAATACAGGCGGTCCCCTACTTAAGGACACGCGACTTACAGACAACCCATAGTTACAGACAGACCCCTCTGACCTCTGGTGAAGCTCTCTGGATGTTACAATAGTCCCAGATTGCAATAATCAGCTGTAAGGTGTCTGTAATGAAGCTTTATTGATAATCCTTGGTCCCATTACAGCAAAAAATGTTTAAACTCCAATTGTAACTGGGGCCAAATTTTTTTTTTGTCTGGATCTACAATTATAAAATATACAGTTTTGACTTACATACTAATTCAACTTAAGAACAAACCTCCGGACCCTATCTTGTACGTAACCCGGGGACTGCCTGTAAAGTTTTATTGATCCCTGTAAAACCTGTGAATCCCTGTGAATGTGATCTGTACAAGGCTATACAGCTCTGAGTTTCACCCCATTGTATATTATCTTCTATAGCCAGTTGCAGCTGGATCCAGTGAATTATTTGTGAACATATACACTCTACAGATCTAGTATTTTCCACATGTTTTACAAGTATGCTTGGCATATGCTGGGGCAGTATGTGGGCTGCACTTTCATATACGGAGGAGCACAGTAAACAAGGTGTATTGCACAGTAAATGCTATTTTTAACAATGTCAGCCTTGAATGTGTTAACAAATACTTTTTTTTTAATATAAAGTAAATTGTTTGAGAAATGCCACTGTACTGGCTACATTGCACCCAGGGAGAGTGCATTGTTCTCTGTATTGGGTTATTGTGTTTGGAGCAAGTTGTGTGTAGACCCCACATGGGGGAGGGTTTTTTTTTTTACAGCCTGTGTAGTAATTTATGACAAATTCAAATAAGGAAGTGATACGTTATATATGTAAGCAAACAATTTTAAAGAGAACCTGTCAGCAGAAATATACCTAATAAACCACTACCAGTATGTTGTCAAGCAGCTAAACACCTTCCAGATCATGTTGCTTTCATGTCACAGGATGGTGGCATCATTCAGAAAATTATTTTTTGAAGTGAGTGTAAATTTGTTGTATAAAGTCAAGGAGGCAAAGAGTTTAACACTGAATTTTAAGCTTTCCCTGTCTGAGACTTCCCCTTCACTGTAATTGATGGTCCCTCACCCAGAGACATTGCTTACCAGATCTCCTAAAGTCCAGGGTATGATATAAGTCACAGGAGGAGGTGTTCAGAGGCAGCGGAGAGCTTGACTTCACTGTCAAATTCTCCGCCTCCTTGACTTTATACTACAAATTTACACTTCACTTCTGGGTTGGTTTTCTGGGTTATGAAAGGAATATGATCTGTAAAGCTGCTAGACGTCATACTGGTGGGAGTTTATTAGGTCAGTTTCTGATGATCGGTTCCCTTTTAAGTGTAGCCCATCAAGGGAACAGAGACTTCTTTTGCGGCACACCTGCGGTCTGCTACTTTATTCAGGTCTAAAAGACTGCCAAAAATACCCAAGCCCTGTACTCTGCTCATAAAGTGGCAGCGGGCTAACCTGTACTTGAGGCTAGCAATAGGGCAAACCTGTAGAGATTATCCAGGTGGAGGTTAATGCTTTACAATGGTTAGAACATGTACCATGACTATGCTGGGGGCTTTTATGTGATGTTTTATTTATATAAAATACTAAAAAACCTGCAAAATGTATCATTTCTTTTGTCCCGTGTGCAAATTTTTGATGGGCACATTGGACTATCCTCTAGATTTCCACAGGCCGTGAATGACTTCTGAGAGTATTTTGTTTATGAAATTGAACCCCCTCCTCCCCCAACGGTAGAAGCCTAACAAATGACTAGACTTTATTGTAGTTCTCAAACATGCGTTTTATAGTTTGTACAGTTATAGCAGCCAAGCAGCAGTGTTTTACGTAATTGGCAGGTATAGCAGAGCCGCGGTGGTTGTAATCTGCGCGCACGGCTTGCTACTAGGCTGCAGGCATTTAGAAATGAGGCTGCTAATTTGTTTTTCCTACACAAGGTTGGAGACTGTACAATGAGGAAGATGTGACCCATGCACTCTTGTCTGAAAAGGCAAACATCCAAGTAAGCTAAAACAACTATGGCCATACACAGTGTTTTCTTCTCCTCTGCAATGTGGCCTGGCTACGTGACACATGCTCAGCATTGCAGAGAGCACATTCCTTGTCTGGCCAGGCCTCGGCTGCTGTAACCCCTGCTGCCCGCCTCTCAGTGTTTATGATGTGTGGCCCTTTTCATGCATCTTCTGCTACTGATCATCAGAGCGTACAACTATGCATGGAAGATCTCTGGCAAAATTTAGGCCCTTGTGAGAGTTCCCTCTCCATGGCAGGCTTGTCAGTAGGCCCTTTAGTTATACAACCGCAGATGTCGACAGCAGATTTTGCTCATTTTTGTTTTATTTGAAACGTAACCTTAAAGTCTTATTAAAAATGATAACTGGTGGATCTGTTTGTCACTCTGCAAATTAGTGATTGCACATTTTTATGTTGTAATGATTATATATTTTTTATTTCGCATGCTAGGGTTGCACGTTGGCTTAGTGGTTATCATTACAGCCTTGCAGCTTAGAGACCTGGGTTCAGCATCTGCAAAGAGTTTATATGTTCTCTTTGTGTTTGCGTGGGTTTCCTCCGGGTCCTACGGTTTCTTCCCACGCTCAAAAACATACTGGTAGATTGATTAGATTGTGAGCCCCATGGGGACAGGGACTGATTTGGCAAGCTCTATGTAGCGCTGCATGACCTGTGTGCGCTATATAAATAAAGGAATTATTATTATTAATGTGTTGCAATTTGTTGCAGTCACTTCAACACTGGCTCCATTCCTTTTTATATGCCTTTGAGCCACACGTTAAAAAGAAATTAAAAAAATTAAAATGACAAAGAAATCTGCTGTCTGTGAGCCTCTTTTTGACCTTGCACAAATATAACTGAGCACTAGGTTATGTCTATTCTTCATCAGCTTCAGATCTGTGCTTGCTGAATTTCAGGAAATCTTGTGACATGACATGGGATAATGGCCAAATCACTAAGTCCCCAGAAGGAATAGACTCCCAACTGCAGACAGTAATGTTTGCAGTAATTTCCCCTTTACAGGTCGGTGGAAAGCTGTTTCATAGTTGGCTGGTTGAGCCAAAATCGGTAGGCTCAGGCCACAAAGCTGTCACAACCACTGGATCCTATTCACTCTTGTACTTTGTCATGTTTGACAGTCTTGTTGCTAAGAATAAACAGCCTAACAACCATCATCATTTGAATATGGTTCAGTGAATACATCTAAGCTTTACCAGTCTTCTTAATATGGAAGACTAGAGCCTATGATAAACGAAGTTGTTAAATTGGCCAAATACTGGAATTAGTTGGCAGACTAATCCGAAAAATAATCCCTATCTGACAGGCGTCCTGGGAAGATACTGAGTTATATTGGCAAATGCTTATCCGTCTATAATAAGAGGACACTGTGCACAGTCACCTTTGTCCTCTATACAGTAAAGAGATGCACGTTATGGGGGGATGTATTAGGACTTGTATACCAATTACTTGCAATCCACCTGCGTACTCAGTATACTGTAACCTGCTGACACTTAGTCTGGATATTCCATGCTTGGCGTAGAATTGTACGCCACGGACAGCTGCCCACTGGATAGAGGAGGCAGGAGCATCCTGATGTATCCGGGGGGGGGCTTCGTTATAATTGGGTAAGGGGAGTGTAATAAATTACCCCCATTGATTGTGTTCACTCTCTATTTTGCAGCCCAGTTATAATATCTTTTCATAATAGGAGAACTTAACGCACAGTCGTTTACAGTTGAGGGACGCAAAGTCCAGTCTTATGTCTTTTTATAATGGGAGAGCGAGGAGTGGGTCTACTTTACCCTCCATAAAAACACAGAGCTTCATCTTCATCAAGTTTAGAGTATGCAATGATTGCTTTCATCATGATATTACACTGCACATTCGTCTTGATAGGGGTATTTGGAGCTTATTGCAAACATTGTAATTGACACAGTTCAATGTAGACTTGATGTTTGCTTTATTTTTTTCCCACTTACTTTAATGTAAAGAAATACAGAATATATGGCCTCATGCTCAGTAGAACAATATAGAGCAATCTCTTTTATTGGACACTGCAATTCTATTTTACAAGGTATGAAACAGAATTAAAAAAAAAAATCTAATAAAAACCTTAAATGCTGCTCTGACTTACTTTCCATAGATTCCGTGGCACACCTTCTCCCAGGTCACAGCCTCGCGCAGGCAGCTCTGGCAGACGTCCAGCCCTTGGCGTGTAGCTGCTGTGGTTTACACACACACAGCGGAGCACAATACTTTTATTTTTCTGTACACCAGACCGTTTCGAGGCAGTTCTCACACAAATATTTAGACAGGTAGAATGATTGGCGCTTTGTCCCCAGTCTGGTGAATGGAAGATTAATTAATGTTGGATATAATTAATATTTACTTGTTTATTTAGACAGCGATTAATGAGATTGTAGGTGTTGTGGCCAAGTGTTGTTAATTTTTTTTTTTTTTTTTTTTACATCCTTTTTTTTTTTATTTTGGCGAAACATTTTACCTCTCTTTACTACATTGTGTATTACGAGGCAATGAAATTTAGTATGCTGTGTTTCTTGTTCTATTTCTTGTTTATGTGGATCTTCTTTGAGTTGTTTTTGTAAAATGGCAATTGCCACCATTATTTACATTTTTTTTTAATGTCCATTGTCTATTTTTGTTTGACTTTGAGCAGAGGTGCTAATGAATACCCATACCAATACTCCTAGAACTATCACGTCTATATTTTTACAAATAGGTGGTTACCGCTGTTTCTAGCTGACGTGATAGGTAATCTGTGAGACCCCTTTTTGTGTCTTTAGAAATCGCTAAGTTACCAACTACCAAAGACATTTTTAAAATGTATAAAGGAAATGTATGAATTAAAATAGACTGCCCTATTGGACTTGTAACTCTTTAGAAAGGGCCTCCTCAGCTGGTAACCTCTGAAGTCTAACCTTTTGAAGATGCCACAATTGATTTTTCTCTCTACATTCACAAAAAAGTGAAATATTAAACATGTTAAAGAAACACCTCATTGGGTGTATGCCTAGAGAAAGGTTTCCCTCCCTGAGAATTTTATTAGAACACAGTTAATAATTTCAGGCTTGGTCTGTCAGATGTCTACAGCTATATAGAGTAAGGTGGTTGTACATCATTTGAGAAGTGGCCATGCATAGGCAGTCATTCTTTATTGCATATAATTTTAGCTTTCTTCCAATAAGATGTTTCCATGAAATCTTCACTATAATATAGAGTGACCTGGGTGGTCAAGAAATGCCAAGATTGGCTTTTAAGAAGTCTGTAAACAGTATTTTCCTTCGGTCCCAGAGATCTAGTGATGATGTCATTGGGATTTTCTGTTCCAAAGCTGTAGGGCCTTGGGTGAGTTTTTAAATGATTTGCATGGATTAAGTAAATTATACCTATGACCTGTGCAAAAATCTGCAAGGGGCAATTACCTTAATTGTGCGTGGCCATGAATACTCTTCTGTATTTGACCAACAGGATTTGAATTGCTTCTGAAGACCGTGTCCATGACTTAATAGCATGGAGAAGTTTTAAAGGTTGTCCATGTGTTTACAATGGGATCACACAGAACAATTGTCTACATGGCATTTACAACAAATGGACCACGTAGGTGCATCTGACGTGGACCTGAAGGCTGTCACTACACTGCAGGCAGTGAAGGCAGTATCATTCACTGCAATGAGTCCAAAAATACACCTATTGGTGTAGGGCAGTGATGGCAATCCTTTTAGAGACAGGGTGCCCAAACTACAATCAAAACCTACTTTAACCCCTTCCCGACATTTGACGTAATAGTACTGCATCGCGGGAGGTGCGTTCCCGCAAAATGCAGTACTATTACGTCAAGCTTCTGGCGCCGGCTCCTGAACGGAGCCGGCACCAGAAGCTGCGGGTGTCGGCTATATATTATAGCTGACATCCGCCTCTAACACCCGCGATCGGAGATTTCTCCGATCGCGGGTGTTAACCCCTAACACGCCGCGGTCGCGCTGACCGCGGCGTGTTAGAGGCATTTAAATGTCTACATTACCTGAATCGGACCCCCCCGCGGCGCGTACCGGGGGGGTCCGCTGCTCAGATCGCAGCCCCGGGACTGCCGGTGCCCGGGGCTGCAAGTTCTTGATCCGGAAGCCGGGTCCGTGCCTTCTGGCAGGACCCGGCTGTAAGACACTGGGCATGCGCAGCATGCTCAGTGTCTTACATTACACAGTGCAATACATCTGTATTGCACTGTGTAATCTGTAAAAAAGCTTGAACAAGTGATCAGAAGATCACTTGTTCAAGCTTAGATGTCAGTTACTGTAAAAAAAGTAAAAATAAATAAATAAAGGTTTTTTACAATAAAAATAAATAATAAAAGAAAGTGAAAGTCCCCCCAAACACCACATTTCCCTTTACACAAGTAATAAAGTATAAAAAACACTAAATCACGAAAAACCCCCACTTATTTGGTATCGCTGCGTCCGTAACAATCTGTACAATAAATCCTAATCATAATTGGACCCGCTCGGTGAACGTGGTAAAAAAAAAAACCCAAAAACTTGCCAAAAATTAAAACTTTTGATCAAATTGCTTTACAAAAAATGTTCTAAAAAGTGATCCGAAAAAGTTACAAGCACCAAAATGATACCAATAAAAAGAGCAACTTGTCACGCAAAAAATAAGCTTACAACCAGCTCCGTAAACCAAAAAATACTATAATTATGCCGCTATAAAAATGGCAATACTAAAACAAATGCAATTTTTTCTATTCTAGTTTTCCTTCAATAAAATTGGAAAAATAAAAATAAAACTATATAAATGAGGTATCACCGTAATCGTAGTGATCCGTAGAATAAAGATAATATATTATTGTTATGCTACAGTGAACACCCCCCCCAAAAAATGCTAAAAATCCAAAACAAGAATTGATGATTTTATTTTCCTCCACACGTAAAAAGTTAATAAAATTGCTTCAATAAGCTAAAAACCCACTAAAATTAAGTTTTCTTTACAGTGCATCTCGTCTCGCAAAAAATAAGCCCTTATTTGTCTAAATTGCTTAAAAAATAAATAAAGATTGTATAGCCTATTCCCAACGAGCGTTGTTATAGAACGGTGCGGCGAGTAGTGACTTTACAACACCGGTCAGGGTAAGACGGCGGCTGTTCACTGATTGGGGTAAGACGGCAGCTGTTCCTGACAGCCATCCATCCTGCCCCATGGACCAGAAGGGTTACGTTCCCCCCACACAACCCCAGTTTATTATCGCTGCTATTGGCTCATCAATTCAGACGAGCCAATAGCAGCGAATTTACTTATGACGTCAGTAATACCGGTCACTATGTCTGTAGACACGGTGATCGGGGCAGGGTGGCGGCTGTTCCTGAAAGCCACCAATTGTGCCTTGCGGTCCAGAGGGGTTTTGTTGCCCTCCTCTGTCCATGTTTTGCCGCTATTGGCTGGTCGATTTGGTCCAGCCAAAAGCAGCAATATTCGTCACAATGGGCATCGCTAAGGTGAATAAGAGCAACACTTGGCGATAATTTCCCTACTAAAACGAAGAAAAGCGCTGGCCGTGCACATTGTTCAGATGATGCTGTACAACTCTTACGTGCTGTTCCAATGTGCATGTCCTGCCGTATCATTTCTCCGTTTTCAAGAGGAAGATATTAGGAAACTAATATTGGGACAAGAAGGACGGAGCCCCAGTACCTCTGGTTTAGATGTTCCTGTGTTTTGCCAGGACAGCATTTTCCCGGTGAATTCTGCTGCTTCTAATGGTAGGACTCAATAAAGAGTCTGTTCCAAAAGAGGAGTTAGGATGGACAGTACATACTAAGGATGGACACTACATACTACTAAGAGACCTGCGACAACTCCAGAGTGACAAAAGTTTAGTTGGTCCCCTGGTATATTCTACCTCCTTATACACTAGACATTCACAATTCACGCCCAACCTATTGTGAATTAATTTCGGTAAAATGAATAATTGTAACAACTGTTATGTCCCGTTGCTCCCTATACCCCTCCATTATTTCATAAGGGGCGCCACATAACGGGCACTGAACTTTCCAGAAATAATTGAAATTTTCATCTTGGACTCCATTGCACATCGTATTTGGAAACCACCTATATGTTCAAAATGCTCATTTCACCACGTGTATTACACTACACCACATATTACACCTTGCTATATTCCCCAAGGGGTGTACATTCAACAATTAGGGTCACTTTTCGGGTTTTCCTCTGTTTTGGTACCACTACGGCTCTCCAAATGCATCCTGACACATGTGAAGGATTTCTTGCAAATTTGGCCTCTAAAAGACAAACATTCCTCTTTTCCTCTACTGTGCGCCCATAATACATTTTATATGCACATGTGGGGTACTTCTACACTCGGGAGAAATAGTTTTACACCTTTTTGGGGTTATTTAATATATTATCCCTTGTGGCTTACAAAAATTAGAGGTAAAGTGACATTTATAGGAAAATTTTCACCTTTTTAATGATTAGGGCCTAATTGGATCATTCACCTGTAGGGGCAAATACATATATTACACATTGCAAAATTCTCTAAGGGGTGTGCATTCAAAGATTAGGGTCACTTTTCGGATTCTTATCCGTTTTATACCACTAGGGTTCTCCAAATGCATGTCAAACATTTCTGTCAAATCTGGCTTCTAAAAGGCAAACATTCCCCTTTCCTTTTACTGTGCGCCCATACAACATTTTATATACACATGTGGGGTACTTCTACACTCGAGAGAAATAGGTTTACACATTTTGAGGGGTTATTACATTTTTTTTATCCCTTGTGACTATATAAAATTAGGAGTAAAATGACCTTTATAGGAAAATGTTCACCTTTTATCTATTTAAGTCCTAATTAAATCAAACACCTTTACGGACAAATACACATATTACACCTTGCTAAATTCTCTAAGGGGTGTGCTTTCCAAAATGGTGACACTTGTTGGGGTTCCCCTCTGTTTTCGTACCACTACGGCTCTCTAAATGCATCCTGACACATGTAAAGGATGTCTGTCAAATTTGGCTTCTAAAAGGCCAATGCCCCTCTTTCCCTTCTGAGCTTCACTGCGTACCCATACAACATTTTATTTGCATGTGTGGGGCAATTTTATACTCGGGAGAAATGCTAGTACACATTTTTTGGGGTTGTTTCATCTTTAATGCCTTATGGGATACAAAAATTAGCCGTAAAAGTGACTTTTTTGGGAAAATGTTCACTTTTTTCCTTTTAGGGACCTAATTGAAGCAAACACCTGTAGGGGAAAATACACATATCACACCTTGCTGAATTCTCCAAAGGGTGCACTTTCCAAAATGGTGACACTTGTTGGGGTTCCCCTCTGTTTTGGTACCACTAGGGCTCTCCAAATGCATCCTGACACATGTAAAGGATGATTGTCAAATCTGGCTTCTAAAAGGCCAAAGCCCCTCTTTCCCTTCTGAGCTCTACTGTGCACCCATACAACACTTTATATGCAAAAGTGGTGCAGTTCTGTGCTTAGGAGAAATAGTTTTACACATTTATGGGGTTGTTTTATCTTTTATCCCTTGTGGCTTACAAAAATTTGGGGTAAAAGTGACTTTTTTGAGAAAATGTTCACCTTTTTTCACTTTTGGGGCCTAATTGAATCAAACACCTGTTGGGGAAAATACACAAATTACACGCTGCTAAACTCTCCAAGGGGTGTACTTTCCAAAATGGTGTCTCATGTTGGGGCTTTTCTCTGTTTTGGTACCATTATGGCTCTCCAAATGCATCCTGACACATGAAAACTTTTTCAGCCATATTTGCCCTGCAAAAACGAAACAACGCTCTTTCCATTCCAAGTGCCCCCCTGTGTCCGTACAGCAGGGTACAGTGACAAAATGGGTATTGGCATACTCAGGAGGAATTGACCTAAACATTGTAAAATGCATTTTCCTTTTTAACCCATTGTGAAGGTGCAAATTTTAGTGTTCAATGAATCTATAGTGAGATAAAATTACATTTCTCTAATTTCACTTTCATTTATCTTTCACCCTCATGAAACGCTCAAAGGGTTAACAAAATTCCCAAAGGTTGTTTTGAATATTTTGAGGGGTGTAGTTTCTAAAATGGTGTAATTTGTGGGGGTTTTCTGTCATGTAGGCCTTATAAAGTCACTTCTAACTAAATTGACCCTCCAAAAGTAGGTTTTGATGATTTTTGTGAAAATCTGAAAAATTGCACCTAAAGTTATAAGCCTCCTAACATCCTAAATAAAGGAAAAGATGTTTGAAAAATGATGCCAAGTTAAAGCAGACATATGGATAATGTTAGTTATCAAGTTATTTTAGTGATATGACCCACTTTCCAAAAAGTAGAAAATTTAGAATTTGGAAAACATTGTTTTTCTCAAAATTTTTGCCAAATTTCCATTTATTTCATAAATAAATACTAAATATATTGCTTAAATTTCTCAACCAGCATGAAGTACAACGTGTCACGAAAAAACAATCTCAAAATCAACTGGATATGTTAAAGCGTTCCAAAGTTATAACCACTTAAATAGACACATGTCAGATTTTAAAAAATGGGCCGTGTCAGGAAGGTGAAAAGTGGCTTCAGCGTTAAGGGGTTAATATTGTAAAGTGTCAACATGACAATTTAAGCCGTAACCTATTGAACCCTGCTATATCATAAGTTTCAATCATATTGGCGTTCTCAGGACACCAATACAGTAGAAAGAAGATGGAGAAAGAATTGTGAGACCCAGAGCAGAAGCTCCAATGATAATCCATCTCTGCCCACGCCTTCTCACTTCTCGTGTACTCCTGGCCGCCAAAGAGGTGTCACTTCAAAACGGCACTGAGCATGGCACGTCTATGGCCGTTTTGGACCACAGGAGGAAGCCTTGAGTCCTGTCTGGTAAATTCTGTGCTGAAGGCAATGGCCTGGGTGCCCACAGAAAGGGCTCTGCGTGTCACCTCTGCCACTCGTGCCATAGGTTCACCACCACTGGTGTAGGGGATGTGATCAAATGGAACAATGCTCTGATAGTCCATGCCATTCTCTGTTTACTTGGCTGCAGGAGGTGCGACCTCCGCATCCATGTGACTGCAACAAGGCCCAATTCACACCTGCGTCTGCAATTTCCATTTCCTTATATACCTTATCTTGTGTTGTGCATTTGCTATCAGTTAACCTGGGAAATGAAGGTGTGAACTTAGCCTTACATGTGCACCAGCAGCATAAGTAGTAGTAGTGTGAAAATGTAATCTGAAACTATCAAGTCTTCTATGTCATTCATCCTCATATGAGCGATACATGTGTTAATTTAAGTGCTTCAGTTTACTTGTTGAATTCCCTTCAGATTGTTTGTATTGTAGACTATTGTAGTCTGAAAGATAATAAAAAATGGCACCTCTGCATTTACCTTGTATTCACTGAAACCTGTTTGTCTTGTATTCATGTGAACATAAAGAGATCCATAGGAATTCTGGTTTGCTGGTTGTGTTGCTTGCGATGGGATACCTTTAAGCTGATCCGTGCTGTACTGACTTTAGCCGGCTTTTCTGACAGCTGACGGCTCGGTACCATGCGGCACAGGGGTTTCTAGTGACTAGCAGAGCTCTTTGCTATAGGGTATTAGACTAGTTACGTCAGCATTTTTATGAGCTATACAACTCCTTCAGCCTTTTATGAGCTCTGTTTATACAGTGTAAATATTGGCAAATTAGTCCTGGGCAATGTAAATCCACACATTGTGTATATGATCCACAGTGTTGTGATCAGAGTCTTAATATCCTTTAAGCTGGACCGTCCTATACCAGCCGGCAGTGATCATTGCTGGGAAAAGTAAATGACTGGCCTGATATTAGGCCCTGTGTTATAAACAAAGCCATATCTTTTGCAGTGTTTGCTGACTTATTAAGAAACGCCTAGGTTCACTCTTGTACAAATTTTGGAGTTATAACAGTCTTTTTTTTGGGAATGGGGGGATTTTTCAAGAAATCTTTGATGGAACCCTCTAAGAGAACCTCCAATGCAGATAGACTTTTTTTTCAGTTTTTATAGTCCTAGTTCCATCCTAGTTGAGTGAGATTTTCACAGTTCTGAACTAAATCTGGCATCACTCCATGTGCAACTGGCTTACTACTTACACTTCATCCTGTCCCATTAGGGTATACTAACACAGAAAAGAAGAGAAATACTTAGGTTTTCTGACCTGGATCTTGACCGATGGTTCCTATATATTTTACAAGCATGTTCTAACTATTGGGAGAAATTTACAGCATTCTCTACTTTAGTCCAAGGCCATTTGAAAAACTATTCCAGCCTGTGGGTCAGTGATAAAAGAACTGACAGCGTTTGTTCACCATCTAAGAGCAATCTATTTTTCACTTATCGTATGCTATAGACGTCATACATTCATTTATTTATTCATACATTTTTTAAATCCACTTGAAAAGTGTGAACAGAATTTGATGGAAAACTAATTTGAAATCTGATGAAATTTGAAAATTTTCAATTTGGAATCTGAGAACACAAATGGTTGAATCCATCAGCAGAGAATCGCACTATTTCTTAGGCCATCTACCAGTAGGATGAAGGATTTCAAACCAAGCACACTTGCATGCTTTTTAAAACGAAAAAAAAAATTGTTTTTAAAAATGATGCAGATGAGCCTGAGGGGCTCCGGGCTTCAAAGGTGTCGATGGAACCAGGAGCCCCTTAGGGTCATTTGCATCATTTTTAAAACCTTAAAAAAAACCAAAACTAGTGCTGAAACTAAAAGAAAAGATCCTCACAGAGGATAGGCACACCAGCATGTAAGTGTGCTTTGCTAACAATCCTTGATCCTGCTGGTAGATTTCCTTTTAAAGGAGTTTTCCAGTTGGATTAGGTGTGTATAGCTATAGCTGTACTTGCCTGTCCTCCCAGCGGCCACCTTCAGAGGTGTCCATTTGTGCATATGCTAAAACCTGCATAAGGTGGTGTCGCTCTTCAGTTCCACTGACACACTTCAGGCTGTGATGTGATGACCTCACTGCGCCCGCCTGCGCCTTTCATTATTTTATAAACATGGCTGGAGTGATAGCAGAAAAATGCTGCGCACATATCTGAATATTTCCAAGAACCCTTCTAAGGTCACACTCCTGCTTTTATCACCTTTTAAACATGCAGTTTTTTTTCCAGTTCTCGCTATGAAGAGGGCTCTACTGCCACGATCATTTGTTAGAGGGCTTAGTCTGGAGGGTGGCATGTAATTCCAGTTATTTGATATATGTAGGATGGGGCACCAACAACTTTGGTTTAGACTATTATTTAGACTATTATTTTAGTGCAGTCATACCACCAGTCATATACTTGTATGGACAATTTTCAATCGTACCTGGTCATTCCCACATTTTGGAAGATGATTTGGAACTTTTGTCAAACAATAGATGTCAGAATAAAATGGAAGCAAAGGTTAAATAAATATAGTATTTGTTCCAAAATTGTGAATACGTGATCCATGTTTTAAGAGACTGGCAATTTAGTTAGTGAGAAGCTTTCTGGGAAGGTTTCTGAGTGACAGCCAATGACCATAGGGTTTATTTTTGTGACGCTTGTGAATATGGCGGTTGTAGATATCGCCATAACAATGTGCGACTTGGTGGTCATGTTTCCTCATGCCCTCAGATGCTCTTGTCTGCTGATTAGATGTATTCAGCCCTGGCATTGTGACCGTATCAGTCTTTTAGAGTGTTATCTTTCGGAAAATGCTGCTTTGTGTACATTCGGAGGTTAACTTACATCCCTACTCTGTTATTGTAACTTTTCTACTGTCTTGTCATACGACTGCTCTCACAGCATTCGCTTCAGTGGCCATGAGATGGATTATGCAAGTAATCCCAGCCAAGTGGTGCTAGAAAAAAAAAAATGAAGATTGTTTATACATTGCCCCCTACCTAAATATATAAATTGACATTCATCTCTAGGATAACTCATAGAGTCGATCATTAATTTATGTATTTTAAAACCTGTTCACATGCAGAAAAGGCCATAACAGGTCAAATCTAACACAAAGGGCGGATGGCCAGTATGGGAGACTGTCTGTCTGGGATGGAGTCCACATTTGTATTGTTGAAAATATTGATTCAACATATGTATTGTTGAAATATTAGCACTCCCCCAGTCCCCACAGAGCATAGTACATACACTGCCAAAGTGTTTTTTTATAAAAAATTGGTTTTACAGAAAAAAAGATATGTCATATTGTACCTTTCATTAGCATCTGCTGTGTGACTAGGCAGTTGCCAATTGGGAGGGGCTGGAAAGGAGCAGTTCCCACATGTGACCTTTTCAAACATATGAATAACTCCCCACACTCGGGATTGGCTGTAGAGGAGCAGGGGGCATCGCTAAGCCCAGTGATGGGTGTTTTCATATATTTGAAAAGGTCACATGGAGAAGCTGTTTCCCAAGGGTGGGGGGAACTGCGCCTTTCCAGCCCCTCCCAATAGGCAACTACCTAGTCACACAGCAGATGCTAATGAAAGGTACAATATAACATATCTTTTTTTCTGTAAAACCTATTTTTTTTTATGCAAAAACACTTTGGCAGTGTATGTACTATGCTCTGTGGGGACTGGGGGAGTGCTAAAAATAGGTCTCCTGCCGACAGGTTCCCTTTAAAGTGTAGGCTTCCACTTGATCTGAATTATGCCATGCTCTTATCTTACACAGACAGCATTTTACAATTCACTTGTCCACAAATCCACATGTCAGTAAGTGGACTTCATCTCTCAACCTGTGCAGGTCAGGTGGCATACTGATCAGCACATACGTCTTGTACTAAATAATAGGCCAAGAAGGATCTTGCATATAAGTATCTACAACCACGGTTACCCACATATATAGATATATGTGTATAGTACAATGCCTGTTGGTTAGGTATGTACAATACACATAAATAATACAAAGCTAATAACAAGAACATTCAAGGATGTTTTCCACCATGTGGTTCTTCCAAATTGAAATAGGCGCTATAATTGGAGTAGATATCAGCAGTAGTAACTAACTAGGTTATTCATTATTCACAATTCCCATACCAATTGTAATGTCAATTGGGCATCAATTCCTGTAAGTTAATACCTCAATGCTTCAAAACATAAAATAATTGACCATAAGATGTGGTTTGTTGCCAAGTGACTGTAGAGCAATAAAGCAGATTGATAAAATAAGGTGACAGCGACTCCTCCTGTTGCAATATACAGTACAGACCAAAAGTTTGGACACACCTTCTCATTCAAGACTTTACTGTATTTTTATGACTATAAAAAAATTGTAGACACATACTGAAGGCATCAGAACTATTAATTAACATATGTGGAATTATATACCTGAGAAACCAAAGTGTGAAGAACCTAGAATATAAGATATATTTTCAGTTTTCAAAGTAGCCACCTTTTGCTTTGATTACTACTTTGCACACACTTCGAATTCTCTTGATTACCTTCAAGAGGTAGTCACCTGAAATGGTCTTCCAACAGTCTTGAAGGAGTTCTTATATTCTAGGTTCTTCAAAGTAGCCACCTTTTGCTTTGATTACTGCTGTGCACACACTTTGAATTCTCTTGATTACCTTCAAGAGGTAGTCACCTGAAATGGTCTTCCAACAGTCTTGAAGGAGTTCCCAGAGATGCTTAGCACTTGTTGGCCCTTTTGCCTTCACTTTGCCGTCCAGCTCACCCCAAACCATCTTAATTGGGTTAAGGGCTGGTGACTGTGGAGGCCAGGTCATCTAGGTTTTTGCAACTGCACTTGGGGACACTTTCAAAGTTTTCCCAATTTTTCGGACTGACTGATCTTCATTTCTTAAAGCAACTTGGTTGCTTTTTTTCTAGCTGTGTCTGCACCTGACTATTAGCTGTGTCTGCACCTGACAAGAGTATAAGACATATTTTCAGTTGTTTCATGCTTTTATTTTCCACATGTGATTCTACAATTTTTATGTTCGTGAAAATACTGAGCACTCTTTGATTGAGAAGATGCATCCAAACTTTTGTTTTGTACTGTATCCCAGATAGCACTGTTAAAAATTGGTTACCAAAGAGTTAACTAATGAATAGACGAGCGGTTTAGAATGGTGAAACAAAATCCAGACCCAATACTCTCAACTTAAGAGTCACTCAATGGTATATGAAGATGTATAATGGCTACTGTGTATGGAGTGTGCAGTTTAGATTTGTAGATGAATAAATGTTGAATTCTTCTATGCAGTTCCTGTAAGTATTGGTGGGCATATACGTGACTATACCACATTTCTGTTGTGAAAAGAAAAATTATTATTCAGTGGGGTAACAAGTTCCTTGGTGGACACATGTAGATTCCCTGTGAAATGGAGATTCCTTTGTGTGTGCTAGTAGAAGCAGGACTGTGAAAAATTCTGCTAGATCTACTACTGGCTTTCACTAATAAAACTGTAGAAAAACTGCATTTGTGTTTTTTGATTTAAATGTTGGATGTGGAATGGCCCTTATACTTTAGCTGATATCTTTTTCTAGTGCTTTCCTTGTGTTTTAGCATTTTCTACACAAAATGATTTTCCATGTTCTGCCCAGTATATATCCCTTTGGCTGCACAACTTAACTAGTACTGTATATAGAATTTACTAGTTTCTAGCTTACTAGCCTTCTAGTAAGGGAAGAATACATGGACAGAAGCAGATCTTATTAACAGTGACATGTTGACAGAGCGTGATCTCTCTGGATAAGGGTGTGGGTTATTTGTGGAAACGCTTCAATATCTGCGTACTAAACCCTCCAATTCTAATAAGTCATAGCCAACAAATGATAATCCCAGCTACCTTAAGATGATTTACTGCATGCCAATATTGCTGAAGGCCATACTTTTATCCTGATTAGATGCAAGGGATATCCACATCCACTGCAGTGAATTAGCACATAATAAGAGATTGACCTAGCCAACAGATGTAAGGGGAGGATGGCATGCTGCAAAGAGACTGAATGAATCCTGGATGGTGGAAACATTACATGTTTGATCTATTTATGTTTTTATATTGAGATGGGCCAATAGCAGCAGCAATAATAATAATCCTAATACTTTCCTTACCCACCTCTATATCAGTAATATAAACCACTGGATGTAAACATTCTGGCCACGTTTTTTTCAGATATGTTTAGATAGTGCCTCGAGGGTTACAGCATTATCACCACCTGGATACATGGGAGTCTGAGTAACTTCTGGATACTTCAAGAAGCAAATAAGATTTAGGGTCTTAGAATAAAGATGCACTTTGTGCTGTAACTAAGTGACCGATCTGTATAATAACTTGTTTGATTCTGAAATCTTGCAGTCAGGCTCGATGTCATTACAGCTGGTATGGGAATGGACACCCAGGTTTAGCAGGAAATGCCTGGAGACCAATGTGGAAAGGGGATTTGTACCAACTACTGAAGATGCAATGGAATAATTTAATGTTCACCATGAGAAAACTTCTGTAGTATAAATGTCAAGTTCAGTCTGTTGTACCTTACTATACTCTAAAATTAAAGTGGTTGGCCACTTGTACCAAACTTTAACAAGGTAAGATTAAGATGCTAAAATGGGAAGACCCAACTAGCCCGCTGGCCTCCATAGTCCATATCAGTGGTTGGAGGGGCGTGCTGATACACTTCTGAACAGTATTGAGCAAGTTGTGTTGTGTAGAAACCTACAAACTGTAAGGCGGATAGCACATGCAGCTTATTATGCACATTTCTTCCAGGCAGATTTTCATAAAACTTTGTATTTACGCAGTTTTTTTTTTTTTTTTTTTTTTTTTTTTTTACCAATAAGGACATCACAACACAGTTGAAAAGATGTTAAAACCTCAAACAGAAAAACCGATGTAAATCCACATCAAAAACTCCCTAAACGTATTTGATGGAGATTTATGTGCAGCTTTTCCGCATTACAATCCACTGTGTGTGCAGATAGCGTAAAAGCATGAAGCTGGATTCCTGACTAAAGCCAGATCAGAAATCATGAATCTCATTTTAACGTTTAATATTACCTTTTACAAACTCCTACTCTTTACAACCTTTAATAGGCAATTCCACAGATTCTAGCATTGTTGAACATTTCCATTATAACTACTAAGCCGTCTGCTTCAGCTCTGGACCACCATAGTAAAGAGACGATTGGTCTCTCTCCTGTCAGATGGGTGGTCCTGAGCTGGGGAAGATGACATGTCTCTCCCATCTGACAGTGGAACAATGCCTATTAAATGATGTAAAGAGTTGGGGTTATGCAATATAAAAATAAAGATTATTATTATGGTGGTGAAAGGTCCTAACTTTACTACACTTGTCCAAAGTTTGTGCTCTTTGGCACGGTAACATGACAAGTGACCACTGCAGCCTGACCCCATCCTTAATGTCGGATTCCATTATTGTTATTCCCAGCATTGGAAGCTTCCTATAAAGAAATTGCTGTGATGGATATTCTGTACTTACTTGCATTGTACTAATGACTATTATCCAAACCAGTCGCATCATACAATAATTTCCTGTGGATCCAGTAGAAAATCAAATTTATAATGTGCTTCCTTCCATTTATTTTTAGTGTCTCTCTACTGGCATTTGTCCATTTCTGTCAATGCATAGAAATTTGGCTCTGATTCAGAGAGGCTAATAGCCTATTCCGACTTTTCATGGCTGCTCTGGTTCGTATGTAGTCCTGGGATCCAGCTGACACATTATACCTTTACAATACATTATAATACACTTTAAGAAGAGGAGGGAGGTAACATCATAGCACAAAGGATTATCTAAATAGGATCCAATTGTATCAAAGTCCCCCATGTGATTCATCCTAAACGGAATACAATGTTATCAAATCCTCCACTGTGTGAAATATTATGTATTTATGGGTTGTCAGTTCGTGCATGATACAAATAATGTTTCTGTTTGCAGCCAGGAATAGTCTTGTTACTGTGGTTTATATACAGGCAGTATTCGCTTTAGTAGCCAATTTTACTTACCTGTTCATATCAATGACTTTACACATAATCTTCACTTTTATTGTGTTGTTTTGGAGTCTGCAGCTCTGATGCATATTTATGTCACCATAGTAATACACCTTGTGTAGTCTGAACCTGCTGTTACATTGCCAACCATCTGTCCCTAAAGCTCATAATCTATTACATGGATGCTAGGAAGATTTGGGGGAACAACTGCAAGATATGGGGTTTCCTTTCTGCCAGATTAGTGAATACAGATGTACGGGCTTCAATTATTTGGTGCACCCTGCACTGCTCTGGAAGGGTGCACCTTTTAATATACAGTGTGTCAAGTCAATTTTCTGTCTTGTTGGACACAATACAGCTGGGACACACAAAACTGGCGCAGAATTTATAATTACACGTGCTTTCTAATGCAGAGTCAGAAAACTGGTGCAGGCGGTTTAATAGATCTGGGACAATTTGTCATGGCATAGGACCTGTACTTAAAGCAAACAAGTGATGTTTACAGCTTTGTGCCACTAGGACAGGATTCCTTTTAAAGTCAGACCATTGGCGATTGGTACAAGGGAGAGTGTTGTAATTCACTGCTGAGATGGATAAGTGACAATGTACTATAAGGTTTATCATACATTATGCTTAAATGTGTCCCTATACCAGTGATGGCAAACCTTTTAGCGACAGGGTGCCCAATTTACAATCAAAACCTACTTTAATATCGTAAAGTGCCAACATGACAATCTAAGCAGTAACCTATTGAACCCTGCTGTATCATAAGTTTCAATCGTATTGGCATCCTCAGGACACCAATACAATAGAAAGAAGATGGAGAATTGTGAGACCCAGAGCAGAAGCTCCAATCATAATCCACCTCTGCCCACACCTTCTCACTTCTCGTGTAGTCCTGGCAGCCAAAGAGGTGTCGCTTCAAAACGGCACTGAGCATGGCACGTCTATGGCTGTTTTGGACCGCAGAAGGAAGCCTTGAGTCCTGTCTGGCAAATTCTGTGCTGAAGGCAATGGCCTGGGTGCCCACAGAAAGGGCTCTGAGTGTCACCTCTGGCACTTGTGACATAGGTTCGCCACCACTGCCTTATACTATCACATCCATTTGACAGGCTGATAGTAACATTCTTTAGTTTAATTAGTAATAAATATCTAGGCAGAATACACTTTGTAGTTCTAGCTCTTTCCCACTGCACATTTAATTTATTTTCTAAACGCAACGTGTGAACACAGCCTAACGCAGGAGCTGTGTATACAAATATATCACTGTGCAGCTTGATGTAAGAATAAGATGAAGTGTTAAAATCACAACCTTATAAATCTCCATATTCCTTTTCCTTTTAGTATTCGAAGTGTGATGCAGAAGTACCTGGAAGAACGAGGGGAGCTTACCTTTGACAAGATATTCAACCAGAAAATAGGTGAGGATGCCATTTATGTATGTAATGTAATATCAGAGGAACCTTGCGGCTGAAGAATTCAGCTTTTCACCTTATCAAGTAGACTAACTTTTGTATACAGATAAATGATGAGATAATCTTGAGCTGAGCACTTGTTACATACAGTTACATGTATTGAGTTCTATTTGTCACAGTGTGCAAGGGAAAGTCAAGTTTAATGGATTACTTGCTTCATTGAGGATATGATTCTTTTATTCATTTGGCACCCAGTCACTGTAATATCCAAATACCTAAACAAGAAAACCTTTGAAGTGATGGGAAACGCTACTGTGTGAAGTATGGCGCATGTGAAGACTCCTTGCTCAGATATTTTTGGATTTCCCAGGGAACTTACTTTAGTAGAAGGGTAAAGATTGAGAATAACATTGGTCTTCATCACAGAGTTTTATTATGCATTGTAGTTATGGTTACATTAGTTTTGTTGGCATATGGATGACATCTTCAATATTTAGGTGTTGCCCACAATACAGATCGGTAGGTAAGGTTCTGGGCTGTGTCTAGTCCTACATTAGGATGTTCTTAATATTGATGAATGAAATTTATTAAACTCCATTGTCCTGGAATATAATATATTTAATAAAAGTGAGAATTTTATAGTGATACAAGCGGTCCCCTACTTAAGAACACTCCACTTACAGTTGACCCCTAGTTAAAGACGGACCTCTCTGCCCACTGTGACCTCTGGTGAAGCTCTCTGGATGCTGTACTTATAGTCCCAGACTGCAACGATCAGCTGTAAGGTGTCTGTAATGAAGCTTTATTGATCATTCTTGGTCCAATTGCAGCAAAAAATTTTGAAACTATAATTGTCACAGGGGCAAAAAAATTTGTGGGAATTCTTTTCTGGATCTACAATTAAAAAATATACAGTTTCGACTTGCATACAAATTCAACTTTAAGAACAAACCTATGGAACCTATCTTGTACGTAACAAAGGGACTGCCTGTTTATGAGGATCTGTTACTGTGCATGCCATTAGCGTCTGTACAGGAACATGTTCATCTCTAATTTTAAAGCGTGACAAAATTTTTGTCAAAATTTTATAAATCAATGAGTGCGGAAACTTTGTAATTTACTTTATTAAAGAAATCTATTGCTATAGCCATCTTTTTACCCTGTCTTTCTTCCTTATTTAAGTTTATGTAAATCAGCTTTCTCTCCTGTACTCCTGACAGATGAGAGCCTGATAATAATCCTAATAACTTAACTGTTTACAGAGCCAGGATAGTCTTATCTCCTCAGAGAACTGAATCATCATGTGAAATATTCTCTAGGTATGGAAAGGGTTATCCTTTCTTTATCTTTATGCAGTATAAGGGGGTTCAGATACTCTGCTCACTGCAGGAGAAAGAAGCTGAAAAAAGGCATTGTGAAGCTGCTTTACTTAAACGGTAAACATTATAATATACTTTATCACCTACACTACACTATTCATTTCTGCATTAATATGCTTCAAAGGTTTAGATACGCTTAAAGGATCAGCTTTTGTACTTTGCTATTATTTAATATGGTCTTCAATGCCTTGTATTTGAATTTCTAAACTTTGAGGTTTATTAAAGTTGTTATTACAGATTCCAAGAAAACAAATTGGACAAGAATAGGCCTGTTGCTTATTTCATTTGGATTTGGTCCCAGTAATGCCATTGAGCTAAAATTAATCATATACTTTTACATTTATGTTTGCAATGCGACGACTCCTGAGTGTTTGGAAGGGAAGACTCTGAGTTCTTCAGCTCGTTTTTATTGAAGCAATTCATCTTCTCGATTTATTCCTGTAATATGTGGATAATTTGACCACGCTTTAGGCGCTCAGTGAAAAGCCATACTTTTCATGCTCTCTGTGGGGAACACAAACTGTGCTTGGTTTTATAAACAGACAGCAAACAAGTATGAGCGTGTTTGGCTTAGTGGAATTTGGTTGGTAAGGTGATAATCTCATAGGCTTTTTTGGAAAATAATGGAATGTAGCTGACATTTAAGGAATATGTAAAGACCTGTACAAGATGTAAAAACCTTTATAGCCGTGACCTTGTTTGTCATTAGCCCTAAACGTTAAATAGACAATGGATCAGATTTATGAAATGCATCTAAGAGGAAGACGGTGCCAAGTTGGAAAAAATCTAGTCTTCTATTGTGCAAGATTTTTCTTATGCTAAATGATAAAAAAAAAAAAGGTTTGGACTTGGGATGGGTGTAAATAGACAATGACATTGCTGTCTATACACAACAAACCACATGTTATAGGTCTTTTGTATATATTCACTGTGCCTGATAAGTCACCCAGTCAGCAGCACCTGACAGATCATTTTCATTAATCATGGTGACTGTAGAATGCTCCATCTTTCCTGACCAATAGTGGTACTGCTGGTGGTGGTCTTCACATACTGTACACACGTGTACCCATTTGAGACATTCCTATGTGGTTAGCATAAGCATAGACTGTATGTAGCCAGGTAAAGGTAAACATGGGCAATTTAGTTGAAAACATGCACATTAGAGAATTGCATTGACGGGTATACCAGGGCAACCGCTTTAATACTTTCCATTTCAGTCCACCCCAATCTTGCCCTACCTCTACGTGTGGATCGGGGATGGATTGTTGGGAGGGCACCCGGGGCGCCGGCCCCCACCTGTTAGCAGGAGGAGGGGGCCTCCACTACTTCTTCATGATCAGCAATTTAAACAACCTGTACGATGCATACTGCTGGTTACCTTAGCTGTGTGGGCAGTGGGGTCACAGCTTTGCAAGATATTGGGGGCTAAAGCAGATAAGATTTCCATTACGAGGTTCTGCAGCAGCTGAGGCGTATATCATGAGGTACAGCAGCAGCTATGGTTTTGCAGTATGATGATCTGCTGCAACTGAGGTTCTTTTATAATTGGGTTCTGCAGCAGCTGGGTTGCATATTGTGAGGTTCTGCAGCAGGTGATGTTTGTATAATGAGGATCTGCAGCAGCTGAGGTGTGCATTTTGCTTTGCAGCAGCTGAGGTGTGTGCTTTGGTGTTCTGCAGCAGCTGAGGGGTGCGCTTTGGTGGTCTGCAGCAGCTGAGGGGTGCGCTTTGGTGGTCTGCAGCAGCTGAGGGGTGCGCTTTGGTGGTCTGCAGCAGCTGAGGGGTGCGCTTTGGTGGTCTGCAGCAGCTGAGGGGTGCGCTTTGGTGGTCTGCAGCAGCTGAGGGGTGCGCTTTGGTGGTCTGCAGCAGCTGAGGGGTGCGCTTTGGTGGTCTGCAGCAGCTGAGGGGTGCGCTTTGGTGGTCTGCAGCAGCTGAGGGGTGCGCTTTGGTGGTCTGCAGCAGCTGAGGGGTGCGCTTTGGTGGTCTGCAGCAGCTGAGGGGTGCGCTTTGGTGGTCTGCAGCAGCTGAGGGGTGCGCTTTGGTGGTCTGCAGCAGCTGAGGGGTGCGCTTTGGTGGTCTGCAGCAGCTGAGGGGTGCGCTTTGGTGGTCTGCAGCAGCTGAGGGGTGCGCTTTGGTGGTCTGCAGCAGCTGAGGGGTGCGCTTTGGTGGTCTGCAGCAGCTGAGGGGTGCGCTTTGATGGCACTATAGAAATAAAGATGTATTTATCATGTACAGATGGTCCTTGACTTACAGACGACCCCTAGTTACAAACAGCCCTCTGGATGTTGGTAATTTACTGTACTTTAGTCCCAGGCTACAATGGTGTAAGCTGTAAGAGTTATCAAAGGTTTTTGCTTTTATGCTTTATTGTTAGACCAGATACCAAAACATTTTTTGATGGGGTTGCAATTTATAAAATATACAGTTCTGACTTGCATACAATTTCAACTTAAGAACAATCCTGTTCTCATTGGAATTAATTGATGGCCCCACCAGGTTGTTCTTTGGCCAGCAGCTTCCACCACCCTTAATCTGGCCCGGGGTGAATGATCCAGCTACTTCAGGCAGTTTTCTACCTACATCTATGGGATAGTTAGAAGGGTCACTTGTAACGCTAGTAGGATATAGACTCAGTGATAACTATCCCCCCATACACTGCATTTCCAGTATTTGTAGTCAGTATTGTAGTTTTTTGGCTTGTTTAGCTGCTACTGGGTTACCTGTAGTGTCTGGCCAATCCTGTCTTACAATTATGACTTGTTTTTCTAGGCATCAGAGCGAAATGTTGTAAGCGAACGTGTTCTGAACGTTGCAACAGATGGCAAATGGCCTATAGAGTCTGTTTCCAAGTAGTAGTGTTTTTTTTATCTCCTTAAGGTGGGGGTGCGTTGTATTGCTGAATACATGTTGTTCCTGCAGTGGGTTTTATATATAACATGATTATTCCGATGTTTGTGCTGCAGTGACGCTGAAACCCTTCATTATGGAGCTCACATCTTTGTCATGCCTGCTTCTGTGTTACATCACCTCATGATACGTAAGACAAAAGTGTTACTTTGTTATCAGATGTCGGATTTCATGGGGCACGACGGGCACTGTTATGAAATAAACAGATCCAGCCCTGTTTTACATCTCCCATGTGTTTTCTTTATCTGTGCTCTGTGCAATTTATGTTTTGTGATTCATGTTCCTTGAAGGAATGTCCTGTGGTATATAATATTTATATCATCTGCGCACTGTTGGAAAAATCCGTAACTCAATATAACTGCTGAAGGCCGGCTCCCTTGCTGCGCTCTGTGCTTGGGAACAATCCCTCCGTTTTCTGTGTGCACCAAGCCTGTCATTATTTCCGGCCTCCATTGCGGCGTTCAGGAGAGTCGAGGCGGTTCAGTCATACGTCCTGAATGCAGAAAACCCCACGAATATACTTGATGTATGGAAGTGCCTATTGGACTGGCATGCAAGTTAATCATTAACCGCTGGATCACTTTACAATGGATTGTGCCAGCTGCTGCGATCATTACTAGTGATAAGACAAGGACACGGCGCAGTAACTGGACGAAGTTGTAGTAGTCCTCCTGCACTTATCAAACTAACCGCAAATTGGATGAAAGAGGTGCATATTAGACCACCTGTAACTTGTAAAACCGTGGTTATACTTTCATTAGAAAAAAAATCAATATGATACAGCGCACCAGGACACCAATCTGGTGGCTTCGCATCTTGGGCCCCATTCGCATGTTTCAAAGTGTAATTCAACAGAATCGGTGGAGGAACGCAGATGCATTTAGACCTAAAAACTTGCGTTTCAGGAACTATGACAATGGGGCCGTCGCGATCCCCGAGGTGCGTTGTCTGATGAGGATTCGGAGCTGCCGCGATTCACTAAGATCGTGCATGTAAGTGCATGGCTTGCGGCACAATTTTGAATGTTAAATTCCGCGCGTTGTCCGAATCCGTCGGATTGTTCGTTGGCACGCCCACCCCCCACCCCCCTATTTGTGTCGCGTGAAAAAAATCTGATTGCGTGCAACAAAAAGCCCTTCTAAATGCGGCACACATCGGAAATCGTCAGATATTCTCACGATGGTGCAGTCTGCGGACCCTTAGTAAATGAACCCTAATGTGTTTTGCCTTGTGAACACAAGTAGATGATTGCTTATGGATCTGGAAGCATGGCAAGATTCCCCAAAGCTATAGATAGATGATCTTTCTATAGTACGTCACATGTCAGCTGCAGGTGTATGGAGAGGGCTCACGGGCAGAGCCCTCTTCATACCGGGTGGGTGTTTGCTGCATATTGCAGGAGTCTTTATCTAAGCCACATGCTTTTTAATGTCAGCGGTGGAGATCAGTCTCCCCCAATGATGTCATTGGGGAGCAGCGATCGGTTACCATGACGACCTTGGGTCATACAAAGACTATCTATTACAATGTGCCCCAAAATGTCTGATCTATACAAATATATATTTGTGTTGCATGCTATATAATAATAGGGATAGGAGCGGTACACTGGGTGATGTGTCAGATCCAGGGATGCTTCTGATTCCCCCTCCTGTGACTACATACATTACCTCTGGTTTCTAGTTCGTTTGTTTCGTGGATAATTCGTTTTGTGACTTTCCACCGTCAGAAAGAATGTCATGGCAACATATCAGGCAACCGGTAATTGTACTTTAATATTTTGCAGGGGAATGATTTCCTGTTGGTCGTCTATTTAAAGCACCACCCTGTCTGTCTGTGAAAAGGGCATGGCTGCACTTTGAAGCTGTGTAAAACCTTTTGGTGGTCTGCAGCAGCTGAGGGGTGCGCTTTGGTGGTCTGCAGCAGCTGAGGGGTGCGCTTTGGTGGTCTGCAGCAGCTGAGGGGTGCGCTTTGGTGGTCTGCAGCAGCTGAGGGGTGCGCTTTGGTGGTCTGCAGCAGCTGAGGGGTGCGCTTTGATGGCACTATAGAAATAAAGATGTATTTATCATGTACAGATGGTCCTTGACTTACAGACGACCCCTAGTTACAAACAGCCCTCTGGATGTTGGTAATTTACTGTACTTTAGTCCCAGGCTACAATGGTGTAAGCTGTAAGAGTTATCAAAGGTTTTTGCTTTTATGCTTTATTGTTAGACCAGATACCAAAACATTTTTTGATGGGGTTGCAATTTATAAAATATACAGTTCTGACTTGCATACAATTTCAACTTAAGAACAATCCTGTTCTCATTGGAATTAATTGATGGCCCCACCAGGTTGTTCTTTGGCCAGCAGCTTCCACCACCCTTAATCTGGCCCGGGGTGAATGATCCAGCTACTTCAGGCAGTTTTCTACCTACATCTATGGGATAGTTAGAAGGGTCACTTGTAACGCTAGTAGGATATAGACTCAGTGATAACTATCCCCCCATACACTGCATTTCCAGTATTTGTAGTCAGTATTGTAGTTTTTTGGCTTGTTTAGCTGCTACTGGGTTACCTGTAGTGTCTGGCCAATCCTGTCTTACAATTATGACTTGTTTTTCTAGGCATCAGAGCGAAATGTTGTAAGCGAACGTGTTCTGAACGTTGCAACAGATGGCAAATGGCCTATAGAGTCTGTTTCCAAGTAGTAGTGTTTTTTTTATCTCCTTAAGGTGGGGGTGCGTTGTATTGCTGAATACATGTTGTTCCTGCAGTGGGTTTTATATATAACATGATTATTCCGATGTTTGTGCTGCAGTGACGCTGAAACCCTTCATTATGGAGCTCACATCTTTGTCATGCCTGCTTCTGTGTTACATCACCTCATGATACGTAAGACAAAAGTGTTACTTTGTTATCAGATGTCGGATTTCATGGGGCACGACGGGCACTGTTATGAAATAAACAGATCCAGCCCTGTTTTACATCTCCCATGTGTTTTCTTTATCTGTGCTCTGTGCAATTTATGTTTTGTGATTCATGTTCCTTGAAGGAATGTCCTGTGGTATATAATATTTATATCATCTGCGCACTGTTGGAAAAATCCGTAACTCAATATAACTGCTGAAGGCCGGCTCCCTTGCTGCGCTCTGTGCTTGGGAACAATCCCTCCGTTTTCTGTGTGCACCAAGCCTGTCATTATTTCCGGCCTCCATTGCGGCGTTCAGGAGAGTCGAGGCGGTTCAGTCATACGTCCTGAATGCAGAAAACCCCACGAATATACTTGATGTATGGAAGTGCCTATTGGACTGGCATGCAAGTTAATCATTAACCGCTGGATCACTTTACAATGGATTGTGCCAGCTGCTGCGATCATTACTAGTGATAAGACAAGGACACGGCGCAGTAACTGGACGAAGTTGTAGTAGTCCTCCTGCACTTATCAAACTAACCGCAAATTGGATGAAAGAGGTGCATATTAGACCACCTGTAACTTGTAAAACCGTGGTTATACTTTCATTAGAAAAAAAATCAATATGATACAGCGCACCAGGACACCAATCTGGTGGCTTCGCATCTTGGGCCCCATTCGCATGTTTCAAAGTGTAATTCAACAGAATCGGTGGAGGAACGCAGATGCATTTAGACCTAAAAACTTGCGTTTCAGGAACTATGACAATGGGGCCGTCGCGATCCCCGAGGTGCGTTGTCTGATGAGGATTCGGAGCTGCCGCGATTCACTAAGATCGTGCATGTAAGTGCATGGCTTGCGGCACAATTTTGAATGTTAAATTCCGCGCGTTGTCCGAATCCGTCGGATTGTTCGTTGGCACGCCCACCCCCCACCCCCCTATTTGTGTCGCGTGAAAAAAATCTGATTGCGTGCAACAAAAAGCCCTTCTAAATGCGGCACACATCGGAAATCGTCAGATATTCTCACGATGGTGCAGTCTGCGGACCCTTAGTAAATGAACCCTAATGTGTTTTGCCTTGTGAACACAAGTAGATGATTGCTTATGGATCTGGAAGCATGGCAAGATTCCCCAAAGCTATAGATAGATGATCTTTCTATAGTACGTCACATGTCAGCTGCAGGTGTATGGAGAGGGCTCACGGGCAGAGCCCTCTTCATACCGGGTGGGTGTTTGCTGCATATTGCAGGAGTCTTTATCTAAGCCACATGCTTTTTAATGTCAGCGGTGGAGATCAGTCTCCCCCAATGATGTCATTGGGGAGCAGCGATCGGTTACCATGACGACCTTGGGTCATACAAAGACTATCTATTACAATGTGCCCCAAAATGTCTGATCTATACAAATATATATTTGTGTTGCATGCTATATAATAATAGGGATAGGAGCGGTACACTGGGTGATGTGTCAGATCCAGGGATGCTTCTGATTCCCCCTCCTGTGACTACATACATTACCTCTGGTTTCTAGTTCGTTTGTTTCGTGGATAATTCGTTTTGTGACTTTCCACCGTCAGAAAGAATGTCATGGCAACATATCAGGCAACCGGTAATTGTACTTTAATATTTTGCAGGGGAATGATTTCCTGTTGGTCGTCTATTTAAAGCACCACCCTGTCTGTCTGTGAAAAGGGCATGGCTGCACTTTGAAGCTGTGTAAAACCAGCTGAGATGTTGGAGGTCTGGATGATCTCATTAGCAAGGCCCTGATAGTCTTCTCTCCCCTTACCATGGTTACTACTCGCCTTCTGGATTTCACACCAGTCATCAACTAATGGTTTTATTTGTTTGCCACATGACTTGTGTTGATGATGTGTGTTTTTTTTTGTGTGTTTTGACTTGTATTTAATGCATGTTAACTTTGACTTCACGCTTATATGGAGCAGATGCATGTGCATGTGTCTTCTGCACTGGAATAAGATGGAATTCTTTAAACTCTCAGCAGTTTATAAATATGAGGATATAGCGGTATTTTCACTGAAATGGATTTCTGAAAACCGGACCATGTCCTGGTCAGACTCCATGGACTGAGCACAGTGACAGGGAGCTATATATGTTGGAGTCCCTGCCTTCTGTGACTCCTTGCATCATAGTTCACTGTGATGCAGGGACTCCTGTCCTCCACTGGTCTGTGCTTGGTCCGTGGATTCTGACTAGCACATGGTTTGGCTTTCGTGGACCAAGCATGATTATGTCCCAGAAGCATAATAGGTCTTCAACATTACTAACTTGGAAAATCCCTTTGAACTGCAGATGGTTGGTGTTAAATGATCTAAATCTGTTCAGAGGAGCCTGGCTCTTAACCCCTTAAAGGACATCTGCCACCAGGATGAAAGTCTGTATGCAAATGGGCCTGAGGGGCTCCAGTCTCCATTTACACCTGAGTAGCCTGGAGCCCCTCAGGCTCTTTTGCATTCAGTCCTTCATCTTGGTGGTAGATACCCTTGAACGACCAGGCTCTTTTTTTTCAAAAATCTTTAACTTTTTCATTTTTCCATGTAAAGCACTGTGTGAGAGCTTGTTTTCTGTGTAACAAATTACACTTCACAGTGACGGTATTTAATATTCCATGCAGTGTACTGGGAAACTGGTGTAAATAACGCATTTGTGGCATTTTCTTGTGGGCTTGGTTTTTACAGATTTCACCATATGCCCCAAATGACGTGTTGTATATTCTTTGGGACGGTACAATCACGGGGATACTATATTTATATAGGTTTTATTGTGTTTTTATACATTTAGAAAATCATTCTGTACAAAAAGAAATCTTAATTTTGGTATCTTCTGGCGCTAATAACTTCACAAGATGAGCTTCTTGTTGCTACCATTTTCAGGACTGTACCGCCTTTTAATCATTTTATAAAAATTTGTATATGTTGCAAAATGGCGAAAATGTAGCGTTTTGGACATTTGGGCACTATTTTCCTTTTTGGGGGATAAACTCTGGGAGTAACCGTTATTATATTCATATAGATTTATACACCCAGCATGTTACCAGTGGGTGTTTGCTGCAGTATGCAGCTGACACCCACCTTCTATGGAGAGGGCTCAGTCTGTGAGCCCTCTTTATACACACACAGCTGATGTTTGACGTACTGATGTCACATCTTGGTTAGGTGTTAATAAAAGAAGGTGGCTGAAATCATTAAATTGGGGAACCCGTGAGCTCTTTAATTCATGTCTAGGCAGATCCCTTTACAAATTTAGTGAGATCACCACAAGCAAACGACAGTCAATGTTAACAATACAATTGCAACTGAGCTCCATCAGCGATCCATGGACCAGACTCACCCAGGCATAACTTGTCAGTTCCAGGCTGTACAGGATACAACCACCAATGGTAAGGCCCAATTGTCAGTTAATCAGACAGTTCTATCTCTATTGTCTCTGATACCAGGACTCTTGTTGATTTTGGCATCAATTGCAAACAAACTTGAATATACAGAGGTTGGCTGTGGTCAGATATTGGTGCGCAGCTTTTATCTCCTTTACAAGTTTTATGGGGCTTTTCATAGCGGTGTGAGAACTTGCTGGGCAGGCATTGTGTTTTGAGCTTAACTTAATCTGCATCTTTAACAGATCATCAGTCGGTGAAAGTATTAATGCAATCTTCTCAAATTATAAACTTGGATACCTCTTAATGTTTATGGCCCTGTAAAAAGCTTGGAGAGGATTAATGTTTATGTGACATGAATAACTGCAGCGGTGATGACTTCCTTTCACATATAATGATTTTCTGAACCTTGCACAGAATTTGGAGAATTAAGTATTTCCTAATAATAGCAACTTAATGAGGAAGTGAAGCTGGTGCCCGAATCAATCCCCATTATCGAGTTCCCTTCACTTCCTTTTATCCTGTTTATTGCACTTTATATCATACAACAAATATGTTTGGGCTCCCATATTAACGAAAAATACTTCTCATGCCATTCTACACGCTTCAATGAAGGTTCATGACCAGTATAGTACAATGTCTGCCTGCCAATGAAAGTTGCTATAATTTTATGTTACTTACCGTATATATCATTTTAAAGAGTTCCTTTACGCTCTGGGCTCTAGAGCAGGAGTGTAAAACCACTTTTGGACCAGGGGCCTTATTATCATCTCCCTATAATCATCAACTATTACTGTATAGCACACATACCATAACAGAAATTATAAATACCGCAGTACAGAACAAAATATGCACCACAGATGCCAAATACTTAATTAAGACAATGACTAATACAGACCCCAGACCAGGAAATAAATTCAGTGCCCAGGCAACACAATAAATGATATGGACCCCATGTCACATCATAACAATAGTAATGGAGACCCCAGAGCAGACAATAACAGTGATGGAGACCCCTGGGTCAGCCGAAGATAAAAAATGCTTGCTCTTTATCTGCTTTAACTCCTACTACAAGCATCAAGACCTGGAGCAGGAGCTGTAAGTTGGCCAACTTGCAGCTCCTGGGTCCTTCCCTTGTCTGGGCGTGGTTTTTTTTTGGGGTCGTAGTGTACACTACCAGCAACATTATCCAGAGAAGAGAAGAAAGGGAGGAGCCAGGAGTGGAGAGTATTTATCAGATGAACTCACCTGCTACATGGCCACACAATGTGCACTTCTATCAGTTCTCAATGATGTAAGCACTCATTGGTGTCTTCCTGGCAGGTTGTGCACTCCTTTTGTAGGGCATCTTTTTTCTACAATGTTATGGCTGCTTTGTGTCCTTCCTCTTTCACACATTTCTAAAAGGAATAACAGAGGAAAAGCATGAGTTATGAGGAAAAATGTTCCAGAATGTTTATTTCATTTGGGATATTTGGGAATAAAAGTATTTACCGAAATGGTCAAGTAATGAGAGTTGATGGGTTGTTTTTGAGAATTGGCTCAAACGACATAGTTTGTATACCTTAGCGCAGAGGCTAAGTTTAAGTGCGCAGAGGCTTTGCGCATGTGCAGTCTGCTGCCGGGTGCATTGAGCCTCCGAAAGCGAACTGCGCACATGCCCGGGGTATACAGATCACTGCACAGGTGCGAGGTTTCTGTGCGGTGAGCCAATGTCATCATGAGACTTAACATTAAGTGGGAGGGGAAATAATTTAATAATCGTCTCCGAGGGCTGAGTTGCAAATTATGCTAATGAGGAGGCGAACATTGGGATTTGAAATGTGGCATCGCCCCAGGACTTGACTAGGACTTTTGGCAGAGAGCAAATTAATCTATATAATATTAATATATAATATATATTACTTAATATTATGGGAATGGAGGGGTGCAGAGCTGGTGACAGGTTCCCTTTAATTCTATTTTAGAGAGCACTAGATCAGATTCCAAAACTTAAGGATTGTGTATTTGTTTTGGAGAGTCCTCTGTAACAAAAAGCCGCTGCCTTGAGATGTGCGTTGTCCTCAGTGACTACATGTACCCTGTTAAAAGATAAGGACCTGGCTTTGTCATAGATTTATATCCTAGGATCTGATTTGCTGAAAGCTATTAATAATATTCGTAATCCCTAATTTGCTGTAATGTAAGGGAGTGTGAGTGAAGAACCCAGTGTAACCGGCCTATCAATGTTGGCATCTTTAAGTCCCCTCTTCCAAGACAAATTATGACACCAGCACTTTTTTCATTTTTCTTTTTAAGCTGTTGAAAGGAAAATCTAAATATCTGTATATGAAAAGGTAATGGAGGATGCTGTCTAGAGAATATAGTGTAGGGAATCTTCCTGCATGTCCCTTTACATTAGGTTGCTGAATGTACAGTATGATATCATGCGGCTTATACTAGAGAGGAAATTGTACTTTTGCTCTTGCAAAAATTGCAAGAATAAAATGATAATTTTGCTCATGTGTATTACAGGTGTGACTTCTGACTCCTAGAGATCTATGGTGTGAGTTTGGGTCATTCGATTCTGTTGTAATGGTCTGTGAGGACCTCTACAGTTTCTCAGATATCCCTTTCCCCCCGTATCAGCAATAATACCCGGGCAATGAAGATTGAATCTAACCCCTTTGTAAATCCTTATCCTTTTGTGGAAATCTCTGTTACAGTCATTAGGTTAACACAGGGGTCCCCAAACTTTTTACATAGGGGGCGTTCACTGTCCCCCTCAGACCGTTGGAGGGCCGGACTAAAGTTTAAAAATAATTAGCGATACATGTGACCGCATCTGTAATACACTGGCTCCCCCCTCAATTATTTAAAGGACACCTGTCATCAGGTCTCTGTCACTTAGTCTTGTCACTACTACCTGTTGGAGCAGCTCACAAGGATCCATCCCAGCCTTTATCTAGTTATTTCATACATTATTCATTGTAAAATCATCTATTTTTTATCATGTAAATGAGGCTGGTCACATGGTCAGAGGCAGTGATGTCACCCCTGTTACCCCTCCCCTCTCCTCCTCCTGCTCATGTCTGTGTGTAATGTATAGTGAGGCATTGCTGGTGTGTGTGCTGCATCTGCTGACATGCTGCATCCTCCTAATATACAGGTGAGAGACACAGACATCAGCTACACATCAATCTGACATGTTCTGCTGTAACATGGCTGCCTGGAGCTGCTGCATCTCTCCTATACACACACACACATGCACACACAGGCTGCAGGGGGTGTGGCCACCAGCACCAGGAAGCACATCATTATACAGCCTCACACCATTATACAGGCTGTCAGTCAAGCACTGGGGGTGTGGCTGTGCCTCCCACTCATGAATAGAGTGAACAGCTTGAATATGCTAATGCTTCATTGGACATTTCACAGGTCATTTGCATACAGCTTTAGGACCTCATTGCTTAGGTTTACAGGCATGTAGAGGGGCAATGCTTTCTAATGGCAGTTTATGAAAATATATTTAGTTTAGGGGGGTTATTTTGCATGACGGGTTCTCTTTAATATACTGAACCCCTTTGTGAACTATTTTGTATATTTGCCCAATGAATTAATTAATTGGGTTAATTAATTATTTAATATACTGGGACCCCTCTCCATTAATTATTGAATATGTTTCCCTCCCCCCACCCTATTAATTACTAGACTGCCACTCATAATTAATTATTTCCTATCCCCCCCCACCATTAATTATTTTCTATGCTTCCCCCCCACCATCATTAATTATTTTCTATGCTTCCCCCCCACCATCATTAAGTATTACATATGCTTCCCCCCCACCATCATTAATTATTACATATGCTTCCCCCCACCATCATTATTACATATGCTTCCCCCCGCACCATCATTAATTATTACATATGAAGCCTCCCACAATGAATTGTTTTATAAGTTGGGCCCCAGGGAGGCACAATGTTTTTACTGCTCTATAATAAATAAATAAAAAATCCTATACTCACCTCTGGCTCCTTCTGGTCCCGCGTTTTCTATCTTCTTGCCGCGGCCAGACAGGAAGGGCCGCGCAGCCTAGTTCATGGAGCGATGTGCGCCGGGGTTGTCTTCTGGCCACATCGCTCCAGTAATAGTGCTCGAGCGGCCATTTCCAATAAATCTGGATCCGGGGGTGGTGCAGCCGCACCAAGAGCGCCAATGATGACGGGGGCTGGATAGAAACGGTCCGCGGGCCGCAGTTTGAGGACCCCTGGGTTAACACATTGTAGTAACTAGCATATGATCATATGCAAACGCTGTGCTGTGAATTCCTCCATGAAGTCCAGAGGATCACCCTCATTTCTCTTTGTCCTGGCATGATAGAAATAACCTGGCATGATAGAAAAAGTACATCTTGGGATAGAGAGCATTTGATAAACAAATGGACAATTCCTAGAGCGTTACAGGAACCATATGAGGGCTTTTATGTGTGTGACACATGCCTATGTATAGGGGACATATCTTATAAGAATTGTGCAAGGAAGCCAACTACGGTAGGTAAGAATGTCATATTGAAAGGAATGGAAATGATTTGCCTGTGACCTACAATTTTTAATAACAGAGAATTTTAACCATTTGCAGCAGGAAGGATTGTATCCAATCTTTGTCAATCCATGATCTAATCGTTTTTTTTTTGTGTTTTTTTTAATACCTCTAAATATTTTTAGAGGTAACCGGAAACATGAATTGACTATTGTTATGCTCATGAGTATAAGATATTGAAAAATGACATGCGCACTTCAATCTATGCACAAAAAATGAGAAATCAAAATGTGTTGTAGTTATCCAGCACGGCCCTACAGTATGAGGACTTGCTCTGTGAGGCACAGGTTGGATTTCAATCATTTCAGAGTAAGTAGTTCTGGGTATTTCTTCTCATTTTCCCCAAGGAAGATTTATGTGGGAAGGGATTTTAGGCACATAGATTGTAGAACTGAGCCAATTGTTCATAGCAAACTAAGCTCTCTAGATTTTTCTGTAATGAAATATGTCTCCAACCGCAAGAACAAGTGTAGAATTGAGAAGAGCTTGTGCTGAACTGAAGATTGGTCATATTACCCGAGAGGCCGCTTTTGGCCATTTCCTCACTATAGTTGAGTCGATACAAAAAAAAGTCAATAGTCTAAGTATTGATATGTTGAATTATTTACGGTTCTGATTTGATAATGTGACCCGATCAAGTGATTCATTGGTTAATGTGTGCACAAATATATAGATTACTGTAATTCCTAACATAAGTAATTGATAAGAAATTATATTTGGGTAAAACCAGTGGAAATCATAAGTATACACTGGAAATAATTAAATATAGATCCAAGTACAGCTATAGGAACAGATGTGATGTGTCAGAATTGAAAAAAAAGGGTTACAACTACACCACCTGAATTTTTTTATTTTATTTCCTATATTATTTTTTGTTACTTTAAAATTTAGTTTATTGAGCAATGAATTTCCATGGTGTAATAGTTACCATATTTCTTGTTACGCACAAGGCCACACGCCGCTCCCACTGCCTGTGAGGTGTACAAAACCATAACATCACCCTTACAAGGAGCCGGATTATACTGTATGAGTAAGACAGGAAAAACATTGTAAAAATTCTCCACATGAATTTATATTTCCAAGGCCTCTCTGAAACGAAACTCTCATCAAATTGTAAATGTCATAGTCATGTGGACTTGTTAGCCTGGAATTACAAATTCAGTATTTACGGAAGTTTGTTTTGCAGTGTCTGATATAAGGCTGGGAGGACAGTGTCATCTGTTTCTTGCTAATATCTATGTGAATTGAGTTGTAAAAAAAAAACAGTGCACTTCAGTGGTTTTGGATTTTATTTTAGAATCCATGCAAGAAAATTCATGATTGGGTAAAGTAAGAGAGTTATTGAAGTGTGTAGTCCAGTATCTAGCAGCATACAACCGGGATAATAACTGCTGGGACACTCACTGATCTTATCTGCCTCAAGACTAAAAAGGCAGCGCACGCATGCACCTTGCAGCATCAATCAATTTAAAGGAAACTGTTAAATTTAATGGGGCTTTATAGTGTTCTGCAGTCTCATAGCCCATTCAAAACCCCCACTTGATCTGGAATGGGGTTTGGGGAAATCACAATTCCTGTTCCCCCCTATATATGCATCCACTCACTTGTTCATGCTCTATAACATGTTACTGGCAAAACCAGATTTTAATGTAAAAAGTTTGTCCAGGAATTAAAGGTGTGATTTCCCTACAGATACTTAAAGAATAAGGGGGGGTATTCAGTTGGGGTCCCTGCAAATAGGGGTATATTTGAAATAGATGGATTACCGATTCCTGGGAACCTAACGGACCATGGAATTGGTATTGTGTGTCACTTGCTCCAGTCTTTGGAATAACCTACCCCGGTTTATTTGACTAATACCCAACCCCCCAAAGCTTCAAATATGCTCTTTAAAACCCATTTATTTAGGCAGGACTATCACACTCGCTAACTCAATTTAACTTAAACTCTTTATCAACCAATTCTGGGTACTCCCCCTGTCTGTTATCCAGAAAATGCTTCTCTTCTCCCACTGACTTTGGACTTTGTATATAAGTAAGCAGCTGATGATTGGTTCAAGCAGCAGCATTTTTAATTTATTAAATTATTACTTTTTCCATTCCCTTGTATAGAAAGGATTGACCATTATAGCAGCTCTTATACCTCTGTCACCTTCTCATCCGAGCCCTCATTGCTATTGTTCCATATGACGGTTATTACTCTGTAATGTCTTATATGTATATGTTCACCAGAAAGTGCTAAGAAATTTGATGGAGCTTCATAAATTAATTTAACCGGTATTATTATTTATTTATTATTTTACAATTTTAGTAAAAAGCATTGTTAAATTTTTAAGCATTCATTAAAGGGAACCTGTCACCAGTGCTTTTAACCACCTTACAGCCATGTCTTTATAAACTGCCAGCGATGCCTTCATCTGGAAAAATGTTTTATTCTTGTACAGCTACCTATCAGTGTAGCTGCCCTGCCCCTGATATTCAACACCCCCCTGTCCTCCCACAGCCCCTTTCCAAATACCTTGCATCGGCCACTCTTCCTTGTGCTCATGCACGTTGTGGCAGCTGATCTAGCAAGTACATGGCCACGACAGTAGCTGTACAAGAAGAAAACATTATTTTTACGGATGAAGGCATTGCTAGCAGTTTATAAAGACATGGCTGCCAAACAGTTTACGACCCTTATAAGTTATGTTTGGTGGTTTAGAAGCAATGACACTGGTGACAGGTTCCCTTTAAGCAGGTAAATACAGGTCATGATGTATAAACTATACATCAGTCAGCACAGCTGCTCCTGCTCTATAACATACTGACTACCCTGTATTTTTATGCCAACAGGGTTCCCTTTAAGTGTTAGTTTTATAATGGCAGCTTCCTTCTGCAGGAACATGGTGTATTAATTCTCATTACCTCTGGCAATACTTTCCTTCTTGCTTTGTCAGTAAAGTTTATTCATCAGTTTTGTGTTGCTACATAAGGAAAAAGAAAACATGCAAAAATGTCAATATTTTGACTCTTAAAAGTCCTCTGGTGCTTCATGTTTCTTATTCATGCAAGCAATACTTCTCCTTCATGTATTTCGGTCCTGGAAAAGGCGATGCTGGGTCAACAAGCTTTGCTTACTGTAAATCAAGCAATGATGAGATGTAATAATATTGTGTATTCACATACTGAGAGTTCTGAAACATTGTGTGGCAAAATACCTGTCTCCAAATAGTCGTTATTTTACAAGCAGAACTCATTCTGTAATGACTAAAATCATGATGGGAACTGGATGAGGCTTCAGCCACATTTGATTGGCGCACTTTTAGAAGGGCAGAGAAGACATTGATTATTTATTTATTTTTTTGTGTGCTTAAAGGTCTTCGAGTGTTTCCTCTGCCTCCCATATAAGTTTATGTAGAGAGGATTAGGAGGAAACAGCTGTAGATGAAGAGGGAGACAAGGGCCTAAACACACAGGCAGTCTACACATACTACAGCTAACCGTATTAATGTTTTCCTGCTGTATTCACAGCTACACTGCTCACGACTAGTGAATAATGTCCTCCATGCTGCTGCTTATCAGGGCACTACTGACAAATAGAGGAGCACTATCGCCCTATTTCAATGTGATAAATACTTAAATGCTGCTAGTCTCCAAAATCTCTGAAGCTAAATCTGGGGGCACTGGTGATAAATACAGCTTACGTAAAGTGTTACTTGAGATGACCGCTACATTTAAATTGGATTATAAACCCATTCTAATACGTGTTTTGTGTTCATAGTTTTGAATTCAGTCTTCCCAGAACAAAACATTTTTCTTTAGCCCAGTGTTTGTGAACTAAAAGTGAACTTTCATTGTGGAGCATGACCATTAATTCATCATTTTATTTCCAGTTATGTTGTCTCTTGGTAAAGAATGACTTGTTGTTTTCTTTTATTGTACATTCAACCTTGTACTCCTGGTCTTCAGGGTGCAAAGCATTAGTTACCCTCTTAACTTATGTGACTGCAATGATATGCAGGGCACACCATTGTATGGTTGGTTAAGAAGGAATTTTTATAGATAGACCATCATCAGGATATGCCATTAGTATTTATAATGATAATAACTGGTGGATCAGATAGCACGAGTTGGGAACACAAATCTGTATTTGAGTGACATATCCGCTGGTTTATTTTTCAGAAATCACATTTATAAAACTTCTGGGTCCAAAGTCATGCAGGTGGGTTGTGCAACAGTGACTCCATGACTCGAGCAGGTGCTTAACATGACTCGAGCTCCAAAGGTTAAATAGAGATGGGTACCTTTTCTTAACCTGATTTCTCCATAAAACTAAACACAGCAGAAATCTTATTGAAACATATAGGGGCAGATTTATCAAGTGTCTGAAAGTCAGAATATTTCTAGTTGCCCCTGGCAACCAATCACAGCTCCCCTTTAAAATATTCATGAGCACTGGTAAAATGAAAGCTGAGCTGTGATTGGTTGCCATGGGCAACTGGAAATATTCTGACTTTCAGACAGCTTGATAAATCTGCCTCACTGTTGTGTATAATGGGACCTGCAGCAGCATGTCATTATCGTGGCATGTGATATCATGCTGACAGGCTCTCTTTAAAAGGAAGCTAGCTTACTTATAGACAGTCACCTTATTTACATCACAGACAGGATTACAAGAGAAGATATTTGGCGTGACCGGAATATTTAGTTGGTGATGCCTATAAAATACCCCTCATGGACCGTGAGAGGGAGGCAGCCGGCGTTGGGTAGTGGCCAAAAGCTGTAATTGCAGGAATGGCCTCCACTACACAAAGGGAAGGGGAATCCCATAATACTATTCCTGCCTCAAATGAGATTGCTGTGGAGTAAAACATGCTATCATTCTTTTCCAGTGCTATCATCTGACACAAATCTACAAAGAGCTTGCCCTCCCAATCATAAAAGCGGACGGACTATTCTGTTTGATCAGGAGAGGGGATCTCTCATGTAAAATCCATACCGAGCCGATTATTTTCATGATACAAACCACTTCTAGTATGCCTAGTAAGAGTGACTGAAGCAGTTTAGTCATGCAAGGTATTTTAATGTCATATAGTTTTCCATCAAATACTGGCAGATGTAAGGGAATTGGCAACTTTCATGGATTATTTTGGTTCCCAGAAACTTTTCTATAAATATAAGTTCTGCTTTTAACAGTTCACTGCAAAAATACAATTAAAAATAAATTCAGGCTAAGGGTCAATTGTAATCCAACTGTGTGGACATTGTGTCTCTGTCCAGGAACTATGTACTGAGATATGTCCGCGCCAAAATAGGCATCAGAGATAAAGCGTACAAAAGCGCGTAGAAAGAATTTATCATTTGCTTTATGCCATACAACAGCTTTTCTTTTGTCTGATGCTAGATGGTAAATCCAGTGCTGTATAACACTGTCTAGTCCAGCTTTGACCCTCCTATTAGTTAGCTTAGTTTATGCCTGAAAAATCAGACAACTTTTTTGTGCTCTTTTTGACACCAGAATTCTGTAAACATTTTCACCCATTTTAGCTAGAATGAGTCTTGTCAAATTTGTGTCAAACATTTAAAAAAAACATTATAGCAGAGAACAATGTGCATTCCAGCACCCCAAGAGAACTGGGAATCTTCACTTCAGACGCCCTAATCTTCCATTCTATTGTACCTTAAAACATTTGGTGGCATATTAAAGATAAAAATCTCAACTTTCTAATCCCAGTTAGAGATTGAGGCAGTTAGGAAGGGAACAAAATGTGGAAATTGGATCTTTGTCTGCATCTGTATTTAACTGCCTGCATCTCTGGTTCTGTAGATCACAGATGCAATCTGAAAGATCAGATTCTTATCTTTCATATGACATTGATGCTATGGAACTGAAGATGGGGCTGAATCGACACTGAATCGAATCGACTAATTTGAGGGGAAAATTGCTCTTCTCTTCTTATGTGCATATTACTTTGAAGATTTTTTTCTATATAGATAAATGGAGGATACCCTGTTTCCCCCAAAATAAAGACATCCCCTGAAAATAAGACCTAGTAAAATTTAGTTCAGGCTTAGAAATACAAGGCCTCCCCTGAAAATAAGACCTAACGGCAGCCATTACTACACCCGCCTCCCCCCGCTCGCGCACCGTACATTAGTATTAGGAGATCTTTTAGATGCTGCAGAAGGTTGTGACATAGGGTACAATTCATGGAATGAAATCACTGGCTGTTGTGCTTAAAATGTGATACCACAAGCTACAGGATAAGAAGGGGTCAAATATGGAAAGTGCTTTTACTAACATGAGAGATTGGGGCCAATGATTCTAATAGAAATGGAGTCACAATAAATACAGCATGAAATTCAGAGTAATAAGAATGTTAGAGAAGTTGATTGTTAATGTAAATTCTTGTTCATGGAAAAATAAGACTTCCCCTAAATATAAGACCTAGTGCCTCTTTAGGAGCAAAAATTAATCTAAGACAATGTCTTATTTTCGGGGAAACAGGGTATTTCACGTAGAATGCCAAGCTTCTACCTCAAGGATTCAAGCTGATTACAATTCCTCATGCAGATAAGTAAATCAGTACTTTTAGTGTTAAACAATTAAACAATAAAAGAGCAATCCTCGACCTGACTATATTTCTTTGGTCTCAGGAAATCCTATACGTTTCCCCGGTCCTTTTTGCTCTTGGAGACTATATTGAAGAGAACAGAACATGTCTCTGGCTTGTTGTCCCTATATATTCTACAGAAATTATATAAAAAAAAACATATTTACAAACATTTTGTTACATAGTTTCTCACGATAATGCTTTAAAACACTAACAAGTAGGTTTTCATTTTATTTACTTTGAATTACCTGGGCTTTTACTGGGTCTAATCGCCGTACAGAGAATCCAGTGCTTCAAACTCCCGCCACAAAAATGAGCCTCTAAAAAGTCATATGACTTCAACCAAGCGGTTGTAATTTCCTCTACCAATCACACTCTTCAAATCTTTAAACAAATAACACCATGTAAAGCCTTGCTACAATGAATTTAAAGGAAGATGGCAGCCTACTCTCTCTGGGGATTTCCACTATAAACATTCCACCAGCCATTGTTTATATTGCCTTACGGCAGAACACAAGGTTGTTTGTTCTGTGGCTAATGTTTTCACTGATTTTATAAAAAGCACTATTTTAACCACCTTTTGTGAGTATAATAAAACAACTTTTAATCGTAATCTGAGCCATGGGTGATCTACGCTATAGATCTGTTCTCCTCAATATAGTCTCCAAGAGGAAAAACCGGACCAGCGAATTGGGGAAACCGGTGAGAACAGTAACAAAGAAATGGAGCATAGTAGGAGTCAGGTTGAGGATAACTTTCTTTTAATTGTTTATTTGCAGCGCTATAAAATGCTTATCTTTGTGAGTAATGGGATCATCTTGAATCCTTGAGGTAGAAGCTTGGCACTCTTATTTCTTTATATAGGTTGGACTTGACTTCAAGCTGTAGCTCCTTGACGTTCCACACCATAGAGCATTATCATGTATTCCTGGATATTTCATTTAAGTAATTCTAGAAAGACCATTTCATAGCCTATTACAAGGGGAGTGTTTGTTTAATGCGGTACAATCTGGTGATGTTGTCTCTTTAAAAAAAAGATTCCTTTATTTCAATCTGTATTAGGCAGTATAAATCAGAAATATTCACTCCATTCACACTAGGTGCTGATGCTGATCAACACTTTAGGTTGGGTAAAAACAACAAATCATATTTGACTTATTGTACATAAATATTCTATATAACTTTGTTTACATCAGCCCACCATTTGTTACGTGTGGTACAGAGAAGGAAAGTAATGAGAGTGCGCCTTGTTATCCTACAATCTATAAACTACATCAGCAGTCAGTGTTCTGATCTTTGTGGGGCCGCTCCATTAATGGGAAGACTGTCTAATTTTGTCTTGTCTACTTAGTTCCTTCTCTTGAGAAGATGATTGATTTTTCTTCCCTTCTCTGTATGTCTTAAGCGACCTCGGGGATAATCCCTTATAAACTCGTTCTGGTTCTGCTTGGCTCTCTTTTCTTTTCATTCCTCCTCATTACAAGGGCGATACGGCAAGCAGCTGGTTCTCAATTCCCACTAATACTGTGCAATATTAAGATTACTTGGCGGTCCTGCTCCCTTCAGTCTCTTGGTCATCTTATATTTGATGTACATGTATACCTTAAGTACCACATTACCTTTGAGGTATATATACATGGATACAGAATGGAAAGGGTCAATATATAGCAGAAAAGGTCTGATATCATATTGGTTGTGTCTAGAAAGTATCAAATGTTAGCAGAATGAAATCCATCAAGACGGATCCGCACTGTGAATTGCTTTGGGGCTTATTTACTAAGGCTTCACGGACGCACTTTCGTCAGACTTCCCGACGTTTTCGAGTTTTGTGTGGCTGTGACAGATATTTAACTGAGTATTGTGTCGCACACGATCCGGATTTTGGCGCATCTGCGCTGGCTTACATGTGGCAGAAATTTGGGGGGGGGGGGTAGGGTTGATTCGGACTGAGTGCAGGATTTAACTTTAAAATTGTGTTGCGAGATCAAGCACTTGCATGCACCAGGAAGAAGAACGTAAACTCTGTCGGACCCGAGTGGGGAAGCGGCAGATGCAGGATATCGGGCGCACAATCTTAGTGATTCGCGGCAATGTGAATGATCGTGGGACAATGCACTGTGAATTCCCCCAGACGGGTAAGTAAATGTGCCCCTTTATCTGATATTGGGGGATGTTTTGAACTACCAGAGCACAATGATACACCAAAAATAATTAGACGGAAATAAACCTGGTTGTCCAGCATCATTATAGAGGGGTAAAAAAAGAACCGCACACACATTTTTACAGACCCATGTAGATATGTATAAAGCATATAATATATAATAACAGTCTGAAATTTACTAAAGGACATCCACCACAAGGGTCAAGGATTGCAAGCCAAGCACACTGACATACTGGTGTGTGCCCTCTGGCAGGATCTTCTTTTAGCTTCTTATGCCCTGTTTTTTACATAAAAAGGTCTTTTACAATTATGCAAATGAGCTTGAGGGCTCCGGGGTCCATAGGTGTTAATGGAGCCTGCAGCCCCTCAGGTTTATTTGTATAATTGTTAAAGTTTTTTTTTTTTTTAAAAGTGCATAGAAAGCTTAAAGGGGTATTCCTGATTCAACAAGTAATTGATATTGTTTGACTGATTAAAAGCTTTCCACACATTTCCCATATACTTTCTGTATCAATTCCTCATATTTTCTAGATCTCTGCTTGCAGTCAGTCTATAGGAAGCTTCTATGTTTACATCCAGGGGACAGAAATCTGACCATGGTCACACAGGTGCACAGCTCGTTATAGCACACAGCTCTGATTACTCTCTCTGATATAATGAGCCGTGCACTTGTGTGACCATGGTCAGATTTCTGTCCACTGGATGTAAACATAGAAGCAAACTATAGAATGACAGCAAGTAGAAATCTAGAAAACTGCGAGGAATTAGGAAATTGCATTGTATTTCATGGTACAAGCAATAACATTATTTTGCCAAACTGGGAATAAAAAGAGAGAATTCTGCCAGTGGGGGCGCACACCAGTCTGTCAGTGTGCTTGGTTTACAATCCTTCATCCATGTGGTAGATGACCTTTAAAGTGAGCTTGTCAACAGCATATGGTTGTCACTGTACAGGACTCATTGAATAGATAAAGGGATATGAAGGTGTCACCATCCTACAGATTGTTCTCTTTTATCATGAAGAAACGGTGTCCTCTTGTAATTTGTGATTAATCATGTCTGGGTATAGGCAAACTCTAACAATCTGGGCTATAGATGATGATATGTCTCATACACTGCAGCATACGTCTACTTTTAATTGGCGCAAGTAGAGCAGTAAATTTGTGCTGATGGAAATGGCTGCACTCATCCTATAAAGGCTCTTCAGGCACAATACTGAATAGCACATGTTCTCTGCCTAATGCAGGGAAGCTTGTGTAACACATAAGGACACCCCTGCCCTGTCAGCCCAGTACTATACAGCATGCAGGAATGTATGTTCTCTAAGGTATGGACCTTGCTATTCCTTAGGGATTGGAGCCTGTGATTTATTCCCAGGCTGCTCCATGTTATATTCTGCCCATACATTACTGCACTGTGTGACAGCTGACAAATGCTACCTTCCTGCATGTACGCTGTGAAATTGCCTCTATTCTTACACTTGATTGAGATTTTCTTTGGTCATTGTGGCCTGCTACCATACTTTGATGTATAGTTTTTCAGTATAACTTGGAGCCCTAAAACCTGCTCACATGGTCCCTTTAAATAATATATTTTTTATTTAAAGGAAACCTTGAAGCAAGTTTTGAGACCCTAACCCAGCATCATGTTCTGAAGCTCCTATCATCCCGTTCAGTATCTCAAATCTTCGTATACCTATTATGGTAAAGTCTCTATAATAGTTACCCTGATGTTCTTGTGCGCCTTCAATCTGGTGTGTAAAATGCATGTGCTATTTGAAAATGTCTGACTGATCAATAACCTTTCAGGAAAAGCTTCAAACATGATGTTTTTTATACAGTGTCAAATGACCCTGAACCTTATTTCAGAATAACTAAGCTGGAAAAGGTATGACGTTGGAGTACTATGGTGGATGGAGATGCTTGGCCTAGCAAGACGTAGGTTTGATTTGTTTGCCAACAAAGATGTTACAGAAATGTCCATCATAGACCTTTGGATACTGGGCTAATGGCACGGTCTTGTGTATGATACAACTTGTCTTTAGGGAACATGTACATCTTTATCCTATGGTACCTGTGTAGAGGAAAGTTGGCTGGCCATAAGTTGTTGCCCTTAATGACATATCTGCAGTGGATTATTCAGGACCCTAAAAGGGAAAGGCTCTTTGCTGTCTTGTACTGGCCTGTTTTCCATCATCCACTTCCACGTGACCCTAATGCTGGAGTTAATCCAATGCTGCCTCTATTAACCTTTAAATGACTAGGGACTATATCCTGCAGTAAGAAGAAATGCACTATGTATGATGCTGTGTAAATATATGTGCACTAGAATCTGTTGTAAGAAAACCTCCTAATTTTAATATTCTGGCTTTGTACCTGTCAGCGTGGGAATTCAGGATGTATAGATTTATTTACTTTTTTGCATCTGAACAATATTTTATTTAAATTGTTTCTGTTGTAGCCTGGTTGTTTATTGGGGTTAGGGTAAATTTACACACAATGGTGTCACAAAATCTGTAATATGTTGTCAAATGATAATATTTGTGGTCAGTGAAAATGAGCTAATGGTTACATTATAGATGGTGTAACTATGTACAGGACACATTGGTACAACCACAGACCCATTAGAAGACACTCAGTTTTTTTTTTTTAATTCTTTGGCCTTGTTCCTTTCTATGTGTACATCTGTTTCCTTGAAACCTACAGGGTTATTTTTTATGTTGCCCTGTGATCCTCTCAAAGACTTGCAAGTTGTGAATTAAAAAAAACAAAAAACAAAACAAAAACAAACCACAGGGTGCAGGTTTTGTTTAGAAGTATGGGGAACCCTGCTCCTGGCTCCAGTGTCTGCTCCTGGCTTTATCCCACAAAAGTTCTGGTGTTTCTTCCATTGTGCACATGACCTTTTGAGGCCATGGACAGCTGGAGTCCACCCCATTCTAAAATTGTGAAAACCCAGTATCTTCCAATTGCTAAAGGTAAAGGTGGACCTTAATAATACAACAGTTATAGCATGATATAACTATTTACTGTAATAATTCTGCTGAGAAAATGTCCTAAAATTTTTAAGGAAGAATATTCTGTGCCAACAATTTGAAGTAGCTGAGTGTAAATCTGTAGCGTCTGAAATGAACTAGTCCAGTTGTTGCTACAATTTATCTTAATGGAAGAAATAGGAAGTCATTTGCAGTCTGCCTATTTCCCTTTGATTTCATATTTTCAGGATATCACTGTGACCATTAATCCATCTGTAAGCGCATATCACCCACTGAGCAGCTCAAGAACATCCAGCCTTCTTAATTATGTTATTATGGGATGTTTCCGAGCCTTGCTCCTTACTGCAAATATACTTATCACATCCTTCTCTTATCGATTGGCTGATGTACCTGACCCAGGGTTAGCTGTAAAGCTGTGCTAAAGTTAGCCATTGGTTTCCAAAAACCATATACATGCTTACAATGAGGCCTGTTTCTCATACACACATGTTACGCCCTGGCAAGGACCTGAGCGTTGCATACAGCCGGCCGCCGATCTTCACCATTCCCCATTGGTGGGAAAGGAGCCTTAGTGTGGTCAAGGTAATACAGTATTTGTGATTGCTGTATTTACCTGACTTGCCTTCTATGTACTTGAGAGCTGATTAGCAGAAAATGGAACTGCTCTGCTCTGACCTGGTCTGATCTAAACACAGGGAATGGAGATTCCTGATTCCAAGTACCGTACATCTGATCTGTGTGGGTGCTGGGCATTGGAGACTTAACCCATAAATATTTTATTGATGGCCTGGAAACTTCTTTGTGGGCCTTTGGTGCCTCCTGCAACCTGCCCCATTGGCTTGATCAATGCCATGCAATATTTCTTTGCACAAAAGGGCTGAGGGTAGTGAAAACAGTCCTAAACTAAGGCTACATACATTATTTGCCTTGTGCTATCTGTAGCCTAGCCGCTTACTGTACTAAGACCAATAGGGATCCCAGAGGGCAGTCACTGTGATACCATATCCCAGCAGGCAGTTGGGCTTAGCCCTTTAACGGTGCACCCAAATGTAATGAACTCTGATGTAATATACTGGTGGTGATATTTGGATATAGAGAATATTACAGCTTTGACAGGCAGCCAGTGGTTAATAGAAAAAGTGAAAATGTCGCCTTCTGTCTGATGTCAGAAATGCGCTGCAGTCATAATAGTAGTTGGAGACGCTAGACATATTTTGAGATTAGTACGTGTAAATGAATCCCATTCCTCCAGCTGTTTATTTTGGGTGTTTTTTAGTTTATTCGAACAGCTCGGAGATCTGATCGCTTGTAAATAGATGTGAAGCTGCAATATAGATGTGATGTCCTGTGCACTAGGGCTGTGTTATATAACTTATTTTTAGCTTTGAATCTACTTTTAAAGAGCCTCTCTGAGGGATAAAAATATAGAAATATGCTAAGAATCTGGGCTCTGAATAATATGAATAGTGTCTGCCTTTTACAATTTATTGGCAGTCCATCTGTGCTAGACATGAAAACACATTTGGTATTCAGCTGACATGCCTTGTCTCTGCGCAGAGTGTTCAAGCTCTGTTCCAGTTCTAGCTGTCACATGGAGGGGAGCCATAGGGACCACACTGCTCATTCTTCAGCATTGTTCTAACATTACCTACTTGACCCTTTTAGCTGAGGAAGGGAGGTGCTATCATTCCGGATGTGCATAACTGGACCACGCTTTGAGTTTCCAGCAGCCCATTGTTCAAAGTCTGAGAGCTCCATCTTTTCAACATATGTAAAATTAGCCCATGTTGTAATACATCTCTATTTAGATTGCAGACACTTCCACTATAAACGCTTTCATTGGTTTTGTATAGAATGTCCAGTCCAGTCTGTTGGATTATTGCAGGGAGCCGTGCAAGTAATAGTGCCGCAACATGGCACACATACTGGCGCTACAACATGATGCAAGTAATCATGCTGCAAGATGGTGCAAGCAATAGTTCTATAACATGCTGCAAGTAATTGTGCAAGGGATAGCTCTGGTGTTACTGGTGCTATAGAATAAGAATAAGAGGTAAGAATCAATAAGAGAAGAGCGTACTCTTCTATACTATTTTATTATTTTTTTTAATCCATATTTTTAGGATTTATTCTATGTGTTTGCTGCACATGTGACTAATTTGGTAGATACTTTCCATTGGAACAGCTGTATGCACTATAATACTTTCTATGGCAGCCTATAATCTGTGGTGTGCTTCCCTGCTTTTTCTATGGGCTCACTCACATGGCCGACTGGGGGGGACGTACATATACGGCCCCATAGACGGCAATGGCGGCCCGGTGGCGGTGTGACACCGATCCGTGTCGTACACCACAAAAAGATAGAGCATGCTGTTCTCTATGGAGGGAGAAGAAGTCATCTCCTCCTCTCCAGGACACGTCAGTTGTCAGTTCTTTTTAAGAAATTCTTATATTTACCTGCTCTGCTCTTACAGGGAATGTTTTTTTTTTTCAGGAAAAGTCTCTCTCTACTCAATAGGAGTAGCTTTTCTATATTGATCATGTCCAATGGAAATGTCATCCTGCTCTGCTTCTCTGTTTTACGGTCCTTTCATGGATGCCGTTGCCTAAACTAGTTCATGCTCTGTGTCATTTAATAAAGCGTGGTCCTACTGGTATCCCTAATATGTTTTGTAGACTTTGCGGAGACCTCTCCACACCTGGCAAACCACATTTTTGCAACATGGTTTATGTATCTGGACATGTTCTGCTGCAGGAGACCTTTCCAGAAGGTTATTATTTGCTGGGGTATTGAGGTTTGCCAGGCCGGGCAATAAAAATATTCATCCTCCACCAAACTCTGCACTTTCTAGGAATTGTATTTCTGGCATTCCCCAATGCCACATGTTGGTGAGATTACCAGATGGTGGAGCATGATTCATTGCTCCAGAGCCTGCCACCACTTGGCATTGTGTATGGTGGACAAAGGCTTGTGTGTAACTGCTTGGATTTTTCAGTAAAATGATGGGCGTAATGATTTAAATCTGCCAGACCCAGTAAAAGTCCATAGGGTTTGTTTGTGGTCGGTCACTGCTGTCTTTTACATTGTTCACAAAATCCCCATGAAATGCCAGCCTGCCGCATCTGTCCTAGAAGTAGCATTTCATTTTCTGTGTGCGTGTATATCTATCTGGGTGGGATACAGTGACAAAGGGACGACTAGTGTTTTCTTGCTGCATAAGACAAGCTTTTTGATTTGCATTGATTTACAATAGGTAAGAAATTGATGGTGAAGGCTTGCGGGCGCATTCTTCATGTAGTTTGTTTTGTACATTGATCTCCTGATAGAGATTTATTGTAATGGTGAGATGGATGTTGCAGAGCACGGTACAGTCAGCGCCAGTGACTGATCGCTGGTGACATGATCTAATACATTAATGCATTGCGTGCTTGCTATAGGCACTTCTCCTGTCGCAGTTATGTCTTGCTTCTTTTCTCATGGCTGACCCATGTCTTCTTACACTGACATGATCCCAGACTGGGTTACATGGTATACAGATCATGCAATACTAGCAGAGCCCGATTGTAATGTTAACATTTCCTTCAAGGTTAATGAAGAAGCTTTATTCCTGGGATGGAGGAGCAGAATAAGTTGGCAGCGATCTCGCTGTGTTGTTCTTATGATTTATGATCTGCCTCATTCGGTGCAATTTGGTCTTTCTAATGAAAACCTGGCAGCTTTTCTATTAACTGTTCAGTTGCCTGTTGAGTTACATTGTCATGGTTTTCAGAGTGCAGTATACATGTCATAGACTCAGTAATGTAGTGGATTCTCTCGCCATTACCTAGAGCGCTTTCTAGTCATCATGGCAGATAATGGGGCTGGTTGCTGAATAAAGAAGGATTATCCACTGGATGAGTGGTGATAGCATGTAAGAGATATAACTGATGAGCACTAATGGAAATAATCTGCTTTGTAATATTGTGAGTTGTACTATTCTACAACTCGCAACAAATCTCCACAATTCAAAGCCTCATTTTTAGATCAATAGCTATTGTCGCCTCAAAGGGTTGCCATGCAAGACTAGTAAAATGTATGCCGCCATCTACAAACCCCTTTGTTACGTAGGATATGGAGCTGAAGGCACAATGTTTCGCATTCAGGGAGCCGCCTGAATGGAAATGACACCTTTTGTGTACATGTCTATGACTCCTTATGTTCAATCATCACATGAAGAGATGCAATTCTAAATGTGCCCTACTGATGACATCCCACTCACTGCTAGGATAGCTCCCAACCATGCCAACACATGGAGACGTGCACCTATCGAAATCTATGGACTTTGTAATGCATATGTGTGTTGAGGCCTTGAGAGAGAGAGAGAGGTTTGCTCTTTGTTGCTGCTCAGGGTCATAAATGAATGATCCAACTTGCCCTCTTTACTGAAAAGGGTCTTATTTCCTAGAAGCAGCAAAAGATTGCCAAAAATGTATTGAATTTCAACAAAAACAAGACGTTCTTGCTACATTAGGATTCTGCTACAGATTTTAGTGTGGATTCACTAGGAATTAGCACCTATACTTTAAAGTTATTCCACAATATCTTATAGATCAGTATATCGGTCCCCACTGGATTGTACTTAAAGGGGTTTTCCCACAAAACAAGTTAGGGCCTGTGGATAGGGCCTATCTCAGTGATGAGACCCCCACAGATCATGAATACTGGGGGGTCGGATGTAATTCCATCGGACCCCTCATCGCTCCCCAAGATAGGTAGAGCAGACTGTCGTGCATGTTCGTTCTGCTCCATTCAGAGATTGCCAAGTGCGCCCCATCGGACCCCCTGTTCTCATGATCTGTATGGGTCTCAACATTGAGACCCCCACGATCATCAAGTTACCTTGTTTAGTGGAAAAACCCCTTAAGCTTTGCTGCCATACAAACTTTCTGGAAATGCACCATGCTTTATTATTATATTATATAACAGGCACAAGTTAGATTTTTCACAAATTCTATGCGTACGGTCAAAGCAAAGGAAGTCACACATTTGTTGGCTTCCTTAACCTGTCCCTGGGAGCTTTTTTTGTGCATTTGATAAAATTGCTGGGAAAATAAGCCACGGCCACTAATGTTCACGAAAACTGAAACCGGGGAAGCCACTGCCATAAATTGTACAAATAAATCTTCAATCAGATGCATGCTGTAGAAACCATGGCTGATTGAACAAATGGTGACAGAATTTTCACACAATTCACTCTCCGTTGGATGCTGTTCATATACTGCTATATACACAGAGACACCGCATAGACTGCATAGACTCCAATGTTACACACCTAATAATGGAAGATTGCTCTAGCATTCCTGGTTGGACTGTGTGGGCTGAGTACATGGAGTTGTTGGTCGAGCATATAACACATAGACCTCTTTCCAACATCCTGTTGATGGGTTAAATAAACAGAGCAGAGGTAAAGGCTGCTATTCTCCTATCTGGATTGTAACAGTTAAATATAACTTCTGAGAATTCCTGCTTCTAAGGCAACAGGGGAAAGATGTGGGTTTGTGTGAAATGTGACAGATGGGTTCTAGTATGCAGCGCTTTGAACATCGAAAACTGTTATCCTTAAAACGCGTGCTTGACGTCATCCTTTCTTTTTCTATTCTTATTTTTCCCATCTCTCCCCTGTCAAGATGTTCAGTGTTCTCCAGCTGAGGCTCAGACCTGCATTTTGGTTTTCCTCAGTGTGTACTTTGCCCTTTCCAAATATATCCTTGTAAGGGTTTCCACATTTATCTTGTCCAGTGCGATATTAAAATGTTTAGCTTAAGGAAAAGTCCTTGTTTCTTCAGGTTATAATTTACAGTTATAGATGTTTAATTATGTTGCATTGAGAAGGTTCCCAAAAAATTGGTGTATCTGTTCCTGTGATGCTGCACCTAAGTAACGTACTCTGTAAGGGAACCATGTCATCACATTTTCACAAATACAACTAGGTTCCTATAGTGCCCTAGTAACTAACGGGCGCTTTGTTATATTACCTGGGATCAGAGGGGGCGTGTCCTCCAATTTACTTCTCCCAATGTCCCATGCCTTTTCTCAGCATGTAATGTGACCAACGGGATGGCTTCTGAGGTCCCGTACCTAGTTATATGTGCTCATCTACCCCATGTATGTATCTGATCATAGGAAAAAAAACAGCAGGCCTCCATGGAGGATGGAAAGAAGTCCACTGAAGCATGCTGTGATGTCATGTGATTAGACACATGCATGGGGTAGATGTTGCAAATGTAACTGGGTAAAGGACCTTAGATGACTTCACCCTGATCACATGACATGAATTGGCTGGATCAGGGTCGGCTTCCGGTTTCAGTAGGCCTCTGGGCCCCATTGCAGTGAACTCCCGTGGCAGCATTCAAAATTCACAAACTAAAACAGTCTCCTGTCCTAAAATATTCCCTAGATCATTATACCAAACCGCTCGCTCATAGTTCTTTTATATAACTCCCTCACACCCTATGGATTCATTAAATACAGACCCCTCACCCTCATGGATTCCTTATGTAAAGCCTTTTGTGGGCATCTCTGGGCCGTGGCACTTGCCCAGGTATGCCCAATGATGTAACAGAGCTCTTTCTCAATGTTACACACAGCAGCATGTCCTTGCTGTGAGACCTGTTTATTATGGAGAACTCGCTTAGTGTGATTGGACTCCCATCCGGTGAGGTGCATATCAGTTTACAAACTGATTTTTTTTTTTTAACATTGCACCTATGGAAACGAAACCTTTAGGCTGCATTTACACGTTCCATAAACAGCTGAGAAAAAGAAATTTACCCTATTATATGGGTTACCGTATATACTTGTGTATTAGCAGGCTGGGCTGGCTGTATACTACAGGGGGCAGGCTGGGCTGGCTGTATACTACAGGGTGCAGGCTGGGCTGGCTGTATACTACAGGGGGCAGGCTGGGCTGGCTGTATACTACAGGGGGCAGGCTGGGCTGGCTGTATACTACAGGGGGCAGGCTGGGCTGGCTGTATACTACAGGGGGCTGGCTGGGCTGGCTGTCTACTACAGGGGGCAGGCTGGGCTGACTGTCTACTACAGGGGGCAGGCTGGCAATATACTGGGGGGGGGCTGTGATCAATGCATTTCCCACCTTCTGCTTATACTCAAGTCAATAGGTTTTCCCAGTATTAGGGGTCTCGGCTTATACTCGAGTATAAACAGTAATCTAAAGAGCAGGCTCTCATTAAGGAGGACCTGCAATGTATGCTTCTATAAAACATGAAATTACATTGTAATATCAGTTTCAGAATTCCTTTTCTTAGAATCCTGCTTTGTACAGTATGAAATGATAGCCAATCATATGTTACTATTTGGGGCTTCACCTAGACAGACACACACACTTCATCTAAATAAGTGACAAGCCTTCAAATAAAATTTAAAAACATTGAGACATTTACTTTCATAAAACATATGAGCACAGTTCTGGCATCTTTTTATTACTTTTGTTATGTGTTTTAGCCACTTTTATAACTTTGCTGCCAAGCAGGTGGAGCTAAGCACAAAGGGGGCAGTGCTTGACCATTGACAATGTGTAAAGGTGGTTCAAAATTTGATCAGACTGAAAGAAATTTAGCTTTTTGCTAAGTTTTGATTAAATGAACCACAAATCGTATAAATTATATTAATATGGGAAATGATTTCCACTTTATTCAAACATGCGTTGCAGGTATTAGACCTGGGAAGCATATAATAAATCTAGCCATGTTGCCTGTGATGCAGCTATTTATTTTCTTGATCTTAGTAATGATTTGTTAAAGATAAAATTGACTGACCTCAATACCTGTAATCCCTATTCCCCAAGATGCTCCACTAGCTGCTGCAGGTCACTGTAACACCGGTGGCAAAATGGGATGACCTGACCTATATGTGAATCATAGTTAACCCTATCCTGGTTTGGAATTCATAGTGTGAAGCTCTCATTCTGTAATCATTGTAACAATCATCACCTTCTTGTTGTAGTTTTATAGCATAGGCCTCTGTTTGGTAGTTGACCCTACTCCAGTGAGTTATCCTGTGTGATAAATCTTTTACTGGTTAGTTTTCTATGTAACTGTCTGTATAGTGAGGATTGAGATGAATTATACATGAAGTCATTGATGGCTGTGACCTAACTATAAATAGTTTGACTATATCTGGATGGGTTTTCTAAGACTTAAGACTCTTTATATTTGCACAAAATACCCTGACATGTACCAGATTTGGTGATCACGTAGGTGTTTGCATGTTCCATGTACGCCACGGAATGGTGCCATGCATGTTTGCGGCCGCATGTACATCCCCCCAGCCGGCCATGTGAATGTACCCTAAGGAGCTTGAGACACCAAGAAATCTTCTGTGCTCCTTTGCATGTTTGCTACAGGGTTTTTCAAGCATCATTTTCTTGCAATGTGATTGACCAGCTAAATGCATCTGCACTGCCACATATCCTATGTATGTGGCCACTGAAATCCAAGGAAAGCCTTATTACTGACTTTTACAACACAAGCAGATTGGTTATAAGCAGATTCCCAAGAAGCTTACATGTTAACTTGGTAAAGTTGGGTCAAAGAAAATCTACCATCAAAATCCAGCATGACAAACCAAAGACCCTTACTCATACATCCAGCCAGCGTGACTGTAATAATCTTGCATTAGTTACCCACGGCCTTACCCTGAGGGGTGAACCCAACCCAGCCAGCGTAACTGTAATAATCTTATATTAATTACCCATGGCCTCACCCTGAGGGGTGACCCCAACCCTTTTGTGATCTGGCTTTACAGGCTGTTACACTGTCGCACCCGCCCTCACTTGTTTCCTCAGTACTTGTGTGAGTAAATGTCTCTGGTTTATCTTGCTTGATTTTGATGGCAGATTTACTTTAAAGGAAATCTATCATGAGGAATCTACCATCAGAAGTAGATCTGATGATAGATTCCTCCTGCCTGCCTCCTCCCTGATCTGTGGCTACTCCACGCCGCAGTAGGCTCTGCAGGTAATTTACATATTACTAAACTAAAGTTTTTAACAAGTTAGGGGAGGTTCCTTTAGTCTTAAATTACAGATTAGGCCAGAGGGCAGACCAGAGGAATCTACCATCAGATCTAGCTCTAATAGTAGATTGCTCGTGGTAGGTTTCCTTTAAGAAAGTGTCAACCCTTCCTGTGTATATAGTATTTTATGCTGGTCTTTTATAGTAGTTTGCAAGTGCCATATACACTCACTGGCCACTTTATTAGGTACACTTGTCCAACTGCTCGTTAACACTTAATTTCTAATCGGCCAATCACATGCCGGCAATTCAGTACATTTAGGCATGCAGACAAGGTCAAGACAATCTCCTGCAGTTCAAACCGAGCATCAGTATGGGGAAGAAAGGTGATTTGAGTGCCTTTGAACGTGGCATGGTTGTTGGTGCCAGAAGGGCTTGTCTGAGTATTTCAGAAACTGCTGATCTACTGGGATTTTCACGCACAACCATCTCTAGGGTTTACAGAGAATGGTCCGAAAAAGAAAAAACATCCAGTGAGCGGCAGTTCTGTGGGCGGAAATGCCTTGTTGATGCCAGAGGTCAGAGGAGAATGGGCAGACTGGATAGAGCTGATAGAAAGGCAACAGTGACTCAAATTGCCACCCCTTACAACCAAGGTAGGCAGAAGAGCATCTCTGAACGCACAGTACGTTGAACTTTGAGGCAGATGGGCTACAGCAGCAGAAGACCACACCGGGTGCCACTCCTTTCAGCTAAGAACAGGAAACGGAGGCTACAATTTGCACAAGCTCATCGAAATTGGACAGTAGAAGATTGGAAAAACATTGCCTGGTCTGATGAGTCTCGATTTCTGCTGCGACATTCGGATGGTAGGGTCAGAATTTGGCGACAACAACATGAAAGCATGGATCCATCCTGCCTTGTATCAACGATTCAGGCTGGTGGTGGTGGTGTCATGGTGTGGGGAATATTTTCTTGGCACTCTTTGGGCCCCTTGGTACCAATTGAGCATCTTTGCAACGCCACAGCCTTACCTGAGTATTGTTGCTGACCATGTCCATCCCTTTATGACCACAATGTACCCAACATCTGATGGCTACTTTCAGCAGGATAATGCGCCATGTCATAAAGCTGGAATCATCTCAGACTGGTTTCTTGAACATGACAATGAGTTCACTGTACTCAAATGGCCTCCACAGTCACCAGATCTCAATCCAATAGAGCATCTTTGGGATGTGGTGGAACGGGAGATTCGCATCATGGATGTGCAGCCGACAAATCTGCAGCAACGGTGTGATGCCATCATGTCAATATGGACCAAAATCTCTGAGGAATGCTTCCAGTACCTTGTTGAATCTATGCCACGAAGAATTGAGGCAGTTCTGAAGGCAAAAGGGGGTCCAACCCGTTACTAGCATGGTGTATCTAATAAAGTGGCCGGTGAGTGTATATTGTGTGTGTATATATTGTTAGTATGCCCTGTTTACCTGTGTATATACACCATAGTGCCCGTCTTTTCTGGACCCTCACTGGAAGACTTCTGACTTTGCAGAGCAGTAATCCCCTTTTTCCTGGGAACATCTTCCCTGTGACTGCATCTAAAAAAGAAAAAAGCAATTAGTCTTCCCCAGTGTATTTCAGAGAGCAGCTTTGTGCACATTTGTGCTGGATGACGAGGCACCCATCCGTATGGTTTGGCTAATGTACTTAATTTCCTCTGAAGCTACCACAGCTTTGGTCTTGTTTTTATCTTTGCAATTAAACAGATATATTTTCCAACAGGACTCGTATCATTATGTTTTTCTGTGCCACTCATCCCAATGTCTGCAGAGAACCTGCCTGTCTTTGAGTCTGTCACTGTAGCTTCGGCAGGCTATATACAGCTCCTAATTGGCGGCCACATATAGACACTCACAGGAATATAGTCGTAGTGGCAAAGTTTTGCAAGTTTGTTTGTAAAGCTGAACTTCTGTAGCCATATATCTTAGGATGGATATGGAAGGTAGGGTATCCTAATGATAGTAGATAAGCAGGTGAACCCATTATGCCTTGAATGACTTGTATAACAACATTTTTTTTCATATTTTAAGCTATACTAATTGTGATCAAATTCAAATAATGGAAGCTAAGCTGCGGAGATGTGGGTTAGCTACTTCTGTGTGATGGAGGCTTTTCTTTCGTGTTTCATCTTTAAAAGCTGTAGTGGGCTGGCTGACAATGCACCTCCCACTGGTTCTGGTCTCCCTGGATACTGCACATATATACAGCAGCAACTCAAAATTACATCCATAGATGCTACGCGGTTCGAGTCATTCCAACTCTCCATTTTATACTCGCCTCCAATGGATTTGCTGGTCCTTCCTTTCAGAATATTTATTTATTTTCCTGAAATAATTGCAATCTCTAGTTAAACTGCCAGCAATTGCGATTATTTCCCCATTTTATGCCATATCCATGGCAAGGGGGTATGAAAGGGACTTGGTGGGCGGGGAAGTGGGTGTTCCTGTGTCAAGCCTGCCCACTCACTGCAGCAGGCACATTTTTGCAAGTGAAAGTTCCCCTGCTGCGTTTTTTTTACCTGGTAGGACCTGACGTAGAAGCCTCTTGAAGGACCCGGTGGTGCCGGAGGGGGAGTTTTTTTTTTTTTTCATATCCTATGCCGCTGCATGAAAAATCTCTGACATAGTCTTAACCTCTTCAGAAGATCTCAAAATTACACTCCAGTCCATTAAGGAGCTCTTCATAAAATGACCTTATGACATGGACACATTGGTCCCGGAGACAAGTTGCTGGCATCTGATGTCCTATAGTGGGGTATTATAGCAGTTAGTATGTAGATCTTTCTATAGCCCGACATGCTGGCCACGTTCAGGAAAATGCTTTCGTTTCTGAAAAAAATAACACTCACATCTGGTCACATAATGGGTCTTAATTACTAAGGGTCCTGCGGCCGCATTTCTGTCAGGTTTTCCGTCGTTTTCGGGGATCGCAGCGCTGGGGCAGGCATTTAGAAGGGAATTGTGTTGCACACGATCGGAATTTGGCGGAATCACACCGGCTTTCATGCAACAGAAATCGGGGAGCTGGCCGTCAGACAATCCGACTGATTTGGACTGAACGTGGGATTTAACTTTAAAATTGTGTTGCAAGACATGCACTTGCATACACCGGGAAGAAGAAGGTGAACTCCAGTGGACCTGCGCTAGGAAGAGACACATGCAGGATATCGGACACACGATCTTGGTGCCGGAGTGCATGACTGTCAGACACTCCGTATTGCAGGAACTCTGTTGACCGGGAAGATAAATGTGCCCCAATGTGCTTGAATTGCATTTTAAAACTCAACAGGTGTTGCTACTAAACGAATGCAAGATTTTAGGTCTTAACACATGTGTTCAGGGATGGGTAGCACTGTTTCTTTAGTGACCATTTTAGTAATTTTTTATGTTACATAATGTGATGGGGTATTTTGTGATTAATATCGAAAATAAATATGTGATCGAAGACTTTGAACCCAACTGTTTAAATGGCCATTTCTACATTGGGATATGTTCAGACAGTCATCAAAATCCCTTTTGACCAGTTAAGTCCCCATGTATTCTGCAGCATTTACAGAATGATGGAGCGGAGTAAGATGACAAAGTATGTGTTCAGCATTATTCTGACAGATCCTTGATACTTGGTGTGTTTTTTTTTTTTTTTTTGCTAGAGAATGTTTCAAACTATTTTTTGCCTTTTTGATGCTGAATTGTAGAATGGTGGGCTTTCTAATATCCACTCTCCTATGTTTTAAGGGCACTGTAACTACGTAGAATAGTTATAGGATTATGGAGTTTTTACCCTTCTAAGGATTTAGTGGTGTTATAGCCCAGCTAGGAGTTAGTGACCCAATGTTAAGTATTCGACTCTCAGTGGTAGTTTCTCCCTGTAATCTATCAATATCTACCATATGTAGTTTGGGACCCATACCACTCCTCTGGCTTTATGCTTTGTATAGTAGTTGATGATTTCATGATAACTTGTGCCAAGATTGATGAATGTACATCTTCTGTTCTACATGGCTATCTGAGGCTGATAAACCGCTAATGTATGTAAAGATTTTGTTTGATCCCATAAGTGATCTGTAAAGATATACAGCTGTTGTACTCCTATGATCCAATAGGTTACCAAGTAGGTTCAATATTGGTGTTCTTGATGTTATCTAGGTAGTATGGCACCCTATTGATCCTGTCCATTAAGAGCAGCAGTTACATATGGATAATGGCCTAGGACACCATGTCCAATTTAAACGACATTTTTGTATATTGACATAGGGACAAGTATTGATGGTAAATATACATATGGGCCCACATTTATCAGAAACTATACAAACTGCATTAGGTATAGTTTATTTGTGAAGTGTGCAGCGTACTAGTGATGTGTCGAGCCGGCTCTAAGAGCCTCGCCCTTAACTGGCTCATCAGGCCCCCTTTAAACTGGGGTCATTGACTGACCTGTGGCTCCCTGTTACATATTTAATAGGGAGCCGTTCAGGAGCCAGAAGAGCCGGATCTCCTTAGTGAGCAGAGCCTAAAGAGCCAGCTCACTATGAAGAGCCGGAATTCCCATCACTACAGGGTGCACCTGATCCATGAATTGTGATGACGGTCTTTTGTGAATCTGGTGCCCACTGCACTGCTCTGACAGAATTTTTTTTGCGGTGAACATTTGTTCATGCTGCAGAATTTTGGCGCACTAAGCAGTAACACACCTCTTTTGTTGCACATTTTTTTCTGACTTGTCGAACCGTGCAGCTGCGACAAAAAACTGGCGCAGATAATTTATAAATACATGTGCAGGCAGTTTACAAGTTCTTTCTAGTTAAAATTCAGACAGAAAACTGGCGCAAACACTTAAGTGACACTGGCCCACATTTACTATTTTTTCCATTCATTTTCATGTGTGAAAAAATACATGAAAGAGAACCTGTAAACAACCACACAAGTCTCACCGACATAGGCGCTTCCATTGCGTTTTGTTAAAAGGCAAGTTGCTACTTTGTTCAAAAGTGTTTGGGGACGATTTTCGCCCAATTCGCCTGCAATGTGTTTCAAACTAATTCCAAGTGGAAACACAGCCATACCTTATTTAACTATTGCTGTGCTCTATATGTGATTGGCAGGGGTCTGACACCCCCAACAATCATCCGCTTTGAGCAGTTATGAAAAAGATAAACCAAAAAGGGAATGCTCACGAAAGAAAATTCTCAAATTTCAGTCCCCTAGTGATATTTACACAATAAAGATAATTTTTAACCCCTTACATTACAATATTACTCAGTTTTATTGCTGTTTAGATACTATCACTCCCTAGTCTGGTCAGTGTAAGATTCCAGAGTGTGAGCGGGTTCTCTCTAAGCAGACACTAAATGATCCCTCTGTGCTATGAGATGATATGTGCTGACAGTGTTCTTAGATTATCAGGGTACTGGTTTATCTACACTTTCATTTAGCTTCTGAACATTCACTAGTATCGGACACTTAGAAAGAGAGATGAGACGACAGATGAGATCCATGAGATGCATATAAGTTACATTCTCAGCTCCGCTAACTCCAAGCCACAAGATACACTGTCAGCTATGCTGTGCCTTCCTCCCTTGGATAAAGACCTTATCTGTCTTTAGCTTGTAGATCTACTCTCCTCACGCTACTGTTTGCTGGCAGCAAGTCTGTGTGTCTGTGTGCTCATCTTGAAATGCAAAGGAAGGGATTGATGCAGAGAGGAGCACAATGCAGCATCAGACAGGAGAACAATCTGTCCTGCCCAACACTCTGCTTCTGATTTATGGTCGGATCCCGTGGCAGCCGAAATTTTATACATCAGGACTGATAGACAGTTTGGAATTATATCAGTGAAATGCTATATTTTTTAGGAAAAGTTTAGGGATTTTTGTCTATTGTATTCATGTTTATGAACTAAAACTTAACATTATTTGTTTCACATTGTGCTGCATTGTATTTGATCCCTGCAGAGTAGTGGTTGTGTCATGCAGGGAGGCCACTGCAGTAGTGTACTGTAAAGGAAAGATGTTCTTTGTAACCTTAGCACTAGTAACATCTGGCACGCTGATGGTCAGAAGCTGAGAGTTAGCATGCGGCCTAGAGAAACTCCCTTGTCACTGTTGCTATTTTTAGTGAAATGACATTGCCAACTTTCCAGTATGTTAATGAGGATAAAGCTAAATGCGATGGGAATGACTCAAGTTCATGGCTTTTCTGTAGTATGAGAAGGTTTGTCCCATCATGACACATATGTGACCTCAGATTAGCTACTAGTTTTGGACTGTGTTCCCACCTTCAGGTTTTTTATGCAGTGTTTGAAGCTATGGTATGTGGCAGAAAGCAGATCTTAAGCTCAGTGGTTAAGGATTCCCCCAAAGGTAGTTATGTAATGTGCCCACAGAACAGAAATATCTTGGTGCAAATCCAATTGTCTTTTATCTTATTACATTATTCAGGAGATCCATGGTTGTGAAGTAGGTCAACTTTGCCTAGTGCATTCATGTGAACCACAACTTTAGAAGAGACGCCATTTTTCATGTGCCAGGTTATATGCTGCAAAGCGTCACTTCGGGAAACCGCTTTGCTGCAGCAGTAACTGCGGTGAGTGAGATGTATACAAGAGACATCTGCCTGTTTTCAGAGTACAAAAGCGATAACTAAAATTAGATTGGTCCTCCAGAGCAGATGGTGCTAGGAGAAGTACAACAGATGTAAACGTTTTCATGTCATGCTGAGAATTGTGAAAGGATCCAAATGTATTATAGTAAAGGGTATGTGTGGTTTTACTACCATTTGTAATAATTCTACAATAAAATAGAATTCCTGATGAAACATACCCTGCAAGTTTATATTTCCAGGTCATTGCCATGGTAACAGACTACAAACAAAGCCACTGTGTAGTCTGTATAGTCATGCTTGCAATGTGGAGACATTTATGTTCACACACCTAATTTTGGAAAATACAAAGCTGAGGAGTGACATAGAAGGGATACTGCCCCATCTATCTAGCTAGTTACCCAAATGACCCAAAAACATATTAGTACAATAAGCTTGGTGTTACATTTTTTACCTTCATTTGCACAAGTATATTGGCTTACATGCTCTGTATCACATCCATTATGTAAAGCAATTTTACTAGCTCTTCAAAGAACTTTTGTTTTATTAATAATAATCTTAAAAAGTGTATTCAGCAAGTATAAAAACATATGAAAAATGAAATTTAAAGCATTTAACACAGAGTAGCCAGCTGAAATCCTTTTATCTCAAATGGCAATATAGTGTCCTAGTTATTTCCTATAATGATGACGTGTTTTATTTGTGTTTATTGGATGTTTTTATTACAATATGTTTACACAGTAGTTTTTCTAGCAGGAAAAACTCATTTTAAGAAATTGCAGTCCTATGCAGCCCTATAATCTTTCCGTGTTTGCGTGGGATTTCTCCGGGTCCTCCGGTTTCCTCCCACACTCCAAAACATACTGTTAGGTTGTTTAGATTGTGAGCCCCATGGGAATAGGGACCAATTTGAGATGCTTTGTGCAGCGCTGCGTAATCTGTGTGCGCTATATAAATAAAGAATTTTTATTATTAAATTCAACTTAGGAACAGACCTGTAGGGGGGAGGTTTTTCAGCAGTGTCTGAGAGCAGAGCCTTTCTAGTTTCCCATTGAAACCAATAAGAGCTCAGCTTTCTTTTTACCACAGCTGTTTTCTAAAACTAAAGCCAAGCTCTGATTGGTTTCCATAGGCAACTTGAACAGTTTTATCTCAGACACTTCTGATAAATCTCCCACATAGAAGCTATCTTGTATATAACCTGGGGACTGCCTGTATATCACACAGCATTGTAATACGGCATGGTCTATAGAATATGTCGCTGCTATTCCATACATCTATCTACCTGAGGATGACACATGTAAAGCTAAGCACAGTATACTACTGGCCTACTGCTTTGTAGACGAGGAAGATAGCAGCCCTGGGCCCTGTCAATCTCTAAAAAGTTTTCATTGCTCGCTGTTGGCAGAGAAGGGCTTCATAGTTTAATTTCCTATCCGTCTTGTCCTGATTTCTATTCTGAACTTACCCACAGCACGTTTTAAAGAACATTTAATATTGTGATGGATATACATGTCTCATCCAATATCTTTTTTTGCTGCTTTTTCAGGAACTTGTGTTAGAAAACTGATGTAACCAAGATATGGTAATCCAAAAGATTTTTTTAAGGAACCTTGCCTATCTTTTATTTGTCTTCGCAGTCTAACAGGGCACTTTGTCCATAAGATAAATAGTACAGTGCTGTCTGTACTAAAAAAAAATTACCTGTGTAAAAAAGTTGTGAAAATAGCCCAAAGTATCATATTGATACCATCACAATCATAATCGCCCAATCCTTTCAATGTGTTTGTTTTTTTCGTTCTTAATATTACATTTTTCTTTTGTCACTATATTCAGAATTCTTTATATGTCCTCATTTATATAGGGCTTCCTTCCATTACGGCAGTATATTTATTTAATTTATTTCTTTAGTACAAATTGGAAGACTTCATACCTTACTCCAACTCTGTGCACATATGGCAGCAAACCATTGCCTCTTTATTAACCAGCAAAGTGCTCTACTTTTCCTGAACTGATAATGAAGCACTTTTTTCTACTTACAAGCACTGTTCACACAAGTTTTGCTTAAAGTGAATCTGTCAACAGTTTTCATCATATAAACCTTCAGAAAGTATTTGTAGTGGCCCTGAAAATGTGTGTAATCATACCTTTGCTTTTGTGTTTCCTGTAAAAAAAAATATATATATATATTCCTGGATTGTAGCTGGATGTGGGAGTTGGGGGGGGGGGGGTGTTGTGCTGAGTTCAGTGAAGATATCTCGCATACCAAACCTCCCAACTTTTGGGGGACAAAAGGTGTGTGGATGTTAAGAGAATTGTGCCATCCCCCCCCCCCCCCCCCCAACATAGTATACTATCAACCTCAATGGCTACCTGCATAGTACAATGCTTCTTTCTTGTGGCCAGCCCCCACCTATGGATCCATAAAATACCCCTTCTTAATTATCACCTCTTTCAGTGGCCCCACACACTAATATTACCCTACCTTTCTGGGACTGTCCCACCAAATCTAGGATGTTGGACACACTGGTGCACAAGAGTCAACCATTTTTTCACAGTCCTGTTGCAACTAATAAAGCAATGAAAGTTATGGTTTCATTGCCCTCCATGGCTGCTACCGAGCACTGTCTTCAGCTTTGTAGGCATATATATCTTCAAAAACAAAACCAGGTAGATAATGAACCTTTAACAAGTAAGTAGGATCTGTTATAATCTGTTTAAATCTATTAGTCTGTTGTCCTACCTGAGGACACAATATGATTTAGGGAGAGAAGATGAGCTTTATACAGGTCTATATGATATGTCTTCTGCTGACAACCACTATGTATGGTAAGAGTAGGCAGGTCCCGATCACATGACCCGATATAACAAAGAATTCGGTCTCTCTCCCTCTATCACGTGCTTTTCTTAGATAGGACAGACTCCTTTTATATTAAAGTAAGTTTCAGATTTAGAGTGGTTTTTGGTGTCCCTTTGGGGTGCCTACATTAGTATGTTCTACATATTTCTGTAGAAAGCAGTTCTTATTCTGATATGTCTGGAGGACTGAAGGGAATTCATTCTGGAATAGGAAAGACATGCAGTCATGAGGTAGCCACAGTCTAGGGCAGTGAAGCCTCCGGGAATAAGGTTTCCCTACGTTCTCCCCTCCTCCTGTCATCATTGCAATCCTATGTATAGATTGAGGTAATGGGCATATGCTGCTGTTTTTGCTGTTGTCGCTTATGTAGGTCCTTTGTATTAACTTACAGGCTCCACTTTTTGCATTACAGATTTACTTGTGCCTTGGTAAGTTTTTTTTTTTTTTGGGGGGGGGGGGAGACTCTGCACTGAGGAAAATAAGGACAGAAACATGTTATTTCTGAAAGATTCATGACATGCGTTCACTCTGAATTCTTGATGCATGTGATCCGCTATTTATTCTCCGTCTCCATTGACCTATTTTATCTTCCCTGTTCTCTGCTTAGTTGCATAGGGCATCCTGGTAATTTCCCAGGGAGCACATCCATCTGACACAGCACAGAGAAAGCAGCGTAATTGCTTTACTTGTATAATTATAGCTGGTATCTAAAAACGTCATCCATTTATTCCAATCTAAACCTTTCATATACTGGACAATGAAGTAAACTTGTGGTTGGATAACTAATAACTCCTTGCAAGTTTTTTTTTTTTTTTTTAAATCGCTTTATTGGCACAGAAATGAAACGGTGCAACATCACAAAACAAGGATCGTTAGCTGAGGACCTTCAGATATAACAACATATATCTTTACACAATCATTTGTCATGTGTGATAACATCTGTACAAAAACAGCCATCCAGTAAACCCCTCCCCAACCCATACATAGAACAGTAACCAACCTGGTCGAGAGGTGTCAAGAGAGAAATGGAGTTAAAGAAAAGGTAGTAACAATGGTTAGGCAAAAGTCCTTGCAAGTTTGATCAAGAATATTGCAGGGCTAATGAAGCTAAAATGTATCAGTAATGTCTATACTTGACTGCATGATTATTGTACTGCAAAGCTGCTAGTTATGGCATTAGAGGCTATGCACTATTGGTAAATATATTTACCTACTTTAAAGAAATCTTAATGGGGTATTCTCGTCTGGGCATTCACATTCAGTTTGATAAATCTGCCATATATAAACATTTCTTCAATTAGATGTTATTGAAAAAAATGTTCCTGTGTGAAGATAATTTCTCATAAATGTAGCCATGTTGTCCCTTAGAAACGAGATTTGGATACGGCCACCTCTGCTGGAGTGAGTGCGCAAAGAAACAAAAAGTTATTGTATATGAAATGTCCGGGAGTTACTACATGTCGCACAGGCGTCCTGTGGTAATGATTGCTGAATCCAGGACTCTATAGCGCAAGTCTGGCCACCGAGGAAGCTATCTCGTTTGTAAGGGACCATATCACTACATTTATGAGAAATTATCTTCACACAGTGACATTTTTTTTTATTAACATCCAATTGAAGAAATGTTTTCATAAGGCAAATTAAGAGCCCCTCTCATTGATCCCAAACATTCCTTTATTATCATATATTGAAGCATCATTTTGGTGATAAGAGGTTCATGTAAATTAGGTTATTGATGCACCTGTAACGTTACACACTTTGGTTCACTTTCTATTGAGCGGTGAGGAATTAAGCATTTTGTACTATTTGATGCAGAAGTACACAGTATTCTGTGATTTACAATAGGAGAGGGGGTTAATTGGTGTATGTACCCCTTGCAACTGGCACATTGCCTAACATAGAGCTATGCTGGATAAATACTATAAGATTTTGGACGTTGACCAACTGTGAGTAGGACGTGATCTATCGTTTCACCCTGAGCTCATAATTAGCATATTACATTCACTTTTACTAATCCATACTAATACTATTTATGTGCCAGAATGGACAGTAAACCACTTACTCAAAGCTTGGATCACGCATCAGTAACAGCGTGGATCCCTTTAAAGCTGCACAGTTGGAATGTAATTCACTTTTATATGAGTAAACTGTATGAATAGGGTTATTGGGGTCATTATTGGCTTGAGGCTGGATCTAACTACAATTACCTAATTTTTGTTGTAATTTTGTTTTGCAGGTTTCCTGCTTTTCAAAGACTTCTGCATGAATGAAATTGATGAAGGCGTCCCACAACTCAAGTTTTATGAAGAGGTATGTAGGATACTGGATCTCAACTTTATGGATTAGTCCTGTAAAACAAAATATATCTTGGGCTACATACACACAATGTATGCCCGTTGTACCATAGTATTGTACCAGGGAGAGGAGGAGAGGGACAGCGCAGGGCTCCATATTCCATAGAAAGATAGGACGTGTCCTATCTTTCTACGGGCTACGGAATGGTACGGTGCCGCACGAGGCCATTGAAGTGTATGGGGGACGTATATACGTCCCCCATACGTTCGTGTGAATGTAGCCTAAATGTGATTACTTACCAGATATAAAAATTTTCACACACCAGAGGCCACAATTTCCCATATCCTATAGAGGTTTGCAGCCTTTTCCCTGCTTTTTAAAAAAAAACATGGGAGCTTTTGTTCATTATGTTTAGATGGACCGCTCAGATCCAATCATAATCCTTGGAAAGCAGTAGCAAGCCTTTTTATTTCTAAGGGCCACACACAGTGTTGGACTGAGGTTCCTGGGGCCCTCCGGATAAAGTTATTCTGTGGGCCCTATTACTCGTCATCATCTCTCAGGAAAAAAACCCTAAAGATTAGTTTACTGCTGTATCTAAGAGGTAAAATAACAGGTTACAGCCTGGGCAAACAGGAGTCAGTTTGCCCACTGTCCTCACACAAGGGTGTCTTGTTGTAGATAAGTACTATATTGTCATTGGGGGCTGAACAACCAAAAATAAAACTGAAAAATTGTATTCATCCATAGTGCTTTGTGTGCCCTTTTTTCCATCATATTTACACATTCAGCATTTTGTACGTGTAACCATCTTAAATGGGTTTTCTGCTTAATATTTTAACTTGGAACTGTGTAATCCTGCTGTGTAAACTGAGGATCCACATTGCACTTGCAGTCTCCTTTTTGAATTATGAAAAGGACAGTCTCCATTTTTATATTTTATTTTAAAAAATGACTAAATTTTTAGTTCAAATGAATATAAGAAACGTTGTCATATTTCTTAGGAAAATGCTTAGGTCTACAATTATCGTCCCTCTCCTTACTGCTTAAAAGAAATCAACCATTCAAAAAACAAAAAAAATCTAAGGATACTCATCTACGCTCCTCTTCATTCCGATCCTGGCGCTGTCCTCCGCTAACCTCGACACGCCTGTAAAAGATATAAAAAGCAGCACAGAGTACGGGGACAAGATGTCTGGCGCTCCAGTTATGCACGCCCTCACCATGCTGGGAGAGGGAGCTGATGTCGCGCGAAAGGTCTGAATTCCCACCTCTCAAGTGACGTCACTTCCCTCTCCCAGCATGGGAGGGTGGGGTGGTTAGGATGTGCATAATTAGCAGCCCGGAACGTCGGACATCCTGTCCCCGTGCTCCATGCTTTTTATATCTTTCTTTTCTAGGCAATGCCAGCGTGTCACCAGGTTGATGTACATGGAGTTATATTGTGTTGTTTAAGTGTTCCTTTTTTTTTTTTTTTTTTTTTTGAGCAGGGTATATTTGAAGTAGCATGAAAATCTTAGGGATATAAAAAGTGTCTTAGAAATGAAACCACAAATATGTGGGGACTTGTCATTCTTTAGGTATATTTTGCTACACAGTGTTAAAAAGGCCTTGCATTTGTTTTTTGACCAATAACCCTATGGCTGGACTCATTTACACTGATATATATTTGTATACCAGCTCGTGCCTAAGGAATCCCATGGTTACCAAGCGACTCAGGGGAACCTTGGGCTTTCCTCACACTTGCTGTTAGATCGTAATCATCATTTGGTGCAGTACACAGTGATCTAGGCCAATTTGATTGCATCTGTTTTTGTCAGATGTTGCCATGGGGAATAAAAGCATCTGTTCAGTCAGGCCTGTAACCCATACGCTGCCCATTATGCTCGACAGGTGCTGGGAAGCAGCCCGTATGAAGAGTTGAGGTGCTATATGGAAAGAGATGTATTTATATGCATCTCCCACATTTTACATGAGCAGCACTAATGTCATAATACAATTCCTATCACATTTTTTCTTCTTGACCAGTAATTTCAATGCCTCTCATATATCTGTGTGGCCGCACAAAATAATGTAATATATTTTTTTTATGTATGTGGTATGTAGATTAAAAAATATAAGGGGTAAAGGAATGTTAAAGGAATCCAGACAAAAAAGGCACATTTCAAATCACTCTACTAGTAAAAAGTAAAAGTGCATTTTTCAGTGAGGAAATTCAATTTTCATCTCCATGCTAATGAGTTTCCTAGTGCAACAGGTGAGTGGCCATGTCTCCGACGCAGCCACTATTTCTTCTTCGATAGATGTAGGGCTGGATGTAGTGATGTTTCGTTCACGAACCAGACTCAGTGAGCGGATGGCTCACTTAACTCCGCCCCTAACCAGCTCACCACGCCCCCTTTAACCCGATACAAGCAGTGTGGGGTGATTGACTGACTGACTGGCCTGTGGCTCCCTGTTATATATTTAATAGGGAGCCGTTCAGGAGCCAGAAGAGCCGTAACTGCCATCACTAGCTGGATGGCACTGGCTCCCTGTAAACAACATCGGGCTGCAAACAGCGGTTGGACTGCTCAAGCCACAAACTCAAGAAAGAAAAAGGACTTGTAGCTTGGGAGTCGCTCACACACGTGGCCTTGGAAAACACAGTCATGTTTGTGAGGCCATTGTATGAATTTAGGAGTAATGGATAGAGCAGAGAATAGGGTGCATTATACGGCAAAGCCACACCTTGTGTGAACGAAGAAATTAAAAAAAAATTGTTCTCCAAAATGACTGGAAAATACAAATGTCTGGTATAAATGCCCATCCTGTGTGCCAAAATGACCTTATTTGACCTCGTGTTTTTGTCTCTTGGCTTGGGCTGACCTTAAACCTTTCAGAAGTTAAAATAAATCGATTTACATGAAAGCGACTATGTAAATGAGACAATGTGTTGATGCCCGATCCAGATCTCCCCCCCCCCCCAAATGTTGACTATTCAAGTGAGATCGCTGTATACATCCTTGATCCTTGTTCTTCCATCAATGGTCACATTAAATTGTCAGTGGATGGCAGTTTGTCTGTGGAGTGTGCAGGGTAAGGCAGATTCAGGAATTGTGGTGCACGGTCTTCATGAATTTTTCCTCTGTGATCATCTGGTAAGAGAGTTTACTGAAGTTTAGGCTTTTAGTAATTATACCTAAATTACTGACAGTTACTCCAGGGAAACACACTACAGAAAAAAATCCTTTGTGTACGTTGTCTATTATATAATTTGATTTTGCACTGACTCGCCAACTCCGCTACAGCCTTTCTGTACGTTTGTGATACTTTTGACACGCGTCTCTTCTAGGTTTAGACTTGAGGTGAGTATCCTGATCTGGCCTCATTCACAATACAGTATAAATAATTTTTGTGGTTCTTTCTTCATGCTGTGATAAGTCTATCACTCTCATTTATTGACCTTCCAATGTTAGAATAGAAACATGTTACTATATTGTTCTGGCTCATGGTGACCTCCACATCTGGTCCACTTCTTCTGCCAGCATGCATTCTTCTCAGCCTTGGGAAATTGGATTAATCCAGCCTCATGTCTGCTGTGCTTTATTAAGCTACAACCACTCACAAGTAAGAGTGGGAATGGACCCGAAGTTCATTAGTGTCTACATTGTTATGGCAGTAAACATCAAAACAACTTGCAATCCAATGTGTCACCAATGATATTCGCTGCAATTCTCAGCTTGTCACTTAGTAGCAATTACACAACGGTCTTGGATATTTTTCCTAGATAATGAAGTTAGAAATCTGTTGGGTTGTAACATCACACTGTATTATTAATGTATGACTGTGAATTGTAGAGAGTCAGAAGAACATCCTTTTATCAGGTTATTATCCTTTACTTATGACGGTAAAGGGCATTTTACTGTAAAATGACACATCTCCAGGAAATGACATTAAAGAGGACCTGTCACCTGTAAAAACGGAAACCTCTACCCCAGCCCACCCCTCTTATCATCCAATTGTATTCCTTTATGTGAACTGGAGTGTGATTGGAGAGTGAGCCACCACCTGACCAGGGAATGACAAAACCTCTGGACAGGAAGGGGCAAGGTATTTTTTTTCCAGCCACCATTTACCAGAGAGGTTATCTCTTGGAGTCTAGCTCCTGACATAGGGGCACCTTTTTACCACCAGCTCTCCATGGAGAGCACACCTTGCAGATTGTCAGTGACCAGAGAGATAGTGTGACACACACCTTCAGTGCTACACGTGGAAGACCCAGGACAAAGCTCCAGCTTCCATATCTGGACATAGCTACATCGCAGCCTGCACTTACTACCAGGCTGGTGAATCTATTCCTGAGGATCACTCTCCATGACCACTCCAGTAATCCAGAATATTCAACAATCCGGCATCTGTAACCAGACCGTTTGGGCCGTTGCCTGCAGTTGTTCCAAGAAAGAACCGTGAGTTATTTTGCACAACTTTGCCTCCATCTGTTCCCTGGATACGGCTGTTACCACCAAGGGCTCCCCATCCATCACCCAGGGACATATATTACGGACACTCAGGTGTTGCCCCAGGAAGATCCAGTACATCAGCCTCTCCCTCCATCTTTCTTGCACACCACCTGCTGGAGACCTGGCAGGCTGTAGGACAGCCCTTTTGGTCCCCATACCGCCACTGTGACAACAGTGTGACTAGGCCGCAACCCGCCAGCCACTCCGGTATTCTGGGACCTGGCTGCCTCCAGGCCCCAAGAAAAGGATAGGCCCCGGTGGGGGATGTTGCAATAGCATCAAAGAAAGTTTTGTTTTTGGCCTGCACTGTACCATTCTATTTTATGCAGATCCTTTTAACCATTTTGCGGTTACATTTTTATAAATGGAAGTTGCCCATTGACTCATGCAAGAAAGCTGTATTTCATGTAATGCCAACCAACATGGTTAAATCTCGAGAAATCGTTTTCAAGAAGTGTCATCTTCTGCTCGGAGCTTAGAAGCTCCTACAGCATATGCATTCACCCCCGCCTCAGTTGAGTCTTTATATTCTACCTGTGGACGGTGCCCTGCCAGTTTGCACTAGAGCGGGCATTGATCTGAATTCACTGCTGTAGCTGATTACTATAATTGGCACTGGATCTGTTGTAACGTTCCTGTCAGAATTAAGAGATCTGAGGACAGGAATTTTCCCAAGCTTCTAAAGGCTCGGTCTGCTGCCTAGGCTAGAATAGCAGCAGGTTTTCTGAAGTGTTTCCTCTTACTCATTCTGAGACATGATATTCACTTCCAGAACACATCGCCTGTGTAGTCTGTACGGTTTTTGGTAATTTAACAGTGTAAAGTAAGTTGAACGGTTTCCAAAACCAAAAGACTTCCAAACGTACGTCTCAGAATGTGATGGGTCCAAGCAGCATAAGTAAAATTCTGCTACCATAGCTTTAAAATGAATTGGAGACCAAGGTGTACTGTCCATACAGATTTCATATGAGCAAAAAAATAAATTCTATATATAGTCCAGATAAAGAAGTCTGGTTCTATGGGTTTCCATTAATGGTACCAATCCATTTGAAAAGTCTTAGGGAAAGGAGGGGGGGGGGGTGTTTGATATTATTACAGTGGTGCTCAAACCCATGCTGAAAGGGTATCGGTCACCACAATTTAGCTTCCTGAAGTAACTGCTATGTTGTGTATGGTTTTACCCACATATGCTACTGATGCCTTTTGTTTTCACATTTCAGGAGCTCCTAATGTGCCAAAATGTTACTTTCAAAACATGCAAATGAGGCTAAAGTGCTTTGGGCATCATTAGTAGAGTGCCTCATGTCTCCGCCTCCACAGCAACTACAACGCCCCCTCCTACACGACCACTCTGTCTAAAACCACTCCTGGATCTTGTATATTGTGGAGCCTGTGTCCTGAGGTGCTCTGCTAACACTTCCCAAAGCACTTCAGTCTCCTTTACAGATTTCTAAAGTGATCTTTTAATTTAGAAGGAGCAGTTTGGCAATAGAAACAAAGGTATGGCTGGTACATGTGGGCATAACTCTACATAGCATAGCAGTTAGGTCGGGTTGGTAAATTGTGGTAACAATTTTCCTTTAACAAACTACCTTGAGGAACATTATCTGTCATCATGTCCTTTGGATCATGATGCAGTTGTAGAATATTTAATGCTGGTGTTATTTGTTTCCTCGCCAGTGTGTTTTCTAATTAACATTGTAATCTAGATTACAGCAGTTATTGATCATCTACAACATAGGAAGGATTATGAGAAGACCAGACACACGGTGGCATTTACTCCCCAGTCTTCCATAAATCCTTTTAATTACTTTTTAATGTGTCTTCCACCTATGTTCAGCACAGATGCATATTTATTTGCTAGCCAATGCTAATTTCTAATTAGACTATCTTCAAGTACTTCTTTGGAAAACGCACTTTGTAGCCCTGAATTAATGAATATTACAAAATGCCAAGAACTTGTGGTTGACATGAGGCATTGATCACCTCTCTTGGTTTCAGATAAAAGAGTATGAGAAGTTGGATTCGGAGGAGGACCGCCTTTGTAGAAGTCGACAGATTTATGACACATATATAATGAAAGAACTACTATCTTGTTCACATGTAAGTATTCTTTTTTATCTTTCAGGCAGAATTTGCTTAAAGCAAGTTCCTGGTCTCCAGGCATTTTAGGCATAAAGTAATGTGTGAGTGGTGGTTTAGCCCACTGTCTGCTCCCGTTTCGATTTTGATGCATGAATGAGCCTTGACTACTCACCAGGCGCTCCAGTCATTGGTCTGACCACAACAGTGCTTACAATATTGGGGTATGGCAAACTTTGTGTTGCGTTGTACAAATTGTTTACAAGCTTGTAGCAGCTATTGATGTAATTCATGGTACCATATCTAATGTAGCTTGGATAATTCCGCAAATCGGCCTTCATCATTGGGCTAGTTCTGTACCTATTGTACATGTTTATATACTGTGAACTTTGCATACCTGTGAAGAGCATTGAACAGAACTGAGACACATTGAGGCAGATTTACTTACTCAGTCCTGTCACGATCCTGCGGTGCGTTGTCCGCCGAGTATTCGGATCTGCCGCGATTCAATAAGCTCGTGCGGCTGAGTACCTGCATCCGTCGCTTCTGCGCCGAGGTCCGCCAGAGTTGATGTGAGTGCTTGATCTTGCGACACAATTCCTTTTTTAAATTCCGCGGTTTGTCCGAATCCGTTGGGTTGTCCGACGCTCCCCCCACATATCTGTTGCGTGTAAGTCGGCGCCAATGCGCCAAAATCCCGGAGCAATTCGGCACAAAACGGAAATCGCTGGGAAACCCGACGAAAATGCGTCCGACGGACTCTTAGTAAATGAGCCCCACTGTATGTTCGTCAGAATGCATTGTAAGTCTTGGAATTACCCTTCTATCGTCCTATACTTTTGATGGAGTTGTGCCCTTAACTTTCAAGTAAGAATAAAATTGCTCTTGGCTTAAAGTACATTTCATTTTTATTTGTTGCCAGCCTGCTAGACCTAGACTGTGCTTTCCTTCTTTTGACTCCCCCTCCTTGTTTTCTGTGCAGACTATGATTGAGATCCATTAAATTCTACAGAAATGAATGTTTATGGAAAGCTATTAGTCCGATGACTTGTTGGTTTCTGTTACACCCACATTGTAGCACAAAATCAAGTGTAACACAAAGTACCTGACATATATGTGTATTACCCTTCATAAGAGAGAACAAGGTTTGCTTTTTTCTATTCTCTGGGAAAGAAGTCTTGATAAGTAGATAATAAATAGATATATGTGTGTGTGTCTATGTAATTGTGTTGTCTTTAGATTTACCTCTGTATATATGTTTTTGTATATAGGATTTGTATGTATGTTTTTTTTATATGATGGAACATGATGAGGTGTTGATAGTAAGGATTTAGCGCTATATATATGACCTATAGTCAGTTGTCCAAGATCCGGTATTATGTATAACTGATTTAGTAACATTTACCAGGTCCAGCAATGTGATGGCTGTAGATATTTTTTGTTTTTACCCTAGCGTCTTCCACTTTCTTTGTCCTTCGTGCTCTATAAGCTGTGCACATTTGCCCTAGGGAATTGGCTACAAAATCGAGTTGTCACTAACAAATTGCTTCTTATAATAAGTGGTCAGATAGGATCAGCCTTCCATTTCATCCTGTAGATAACGGCGAACACACAACAAAATACATGATGTGACCATGCTAAACATTATAAGTGCATGTATATAAATAAATGATATCTTCAGTATTGACTCACATTTTGCATTCGTGCATGAATATATTGAGACTTTCATTCTCATATTCCTTGAGCTGACATCTCTGCATAAATAGATATGTGTCCACACGATAATGGCGATTACATTGTCTGTCCATAGCCATTCTCCAAACAAGCTGTAGACCATGTACAAGCTCATCTTGCGAAGAAACAAGTGCCGCCTGCATTATTTCAGGTAAGTTGTAACATAGTAAACCATATGCAGCCCAGTGGTTTAAAGATTCAACTCAATATTTTAATAAAATGACATTGGTGAGTGTTTGGGAATGTCTTAAGGTTATGGTCATTCACAATTATTTATTTAATTTACTAAAACATTTTCAGTTTATCCTTTTATGGAGATTGAGGAAATCTGCATAAATGAGAATTCTGACAATAAGAAACATGTTGACATATTATAGTACACTTTGCGTGCACATGGAGACAAACTAGTAATTATCCATTGAGTATGTATAATTTCACCAGAATAAAAGGCTATTGGCTATGTATGATGTGGTAACATGAGAAGGGAAATTGTGTGATATTAGAGATGTCATTGTAGTTTCCCCTCGAGCCTGATATCCATCTCTGTGTTTCCATGACATTGCCTGAAAACTAGTTTCCCTTTGACCTCTGGGTTGTATATTTCCTCGCTGTTTAATAATGGTTTTGTATATTACACAGGCTTTGGTAATAAGTGTGAGGATTGATGCTTTTTTGTGACCTTCCAGAGCTCCTGAGAGATTCCACATAGAGATGATGATGACTTAACAGCCATTTACTACTTCTCTTACTCACTGTGAAAAGCTCCACTTGTGCAGCTGTGCTCCGGATAAAAGAACTGCTGCTAGTAGCGGTCCACATAGAGCAACACACAGATGTAGGAGCTCAACAAGGGGTAGCTTACTAGAAATGGAAAAATTATATGCAGAAATGTTTCTCCATACGTCTTCACCCGAGAGTGTACCCGAAGGACACTGCCTTTTATGGCAGCAGTAAAATGGCAGGTGTGAATGATATTTTATAACAGACATTTATCCTTGGGTTGTTGCAGAAGTAGGTAGTAGTTGAAATCATCCTTATCTGGGCATCTGCTTTAATTTTGCATCTTATGCCAGTTTCTCAATTGAAATTGGCATCTTTGCAATATATATCGCTCCTTGTTTACGTGGTATTTTTTTTCTTTCCTTGTTTAGGATAAATCATAAACTATGTACAGTACATCCACTTTTCCTCAGCAATGCAGGACTATTGCTCTTGTATTACTAAACTAATGGTCATGAACTAAAGAATTGAATGATTATACTGAAATTTTATGTTCTTGATTTTTGAAGTGGGAGGATTTATTGTGGTGTACAATGTTGGTAGTTTTCCTATCTGCTCGATCATTTTATTTATCACCTATTTTTATCTTACATTGCATTAAACGCCATTATTTCTTCAGCTTATACTGGAAAACCATGCAGAGAGGGCCAGCAATGTACTATTTTGCTGAAGCCTCTTAAAACTGTAGGAGGCCTTATATTTTTGGAGGTGATTTACTAAGTGTGTAAAAGTAAGACCGTGTGTGAAAGTCAGACTAGCCTTGTGCTGCACTGGATTTCTCATAGTCTTTGATGCTGAATGATGAATCTGGTGTAGTTTAACAATGTTAAGTATAACTATGCACCTCCTATTAGTTAGCTCAGTTAATGCCAAAAAAGCAAAAAAAAAAAATTCCTCAAAACCTGCATATTTCCATAATTTTGGCACATGCCCCATTTCTCGCAACAGCCTGTCTTTCCTATTTCACGCCCTTTTATCAGACTCTTGATAAATAAGATTTTCTCTGCTATCAACGTTCCTCCAACTAGTTAGGGAAAATCGATCAATTCTGACCACAATACCACCCGGTGAAGAGAAGAAAGGATTCACAATGTTTGCTTCACAGTAGGGCAACGAACGCCAACAAGTGATTCTCTTCCTTGTAATCCCAGCCTTGGTGCATCTGCATCAGGATACCTCCAGGAAACAAGGATCAGCTTGGAATAATCCACTTAGTGGGGTATTCCGCACTGTTAGAAATAAAACCGCAATAGTGTGTTACCACCGAAACAGAAGTTTAAAAAAATATTTATTCTACTCACAAAATGAGTATTAAAACGGGCCTTTTAAAATATAAAATCAGCATCTCTGTGAGGTCATGGCCTTGTACGAAATGCCTGTTTTAATGTTTATTTGCTTGTTTAACCAAAGGTTTCTAGATTGCTCTGCTGGCCTTATCCATTGGAGAATTGTACTTTATATTATCATACATCATATAGTATAGAAGAAAAAATTCTAAGATTTAATAAATATTGTGCCTGACCCTATTATAAAGACAATATGATTTGGCATTGAAAAGAGAAATGATTTACATCAGTAATCAACTGAGATCTCCATTGGGTGAAAACGGCTGGTTCTGTGCCAGTAGGTTTAATGGTGCCTATTATTTCCGCTTCGTCCCCCATGACGGCCCAACCTGGAGGATGCCCCTTGACCTCTGCAGGGACAGGAAGAAGAGAGGTTAAATGCTCCCCCCCTTGCATCCTCCCGCCAGTGTTCTTCCTGTCCCTGCCGAGGCAGGACAAGAGAGGTGCCCTCTCTCCTCCAGGGGGGGGGGGGGACGAAGTAAACTTACGGGTAGTCCTGGCTGGCTAAATCCCGGCGGGCTGGGGCGTTCGGTCGACCTTGTGTCCTCCCTTTCGCCGCCCTTCCAGTCCGTTCGTCCTGGCCGCCGCTCCGCGATCCGTGTGTGAGCGCGCGGCGGCCGAAAAAACTACATTTCCCGGCGTCCCCCGAGGTCCGATGACGACTTCCGGTCGCGACCGGAAGTGGCGGCTCACAGGACCGCAATGCATCCCTGGGAACGGGAGCGCGGCGCAGACGAATTCTACAGGGGGATGGGCTCCCCATTAAGGTATTTAACGTCACCTGGAGCAGGTAGTCACGCTGATCTCAGGTCTAAGATCTGTGCGTGACGCTGCGGTGCTGGTTTCCTGTGCTGTGTATTTCTGAAATTTTCCTGTGCGCTTCCACGGCTCTTATGATGGCTGACGAGGCAGACCCTACCCTCCTGCATCCTCCGGTTTCTGTAAGTGGGATTCTTGTGCAGGTTTGGGTTTTTTACTGTGTGTAAAATAGTGGGTCATTTATTATCCTCCGCTTGCCCTTTCAGGAGAAAGACCAAGGGTCTAAAGCGAAAGGCAAGGAGGATAAAGGGGATAAGACGAGCAGGTCTGAAAAACCCGAGAAAAGCCGGCTTAGAAAGTGTAACATGTGTGCCCACTCTATGTCCGACTCATACAAAAAGCCGATTTGCAAGTCTTGCATCGACAATTTTATGAGAGAGGAAAAGACATCATTCTTAGATGAATTAAAGGGGTTTATCGAGGAGAAAATAAGCTCTTCAGTGGCCGCTGCTACGTCTAGGCCTCCACCGAGTAAGAAACCTAGAGTGGAGCCGGATTCTTCTATATCTGAGGGGGGGGATGATTCTGAAGCTCCCTCTTGCTCATACGTAGAAGATGATGATCCTACGGATTCACAAAAAACAGAAGATTCACGTCATCTGTTTCAGTTTGAGGAACTCGATGGTCTCTTAAAAGCAATTAGACAGACCTTGGAAATCGAGGAGATTCTTCCCCCTAGATCTAAAGAGGAGGAACTATTTGGGGGACTGAAGGCAAAACGCCAGAGGGTGTTTCCCCTGAATGACACGTTAAAGGAGCTGGTTTCTGAGGAGTGGCAAGAGCCAGAAAAAAGGGTTATCGTGTCCAAAAACTTTAAAAAGAGACTTGTTTTCGAGCCCGAGGAGTCTAAAGTATGGGACACTTGTCCAAAGATGGATGTGCAAGTTACCAAAATAGTTAAGAAGACTGACCTTCCTTTTGAGGACGCGGCCCAATTAAAGGACCCTATGGACAGGAAGTCTGACTCCCTGTTGAGAAAGGCCTGGGAGACCTCCATGCTCAGTCTGAAAACTAACTTAGCTTCCACCTCAGTCGCAAGGAACTTGCTGTACTGGCTGAATGAGTTGGAATCCCACATCAAGGAGGGGACTCCGAGATCAACTATCTTGGAGAACTTTCCTTTGCTGAAATCTGCAACAGCCTTCCTCGCAGATTCTGCCGCCGAGGGAATTCGTTTCGCTTCAAAGGAGGGAGCACTTACTAACTCTACCCGACGGGCGCTGTGGCTAAAACAGTGGAACGGGGACATCAGATCCAAGGCAAAGCTGTGCAGTCTTCCCTTCTCAGGGGAGTTTGTGTTTGGCCCAGAGTTGGATGCTATACTTGAGAGAGCATCAGATAAGAAAAAGGGCTTCCCTGAGAGATCGTTACCCAAGAAGCAGCCCTTTCGGGACTTCAAAAAGGATTCCTACAAGGATAAAGGGAAAAGGGGACGCTGGAGCTACCCGAAAGGAGGTAAAGGGAGAGGGTTTCTGTTCTCCACCCCAACAGACCCTAATAGAAACAAAAAACAATGATGCCATAGTAGGGGGAAGGTTGCTAAGATTCAGAGGAGAATGGACAAAGGTCACTTCAAATCCCTGGGTCTTAGATATATTACTGCATGGTTACAACATCGAATTCCTCAGACTTCCCCCTACGAAATATATGCCACCTTCACCTTCCATGTCACTTACATCCCACAGCTTAATATGGCAAGAAGTAGCTTCTCTTTTGTCTTCTGGAGTGATTATACCTGTTCCACAGGATCAAGAGAAATCCGGTTTTTACTCTTCTCTTTTTTTGGTAAAGAAACCGAATGGCACAAACCGACTAATTATCAACCTGAGAGGTCTCAACGAGTTCATCATCTACCGGAAATTCAGGATGGAGTCGGACAAGGGAGACCACATCAAGGATCTGATAACAAGGTTCAGGAGAAAGTCAGTGATCTCTATCAGAGAAGCTATGAAGATTCTGGGCTCCCTAACAGCCTGCATCTCCTCGGTAGCCTGGTGTCAGGCCCATTCCAGAATACTCCAGGGATGGATCTTAAGATCCTGGAACAGGAAACAGGAGGATCTGGACAGGAAAATCCCAATCCCACCTGCCGTCAAGGAGGACCTGCTATGGTGGTTGGAAGACGGAAATCTGAGGAAAGGGATCTTCTGGTCAAACAGCCCTTACATCCCAATCCAGACAGACGCGAGCCAGAGGGGCTGGGGGGCAGTGATGCCTCAGCAATTTTCCCAGGGTACCTGGACAGAGGAGATTACAAGAAGATCCTCAAATTTCCGAGAGTTGCAAGCAGTATGGGAAGCACTCAGCGCGAACACTCCTCTTCTGGCCCACCAACACCTCCTAATTCTATCAGACAATACAACTACGGTCTCCTACATAAAAAGACAAGGAGGAACCAGGTCTCCTCTCCTGAGTACCCTAGCTCGGAAAATATTTTCGTGGGCAGAACAACACACTCTGTCAATTTCTGCCACTCATCTAAAGGGCACGGAGAATTCAAGGGCAGACTTTCTAAGCAGAAGAAAGATCCTACCAAACGAGTGGAGCCTCAAGGAGGAGATCTTCCAAGGGCTAACATCTTTGTGGGGTTATCCTCTAGTGGACTTGTTCGCAACAAGGGAGAATACCAAATGCCTGCATTATTTTTCTCTGGAAAAAGGGGAGAACAGGGAACGGCTGGACGCCTTCTCTCACTCCTGGGACATTCCACTAGTCTACGCCTTCCCCCCAATTCCCCTGATCGCCAGGGTCCTGAGGAAAATATTTCAGGAAAATACCAGAGCCATCTTCATCTGCCCGAACTGGCCGAAGAAAAGCTGGTACCCACTCTTGAAGAAGATGTCACCAGAGAATCCAGTCATTCTTCCGCCATCAGAGGACCTTCTACATCAGGGTCCAATCCATCATCCAAACCCAGGGAAATTACAGCTGTCTGCCTGGATCCTGAATCCAGCTTCTTAAGCTCTCAGGGACTCTCATCTGAAGTCATCAAGACCCTGAAGGCAAGTAGAAAACCAGTCACCTTTGCCATCTATCATAAGATATGGAAGAGGTTCTGTTCCTTCTGTAAGGACAGTCCACCTTCCCAAGCTAACCTTAATATTTTGCAGGTGCTTGAATTTCTTCAGAAGGGTTTGGAGTTGGGTTTGTCTACCAGCACCCTGAAGGTCCAGGTGTCGGCGCTTAGTGTCTTCTTCGACCAGCCTCTCATCGAGCACAGGTGGGTCAAGAGATTTATTAAAGCTGCCTCTAGGTTAAAGCCTCAGACTGTCAAAAAATCATCAGCATGGGACTTAACTCTAGTTTTGAATGCCTTAATGAAGGAACCATTTGAACCTATTGATTCCTCCAGTGTTAAAAACCTGACACTTAAGACAGTTTTCCTGATAGCCATCACTTCTGCTAGAAGGTTAGGTGAACTTCAGGCTATATCAATTAGGGAACCCTACATGAAAATTCTAGATGATAGAATTGTTTTGATGTTGGATCCAAATTTTGTTCCCAAGGTGGTTTCCGATTTTCATAGGAATCAGGAGATTATCCTACCCTCCTTCTGTGAGAACCCTTCTTCGGCAAGAGAACGCGAATGGAGTTCTTTGGATGTAAGACGTTCTGTCCTAAAATACCTACAGATTACAGAGGCCTGGCGTATTGACTCTAACCTTTTCATCCAATTTCAGGGGAAAAATAAGGGGAGGAAGGCGTCGAAGGCGACTATTGCAAGATGGCTGAGACTGGCAATTGCCTCATGTTACGACCTACAGAAAAGCCCGATACCAGCGGGAATCCGAGCTCACTCGACCAGGGCTATGTCCACTTCTTGGGCGGAAAGAAGAGGAGCGTCACTAGATCAGATTTGCAGAGCTGCAACGTGGTCTTCATCCACGACATTCTCCAAGCATTATAGGCTGGACTTGCACTTGTCAAAAGACCTATCATTTGGACGCAAGGTGTTACAGGCTGTAATCCCTCCCTAAAAAAGCTTACTAATTTTGTAAGTCTCCAGGTTGGGCCGTCATGGGGGACGAAGCGGAAATTGTGAATTAGATTACTCACCGGTAATTCTATTTCCGTTAGTCCACCATGACGGCCTATATATTTTCCCTCCCAGCTGGATTTATTCCTTTCTTTGTGTTGTTATTTCCAGATAATTTTCCTTTGTATGTGGAGCAAACATACTAAATAAATCTGGTTGTATCTTCCTCAGCATGGTTATTTTGTAATCACTGGCGGGAGGATGCAAGGGGGGGAGCATTTAACCTCTCTTCTTCCTGTCCCTGCAGAGGTCAAGGGGCATCCTCCAGGTTGGGCCGTCATGGTGGACTAACGGAAATAGAATTACCGGTGAGTAATCTAATTCACAATTTCCTGCTCTTCTCACACTCTTTCATTGTAGCTAGTGATGAATGCTGCCGCTGTCTGCATTGAATAGATCACACTATAAAAGTATGTATTATTGAAGTGTCTTACATGGGGTTACTGGGTCTATTCCATAAGCTCTTGAGATGTGCAGTAATACTGGGGATACGCAAGATGGTTATTCCTGTTACATTAGTGCCTTAGAATTCATTGGCCCACATTTATTAAAGTGTTTGAGCCAGGTTTCGGTCCGAAGGCCATGCTCCAAGATTCAATAATCTGGTGCACTCTGCACTTCTGATAAATCTGGGCCATTGACTCTCCTCGGTTTTTTAAAATATTTTCTTGGGTTTTGCAAAACAGCTGGGAAAAATCACTTTGGTAAGAATGAAAACTAAAGAACGGTTTTATTTCCTTACCTGCTCTGACTAAAAGGAGTTCTCCAGTACACGTATCGATGGCTTTTTCTTTGAGGATAGACTATGACTATCCAAGGCTGTTGCACCCTGGAGAGGAGCACAATAAGGGTCCCTTCACAACTGCCAGATTTTCTATAGTTGAAATCTGTTCCATTCATCTTGTTGGGATTGCTTGGGCAGCCATTGTGAGGAATGGAGTTGATTTTTAGCCACTGAAGGTTTTTCAACTATAAAACAATGCTTGGAGCCCAGATTACAGCACAACTGTATGACGTTTAGTGGATCAGACTTTCTAAATCTTACTCGTGCACATGCAATGGTATTTTAATGCACATTTTAAAATTTACAGCATGTGAAGATTATGCTGAATATACGATCCACTTAAGTCAATTGAAGGTTGAAACAAACAATCGGTGACCAAATTTGCTTCAAAATAAGTGACCAAATCCACATGGTTGAACATTTTGTTGTGTACAGTCCTGATGGTGTGCATGTACCCTGCAAATTTATGAACTGCTGTTCCCTGTACTGCAGGCCATTCCCATGCAAACTTCTTTATTAAATTGGTTCACAAGGGGTGGGAAAAATGCTTTATAACATGATAGATATACTGTATATACTCGAGTATAAGCCGGCCCAAGTATAAGCCGAGGCCCCTAATTTTACCACAAAAACCTGGTAAAACCTTTTATTTTTTTTTACTCGAGTATAAGCCGAGTTTGGGTTTTCAGCACATTTTTTTTGTGCGTAAAAACTTGGCTTATACTTGAGTATATATGGTAACATGCAATACAGATTACCTCAACATCAAATGTGTCCAGAGTTACTTTACTTACTGCTTATATTGGTTTTTACTCTTTCAGTAAATAGTGAACATTACAAAATATATCACCATTTTTGTACTATTTTAACATTACCTTGCACTACCCCTGATTATAGAATGAATTCCTCTTCACTCAAGATTTTAGTTGTCACTACTGGAAACAGACAACATGAGGTCACATAATACTGTCATAATTTCTTGAACTGGTATAATGAATTCATAGTCATCTTGACCAGAGAACCTTATCTTCTATCTAGATTAAAGGATCACCTAATGAGACTTGCAGCAGAAATTTCACTTGTTCTGCAGTATCCCTGATTTGCCACTAGATGGCCATAACCAAAAATTCTTATTACATCTTTTTATTATATAAGTGAAGTTATAAGAGAAACATTGGAGCTCGCCTTTGCTGGTTGCATTGTTTTTTTATAATTTGGTAATTCTCCTAACACTCTGTGTAATGTTGTTCCAGCCATACATAGAAGAAATATGTGACAGTCTCCGGGGGAAGATATTTCAGAAATTTATAGAAAGGTAAGAACTTTTTTCAGTTAGTATTTAAAGTTATTTCCAGCTTTTTTTTTTTAATAAAAACAAGAACGTTATATCCTGCATGCTATGGATCGGGGAGTCAAGGGCACATCAGCCTTATGGTTACCTTAAAAGGGCCAAATGTCATTTTTAGTAGTGTATAAACGCATCTTGTCAGAGTGCAGCCCAGTATTGATCAGTTAGATACTACACAACACTGTGAGGTACATCCTAACTAACAGCGCTGTCCAGTAACAAACTATCTTGCCCTCTCGTGACTGACAGTTTTCTGATGTGATGGTGCGGCAATGGTGTTACTGTGTAGGTATGCTGTTCTGTGACTGTGCAGCATTGTGTTCATTCCATTAAAGGAAATCTACAACTATTTGGTAGTCAAAACGACGCAAAGGAAAGCGAAAATGTGGACCTAGCTGTATATTATCCCCTTTATATAAAGCCAGGCGTATTCATGCAGAATCCACTGATCTTGGGTAAATTGTGATATTTTTTTTTCCCCCACAAAAAAAAAAAGTTTTCTCAAATCTATTCCTCTCTTTGTCAGTGACAAGTTTACAAGGTTCTGCCAATGGAAAAATGTGGAATTAAACATCCATGTAAGTATTAATATAAAAACCTTTTTTTTTTACATTAGAAATCCATACAGGGCAGCGCTAAGATTATAAAGAGATCTACTACTATGAATTGTTGTCCTATTCTGCCGCCTAGAGAAATTAAAGTACTAGTAATCCTTTTAAATTGGCTCATTTTCATAAAATTCTAAAAATATGCAGATTAACTGCAGGTGTTCTGGGAGGCGTCACTTCTGGCTCTGGTAGCAATTACCCCCCCCCCCCCCCCCCCTTACACACACACTCCAGAGCAATGATTAAACCTGCCCCCTTCTGCATCCCCACCAGTCTGTATTCAATTCCCGTGCCTGCGCAGAAATCCACGAGACTGACGGCTTTAATGGTGCAAAGACCAATTTCCTGTAAGGAATAAATGCTATGCGCTAGCCCATATAGCTTATGTAGATTATATATGGTTCTTTAATGCAAAATCCTAATGAAATCAATGTCGAGATGTTTTTTTACGGTCTGTTTTTCTTGTTCCCAGCTTACAATGAATGACTTTAGTGTCCATCGAATCATTGGACGAGGAGGATTTGGTGAAGTGTATGGATGTCGAAAAGCAGACACTGGTAAAATGTAAGCAGACGTGTCCGTCCACACTTTTAGGATTAGGATTTTAGTACCATTACTGGAGAGCTCCCGGAGCCTACCCTCAGTGAAAACCAGGGGAGGGATGTAATACTTTGCCTCTGTCCCCTATTGCCTCCTATGACTTCTGATGAATGTACCATTACTGGGGAGCTCCCAAAGCCTACCCTCAGTGAAGACCGGGGGAGGGATGTAATACTTTGCCTCTGTCCCCTATGGCCTCCTATGACTTCTGCTGAGTGTACCATTACTAGGGACCTCCCGGAGCCTACCCTCAGTGAAGACCGGGGGAGGGGTGTAATACTTTGCCTTTGTCCCCTATTGCCTCCTCTGACTTCTGCTGATTGTACCATTACTGGGGACCTCCCGGAGCCTACCCTCGGTGAAGACCGGGGGAGGGATGTAATACTTTGCACCTGTCCCCTTTTGCCTCCTCTGACTTCTGCTGATTGTACCATTACTGGGGACCTCCCGGAGCCTACCCTCGGTGAAGACCGGGGGAGGGATGTAATACTTTGCACCTGTCCCCTTTTGCCTCCTCTGACTTCTGCTGATTGTACCATTACTGGGGACCTCCCGGAGCCTACCCTCGGTGAAGACGGGGGAAGGGATGTAATACTTTGACTCTGTCCCCTTTTGCCTCCTTTGACTTCTGCTGAGTGTATATGTTGCTCAGCAGGAGTGAGCAGGATGGAAATGATGTAACTTGCCATATCTTTCCATCCTGTGTTTTCCACAGTATACGACCACTGGTCACACAGAGACAAAAAGGAGGCCACCTCCTGCCACCTTATGTCTATGGATACACTCCGCATGTGCGCTGGGAGCATGTATGTGAATGTAGCCTAACTTTGCTAAAAATAATAGCTAGCACAACTTTGATGCAGGATTGTTCAGACTGACTATTTATCATGCTTTCATTTTGTTTTAGGTACGCAATGAAATGTCTGGATAAAAAGAGGATTAAGATGAAGCAAGGAGAGACCTTAGCCTTAAATGAAAGGATCATGTTGTCCCTGGTCAGCACCGGGGTAAGTGTCATTGAATAAGGTTGTAAGCGTGCAGACTTCTTCACCCCTGAATATAAAGTGTTAATGTTGACGCTAAATAATTGAAGAAAATGTCTTTGAAGAGCTCTTAGTGAGTCATTGAACTTCAGAGTCACAATAACTGCATTAGACAAAGCTTAAAATTGTCTTCTGTCACCATGGTTACCAAGGATGTTGGCAGAATGGTGAACACTGTTTTGTACATATGGAAGCCAAGCGTGTTGTTCGGAAACACTCTGCCTTCATTGGAGTAACATAGGAAGCACACTCCATTTCTTGTAATGGTATTAGAAATTGATATTGCCAGTGCACCTAATGCAATATCTGTCAGCGCTTCTCTGGATCAGTGTGTGCAGAGATGCTTTATATGCACCTGGTGTTTCATGTCGTTCTAGATAACAACTGTACAGAGCAGATGGTATTGTGCTATTAGAATTGCATGGAGTTGTTACTTATCGGACCATGAAAACTACAGCAAAACAGCCTGAGTTTTAATTCTTTCTGCATTGGGAGCATATGACCACTAGTCTTTTTGGCATTTTTAGAAACAATATTTGTTTTTATCACAAGTTACAGGAAGTCTGGCAACTCCCAGTACTTGCTAGGGCACTTTTTCGAGCTGTGGGCACATAACTTTATGGATCTTCCAAGCGTGGTGAAAGAAAATAGTCTACCATGTGAATTGGGTACTCTGTGATGTCTTCTTCATAAGCTCTACCCAGTGCCCCCTTTCTTTCCCGGATGGACGCTGTTTCTCCCTGAACTAGCACCTGTGCTGTAGGCTACCTGCTATGTACTATAGCTACACAGACATACTGCCCCACACAGCAGGGAATATACCATACATATGTAGGACAACAGTTATTTGTACATTGTTTCAGCAGGGATACAATATACATTAGAAAATGATCTAATATGGGGGTAAAAGTTCTCAAAAATAAGGGTAAAAGGGATACATGGGTAGGGTCTACATGTGAGATAAGGGAACACCCTCGGTGCGCTTGACACCTAATTTGAATAGTCATTTAAAGTTGACTCTCTTGACAACTACATTGGTATGAGCTTACAGGTTTCTAAGTGTCCTACAAAGCACTGCCTGTAGACATAATTCGCCTGACAATACATAAAAAGAAAATACATACCACAAAGTAACGTGAGCAGCATACTGGTCATAAGGGAACAGAACGTGTCAATTGTCAACAAATGAACAAAGACAAAGGTGTTTGCCTGTTTCCACTCTTTTCCTTGATATTTAGTATTGCTAATGTACGTGACAGATGTTCAGCTGATTAAGCAAACACTTTTGAACAGCCACTTGTAACATACATTGTGTATTTTCATAGTGCTGGGGGTAGAAAGCCTTTCACATAAATGAAAGATCTAAGCCTGCCATGAATAATTGATGGTGCTGGAAATTATGTTTGACTCGAAAACAGAGGATTTGGTGACAGCTAATTTCAGAACTCGTGTATAGAGGGCTGTTATTTTCTCATGGCAATCGCCCCTGCTTATAGTCACTGAACATGGGTTTCCATTATCAAGTAAATATTACTCATTGTCATCCTCCATTTTTTTTATGAGGATACCTCGGATACATGCAGACTGCATGTATCTGCATGTATATATTTTTTGTGTGCATTATAGGAATTTTTTTTTTGTGTACACACTGTGGCAGAAACAGCTGAAAAATGGGGTAGGTTTGCGGTCAGTTTTGACAGGGTCATGATGGAAGGGGTAAGTGCTCCTTACCCCTCCCATTCCCATAGTACAGTGATGGCAAACCTTTTAGACACAGAGTGCTCAAACTACAACCAGAACCCACCTATTTTTCGCAATGTGCCAATGCGACATTTTAAAGCAGTATCTTATTACTCCCTGCTCTGTCACAGGTTTAAATTGCAAAGGCATTTGAGGACACCAACACAGTAGAAAGTAGGAGAAGAAGTTTTGGATTATCATTGTAGTTTCCTTCCAGGATCCTGGGAATGCAAGAGGCCTTGAGTTCTGTCTGGAGAACTCTGTTCTCGGGTGATGGTGCCCAGAGAGAGGCCTCTGAGTGCCACCTCTGGCACCAGTGCCATAGGTTCGCCACCACTGCCATAGTAGGCTGGGTCACTGCAGTGCAATACGGGCTGGACCTTTTCATTCTTTTTGCTCTTTTTTTTTTTTTTCCTAGTTCAAATAGTACAAGTTGCCTTCTCCTCAATCTTTCTTCCCCTCCTTCCCAACCAAGGAACCGGGGAGAGGCTGAGGTGGGGGAGGGGTATGTAAAATTATTGATTAAAAAGAACTGAATTTATTCATATTGCTGACAAAGGAATTTTTGAAACCAGGTAAAATAATCAAATAATCGATTAAAAAGCACTGGATTTATTCTTATTGCTGACAGGCATTTTTGAAATGAACATGCCATAGGATATTGAACCCTGTATTCTAGGCAAAAATGACCTTCCTGGTGACATGTTCCCTTTAACTGCTATAGATACATTGTATGCTTACCACACACTGTAAATAATAACTCTGTGACTATACTAGTGAAGACATACAACAAAGATGAAGTGGACCTTCAAAATAATGTCAATACCATAGGACCATTGCAAACCACTAGGAACAGCAAAGAGTAAGGGGTAGAAAAAATGTAACAACTATTCAGCAGTGATGTAATTGAGAGCCATTCAGACATATAACAGATGTCAGGACAGTAGCTTGTTACAAAATGTTTCATACAACTATTCCCATACGGGCAGACTATAGCTCTTAGTTGGTCCAGATTAGCGCAGTAGCCTGAGGCACATCAAGTCAACATCTGCTGCTGTGTTTGCATACTGGAGACCACTTGTTTATGTTCCATTTCTAGGATTTATGCTGCTGCACTTTTCTTCCCATTTCACCACAAATTAGCTCTTGTGTTGTTCTTGAATGAAGGAAACGCATCTTAAGCATGGAAGGATAATTCATAAGAATAGTTAAGAGAAGAAAGGGTAAACTTATTAGGAAAGCAAATCGATTGTTTGGGATAGTTAAAGGAAATTTTATAACAAACCTTCAAATCCTAGCAGTGGCTGTGACCCTTAACTACATACGTGTTGAGTCCATGAAATTCAGTTTGTGTGATTTTCTGAACTGCACAAACATGCTGCCATACATTTCAATGCAGATTTGACAAATTTCATGCAGAACTCAGTCGTGTGAAACATTCCTAAAAGCAGGCAGATACCTGAAACATGGAAGTGGTTCACTTAGAGAGGACCTGTCACCCGGGGAAAACACTCCCAACAAATTAGCTCCCCCTCATCCTTTATATTTATTGAATTTTTATTTAGATTTGTGTTTTTATACTTAGTTTAAAACGATCCGACCACTTATCATATAAGAGGTGGGATCGTTGTACAAGTTCCCTAACAGTTGGCCGTATTAATGAGGGGGGCGGCCGACACACCCCCTCCACGCCCCTGTCACTCAGGGAGCTGTAAGACTCGCTGGCAGCAGCGCATGTATTGCGCTATCGCTGCCGGCTCTATGCGATGCAGCGCTGTGCTGATAGCGGCCGCAGAGGGGCTTATTCACAGCGCCGGCCGAACATTCAAACAGTTCTGTGAATAAGCCCCTCTAAGGCCGCTGTCAGCAGTCTTACAGCAGTCCCTGAGTGACAGGGGCGTGGAGGGGGTGTGTCGGCCGGCCCCCTCATGAATACGGCCGACTGTTAGGGAACTTGTACAACGATCCGACCTCTTATATGATAAGAGGTCAGATCGTTTTAAACTAAGTATAAAAACACAAATCTAAATAAAAATTCAATAAATATACAGGGGCTGGGGATAGGATGAGGGGGAGCTAATTTGTTGGGGGTGTTTTCTCCAGGTGACAGGTCCTCTTTAAGGGTACTTAAAGGAGCTGTATGACCAGAGAAATGTTCCTGCAGGCAAGGCTCGACCGGTAGCCTCTGAGAACTTGCTGCTGACCACACTACAACAATATTCTGTTCTAGCTAATAGGATAGGGTGAAAACTAATTCCATCCACATTCTACTTCAAAGTGACATGCACTTTGGATTTAAAAAGGAACCTGTCACCAAGCCCACAAACCAAACCTTCTTCTGTAATATGTACATCCCCTGGAGGTAATTATTAGTTGCAGCATAAATGAAAAATCATCTTTTATTCTTTTGTATGATGCAGCCGGGCAACCCTGCCTCCTGATCTGCCTACTCCATGCTTCTCGCTCAGCCTTGCCTCCTAGATCTCCAGAGAATGACATCACACTTCCAGTAGGTGGCAGGGCTGGGCCTGATGCATGGAGTAGGCAGAGCAGACTGACAGCAGGAAGTAGTGTTTTGTGGGCTTTAGGGAGGGGAGGGGGCACGATTAGTGTGGTGACAGTTTCCCTTTAAGTCCGCAGTATCTCATCTTAGGTTAAACCATAGATTTCAACTTTTAAAACTCTAAGGTTGAAAGTAGTAGGTAGTATGTAGAGAATTGCTGCAGGAAAAGATGTAAAAAAAAAAGTTTTAATGGTGCAGTGTTTTAATTTATGAACAGAAAATGTGAAAGACAAGTGTTCACTTGTTTACAGTATTCATAAAGACTCAGGATATCTGAGCCTTCAATTCTAAAAGGCAGTAAACCTATTCAGAAAGTCTTCAGACCCTTTCATTTTCATTTCACATCTTGCTATGTTAAAGGAAATCTACCAGGTGGCTGCAGTATTGTAGTCTTCCTTTATCCTTTATCTCATTTGAAAATATTGTCTTTTAACGTTATTCAAATGAGCTTCTTCAGGGGTTCCTGTCAAAATCACAGAAGCCCCTTCTAGCTCCATTGTCTGATAATTATGAACTCCCTGGCTCTTTTGTTGGGGAGGGAAGGGAGGAGGTGCGGCTGTAATGCTGAACAGAGACTTCGCACAATTAGTTGGAGATTGAGCCAGAACGGCTCCTGTGATGTAGACAGGAGCCCCTGAGGCTCATTTGCATAGTTTCAAGAAAATTTTCTCCAAAATTAGAAAATTAGAAGATAAAGAAAGAAAAGGACCCTGTTTAATGGGACAAACACCAGTGGTGTAAGTGGGTTCGGAATAAAATAAGGCATTTATTTGGTAGATTTCCTTTAAAGCATGGAGCTCAAGCAAAAAACAATTTCCAATCATTCTGCACTCAATACCCCAAGCTAACCAAATGGAAATAGAATTTTACAAATATTTTCTAATTTATTGAAAAGAAAAAACTTAAACATTGCATTAAGCATTCAGACCCTGCACTCAGTTCTTCATTGGACCACTTTATGTGATTACAGAAATGTTTAATTAAGGTTGAAGTCAAAACTCTGGGCCCCTCAAGAAGGTTTAAGACAATCGTCTGGGAAGGAAAGCCTTTGGCCCACTGCACTTGTTCAATTTTTAAGAAAAGAATATTTTTGCATTCGGCTCAGTTTAGATGTTCCACAGCCACTGAAATAAATTCCACAGTGCAATGCTAACTACAATTTGCTTTATTGGTATTAGGCATGTAATGACCAGTACTGGGTGTCCTCAAGATTTAACCCTTGAATTTAGGCCAAAAGGTTTGATTGTTGTTTTGTTCGACCAGGGAATCTGATTTTTCACAATCATTAGTCCTTTAAGTATTTTTTTTTCCTATATTCAACGATCAAAGCAAAGGGTTTAAATGCAAATTTTTTGTTTTCACATCCCCAACATAAGATCTCTCCATGCATGGTACATACTCCTCAACCATTCTACTGAACTAATCAAGGTCTTTTAATCTCACCTGGAATGTTATGTTTCAGCTGGTTCCAATACCCTATGCTAATTTTAAAAATGCCTTTGTCAGCATTCTGAATCGTTTCATTAGTTGATTTTACCTGGCTCCAGAGGAGGTAGCTGCAGCCTGCGTGCCTGTGTCAGTCTCCCTCTCACTTCCTCTCATGTGCATTGATCAGTCAGGAGAGGAAGAATGCATGAGGAAACACAGGCTGCAGCTGTGACTCGCCACACGCCACTGGCAGGGAGCCAAGTAATGTAAAATAAACTATTTTAAACTACTGAAATGATTGAGAAAGCTGACAAGGCCCTTTTTAAAATTGGCTGAAAATCACATTCCTGATGATAGTCTTCAGCCATTCAGCTCAATTTACTGTGTCTTTGAGCAGGGGCTGTGCTGTGTTCAATGAAGAGATCTCACACACCAGTGCAACAGGTGCAGCTACAACCCTGGAATATAAATTAATTAAAGGGGGAGGGGCAGAGACATGCTGCAGACAGGATAAGCTATTTCTGAGAAGAATCTGCATGGAAGATAGATTTACGGTCGGATCCTGGGGGCAACCAAAATTGTATACACCAGGATTGATAGAGACAGGTTGGAATTATATCTGTGAAATTCTGTATTTCGCAGTGAATTAGAGAATGTGTTGTTTTGTTATCCTGAGTATATTTAAGAATCTTGTCTTCATGGGAATAGCCCTTTAAAGTTTTTGAACAGAACGTTTTAACCCAACTTTACCCCATTAGAGCTTTAGATCTGGTGCTTTCCATCATTATTTTTGCTTATGAGGAAAGTCTCTGGAGCAGCATTACAGTATATAAGATTATATGAAATGTTTTTGATTTTTTTTTTTTAATTGTCTATTGGAAATCCCTAGCCTAGCACTTGTAGTTTGCAGGTATGTATTTTGCCTTTCTTCAGCCCCATTGAGCACTTTTTCCAATGGCAATTATTCCTGTAACATAAGTTTGTTTGCTGAACGTTACCTGGCAGTCAGAACTTCACGTAACATCGATTTGTTCTGCAGCCTAAAAGCAGAGGTGTCTGTGATTATGTGAGCTATAATTTTGCACATGACCCACTGGATAATAACCGCAGTCAGCGGGAGGCTGGTACACACAGATAATTATCTTCAACAAAAGGTCGGTTCGATCCCTGTGATATTACATTGTCTCATTTATCAACCTTCCCACAGAAGAAGGTTTTAATTGGTAATTTCTCCAGCTGTAATGACGAGAATATCACAGTGGGTTTTGCTTCTTTTCACAGTTATGATTAGCTTGTATGGGAAAACATTCATCCTAATAATAAATTGTAGTCAAGTAGATGGGATATGAAATTGTCCATTATAATGTGTTTACCCCTAGCTGTCACTGCTCGGCTATACATGTAATTATTTTACTTGGACGTGTCCACAGAGCCTGCAATAAACACTTATGGATGTTCTGTTATGATGCTGAGCTGCTTATGGAAAGAAAGTTGGAGCTTAACGGAAACCTACCTACAAGCTCAAGTATGATAAACTAGGGGCACTTACTCATAGTTCCAGGCACCTTGACTATGGTAATCTTCTTATATCTGTTGTCCATGGCCTCCTTCATTCTAAAATCGACTTTTAAGATTATGCTAATGTGCCTGTGGGGCTCCTGTGGATGTTACTAGAGTGCCTCACTGCTGCTGATTCAAAGGCTGTTACTGTGAGCAAGGAGTACTCCCCCCCCCCTCCCTACTGTGCGCTGAAACTTTCTCTGCTGCAGTGCGATTACACCAGGCAGAGGGAGTTGGGAAATGCTGAAGGAGCAGGGGGAGGGTGTGACAGTGTAACGGCCTGTGATGCTGCAGCACAGAGGTGCTCTGGTAAAACCTCCAGCATAATTTTAAAAAGTATAGTATAATAAATTTATATTTTAGGAGGAAGGAGGCCATGAATTACAAATATAAGATTAGCACCGTCACAGTGTCTGGATCTATGGAAGTACTCCTGTTTATAATCATTTTGATGGTGGACTTCCTTTAAAGGGCTATACGGGGGTTTGTTTTCTACAAAATCTACTTCTTCTGGCCTCATTTAATATTCCATGAAATCTAGTGGCAAGCTAGGGGGGACATTTTAAAGATGGTGAAAGCGCCATTTCTTGCAAGCTTTGATTTTATCGCTTTCATTGTGCAGTGACCATGTCACCTACAATCAAAGGGATATCAAAATAGTGTAGCTTTATTACGTTTTAGTAAGTTAAAAAATATTTGGGAGAAAATAAATGAACCATACTACCAATTTCCAACATTTTTTTTTACACATCAATCTATGGAGCATTTTGTATGGCCCGTTGGATGCTTCTTGTTTTAATTGTTATGGTTTATAAAATGAAGTGTTGATTAGTTTATTATTTCCCACACCTACCCGGGTTATTGTGGTGCCTTGGTTTCTTAACGGCATCTTGTATATGCACATTATCATGTTATTGTACCTGTGAGGATTCCGGTGTCTGCAATATTTTGTTATTATAGCATCATAAAGAAATATTTCTAGGTATAAAGAACAGGGAACCTTCCTTGGGTGCTCTATTATTTTCCTGATAAGAATGTGAGAGCAGTGACTGTTTGGTGTGGTGCAGGAGGAGGGAAGCAGCTGTGTATGTGATGACAGATCCACGCACCCGCTCTACACTGTGACGCATACATCTCCTGATAAAAAATTCATGCTGTAAGAGAGCTTTAGCATAGCCTGCACAGCCAATACCATCGGAAATACTGCTTGTGGAAAGGCCCTATTCCTCTGCATCTTGGCTAAAATATCAGATGCAATGATCAGAGCTATATATTAGGTAAATTGCAAAAGGTAGCCATTTACACACAGGTTGTTTTATATGGGCATCATACAATGTATAATTGAAACAGTTACAGAGGACTTCCATCTAAATACAATAAGTTCAAAATTGCTCACAATATGGATCATGATGTTTATATTCACCGATCCCTGTATCGGTCCACTTCTGATATTACTTGCATTCCTGCTGGCCCATACTTCCTGGCATCAGTGATTCATACAAAGTTATTCAGACAAAATTGTCATGGATTACACTGTGTTCCCCATTGGGGACAGGGACTGATTTGGCAAACTCTGTAATCTGTGTGTGCTGTATAAATAAAGGAATTATTAAAATAAAGGAATTACCGTATGTTGTCTCCTGACCAATCGACATTTTAGTTCTGATATATCTCTGGTCCCTTGGTGCTCTGTTCTTCCTGATTCTTTTTGATATGACTACATGGAATCCTGTACAAACCCTTTTACCTGTAATGTCAATGTAGGCTAACCATTGTTGCCGGAAGTAGCTCATGTAGTTTTGATGTTTCTTTAGTTAAGTTTTACCACTCAAGTGATTCCATTCTTTATTATAGGACTGTCCGTTCATCGTGTGCATGACATACGCCTTCCATACACCGGACAAGCTCTGCTTCATTTTGGATCTGATGAATGGTAAGAGGTGACTAGTATTGTATTTCCTTCAAATTCAGATAATTTCTCAGTTATTACTACTAAATAGAAGAGAAATAAGGTAACTTTATAGTTGACAATAAATCTATAGTTTCCAGAGGTGCATATGAGGGTGGGATAGCAACACACCACATATACTTATGATGTCGAGGACAGTTAACACTTGGTAATAGACCTAAGTTTGTATATCGACATAACATTGCTTTCATAGCTTATGTTATTGATAAATTAGATATTGTTTGTTATCGGTGCAGAAAAGGTTTGGGAACAAGTGTCATGCTATATTATAAAAAAAATTAAAAAACACCTGAAACAAGCCTATAATGGAGAAGTAGGCATTTTCAAGGTATGACAGGCAGATTATGTACAAGATAGGTTCTTTAGGTTTATTCTGAAGTTTGAAGTTAGAGCAAGTCTACCGTATTTTATAATTGTAGTTACAGACCTTTTTTTTTTTTTGTCCCAGTGGCTATTGGATTTTTCAAATTTTGTGTTGTCACAGGAACACGAATTGGCAATAATACTTCATTACTAAAGTAAAGCATCCATAGGTCACAATAGGCAGAGAGGTCGGTCTGTAAATCGGGTGTCATTAAGTCGGGAACTGCCTGTACATAGAAAATAGTACTATCTAGTCTATTATAATTATCAGTTTTTAGAATACTGCTACAATTTTCAGTTTAAAATTTAAAGATATTTTTGTAATATTTTATGGTTTGTCTTTGCTGGAGAAAGGGTCTCTGTCAAAAGTCCTATAATATCGTGATATGTGAATATTGGAGCTTTTATTTATGATTTATATTTAGATATATATAGCAAAGCTTTCCCCATAATACGCACATAGCCCCAGTAACTACATCAGGATTCATTGAAGTTTATACATATGCAGCTTAACCTTGACTTTCGAGCAGAGGAGGAGACAGTTTGTCTCTTCCTCAAAGACAATGACTACATTTAATCAGAACAGTCATTTGTTTTCAAGGGGGCAATTTATATGGCATTATGTAATTATAAGGAAAAAAAATAGTTCATGTGTGTCACAATGACTGGCATTCATTGACCTCTCGGTGCCAGGCTGTAGAGTGAAATTATATATTGCAAGATTTCTACCTTTGTTCCACTTGTCCTGCCCCGTCCTCATTCTTTTATTTTAAGTACAATCTGTGACTTAGATGCTACTTTTTATCAAACAGTTATTTCTTCATGCCTTCCAGAAATGATTTACCTTACATTACCTACTGTATGTTAAAGGACATCTACCAGCTTTACTGATGGTAGATTTCCCTAACTCACTTGCTCATTGTGTCTTCTAGAGGATGGAACGATTTTTATTGTATCCTGAAATTGCACAAATATTCTGTAAATGAGTTTATAAAATTATGCAAATGAGTTGGAGGTGCACAGGCCCATGTCATCGCTAGGCGGTAAAGGAAATCTACCATTTGTTTTCATGCATTGTGAACCAAACATACCTTGAGGATGGTGTAGCTATACTGATGCAGAAACATATCTTGTTTAATCCCTGAATTGAGTTGTTTTATTGAATAAACAACTATAAAAATTATGATAATTAGGCTCTGTCGCTCCTGTGGCTGGCTCTGTACTTCTCCTCTTACCCTAATTATGCACTGCATCGGAGAATGTAATCACTGTGTTGTCCCTGACAGACAGAAGTAATCAATCACTCCACCATCCCCCAGCTGCTGTATGTGAGTCATCCAGCTTAGGTTGATTATTCCTGTCTGGAAAGTTCAGGAAGCTCTATGTAATGTGTTTATCTACGGCAGGCAGACATGGCACCAAGCTTTACCAAGGTTCAGAATTTTATAATTGAGCAAAACCACTCAGATCAGTGATTAAACAAGATATATTCTGCAACAGTGTTGCTACAGCATTCTCTGGGTATATTTGGTGCAAAATGCATGAAAACTTATGGTAGATTTCCTTTAATTTATACACTCCCCCACTTTGTTCATGGTCCTGCCCATCGTGACTCCACCGGCTGTCTTCACAATTGACGGGCCAGGTGGCAATTAACAGAGCAGGGGGAATGCATAAATGACCAGCTAGCGGAGACGTAGATTTGTGCAGTACCACCTCCTAGAAGACCTCATGAGCAAGTGAGTTATGGCAGTAAAAAAAAAATTATAAATATTCTCAGTTCAGGTGCTACATTTTTACTTGAATGGCTACAACCATTTGAGCCTATATATCCCTGAGGTGGACTGACCTAAAAAGAACTGCCTAAAAAAAATTTTCATAGCTTACACAGAGGAAAATAGTAGTTGAAGATGCCTCATCTAGATTGCTGCAAATGTCTGTGTGTAACCTGTATGGAACTGTGGTAGGGGTTGCATACATCCCCTATCTATTTTGATGGACGTATTGCCCACCGTGCTTGAGAGGGCTCTATATTTCTCCCTAGGGAGCGGGGAGGAGTGCGCTGCTGTATGTACACCCGGGTGTGCATAAGTTAGTGTGACTGAAGCTTTGGGTAAACAGGTTTACAATTAAGGTGTGTCTCTGCATAGTCCAACATACAATCAATGGGGAACATTTATAAGGGCTTCCAGAAACCTGGCATAGACCCCGGAAATAATCACAATGCCGTACAAACCACCAGCAATTGCAATTGTTTTCCCCTTTATGCCAGCGCCATGCCAAGGGCACTGCCAAGAGGACGAATGCTGCATGATAAATCTCCCTCAATGTACTCATTCATTTTCCATAGGAACAATGAAATAATTTTATAGGAAATGCTGATCCAGAGTTGTTGTTATATGCAGAATACAATGGTCTGCTAAAACATAGATTTTTTTTTTTAGCCATGATGCAATGGATGCTACTAGCAGTTTACTGCAAGGGTAGATTAATACACTGAATTTTGATTTATGGAGAAGGTGTCATTGAGTGTAATGGTTTGTAAGTAGACTAGTAGATATAGTTATACCTGCATATAATGTACATACACCTCCTAACTCTCATTCCTATGATATTTACAAATGGATTTCGCCTCGTGATTTCATCATATCGTTTTCTATCTTCTTAATTACAGGTGGGGATTTGCACTACCACCTGTCTCAACATGGTGTCTTCTCTGAGAAGGAAATGAGGTTTTATGCTGCTGAAATTATTTTGGGCTTGGAACACATGCACAATCGCTTTGTTGTATACAGAGACTTGAAGGTAGACATTTTATGCGGAAGAAATTACCATGAATGTATAGTCGTAGGTCACAGGCCGAGTGTTTCCATCACAAAACTATTCATGACCTATCCATAGAGGTGATTGTGGGGATGCTACACCAGCAACCATGCTGGTCACAAATTTGATAGTACATAGATGGAAACAGATGGCTCCATGTGTAGTGCAGCAGCCTTCCAGAGCTGCTCCCTGATTCACGTCAATGATAGTGGTCCAGCAGTGAGTGGAGCAGCCTGCAGCTCCGTCCACAGTGTAAACCCACTGACCTGTCCTTAAATTAGTTCTTAGATTCACACTACTGTGGTCCCTGTGTGAATCACAGACCTTGAAGTATCCTGTTTCACAAACAGACAAGTGTCAAGGATGGGACTACTTGCATCACAGCGATGTATGAACTGTAATTATGCAGTTATGATTATAGTTAGCACCACTATAATCATAATTACAGTTCTGCATTACTGTTTTGTGGCGAAGGAGGGACTCCTTGCATCATATATCACTATGATACAAGATCCCTAACAATGTAAAGGGAAACAGTCTTAATTCTGCAGACTGTCTTTTGGTGTGTGTGTGTGTGTGTGTGTGTGTTTTTTACACAGTAACATTTACATTTGTATATTTATAATCTTTCCATTATTCATTCTCTTTGCATATTCCTGTTTTGCATAAATTTGCTTATCTGAAGATGAATATATGTGTACTATGGCATACCTACATTCCCGTTTTAACTGTTAACAGTTCTTTACACAAATAAAAATGGCATCAAATATTTGGCACAAATCCATCTGAATACTCAGGGTTTCAGTGGAAGGCTCTCATAGCTCTGTATGTACAGTACAGTATATTTTTGGAACAGTTTTACTCTGAAAAAGGATGTTTAAAATATACATGCCCTAGGAGTGCACTCAGCAGCTGCTGGTCTGTGCCAGAGTCTTAGATGACGTCCAAGCAGATTGTAAACTTGAGTACTGATGTATTTGTCTCTTGCCTTGTAATTAATATGTTATTTCGACCTTTTACTCAATATCCGTTTGTCCAACTCAACCAGTGGTCATTGGATAAAAGTAGAAGAAACCAGCAAAACACAAAGCTCCTTTCAGTGTGTGGTTGGTATTAGGATAACAAACACATTATTTCCTCTAGCTGTGTCTTCTCTCTTTCAGGCCCTCCGCTAGGCTCACCAGCTGTGTGCCTTAGGTTTATATTGCAGATGTAACAATCTGCCTGAGCCCCTTAAAGTCAAACTACTGTTTATGATGCCAGTGCACAGGCCAGAAATTGCTTAGGGCATTTCCCTGGATAGATCTCAGGACCTGTCAGCTGTTCCATTGAAACTGTATGCACTAAAAGTCCGTCACCAACTCTGTCCTTTCTCTTTTGAGCCTGGGTGTTTTCTCCCCGAGACAATGTAGCATTTGTCAGAGTTGGTTTTAGTTTTCAAATGTTTGTCTTGCAAAATCCATTAAATACATTTATGGGAAGCCTTTCTTGTAATTTCTTCTCTTGGAGGTTGTGTATCCAGTATCGACAATGATGTAATGAGTAGTAGTTATTCATGTAGTTGGGCCATTTTTACAATCTACATAATATATCATAATGTGTGTATTAATGTGCACTCACTATGAGCTCATGCAGCCTGGCAATCTACAGCAACGTCTATAAACACTGACATAAATTTATTCTCTTTTTACCCGTTTACTACAACATATTCAAGTTGGTTAAATAATGGACATATAGTCCAGACTTTTCTACAATGAAAATCCAGCACGATAAAACAGGCACTGTGCCTCTAGTTTATCTTTTTACATTTTTTATCCATAATTATGCTAATGAGCCAGATGAGCTATGGAAGTGTTACAGAAGTCATCTGGATTTATAGGCTCCCCTCCCCCTGCTTCCTCGGCACTTCCTGTAAGGCAGTAAAGGCAGAGCATTCAAGGGAGGAAAGCACCTGTTGATGTCCTTGAGTTAAATACTTCAAGCAGGCATTCCCAAAAAAGTTTTTTTCAACCAAATATTATCAATTACTATGTTATTAGCAATTGTTCCATTTGTCCAATTACTTTTTAGTCCCTAAAATTAAGGCATTGTGTTTTAAATCCTGGAGATACTCACATTTTTATGAAATCATTTTGTTCAACCCACATAATTAAAGGGAACCTGTCACCAGGGACCTCATTTCATTAAAGACAAGTTACAGAAGCCCATCATACTTGTGTTACAGTGCAATTGTATGTTATAACTCGCCTTCCACCCTGACAGAATCCTCTGTGTAGTCCTAGGGATTGGGCTTTGGTTTGGATGCATTTCTAAAAACATGTGACTTGTCAGTTCTGCAGACTGCTTAGCTCTTGGCCCCCACTTTTGTGCTCTTGTTCAGCTCCTCCCCCTCCCACTGATGTCAGCCCACCAGTCTGTGTGCTCTGTGAAGGAGCAGGAGGGAGGAGCAGTACAGGAGCACAAAGGTGAGGGCTGACAGCTGAGGAGTCTGCAGCAAAGACAAGTCACATGTTTTTGAAATGCATTCAAACTGAAGCCAAACCCCTGGGACTAAACAGAGGATTTTGTCAGGGTGCAAGGTAAATTATAACACACAATTATTTTGAAATGCAAATGCTTAGGGAAAGCAGAAAGGCATATTTCCACTGCAACCTGTCTTTAGTAAAAATTTGGTCCTTGGTTACAGGTTCCTTTTAAAGCTGAAAATCTGAACTTCAGCTGCATTTAAATTCATTGTGGTAACGTGTTACGTACAGAACCAAAATTGGTATTTTGTCCATGCAAATATTTATGAACCTAACTGTATATGTGATCAGTAATTTGACTACGGAAACACTTATTTATTCAGGATTGTGGGAGAACAAACAATGTTACATGTGTCCGCAAAGAAAATAGTCCTTTGTCTATTACTACTAGGTACTTCATACAGGCGCAAAAAACACCCATTTGTTGGTGTACAGTTATGAAACTGGGGATAAAAGCTCGTAGCCAAATGAAAGCAAAGAAATGCTGATCAATTTGCTGTACCAGTGATTGGCTGCCTGTGTATATGGGCTTGTAGGCCATTATCATATGGCGATGTTCAGTATGTGAAATACATGTTTATGTAAGGCTCCAGTCCTTCTCATCCGATATTGCTGTAAAAATGTTGCCAGAGAATACAGGGTTAAACAGTAATGCAGGTGTTTTAAAATTTTTTTTAGCCACGCTGGCTAGTAATCATTTGCAGATACAGATTGTACACAGAAAATAAGGAAAACTAATGTTAAGCGTCAGTGTTAGGTCTTTGGTTAGTTCATAAGAATTGTGCGTATTGACTGTGAGTTTTCAGAAGAATTGGGGCTTAATTTGAAGTAAAAAAAACCCTGCCATGTTGTTTTTTACCCTTGTCGGTTAGAAATCCTTATTCAACATCTGTAACATTTAAGCAATTTAGCGACTTTTAAACATGTTTATTATCAGGTTATGTACTACAATAAAATCCTAATTCTTGCTCTTCTCTTCATCTGTATAAAACATGTTGGTTGTGTAATTGCTGTGTAATCACAGATTTTAGGTTAGGTGACATTGAAAGGCGACAGATTTGTTTCAGCTATTTTTGTGCCAAAAAGTCCTTTTGATACAGTACTTCTAAGTGGGGTCTTATTAATGGATAGCCCAGAGGACAATATTCCATGATGTACTTATGTTTTTAGCATAGGACATCTGCATTACGTAAGCTTAGAGTCCTGTTTCCAGAGCGGTGTTCAGTCTATGAAATAACACACTGGTCCAAATACATTAATCTGAATTAGTCCTTACAAATACTGGTATGAAATACTACCCAAAGTATAAAGCCATGGGTTGCCTCAATATATTTTCTGGATTTTAATCCCTACATGAAATCTAAGGATAACATGCATGCTAAAATAGGCCCTAAATGGAGGAGTAGATATGTCTACATATTCCTTTTGGTGGCCAATGTTGGAACCTAAGGGAATACAATAACATTTATTATTTCTCTAATTCACATACTCTACCAGATTCTAAGTGTTCCCATTCCAAAGTAGCTCCTGAGGCTTATAGGAACGGCAGACATAGCTAGCCTCCATATCTGTAGCATGACAAAACCTAGTGCTAGTGTGTAGCGGGATAAACATGCAGCACTGATCTGGGTCATTGGAGACTCTCCCTTCTCAGATTCTGGGAATTCTGCAGTAAAATTTATATATTAAAATAAACTGTTTTATGCAGCTTCTTCCATTGCTCACTCCATTACATAATTGACTCCCAGCCATAAAAAAAATGGAAAACCTTCAAAATGAGCAAAAACTCTGAATGCTGGGAAAGCTTTTAATCCTAGCAGGAGGCACAACATTCACACTTCAATACGATTTCATCACTGCTGCTCTAGTCTACATGACTTCAGTCACCTAGAAGCTACACTGAAAGATTTTGATGCTTCCTCAATAGTTCACTTTGCCTCTTTACTTTTTCAGAAATGATGCCTTCCATCCACGGTTATCTTACTATAGAGAAGTGCTCCTCTCTCTAGATCAGATTTTCTGCACACTATGTTTGGAAACAAATATCTGTCTCCTACATCTAGAGAGAAGAAGTAGTGGGAGCAGCACAATGAAAAGCGAATTGAAATTCGTGGTGGGTGCAAGCTTCACAAGGATCCAACTCCAAATCCCAGGAATAACCAAAATTCAAGACAGGGAAGCAGCACTCCGCGAAATATTCAGTGTTTTATTTTGCCAGTGGGCAGATGCAACGTTTCAGCTGTCTCTATGCAGCCATTTTCAATGCTTGAAAATGGCTGCATAGAGACAGCTGAAACGTTGCATCTGCCCACTGGCGAAATAAAACACTGAATATTTCGCGGAGTGCTGCTTCCCGGTCTTGATTTTTTTTTTGTCTCCTACATCTAAATAAGGCTATTTCATGTCAAGTACATGTTTTTTGCAGGCTTTATGTACATGAATGCGCAACAAATCTGCTGCATATAAAATCACTCCTAAAATACGCATCGCAGGTCAAGTTCTTTATGTATTCTGTGCAGATGTGTGGGTGAATATATCATATATGTAGATAATTATATAGATGATCAATGATTGTAACTTTGTTTACTACTATTTTTTTTTGCAGCCAGCAAATATTCTATTAGATGAACATGGACACGTGAGGATATCAGATTTGGGTCTTGCTTGTGATTTCTCCAAGAAGAAGCCACATGCTAGTGTGTAAGTACATTCATGACATTTAGATTGGAATCTAATTTGTATGTAAGGATTTGGGTGCATCTCTATTAATACTGTTTTTGTAATATGATTTCATTATTATTGAGGAGGAAAAATCTACATGTTCTTGTAAATTGCCTCTGATATTGGAGTTGCCTACCTATAGTTGTCGTCTGCAAGATGGGAAACACACTAGTATACCTTTCCATACATGAAGGGAAGTGTATTATAGAGTATAAATGAATAGATAATTTCATGCTGGATCCACGGCAGTTAATTGTCTTCAGAGTATTCACTATGTAAGTGGATTAGACTATCCCCTAATTGCAGATGGATATAAAGCATTAAGGCGCTGCTCAGGAATCTTATGTCTCCGCTGCTGCCTCTAAATAGTACTAATAACAATGAGTCATAATGTGATTCATTGGGGTAATGTAAACCTGCACAATACATGTCCTCTTACACTGCTCTTATCTGTCAGACTCATTCTCTATGGCTTTCTCAGGTCACAAAGTGTTTCTATAAAATATACTTTATCTATAGCTGTGACAAAGCTCTTTTCAATAGGCCTCGTAGTCACCGCAGTCTTCTGAACAGGTTCTGTAATGTGAAAGTCTGGAGCGTAATGACCATCACACAAATGAGATGGTGAAGTCTAAAATGAGACCAATAATGCAATAAAAAAATAAAGTTTATTATGAAAATTGGATTACTCTGCCCCAAAATGTTTTCACTTTCCACTGCTTACTGTAAGGAGTTTTGTAAAAGATTTGACATATTTGTCTGGCACATCAGCTTTTTAGAAAAGAGTCCAGCTTGTTGAGCATCTTTTGATTAGATTGTCCAATTATCATAAATATTGTATATGATCATAAAAGTGAATCTTTAAAATGAACATGTATTTGTCAAAAAATGATCCAGTCAGAAATTGGTCATTTGCACAAATAGTATTGTTTTAGTGGAGAAGAAGAGGAGACTATGGTGTCTGTCCAGATCCTATTCCATACAGATCCTTCCTTCAGCAGCGACAAGGGGGAACAATGGAGCAAAAGATTTAGGGTGCGGTCACACGTGGCACTAGGGTTCCATTTACCAACTCAATGCTGGCACCTCAGGGGGGGCTTTTCCCTCCCCTCCCCGCTTTCCTCTTATTTCCTCCTGCAACCTATCCCCTATTTCCCTGATATCTGTCTCCGTTTTTGTTACTTTAAACTCCTCCTTCGGAGAGACTTTTCACAACAATTTTTAAACATGTTTCAGACAAGGGAAAATGCAGTTTAAAACTGCAGATTTTTCTGCACTAATAGGAGTTACAAAGCACAGCGTGAAAGTTATAAACTACACCAGATTTATAATCTAAACTTAGATACAATGATAAATCTGGTGCAACAGAAGACTGTCCCTATGTGCCTAAAATTGCCAAGTGTTTGTTACAGATTGGGCCCTGTAGCTGCTCGTTGGCACTTTGGTATCTGCTATTATACAATGTCTCAAATCACTAATCCTCTCTAATCCTCTCTCTTGAGTTTCAAGATGCCCCATATTTATTTTAGTGTCCAATGCTGCATGATATGTTAAGCGCTTTGTTTAGACTCTTTCGTCTTACCTTTTGCAAGGTATTGCTTGCTCTACTTTGTTCCAAAAACCGTTTCATAAAATTACATTTTGGTTGCTCTAATCTAAATGTACTAGAAATACCAATTTATTGTGAAAGACTTCAGTAATTTGCTGTGGATCACTTTTTATATACTGGAAAAAACTTTTATCCTATATGATCCATCAATATTATTCATTAAAAAGGAGAACATTATTTTTGTTTGGGACCTCTCTCTAGTGACGATTACACTGTTACCCTTATCTGGGATTTAGGATACCATATTCTTTATATTATTGTCATGATCAAATAATCTGTAAATGTGTACTTCTAGATCATACAACATTAATATGTGTTGTAATTTAGAAATCTTATCTCTTGACATTCCAGAGGAACGCACGGGTACATGGCGCCAGAAGTGCTGCAGAAGGGCACAGCGTATGACAGCAGTGCCGACTGGTTTTCCCTAGGTTGTATGCTCTTCAAACTTCTGAGAGGGTAAGACATTTTGGAATGGAAATGAAAAATTAACACGCTTATATAAAGTAAATGTGACTATAGATTCACTCATGGACGTCTATGTTATGTACTTTTTGGCAATGCTTGTTTCCAAAATTTCATTCACCATGCAATTAACCCCTATACCACTAGCCATATATGTCCTAATTGCACATACCTAATCGGATTGCATTTGTATACGTGGGATGGAAGCGACACATTTCAAATGTCTATATTTTCTGGACTGTGGCATCTACAAACCAGTTCTCATGTTTAAGTTACAGTGAAAAAATAGATTTTTTCTTTGCAGCTCTCAAATCTACTGTTCAGGTTACAGCCAGGAAATCTCCCGTTCTGTAGCACCTAGAAACAAAATACTTGGGATTCTCCTGTGTAAAATCACATCAGAACTAAATTTCTAGGTTCAGAAGATATAGGCATTTTTTAGAATACCTCCCCTGCAGCCTGTAAGCAGAAGGTAGAATGCTAAAAGAGGACATTGAAAAATACAGGTAAATTCAGGTACAAATGACCCTTGATCATCAAAGAGGTAATCTAGTATAAAGCTCATGTATATTAGATAGTGCCCCTTTACTTGACCTACAAATGAAAAGTTGCAGCTTCTCTGAGAATGTTCCATCTTGTGGATGAAGCACAGACTTTCCATGCAGCACAACACAGCATATTCTGTGAAACTTGTAGATTTAGCTTCAGCAAATCTGCAGCCAACACTTCCCTAGATTTAGCAATTTGCTTTCTATCTTTTCCATAAATAAACAGAAAAATAGAATAAATGCTGCGCGTAATTGTAGTATTTGGTGACTTTTAGCATTATATACTCTTTAGTTCGCCTGTTACATTGCTTCGTACATAAGCCTGGCCCCAGATGCTGAGCAGAAGAATACATTTTTAGAATTCTGTACATTCAGTAGGGATAAAATACAAGACATGAGGGGCGACTATAGCACAGTGTCTTTCCAACCATAAATTGTATTGGAGCCGAGAGATTCTCAGGTAGTCATGTAAAATGATCTGTCAGCACATTACAGGAACCAGCTCTCCGACGTACTCAGGCAAAATCTCCCTACTTGGAAATATATGATCTTAGAAAAAAAACTAATAGCTGCTTAGGTTCAAATTTGTACCCGGCTTCATTTGGAATGAATAGCTCTGTTCTGTATCAATAGAAACATAATTATGTGGTAGGAAATGGAATTTTCGTTCGCATCAAGGTATGAAGTACAACATGGAAGAAAAGCCATTATGTGGAAGGCATATCTCTAGAGCGCCATTATACACCATAAAATATGCAGTACATCACAGAGATTTTACTGCATATATCTAAAGTGAGAAAGAATGTGTAATGGCTGCTAATGTGGTCATTGTACTGTGTGGTCTCGTACAGTTATGTTTTTCTAAACCATTATGCCGAAAGCAATAGGCGGTTCAGAAAGCTTGGATTCATTGGTTTTTATAGCCAGCTTTGGAAAACGTAGGCTTTGAGATGAAACATAAATTCTTTTGTTTTGTTGCAACATCTTAGAACCTTTTGTCGGCTATTAGGAAACTGATTGTGTTTTCTACTACTAAGTACTGAGAGCTCCTCATCAGGGTTCTAGTATACAATGGGCAGAAGACTGCGAGGGGCCTGAAGGGTTAGGAGGTTGCAGTAGTTTTTGTGGTTACGCTCACCTTGTTTGTGCCTTATTTTCCAAATCTAGTGAACAACAATGAAGGGTCCGCAGTACGAAAATAAAGTATGCATCTGTACTCTCTAAAAGGAGAGCCCACAAGCAATTTTGCTGTACAGATCCTGCATCCAGATTGTTGCTAATAGTGGAAACAATGATATTTATATTGTTATCCTTCTGTCTTGTGATGTGATGCTAATTCTATAGTTTTTTTTTGTGACCTCATTTACAAGTGTCTGCCTATTATTGTGAAAATTGCAGGATATTTTCATTACAGAATGATCCCATTCCAACTAATTGACAGTTGATAGGGGATAACAATGACATTTAGATCAATCCATTTAAAGAGAACCCGTCATGCAAAATAACCCCTCTAAACTAAATATATTTTCATAAACTGCCATTAGAGAGCATTGCCTCTATCCCTTCATTGTCCCTCTACATGCCTGTAAACCTAAGCAATGAGGTCCTAAAGCTGTATGCAAATGACCTGTGAAATGTCCAATGAAGCATTAGCATATTCAAGCTGTCCACTCTATTCATGAGTGGGAGGCACAGCCACACCCCCAGTGCATGACTGACAGCCTGTATAATGATGTGAGGCTGTATAATGATGTGCTTCCTGGTGCTGGTGGCCACGCCCCCTGCAGCCTGTGTGTGTGTATAGGAGAGATGCAGCAGCTCCAGGCAGCCATGTTACAGCAGAACATGTCAGATTCATGTGTAGCTGATGTCTGTGTCTCTCACCTGTGTATTAGGAGGATGCAGCATGTCAGCACATGACACACACTAGCCATGCTTTACTATACATTACACACAGACATGAGCAGGGAGAGGAGAGGGGAGGGGTAACAGGGGTGACATCACTGCCTCTGACCATGTGACCAGCCTCATTTACATAATAAAGAATAGATGATTTTACAATGAGTAATGTATGAAATAACTAGATAAAGGCTGGGATGGGATCCTTGTGAGCTGCTCCAACAGGTAGAGGTGACAGGACAAGTGACACAGACCTGATGACAGGTGTCCTTTAAGGGCAGACAGATACAGTCCATATCATTCTAAAATACTGTAAAGTGTCCGTATCATTCTACCTGTTACAATGCTCAGCTACATAATTCTTAAAGTACAGACTAATATCCATAAGCATATAGTGCAGTTTAATAAGACTGGCAGCTGCTTTGCATTTAGTTTTTATTCCTCTTAAATAAATTTTTGTTATAATTTTAATTTATTCCTCAGATTATTTTATCTATAGCATAAATGATACAGCGTAGTATGCAGCTTCACTTCTCATTAAGTGGCTCAGAAACCTAATTTAGGAATGACTGAAAATAAAAATTTTATTTCATTGATGAGCATCAGCCTAATCCAAGCTTCCTTATACCACAGAAAGCTTTGTAATAGAAATAGTCTGCACTGGCCGCCGGATAAATGATGTTGGCATGAAGTCATGAAGGGCTTTTACCCAGTAATATATGCTAGATTAAAAACAGGCTGAGCAAGACCAATCAACTGATGAATGTATGTCAGGACCCCCAGCGGATGCAGCCCTTAGATATGTCATTGTGGTATATACATGTAGTATGTATTTATGCTGTATAAAATGTTAGTTGTAGTAATAATCAAGGTATAGGACAGTATTTGCACCGATAATTAAAATAAACATAAACCAGAAGGATAGTAGGACCCTGACACTTGTTTCGTCACCTGCTTTGTCCGGGAGCAAAGCAAGATCTGAAAATGGATTGTCCACTTATACAAAACATTAACAGGGTTTGTATAGAACGTGAATGGGATCACCCATATTATAAAGTTTCTTGCAAGAATGATAGGATCTTATATATACTTTGTTAAAGTTTTTGTAAAGTAGCCAACCACTTTAATGATCAAAATTCAGCTGGGGAAGAGTTATTCAGCTAAATGCTTAATCTGCACTAAATAACTAGTGTAGATGTTGTGCACTACATTTATTAGGTGTGGGACACTTTTTGCACCAAGTTGGACAACCTAAATGACTTCTGAATGACTCCAGGAAGTCATTCGGTGTAAAATTTTGAAGCAAAGAAAGGCTGTGTTCACACGTTGCGTTTTTTATTGCAGTCTGTTTGCCGTCCTATAACGTTAACATTGTGACATACCTACCATCTGTGGGGCTAGAGAAAGAGTCCCTCCATTTTTTCTTATATTATGCTGTTGGGTGGGGCAATGGGCAAGGTTAATATTAACTTTAATGACCCTAACATAGTATAATGCCCCCATCCTGTGGCCCCTCTCCCCCTTATCCTCATATTGTAACTCCTCGTCTTCACATTGAGGCCCCTGTCCTCCATTCCCCTCATATTGTGGCTCCATTCTCTTAATGTTGCAGGAGTCCAGCTTCTCTTCCATCTCTGAAGCTGACTTGGAGGAGTGGGGCTGTCTAAGGCTACATTTACACGAATGTATGCCTACATGGCTACCCCTCCCCTCTCCATAGCCATCCACTGTGCATGGCGCCGTAACACTGGGAAAGATAGGACATGTCCTATCTTTTCCCTGTGTATGGAGCGGTACATGCCGCACATGTATTGCCCATTGCTGACTGTGGTGGACGTATGTGTTGCCATACAAACGTCCCCCTATGGTCGTGTGAATGTAGCCTATGGCAGGTGCTTCCTTCACACAGTGTTAATGCTACACATTCAGGTCTTCCCGCAGCCTTTGAATTGAGTTTCAAAACACAATGTGAACGTGGCCTCAGCCAACTAATAGGTAGAGTCAGCTTAGACAAGGTGGCTCGAAGGGTGGTGGCACACGGGGTGTTTTGAACCGGTCTTCGGGCCATTTTTAAGCAGTCCGTTTAAAAAACGCATGCAGTGTTTCCGTTTTTGTCTATTTTTCCCTATTATAATTATCATAATTGGGGGGAAATGGACCAAAATGGATGCGTTTTCAAAAACGGATACGTTTTTAATGGATTGCTTAAAAACGGCCCAAAAACAGGTTCAAAACTCCATGTGTGCCACCGGCCTGAGGGTGCAACCAGACGTTCAGTGTTTCCGATGCAGTTTTGAAGCCAAAAGCAGTTATGTATCATAATGGGTGAGGACTTATCATTAAGAATTGCTGCTCTTCCTCTATTTTCACTCCACTCTGCTTTGGACATCAAAAACTGCATCTGAAAAACTGAAAGTGTGGCTGCACCCTTAGTGGGCATGATTGGTAGAACGAGATCTAAAGTGCATAGCTGTCCACACTGTATTACATACAATGTAAAGCACTTCTGTGGACTCCATCAGCCACTTAATAGTTAAATGAAAAAAATCTGGCTACAAATTTCTTTGTGAACCCCATGCCTCAAACAATCTCTGCAGCGTGTATATTCCCTGTCAGGTGGAGACAGCCACTTGTTTGTTTTAACACAACTTTCCACCTGAATTGAATGAACACATGAGCACCAGGGTAACCTCCGACAGCTACTGAGCAAATGCATGGCCGTTCACGCCTGAGCAACCACGGGGAGTGTGTCTAAAAGGGCAGGACTACCCTACAGCACTTGTCTCCTGTGCTAGTCATATCTGCATTCTCCTGTTCATTTCGGTGCAGACTTGTACTTAATAAAATAAAATGAGAATTCGGTGCCCTGACCTACTCTGAATGGCACTCAGTCATTCAATGTGATCCATTTTTAACCTCTGCTATTAGAAATAGGTGCCTATAAGTCACAGTAATCTTACATAAAATCTCTCATCAGACATGATTCATGTTACGTTACTAGAAGGGTTGTTAGGAAAAGAAGAGAATAAGAACGTAGTAAATTTTAGTAAATGTGTAGCAGCATTGTGCAAAACTGCACTGTACTACTTATTCTATACATACATGCTTGTAGAAATGGGGGATTGTACAGCAGTTTTCTTTAGTGTTCCTTCCAGTCTAGACATGAAGGTGGATCAGTGTTTCCCTGAACAGTTTTTGTAGGTAACAAATGCATAGACTTCATGGTTGTACTGACCTTGTATTATGTCCTTCATAACAGCAGAAAGAAGAAGCCTCTACTGCCCCCTAGTGTGGAAATGGAAACATTCGTTAAATTCTTACTTGTCATAACTTTCATTTTTCTAATAAAAAAAAATGTATAAAGGTTAGAAATGAAACTTCCGATTTGTCCATCATTACTCTGCATTTGATATAATGGTTCTGTTTATGCTGAACTTGTAGAACTACTTTTTAACTCCTCCACCTAACACAATGCCAAATGCAGTGAAAATGATGAAAAAACACATTTGCATCGTTTTCTTGTGGGCTTAGATTTTACGGCTTTCACTGTGCTCCCCAAATTACATGTCTGCTTTATTCTTTGGGTCGGTACGATCACGGGGATGCCAAATTTGTAGAGGTTTTATAATGTATGGCAGTATATGGGGATTTTCCACCTCATTCATTGAAATGTGCAAATCGCACATTGTAATGAATGGGTTAAAACGAGACAGCCTCGGGACTCAATCGTCACTCCCCGATGAAGTCATGGGACAGCTTTGCCTACCGTAATCAACAGGATAACACCCGCGATTGGTGCTAGCACCAATTGCAGGTGCTTCCAGTTAGTCCTTGCTTCTATATGCAGCAAAGACTTACCGACTATAGAGAGGGCTCAGCCTGTGAGCCCTCTCCATGTAGCTGCACAGACACACGCCGTACTATTACGGTGCACATCGGCAAGGGGTTAAAAGCATTCATATGAATCAGGACAGCATGCTTGTAATTGGCCGATCTACTGAGTCACATGCTTGAGACATCACTCAAGGTCCTATTTTCTTGCATTCCTCTCCCAACAAGCTTCCTGTCGTCTTTAGCTGTTCTATACGATTTCCCATGGTTACCAGGAAGCTTGACAAATGGAGATTAGCCTGGGTGGACAAGGTAAAAGTTGTACTTTAACCCCTTAAGGACGCAGCCATTTTGTAGCTTAAGGCTCAGCCCGATTTTTTGGATTCGGACTCGCTTCGCTTTATATGGTTATAACTTTTGAACACTGTTACTTATCAAAACGATTCTGAGATTGTTTTTTCCCCACATGTTGTACTTCATTTTAGTGGTAAATTTTGGCAGATAAGTTTTGCGTTTATTTACAAAAAAAAAGAAAATATGATAAATTTTTTGAAAAATTTGCCATTTTCGAAATTCTAAATCATTGCGTTTTCATGTTGCTGAATAACATTTCCCATTTGTCTACTTTACATTTTCATAATTTCTGAAATGTCTGGATAATTTATTTTGATGTCACGCGGCTTACAAATAGAATAGCGCTTTTCCGGATTTTCAGAATTGACTATTTTGGGGATAAATACAGTTTTGAATGAAATTTTACATATTTAGCATCAAAACCCCCTATATAACCAACCCATTTTCAAATCTGCACCCCTCAAGCTATCAGAAACAGCTTTTACGAAGATTGTTAACCCCTTGAGATCTTCATAGTAATTGAATCAAAATGGAGGTGAAATTTAGAATGGTCATATTGTTCCCTTATACGTTCATTTAGCACTAAAATTTACACATTTCCAAAATATAAAAAGAGAAAACCCACCATACAATTTGTTCTGGAATTTCTCCTGAGTACAGAGACCCCCCACATGTGGCTGTGACTTGTTTTATGGGGGCACAGCGAGGTGCAGAAGGGAAGGAGGGCGCTGCAGCTGCCAGGATTTTAGTTTCCTCATTGGCCCCTTTTGAAGGCTATAAAATTTTCGCTTTTTCGTTATTGGGGCCATGTGACGGCATTTTTTTTGCGGGACGAGATGCTTTTTCCATTGTTACCATTTTGGGGTTGGTATCACCTATTGTTGAAAATTTAGGAACTTTTTTTGAGGGCAGGAGTAGAAAAGCATCAATTCTGTACTGGATTTTTTACTTTTTTTTTTTTTTTTGGTGTTCACCGTATAGACTAATAATCATGTTATCTTTATTCTATGGGTTGATACGATTACGGGGATACCAGACATGAATATATTTTCTTACGTTTTACTAAATTTGTCAAACAAAACCCTAATGTGGGGAAAAATCTATCATTTATGCATTGCCGTCTTCCAAGTGGCATAACATTGTTACTTTTTTGGCTACGGAGCCGGTTGATGGCTTGTTTTATGCGGGACATGTTTTACTTTGCACCAGTATCATGTCTGAGTTCATACATTGCATTTTTTTGTGGGATTGAAAAGGTAAAAATCATAATTTTTGGAGGGTTTATAACAGTTTTTTTTTACGGCGTTTATCGTGGGGGTTCAATAATGATTTACTTTTATTCTACGGGTTGTTATGGACGCGGTGATACTATATATGTGGGGTTTGTGTTATGATTTAGACTTTTTTTTGAGTTATATGTCTCTTTATATGTTTTGGGAGTTTGGGGCATTTTTAGTGATTTATGACTTTATTTTTTTATTGAATAACTTTTTTTTTTTTTACTTTTTCACTTTTATACCATGGGACATGAACAAGCAATCTTCTGATTGCTTCTTCATGATAATATTCTGCAATACTGATGTATTGCAGAGTATTATCAGTGTCAGCCTATACACTTGCATAGGCTGGCACTGTGCCAGTAAGATGACGTCACAGACGCCATCTTACCGGCAATTCTTGCAAGTAACTCTGGGGTCCAGATCGGACCCCAGAGTTGCTATAGCAACGATCTGCGCCCCCCGAAAACGGTTCGGGGGGGCGATCGTGGGGGAAAGACCCCCCAAAGGCATGTTAGATGCCGCGGTCGCGCTGACCGCGGCATTTAACGGGTTAAGCACCCGCGATCGGAGACCACCGGAGACCACCACAGAAATTATAAATACTGCTTCAGAAACCAAATACTGCATTCAGAGCAGACAGTAATACTGGAGACCCCACAGCAGATAATTATACTGGAGACATCATTGGACTCTGACTGACAGAAGGGTGCTGTTGCAGGTTGTGCACCCCTTTTCCAGCTAAGGCTACACTCACACACACATATGGGGGGACGTATATACGGCCCCCATACGCGGCAATGGGCACACGGTGCCCTACAAGAGCGGCATGTGTACAGCACCGTACCTCTCCGTACTTGGGAGAACGATAGGACATGTCCTATCTTTTGCCGGAATACGGCGCCGCGTGCCATATATTACCATGAAGAGGGGCTCCTCTTCTCAACCCCGTCATGTGCCTGCCATGCTACGGTATGGCGGGCACACGTCTGTGTGAAGGTAGCCTAAAATGGCTATGTACTATGCTTTATGTATGTGTTCAGTAGTGAAGCTCCTCTGTGTCAGATCAGGAGAAAAAGTTACTGAGAATTAATGCCTTCACTAATCTTAGAACTCCTACGGAAGGACTGTGGAAGAGTTGGAGTCCTGTCCATTTTGGTGAATCAGGGTTAGGGAAATTTTGGCTTAGCGACTCTTCAGCCCTTCTGTATATGTTTTTGTGATGGTATTCTAAGAATGTGTAACTCTGCAGTTATATACATTTGTAGTGATTTGCCATGTAATTGATATGTGTCCCATTCTTCCCTCTGCAGCCACAGCCCGTTCAGACAGCATAAAACCAAAGATAAACATGAAATTGACAGGATGACCCTCACTATGGTAAGATACTGAATTGTGTTGTATAACCATTGTATCACGTTCTTTTGGATCTGTAATCCTCAGTCCTCTCTGAGTAGCTTGGTGGAGATCAATGTTATGAGGTCTCCCATATATAGCACACACAAGTAGAGGAGAATCTGCTCATAACTTTCTCCCATACAAAATCATAAAGGACAAATTTAAAATTGTGGGAGAGCAGGAAAAGAAGATGAGGAGAGGAGGCAAAGTACTCCATTGTTATGTATTAAAGTAGTTTGCAGAAATCAATATACATCATTAACTATGTATGTAAAATGTCCAGGAAAGGGTGCTATACCCTCCTGCTTCTGATGTGTGAGATGAAATATTGCTCTGTGTGTTTGTGTATTTTTCATTTCCTTGTAAATTGCAAATGATTTCTTCTACTTCTGAAACATGTCAAGAATGTGGAACTGCCGGACTCCTTCACTCCAGAACTAAAGTCCCTTTTGGAAGGTCTTCTCCAAAGAGATGTGAGCAAGAGACTTGGCTGCCAGGGAGGCAGGTCTGTATATACGGTATTGTGAATGCACAGGGTTATCCCATATACACTATAGTTATGGCTACATATGCACCACCCCTTTAAGTAACTTGCTTGTCTTGTAGAAGGTGCTTGCCACGTACAGAGATAGGGGATGTTTTTCAGTTTTTTTTTGTTTGTTTTTAAAGCTTTTGAAATCATCATCTCCCCTTTTATCTTTGAGTCATCAGATCCTTGCAGACATTTTATAAAGTATGAGTAATCTGCTCCATTAGCTCCACAGTAAAGTGGGTACTTAATAATTGTTAAACTAAGAAATCTTTCAAATAGAATTCTTTCCAGCAGCAGGGAAAGCGCATTTTATTCACGGTCAAATGGACATGAACGTAGAGGACCCATAAAGGTCATATTAACTTTATTTTCTATTTCTAGTGCCCTGGAAGTTAAAGAGCATCCATTCTTTAAAGGCATTGACTGGCAGCAGGTGTATATGCAGAAGGTAACACAGCAAATCACTTTCTGTATATGTATAATGCCATGTATACTCATTATGCAGAGGCTTAAAACGTGTTCAGACCTGGCCCAAAATGTATAGTTCTGTCAATACTCCAAAGCACCATAAAAGGGGTTTCTTCATTGTCGGAGTGGACCAGGATTAATGCCAAGGCCTGCTTTAGGTTGGGGGGGGTGGGCAACACCAGGGTGCTGTTTTGCTTTCCTGGAAACACTGAAACATAGCAGTGGAAGTAGTTGGGTCTGTGTTACTGATACAGGGGAGAAGCTGTAATTACACCTAAGTATTCCAATGACTCTCAACATGTGATCAGTGAGAGGTTCGGGTGCCAATACAAAAGTGTGCCATCTATGAGATGTAGTGACCACAGGGAGCATTATCTCTTTACTATGCTATTGAATGTTATATATGTGATGCTTAATATTCACTTTCACAATATTATCTGTAAATAACAAGAGAGCAATACCCCACACGCCCAGAAAACATGAATCTGCCGCAGTGCTGTAAACTACTCACACACCAGAAGTTATTGTAATTATGTGTACACTATAATTATGGTGCCCCCTGTGCCCTCTAATTGTTATTACACTGTTTACATCAGCAATACAGCCAGAGTCGCTCCGTGTGATGTGGATCCTTCTGCAATGTAATTCAAAGGTTGCATCAGATCTTATCAAATGCCAGGGCAGTCTGTCATTAAGCCCCGCTGTTGGCTTCCACTGAAGAGATGAATATTTGCAGAAAATAGATAAAAGTATAAAAGTGGATGCAGACGGAGATTGTCAAAATCTAATTATACAATGTGTTCTTCTAGTATCCTCCTCCTCTGATTCCCCCTCGAGGAGAGGTGAATGCAGCTGATGCCTTCGACATTGGGTCTTTTGATGAAGAAGACACAAAAGGAATTAAGGTAACATATGGTGCCACTGTTGTCTGATGTATTGCCTTTCCTAAACTCTGTCAGTGATTTTACAAAAATGTTTGACTAATAGAAGGTACAGTCGAAATGACAGGTCAGTTGAGTAGGGCTCTATTCATGTTAATGTCATGGCTTTAGATGAAAACACAGGCATGACGGCTATGGCTGTGCAGAATGATTCATACAAAACCCATCCTTCAGGTTATTTTCAGACTCAAACAGACTCTAAACAGAAGCTCTGATGGGAAATCAAAAACAAGAAGCCTTAATAGACTAAACAAAACCTAAGACAACTCCTGCCCAGATGGAGCATATATGGGAATCAGAGTGTATACCTGCTCTGGGTATCATCCATGATTGCCCATGATGTGGCCTTCTGAAAGAATGTTTTCTCTGTTCCCTGCTTTGCAGTGATGATATTGTGTCCTTACATCAATAATGCAACATATTTAGAAGCAATACTGTAATAGAATGCGTTTTGCTATTAGCAGTATTAGCATGTATTATTTATCTTCTTAAGGAAAATAACACAATTAATACACCTACTGTGTGCCCATTTATAACCTATACTGCAAATTGAAGTCCTCTATCGCTTGAACAGTCAAATTATATACCGTATATACTCGAGTATAAGCTGACCTGAGTATAAGCAGAGATACCTAATTATTGACTCCAGTATAGGCCGAGGGTAGATAATGCATTGGTCCCTGTCTGCCCCCAGTATACAGCCAGCCAGTGCATGCCCCCCAGTATACAGCCAGCAGCCCCTGCCCCTAGTATACAGCCAGCAGCAGGGGGGGGGGGGTGGCTTAGTGGCGCCGGCAGGTGAGTGCACTTTTTTTTAATAGACTCGAGTATAAGCCGAGTTAGGGTTTTTCAGCACAATTTTTGTGCTGAAAAACTCGGCTTATACTCGAGTATATACAGTAAATAAGTACATCCACATATGTACCTGTGTTAATAAAACATCTATTTGTGTTCCATCGACTGTAGCCACTTCCCTTTTCACTAAATTTTTGCCCAGTTTTTCACTCCAACTGCATCTTCAGGTTCAGATGGACATTGCTTTTAATTTATTTTTTTTACTTGAGCTCTGGAAAGTGTACACTGCCCTTTCAAACATTTATCAATTTTGCCAGACCTTCACAATCTGTACCCTTCTGGCAGTGTCTGTATTCATCTCTTTTGCTCTCAAATGATAACAGATTACAGGCGGTCTCCAACTTGGCGACACCTGACTTACAGACGCCCCCTAGTTACAGACGGATGCTTTACTTAAGTCCCAGGCTGTAATGATCAGCTGTAACATGTCTGTAATGAAGCTTTATTGATAATCCTTGTTCCCATGACAGCACAAATTTTTGAAAATCCAATGGTCACAGGGGCAAAAAATATTTTTTCTGGAGTTACTATTATAAAATATACCTGTTCCGACTTGCATACAAATTCAACTTCAAGTACATACTTAAAGTACCAATCTGCCTGTATAGTGTATTTTCACGGTGATAGGTTCTCGTCCTAAGGGGCAGTGCTTCTTTAAACTGTTTTAATAGTGGTGGGGGTTGCAGAAATGAAAATATATGAAGATAAATGCTGAATACTTGCATATTTCTAACCACGATCATGTAATACATGTGACTTCTCTCTTTCTAGCTGCTTGATAGCGATCAGGAGCTGTACAAGAACTTCCCCCTGGTGATATCTGAGCGTTGGCAACAAGAAGTTGCAGAAACGGTTTATGAAGCTGTCAATGCAGATACTGATAAGATTGAAGCCCGGAAAAGAGCCAAAAACAAGCAGCTGGGTCATGAAGAAGGTGAATTTTGTTACTGTGTTCCCAGGGGAATGTTAGTATGTGCTGCACAAAAAGGGAAGATTAGTACACGTGCTTAGGGGATATTTCATAAATCTTGGATCTTTAAAGAGTTGGGTTCCATAATGCAGCTTGGTGGGGGGAAAAAGGATTAAGTCAGCCACAAATTATGCAAGTTCTCCCACACAAAAAATGAGTGTAACTGACATCATAGGCAGACCTCAACTATACAAGACAAAATGAGAAAACAAATCCAGAAAATCGCATTTTTATGATTTTTAAAGAATTTATTTGCAAATTATGGTGGACAATACAATAACAAAAGTTCATCTCAATACTTTGATATATATTATTTGTTGGCAATGACAGAGTTGAGACATTTTCTGTAAGTCTGCAGAAGGTTGGCACACACTTGCTGGTATGTTGGCCCATTCCTTCATGTAGATCTTCTCTAGAGCAGTGATGTTTTGGGGCTGCTGCTGGGCAACACATACTCACACCAAAGGTTTTCTATGGGGTAGAGATCTGGAGACTAGCTAGACCTTGAAATGCTTCTTACAAAGCCACTCTGTTGTTGCCCTGGTGGTGTGCTTAGGATCATTGTCATGCTGAAAGACCCAGCCACGTTTCATCTTCAATGGTCTTGCTGATGTAAGGAGGTTCACGGTAGGTGAACTGCTGCAGCTGGCATTCACTCCACTCCAGGCACGACCAGTTGTGATTCTACCAAACAGTTCTACTTTAGTTTCACCTGACCATATAGAACATCCAAATGCTCTCTACCAAACTTCAGACAAGCCCGGATATGTACTGGCATAAGCAGAGGAACACGTCTGGCACTGCAGGTGCCAGGTAGCCTTTGTTACGATTGTCCCAGCAGATCATTCACTACGACCCCCGTGTGGTTCTGGGATTTTTGCTCACCGATCTTGTGATCATTGTGACTCCACGATGTGAGATCTTATGTACAGCACCTAATCGAAGGAGATTATTGGTGGTCTTGTATGTCTTTAATTTTCTAATTATATCTCCCACAGTTGATTTCTTCACACCAAGCTCCTTGCCTATTGCACATTCGGTCTTCCCAGCCTGGTGCAGGTCTACAATTTTGTTTCCGGTGTGCTTTGAAAGCATTTTGGTCTTTACCATAATGGAGTTTGGAGTGTGACTGTTTATGCAGAAGTTCAAAGTTATAAGAAGTTCAAATGGGAGCCAATTTGTTTCACATTTTGACTCTCATATTTGAGGTCTACCTATGTTGTCAATTACAAGCCTCTCTCATCTAAATACTAAATAGTTTTTTTCCCCCACTTTACATACTCTTGCATTTCCATCATCCCATTAAAACCCAGACTCTCATTGTACAGCTGAACTTCTATATTAATCTGTCTTTCATAGATTACGCACTAGGAAAAGACTGCATTATGCACGGCTATATGCTGAAGCTGGGAAACCCATTTTTGACTCAATGGCAGCGGCGCTACTTTTACCTCTTTCCAAACAGACTTGAATGGAGGGGAGAAGGAGAATCTAGGGTAAGGTCACAAAATGCATGGTTATGGGAAGATTTGCAATTGACACCCACCAAAGATATTTGATAATTAGAGGTGTCTCCATCAGTTATCTTATCATCAGATCTTAGTTTTACAATCCAGTAGCACCATATGTCATGAAATATTAACTGGTTCTAGTGGTCATGTAGACATGCATGTCACTACTGCAGGTGACAAGGATCAGTGAACCATCCTCATTATTCTCATAATGACTTTGGGTAATCTTTTCTTTTCCTCATACTGAACTGCACTGTGATCAGAGGCTGAGTCACTAGACTTGTACAGCAGTAGTGACAGCTCATTGATGATGTTGTTTCTTATTTAGGAACCCTGGCGTACATATATAAAAAAACATCACCTGGTAAGGTACTAGTGATTCAAGTCTAGGATGTTCCTTTTAGTATAGAATCTTCCTGTAGCATAGTTGTAAACCAAAGTCCCCTTTCCTAATATTAGGTATTGTCTGAGTTTTGTTAAAAAAAAAAGTATGTCTACAGAGAAATACACCACAAAATGTTGGGACTGTTTGCACTGTGTATATTCATCCCTCCCCCTTGTTGTTTCCTCCTGCTTTTTTTATAAAAATAATTTATCCCCCTGCACAGATCATAGATGTCAAGACTAGAGAGATGTATCTGATGTACATTTAATATATTTTCTTGTTTTCCTGCATGCAGCAAAATTTATTGACAATGGAACAGATAGTGTCTGTGGAAGAAACTCAGATTAAGGATAAAAAATGCATCTTGTTGAGGATTAAAGGGGCCAAGCAGTTTGTCCTGCAGTGTGAGGTAAGAATATAGACTGAAAAAAACTATACAAGATCAAAACGTGACGTTGTGAAATGGGAGGGGGGGCATATGCAGTTTGGCAATAAGAACAGCTCTTTTATGGTACAGCACTATCCGTTTTATTCTTGCTTCTATAAAACAAAATTATTGGAACTGGATCCCATTCGAGCAAAGTGACAAATGTTTGCAGAAAGGAAAAATGTATCTCTAGAACCAAACCAGATACAAACATTAAAGATACTGTATACTTCAATTCTTGTATTTGAATTCCACTGTCCATTAATGGTCCTGAGTGCCATTTAATGCTTTTTTTCTGTTCTGAAAGGTAGGGAGCATGCGAGGAGTCAGGTAATTGGAGAGAGAAGCACTTTGCATAGATCAATAACAGATTTAATATACAGAACTATGAAACGTACCTTTTTAGAGCAAAGTTTGTTTAAAGGAGTTGTCCAAGGATAAAAAAGATATATACTGTAGGGTAGACTGTAAAAGTAACACAACTATTTTATTCTCTGCTACCTCTGCTCCCTGTGCTCCTGTTCAGCCCCAGTAACTGCCAGTTCCGTGTTTGTATACAGAGGTTGGCGGAGATGTGGTAACCACAGCCTTGAGCCTGCTACAACTTGAAACTCCTGCTGTAGCAGGCTTATAGCTGTGGTCGGGATGGCACAGATGTATAGAATCAGAGACCCTGCATTGACCGGTGGTGCAGTGGGAGAGGTGAGTATAATAGCTGGCGACCCTTTAATGGGGACTCTAGCAGATCAATCCCTCCAACAAAAAAAGAAATTTATAGAAAGCTGATGAATGGTTTCAAACTATGTTGCACTTGTTTTTACAGAGTGATCCAGAGTTTGTACAGTGGAAGAAAGAACTGACTGAAGCTTTTACCGAGGCACAGAGGCTTTTACGTCGAGCTCCAAAGTTTCTGAACAAGTCCCGGTCTGCAGTTGTAGAGATCTCCAAACCACCACTTAGTCACAGAAATAGCAATGGCCTTTAGGTGGCAGGAAAGGACCAAGAAAACATAGGGATAACTACTTCTAACACCTTGACCAAGGTCCACAGCTTTGTTATTAGTTACTTGTATGGTCCTCAACAGCAAGGTGTACATAGAAGAAGCTTTGAGAGCCTGCATCACACATTATCTACTGAAGACTGGTCTTAATCGCCGGAAGTCTTGAAGGGGTCATGAAGCTTGAGGCAATGAAGAGATGAATTTTCACTAACCGAAGAGTTATGAAAGTTGCCAAATTTAGTGATTGCTCATCATTCAGTTGCATCAGCTTATCCTGAATGGCCTGTGCTGAGGAAGCAGGGCATCCTAGCCTTGCTCTTTTGTTTTTTTGTTTCTAATCTTGGCATATGCATGCTTTCGTGTATGCCAAGCAAGAATATGAAATGGTTTTTGCAGTAGTTGCTTTTATGTTATTTTTATGTCTGAAATTCTACATATCCCTGGATGTTTTTAGAAGGGATTTACGTGTCACAAGAATGTTTTCAAGATGATAGCTTTCCTGAGTGTTGCCATAATTGTCCCCTGAATACCTTTGTTATCCCAAATTGCACTGTTGACTTTAACTGGCAGTGTGATGAAATGGTTATGCACTTCAAAGTAATGACTTTAATCTGTCCTGTGGTTACAAGATGTAGATACTTCATGGGAAATCATACCGAGAATAATCACCCAGTTCTGTGTCTTCACCAATATCGTGGCTACCACTGTCTGGCCGTGGATGAGGATAGAAATATTCTAGTAGAGTCATTATTGGTGAAAAGGAGTGCATGGTAGCTTTGTCCACTGTTCTGTTAGCCACTTAGCAAGTTTAGCACAGTTCTTAAACAATCTCATTCTACAGATACGTTTACATTTGCTATGAAGACAACGTTTGTTTTTTCAGGTCAATTGCACTTATTTTTATTTTAAATCAAATTTATGCTGAAGTTTAATAATGGGTGAGAACGTTGGGGAACCCTGGTACGTGTCATGCTGTAATCCTATCAGTCTATCAGAAAGTCCTGTCCTTGCCCTTCACATGGCCAATGTTGGGCTTCTCCTGCTGTCCTTCTGCAACATCAAAGCCACAGACCTATGAACATTTATAGTAAGACTGTGCATCCGGTCAACTAAGGAAGGACAATCCGTCTGATCTTTTGTTGCTACCTACTACATACATCTGTGCTAGGTTGGAACAAGCACTCACTGGAAATGGCATCTCGGGCTGAAGGTGACTCTACGTCTCAGTTGTGGCTTTCACCACGCATTTTAGCATCCCACATTTGATTTTACCAATGAAGTGCAAAGTGCCAATGGACTCAAACACTTCCCAGATACACATTCCCTATATTTAACAGAAGCTTGTTAATATATTTGTAAATATTAATTTAAGAATTAGTTACATGGGAAGACATGCAGAGCGTTGCGATTTCTGCACCTACATCTGCCGCTGTGTTTTGCATAGTTTCAGTTCTTTTGAATGCCTTTTCGCTCATCATAAGCATTCTCCTTGGTTTCCGTAAATGCAGTGGTATGCCATTTCCATGGGCCGATTTGAACCACTGGGGGAAGTGTTAGGAATGTGATATATATTTTTAGCGTAACAGAAGTAAAATGGTTTTTGGTTAAGCTTAACTGAAGTACTGTGAAGTATGAATCCATGTTTGTATTACTATCACATGCAGTGTTTGGCAATTCTTGTAACATTTAAAGGGAACACTGAAACCCATTTCAATGGTAGCTTACTCATAACCCAACAGTGATGCAAAATATCAAATGCAACAAGAAATGGTTACAAGATAATCTTCATTCTTTTTAGTTTCTATGTGTTTATTAAAGAATGTAGAGACATTCTGGCTTATCTGCCGAGGACAAAGTACATAATAGCATCATATCTTTCTTACTTTCCAAGGTGGCGGTGAGACCATGAACTGAAGACCTAATGAGAGAACATGGGATATTATTGGAAATCCTAAAGATATTCTGTTCCATAAGGACGTAAAGGGATTTGGAATAAGCTTCTTAGTGTGGATTTGTCAACAGCACCTTTTTATTTATATTCACATTTCAGAGAATGTCCTGAAAACTGTCTATTTTCTTATTGTACTGTAGTTTTAAAGAATTTATGGAAGCCATAGCTATGGAATGAGGTGCAATGACTGTTACTGAGCACTGATGTGCAGACCCTGTACCACGCAGCAATAACTAGAGAGTCGACACTGCAGGCCATGGACCCATTTTGCTTGGCAGCACCTTATTTTGGAAGCTTTGTTCATGTAAAACTGTAGATGTTAAGTAGCACCACAGTGCTTGATTCAATAGGTAGGTTAAGCCTTAGGAATATAACAAGAGATGATAAAAGAGGGCTAAATATAGATTTTTTTTTTTCCTTTTCCCATTTGTTAGAAACCATTGATTTGTCATGTTGTAAATCAACGACCTTCACAGTTGTGGATATAGATCCCTCTATGGCTTGTGGCCGGCTACAGTGGTGATTATGCACTTTCTTTTCTGTATATGAAAGTATTGTATCGGGTGGCTTATGCTGTAACAAATAGTAACATGGCTGTTTTACTTGTATCATTGAGCATAAGCATATCCCAATCTGTACTGGCTCTGTCATGTTCTAGCCCACGTTGAGTTGATACCGTGAATGTTCCTTCAGTCCACTTATAACACATAGCGTTCTCATAGACTTTTATAGTAGATTTATTTTGTAACCATTTGCTTGCTTGTCATGGTTTTTTGTTAAACTGTAAACCCATTTCTATATAAAATAGCTGGAAATACAAGCGTTTCACCTCTAACCAAAATATGACCCAAAATACTGAAACAGGCAGCCTCTGTGTGATTCGTTTGCATTGTATCTACTGTATGTATACTTATTTTTATGGAAAGTGTCGGCTGTACTTGTTTCATAAGCTACAATATGTCTACAATCCCTTGGGCTAGCTTTGTCAGGCAGCTGTACTCCATGGATGGTACCTACAGAAGGGTAATGTCTGCACGCTGAGAATTAGACTATGGAGGATAATGACGTGGGCATCCTGGTATCTAACCGGTGTTAGCTACTGAATACAACATATTTATTTGCCTTAAGATGTTCAAAGTAAGGAAACACATGCAGCACCATTTCACAATAGCACAACAAGAGCATTATATACCACATACCTGTCTACAATCCATACCATGTATATATACACGAGGCTAGGAGATGGGCCGAGCACAATGACTAAAAGCACATTCCTAGAGAGAAGCTATTTTCCCCATTGCTTTCACTTGTCATGCTGCTCAGATCGGGAGCTCCATTACAAGTATGGGGCGCTGACATTACTGCATACAGAGGAGTCTGGACTTTCTTTACACTTGATTTGAAGATTGTTCCTTTTACATTTAGTCTACTGGTGTTTTCCTTGTGTTGCTGTCCCTGTGAATGCACAATATCCCACTGTAAATATAACACTGTTATATTGATGGATTGGAATTGTTAGTGTTGCATGTTCTTACTAAATGGCCAGACCGCATCCCTCATTTCTAAGATAGGACAACCTATACACAAGTAGAAAGATATACAATGGCAATTATGGTTCTAGCATACATATGAGTAAGGCAGAGATTATTCTGTTGTAGTCAACATGGTTTTACCCCAAATCCAGAATTTCAATAATATATATTCCTAAATATAATCCATCTTTTCCTCCTTTTGTAGTCAAAGGGATTTTCCACTTTCAGCAAATAATTGATATGGTTTGTCACAGTTTTCTAGATGCTAGATGTCATTCTAAAGTAAGCTTCTATGTTTGCTTCTAGAAAATGGACAGATTTCTATCCACTGGAAGTAGACAATCCCTTTAAAAGCACCTTCATATTCTACCCTGGTCATTGCCGGTAGAAGTGCCATGTTCTCCGTCATTTTTAAATAAAGCTCTGCTGCTACTGGTAACTTCTTTTATTTTTACATTTTTTTTTTTATAGAAATCAAAAAACTTAATGACTACACTGCTGTTCTTACTTTCAAGAATGGAAGGAAGTCAGTTTAGAAATTGATCCTAATAAATCCTGATACGTTGTTGTAACCATCATTGTTTCATTGGAAACCATGACACTAGTGTGAACAGAGCCAAACCATAGTCTACAATCGTATCTGATATCAAACATCCATCTGCCCAACACCACAGGATACATACTAATAACAATGTACGAAAATTGTGTAGAATTAGCCAGAAATGCAGAGATTGTGCCAATATTAGTCTATAAACTGTTCTGTACATTTTATGTGGCCTAGTATAGGCTTTTTATAGATTATATGAAATGACCTATTGTGAAGTTTTATCAAATGCTTATTATAGTTATATGTGAATATACAAAGCTCTATCCATTGAATTTTAGAACTGCTTTGAAGGGACAAGATGTCCCTCAATTTGGGGCCCCTGTCTTTATACAACTGTCTTTATTGTGGGACCTCTGTTTGCATACACATTAAATACACATGAATAGTCTATGAATATTTCCATATTTAGAAGAATTGTGTATGCATGACTATGCCTGACTTTAACCCGATATCAGACGTCCCGGTTCAGAAGAGAGGTGCAGTCTCGCTATCTGTAGTCGTGAATGGCCCTACTGGAAGAACATGGCTGTGCCAGTCTATGAATCCTCATGCACAGAACGGATTGTCTTCTATTAGGAGGAAGGGTCACGTATTCATAAGCTTTAGCGACCATACACGTGTTCTCATGAAACCATCCTGTGTTGTGGCATCACTATTGCGTAAAGATGTACATATTTCATCCCAGGTAAGGTAACTCCTTCCCTCCCTGTGCCACAGTCGCATGGGGCGTATTCTGTCTGAAAGATGTCATTATGGACTCGGCTGTCTTTTGGGAAATGAAGGTAGTTATGTAGGAATAGAACAAGAGTTATATTTTAACAAGAATTCATTTTATATTATTTATTAAATCCATGCATTTCTTCGATGTTGCTGACATTCCACAGAATTGTTTATCTGTATAGTTGGTTATTTAAGGTGTGCTGGCAATTTCATTTTAAGTAGAACTTTCCGCTTTATTCTGTTTTTCATAAATAAACGCCAATTGACCCAGAAAATCCTGTCCAGTTTACAGTTTTGTCCTTACACTAGATTAATCTGCACCATAACTCTTCACCAGAGCTACAGGTTGTCATAGCGATTGCCATTTCTTCCAGATTGTTGCAATATTACTAATAAAGAAATATTCGAAATCATCTACACACTGTCATATAGAAACCGATCATTGCATAAGATCACTGTTCACTTACAATGCAAGCAAAACAGAAACCTGCAGTATTCCAGCTACTTCTATTGTCCAGTGACTATGAAAGGGTTGTTTCTTCTGCCGAAAGGGGCATTCTGGTGGTTACAAGTTATTCCATATGAACACAATGGGACTAACAAGAAGCCAAGTACAGTACTTGGCAATTTACTAAGGTCCATGAAAATCTAATGGGACGGCAGAACCTGACTCTTATAAGACACCGTACATCTTTTCTTCTAAGTCCCAGCTGTCATCAGTTATCCCCATTTTATGGTGATGCATATTGTAAACTGGGACCAGGTGAATGAACCCCCCGGATTTAATGTGAGATGCCCCTCTGTGAGCAGAGAGTAGCCCAAAATCTTGAGAACAGAATTATAGGGGGTTATGCTGCTTACATGAATTAGTTGATTGACAATGAGATCCGAGCGGTCGTCACTCATCTTTCTTAAAGTAAAAATGTCTGATTGACTGTGGATACAAGGAATACACTTCCCAGGTTGTGTTGTACTTCACATATGGCCATAACTGATCTGTCCATATGTCAAAATATACAGAAGTACTCATTATGTTACACACATACCTCCATGATTCTGTCAAGTATGTTTACTTGTGCGATTTCATGAGGAAAGTAACCCTTGTATAAAATGGAATTTGCTCACAGATGTAATGTGTGGCCATCCAGACCTCCACATGGTGTGTTATTACTTTGGCTGTGCACAGGAGCCCCCATTGTGTGTATAGCGGTAGGACCAGCACTGTGTGCATTGCATTACCCTACAATATATGACCTTTGCTTAGCTACTTTGTTTCCCATCATTCCCAGAATATTTCCACAATTTTGGTTGTAATGCCAACTTATCTAATTAAAAAGGGTAAATCTTTTAGGCTTTTAACCAATTTTACATTTTATACAGTTTTTGTGTAAGGAATAAATAGTACTTCACCTTTCTTAAGTAGTACGAAACTGGAACACGTGCAAACCCTTTTAGCTCTAGTTTTACAGCCTGCAGGAGAAGGGAATGTGATCTCTTCATCGCTTGTGGTTTGCTAGGAAGCTACACACTACATAACATGAGGGACGTTCCCTACTCAGATGACCCGATGCTGTGTAGAGAAGAAGGTGACAAGTTTCATATATTGGTGCAATACATCATAACAATAAAAGATCAACTAATTGGGCAGCATATATAACATATACAATATGTAGACGGTGCACATGGTTATAATGGGGATTGGCTTGTTTCATCTTTTACATATGATATGCATGTGACTCGTTGTCGCTGTCCCAAATGGATATGATAGAAGGGCCTTAGTTCACACTTGTATATGATCTCCACCTGTGCATTTTCATTTCAATAAAACTAATCAAGTGTAATTGTCAATGCAATGGACATTAGAGAGAGATCACCCCTACAAGATGATATGTACCGAACTAATTTAGAGGATGAAAATCTGACCTACCACAGGCAGACAACATGTACTCACAAACCCACCCACACCTAGTCAATACAATTTCATGTCCTTCAAGGAACCATCATAAAACTGGGAGTATGTTTCCTAATGGTTGTATGATATGTCGCCCACTAGTGGTGGTTGCTGGGTAATGGAGCACTTTGGTCTAGTAGGGTTATAATATAGTTTATTGTTACCCCCTGGCCACTGCCTGTCCTTAATAAAATGCATTTTGTGTTTCAGTACCAAATGATCTGGTACAAGGATAATAAATTGTGTGTTTACAATCTTGTAAAGATGTAAATATTTTTGGATATTGTATTTATGAGAAATATTTTTCATTTAAAGATTTGTTTTTATTTGTTGTATTCAGGAAAGGTTTAGATTGCAATCCAGTACAATACTGCACGTTAACAGTATACCTCCCACTCACTGTGAAGATTTGCCTTGACTATATCTGTGATGTGCCACAAATAGCTAAACCACTTTTATGTCCCCAAAGTTTTCTGAAACAGCAATGCTGCTTCTATGTGCTAGTCAACTGCTCATATAAATCTGTTTCAATAAAGACCCCTGTGTACTGTCCTGAGTGTTTCTTCATTCATATGTGTGAATCGTCCATATCTGTATCCATGGCCTGGTAGGTCATTAGAAATGATTGGGTTGGGTGAAATTTGGGTTTGACAGCTTCATCTGAGTACCAGGAAAAAATTCAATTCAGGACCTGGATGAATTTGAACCCAAACCACATTGAAATCAATGGAAACCCAAATTTTAACACCCAAACTGGATGTAAAATGGGGGCAGTAAGGGATAGAAGGCTGTAAAATGGTGGTGATAACAGGGCAGTTGCCCTGACAAAAATGGCCCAGGACTAAAAATAATAACATAGCCTAAAAAATATACAAAGAAATAATACAAGTAATGAATTAAAAAAATAAAATTCTTTTAATGTAAGTGTGCTAGAAGACTGTATGGGTAGTGATGAGTGGACCAATGAGTGGGCAATTATAATGACAGTGAGGGGCAGCTTTAATTTTTAATTTTTTAAATTATTGGCCTTTTCGATACAGTGTGAAGGCGTGTATATTCCCTGGATGGAGATGCCAGGCAAATTGAATGCATTTGTCAATTACATCACGAGTGCCTCTGAATCCATCAGATTGTCTTCAACCCACTACACCTCAACCCCGTTTAAAACAGCAAAGACATCTCAGCCACAGGTCAAGGACAGTCACTAATGCTCTCCGATAACTCTCCTAGCCAGATTCTATGGGCCATCCTCTTGCCCCTGCCCAGTTAAAGACCTATAGTTCCTAGATGCCCAACAACTTGTGTCAGAGGATGTGGACAGTGGATGTAACCAAGGTGGCAACTTTTGCAGCTTTCTACAGTGTGGAGACTGACAAGTAGGGCAGTGGTGAGGGATTGGTGTAAAAAGCTCAGAGGGGGGAGGACGATGTTCTACATGCAACGTGGCTCAGAGGCAATGATAATAGCTTGGAGAGTTGGTGGTCACAATGCCCTCCGTAGGAACCAGAAGATGTGGATGGTTGAAAAGGCTCATTGTGGAGCCCATCGCGACAACTGGCCTACTACCTCCCATCATGCCCAGAGCTGGCCACACAAAGACTGGCCAGGATGATCTCCCTGGCGTAGCATTTTTTAAGCAATTTTTAGAAGATATAACATGAGTCATGAGCACACTGTGCTGTCCGTTACTGGAGCGAGCAACAATCTGAGCACCATGGGTATAACCAGGCCCCAGGAAACAAAACATAAGCTGAAGTGGATGAAAAAGAAAAATAGAACATGAAAACCCCTGAGGCTCCCTCTGCTGTTTACGTTGCCTAAGCATCTACTCCCGCCTCCTGAGTGACAAGGACATTTGTCTCCACACAAAGAGAGGATGTGACACCACCACAACCATAACAACCCTTGTCCACACCATCCCAGGGAAGCCTTCAGCTATGAATGCCTCCGAACAATGCAGAGAATGCATTTTTTAGCCCATCCTACCCGCAAGCCCTAAGGTGTGCACTTTGCGATGCCATGAGTCACAAGGTACACATCACATGTTGCAGCTGGACCCTGGGCAAAAATCCACTAGTTTCGGCACATCCAATAGGGAAAACGACAATAGGCCATGCTGAAACTTATCTGTATGGGCAAAAAACCACACACTGCTCCTAGTTGTGAAAAATTCCCTCGCGACCCATAGAGTAACTCCCTTGATAAACTGAAAATATTTACAAAAACTAAAAGAAAACTGAACCTTTTAGAAAAACAGAAACTTTGTGGAAAAACAAACTTTTTGGAAACACAGAACCTTTTCTGTTTACAAAAACATAAACTATTTTCAAAAAGTTTTGTTCCCAATACCGGTTAACGTACATTCCGTGCATTGTGCGCATGTTCAGAACTTTGTGCTGCAGAAGATGCTGGCCAACTACACAGACCTGCCGAATCTGCTGCTTGAAATGTGTGGTGTGTGTGCGCGCATTTGCATCATTCATACGCTGCTGCTACTCGGCCTTCGGCCTTCCCACACACCGCCTCATCCATGATTCAACACTTCAACATCATCGTCTGGGGCTACATGATGGACTTTTGTGCCATGCTGCACTGCTTCCAATATCGTCAGTGATGGGAAGCAGCCGCTTAAAGCAGTGAGAGGAAGATCTTTTCCCATTACATTACACAAGGAAGACATAGGAACCAAGACTGCAATTTTTAACTGACTTTACAGTTACAAAGAAAGTCAAAATTTGAGCCTTTGTACATTTTGATAGGGATATAATTAAAGAATATTTCAGTACAAGCGGTCCCCTACTTAAGGACACCTGACTTACAGATGACCCCTAGTTAAAGACTGACCCCTCTGCCCACTGTGACCTCTCTGGATGTTACTATAGTCGCAGACTGTAATGATCAGCTGTAAAGTTTCTGTAATGAAGCTTTATTGATAATCCTTGGTCCCATTACAGAAAAAAAATTTGAAACTCTGATTGTCACTGAGGCAAAGAAAAATTTTGTCTAGATCTACAATTATAAAGTATATAGTTTCAACTTACATACAAATTCAACTTAAGAACAAACCTACTGACCTTATCTTGTACATAACCCGGGACTGCCTGTAATAAAAAAATGCAGCTAATGTCACTGCTCTATTGGACAGTAAGGGTAAAGAAATACACGTACTGTCACTGCACTATAATATAGTATGAGGATATAGATATCATAGCAGCATATCAATATACACATGTGGTTCTTTAGACTGCCCTCTCGCCTCTCCCTAGCTGTGTCCTGATCATATGAGGATATAGATGGAATTAGTGCTGTCACTGGCACTGCACTTTAGGGATAAATGGATCCAGTGAACATGTACACTACAATTAAGAAATAGTTGCAGATGCAGTTAAAAGTTTGTACTAAGACTGGTACTGTAAGTTATCACTGTATGATGCTTGAACTTATACTGCAGCAGCACCTTTAAGATTTTGATGGAACTGTAAACTATACTGAGATTGTGCCTTTAAGATATTACTAGTTGATGCTGGAAAAGATATTATTAAATGTGGGTCTGCACTATAGCAGCCTATCAGTAGCTTAAAAGAAACCTACCACATGAAATGGTAGGTGTATACTTCAAAAACCTTTATCCTCCTAAACCGCTGTGTCGCGGTTTAAACACTTTAGTATCTTTATATGTTGCGCCTAAATAGGAAATGCCGGAGAGCCTCGCGCACGGTCGCACATATGGTGCGCCAAGCGCGTACCATGGTGCGCCGAACCGACTTAACATATAAAGATACTAAAGTGTTTAAACCGTGATACAGCGGTTCAGGAGAATAACGAAAATATGCTCCGGCACCAGCTCACCCTGAGCTGGTGCTCGGTTTTTGAAGCTTACACCTACCATTTCATGTGGTAGGTTTCCTTTAATGCGGTTTTTGAGAGTGCCCTAAAAAAGGCAATAATTTCAGATTCCCACCTGTCTATAATAACAGCAGCCTCCCGCCCTACCCAAGTGCCCCGAAAAGGGCAATCATTGGTCCTATTGTAACTTCTGTGCCTAAGCTTCGCTCTGTCCGTAGTTGGCAGAATAGAGGCGTTTATTTGTGTGTGAACTGTGGCTCACTGCTTGTGTTTGGATTAACTGAGCCACACCCTGCTCCTTGCATTTAAGTCCTGCCCAGCAAGGGTTACTAGCCTGATGGACAGTTCCCCCAGTGTGCTGCTGGAGGCGTGTCTGGGAACAGCCTTATATACCTGCCTGCTACCATCATACCTTGCTGGTTATTCTTCTAGTCTTACCTGTGTACCTAGTGCTCTTGCTATCTTGTTTGGTGTTCGGTGTTTTGTATCTGATTCTGTGTATCTGTGGCACAGTAATAGTAAAATTTCCTGAGAACAAAAGTGTTCCTGAGATCATCTTGTTTCACGTCTCCAACTATGACTTATATTATACAGGGGAGTGTTATATGCTTTGTTACAGATTTCAGAACATTTATTATATTTCTCATACATTTTTCAGTAATGTACGATGCTATAAAGCAATTATAGATATTGTTAATGTAACATTAAACAATGGAGATTTGACAACAGAACTTGCCGCTCATTATCATATGCATGACTTTACCAAAATCAACATACACAGGAGAAGCTTTATCATGTTAACCCCTGCAGGCGCTGGCTATATATATCGAGAGACTCCAGCCTCCTGATATATTTGGCAGGGCAGTTCTATGCCAAGTCCTGCCCGGTCTGGCATAGAATTGCACTATATCTTGTGGTTGACAAGGAACTTCGCTGCCGGGTATGTCCACTTCCAAAGAAGGTCAATAGTCACTTGTGCGTATTTCAGGGCTTATCATTAGTTTTCTGGTATACCAGCTCTGATATATCCCCCTGCCCCTGTGAGGACATTGCAACTATTTGTAAACGGTTTATTGGTTAATTGTAAGTATGGATGAATCAGTTTAGGATCTTCAGGCTTGACATCTCCACCATAAATACTTTCAGTGCCAAACCTAATAGAGGGTAGAAGAATACTGCACAACAACTGTATAACTACATATGGTAAGCTAAAATATTCTATAAGCTATATCCAAAAGATACTCTATAAATAAAGATATTCCATAAATGAAAGGACTAGTGGCTTTAGATGAAACATGTCAATGATGTTGATTATACAAACTAATAGAAGCCTTGCATTTTCATTTTTATTCTACTCCATTTTTAAAATCTTTTCTGCCCATTTCTCCTATGTGCACTACATTAAAAACCTAATGGAGGATACTCAAGATTAATTGATGATACAGTATGTTTATTAGTTGAATGTTTTTGGTGAGGAAGTCAAATTTATTTAGAAAATACAGGTTATTATTTAAGATACTTTGTACCAATTCTACGACATTATTCATTAGCATCCTCTATGCTGTCAGTAGCAATACTGGCACTAGATGGCACTATTATTTTTATTATGACAAGGTTCCTGAAGGGTTTAGGGTACCTTTTACATTTTAGTTGCTTAAAGTTTTGTGTAAAGATTCTGTTTCCATTCTGCAGTTGTAATCTCCAAATGAATATCTGGACATTAATAGCCTTCGTATATGAAATGGATATATAGACACTAGTCACATGGGGGAATCTATGAGTCATTTGCCCTAGTATTGTGGTGTGAAAAAAAGTTGTAAATGGTGCTGCATCTGAAATGTACGGCTTCTTATGTCTCACTGCTAGTCACAGACAATGCATTGACAGAGACACCTGAATACATGAATACTGCTTCTGTAAAAGGCTCAGAAATGGGGCAGATTTATCCAGCTGTCTAAAAGTAAAAATGTTCTTAGTTGCCCATGGCACCAATTATGTCTCCCCTTTTAAATATTCATGAGCACTGGTAAAATGAAAGCTCAGCTGTGATTGGTTGCCATGGGCAACTAAGAACATTCTTACTTTTAGACAGCCAATGTATTGTGTATTGATTCCCTGGCCATAGATGTGCAGGGCTGAATATAATAAAAATGTTGTAACATTCCTATTACTAATTACATCCCATGAGATTCACATATTGGGTTGTGTACTCCATTCAGTGATCAATTTACTAAGGGTCCGAACGCCGCACTTTCGTCGGGTTTCCCTGAATATTTCCGATTTGCGCTGAATTGCCCCTGGATTTTGGCGCATGCGATCGGATTGTGGCGCATCGGCGCGGGCTTTCACGCGACAGAAATCGGTGGGCGTGGTCATCGGATAACCTGACAGATTTGGAATATAAAAAAGGATTTGTGTTGCAAGATCAGCACTTACATGCACCAGGAAGAAGAAGGTGAACTCCGGCGGACCAGCGACACCTGCTGGACATCGGGCGCATGATCTTAGCGAATCTCGGCAGACCTGAATCGTCGCCGGACAACGCGTCACAGGATCGCGACTGGACCAGGTAAGTAAATGTGCCCCACTGTGATTAATCCAACAGTTTGAGAAACTTCTACAATTAAGTTGTGTAATCAAACCCAACATCTGGCCAGGACTTAGTGGGGAGAGGGGTATGGTTCACATCAGAGTAAACTTTAGTTGATGTGTATGTCACATATAAGCTGTCAGATTACTGTGTTCTCATTGAGAAGTCTATATTTCTTAATACATTAGATGTATCTAGCCCCAGTGCACTGGGGATCAGGACTGGTGCCCTATGGAATGCCAGTCCCTATGAATTCCCCTTATGTTGGCTATTGAGCTCCAGGCTAGAATAAATTATTACACTTTTCTGCTCGGCAGGTCCTGCAGATGAATGAGGACATAGATAAATCTCATTATTAAGTGCTGCCTTTGCTGAATTAAATGTTTATGTGCAATTAAATCTGAAGCATTTGTGTAAGTCAATCATCCTATGATGACCCCAGGAGACTTCTATTCTCCACACACTCCTGATAGACCCCAGGGAACGGCAGACGACAGATCTGTTTTCTGGCAGATGAGATTGGGCATTTACACAACCCAATGTATAGAACAACTAATCAGCCATAGTATAATTTAATTTCAATCAACAGGTAATGCATGAAAATATTTCTCATAGGCTTCATTCAATCTACACACACACAAAACCTACTCATAAGACAGGGAAATAGCAGCCCTGCACAATTCATGTAACTTTGACATCAGTTGTGTAAAGATAGGATTTAGCTTTTTTTCTGAGTATCTTTTATGTTGACAGTGGCCTTACTGGACAAAAACTGGTTGTATATCTGTACTAGTAGCTTCTTTCCATAAATAATACTAGTATATCGCTAAAGGTAGCGTTCGCGTGATGTGCAAGTCAAAACACATGCTGCTACTTACAAAGCACAAGCATTTAGGGTCACACGCACACGTTCAGTGTGCTTAACCCTTTCACGACCCGTGACGTAATAGCACGTCACGGGTCGGCCGCGGGTGCATGGAGAGGGCTCACGCGCTGAGCCCTCTCCATAGCCGGTAAGTCTTTGCTGCATATTGCAGCAAAGGCTTACCGGTAACACCCACGATCGGTGCTAGCACCGATCGCGGGTGTTTTCACCTCGATCGCCGCCGGCAATGCTGCCGGCGGCTTCAAAAGGATGGCGGCGCGTGGGCGCCGCCATCTTTTCGAGGATCGCCGCTCCCCGTGACGTCATCGGGGAGCGGCGATCCGTCGTCATGGTAACCTCGGGTCTCACGAAGACCCGAGGCTACTTCAGGTTAACCCATGCATTACAATGTGCTATCAGCACATTGTAATGTATGAGTAGTAAAATCCCCATATACTGCCATACTGTAGTATGGCAGTATATGATAGGATTGTGCAGACCCCCTAGGGTTAAAGTACCCTAGGGAGTCTGAAAAGTACTAAAAATAAAAAAAAAAAAAAAAGTTAAAAAAAAAAAATTATAATAAAAAACCCTAAAAACTCAAATCACCCCCCTTTCCCTAGAACTGATATAAATATAAATAAACAGTAAAAATCATAAACACATTAGGTATCGCCGCGTCCGAAAATGCCCGATCTATCAAAATATGATAACGGTTTTTCACTGCGTTTAATCCCGTAACGGAAAATCGCGCCCAAAGTCGAAAATGGCACTTTTTTTGTCATTTAAAAAAATTAAAAAATTCTATAAAAAGTGATCACAAGGTCGAACAGTCCTAAAATTGATAACATTGTAAATGTCATCAAAATCCGCAAAAAACGACACCACCCACAGCTCAGTACACCAAAGTATAAAAAAGTTATTAGCGCCAGAAGATGGCAAAATCCCCCAAAAAAATTTTGTACAGGAGGTTTTAATTTTTTTAAATGTATGAAAACATTATAAAACCTATACAAATTTGGTATCCCCGTAATCGTACCGACCCAAAGAATAAAGTAGATATGTCATTTGGGCGCACAGTGAAATCCGTAAGATCCAAGCCCACAAGAAGGCGGCACAAATGCGTTTTTTTACCAATTTCACTGCATTTGGAATTTTTTTCCCGCTTCCTAGTACACGGCATGGAATATTCAATACCATCTCTATGAAGTGCAATTTGTTACGCAGAAAATAAGCCGTCACACAGCTCTGTACATGGAAAAATAAAAAAGTTATGGATTTTTGATCATGGGGAGTAAAAAATGAAAATGAAAAAACAAAAAAGGGCCAGGTCCTGAAAGGGTTAAAGAGGACCTGTCACCATAAACAAAACGCTCTAGGAGCTGCTTACTTTACTAAGCTATACCCCCACGTGTAGCAGTGTTACACTGCTAGCTTTACTGGATCTATAGCTATACAGACACTGCACTTACATATCCTGAAAACACCAGACAAAGCTTACAGCGCTCCAGCGATGATGGGCCGGTCTGAGGGGCTGGCCTCTATGTAGCTTCTTCCCCGGACCACCCCTCCTATGCCATAGGCCAGCGGTGACTGCCGGGCTTCATGCGGCAGTCACCACCTCCTCGTACCGCCTCCTCATGAATACAGTTGCATTTACGGGGCGTTTGCATTGTTACATATGAGGCGTTTGCCTCACAGTTACTTTTACGTGGCATTTGCATCACAGTTACTTTTACGTGGCGTTTGAATTACGCCTACTTTTACGGTTTTACGGTTACGCTTACGCGGCGCTTGCGGCACGGTTACGCTTAGGCGGCGTTTCCGTCATGCTTACGCGGTGTTTCTGTCACGGTTACGCTTATGCACCGTTTGCATCTCGGTTAGGCTTACGTGGCGTTTGCTTCACGGTTACGTGGCGGGTGCATCATGGTTACGCGGCGTTTGCATCATGGTTACGCGGCGTTTGCATCACGGTTACGCAATGTTTGCATCACGGTTATGCGGCGTTTGCGTCAGGGTTACGATTACGCAGCGTTTGCATCACGGTTACGCTTACGAGCCGTTTGTGTCACAGTTACGCTTATGTGGTGTTTGCGTCACAGTTACGCTTATGTGGTGTTTGCATCACGGTTACGCTTACGCGATGCTTGCGGCATGGTTACACTTACGCGGGGCTTGCGGCATGGTTACACTTAAGCGGCACTTGCGGCATGGTTACACTTACGCGGCGCTTGCGGCATGTTTACGCACGGTTTGTATCACGGTTACACTCAGCTGTGTTTGCGGCACGCCTACACTTATTCCGCGCTTGCATCACATTTACACCTACGCCGCGCTTGCATCACGTTTACACTTACTCGCCGTTTTGTGTCACGTTTACTCTTATGTGGCGTTTGAATTACTTTTACACAACGTTTGTGTCATGTTTATGCTAACGCAGCTTTTGCATAACGTTTACGCTTAAGCATCATTTGCGTCACGTTTATGAGGCCTTAGATGCAGATAGAGAAATTACATCTCACCACTGACAGTATGAGAGAAGATTAGCATAAGACACGCCCCCAGCTCCAACCCCAGCTCCTCCTCTCTGACCAAACACAGATTGTAATGGTCACATCTCAGGACTAATAACTCTGTAACCGTGGGGGCTAGAAGGAAAATTCAAAGTGCCCCTGAATCTATGTAGCAGCCCCTACAGAATGGTATGCTAATCGCCATATAAGTGAGGTGGTGAAAGGTCCTCTTTAACACTGCTACATCTGCGGTAGTGCTAGGAGCTACTCACTTTAGTAAGCAGCTAGTAGAGCATTTTTTTTAAGGTGACAGGTCCTCTTTATGGGCGGCTTCAAAGTGTCTGTGCCGACTTCTAAATAATGGCAGCACTTTATGGTAGGTGCTTATGACCTTGATTTCCATGCAGAGATTCTGCGTATAAATCTGTTTGGAATAACCTCACAAATTGTTGTGCCCAAAGGATTTATTGATAGTGAAAATTCGGATGAAATCCTCAGCAGAAAATTAAGATACTGTAGATTAAAAACACAGACTTATTAAATGGAATGATAATATATTCCCTTTAATTGTACTGTATTATGTTTTTTACATAAAAATTCAAAGTGGAAATCTATGCATAATATATAGCAATATTTAGATCACAGAATGGTATTTTCAAGCAAAGTTTCCAATAGATCAAAGCATGTATCAATAGCTACCTAATGGGAAGGACAAGACTAATACTAATAACCATCTGTGTTGTTTGGTCATCCTATCCACCTGGTAAGCAAGGAATCTGCTAAACCTATCTCACAGCACGTCCTGTCAAAATATCTTCCCTCCCCCCAACATTCGCTGTTTTGGATATTTATAGCCTGACTTGTGTCCAGTCAGCTGTCCCTATCACACTCTAGGTATTTGGGAAAAGGGGGGAGGACCAAGCTGTAGAGTCCCAGGGATCCTAACATAGTCACTCTCTTTGCTGCCTGCTCTCTCTGCTTTGTAGGACCTATAGCTGCTTCTGTCCCTTGGATTTGAGGATTATAATCTGCTCCTGAGCCTAAATTGGGACCTTCATAAAGAGGTATTGTAATAAGGTTTTCTATTTTTTTTTCTTGCCTAATAGCGTCTAACAGGATCATCCGGAAGTTCTAGAAATGGCCAATAATGTGTCAATATGATCTTCGTATAAGAATGGAGAGGTTTATAACCAACTGTGTCTGGTTCTGTGTCTATGATTTCAGTTTGTGATCTGAGGACCTTCCAAGGGTGATGAACTGATATAACCCAAGGCCTCTGCCTCCCAAGGCCTCTGCTAACATCCATGTCCTATCATTAACCACAAGGGAACACTTGTATTTATTCTTGTTATTACGATCAGTATTATTATTTTGTACATGTGATAAAATTTCTTGTTACATGTACAGTATATAGATGAGATAGACAGCGCTTCACATACAATATCCTGTAAATCTGAGGCAACCGTCATTATGAATCTCTATGTCTAGGATCATCTGAAATAAATCTGTAAATTCTATATAAATTATAATCTTGGTCCTGGGTTCGATTCCCACCCAGGTCAACATCTGCAAAGAGTTTATATGTTCTCTTTGTGTTTGCGTGGGTTTCCTCTAGGTCCTCAGGTTTCCTCCCACACTCCAAAACATACTGGTAGGTTGTTTAGATTGGGAGCCCCATTGGGGACAGGGACCAATTTGACATGCTTTGTGCAGCGCTGTGTAATCTGTGTGCACTATATAAATAAAGAATTATTATTATCTTACATTAACAATATTCATTGGAAACCCGGTTTTCTGCAGTTTCCTATCCCCCACATGTAATGTCTCTCTGGCTATAGCCTTACCAGACGCATCATATATGTGTTCCACATTATCAGCTTTACCTCCTCACACTCTGCTCTATAAAGATGATACTTCAGACTATATTTAGAGAGCAGAGAATTAGGAGGCTCAGCACTTAGAACTGTTCCAAATCCTCTCATAGCCAGTCAATTGTGGCAGACAATATCAGTGAGAACTGAGGACTCGCAGTTAACCCCTTATGTGCCTTCCAACGACAAAGAATGTGGTTACTGCAAGTGTAAGGCCTTCACCACATGTCTGTGTTTCACATGTGCTATTTATGTTCACCATGTACACAACACACATCCATCCATGACTATTCAGAGATCCATTTTTGTCAACGGTCTGTGAATGGTGAAAGTCAGTGGAAACATGTTCTATGATGGATTTGATAACTCTGTGGCAGTATTTTGCTTAGTGTTTTGCCTCCATAATGTATATAGGCAGGGCCGGCCCCAGCAGTGGGCATACCTGGGCAAGTGCCCTAGGAGCTGCTGGGGGGGGGGGCCCACATAAGGCTGTACATAAGGAATCCATGGGGGTGAGGGGGACTGTATCTAATCAATCCATAGGGGCTTTATATAAAATAACCATGAGGGGGTGTTAGGAATGATAAACTAGAGAATATTTTAGGGACTGTTAGTTTCTGAATTTTTAATATCGCCATTTTTACTGTAAAGGGGCCCACTGAAGCTCTGTAGCCCTACTGAAACCTGGAGCCGACCCTGTATGTAGGCAACCAGGAGTGGAACCTACACAGATGAAAAGTATCATGGAATTTTTTGTTAATTATTTTTGTGTTTCAGCCCGACTACTATATTTGGCTTCCAAATACTGATAACAAACACGGACAATGCTGCTTTATAAAACCGGCACGTAAGCCTATTGGTCTATAAAAGTCATATACAGCCTCTGGGTTCAACAGAATACAAAGTATAAGAATTAGGTTAGAAAAATTTTTTTTTCCTGTAACAAACACTGACAAAACACATTGATAATCATGTTTTCTGTGGGGAACAATGGACAGCACATCTTTGTATAATACAGACTTTTGAATAAGGCCTAAGAGTCACTAAGACATGTTATTACCAAACATATACACTCACCTGCCACTTTATTAGGTACACCATGCTAGTAACGGGTTGAACCCCCTTTTGCCTTCAGAACTGCCTCAATTCTTCGTGGCATAGATTCAACAAGGTGCTGGAAGCATTCCTCAGAGATTTTGGTCCATATTGACATGATGGCATCACACAGTTGCCGCAGATTTGTCGGCTGCACATCCATGATGCGAATCTCCCGTTCCACCACATCCCAAAGATACTCTATTGGATTGAGATCTGGTGACTGTGGAGGCCATTTGAGTACAGTGAACTCATTGTCATGTTCAAGAAACCAGTCTGAGATGATTCCAGCTTTATGACATGGCGCATTATCCTGCTGAAAGTAGCCATGAGATGTTGGGTACATTGTGGTCATAAAGGGATGGGCATGGTCAGCAACAATACTCAGGTAGGCTGTGGCGTTGCAACGATGCTCAATTGGTACCAAGGGAACCAAAGAGTGCAAAGAAAATATTCCCCACACCATGACACCACCACCAGCCTGAACCGTTGATACAAGGCAGGATCCATGCTTTCATGTTGTTCACGCCAAATTCTGACCCTACCATCCGAATGTCGTCGAGACTCATCAGAGACTCAGAGAAATCGAGACTCATCAGAAGAGGCAACGTTTTTCCAATCTTCTACTGTCCAATTTCGATGAGCTTGTGCAAATTGTAGCCTCAGTTTCCTGTTCTTAGCTGAAAGGAGTGGCACCCGGTGTGGTCTTCTGCTGCTGTAGCCCATCTGCCTCAAAGTTCGATGTACTGTGCGTTCAGAGATGCTCTTCTGCCTACCTTGGTTGTAACGGGTGGCGATTTGAGTCACTGTTGCCTTTCTATCAGCTCAAACCAGTCTGCCCATTCTCCTCTGACCTCTGGCATCAACAAGGCATTTCCACCGACAGAATTGCCGCTCACTGGATGTTTTTTCTTTTTCAGACCATTCTCTGTAAACCCTAGAGATGGTTGTGCGTGAAAATCCCAGTAGATCAGCAATTTCTGAAATACTCAAACCAGCCCTTCTGGCTCCAACAACCATGCCACGTTCAAAGGCACTCAAATCACCTTTCTACCCCATACTGATGCTCGGTTTGAACTGCAGGAGATTGTCTTGACCATGTCTACATGCCTAAATGCACTGAGTTGCCGCCATGTGATTGGCTGATTAGAAATTAAGTGTTAATGAGCAGTTGGGCAGGTGTACCTAATAAAGTGGCCGGTGAGTGTAGCTGTATAATAAATTAGATGACTGCTAATAACAGTTAATAGTTAAGATAACAGTTGATTCTAGTTAACTAGATAATTCTAGTAGATCATCTTCTTCTTAGATGGTTCCAACCTACACAAGTCCTCCAACAAAATCCCAAAAGCCAACCTAACGTGATATAATTACCTGGGCACCACCGCTATACGCTATGCCATAAATATCAGTTCTGTCTCTGTGCTAGTCTCGGGTACCATAATATGAAGTGTGCTGGGCACCACCGCTATACGCATTGCCATACATATCAGTTCTGTCTCTGTGCTAGTCTCGGGTTCCATAATATGAAGTATCCTGGGCATCACCGCTATACGCTATGCCATAAATATCAGTTCTGTCTCTATGCTAGTCTCGGATACCATAATATGAAGTGTGCTGGGCACCACCGCTATACGCATTGCCATACATATCAGTTCTGTCTCTGTGCTAGTCTCGGGTTCCATAATATGAAGTGTGCTGGGCACCACCGCTATACGCTATGCCATACATATCAGTTCTGTCTCTGTGCTAGTCTCGGGTTCTATAATATGAAGTGTGATGGGCACCACCGCTATACGCATTGCCATACATATCAGTTCTGTCTCTGTGCTAGTCTCGGGTTCCATAATATGAAGTGTGATGGGCACCACCGCTATACGCTATGCCATACATATCAGTTCTGTCTCTGTGCTAGTCTCGGGTTCTATAATATGAAGTATCCTGGGCACCACCGCTATACGCATTGCCATACATATCAGTTCTGTCTCTGTGCTAGTCTGGGGTTCCATAATATGAAGTATCCTGGGCACCACCGCTATACGCATTGCCATACATATCAGTTCTGTCTCTGTGCTAGTCTCGGGTTCCATAATATGAAGTGTGATGGGCACCACCGCTATACGCATTGCCATACATATCAGCAGGGCCGGTTCTAGACAAAGTGGGGCCCTGGGCAAAACTAAAAGTGGGGCCCCAAAATAAAACTATTTTATGACCAGTCACAGTCAGCAAGAGGCTCCTTTAGTATGGTAAAACAAACTGTAATATGGGAGAATTTTATAGGAGATAGATAAATGATAGGGAGATTTATGGGCAGCATTGTGGCTCCGTGATTAGCACTACAGCCTTGCAGCGCTAGTCAACATCTGCAAAGATTTTGTATGTTCTCTCTGTGTCTGTTTGGGTTTCCTCCGGGTCCTCCGGTTTCTTCCCACACTCCAAAAAATTACTGGTAGGTTGATTAGACTGTGAGGCCCATTGGGGAGAGGGACCGATATTTTCTGAAAGCAGACACTTGCCCCATTTTCAGAATTGCATCAAAGACTTTATAGACATAGGCGCCTTCATGCAATTTTGATTCAAATTGAAACATTTTATTAAAAATACTTAAAATTTGACTTTGATGGCAAAAAATTTGATCCAAACATGGACATTTGTAGAGTTCACAAATGTGCCCTATTGATATGTTCACATGAATAAATCCACATAATATCACTAAAACTGTAATAACTAGATATCTGCTTTTCAGCTAGACATTTTTAGACAGTCACAACCTGCAAAATATATCAATAAAACAGAATAAAAAGTAAAGGCGCCATAAAACCTATAGAATTTTGAAAGCAGAGAACCAGGCAATGCATTTGGCAATTAACATTCAAAATTTCCTCTAAAATATGTACAAATCCAGATACTTATATAAAGAAAATATACTTTCCTAAAACAGTAAGATGTGAGGAGACCATACATACCCCACATGTGGATATTCACCAAAATATGCAGCAAAGGGAACTGCAGAAAATTCACACAGATGTATCATTGTCTGTTCCTTAGACTATATATCCATAAACCTCTCTAATGAGATAATAAAGTCACGTTTAGATGTGCGCCATTGTATTAGCTGCACAATAACAGAACCCTCCGCGCTTCATAAGAATGAGAGTGAGAACGTCATAACATAGAAGTAAATAATGGAGGATGGTGAGAAATAAAAACTTTATTCCAGGACATGTGTGTGTTTTTGGTGTTACATATAACTTTATGGACATGTTCTGGTCGCTGTGTAGTCACATTAAGTGAAGAGGATCGAATGTTCATCGTATCAGTCAATTTTCCCAACAAAAAATAACTATCACAAAATAAAAGGGAATAAGAGAGAAAGGGCCACATTTATCACTTTTGTGCGCCTAAGAGTAGTAGTTGCGCCTAAATTCAGGCGCACTGTTTTCCAGAATTATCACAAGCTACAACCATCTGTGATAAGGTAATTTCCTGCCTCTTATTAATCACTTTACTTTAACACAGTTTAGGCACAATTTTGGTGCAGTTTAGGCGCAATGTTAGATTCAGGCACTTACATGTGATCCTGCTACAAGCTCCTCTCTGCTTCTCCCACAGCCCAGAATGAAGATAACACTCACAGCAGCACCCAGGTGTGTGACACCCAGCACCCAGTGACCTCCTCAGCAGGGGCTTCTCCTGGAGGGGATCCCCCAGTGCTGGTCTCCTGCTGCACCCCTGTAATTCTGCACAGTATCCCCCTCAGACACACTGGTGATACTGTGGACAATTACATGGGGGACACTTGTCTATACTATGTGCAACATTCTGTAACGTTCTCTTCTCTCTTGCTTTGAGCTCAGGATTCTGCAGAATGTTTTGTAAATAGAAGGTGATGAAGTGTAAATAGAGTCTGCAGCTCCTGTCTGCAGAGTATCTAATGACTGTATTATCTGTACTAGTGTCTGCAGAGTATCTCATGTCTGTATGATCTGTTCTAGTGTCTGCAGTGTCTGGATGAGCTTTGCTGCTAGAAATGAGCTGTTCTGCAAAGGGGCTCAGTGCTTTCTTCTCAGTTAACGGCAGCTTCGGGCTGGAGTGTTTTTGCGCCCGTTTTTGCGCCTAAATGAAAAGTCGCAAGTGATGAATATCATTAGGAGCATCAAAACATCTGGATTGCTAGGATAATGAGGGAAAGCTGGTTATTTTTGCTGCGCAGCTAGTTTGGCATTTAGTTGCAAAATGGCACAAAAACTGTGCGCCTGAATGAAAAGGCGCAAAAACAACAGAAAAAAACCATTGATACATGTGGCCCAAAGTGTGTTCTTAGATTTGCATAGAGAAGGGTTAAAAACATGAATATTAGTTGATATTATCCCTTATCAAAATGTAGTACTAGTAACATATAAAGTGAATATTTCCATTATCTGTGAGGTGCAGCAGCTCCTGTGTGCAGCAAATGCTCCCTCAGCCTGATGGCTAAGAATCTGGAGACACTTCAGGGGGCTGTATCTCTGGTTCTGTGACTCATAGAACCTCACTCCTTTTTTCCTATGAAAGAAGAGAGTCTCCTCTTTTATATGAATCTAAATTTGTGTTTCTAAAATGTAGGAAAACGGAGATATTTATATATAAAAATGGCACCTGATATTCTCACTTTAAACCTGAATATCTCTGGATCCATAGCACCTAGAAACACAATTCAAGATTCATTTGAAAGAAGAGATTCTCCCCTTTCTCCCTGGGGGCCCTGGGCAATTGCCACCTTTGCCTACCCATAGCGCCGGCCCTGCATATCAGTTCTGTCTCTGTGCTAGTCTCGGGTTCCATAATATGAAGTATCCTGGGCACCACCGCTATACGCATTGCCATACATATCAGTTCTGTCTCTGTGCTAGTCTCGGGTTCCATAATATGAAGTGTGCTGGGCACCACCGCTATACGCTATGCCATACATATCAGTTCTGTCTCTGTGCTAGTCTCGGGTACCATAATATGAAGTGTGCTGGGCACCACCGCTATACGCATTGCCATACATATCAGTTCTGTCTCTGTGCTAGTCTCGGGTTCCATAATATGAAGTATCCTGGGCACCACCGCTATACGCATTGCCATACATATCAGTTCTGTCTCTGTGCTAGTCTCGGGTTCCATAATATGAAGTATCCTGGGCACCACCGCTATACGCATTGCCATACATATCAGTTCTGTCTCTGTGCTAGTCTCGGGTTCCATAATATGAAGTGTGCTGGGCGCCACCGCTATACGCATTGCCATACATATCAGTTCTGTCTCTGTGCTAGTCTGGGGTTCCATAATATGAAGTATCCTGGGCACCACCGCTATACGCATTGCCATACATATCAGTTCTGTCTCTGTGCTAGTCTCGGGTTCCATAATATGAAGTGTGTTGGGCGCCACCGCTATACGCATTGCCATACATATCAGTTCTGTCTCTGTGCTAGTCTCGGGTTCCATAATATGAAGTATCCTGGGCACCACCGCTATACGCATTGCCATACATATCAGTTCTGTCTCTGTGCTAGTCTCGGGTTCCATAATATGAAGTGTGCTGGGCACCACCGCTATACGCTATGCCATACATATCAGTTCTGTCTCTGTGCTAGTCTCGGGTACCATAATATGAAGTGTGCTGGGCACCACCGCTATACGCATTGCCATACATATCAGTTCTGTCTCTGTGCTAGTCTCGGGTTCCATAATATGAAGTATCCTGGGCACCACCGCTATACGCATTGCCATACATATCAGTTCTGTCTCTGTGCTAGTCTCGGGTTCCATAATATGAAGTATCCTGGGCACCACCGCTATACGCATTGCCATACATATCAGTTCTGTCTCTGTGCTAGTCTCGGGTTCCATAATATGAAGTGTGCTGGGCGCCACCGCTATACGCATTGCCATACATATCAGTTCTGTCTCTGTGCTAGTCTGGGGTTCCATAATATGAAGTATCCTGGGCACCACCGCTATACGCATTGCCATACATATCAGTTCTGTCTCTGTGCTAGTCTCGGGTTCCATAATATGAAGTGTGTTGGGCGCCACCGCTATACGCATTGCCATACATATCAGTTCTGTCTCTGTGCTAGTCTCGGGTTCCATAATATGAAGTATCCTGGGCACCACCGCTATACGCATTGCCATACATATCAGTTCTGTCTCTGTGCTAGTCTCGGGTTCCATAATATGAAGTGTGTTGGGCACCACCGCTATACGCATTGCCATACATATCAGTTCTGTCTCTGTGCTAGTCTCGGGTTCCATAATATGAAGTATCCTGGGCACCACCGCTATACGCATTGCCATACATATCAGTTCTGTCTCTGTGCTAGTCTCGGGTTCCATAATATGAAGTGTGCTGGGCGCCACCGCTATACGCATTGCCATACATATCAGTTCTGTCTCTGTGCTAGTCTCGGGTTCCATAATATGAAGTGTGCTGGGCACCACCGCTATACGCATTGCCATACATATCAGTTCGGTCTCTGTGCTAGTCTGGGGTTCCATAATATGAAGTATGCTGGGCACCACCGCTATACGCATTGCCATACATATCAGTTCTGTCTCTGTGCTAGTCTCGGGTACCATAATATGAAGTGTGCTGGGCACCACCGCTATACGCATTGCCATACATATCAGTTCTGTCTCTGTGCTAGTCTCGGGTTCCATAATATGAAGTATCCTGGGCACCACCGCTATACGCATTGCCATATGCAACACCCTCGCCGATGCAATGGCGAGGTAGTGCTTGCGAATACGTCCCACCTGTAGGTAACACCACATTACACTACATGGTCCTGACAGGATCAAGGGGAAATTGCAGTGGTTAATCCTGCCTGGCAAGGCAGATGTTAATTTGTGATGTAATCATGTCAGCTAATGTCTGTGTTACATCCTGTCTCTGTGCACTGAGAGGTAATTGGAGGAGCAGCCACCACCTGACCAAGGGAAGGTAATAAAACCTCTGGCCAGGAATGTTCTAGAGGAGTCTCTCCCCAGAGAGAGAAGAGAGCAGTCTCTCCCAGAAGGGAGAAGAGACCGGTCCTAGTCAGGCCCTCTGGGTCTGCAGGACACAAGCAGAGAGTAGTTAGCTGAGCAGCAGCTCAGAGTCTCTAGCACACCAGACCAGTGCAGGAAGAGCCTAGCCCCTGCCTGAAGTGGAAGATAAGACTAGAGTTAGTGTAGTGAGGAAAGGGGTATCATCCTACCTTCAAGGGTGATACCTGAAGAGATCCAGGACCGAGCTGAAGCCTCCTCTAAGGACACAGCTGCCTCCCAGCCTGCCCTCCACATCCAGGCTGGTGAACTACATCCTGTGGCTCCCTCCAAATACCTCTCCAGTACTCCACCTGTTAAAGACACGTTTTCTGCAGTTCCTGCCGGTTGCAATAAACGAACTGTAAGTTGTTTTCTTCAACCTCTGTCTCCGTCTGGTCCCTGCTACTACAACTACCCTCATCACCGGCACCCTGTCCATCACCCAGAGACTCACACTCGGGACATTAAGGGGTTGCCCCAGGGAGATCCGCTATAGCAGCCGCTCCCTCATCTTTTCTTGCCAACACCACCCTGCTGGAGACCTGCCAGGCTGTAGGACAGCCCTCCGGTTACCCCGTACCAAGCACCGTGACAATAGCGTGCTTAGGCCGCAACCGCCAGCCACTCCGGTACCGCGGGCCCCGGCTGACTCCAGGCCTCACCTCAAGGGCTAGGCCCCGGTGGGGGATGTTGCAAGTGGCGTCACGAACAGGATATAGACTTCTGTGCCTTATTACGGCATTAAAGACTTTCCTTTATTAAAAGACTGTGCTGCCTAACCCTGCTGCCATCCGGGTTTAGGCCTAAGGACTTGTACGTTTCTGGAATGAACTGTGTTATACTGCTGCCACGTGCGGTCGAGCGTCGCTCCCGCACTCCAGAGGTTAATCCTGGCAAGAACTGTACCAGCTCTGCTACATCCGGCGCTGCCGCGCCCGAAGATTTTTACCTCAGAAACTGTGGCGCAGCAAATAATTCCAGCCCGCCAAAACCTTCACTGGCGGGAAACCCAGATGACGCATCAAGCTCCACCCACGCGCGAAGCGCGCGAACCCCGCCTCCTGTGGCGCAGGAAAAATTAGAGCCCGCCACAGCTCTTGGCGGGAAGGACTCGGACTCCTCCCACTGGCTCGAGGCGGACTTCCTGCCCTGTCTCAGAGAAGCGCCAGAACTGGAGCGGACTTTGGACAGAGAGGACAACGCCATGTGGGGTCCTCCGCCTTTCCCTCCTGTGGAGCGTCCGGAGTTTTATGAGGTCTTAGAGACTATGGTGGTGGTCTCTGCGCAGCCTGTCCGAAGACCCTCCGCGGGACATCGGCTGCACCGAGGATTGACTCGGGCCTTCGTCACCAGGACATGCTACCAAACGGTGACGCAGTATCAAATTCCACCCGGGCGGTTCCTCGTCCCTATCCCGGCTACCATCCCGGTACCACGGGTCCACGTGGAGGCGCCACGTGGGGAGGCCCCGACTCCTGCGGAGCCAACGCCTGGGCCTAGTGTTGCCGCTCCACCTGCTCCGAGGCCTGCTCCTCCTGCTGCGCGGCCTGCTAGCCCCGCTGTAGTGGTTCCTGACCCTCCGGTGGTTCCTGCTCCTGTTCCGGCACCTACCTGTCGTCAGAGGAGATCCGAACCCGAACCGGAGCCACGAGCCCCAGCACCGAAACCTCCGCAGCCTCAAGGCCGAGGTGAGGCCACCCGCCGGCGACTCCGAGACGCTGTCTCGGAACAGCGACGCCGAGAGAAGGAGGCCCAGCGGTATATGGCCGGCAGATCCACAGCGGGAGCTTGGGTCGAGAAGAACCGCACCACCGGCATGGTCCGGTTCTTCGACAAGCGGAAGGGCTATGGCTTCGCTACCCAGGACTACACCGGACGGGAAGTATTTATACCCCGCCGGTCCGTCAAAAGGCCTGATCTGCCGGAGAGCCAGCACAACCTCAAGCCAGGCGAGTGCATCGAGTTCTCCCTGCAGGAAGGACCTCGAGGACCCTGGGCGGCTGGAGTGATCCGGATCCCCGACTCCGATGAGGACCGCTACTACCCGCACGATGACTGGTATGAGGACGACGAGTGGCCGGAATCCCCGAACACCTCTTCCTCCTCGGCTGCAAGTCCCCGGGCGGTGACCCACGTGAATGCCCCATCCACAGTAATTGTGAGTACGGGTCCCATTGCTATCCATGGGCCGGGCATGATACAGGGCGCCACCCCCACCGGTTCCCCTGCCGGGAGCATTGCCAGGTCCCGCGGCTCTTCTGTGGGAGAAGACATCCCGGCTAGCGAACCTTGTCCGGAGGTTCCATCTAGGCCCGCATCTCCCCTTGCCGGTTACCAATGGGGTGATGACCCGGCCCCGGAAGAACCGGAGCTGGAAGGAGCCGCGGCGCGGCCGCTGGACTCTGTTTATTTCTTCCTGGACCCCTCCGTGGTCCCTGGCTCAGTTGAGCCCCCGGCTGGAACAGCCGACACCCCGGGCGACAGCGCTCCTCCCCCTGAAGGTCCGGAGGATGTTGCTGCACCTGCAGTACCCACTACTGCCACCGGGTGTCCCCAGCCGGCACCTACTCCCGCTGAGGACGCACAGGATTCCCTGCAGGAGCTGGATCCTGTCTTTGCTGAACCCCGCAATACTGACTAATCCCTGAAGGGCTGTAGCCCTCTCCAGGTACTTTGTCCATTGTAAATATTGTGTATAACTCCATTTTCCCCAAAGAGCCAGAGACAGTCCTGAGACTCTTACCCTTATTTATCTCAGTCACGAGATTATACATTGTCATGTGCTATGATAGCACCTCTTCCTCTGCCACAGCAGAGAGTTCTTCAAAGGACTCTGTCCCTCTCAAAAAAAAAAGAGGAGACACTTTGCTTCTCAGTGCACTTTTCCCCACATCAAGGGCTGTACCCAGAAGATGGACTTTGTTACTAGAGACCTTCTGAGAGACTTTTGCCAGATACTCCAGGGAAAAGTTGCTATTGCTATTGACTATTATTTTGCACTTAATGCCTTCCTTTTTAGGTATGGACATTCTGCTTGCACTTCTTATGCCTTTTCTTTGCAGGAAAAGAGACATTTGCTACCGTGCTACTCTGAGTAGCCTATCTACCTCTGTAACGTTATGTTATAAGATGTGTACCCATTAGGCTGCTAAGCCAATGTGATTTTGCTAACCTGTTGCACACTGTCATATCTGCCAGTAGTCTGCATTAACCCTTTTATAGGCTTTTCAGGTTGTAGTGTGGCTGTGTCGGACCGTCTTTTTGTGTAAAACACTGACCGCTACCTGATCCCTCAAACTGAGGTTTGCACATGGGGGTAGTCCGTAAACTGCGGGTCTTTAGGGGACCGGGGGTGTTACACAGATAGCACCTGGATGCCACTCATACATGGGTAAGGTTGTCAGTCAGGAGGTACTTGTGTCACATATGCCAATGTATGCATATAGACACCATTTAATTGTCGCCAGGGAAGAAGCGTTGATCAAACAAATATACAGGCCTTGGTGCAAGGAGTGGATTACAGGACATGACACCACACCTTTCCTACTGTACAGTTCGGTTTAATGGCGTCAGCGACCAACTGTCATACAGCTCTTACATATTTTTGTCTTAGTCCGACACCAACCCAGGTGCCTGTCTCCAGGACCATGGGCGGTTTGTCCCTACACCTCACATAGCCTGCACTTCCCAGAAGTGCCCTTAGCCCCCTCTGTGCCCCAAAACAACTGTAGTCGAGCCGAGGGCGGCTCTTTCAATTGCCCCCGGGGTATGCAACACCCTCGCCGATGCAATGGCGAGGTAGTGCTTGCGAATACGTCCCACCTGTAGGTAACACCACATTACACTACATGGTCCTGACAGGATCAAGGGGAAATTGCAGTGGTTAATCCTGCCTGGCAAGGCAGATGTTAATTTGTGATGTAATCATGTCAGCTAATGTCTGTGTTACATCCTGTCTCTGTGCACTGAGAGGTAATTGGAGGAGCAGCCACCACCTGACCAAGGGAAGGTAATAAAACCTCTGGCCAGGAATGTTCTAGAGGAGTCTCTCCCCAGAGAGAGAAGAGAGCAGTCTCTCCCAGAAGGGAGAAGAGACCGGTCCTAGTCAGGCCCTCTGGGTCTGCAGGACGCAAGCAGAGAGTAGTTAGCTGAGCAGCAGCTCAGAGTCTCTAGCACACCAGACCAGTGCAGGAAGAGCCTAGCCCCTGCCTGAAGTGGAAGATAAGACTAGAGTTAGTGTAGTGAGGAAAGGGGTATCATCCTACCTTCAAGGGTGATACCTGAAGAGATCCAGGACCGAGCTGAAGCCTCCTCTAAGGACACAGCTGCCTCCCAGCCTGCCCTCCACATCCAGGCTGGTGAACTACATCCTGTGGCTCCCTCCAAATACCTCTCCAGTACTCCACCTGTTAAAGACACGTTTTCTGCAGTTCCTGCCGGTTGCAATAAACGAACTGTAAGTTGTTTTCTTCAACCTCTGTCTCCGTCTGGTCCCTGCTACTACAACTACCCTCATCACCGGCACCCTGTCCATCACCCAGAGACTCACACTCGGGACATTAAGGGGTTGCCCCAGGGAGATCCGCTATAGCAGCCGCTCCCTCATCTTTTCTTGCCAACACCACCCTGCTGGAGACCTGCCAGGCTGTAGGACAGCCCTCCGGTTACCCCGTACCAAGCACCGTGACAATAGCGTGCTTAGGCCGCAACCGCCAGCCACTCCGGTACCGCGGGCCCCGGCTGACTCCAGGCCTCACCTCAAGGGCTAGGCCCCGGTGGGGGATGTTGCACATACATATCAGTTCTGTCTCTGTGCTAGTCTGGGGTTCCATAATATGAAGTATCCTGGGCACCACCGCTATACGCATTGCCATACATATCAGTTCTGTCTCTGGTTTCATACTATAAAGTATCTTGTGGCATTTGTGTTTAGAAATGGTTCCATTTGACAGTTTTCACTCCCATGAGGGGAGCATGTGTTAGCACATATATTTATGAAAATTGCATTGTGGTCTGTAAAATGTCACACTGCGTTGGCCCATGCGCTCTGTGTTTTATACATGGACCTCACCCCACAATTTTACACAATTATACAGTTTGTTAGGATTACATGTCTGATGCATGCGTCCTGACAGCAGAGCTTGGCGCAGGCTCTGAACAAACAACAGGTGTCGTCTGCAAAAGTAAGAAGTGATCCTTAAAGTGACAGCTGTTATTAACAACCCAAACACTGGTAGAGGATTGAGGCCGTCCTACATACACCGGAGCGCATTCATCAGAAAGTGAATTCTGTGAATTATGAGCTCCTGCATAATGTACAGTGTAACATATTGATTGGTTGCTATGATGACAGTTGTCTGTAGGTTTGTCTTACCAAAGAAAATGTAAGGGCTTGTGTAGGATGATATAGGTTTAAAGGGGTTGTCCGAGTGTATAAAAACCCCTTTGGTGGCCAGGATGGGGCGGGTTTAAAAAAATAAACGTGTACTTACATCCCAGCATTCCAATGCTGCAATCTCTCCAGTCCGTGCCCCATATAAACAAACGGGCAGGGAAGACAGAAGCTGAGCACAGCACGGCCGGCCAGAAGCTGAGCACAGCACGGCTTCCATGCCCCTGTTTGTTTACATGGGGCACGGACCAGAGAAATCACAGCGCCGGACGCGAGGAGGGCATTGGGAGGTAAGTACATGATTATTTTTCTAACCCATCCTGACCACCAAAGGGTTTTTTTTTTTTACCCTCGGACAACCCCTTTAATTGATTTTCAGACATATGTGTATGTTTCCACTGCTAGCATGTGTTGCCTTGTATTTCTTTTGGCTCATACATTTGGTAATGTTTTTCATAGCCCTGTATATGAGCCGACTGCCCAAGCCGAAAAACTCAGAGCAGGTCCTATTCGTGCCTGTGTACATGGCTCTGACAGTCTTTTTCTTTACTTTCACTGGCAAACAAGTAACACTGAATGCATGTCAGTCTACTGCTCTACTATACTATTCTATTACTATGTACTATTCCCTGAGAGACCTGGTCCTGGGACAGTCGAACAACAGACTTCACTTAACACCTTATAAGAAAATGTAGACAAGTGCAATGTCTACACAAATGTTTATCGGGGACTTGTCCTAACCATTGCAGCAGCAACTAGCAATGTCCTCCTTTACATCTGTGGGCTCATGCCCTTGGCCTTGGATTTCATGGCCCCGTGCATGAGGCGAAATATAGAGCAGGTTCTAATCCTTCGTGTCTTTGTGGCCCGGGTAGTATCTTCCCCTGTCATTGGCCCCTTGTTTAAAGCCTTTTTTTTACATTTGTGTTCAAGAGGCCTGAGGCACAGAAACGATGAGGCCAGTGATATATGAACATCGTATTGCCACAGATGTAACCAAATTATGGGGGGGAGAAGGGGCATGGGCATGGACCACAGCACAGGAAGTGGTGACTAGGAAGACAAGAAATTTAAGGTTTATTTGTTATTTAAATGCATTTTTTGAACCTGCCAGTGTCTTCTAATAGCACAAGCAACCCTTTCCAGCAACAAGTTTTTGATTGCTCTCTCCCTTAATCTGTGACCAGGACTTGTTGTCTGCAGATTGGCATTAACGCCTTTCCAGTTGTTACCAACCACATTTCCATTGTCTATAGCAGTGGTTCTCAACCTTTTTAATATTGTGACCCCGCAATACAGTTTCTCATGTTGCATTTACCCGAAACCTTGTACAAGAATATAACAACTATTATACTACCCCTATGTACAAGAATATAACTACTATACTACTGTCCCTTATGTACAGGAATATAACTACTATAATACTGCCCCCTATGTACAGGAATATAACTACTATAATACTGCCCCCTATGTACAGGAATATAACTACTATAATACTGCCCCCTAGTACAAGAATATAACTACTATAATACTGCCCCCTATGTACAAGAATATAATTACTATAATACTGCCCCTATGTACAAGAATATAACTACTATAATACTGTCCTCTATGTACAAGAATATAACTACTATAATACTGCCCCTATGTACAAGAATATAACTACTATAATACTGCCCCCTATGTACAAGAATATAACTACTATAATACTGCCCCCATGTACAAGAATATAACTACTATAATACTGCTCCATATGTACAAGAATATAACTACTATAATACTGCCCCCCTATGTACAAGAATATAACTACTATAATACTGCCCCCCTATGTACAAGAATATAACTACTATAATACTGCCCCCTATGTACAAGAATATAACTACTATAATACTGCCCCATGTACAAGAATATAACTACTATAATACTGCCCCCTATGTACAAGAATATAACTACTATAATACTGCCCCCTATGTACAAGAATATAACTACTATAATAATGTCCCCTATGTACAAGAATATACCTAATATAATACTGCCCCCTATGTACAAGAATATAACTGCTATAATAGTGCCTCCTATGTACAAGAATATAACTACTATAATACTGTCCCCTATGTACAAGAATATACCTAATATAATACTGACCCCTATGTACAAGAATATAACTACTATAATAATGCCCCCTATGTACAATAATATAACTACTATAATACTGTCCACTATGTACAGGAATATTACTACTATAATACTGCCCCGTATGTACAAGAATATAACTACTATAATACTTACTATACTCCTTACACAGAACTCCCCCCAGATATTGCCCTCTTAAACAGAATCCCACTCCCTGGTCTTGTCACCCCCCCTACCTCCACAACACAAAATTCTCTCTCTGATTTGTCCCCCTTCACAGAACAAACCCCTCCAAAATCTGTCCCACCCCCCTCCACAACAAAGAATCCCCTCCCCAGATCTTACCCAGGATCCCCACAGTTATAGTCCTCCATCCTTGTCCCCCTCTTCACCATCAGCAGCCCTGCTGTATGTGATTGAGAAGCTGGAGGGTCATGTGATGATTCCATCATCACAGGTCCTTTAGCTGGCAGGCTGTAGGAGCTGTATTTCTAGATAGAATTACAGCTGCTATAGCGACCCCTGCAGCAAGACCTTGAATGATGTCATTCAAGGTCCCACAGCAACTATTGTGTGCATAACGCACACTTGTATTATCAAGTTTTTGCCCATAAAATTGTGGCTCTGTTGGCTTTAGGTGACCCCTGTGTTTTGGTCGTTCGACCCCCACCAGGGTTGCGACACACGGGTAGAAAATGGCTAGTCTATTAAATCAGACCCCAAATGAATTTCAGGAAATCATATTTAATTAGTAGACATGTAGGTACTACATGTTTATGTCCACGATACATTTTTTTTTTTTTGGTTTTAAAAAGTTTTTTATTGAACAAGCAACAATACAAGTCATATAAACATTTGGGAAGTCGGGGCACGCAGGCACAATGCATTTTTATACTAGATTCCACAGTGTGAGGAAAAACTGAAAAAACTGACTTTTTATTATTGTAGGGCAGCGTTGTATGATGCCCTTGTTCCACTCCCTATTACACAGTAACATCGATCACATGGTATAAAATCTAGAGAAGTCCATCTAGTTCAATCTATTGCCCTACAATCTTAATACTGTGTAGACAAAATAACTTTGTGAGTCAAAAACCACGTTTTCTTATCAGTGCATCATTTCCAAGAACCTAGTCAATATAATGTTCAACTGAAACAGAAGTAAAAATTATTTTACAAAGAGAAGATACTTGAAGAAACAGTCATTTAAAATGCTGTACACAGGTGATGTATTATACAATAGATCAATTTGCAGTCATGTCCTCTGTATATCCTATGATGTTATACTCATAAGATGGGTTAGTTTTAGCTACATAGGAACAAAAATCTTACCTCTTGTAAGGTCCTCTAAACTGGTTATCCAGGCTGGAAGAAAGATGGTAGGCTGTAAACTAAAAAAAAACTTATACTCATCTTTCTATTCAGCAACATGGCTCCCGTCACTGGTGGTCTCTTCTTATACATAGGGGTTGTAGCAGTAACATTATGCAGATAGTCTGCAGCAGTCACATGCCATGATCGGCCTCAGTCAAACCTAATAAACTCCTGACAGTGCTAGATATGCGGGGTGTAAAGTGTACCTTGTATGATGATACTAGTTGTATAGCCAACAAATATCTCAATTATAGAGCATCCTATAGACCTTTCTGAGGTCTATATACCTAAGGTCTATTAAGGAGGATCCATAAGCTTAGTAATTTCGTTATCTTTCGGTTGGTAAACGAGGTAATACAGTTATTGATGAGCTCTTGTCAAGCCCCAGAAGTCTGTATGTTACACCACCTCTGTTGGTCAGGTCATACTCAGAACATCTGTTTGTCCTTGCCTCACTTTCTATGCCACTAAGAGTCTAAGAGAGACTATCCTACCAAAGATTGCCTTACCCACACATTATTCACTGGGTGACGCCACCCTTTTGTGTCTCAAAGACCTCATGCCTAGCATGGGTTTCTGAGACACTTACCCTATGTGCTGGGGTTCTAGTCTTAATGGGGTTCTATAGCTTCTCCATGGTCACACTTGGCATCTGTTCTTCCTGGCTGTAGAGTTTACACCTTACTTTTGCCTATATGGTGTAACCCGGTACAGGTACAAGTAGCAGCACTCCTTTGTAATCCAGTGAATCAAGTGTTCTCGTTATTCATCATAAATACATAAAACATTTCGTCACTCGCTCTTCGTCAAGCATTGTGCGTCACAAAGATTGAGTGTCGAAACGTTGCCTGTATTTCTGATGAATAAAGAGAACACTTGATTCACTGGATTACAAAGGAGTGCTGCTGCTTTTTCCTCAATTGTATCTATCTGGACTAATGCAACTGGGATCTTTCTGCTGCGGGCAACCACCACAATGTAAGCAGTCCCAGATTGGGCAAATTTGGATGCCTATGTTCACATCTCTGCAGGACTTTTTTTTTCATACATTTTAATGGAATCTTCACCTGTGTTACAATTCATTCTTATGACATCATATTTAAGATCTATGTAATGTGACTATTATAGAAGAGAATAATGACTGATTACTAGAGCAATTATTTTTGGCAATGATGCCATGTTACAGTCAGACTTTATTCCTGGATATGATGTTTTGATTTGAGGTCTACACTTGGTCATGAATAAAATGTAATACTGACAGTCTTCTCTATGAATGTATCAGCTACACTAGGGAGATAGGGAGTTATACTGTCAATGTTTCCACATAGAACTAGAAACACCCAAGGCGTGCACCAACAATTTGTAGTACTAGTAGGTTAGGAGAGGAGAAAAGAAGGGAAAGTTAGGGGTGTGTTATAAACTTAACTTTTAATATTAACCCCTTAAGGACGCAGCCATTTTACAGCTTAAGGCTCAGTCCCATTATTTAGATTCTGACCTGTGTCTCTTTATATGGTTATAACTTTTGAACACTGTTACTTATCAAAGCGATTCTGAGATTGTTTTTTCCCCACATGTTGTACTTCATTTTAGTGGTAAATTTTGGCTGATAAGTTTTGCGTTTGTTTACAAAAAAAAGAAAAAAATGATTAATTTTTTAGAAAAATGTGCCCTTTTTGAAATTCAAAATCACCGCGTTTTCAGGAAGATCGATTTACCACCTAAATAACTTGCAGAATAACATTTCCCATTTGTCTACTTTACATTTTCATAATTTTTGAAATGTTTGGATAATTTATTTTGACGTCACGCGGCCTACAAATCGAATAGCGATTTTCCGTATTTTCAGAATTGACTATTTTGGGGATAAATACTGTTTGAAATCAAATTTTACATATTTAGCAACAAAAACCCCCTATATAACCAACCAATTTTCAAATCTGCACCCCTCAAACTATCAGAAACAGCATTTACAAAGATTGTTAACCCCTTGAGATCTTCATAGTAATTGAATCAAAATGGCGGTGAAATTTAGAATGGTCAAATTTTGTCGGTTATATGTTCATTTAGCCCTAAAATTTACACATTTCCAAAAGATAAAAAGAGAAAACCCACCATAAAATTTGTTCTACAATTTCTCTTGAGTGCAGCGACCCCCCACACGTGGCCGTTACTTGTGTTATGGGGGCACAGCGAGGCGCAGAAGGGAAGGAGCACCCTGCAGCTGCCAGGATTTTAGTTTTCTCGTTGCCCCCTTTTGAAGGCTATAAAATTTTTGCTTTTCCGTTATTTGGGCCATGCGATGGCATTTTTTTTTGCAGGACGAGATGCTTTTTCCAGTGTTACCATTTTGGGTTTGGTATCACCTATTGTTGAAAATTTAGGAACTTTTTTTGAGGTCATGAGTAGAAAAGCATCAATTCTGTACTGGATTTTTTACTTTTTTTTTTTTTTTTCGTGTTCACCGTATAGCCTAATAATCCTGGTATCTTTATTCTATGGGTCGATACGATTACGGGGATACCAGACATGAATATTTTTTCTTATGTTTTACTAAATTTGCCAAATAAAACCCTAATGTGGGGAAAAATCTATCATTTTTGCATCGCCATCTTCCAAGTGGCATAACATTGTTACGTTTTTGGCTACAGAGCTGGTTGATGGCTTGTTTTTTGCGGGACATGTTGTTCTTTGCAAAGGTATCAATCTGGAGTACATATGTTTTGTTGATCACTTTTTATTGCATTTTTAATGGGATATAATAGGTAAAAATCATAATTTTTGGCGGGTTTTTAACGTTTTTTTTTTACGGCGTTCATCATATGGGTTCAATAGTTATTTAGTTTTATTCTGTGGATTGTTACGGACGTGGTGATACTATATATGTGGGGTTTGTGTTATGATTTAGACTTTTTTGAGCGTTATATGTCTCTTTATATGTTTTGGGGCTTATGGGCATTTTTAGTGATTTATAAAGTAATTTTTTATTGAAAAACATTTTTTTTTACATTTTTTTACATGATCCACCATGGGATATGAACAAGCAATCATCTGATTGCTTGTTCTTGATAATACTCTGCAATACTAATGTATTGCAGGGTATTAGCAGTGCCAGCCTATGCAGATGCATAGGCTGACACTTTGCCTTTAAGATGACGTCACAGACGCCATCTTAAAGGCAATCCCTCCAGGCTTCTCTGGGGTCCCCATCGGCCCCAAAAAAGCGATGGCCCCTCCCCCTCGAAAACGGTTCCGGGGTGGGGGTGGGGGGGCGATCGTGGGGTAAAGACCCCCAGAAGGCATGTTAAATGCCGCGGTCGCGTTGACCGCGGCATTTAACGGGTTAAACACCCGCGATCGGAGCCCACTCCGACCGCGGGTGTTAGCCGGGGATGTCAACGGTAGATTACCGCTGAAATCCCGCGGCTAACGATGCTGGTTCGGCTGCTATGCAGCGCTGAACCGGCATTGTCTCTGCGCAGTAGCTGTACTGCGCTGAGCGCTATTCGCGGGACTCAGCGCAGTACAGCTACGGCGCATAGCGCTAAGGGGTTAAATTAAAATGTACTGTGTTGTGTACACACTTTAAATTTTTCGGAATGCTGTTAGCATGCGATCATGAGACATCTAGTCTACCCATAGTGGGGATATAGTTCAGTAGGGGTATGTCCCCAATTAATACACTGCCACTTGAACAGGGTCATTTGTGTCTCTATTCATAAAATTGATAGTGGAAAACTCATATCTGTCCTATCTGTTCACTGAGTAAATTATGACAAAAGAAAATCAGTGACACAAATCCCATTTTTTGTTGTGGGAATGCGACTTTTGTGTACATGTAGTCAAAATATTTACAAAGGTGAATCAGTGAGCAGAGATCCCTCTGTGACAGGGCACAAAGGTCCAGCAAGAGTCATAGGAAGAGGCAGGCTATATAGTAGGACAGCAGCTGGCCAGCCGGCCCCCTAGGGGGTGGGTATGCTCACATCGAAGCACATGCGACTTTGCTGGGCCATGGATGGATGAGTATGCCTGTTGCTGCAGTGAAGAGGTACCGTCACACGGAGGTACACAGGTGCACCCGCGACTCAAAACATGGGTCGCAGGAACACCCGTGACAGCACAGGGAACATATATACCATCAATGAACATTGACTACCAGTGTAGTCATTTATGTTCTCTACTGTACCTGCAATTTACAATATATAGGCAAAAAAATAAGGGATTTGAGATCCAGAATTAGGGAACATATAAAGTATAAAAACTATGAAAAGAACAAAATGGAAGCAATCGCTCAGAAGAAGGATTTACAACCTACACCGAATATTTGAAAAAATTGCACAATCTATGAATAAAAGATCGGACAGAATGTGCAATTGAACACATTAAATTGGACATAAGAGGGGGTGACCTAGATAATAAACTATGGAAATCAGAGAGTGGGTGGATCTACACTTTCAAAACTCTGAAACCAATGGGCCTCAATGATTCTTTCAATTTTGGATGCTTCCTTTAAAGCCTTGCAGTGGGATCTCATTTTGTCCCCCTTCTATGCAATACAATTCCCATCTAAAAATGCCTTTACATCATGTGGAAAAACTTGTATCCCATTCGTGTAAACAGTACATGTGTGTTTTTTTGTTATTTGGCTTTTCAGTTTTGAGCTCATTAAATAGACTCTGCATTTACCATTATAACCACTATCTACAGTATGTTAGTTCATGTAGTTCATAGTTTGATTTTATCATTTGATTGTTTATACACTCCAAGTCTTTCAATTCTAACTGTAAACAAAGTATCCAAAACAAATATACCTTATTGGATGCTCAACCTGCCAATCACCTAGACAGGAATAAGACACCCGCTTAACGGGCATCCGGGCCCCAGAAGAAGACGATTTACTCATTAAAACGCAGCGTAGGGACATTTTAATAGACATCTTGTCAGTTTGTTAAGCTCCTTGTAACTGTGTTGAAATATTTGTCCGATAAGTGTCATATCTTGCTCCGCTAATCCTGCCGATACATAGAAACGAGTATCAATAATCTTGCTTAGATCCGCTGTCTGCCCTAGCGTCCATAGAAGTCGCCGTTACAATATATGGCCGACACCTTGTGCAGCACGGACTGACACCATATCAATGAAAAGCGTAGTGTACAGTGCCGGCCTGTGATGTGTAGGCAGACCAGCAACAGCTAACCAGTAGATCACAGGGTGGCTATCACCAGAGCACATGCTATATCTCAACACTTACCTGCACAGTCTGCATATCATTGCAAGTGCTGATTGAGACACTGTATATGCACTGTGTATTACATGTCCTGATAATAGCTACATGTCGCTGGATACACAGGGGCTCATTTACTAAGGGGCTAAAACGGCTTTCACTGGTATTTAAGAAGCGCCAGGATTGTGATGCACGCAAGGCTTTTGTGGCGCAGCTGCGTTGGCTTACATGCAACACAAATTTGGAGAGATGCCGTCGGATGGTTCAACTGATTCGGACTGAGTGCTGTATTTCACTTTTAAATTTTGTTGCCAGCCCTATGTTTAAGATACACCACAAAAAAGATGGTGAACTCTGTCAGAACTGTGCGGGAAAGCGACACATTCATGATTTCTGGTGCACAATCTTACTGAATCACTGCACGCTGCATTATAGACACAAATGCACTTTCAGTGAACTCCAACAGATTTGTAAGTAAATGTGCCCCACAGAGTAGCGGAGCTGAGACCCCCTGTGCAGTTAGGTGGATACGTTAAACGCACGCTGCTTGATTACAATGGGAGTTTACTTCATTTAAACCCTATATCCACTGTATGTAGACAAAATATTCCCATGAAAATAAATGGGATCTCTGCTCATTGACTCACCTTTGTAAATTTATTGACTATATGTACACAAAAGTCACATTCCCACAACGACAAATGGGATTTGTGTCACTGATTTTCTTTTGTCAATATTTACTCAGTGAACGGATAGGACAGATATGAGTTTTCCACTATCAATTTTATGAACAGAGACACACAGGGTAGAATACTGTACAGGACCCTGTTCAAGTGGGAGTGTATTAATTAGGGACATACCCCCACTGAACTATACCTCCACTAAGGGTAGACTAGATGTCCAATAATCACATGCTAACAGCATACCAAAACAACGTGTATAAACAACACCGTACATTTTAATTTAATATTAAAAGTTATGTTTTATAACACAGCCCTAACTTTCCCTTATTTTCCCCTCTCCTGACCTACTATGAGCTACACTCCAGATTCGGATGCATCGTTTATTTGTTTTAATGTTGAATCTATACCTGACAAATACAAAGATGATGCCAGCACACAATAAACCACATAGAGCTTGTACAAAAATCTGCCCATCTGCCCCTCAATAGTGCAAGTTCCAAAGGCTGTCATTGTGGGTGGGCGTATAAATAAGGGGTCATCAGGACCCTTACACTCTCTATTAGTACAGTCAGGGTTTGCTCTGCTTTGTACACAGAAGTCCTGCTTCAAATCATATAAACCTGGATATCTGAGAGCTCAGCTCCTCTGATTCTGGTATATTTTTTTCTTGCATTGGTATCTGCTTGTATTTTATATGGTTACTCTCATATTTGTTGTATTTGTGCTGATTTGTTATATTGTATATGCAGGCTGTATGTTCTGCTTTTACACTTGAGCCAGGTGGTTTATACTGCGTATTGGATGTATTGACACCAATAACTGTGAGTATATTATATACGTTAGGGACCAGTTCATTTCTACCTATGTATAAGGATGCTTTTAGGGGGAAAATATTCTATCCACCCTTTTGTGGGCTTTGTGTACTGTGTTACATGTTTTTAAGTTATTTTGGGTCATTATTAAGAATTACCATTCACTTACATTTGGGCCTTCTCCTTTGTACTCAGAAGAGCTGCATTGAAGGGAACCTGTCACCACATTTTTTACAAATACAACTAGTGACAGGTTCCCATAGAGCCCTATTAACTAAATGCCACCCTTCTTTTAGCTAAAAGTTGTTTCCCTCATATCCTCATGAAATCAACTTTATTTTATGTTACCTGGCATCAGAGAGGCCGTGTCCTGCTTGGCAGACCCCTCCCATCTGCTCCTCCCAATGCCCTGTGCCTCCTTCCTGTTCAGTACTTCATGTCATTTAACCAGGGGGATGTCATCTAAGCTCCTATGCCCAGTAAAATTGATATCTACCCATAGGGGCAGATTGAGGCTGTATGAATTTTATAGCCCCTACAAGTCTGGATTCACTTCCTACATATGATACTAGAACCAAGCTTCTTGTGGAATGAAGGATGTGTCCTTTCTGCCTGCTTTCCATCTGTGGTTGTAAGACCTTCAAAGGTCTTGAAATGGCTGAAAGTCCTATGTAGTATAAAATTGGTGGGTGGTTTGGTTGGCCATGGGCCCCCTAGAAAGATTGGTCTCCCGGCTACCACCTAAACAGCTTTATATATTATAATCCACTAATGTCTACCCCATGATGGCTCTGATTACATGAAAACACAGCATGTCTCCATGAACTTCTACTCCTCAGCGCCCACCTTTCTGAGGGAGAGGTTAATAATGTAGCAGTGCTGAGTCACAGCCACTGGCCTGTGTGTCTTTCAACATGTGTCTTTCAACATGTCTGTAGCATTGAGACCTGTGAATCAGGAACAGAGAGCCAGGACAATGCAGTAATATATCTGCATATGCAGGACCCATTACTATCATTGGACTCACATAAAGTGAGTTGCATACAAATTTACAAACTGATTTTTTTTTAACATTGCAGCCATACAAAGGGGCCACTTAGGGTTAAGGCCAATGTTTTTTAATCATAAGTTTTATTTATTTTGATTATTAGAATAGCAATGGGACTAAACATTGACTAAATTATAGTAAAAATGGACCCTTTACATATGTGTGACCAAGACACAACACGAGTGCTGGTTGTGACGGGTGATGAGTCCAAGAACAAAATCTAATAAATGTCACAATGTCATGGCTTTGAGAAGACCAGAGGACAGTGACAAATGACCTTAGGTATTTGCAAGGAGGCATAACAAGAAAAAACTAACCAGTAGTTAGTTAGGTATTTCATAATAATTTTATACAGCAGTGGTGGTGAACCTATGACATAGGTGCCAGAGATGGCACTCAGAGCCCTCTCATTGGGCACTCAGGATGTTGCCCCAGCACAAAGTTCACCAGACAGGACTTAAGTGAATCCTCCGGCAGTCCGAGGAAACCCAGGATGTGCCATGCTCAGCATTATTTTAAAGGGAACCATCCTGGTCTACCTAAAACCGCAGGGAGAGAAAGAAGGTGCGGACAGGGTCAGATTTTCATCGGAGCTCCTGTTCTGGATCCCATTAACAATATTGGAGTCTTTTGGACCGTTGAAAGCTGTGCTGGAGAAGGGAGCAAGAACATTGCAATAAGTTACTGCTTAAATTGCAATGTTGGCAATAATTAAGTGGGTTTTGGTTTGCAATTTCAGCACGCGTCTATAAATGATTCGCCATCACTGCTATACAGTACACACCCTTTATCACCAGTAAAGCTTTACTATGTATAGTGGTGAGCAGATGGAAAAGATGACAGGTGTAGTTTGTATCATTGAACCCTGCAACTAACATCTTAAAAGAGTGGCTGCAGCCATTTTCCCTTGAACAGGTCTTGTTGCCTGGGGGTTTTGGCTCCCAGGTCTAAAATATCTACAGTGAATGCAATCCCTAAATATAGAGAATACATTATGAGTAAAACTGGAAGCGTTTAGCTAATGATGAACTGAGGCCAGCGCTTGGCAGACTTCATTGTAAGGAGTGCAGGATTCAGTGTCAGGCAGGATTAAAGAAGGTCACGACAAACTCTTAAAGATAGCCTCTCACCACTGTGTTCTACTAGTGTCACATAGAGTGCAAGTACAAGCCTTAGGCTTTTCACATTAAGGTATCAAATGTGTTACTTGATATTTGAAGAAGATATTGGGGAGATTCATGATTAAGTCTACCCATATTTGAGAAATTAAGGTTTTTTTTGCTAGAGGCCCACAATACTTAAAGGGGTTTTTCCAAGAAAATTCTCAAATTTCAATCCCCTAGTGATGTTTACACAATAAAGATAATTTTACTCAGCTTTATTGCTGTTTTAGCTCCTATCACTCAGTGATGGATGGTCAGTGTAATATTCCAGAGTGTGTGTGTGTGGGGGGGGGGGGGGGGACTTTCAAAGCAGACACATTATAATCCCTGTAGTTCTGTGTGGAGACAATGTGGTTAGATAATCAGGATATAGGGTTTATATAAATTTTCATTTATCCTCTGAACATTGTACTAGTATCTGACACATAGAAAGAGAGATGAGACAGATCAGAGATGAGATTATGAGGTCCATGATATGCCTATTACACACAATGACACTTTGCCAGCACTGCTACATATCTGCTCTCACACTATCAGAACTGACATACCTCCATCCCCCTCCCCAGATAAAGAACTTATCTGCTCGTAGCTTTTCTCTCCTCACCATGTGCTGTGATGTGTTTGCCGAAGTGAGCGTCTGTGAGCTCCGTCCTGGAATGCAGGGGGGAGGGGGCTAGAGGCAGAGAGCAGCTCATGCAGTGTCAGACACGAGAGCAAGATGGCTTTCCTGACCCTAAGTCAGTAGATACAGGGTTGGAAACCAAGGGCAACTGAAATTGTATACACAAGGATTGATAGAGACAGGTTAGAATTATATCTGTGAAATATCTGTGGATTTTTGTTAATTAGAGAAAGTGTTATTTTGTTATCCTGAGTTTATTTTAAAAAAACGTGTATTTGTGGGAATACCCCTAGAAGACTAGTGTACATGGTGATTAAAATATACTATTGAATGGCACTGGTTTTAGGTTGTACAGACTGCCAGAGCCATCACCATATTTAAGTTTAGGTGTGAGCCTTGTTATAAATTAGGCATGTGGCTCCCCAGTACTGGGGTTATCAAGACCGATGTAGGAAATCCCAGTCTTTAAAAATTTTCCCTATTGACTTGCAAAATAAATCAGCCACCAAATTAAGTACTTCATAATACTGTTTTGGATTGCATACTATAACATGTTTTCCTTCCTGAGGGCATTGATCAACTGTTATACATATATGATGTGTGTATGGAAAGATTCACACAGACACTCACAGTGCAGTGGCAGGATAGATATACAATCTCTACCTTAATTTGAACCTCTCATGCATGTCTCCAAGACTTTTCTCGAGCTGCACCAATTCTCTGGAATGCCCTTCCCCTGACTCTGAGACTAATACCCAGCCTCCAAAGTTTCCAACCTGCTGTTAAAACCCATCTCTTTAGGCAAGCCTATCACACTCGCTAACTGCATGAAATGTCAACTCTCCCTTTACTAATCCATCCTATGTCCTCACCCCATATGTTATCCGGGAAGCACCAGAAATATACCAAGCTCCAGGCTTCTCTGCAGTCAATTTCACCTTGGACCTTGTATATAAGATGGCGACTAAATGCTGGTTGAAGCAGCAGAATTTTTAGTTATTAAATTATTTTACACTGTTCCCTTATAAAGAATGGCTGGACCATAATACAAGCTTTTGTACCTTGTGTCCCCCCTCATCCTCATAGACTGTAAGCTCTTGTTTCACCCCCTCATCCTCATAGACTGTGAGCTCTTGTGAGCAAGACCCTCACTCCTATTCTTCCATATGACTGTTTGTACTCTCTAAAGTATAATTATATTTTACATGTCTCCTATGATGTGTTAAGAGTGGTATTATGTTGGATTGTTATCCTGCTTATGATGGTAATGAGAAGACTGCTAAACTTTAGTCTTCAGAAAACAGGAATTGTCAGAAATAGTGATATGGAAAATGTTTACAAAATTTACCAAGAAATATTTAAATCTGGTTTCCAACTGGTAGTATATATTTAAGTTACAATAGACTTGCAATAGGCAGCCTTCTGCTCTGCTTCCTTTATTTAGTATGATAGTATAAGCTTTTTTAAGATCTGTCAACTGTTATACATAGTTCTTGAAGAATGGAAATATTTGGCTTACATTTATCTCTGTATATGTACTTGTACAGAGGTAAATGTAAGTCAATAATTTCATCTATTTCCATTTTTTTTATAACTCGTTTTAATTTGGTGTAATGGTTTCCAGTTTTTTTGTCTTCAACAACTATGTATAACAGTTGACAGATCCTACTATTTGAAGTACCGGTAAATAATACCACATATACCGTGTGTAAATGATGTCTGTAGAATTCCTGTTCATATACACCAGACATGTAAACCTAATCTGGCTAAAGATTGTATGACCGGAAACTTTTTTTTTTTAGCCACACAGTGACTGTATTTAGCTACATGTACTGTATGACCGATGAGCAACATTACTATGACTGTCACTTGCCGATAATGCAACATAAATTACGCGTCTCAATATTAAAGTGGGGTTATGGAACAATGATCCCGATGTCCTATCTAGAGTAAGGATTATCAATATCAAGCTGGTGGTATTTGGGTAAACACTGAAGCCTCTTTACAGATTACCAAGAGCAGTGCTGCACATTGTAAATTGGCTGAGCTCATCTCTATTTACATCAATGGGATGGAGATGCATTCAGGTCATGTGACCCATGTGACTAACAGACGTGACATATATATATATATATATATATATATATATATATATATATATATTATCATTATCTTCAGAAAACCTCTTAATTTATTATAGTACAGTAAGTATAATAAACTGATAATAAATGAAAATTATTTGTTGCAAGTGACCTATCTAATAGAATTGAATAGATGCAAGACTAAAAAACTCCAATACAGATAGCGCTACTTTAGGAATTTTTTTAATTAGTAGATCTGCAGGCATTCATTATGGCCCGCATTTACTATTAGTGAGTGACTATGTGCAGTTTGCCTCACTAATGTGCAAAGTGAACCAGATTAATGAAGACCAGCGCATTAAAGGAAACCTGTCATCAGGAGCTCTTTTTTTGGCTCCTTCATGTTCCCATAGAGAATACTGTACAGAATGCCAATGAGTTTTTCTTTATAGTAGAACTGTCTTTTTCCTGAAAAAAAGATAAGTTAGATGAAAGTTTTCTGTATGCAGAGTTGTGTCCCTAGTCCAATGGCCAGTGAGGAGTGGTTATCCCCCCACCCTCGGGAAACTGCTCTGTCATGCTTCGATTTCTTTGGCAATGCTTACATTATTCCCTATGTGGATGTGTGGGAGCCAGAAAAAGGGCTCCTGATGTCAGGTTCCCTTTAGTATGGCACACTCTGCTCACGCAAAACGTGCATAAACTAAGTGCACCTTTTTTTATGGTTCACTCAGTTTAACGGCCATGTGCCACAACTATGTCAGACTCGCTGACATTAATGTGGTGGCCAGTGCAATTGCGCAATTGTGCTGTGGTTGACACAGTGAAGCCTCAACACAATACTGGCATAAACACTACATGAATACATGTACAAGCACTTTGCACAAGAAAACTGGCACAGACCAGTTAATAAATGTGGGCCTATGTGTTTTCACTTTAGGCAGAAACCTTCATCCGGTGGATATTAAAAAACAATTCAATTTTTAATACCGTAGGTCCCTTTTGAAGGCTTCTGTCTGAATCTGGAAAGCATTGCGAATACCTGAAAATCTACTAACAAGTTTCTGAAGTTGTCCTATCCATATTGGAGTGTTCTTTCTTTCATTGGGTCCATTGTAATATACCCTATGCTGGAGGTATATTACTGTGCTGAAGGTATATAATAACTGAGATAGGTCCCATGAGTCATTATCATATTCAAGCTGTACAGCTTATTCATGAGTGGGAAGCACAGCCACACCCCCAGTGCTTGACTGACAGCCTGTATAATGATGACACTCCAAGGTGCTGGCTCCTCTATGTGCTTCCTGGTGTTGGCAGCCACGCCCCCAGCAGCCTGTGTGTATGAGATACTCCTATGTACATGATTAAAGCCTGTATAATGATGTGACACTCCTGGTGCTGGCACCCCCTGCAGCCTGTTTGTGTATGAAATACTCCTAAGTACAAAAGCCGTCCTAGGACGTCATAGGAGAGCCCATATCCTGACAATAGATAGTGACAGCTAAAACTTAGCTTTTATTAATAGTACAAATAAGATATGAAGTAACCACTTAGGTGCTCAAATCAAGAATAATACATTAAAAACACAGGAAAAAAGGAACAGATTGGAACGGCACCGTGCAAAGCGTCGGGTGCAGGTCTTCAGAGCGGGTCTGACATGACTCGCTGAATGCAATCGGGGAAGTAGGTTGAAGCAGCACTCCAATAAGTAGTGAAAAAAGAAAACAGTTTATTCCACCATTGATGCGACGTTTCGCCTTATCATTAAAGGCATTCTCAAGCATGCTTCACATTTGCATCCCCTCCATGATGTAGAGACATGTCTAGAGATTTAAATACCATCTAAATTGTAAAAGTACAGCAGTCATATACGTGGCACAATGTACTTGCCCACGTTGGTATGTGGGCAAAACGATACAACAGCTCCGCAGGAGGATCTCTAGTCACATTAGTTCCATTACAACAAGCAAGGACACCCCGATCTCTAGACATGTGAGACTACATCATGGAGGGGATGCGAATGTCCTGCGTTTCTGGGCCATAGATCAGGTCCGAATGGGACCCCGACAGGGGAACATAGACCATAGGCTTCTACGGTTAGAAGCCAGATGGATCCACCGTCTGAAATCTTTAAGCCCGTCGGGTTTAAACGAAGGTTTCACTTTTGCAGCGTTTCTTTAAGGGGCCATATACGTGCACTCCTACTATCTTTCTGTCTATTCTGGAAAGAAGAACTGTCCATTCACCTTTAAAATTTTGGTCACTAACCACTTTTCGTACCTATCAAGAAATTGACACCCCTCCCCCTATCATAATATTTCTTCATTGGCCTAGAAATATATTTTGTTATCAATATCCCGATCCTACTCAATATAGAAAGGATATTTTACATGTAGCACATACTCGTAAGGGCGTAGGTACTTGTTGACATCATAGCAATTCAGTGATAGATACTTTACTCATCGTATGCGTTATTTACTATATACTAGAAACGCACCTACTGAGCTTTAAAGCCCTATCTCTATTGCCACCAGACATCTGGTCATCTTTACGATTACACTATTGTTATTGGCTCGCACCCTGGATATGGCACATTAATAATAGTAGATAACTAAAACATCTAACACACACATACAAACAATGTGCAGAAACGAGCGTAGTAGCATACTCACCTAATCCATCAGATGTGCGCACTTCGACTTGCAATTGGAGATAGAGTACCTGGGCATGCGCAGTCGCTCCTGTCGCTGAATCAACATCTCCCTTTCTGACATGCGCACGTCAACTGAAGAGCAAAGACGGCGCTCAATGTGACTGGTGAATGGCATCAACAGCTGTCCATTACCGCGCCGCCCCTCGCTGCCTATCATTGGCGGATGTTTTAGCTTTGCCCGCCCCTGCTACATAGTAATCCAATCGGGATAGTAGGCGGTGGCTAAAAAAAACAACATCACTCATTGGGCAAGATACCCACTATGGGGCGGGGCTATGACCTTTATATATCCAGCGCGATAGCGCCGCCGATCAGTATTAGCCCGACCCCTGATGAAGCCAGGTCACTGGCGAAACATGTCGGGGGGCTAATCTCTTTCTTAATTTTAAACTGCAGTGTACCTAGAGAGAGGTGATACCTTTGTTCTGTTGGCTGGTGAAGATTAGGGTTTTGTTGTGACAACAGGTTTCTGTACAAGGTTGGGATCGGATTGATCCCTTACCACAGGAATCAATGCATTTGTTTAAATGATAATAACTCATAGCATTCAGGTTTGTATCATCGCAATACTAGCAAATACTATCTACTAGCCACTATAACATCAAAACCTAATATCCATCACCCGCATTGGTTAGGGTGCTCACCCGCTCCCCTTCATCTTACAGGGGGCCGTCTTTCCAGCCAATTTTTGACGTTACTATTTAGTCTTTAATACGACTTCACAATCAAAGGCCACCTCCCCTAGGGCATCGGTGTTTTTAATGTATTATTCTTGATTTGAGCACCTAAGTGGTTACTTCATATCTGATTTGTACTATTAATAAAAGCTAAGTTTTAGCTGTCCTAGGACGACTTTTGTACTTACCTTGTAAAAACCCTGCCTGACAATTGGTCCAGTCTTTTGTTAAAATTGAAATACTCCTATACACATGACTTACAGCCTGAATGATTTGACACTCCTGGAGCTGGCTCCTCTATGTACTTCCTGGTGCTGGCTGCCACGCACACTGCAGCCTGTGTGTATGAGATACTCCTATACACATGACTGACAATCTGTATAATCATGTGACACTCCTGGTGCTGTTTCCTCTATGTGCTTCTTGGTTCTGGTGGCCCTGCCCCCTGCAGCCTGTGTGTGTATGAGATACTCCAGCAGATAAAGCACAAGTATTAGCAATGCTTTACTTTATATTACACACAGACATGAGCAGGCTAGGGGAAGGTAAAACAGGGAGGGGGGACATAACTTTCTCTCTCTATATGCCCAGCCTCATTTACATAATAAAGAAAAGATGATTTTGCAATGATTAATGTATGAAATATATACGGTAGATACAGGCTGGGATGGGATCCTTGTGAGCTGCTCCAACAAGTAATGGTGACAGAATTAGTTACAGAGACCTGATGACAGGTGTCCTTTAACACCCCTCTTTCTAGCAAAGTCATTGAATTCCAGCTATAGCTACAGTGATTCTTCTCTGCAATTATAAATGATCTGTTTCTGTAATATTTATTCTCCTATTAGAAGTAAAAGATTTTCTTTCATATCAATTCATAGAATAAATAATGACCATTATTCATGTTCACTTATTAACCATTTCTCTTCTCTTGTCTTTCCTCCACATCATCTCATCCTGTTTGTCCAGTGTTGATTGAAGCCTAATGTTTCACTTGTCCTGACTCCTCACCTGAAGCATCAAGCCCCGTCCAGACATTGTAACAGCATGGCTATCTCCTCACGCCTTGCACTTTGGGAACAGAAGGAAAGTCTCACTCCTGAGCACGACACCCATTAACCTGCATGTTTCTATTATTACATGACCATTTTGTGTGCAGAATATGACTGTCCATACCCTTTAGATAGCAGCCCCCCACCACCTATATGCCTATGCTCACCTCCACTGGGCATTTAAAACAACTGGCTCATGCATGTTACATTCAGAGTTAGTTCCATCGAAAACCTGAAATTGTCAGCCAGGTCTGTCGAGAACAAGGTATTAAGCCAACAGCATCTAAAGTATATGGCTGATAGAGGGGATTTCTGGGCCCTTATTCTACTGATTGGTGTTGTGGATTCCCCACCAGTGATCGTACACTACAAATCAGAGCTAGAAGAAGCTCCGTCAGTAGTAGTACTAGTACATTGGCCATCTGGGTGCTGCTCTCAATGTATTTAGTGTATACTAAATGATCAGCAATACCAGCAATAGCACGCTCAGCAATCACTGGCAAATTACCTATTGTGAATAGGGCCATGGAAAACCCCTCTTAAATGGGCCATGTAAAATTAGCATTTTACATAGCAAACTAACTGAACATGATAAGATAACATTGTCTCTTGTCTTAACCTCAAGAAAAGTATTTTTCTATTTGTTCAAACTTTACACCTTCAATATATATCTTCTTTCCTAAGTATGATTGTGTTTGGTTGTAAGCTGCTAATAGAAACCTCTACCTTAGAACAAAAAAGATTAGGCAGAAAAATTCAACATGCCAAATCACTGATTACTCAAATAGCACTTAGGAGCCTCAAAGGGAACCTGTCACCAGGGACCTAATTTTCATTAAAGGTTACAGAAGCCCATTGCAAATTTCTCAAAATTTCTCCTTTACATTTCTCCTTTCTCTAAGTATTTGCATTACAATATAATTGTGTGTTATAAGTTACCTTGCACCCTGATAGAATCTTCTGTGTAGTCCTAGGGGCCAGACTTTGGTTTGCAAGCATTTCAAAAAACAACATTTGACTTGTCTGTGCTACTCACTCCTCAGCTCTTGGCCTCCACCTTTATGCTCTTGTACAGCTCCTCCCTCCTGCTCCTTCACAGAGCTCACAGCCTGGAGAGCTGACATTGGTGGGAGAGGGAGGAGCTGTACAGGTTGGGGGCTGAGAGCTGAGCAGTCTGCAGCACAGACAAGTCACATGTTGTTTTTTTGAAATGCATCCAAACCAAAGCCCAACCCCTAGTACTATACAGAGGATTCTGTCGTGGTGCAAGGTAAGTTATAACAAACACACAATTATATTATAATGCAAATGCTTAGAGAAAGCAGAAGAGCATATCAGCAATGCAGCTTGTAATGGGCTTTTGCAACCTGTCTTTAGTGAAAATTAGATCCCTGGTGACAGGTTCCCTTTAAAGGATTTTTTTTCTTTACAACAACCAATATGTCCATTCACTGGGGGTCTGAACACTGAGAACATTATAGTCCACAAGGCCCCCCAAGTGCTAAACATAAATGGAGCACTGGTGTGTGTGTGCATGCATTTTTATGGGACTTTTGGGACTATCTCCAGAGCTCCATAGTAAATGAAGCCATGGTTGAGCATGGAGCGCTTTTATTTCTGCCCAGTTATAAAAACAGAGATAAGGGATAAGTGTTTCTAGTAGAAGACACATTTAATAACTATGATATTCCTGTCTAATCTCTCCTACCCAAGATCCATATACTTCTGATGTCATTAGTCGTATAACCAACTTGAAGGCTCAAATATCATAGAGCAACAGAAAAATTCATAGTTTTAGAAGATTTATTACTATAATTGGAATCCCTGCTCTTTTGCTGTTTAGGAGTCTTGTAGGCTTACCAACTCAATTACTGAATGCCAACCCTGTACAATGGTTCAAGTGTTGGCTAGGTCTACTAGCCTGAACCCCAAGCAGCTCAAATAACTCAGTTCAGGTAATTGGGGTTCAGGCCACTAGGATTCGGCCAACACATAGACCTAGTTCCATGCAGTGAATTCTGCCATGTGAAATGACCCTGAGAAAGCATATAGAGATGGCTGTCCGATAATATACAATTGTATAATAACGTCAGCGTCATACATATTGATGCTTATTGCATGTGCACTCACCAGTCCATTGTATGAACAGGCAGTCATTTTACAGGGAGGTATGCTATTATGCAATGCATTTATACTTGTTTTTAACTCATATAGATCAAGGAGGAAGACAAGGGGCCAGCACCTACATCTCCTCCCCCATTATTTTCAGTCATTCCTGGTGGATTTATCAAACAGCTTGTTCGGGAGACTGAAAAAGAAGCAAAGCAAAAAGTAAAAGAGCTGAAAGAAAAGACAGTAAGTATGAATCATGTAATACGTACCAGGGTGCTGAAGATACATTTGACTATGTCATTTATAGAATTTTGCAAAATAATGTAGCATTTTCCTATGTAAATGAATATTTTTGAAGTTGAATGAAGTAATTCAAGGAAAAAGTGGAGTTGAAATGGATGGAAAACACAATAAAAAAACATAGTAGGCCACTGATACATATGAAATAAAAATATTCAGGTCATGGAGCGATAGGTTTACTGACAACCTACTACAGATTCAGCATTGATCCAGGCTATAAGAAAAGGTGTTCGAAGTTCATAGAAGCAACTACATTTTGAAGGTGAACAGAATTCAGTACACAAAATACAGATATTTTTTCCCCAAATTAAAAGAATTATTTCTTTTTTGTTATAAATACAATTGTGTTCTATTATGATATTATTATAATTCTATGAAATTAATAATTTTTTTCAGGTGAAACAAGATCTACCACCTGATATTTTAAAGGTAAGAGATATGAACATGTATAAGTTATCCCTATTTATGTCCCTGACTGTCTCTGACTGTCTTTGACCATTTCTGTCTCTAAGTGTCTCTGACTGTCTTAGTCTCCGACTATCTCTGTCTTTCTCTTATTATTTCTTTCTGTCTCTGACTCTCTCTGACTCCAGTCTTCTATGACTGTCTCTGTCTTTGACCATCTCTGTCATTGATGGTCTGTGACCATTTGGAGCAAAGAATAAAAGCCATAAAAACAGATCCCACAAGAATTTGCTGCAATTGTCTTTTTTTTTTTGTCAACTTCACCGCACTTGGAATTGTTTTCCAGCTTTCCAGTACAGTTCATGGAATATTAAATGGCACCACTAAAAAGTACTCTTTGTCCTGCAGATAACAAACCCCCACACATCTCTGTAAATGTAAAAATAAAAAAGTTACTGCTTTTGTAATGAGGGGAGTAAAAAACAGAAGTGTAAAAATTAAAAGGTTAGGGGTCCTGTAGGGGTTAAGGAAGAGTTATACAAGAAACAGAATATTATGAATTTGGTTAGGTAAAATTCATTGCAAAATGTAACTTATTATTATTATTATTATTATTATTATTATTATTATTATTATATAGTGTTGCATATGCTTAATGCATCAGGTCTGTTATCAGGACACAGTTCCCAAGATCAAATCACAGACATCTATTCATCAATAACTAAGCTGAACATGTGTGGCCATTAGATTGGATTCTAGATTCCATTTGCATACAGATATTAAGTGATAAAGCTTTGATATCTTGGATATTTTATGTAGAAAATAGGATTAGTTTTCCTATTATATTGTTAGTTATGAAAATAATCTCAAATTATGTAAACTCAGAATTTACTGTGTCTTACTATTACATTGTGTTGTTATTAAGGCTGTAACTGCTCTGTTATTAGCAATAGCAATTAGTAATTAGCAATAAGTTATTAGCACCAAATCAGCACAGATGCTCCCTAGGTTGGTGTAGATCAGTTGCTAGGGCAGCTGTGAGTCTCATGTCACAAGGTGCACTAGGTGTAATTGGGAAATAGGACAGTATAATAAAAATATGCTGCAATATAGTTATATTGCATTATTTGGTACAGGTTTTCAGACTTCTAGGGTTGCAAAACCATATGGTGCCTTAAAGGGAACCTGTCACTTCTTTTTTCACAAATACAGCTAACAGGTTCCCATAGAGTCCTATTAAGTAAATGCCAAACTTCGTTTAGCTAAAATTTGCTTTTAGTTCTTGTATGTTAAGGTCCACATAAATTAAATTACATGGGCATGTATCATTCCGTATTTTTTGGACTATAAGGCACACCGGATTATAAGGCGCACCATCAATAAATGTCTGCTTAAATGTCTAGGTTCATATATAAGGTGCACCAGATTATAAGGCGCACCTGATTATAAGGATGAATGACCAGCAGGTGGCAGCATTGTGCACAGTTCAAGGCAGCTGTTGTCTGTAAGTATGGTTCATATATAAGGCGCAATGGACTATAAGGCGCACCTTTGATTTCTGAGAAAATCAAAGGATTTGTTGTGCGCCTTATAGTCTGAAAAATACGGTAATAGATTACTCCAGTAGTGGTACGTGTGTAGTCGCAAAAAACTGTGGTAGTTTCCATATTCACATAACCTAAACAATCAAACCCATTTAGGGCCTATTTAGGAACCAAAAAGTCAATTTGACAATTGTCCCTGAAGGTAGCTGCGTACCAATTTATCCTTTAGATTAGCGGATTGTCTAAAAATGATCAATGGTTCCAGGGGTAAATATATTGTCAGTGTTTTATAAGTCCTCAATATGTCCCAATACTTGGACAATATCTGTCTCATTGCATCGCTCTGATAATATTTGTCTATGTGAAGAGCTGTATGAAGACTTGTTTTATGTGTAACAAATTGCACTTTGCAATGACAGTATTTAATATTACATGCTGTGTACTGGGAAGAGGGAAAAAAATTCAAATGCAGGGAAATTGGAGAAAAAATGCATTTGTGCCATTTTCTTTAGGGATTGGTTTTTACAGTTTTCAAATGACATGTCTCCTTTATTCTTTGGGTTGTTCCGATCATGGGGATACATTTTTTTATAGGTTTAACCGTGTTATAAATTCAGAAAGTAATAGTTCTCCTAATGGAGAGTTTGCCAATTAACCCTGCATTTGCATTACAATATAATTGTGTGTTATAACTTACCTTGCACCCTGACAAAATCCTGGGGTAGTCCCCAGGGGTTGGGCTTTGGTTTGGATGCATTTCAATAAACAACATTTGTCTTGTCTGTGTTACTCACTCCTCAGATCTTAGCCCCCACCTTTGTGCTCCTGTACAGTTCCACCTCCTGTTTCTTCTCAGAGGTCACAGCCTGCTCAGCCTGACATCAGTGGGGGAGGGACAAGGTGTACAAGAGCACAAAGATGGAGGCAGTCTGCAGGTCAGACAAGTCACATGTTGTTTTTTGAAATGCATCCAAACGAAAGCCCAGCCCCTGTGACAATCCCAGGATTTTGTCAGGATGCAAGAGTAAGTTATAACACACAACTGTATTGTAATGCAAATCCTTAGAAAAAGCAGAGAGGTATTTTTGCACTGCAGATGTCATGGGCTTATACAACTTGTCTTTATTGAAAATTAGGTCCCTGGTGACAGGGACAGGATTAAGGATTAAATGCCAGAAATAACTTATTATATTTGGATAGATTGGACATTTAGGTACATGACAATACCTAACATATATTTACTGTTTACTTATTTCTATATCAGTTCTATGGAAAGCGGGTGATCTGAATTTTTTAATTTCTAATAGTGTGCCCATGTCAGCCAGAGAAGCACCAAAGGGCCCCCATGCTAGCCAGAGTGCCCAAAAATGCACCCATTTTAGACAGAGCACCCCCCACAGTGCCCTCAAACCTGCAAGAGTGCCCTCACACAGAAGTCTTAGTGCCTCATTTACTTCCCTGAAGAAGCAGCAGTCTTCTCCATTCTTGTGTGCGCCAGCTGTATGCACCGGCTCTGAAGCCAGCACACGCAATGACGTCACACCAGGGAGAAGTGAACACTGCTCCTTCTTCAAGGTAGCAAGGAAAGGTAAGTATCCAAGTACCTGCCCCTATCCTGCAATCCCAACTAGTGCAGCATAGGAGATGGAAGATTGATCGGACAACACAAGGCCGCGGGCCAAATCTTTTGACAATGCTCCAATGCTCCGGAATACTCCACACTATTTATTTTATTGATTAATATCACCTCATTTTTTTTTTAATAATTTCTTTAGTCTCCTGGAAAGTTGAATGACTCATTGGTACAACAGTTTGTATACAAGGATGAGAACATTCTCACAGTAGGAGAAGAAATGGCAGGTACAAATAATGTTTTCATGAATGGACTTAATGGAGACAAACACCCGGGCCAAGGACAAGCACCAGAGAAAGAGAACAGAAAATCCATACATTTAAAGCCTGTGAAAAGCCCTACAAAGAGACAGAGCACACTTGAACCCAAGAAAATCAAGAACAGCGAGTCCATGGTCAATAAAACCAATGAACTTAATGAGAGCAAGTCCCCGGTGCCAGGTATAGAGGAGAAAGACCTGCCAGTAGCAGAAGAGAACATACAGATTACAGTCAGTGGCAGCAAAGAGGGTGAGGCTGAACATGTGCAGTCACCGCAGGAATATACTGAGGTAACGAATGACAAGCTGGAAGAAACCACAGCAGACCATCAAGATAACTATGAACCGGTCCCAAATATTGAAGAAGAGAAAATTACTCTAGAGAAGGTAATCCATAGAAGAGTGTTTGCCAAGAACTTATTTAGTGAGAATTGCCACTAAATTTAAAGGAAATCTAGGTCATAGTGCTATTCACCCTTAAAGGAAATCTACCACTTAACTTAAAGAAAATTAAACTACAGATCCTCATCTATAGTCCGCTTTTTCAGGATCCCGGTGCTGGTCTTCTGTACTCTGGACACACATGGATCACAGTAAAAAAAAGAGTTATAAAAAAAAGCCCAGAGTTTGGGTGTGCGTGATGTCCGGCACTCAGGCTGTTATTTATTTACACCTCTCGGTTGACACCACCTCCTACTCCCAGCATGGGAGGCTAAAATTCACCCCTCTTGTGCTATAGATGCCTCCTTCTTCAGCATCGGAGAGGGAGGTGACCTCTAGAGAGAAGTATAAATAATTAACAGCCACAACGGCGGACATTGCGTCCCTAAACTCCAGGCTGCTTTTTATGTCTTTTTTTTACAGTTATCCTGGCTTGTCAAGATTAAAGAAGACCAGCACCAAGATCCTAGAGAAGAGCATATAGGTAAGAAAATTTCCTTTAATGCTGCAAGATAGCTCCCAGCACAGTGAATACTGCTATAAGTTTATGTAGTTTTGTTAAAAATGTTTATGTAAATGAAGTGCAAGTGCTCCACTCAGAGCAATTTTTCCCACTCTTCCCTTTCTCCTCTTTTGCTGTCTGCCGCATAATCTGTGCTGCGATGAGGTTTGGGGAGGGTGTGAGGGGGAGAGTGCAGAGCGAGCAGGAATAGAAGTGCTCTGGGGCATGTAAAAGCCAAAGCTCTGGTAACCGGGGGGCTCTGGTGACGCTCCCCGGAGCACTTGCACTTCTTCACTCTTGGTTAGTCTACCTAGAAAATTAATAAATGAATAACACAGACTGAAGTCATGGCAGACCAGCCCAGTAATACTAATACAAGTTATTCATCTTCCTTGTTCTGATTATACATTCTTCTGGATTGATCCCTCTCTAGGTGCCAGAAGATGTGTGGTACGAGACGGAGCAAGTCTGGTTTGTTCACAAAGATGGTTTCACATTGGGTAGGTTTTATGGGGTCCTCAGATTCTTTCCTTTTATTGATTGGTTTCCATCATTTATGGCCTCTGGTATGAGAATATAAGGCTTTTGTGTGCCCCAAAAAGTCTGGTATCTAGTAGTATTCAATCCAGGAGTGACCATTAGATAAAAGATGTCACTACCTTTAGACTCAAAAGACAGGTTCTGGATTTACATGGCAGCCGCATCTTTGGTCACATACAGTGGTGGCTAAATCTGAGAAGGACTAGGGGGGGAAGTGGGACCAGAGCATTGTAGGAACCATGGCAGCACAGGAGGACATCAGGGTGGTTATCTATGTCTGTCACAGGTCTATGGGTACTCTGCATTTGATACAATTAATGGGGTATTTTGTGCTCCCAGTTATGGGGATTATTGTGATTGCTACAGTCTGTGAGAGACCTCTGACTTGCCAAAGCAAGGATTTTGGAAATGACACATTGAGAAGCCTGATGATGTAATTTCAGTGATGAATGGGTCAATAATAAAGTAACATTGAAAACTATGGTCCTCACATTTCCTTTGTGGGTGGAACACTTAGTACATCAGTAGGCATGTTAAAAAATATCTTTTGTATCAGAAACCTCTTCCTATATCTGAGAACTGTAGCAGTACCTTTGGGCCCCAGAACTTATTATAAAGGCCGTGTATCAACAAACCAGAAATCAGAGTATTGGCTGCAGATAGGAAATAAAAGAAATTTTGTCAGTTGCAAGAACTAATTTTACTTGTCCGACAGGAAATTGAGATATTTTACTTGTCCCTTTTGAATTCGTTTCTTAAAACCTGATAACGAATATACATTTGGTCTCATTATTTTTTTTTCTCAGTATCTGAGAAGTAAAAGTGAAAAACAACAAATACATTGCTGTGTTTGATATTGTTAGCTGCAAACATAAAAAGTCGATATTTCTGTCAGTAAAAAGTACTGTAACTATTTTAACTATTACGGTTTTGTCATGTTTGATGACAGCAACGGAACTTAAGCCAGATGTGGGGACACCGGAGTTAGTGGATGGAAAAGTCAGAATTCGAATTGATGCAGAAGACAAGACAATTGATGTGGATGAAGAAAACATCCATAGGGTAAGTATATAATAGAAAAACACATTTTTTTGTAAATCTAACATTAAAATCAAGGTAGATAAACCAGGGACACCTACTCATAGATCCAGTCACCGTAACTATGGTAAACTTCTTATATTTATTATCCATAGCCTCCTTCCTTCTAAAATAAACTTACAATTATACTAATGAGCCACAAGTGCTATGAGCGTTTATGCTACACCTTAAATACAGATGTGAACACAGCTTTCTATGAAATCATAGAAAGATTAATGCGTGCATTATATAAAGCCTCATGCACACAGCTGCATTTGGGATCCCTATCACAAGAATTCAGGGTTATTGTAGTCCATTATGAGAAGTTATTATTGTTAGTGTGGCCAAACATGTCTCTCTATACTCCATTTTTATGTCTGTTATGCTTCATTATGTGCTCTATGTGGGACTTTCAGTGCTCCTTATAGAAAATGTCTCCATGGTAAAGAACCACATGCAGAACAGGCCACAATACAATGTGCAATAAGATTCCATTCTGTGCATTGCAGTAAGGGACACAACTCACATGTTAAATCATTTGAGACCTACAATTTGAGTTGGTCTTGGCTCAGTTTGTGTATATGAGGTATAATCCTGTCTCTCTATAGTCTTTGGGGGGCATTTATCAAATTTGGGGCAGGGTCCGTGTTTTTGGCAGACGAATTATGCTATAATTTACATTGGGATGTCATTTTGTGGTGCAAGGGGTTAATGAATTGACGCAGGACGGAAAAGGTTCAAAACTGTCTCCACATTTATGAAAGTGAAATAGAACTCTCTAGATCAGCTTTTTGCCGCTTTAAGCCTGTTCCAAAATGTGTGCCAAAAAAAGGATCAAGAAACTAGAAGCGCAGTAAAAATGTTGGGATTTCAAAGCAGTGTCAAATTGTGCACCCAAAAGATAAAAGGCGTGAGTGTCGGAAAAGGACTTCATAAATAAAGGTCAACAAGGCAAAAAAAATGCAAACTTTCGACTGAAAGTCAATAATAAATGCCCCCTTTATGTCTAGCTTGCAGCCCTCTCTGTGTTAGTGGAGATTTAGCTTCTGTGACCCGCTCAGATGTAATCAGATGCCTTAGTGAGCTTCTGTTCTTCTTGTTTTGTTGTGTTTTTTCCTTTATGCACAGTTTGTCCATCTAAATACAGTGTAGAAAATGTGTCAGTTTTGTTGCTAGCTTTTGACAGACCTTATTACTCTGGAGGACTTCCTTAGTCCTTTGGACTTTTCATCTAAGTACGGTATATTTCAGTCTCTGGAGCAGGAGAGGATATTCCAGCAGTATCACCACCACAGTCACACACTCTTACTCAAGATGTGGCTTCACATTTTTGCTGTTAAATTTTTAACAAAAACAAATGAAAACCTTGTTTCGGAGTATTTGACTTGTGGAATTGAAAATCTATTATTTACCACAGGCAATTTCTTTGCTTTCTTTTAGACACTGCAAAATGCTCAATAGAAAGAAAACAATAAAAAAGATATTTTTTACATAATTTTCTAGCCCTTCTGTATTTTCCATCTTTTTCCCTATCCCTAGTATTCTTAACCCTAGGCTTCTCTTTAGCTGAGACCTGCTTTATTTGCTATGTGTGAATTATAACTATTTTACTCCATATTTGTGAAGTTTAGAAAAAGCCAATTGGTACTGGAATATAACATGGCACATCCATCTGCATGCCAGGTAAAAGAAGCAACAAATTTATTTAAATGTATGTGCTACATAATAAAATTACGGCATCTTTCCCCACTCCACACTAGATTAAGACTGACATAATGCTTCCCCTAAATATACTTTAATGGAGCTCAGTAAAACGTTATCAATTGTTAAATCCAGTGCAATGTGTGATAAATGGTTCCTATTAGGTTATGATTATGATGTAGTGATACAATGAAATACAGTTGCAAATGGTATATAAAAGGTAATGTTACACCTATAAATAATAGTGTGGAGCAGAACAGCAGTAGTGGAAATTATTCGGAACATAAAACAATGATGTGTATATTCACTAATACAGTTAAATCATTAATTGAAAGTTTCCAAGGATAGAGTGAGATGAAAATAATGTTCATTTTGTTCTTCTAAATTAGAATTGGAGTTTTGCTGCATTCCCTTAAATACTCTGATATTGTTAATCAAGTAAGAATTATAAGGGTTTAACATCCATAAAAGCCTTTGTTTGGTAGGGGTCTCAGCATTGGGACCCACCAATTAAATTGGATTCAGAAGTGATGTAGATTTCACAATTGTTTACCATCTACTATCTGGCGGCTGCTAGCTCCACGCAGAACTACAGGAGTTCATACAGGTGGTCCCCAGATCACGTACAAGATAGGTTCTGTAAGTTTGTTCTCAAGTTGGATTTGTATGTAAGTTGGAACTGTATATTTTATAATTATAACCCCAGCCAAAATTTTTTTTGGTCTCTGTGACAATAGGATTTTAAAATTTTTGGGTTGTCATAAGAACCAGGATTAACAATAAATCTTAATTGCGGACAACATTGCTAACTGTTGTAGCTGTTTATTGTAGCCTAGATCTAAAGTACAGTAAATAACCAACATCCAGAGGTCCCTTTTTTAGCTGGGGGTCGAGATCGCGCAGCCGTTGGCCTGTGGTTTGCGCATACGCAGAACTCCAACTTTGCAGACGATTGCGTGCAGCTCCTTGTAGATGTCTGGGTAGGAGGATCAAAGTGGCTACTGGGGCGCGGAGTAGCCGCACCATGTAGCCTAAACTCCAGTTACTCCACTCCCCTGTAGCCTCTTTAAAAAGTTTGCAAATTACCCTGAATAAAGGTTAGCAAAGATAGAGGGGAGCAAAGGACTAGCCCCAAAAAGAGCTATCTTTACATACGTTAGATGCACCTACCACCTGATCTACTTTAATAAGTAGATCCGTAGTGGTAAGTTTCCTTTAAGTCGGGGACCGCCTGTATACTGTAATATTTGAACTGTCTGTCTAATTCAGCAGGCAGCAAATTTACTCACTCACAAATCACCCCACAAGTAATTCTAACTATTTCTAACTTCTTTCTGTAAAATACCTCAGAGGAGTGGTGCAAGTTTCTGCAGAGAAATATAGAAAGAAGAAAACAGGTGCACCAGCAGGCACACTCCTTACAAATCACTGAAGTGATGTCTGGAAAGATTTCTACAGGCTCTATACAATGCTATACTGACTTGTGTGTGAGTCAGTAGGTGATAGACCCCCCTTATATCATGTAAGGTGTGAATAGGTGTCATGGGTGCCCCTGCGACCCATATCTTGGGTCGCAGATGCACCTGTGTGCCTCGGTGTGCCCCTCTGTGCCTGCTGCAGTCTCACTTATCCCTCCTAGGGCGTGCATGTGCCAACTCTTTAAAATCTAAAGGGCCAGCGCACCGCTAATTGCCGCTCATCAACCGCTGACCTGTTAAATAGCTAGCCTCTTCCTGTGACCCCTGCCGGATCTTTGTGCCCTTATGCCATTGAGAAAGCATTCCCTGACTGTCTGTGTATTACCCATCGTTACCTCCTGTTACGTTCCTGACTTTGATTCTTTGGCGCCTGTCTTGACCTTCCGCTACGTCTCCGACTCTGATCCTGTGCCGCCTGTCCTGACCTTCTGCCTAACAACGACTCCGATTTTGCCTGCTGCCTCTGTATCTTGTCTTGGCCGCAACCTCGAAGCAAGTCACGCCTGTGAAGTGACCTGGTTATATCCTGCCGCAGCAAGTCCAACCCCCTTTGTGGCGAGCTGTGGTGAAATCCGGGTGACAATTAGACTCCACTCCCATGACGGCTTACTCGCAGTGGTTTAGTGGGTCCACTACCCCGACCCTGACAATAGGCATAGAAACTGTATTGAAGGGCCCCATTTTTTTTACAACTGTAAACAACATTGGATTAAGTGTCTTGAAATGCTGCAAAAAGCCACAATCACTCTCAAATGCTGAATTCCAATTAGCCAAAGTTCACATATGTGTGTGAGCTAGAAGCATTTATTGCAGAGTCTTTCAAATCTTATGAAATATTGAACCACCCTGAGCTTCTTTTAGCAAAGTAATGGTCACCAAAATGAAAGCCGATTATTTATGCCCAATATAGGACAGATCTATCTGTGTTGGGATTTCCATTTTTCTTTACCTACACAGTAACATACCAGAAAGACTGATGGAGAAGTGATCTGCTCCATGCCACGTGTCCGGCAAGGCTCCCTTATCTTCTCTATTTACAGAAATTTACATATGGCTAGCCAATTAGAAAGGTGTGATATTGGGCCCTAAAATCTAATTATGTATCCATTTTACTAAAGTGTTATGTGTGATAAATAAAACATTCTAACTGTCATCTCCAGAAATCCATTTGAAATATATTTCAATTTGAAAGAACCTATTGTTTTTTTTTTACTAATTGTTGGCTTATTTTATTTGTTTCCCTTAGACAAATCCCTCCAAATTTGATTATGCAGAAGATCTGACACAACTAATAAGTCTGAATGAATCCAGTGTAATCCACACTCTATGGCAGCGCTACCAGTCACAGCTCATTCACACCTATGCCGGACCAAACCTAATAGTATTCAAACCAAGTGGACCTGTCACAAACTTTTCTACAAAGGTTGGACTATTATAGTATTTCATATTCTGAACATTAACAAGGGCATATGACAGATATGTAATAAGTGAAATCTACTGTTTTCTCTGATCAGCTAGATGAGTAAAATGCAGTGTTCTACAATGCAATTTTTTACAAGAAGCCAGGTATATTGTTACTTCCATAATAACTTCTGCCAGATATATACATATACAATGGACTGGAATGACCGTTTATGTGCTGAATTTTGTGTCGCACTGGGTATAGTGCAGCCGCGACACAAATGTGTGGAGTGCGACCCATTTGTGTCTCAGACACTTCTTAAATACATGTGCAAACAGTTTTCACTAAAAAGAAAACGTTGCTGTTGTTATGGTCTTTTTTGGGTGTTATGCAGTGCCTTTTGACCTCCAAACATGGTGTGGATTGTGCCTTCCAAAGAGATGAGCGCATTACTAAATGTTTTCTGTGGAATAATTGTAACTGCTTATTCCAGGCACTATAGTGGCCTAGTTCTACCAGTGATGCAATCCTTAATTAGGAGAGCTTGTCCTTGAGTGTTTGTTGTGCATCCTAACTTTGGTCTGAGTGGCAACAGACTCTGGGAGAGATGTATGAATCTGTCTACGCCAGAAAACTGAAGTCATTAGAACATGAAATTCCCTGTGCCACATTTATTGAAGGCTGTAGCCATTTTTAGGCAGTTTTCTGACTAGTCCAAAAAAGGGGGTATGTTCTTAGTGACTAGGGGGCATGGCTGGATAGAAAATAGCCCGTGCACCAGAAGATTCAATCGAAAACTAGACCAACTAGTAGGAGGTGCAAAGTACAAGTCACCAGTCTTATACTGCACCAGACTAATCATCCAGCATCAGACACAATGAATAATTTGGTGCAGTAAAGAACTGTCTAGTCCTACTCTGCACTGGTCTAAAGACTCACACATTGATACATCTCCCTCTCTGTCTCTGCCTGGGATGAAAGTTTAGTTACAGCACTAATGCATAAGAAAGCACAATCAATGCAAATGTGATAATAGTGAGTTCTATGATTTACATTTCACAGCGTTAATGGCTGGTTTATCTTGAAGTGGTTGGCCACTTTATGTTCATTTCTCATTATATATTGGGGACATGTTATTAAACAACTTTCCAATATATATTCAAATAAACTTCTGCAGTATTTTGATGAAATCAGAAGCCACAGTCCTCCATCAGATATGCCTTCCTGCTCAGCAGCCTGCTGCTCCTGTCCATAAGGGTTAAGTGACCATACACTCCCGTGAGCACTCACTCCTCTACAGCATCCTGTGAGTTATCTGTGCATTGATTTCCTTTCCCGTTACATTGGCTATCACCGTCACGGGGGATAGTGTAAGAAGCTGGGCCTGGAAGGTAACAGGGAAAACAGGTCGCTCACAAGACGCTTTAGAGAAGGGTGAGTGCTCATGAGAGTGTATGGTTACATGACCCTCCATCTTCTGGCATTTCTGAAGGATTCTGATTTCATGTACACTAACATATAGTGGACAACCTCTTAAATATATGTTAAATGTTAGGCAAGTAAAAGTTACTGGCATGTACTGACTTGTTATTGGGTGCGATTACAATTTAAAATAGTAAATACGTTAATAGTGTCACGTTAGAATGTTTTTTGTTTAAGAGATTTGAATGAGCAGATTTTTTAAAGCAATCCTGATTCATAAAACCATAGAATTCAAAGACGGTGGACTTTCTTTTTCCCTTGACTTATATAGTGATGTAGTAATTTGCAGAACTATCTATATGGATGCAGTTATTTCTAAAAACACTAGATGGCACTGTACATCTACGTATTTAAAATACTGTAAACATTGCGGCAAAGTCTGCATGCAAATTCTTTCATATTTGCTCTTTGTGTCTTCTACAAGTCAGGCAACTTTACTATCCTTTACTATACTTTACTATCAGTTTCTGACTTAATTGTTGTGTAAATCTATTACAAGTTGTCGGTTTAGAAATCAGTTTCACACAAACTGATTTCTTAAAAGTTTATACATAGTTATAGTATTCTTCTCATACTATCTGTTACCAATGCCAATTCCTGCAAACTTCTTTATATCACAAAAGCATCATTCTATGCATGGAGGAAGTAAATATCAGATTTGTGCACATAAACACCAAATATAGTTGTATGATGTAACCTAATGCATTTTCCTCCTTTGTATAGTCTATGACAGGCACACCTAATCCACTAGCTCTCTCCATTAGGTGTTCAAAGGAAAGAAGGATAACATGCCACCTCACATCTGCTCAGTGGCTCAGAAGGCATACTGGAACATGCTTACCCAGCGCCAGGATCAAACAATTGCCCCCTTGGGCAGAAGTAGTTCAGGCAAGACCACTTGCTGCCAGACGGCATTGGAATACCTTGTGGATGCTGCTGGGAGTGTGGACAACAGGGTAACAGGTAGTCACATACTAGACTTCTTTACATCAAACATGGATTTTGTCTTTAGACTGGGATTGTAATTTTGAAGGCATTTAAGACACAAGATGTAGTAAGAAAGAAATAGTAGCGGCGCTCACCGACAAGAGTCCTCAGTAAACATCAGTGCAGCAGTGCGGGGGACCCCAACCACAGTAAGGAAACAGGCTGTTTCATGCTGACATGCACTTTCTTAAGCTAATGTTGTCATCAACCCAGGACCTCAACATTTAAATACCTCCCAGGGGTGATTTTATCATAACAACGAACATACACTCATCCACATTTATTAAAACTAGTGCAGTCTGTACTATGTGCAGTTTGCCTGTGTGGTGTGCCGAGTGCTTCAGATTAATCAAAACTGGTGCAGAGTCTTTTTTTTTTTGGTGCGCTTTGTTCATGCTGCAGAATTGTGGCGCACGTCAGTAATAAATGTGGTGCAAACTAAGACTAAACACTGACACACCACTTTAAATACACATTTTTCTGTCTTGTCGGACACAGTGCAGCCACGCCACAAAACTGGTGCAGACACTTTATAAATACATGTGAAAGCAGCTTACACCTTCTTTTCAGTGCAAAGTCAGACAGAAAACTGGTACAAATGCTTCAATAAATGTGCGCTATTGTATTTGCCCACATTTCAATAGTCAGTGTCGCAGATATATGTGTCTTTAGACCTGGGCACAGTAGGACTAGACAGTTCTCTGCTCCGCCAGATGAACCCCTGTGACTGGCGAGTCATACTTTACACATCCTATCAGTTGGTCTAGTTTTTGCATCAGAGAATTTAGAATATAGAATTTTGTGGCGCACAGACTGCATTTTCTGGTGCACGTGTTATTTTCTTGCACAGCCATGCCCCTTTTAACAAGGACACGACCCCATTTCAGAAAACAGTGGAAAACAGCCTAAAAATGGTCTAAATCCTTCGGTAAATGTAGCGGATGGCATTAAGGTGCTAATTAATCCATAAACGTAGACAGATTAATGCATCTCTCCCCTAATTTGCATATCATGCAACTTCTTAACCAGGACATGCAACATATATGCAATAAAAAACATTCAAAAGAATTAACAGCAATCTATTATCAGTACCTCAACTTTTCAGATGTGGAAAATAGGGGCGGCATGAAAAGAAAAGGCATGAGGGCTGCTACTTCTTTCTTACTACACTAGCACTGCAGGGTCTCTTATTAGTCTGTGTGCCACATGTCTCTCCTTGTTAACACAATATGGACTCATGTGAAGTTGTGCTTTGATCGGTGGTATTGTCTGTTCTTGTTTTCTTCCATTGGATTTATGAGATGCACTAAAGTGAATGTTCTATGGGGCATTTGGATGTCTTAAAGGTGGCTCCCCTATGTAGGACAAAAAAACTATATCTCTGGCAGACTCCAGCTATACAGTGTTATGCTTCTCTCGCCACAAATTCTTACGTTAATCCAATACATCTGGGTTGTTGACACTTCACTTGGAAGTTCAGGTGGATCTAAGGATCCACTTCAGCCAATAAGTAACCTCCTCACATCAAGGGACAAAAAAAAAACTCATTGCCAAGCTTGTGGTTGGGCGCAGCGCCAAAAACTAGAAGTACTGGTGCGGCATAGGAGCCATGTGACAAGCTTTCTTGGCTTTACGTAGTTAGGTATTCCATACAATACAATTTTGTGATATTGTATAATAAAGTAATATGCTATATACCAGATGTATGTGTGCTTGTGTAATGGGCTGCATTCTGACAAGGATTTTGCTTGTATGTTATAATAATGTATTGAACCAGTATCATGAGACTTTGGAGTCTGTAACTAAATATGATATGGGTGGACACACATCTGGAGTCCCAAAGCCTGTGTCATATGTGGCGTTTTCACTAAACAGTAGATATAAGTCTCAATATATAATAGATGATACCCTGTTTCCCCTAAAATAAGACATCCCCCGAAAATAAGACCTAGTACAATTTTGTTCAGGCTTAAAAATATTAGGCCTCCCCTGAAAATAAGACCTAGCGGCCGTCATTGCTACAGCTCCCCCCACACCATACATGAGTATTAGGAAATCTGTTACATGCTGCAGAAGGTTGTGACATGGGGAAGAATTCATGGAAGTAAATCACTGGCTGTTGTGCCTCAAATGTGATCCCAGCAGCTCCCAGGATAAGGAGGGGTCATTTATGGAAAGTGTTTTTACTGAACATGAGAGATTGGGGCCAATGAATCTAATAAATACAATGATTCTAAGAAAAACACCATGAAATTCAGAGTTTGGAGAGTTATAAGGATGTTAGAGAAATAGATTTTTTTGTTCACCAATAAATGTAAATTCTTGTTCATGGAAAAATAAGAATCCCCTGAAAATAAGACCTAGTGCCTCTTTAGGAGCAAAAATTAATATAAGACACTGTCTTATTTTCGGGGAAACAGGGTATAATGTTGTGCTTGTCCTCTATACTGCTAGCAAACCCATTTATCTGACCTTACTTTACTAAAAATTGTTTATGGTACCCAGTTTGCCATGAAAACAACATTATGACATGCTACAGGCTGGATTTCATAACACAACCACTAAGTGGCCTCACATAGACTTATGTAAGATATGCAGAACTTTGAAGAGCTTGTCACAAATCCTGTGACATGTCCAGCCAAGTGAAAATGTAAGTTCTCTTTTTGTCACTGCCCTGAAGCCTACAACACAAATCTGGTACCCTACCTGAGGCATGACTATTGTGTTCTACTGCCTAGTGGTCTTACAGCAATTGTTCTTCATTACTGCTATGCCTGGCATTAAAGAGTGAGCATAAGATAACTAACAGTGTATGTCTTTCAGTGGAGAAGATTCATGCAATGTTCACTATTCTAAAATCTTTTGGTGGAGTGGTGACTAGTGAATGTAATAACTCTACACGCTTCTCCATGGTCATGTCTCTGGACTTCAATTCTGCAGGACGTATCACTGCTGGTCACCTTCAGGTATGAACATAAATTATAGGTTATGGTCTTGGGAGGTTTAAAGTCATGAATCATTGGTATGAATATATTATACAAAGTGGAAAGTAGTTTGATACTTTAAGACATGTTATCATTCTTGGGCTGTGCTGGACTCTGATCTCTCCTTTGTACCGTATATATTCAATAACTTACCGCATGCATCTTTAAACAAACAAAGTTAAAATGCTAATTATCATTCTAATTCACTCTCGTCTAGACTACTGTAACTCCCTTCTAATCTGTTTTACTAAGCTCTCTCCTCTACAATCCATTCTTAAAGCAACTTTCATACCAAACTCTACACGTATGCCTATAGTCTGTGTCATTTACTGCACAGGTTGCCTGTCTCATTCCGAATACAGTTTAAAATAATCACCCTCATCCACAAAGCTCTGAACAGTGCCGCAACTCCCTACCTCCCTTATTTCATTTCACACTATTTCCCAACTTGTGCTCTTTGGTCTGCCAGCAATTTTAGATTATTCTCTTCCTTAATTTGAACCTCCCACTCCCAGCCTCCAAGTCTTCTAGCATGCTCTTAAAACCCTTCTTTATAGGCAAGCCTATCACATTCCCTAACTGCATAAAACTTCAACTCTCTCTTTAGCAACTCCTCCTGGGTACTCCTTCCATGCGTTAGCCACCAAATACCAAGCAACAATCTTCTCTGCTGTTCCACTGAACTTAGACTCTGTGGGGCTCATTTACTAAAGCAGGGCCGGCTCCATGTTTCAGTAGGCCCCTGGGCGACAGCGCCACAGTGGGCCCCTTTGCAGAGAACTCGCGTGCCAGCATTAAAAATTAAAAAACTAAAAAACTGTCTCCTGTTCCCTGAAATATTCCCCAGTTTATGATCCCAAACAGCCGTGTCACGGTCAGGGCAGTTTTGAGGTCATTTAACCAACAGGGCGAAACTAAAAATGTGTACCCCTCCTCTCTACCACGTAATAAAACTGAAACTTCAACTCAGCTGCTGCGGAACCTCATAATACACACCTGAGCTGCTGCGGAACCTCATAATACACACCTGAGCTGCTGCGGAACCTCATAATACACACCTGAGCTGCCGCGGAACCTCATAATACACACCTGAGCTGCTGCGGAACCTCATAATACACACCTGAGCTGCCGCGGAACCTCATAATACACACCTGAGCTGGCGCAGAACCTCATAATACACACCTGAGCTCCTGCGGAACCTCCTTATACACACCTGAGCTGCTGCGCAACCACCTAATACACACCTGAGCTGCTACCTGTTCTGTGTCTGTCCGAGTGGGGGAGGAACAGTGCAGGACACAGCTCCTCATCACAGGAAGTGAAGATATGAACAGTATGTGTGTGGGCCCCCGGCAGCTCTCTGGGCCCCGGCACTTGCCCAGGTATGCCGGGTGCTGGAGCCGGGCCTGTGCTAAAGGTCATGCTACTCACTTTCATCGTACTGTGCACCTTTTTCAGGCATTACGCGGCTTGGACAGGTATTTAACAGGTGTGCACTGGGGTTGTGGTGGACACAATCGATTTTTGGTGCAGCTGCGCTGGCTTCCATGCGGCAGAAATTGGGGGACGTGCTGTCAGACGTGCTGCACTTACATGCACCACTAAAAAGATGGTGAACTCTGTTGGATCTGAGCTATATATAGATATATAGTGCCTACAGATTACGCAGATCAGTCCCTGTCCCCATGGGGCTCACAATCTAATCAACCTACCAGTATGTTTTGGAGTGTGGGAGGAAACCCATGCAAACACGAAGAGAACATACAAACTCTTTGCAGATGTTGACCTGGGTGGGACTTGAACCCAGGACCCCAGGGCTGCAAGACTGTAGCAGCACTAAGCCACCATGCTGCCCATAATTTCCCTTATAAAGAATAACTGGACCATTATACAAGCTCTTATACCTCTTGTGTCACCCCCCTCATCCTTGTACACTGTAAGCAAGCACTCATATTGTTTTATATAAGTAAGTTTTTTACTCTGTATTGTCTTATTTTATTTGTATACATCCCCTATGATTTCTAAGGTGCTACAGAATATGATGATGCTATATAAATGATTATTATAAGGCCTCCAAGACACCATCTGGATATATTTGTAAATAGCTATGCCAGTGGTAAGCCTATATCAAGCTGCACCTCCATCTAGTACAACTGAGCCTGTGAATGTTTTACCTGAAAAAAGGCAGTGGGGCACATGCTCTGCCCGTGTATAATGGTGGGTGCTCTTTTAACATTGGGCATGCAGCAGACTTTGCATGTCAAATATAGCGCTCGGTCCAACTGAGCGTCGGAATGCTCTCTAATTTGCATCGCATGGTGGCTAGTGCAGCTGCGACACAAAAGGATCGCGTGTGACACAATAGTGATGCGGACACTTCTTAAATACCTGTGCAAGCCGTTTTCACCTACAAAAACGTGCAAGGTCCATCAGAAAACCGGCACAAAGCCCTAAATGTGCCCCAGTGACTGCCAGGGATTCAGTAGTGGCTGTAGCTTGACTTCATGTTTGCGCAATGATGCAACCCAACATTTTCAAAACCCACTTGTCACAGAGACCAAAATAATCTTGACTGGGGTTACAATAATAAAGTATACAGTTCCGACTTGCATACATATTCAACTTAAGAACAAACCTACAGAACCTATCTTGTACGTAACCCGGGGACTGCCTGTACTTTATTAGGATATTCTGCTCAGATTGCTATTGATAATAATAAATCTTTATATAGCGCCATTATATTTCTGCAGTGCTTTACAAATCATAGGATACATATACAAATAAAACAAGACATTGCAGAGTGATAACATAATCAGGTGAAACAATAGGAATTAGGACCCAGAGCTTACAAACTAAAAAAAGAGGCTGCAAAGTCCCTCTCTGGTTTCATATTATCTCTTTGTTGAGATTTGTAAACATAGGGTATGTCTGTGGACTAATTGAGGCTCTCCCTGTGTTTGTTTCTATGGACGATTGACCCTTTCTGCTCTATTTTTGGCTATAGTACATTAAAATCACTGTTTCACAAAGTATAAGTAGCCAACAAGGAGATAAACTATTCTGCTTCAAAATGATGCTCAAAGAATACTTTTGACAGAAAGAGAGAAGGAAGGGTTAAAACTCCCTGTCCAGGGCTGTGTAAACCGTCACAGAGAGACAGACCTTTAGTCAGTCTCTATATACACATACCTTGAAAAAAATGTTCTCCTATAACTAAAGGGAACTTTGCAGTCTGTGTTTTTACAAACCAAGAAGGATTTACAAATAAAGTTTATTGGAAGAATGTTCACAACACTCCTCCCAATAGTACACACAATGACACACAATATTAAAAATGATCTCAAATGTCATTTAGTCTTAAAATGCAGAGGCATAACTTGAAGCTACTGGGCCCCAGTATAAAATCTATATCCGGCATCCTTACTATAAAATACTCCGTATAGTGATGGTCTCTTTAATGTGAAAGATATAATTATGGGCCCCCTATGACTATGGGCCCAGGTGCTACTGTACACCACCTAAACGGCCTGTATTCTACAGAATTCTTCACAGAATACTGGATACTGCTAGCCAAACAGTGAGTGCCATTTTCCACAGACTCGCACAAGCCTATTAATCCAGTGATTCCAAATTTGGAAGCCACATTTGGCTTATGGCTCCTTGCTTTGTGGCTCATTATAGAATTTCTGGGATAAAGCCACATGCACTGATAACTCCTATTAATGCAGCCATATTGTAACCCCTAATTGGTGGCATCCTGGATGTATAGCATAATACAAGTGTAATAGCAGGGGTGCACCATCCATGAGGCAAGTTGAGCCTCTTGCCTCAGTCAGCAAGACGATGGGGTGCAGCATCAGGGGTGTAGTCACCTGCTATAAAGCAGAACCGGACACCAAAAAATAGTGTCTCTTGACACCCTATGTCAGGATGTGTGTGAAAAACCCACTGATGTATTAGTTCTAGAAGATGCATAGGGGTTGCAATTCGATATTGCTTGCCTCAGGCAGCAATGAGTTTAGGTTCATCTCTGTGTAACACCAAAGTCAGTTTTAATATGTTACCATGTTTTCCCTTATATAATGGCTCTCATTATAAAGTGCGTTGTCCGTCTCGGATGCAGTGTGCGGCGTTTCACTAAAATCGTGCACCAGAAATCATGAATGTGTCGCTTCCCTGCACAGGTCTGACAGAGTCCACCATCTTTTTAGTGGTGCATCTAAGTGCTTTGGCTTGCGACACAGTCCGACGGCACTCCCCCTAATTTGTGTCGCATGGAGACCAGCACAGCTGCGCCACAAAAAGGGTCGCGTGTGACACAATTGCAGCGCACACACTTCTTAAATACCTGTGCAAGCCGTTTTAGCCATTAAGAACATGAACTGTCTGAATAAAATGCGTCGCAAAGCGGCGAAAAGCCCTTAGTAAATGTGCCCCAATATGTCTCCTGACAATCTGTCATAATAGACCTCTGACCTACACGTATGCTCCTCTTCTCCTACTATCTTCTCTCTGGGCTCCCCTTTTATGATTCCTTATGGGTATTAGACCAGTTTGTTACCTTTTTTCTTTGCCAGCTATTTATGAATTCAGAAAGATACTGTACTGTATTTTGTTATTTCACAGACCATGCTCTTGGAAAGAATCCGTGTGGCACAACAACCGGAAGGAGAAAGTAACTTCAATGTGTTTTCGCAGCTGTTAACAGGAGCAGATTTGGATCTCAGGTATGCCAAAAACATGGAGTGACAGGAGATGGCGCTATACTGTCACATTATCTCTACCGCAATCTCCTAAACAGATTATCAAGTGCTCTCTTTTGTCTGTGGTTGATGGCAAATATCTCCTGAAAGCACTTACCTTAGTGAGAAACAGTGAGGCATTGGAATCTTTTATTCTTAAAGGAAATGACAAAGTATCCTACCTGCCTTATCATACAGTCGCTGTGCATCCCATTTCTGAAACAGCCCAATCTATAGCAATAAACACAACACAAATGTATGTATACCATTTATTACCTGCTTTCATCACATTCACAGTCTGTTAATAATGTTCCTTATCTGTAAAACACAACCTCTAATGATGACTTTTCAGAATCAAGAGGGGTTCTGCTCATCAATCCTTTCTGTGCTGCAATAAATGGGGGGAAGGGAGGTCCTATCACTGTACAGGCAGTCCCCGGGTTACGTACAAGATAGGGTCTGGAGGTTTGTTCTTAAGTTGAATTTGTATGTAAGTCGAAACTGTATATTTTATAATTGTAGACCCAGACAAAAAAAATTTTGGCCCCCGTGACATTTGGAGTTTAAACATTTTTTGCTGTAATGTGACCAAGGATTATCAATAAAGCTTTATTATAGACACTTTACAGCTGATCATTGCAGCCTGGGACTATAGTAAAGCATTCAGAGAGCTTCACCAGAGGTCAGAGGGGTCTGTCTGTAATTATGGGTTGTCTGTAAGTCGAGTGTCCTTAAGTAGGGGACCGCCTATATTACCAGACAGATTTTGAGCCTATGAAAGCTGGAGATGTACTGCACACATCCTGAATCAGATGTAACAAAGAAACAAACAGCACATGTGAATTATATCCACTGATAGATCTGTACTTAAGAGTTCCTTATTTGTTTTCCAGTACTAGTAGCTTTGTTATTGGGGATAACTAACTTATTGTCATTGCTGAAGGGTGCCTAAGAAGGGCATAACTAGGAGAGGCAGGGCCCCAAAGCAGACTTCTGAATGGGGCCCCCATTAAAACTTAAAAAAATATAGCTATTTGTTTTCTCACACATGTTACAATCAAACAGCATATACACACCATATATACATACATACAGCACATACACACCATATATACATACATACAGCATATACACACCATGTATAAATGCATACAGCATATAAAGCTATGCATCATATACGCAGAAATAAAGCATTTAGACACACACATACAAATAAAGTATATGCACAGCCCAAATCCCAGATGCCGGGGTCCCCTGACACAGCGGGCCCCATAGCAGCTGCTATGGCTGCTACCATTGTAGTTAAGCCCCTGGTGCCTACCAGCAGCTTTTACCATACAAAGCTGTAGATAGTGTTGGGTAGAAGTCCTGGAGATCTGTTTAACCATACATTTGAGTGGTGTTGTTAGTAGCAGCAGGTCTGTTTAAAAATCTAGGATGGTCACTGGACATGGATGACTTCAGTGCACTCCTTCACTAAACACAGCATAGCCCTCCCTTCTGCTATGAGTCACTGCTGAAACAGGCCGATTCTGTTTGAATTCTACAGCAGTAACTCAGTAGGGAGGAGCCATTGAAGAACTCTCACACACCAGTGCACCAAAGCATTTGAAGATCATCATTGTAAGCTTGCGGAAGTGTCTTCATTTGCATTTTATCAGCTGTTTTGCCAACTTCCTTCAGATAAACCTATGAAATAAAATGTTGTGGCATTTGCTATATTGGTATCTGCAGGTAAAACACTTGCATTTTATAGACACAAGTCAGAGTAAGTTATTTCTGAGAAGCTCACACAGCCTCTGGTGTAATGGCATGCCCAGTGCCGCCTCTATAGATTCCATATGTGCATGTTTGCCAGGTCTCTTTTCATTAGATGCCATCTCCTGGTGCAGAATGTGTTACTTCTTCATCAATACATAATGAATTAAGGTGGCAGCCAAGAGAATTGTGTTTACATTACTCCATCACCAGCAGTATGATCACATATGTGGGTCCCACTCTGCTCTCATAGGAATCCTGAGTTGGAAGGTAATTAACACTTCGTTAACTATACATTTCTGTTCACGTTTTTGAATAGTGCTTGATAAAACCTAGACTCCATTTGTGTTTTTTTTTTTTAACCAGCAGCAACTTTTCAGCTGGCATTGATGGAACCCTAGAGATTTTTTTAGAAAAAGCTTCCAGCCATCGGTTATCGGCTTCATGTTATATTGACATTGCCTGTAAAGGATTTGATACATGGTTCAGGCGATGGGATTTTTACAGCCTGGGAATAGCCTGATTAATGTCCCGTGTCAAGACAAAGTCTAATGGTAATCAGGAAGAGGCTGATGCATAGTAAATGGGTAAACAGAGTCTTCTTGTCCTTAGCTGTGACATTGCACAATTAACACACGACTTTCTGGCTTCTGTGGAATGTGTAAGACCATAAAGTGTCTCACTGGCTGAATAAAGAACTTAAAGCTTAAGGTTCAACCAAAGCCAAGTCCATACAAATCGTAGGCATTGAAGCCTATACAAAGTTGTACAGTAACTTTCCTTTACATATGGTATAGTTCCAGTATACTTGACCTGCCCTGTATCTAATGGATTAAAAATAGCTGTATTTCACAGCATGCAAAAGTTTTACAAAAAATATATATATTTTAGAGTCGTATAATAGACCATTGCTCTGTTCACTCATTCTTTAACCTGCAGCTCTAGGCTGTTGTGTATAAGTTCATTATTACAAAGTATTTACATAAAGTGTTGATATCCAATAGCAATGACTGGTGATTCATTTCAAACAAGTAACAAAAATAAGATATTTACAGCAACATTTGTACTGATGTAAATACAAGGGCAGTAATTCAATTCAAAAAGTGAAAATCATGTATTATATAGAGTCACAAAGTGAACTTTTTCAAGTGTTTATGTTAAAGTGATGATTATGGCTTAGAGCCAAGAAAAAACCCAAAAGTCATTATCTCAAAAAATGTTAATAATTAACCCAAAACAACTTCAAAGGGCTTCCTAAGTGTTTCAAAGGGTCCCTTAGTCTGGTTGAGTTGGTGACACACTCCACAAGTAGGGTAAGACACATACGGTCATTTCTAAAGAAGCTGGATGATCATATAGTGCTGTATCAAAGCATATTAATGGAAAGTTCAGTGGAAGGAAAAAGTGTGGTAGAAAAAAGTGCACAAACAACCAAGATAACCGCACCTTTGATAGGATTGTTAAGAAAAGGCCATTCAGAAATTTCAGTGGACTGCTACAAAAGTTAGTGCTTTAATAGCCACCACACACAGACATATCCTGGACATGGGCTGCTAGTGTCGCCACTTGTGACCCATAAGCAATGTCAGAAGCGTCTTACCTGGACCAAGGAGAAAAAGAGCTGGACTGTTGCTCAGTGGTCCAATGTGTTTTTTTCAAATGAAAGTAAAGTTTGCATTTCGTTTGGAAATCAAGGTCTCATAGTCTGGAGGAAGAGTGAAGAGGCACAATCCAAACTGCTTGAGGTCTACTATAAAGTTTCCACAATCAGTGATGGTTTGGGAGCCATGTCATTTGCTGGTGTAGGTCCACTGTGTTTTATTAAGACCAAAGTCTTTTTTTTTTTTTTTTTTTTTTTTAAATTTTTTATTAATCAATCATTATACATTATAAAAATAGTTCCCATGGGCACGTATACAATCATATTTCACACAATAACTTTATACACAGTCCAGCATTAGATACACGTTATTATAAACAAGAAGAAGAGAAATAAGAGGTTTTTTTTTTGTTTTTTTTTTTTTTTTTTTTGTTTTTTTTTATTAAGACCAAAGTCAGTGCAGCCTTCTAGCGGCTGAAGGCTTCTATCAAAGCAACCTGGGCTTCCATAATACCTCTGTTACGCCATCAGCTGATCACCTCCATGCCGCGCCACATTGATGCATTGATTCATGTAAAAGTAGGCCGGGCATTTACTGTAGATACTTTTCATTTCTCTGTTCAAAAAATTATATAGATTTGGTCTTATATAATATTTTAATTTTCTGAGATAATGGGGCTCCTTTACTAAGAACATTGCAAACTGCACTATGTTCGGTTTGCCTGTGTATTGTACCGTGGATGGCAGATTCAGGATTTTTGGCGCACATTCTGCATGAATCTGGTGCCCCTCTGCACTACTCTGACAGAATGCACCGATTTTTTTATGCACCTTCAACATAGGGCGTGCAACAAAATTCTGTCTTTTTTGACTTTGCATGTTAAATCTGGAACATGGTACTGAGCACCGGAACACCCACTTCAATGCAGAAATTTGGCTTCCTAAAAGAACAGACAAAGTCCGATAGAATACTGGTGCATGGCCCTTAGTAAATATGGTCCAATGGCCCGCATTTCTCAAAAGTAGTTTCTCACTAATGTGCAGGGTGCGGCAGATAATTTTTTGGTGCACCTTTAGCAAACAGGGTGAGACACAATTCTATTAAGTCGCTAAAAATAAATGTGGCAAATGTACCGAATCGGCTCCTTTAGGTGCAGAATTCTGTGGTGTGGTGGACACAAAACTGGCGCAGACACTTTATAAGTACATGTGCAAACAGTTTGCACGTTCTTTTCAGAGCAAAGTCAGACAGAAAACTGGCGCAAACACTTTAATAAATGTTGGCCAATGACTTTTGGGTTTGCCTTGGCTTTAAGCCATAATCATTAACCCATAAACACTTGAAAAAGTTCACTTTTATTGTAACTACTATATGAGTTTCACTTTTTGAATTGAATTATTGAAAAAAAAATTTTTTTGCTGATATTCTAATTTATTGAGAAGCCCTTGTATTTACATCAGTACAAATGTCACAATAAATATCTTATTTTTCTTATTTTTAGAAATAAATCACCTGTAATTGCTATATATCAACAGTTTGGGGCACATTCACTAAGCTCTATGCGCCAGTTTTCTTTCTGACTTTGCACATTCTTTCTAGTGCAAACTGCTTGCACATATATTTACGAAGTTTCTGCACTAAAGGGGGCATTCCGTACTCAGTCGGAACGTGCACCAGATTTAACATGCAAAGTCAGACAGAATTGTGTTGCAAGCCCCATGTTAAAGGTGCACCAAAAAAGTGGTGCACTCTATGGGAGCAATGAAAGGGACACCGGATTCATGTAGAATATGTGCCAGAAATTCAGAATCTGGTGCCCTCTGCACACTACACAAGCAAACTACACATATTACAGTTTGCACTGTTGTTAGTAAATGTGCCCTTTGTATACAGACTTTGTAATGATGCACTTATACTGTACACAACAGCCTATTTAGCGATAAGCCAGGAAGAGCTGCAGGTTAAAGTAAGAGAGACCAGAGCAATAGTCTAAGTCTGTTATTAGACTCTAAAATGTATTATTTGTGCAGCTTTTAACCCCTTAATGACCTGGCTCTTTTTTGTTTTTGTATTTCCATATTTTCACTCCCCACCTTCAAAAATCTCTATCATTTTTATATTTTTCCATGTAGAGAGCTGTGTGAGGGCTTGTTTTCTGCGCAACAAATTACTCTTCATAGTGACGGTGCACTCACCTTGTGTTTCCATCTACCCTCCTATATAGATTGTGAGCCATCACCTTGTGTCTCCATCTAACCACCTATATGGATAGTGATCCCTCACCTTGTGTCTTCATCTACCCTCCTATATAGATTGTGTGCACTCACCTTGTGTTTCCATATACCCTCCTATATAGATTGTGTGCACTCACATTGTGTTTCCATATACCCTCCTATATAGATTGTGTGCACTCACCTTGTGTTTCCATATACCCTCCTATATAGATTATGAGACGTCATCTTGTGTCACCATTTACCTTCCTATATAGATTGGAAAGGGTTCTCCTTCCACTTGTTCCAGATCTCTGTAGTTTTTATATTCTGCACAAACATGTTTTCCTGTCTAACATATGTGAACCCCTCACTGAATGTATAACACCATGAAATTAATGGTTCTTTAGATATAAATGATAAAATAAATTGCTAAAGTAAGGACATTAATGTACTTCCCCAGGTCAACCCATTGACCATAAACATAACAGTTGTGTTATGTTTGAAGCTGTATTTTGCAAGTTGTACACCTTTTTAATTCTGAGATATCCTGAATTTTCTGACTGTCTCTCAAAAAGTAGGAAGTCCCTATGAGTCTGTCTGATGTGGCTGCCATGTCCTCTTTCCCTTCCATAGACATCTTTAGGCAGCGGCTGTAAGCTGGTGAGTTGATAATCAGTGCAAGTGGCAGGGAAGGTGAAGAGGAACAAATATGTTTTTCCTGCAAAAATTGTAGACACATCTTTGTTCCCTATTCCCCTCCAAGGCCGAATATCAGGCCTGTCACACTTTTTAACAGATATTAGATAAATAATTACATTTACATACTATATTGCTCATTTATAACGAGTCTAACTGCTGTAACTGCACAGATTTTAAGAATAATGTAGCTCTGCTATGCTGAATTATCAAGGTGCAGATGCCCTGTGAAAGCTCTGTTCTTACCAATACTATCACTGTTTATCCACAGCTTGCCGTTAAGATAGTCCCAGACCCATTTTTATTATACAGCATTATCATAGGATGTTCCGGTATTTGTTACAGTGTAAAGTCTTTGCAATAAACAACTGTTGCTCTGGAGGACTATTGCATAATCAATGTCATAGGCATTGGTTTCAGTGGGTGGCAACTTATAGAAGCTACATACCCGAGGATCAGTCGGTTAGTCATCAGGATGATTGGTACACATAGGGAAATTCTCTACTGCATTTTACTGGCTTAGAGACCTCTTGGGTAAATGAAAAATCAAGTGGTAAGTAAAATGTCTAGTATTGGATTATTGATTCCCCACTCAATCCATTGCAAGATGAATCTGCATATAGAGCGGCAGTTACAATGACATATGGCCTTCCGAATGTGAAATATCACAGAATCACAATGCCTGGTAATGTCTTACAAGCTAAAGTCTAGCTTTTTTACAAAGATGTGTATGTCTTTCTGTCAAGGCTAAGAAGGAAATGTTAAATACATCAATACTAAAGAGTCAGTTTTGTTAACCCATCGAAGCCACACAGACTCATTTGCATAATTTTTAAAGCCTTTTTTTGTGAAAAACAGGGCATAAAAAGCTAAGTGAAGAGCGGATCCTGCCAAAGGGGGCACACATCAGCATGTAAATGTGCTTACTTTACAATCCTTGATCCTGGTGGTAGATGTGCTTTAATAGAATTTTTTTTTCTTTTTTCAAGCTTTTCTATTTCTTTTATTTAATAGAAGAATAAAAGGAGTAATGCCCTTAAATTGCATTAGTATAGTAAATGCATTAGCAACTGTTACATTGGTGGCTAAGTGGGTAGCATTTCTACCTTGCAGCTAGTTTGTATGTTCTCTCCGTGTTTGCGTGGGTTTCCTCCGTGTCCTCCGGTTTCCTCCCACACTCCAAAACATACTGCTAGGTTGCTTTGATTGTGAGCCCCATGGGAAGGGGACCAATTTGGCAAGCTCTGTGTAGCGCTGCTTAATCTGTAGGCGCTATATAAATAAAGGATGCATTTTTATTTTTCCCTAGTGACTAATAGTGGTAGATGATCCTTTATTTTTGTATATTCCCTGTGAAAAGTAATACAATATTCCTGTAATGCCAAATCCCACATTTTTTAAATAAAAAAGGAGTTTGTTTGTTAACACATTTTTACTACAAAAAAAAGACAAAACGTAAGCAAGTAGAAAGGTTAAAAGAGAATATTCAAGAAAGTAAGGAGAAGTTTAGAGCTAACCCGAACAACGAGAATTTTGAGAAATTGAACAGAGCCCACAAGGAACTTGCAGATGTGTTATTATGAAATAATTATTTTTTTGAAAGAGTCGCAAGTTTTGGGAACATAGGGGTATCACTCAAATGTCACAGATCTTTAAGGATGGGAGATTAATCTCTTTCAATATGCTGAAAGATCTTTACAATTTAGAGGACAAACACTGTTTTCAATATATTCAGTTGTATCACAGATCTAAAAGTATAAGTAAGGAAGAATATTTAAGGGCAAATAGGTATCAGGTTGTGGAATTCCTCGGGAATATAAAAGGGAAAAGAAAATCACTATCTAAAATCTACAAATATATGTTAGTAAATTTTTATGAGTATTTGCAGCACAATAGTAAAAGAAAGTGGGAAGAGGATATTGGGACCCTGTCAGAAAACCAATGGGCAAGTATATATCAGAATGTTGGTAGCGTGTCCCCCGAAACCCTCAAACTAATTCAGATTAAAATCATATATAGATTATATTATACCCCCAAAAAGATAAATTACTTTAAGAAAAAACGAACAGAAAAGTGCCTCAGATGTCTAGAATTAAATGCAGATTTTCTGCATATGATTTGGAATTGTCGGCAGGTTTTGGAATTCTGGGAGGGAATCCACTCGGAGGTGTGTAAATTCTCTGGATTAGATATTCCTAAGGTACCGGATGTGCTGGTCCTTGGAAATACTGCTAGTATAACTGGCTCTAAAGATCAAGTCCAATGGTTATTGGTGGCCTTACAGATAGCTAGAGGTATGTTGATATATGGATGGAAACCCACCAGACCGTTAGAAATTGAAGAGTGGTACAATAGGTTGAATAGAATCAAAATGTTTGAAAGGATTAAATATATAGAGGCAAAGAAAGAGATGGTATGGAAAAGGAGATGGCTATGTGAGGAAGATACCTAAGTCTCCCTAGTTGGTTCATAAAGTTTCCCTTTTTCTTTTTTTCTCTCGCTGCCGAGTGGGGGTGGGGGGTGGGTTCAGTGGATGGGAAGAATATGTATTTAATGGTAAACGGAATAATGGCTGTTACACTTTATTAAGATCTTTAACTATATTGAATGTTGTATTTAAGGTTACTATTATTGGTGTACAAGTCATACTGTTCTTGTTTTTTATCGATAAAATTTCATGTTAACATTTAAAAAACTAAATAAAGAGATTTATAAAAAAAATAAATAACACATTTTTACTAACTTCTACTTGATAAAAATAAGGCCTGTTAGGAAAATTTACCAAATTTACCATCAAAATCAAGCATGATAAACCAGGGACACATTTTCATGGTCATGGTGCCTAAATCTATGAATAAGTGTAGCTGGTTTATCATGCTTGATTTTGATTGTAGATTTCCTTTAACCTCCCTTATATGAACCTAGAGCAAGATTGGTGGAGAATGAGAAATGTTATAAGGACATGAATCGATGAAACCTTATGACATAGAATAGAAATATTAAAATGTACAAAGGTTGCCCTGGAGAACAGGGTCATTCTATTACACACGACCATGCTCAACCTTCAGCCAACCATGGCATGTCTGCAGAATGTGTCTTTTGATATGATTGTACACTGGGGCATGGAGGATGATATCATGGCATGTTCTGAAAGAAATCAATTCTTATTATTTTTATATTATTTATTATTTACCCAGTAAAGAAGCCCTAGCATGAATTATCATCCTTTTCAAAGTAAAGTCGAAATATCAGCCCTTCTCCAAAAATAAACCCTATTCACACTTCAAATGGCTATATCTTCTGCACCATGGCAGCTAGAAAGACAGTTCAGATTTTTGAAAGATTGCTTTTCTAGGATCCACAGAACCAGAGATATGTTAAACTTACAGTTCAATCTTAAAATTCAGCTTACACTCCTGATTGTACTCCTGATTCTGTAGCAACTAGAAACATAATCCTTATGGAATATTAAAGGAAAGATTCTGTTCAACTGTGTCTCTAAGTGCCTTGTTACATAAATTATAACTGTTTTAAATGTGTTCTCTCCAGTCTGTCAGCGTGGTTAAGAAATAGAGGGGAGGTGCAAGGTGCAGGTGCAAGGACAACAGGGGCTCATTTAAGGAAATTGCCATTTCAATTTTGCGGCAATGATTCTAAATGAAGAAATTTACAATGGAATTCAGGTTTTGGAAAGAAGATGATGACTTGAATATGTGTAATCAAAAAATAATATTAGCGCCTTGCTTTTTTGAGAAACATGGTTACAGTGTGAATGCAGCTGTCATCTTTTCAGATGCATTTGACCCGCTGTGTATGCTCATTTTCATAAAGTAAAAACCGCAAAGTAGAAGTCTGACTGATGATATAAGTTTGTTTGAAGTCTGTGCACATTGTAATTGTGATCTTTTCTCACTGCGCCCAGGTCAGAGCTGAACCTGCACCAGATGGCAGACTGCCATTCCTTTGGAATGATGCCATGCGTGAAGGTAGGAAAAAAATCTTTGTTATGCAAATATATCAATTGTCATTGGTTTAACTTGTATACAAGTACACCCCTAAATGCGGTGGTAGATGACCTTTAAAAAAAAGGTACCTATTGTAAATTACCAGATGATGGAGGTCCTGACAATTCCTTTAATTATGCAATACATTTTTACAAACATTGATACTGTTACCATATTAAGGCAAAGGTTTTGCAGATTTTAGTCACTCAACTGTTAGGAATGGGGACAGTGATATAAATACCCACGAGGCATGACCAAGGTATTTTCTTCCAGAGCAGTCTGGTCCACCAACTATTAGACATCAGCCACATATTCATCATAGTAGAAGTCAAGTATGTGGCTTTAATTCTTTACACCCATAATGAATATGTTTGCACAGTAAGTCATCATGAACTTAGAATATGCTATTTTCAATCTTACTTGAGTACAATGGGTAAAAGTCTAAACTTCCAGAGCAGATTATTAAACTAGTAAATGTTGTAATGTATGTTGAACAATCACTCTTGATATTGAATCAATCTTACTCTACGTGTGGCTGCCTTAAACCTTTCCAGTGAGGAGTTTATAGGTGCTATAGGCAAAGGATAAGCAATAAAACCTGTTAATGTGTGAAATGATTCATGTGAAAGGTTGTTAGTAAATGTAGCATGAAAGACAGCTCAACTGCCTAGAGCTGCTCCTGCAAAATTTCCTTCTTGACTCCTCAAGTCACTCAGAATTATTCCTGTGCGTGATCATCTCACATGACAAAGCACTAAATAGCTGGAACCGCTCTTCAAATACCTGTCAGGAGGAAATGCTGCGGCAGAATCTAGGGTTTCTGAATTTTAGATGTAATTTTGTAATTATCCCAGTACCTAGGTGATAGTCCCTATATAGAATCACAGAAACCCCAGCAGAAAAGGTTTTATTAAGTGATTACAATTGTTAACTTGTACAAAATAGCATGTGTTCTTAAAGTCATAAAGTTTTAATTACATGTGTGAACCCTGTGGCCCCTTCCACACTCGTGCTGCTCGGATCACACGCCCCGAATGCTGCAAACCGGAACTGAACTTATCCTGTCAGTTCATCCCATCACACTCGCGAGTGTGGAAGGGGCCTAAATACAGGCAGACCTTACAGAGGTTCTAAAGCAATATGCTAAGTCAAGCATTATGGAGAGATGGGCAGAGAGGGTGTAATGGCAATATAAAATAAAAAAAGACCATCTTCTGAAAATATTTCCTAGAATTGATTATAATAGGAACTTATGAAGATGGTAGTATCATTATTGTTAAAATAAACCTGTCACCATGAAAATGAGTCATCTACAGTTAGAATGCTCTAGAGAAGGAGGAGCTGAGCGGATTGATAACTAGTTTTGTAAAGTGAAGTGAAACTATTCCTTTCTTTCCCCTGAATATGAGTCAAATGTAGGCTGTCCCAGTTTCCATTATGACCTCCCTCATAAAGTAATTTTGCAGTAAATCCAGTGAGATTCTTATGAGTACATCAACTGAATGTGCACAGACTGGACTATATAGTGACAACCTGGCTGTTTTCATGGAGGGGCACTGAACATGTAATAAGTAGTGGATACCAGCAGTGAAACAGTTACTAGAAGTGTATCTGTGCTGTGTGAGCACTACGAGTTCATAGCTTTCCTGCTGTTTGGAAACTGTCTGGAGAACAGAATGTGCTGGAGGGTAGCTTCAATGAAGCATGTGACACAATTTGAGGTACAGAGAGAGACAGATAAAATTCTGCAGAATCACATACTGGGCTGAAGGGACTTATAGGGAACAGTAGAGACCATCTACCTTACTATTCTGTGTAGAAGACTTGTGCATCCACAGATCTGCACCTTCATAGCTCTCTTTCAAGCTAGACATTCAGACAAGCTATAATCTCACAAGCATCTACTGCAGGTACAGGCTCAACTGAGGAGTGTAGCAATGAAACTACAGGACCTAGTCAAACAGAATATTAAGCAATGTTGTCCTATGTGACAAGAGCTATTGAGTTGGGAAATATATATCGGGAGTTGCATTTGAACATGGTGGATGCCACAGTTGTTTGTGTTTTGTATTCTCCATTACTCATAGCCTAATGTATATGATATTCTAATATCAAGATCCAGACTGAAATCCCTCAAACTGGTTTTGATAAGTTATTTTGTCCAAATTTTTATTTCTTATATGTAGATATTCCCCTTCATTTATCTGTCAAATTAGATTACACATTCAATAGATTCTACAGTTTCATTCTGGTAAATAAAAATCAAACATTCTGCTTTCATTTCTTTTATCTGAATAACTTCAAAGTGATAAACAGCTGATGGAAGAAGTCTCACATGCCCAGCGCTGTGTGCTTATCAGAAACCACATGTTGCATGGTTTCCAAGTTCTTCCTATTATCAGCAACAATGTGGTTGGCCCTAACCTGCGACCTACATTGATAAAAGTACGCTGCTGGTGTGTGAATATACTGCCGGCTGCTTTCTTCTCTAAATTATCTTAGACTAGTGTCTTATTTGCTCAGTGCTCCTGACTTCTTGTAGTGTATGTGAGTTAGGTCATAGCTAGGTGAACTTTACCCTGCTAAACACATGTAGTCTTCCCTTGCTGTTTTCTACTCTGATGCCGGATTATATATAGCTAGTTGTCTTTAAAGGAAACCTACCACTTGTAGTGGCAGGTTTCAGATGGAAATACCGAGCACCAGCTCAGGGAGAGCTGGTGCCGGAGCTTATTTTTGTTAGTGTTTTAAACCGCTGAATTGCGGTTTAACCCCTAGGGGACACAGCCTATTTTGGCCTTAAGGACGCGGCCCCATTCTTCAAATCTGAGTCACTATAAGTGGTTATAGCTTTGGAACGCTATGAGATATCCAGGGGATTTTTAGATTGTTTTCTCGTGACACATTGTACTTCAAATTAGTTTAAAAATTTGGATGATATCTTTTGTGTTTAGTTATGAAAAAAAACAAAATTTGGAAAAAAATTGGAAAAATTCTTTATTTTCAACGTTCTAAATTCTCTACTTTTGATGCAGCTAGTCATAGCTCCCAAATAAATTCATAACTTACATTTCCCAAATGTCTGCTTTATGTTGGCATGGTTTTTTAAGATTCCACATATTTTACTAGAATGTTATAAGGCTCAGAATTTAGGTATCATTTTTCACATTTTTTGTAAAATCACCAAAACCCGCATTTAGATGGACCTGCTCAACTTCTAATTGACACTGAGAGGCCTAAATAATAGTGAGACTCGTAAATTACCCCATTGTGGAAACTACACACCTCAACGTATGAAAAACCACTTTTAAGAAGTTTGTTAACGCTTTACGTGTTTTATAGGGGTTAAAACAAAATGGAGGTGCAGTCTGCAAATTGTAATATTTTTTCACAATACACCCATTTTGGGTGGAAAATTAAACATTTACAATGGATTAAATGAATAAAGGCTCCACAAAGTTTGTTACCCAATTTCTCCCGAGTACACGGATACTCTATATGTGGTGGTAACCTGCTGTATGGGCGCACGGCCGGGCATAGAAGGGAAGGAGGGAACATCCAGATCAGATTTGCTATGTCACATTGTACAGGCTATAATTTTTTTCTTTTTTTTAATGTGGACCTATAGGGGCTTATTTCTTTTGCCACATGAGATGCACTTTTCTGGTACGTAATTTGGGGGAATCTATAGGCTAATTGGTGAGATTTTATTAACTCTTTGTTGGTGGAGGAAATGAAAATCATCACTTTTCAGGAAGATTTTTATGGGTTTTTTTTTTTGCCCGTTTACCATACCATAAAAATAGTATATTATTTTTATTCTATGGGTCGCCACGATTACAAAAAGACCTCATTTATATAGATTTTTTATTTTTTTCCCATTTTTACTGCATAAAAAGTAATTTGGCAAAAATGTTGTTAATTTTAGCATCACCGTCTTTCATATGCATAACTTTTTTATTTTTTGCCTCACAAATCTGTTTAAGGGCTTATTTTTTGCGAGAAGGATTGTTCTTTTTAGTGGTCTTATTTTAGAGTGCATAACATTTTTTAAATCCCTTTTTAGAGCATTTTTATAGGGTATTAATTGAAAATGATCTTTTTTCTGGAGCTTTTTTTTGTTTTGTTTTTTACGGGGTTCACTTTGCGGATCTAATAACGATTCTGTTTTATTATGCAGATTGTTACGGACGCAGGGATACCAAATATGTGGGGTTTTGTGTATTTTATTCAATTGTACTGAATAAAAACCAATTTGGAGAAAATCTTGTTCATTTTAGCATCACCATCTTTTCATATGCATAACTTTTTTATTTTTTGGCTGACAAATCTGATTAGGGGCTTATTTTTTGCGAGAAGAGTTGTTCTTTTTAGTGGGCTTATTTTGGAGTGCATAACATTTTTTAAATTACTTTTTAGAGCATTTTTTGATAGGGTATAATTAAAAATTATCTTTTTTCGGAACGTTTTTGCGGTTTTTTTTCTACGGCGTGTACCGTGCGGGTCCAGTAACGATTCTGTTTTATTATACAGATTGTTACGGACGCGGCAATACCAAATATGCGGGTTTTTTTGTGTTTTTGTGTTTTTTATACTTTATTAAGTGTTTTTATGGGAAAGTGACATTTTAGGGGCTTATATTTTTATGTATTTATTTTTTATTTATTATAATGTGTAGTGTTAAGTGTTTTTGCATATTTTTACTTATACATACTTGAACTTAAACCAGTGATGCTCTGATCACTGGTTTAAGTTCAATACACTGCTCTACAATACTATTTTATTGTAGAGCAGTGTAAACTGTCTGAGCAAGCTTGCGCATGCTCAGACAGTTTACAGCCAGACCCGGAAGGGGTCTGGCTGCCATGGAGACCGGGCAGCTCCGGGGCACATGCCAGTCCTCGGAGCTGCCCAGGGATGGATCGGATCCCCCGGTAAGCGGCATGGGGGATCCGATCCACAACGCAAACACCCTTACACGCCGCGGTCATGTTTGACCGCGGCGTGTAAGGGGTTAACACCCGCGATCGGAGCCGGCTCCGATCGCGGGTGTTAGCGCAGGCTGTCAGCTGTACTAGACAGCTGACAGCCGCTGCTTCTGGTACCGGCTCCGTTCGTGAGCCGGTGCCAGAAGCAGGACGTTATAGAACGTCCCCGTGCGCTAAGCATCTAGCCCCGGGGACGTACTATAACGTCCTGGTGCGCCTAGGGGTTAAAACACTTTTTAAACTTTATAGCCGGCGCAGGGAGGTACGCGCTCGGCGCTTACCATGCGCGCGGCTACATAGGAAGTGAATGAGAGCCGCGCGCATGGTAAGCGCCGAGCGAGTACCTTCCTGCGCCGGCTATAAAGTTTAAAAAGTGTTTTAAACCGCGATACAGCGGTTTAAAACACTAACAAAAATAAGCTCCGGCACCAGCTCACCCTGAGCTGGTGCTGGGTATTTTCTTCTGAAACCTGCCACTTCAAGTGGTAGGTTTCCTTTAAAAAGACAGTGTTTGCATTTATGTAATAAGGTAATAAGTGGTGACATTTTCTTTAAGCAGAATACAAGGCACCTTTTAGTTGAACTTCTGAGTTAAGGTCTAAGAAATATCACCCTGGAGCCATAATTTGCAGCAAATTTTTGCAGCAATAAATATCTAAATTTGTTAGATTTAGTGAACACCTTGACAGGCTAAACAAGCCCACTTTCCTAAATACGTTTCAATAATTTCAGGTGTGGTGTCCAAATTTGAAAAAGTTTAGCACAACTTAGCCCAAAAAGTTGCTTGACTTCAACACATATTTATATAATACTTGGCATAGATGTTGAGGCCTTGTGGGAGTCTTTCTTAGATTACAGATTTGCTCGGTTTGATAAACAAAGCTGTTTTGTGAAAATTGAGTCAACAGATTTTGTAGTGCGTTATACTAATCCTACAACATTTAGAAGTGGACACCCACCGCAACACCTGTTAAAGTGCAAGTACTATGCAAGTAATAAATCCGAATATTATCCCTCAAACCAACAATGCCTGCTAGTAAAGGGTTACATGTACCCCTCATATGACCTAAAATTAGCTACCAGTGAGGCACTGTACGTTAATTATAGCTGGTTTTATGGTTAATTAGCATATGTGACTCTTTTATCATGGAGATGACTATTCCTTTCTCTTGGGCTACCAGTGAACCACACCTCTTAATTTTGACTGACAGCTCTGTGTCTTTTCAAATCTCAGGCACTGCCCTGCCTCCTTGTTCCTGATTGATCTCTCTCACTGCTAGGACATGTTGCTGTGTGGAACTAATACTTGGGGACTGTCTGCCATTATTGAACTTCAAACATGTAAAGCTCTTTTACTTACAGGAAATATTGTGTCAAATTTGTTTACATGGTGCCTTGTGTTACATTCATGTCATGTGACTACGTGATGTAATATAACATCCTTCTCCCCGTCCTACTTGGGGACTGTCTGCCAATATTGAACTTCAAACATATAAAGCTCTTTTACTTATAGGAAATACTGTGTCAAATTTGTTTACATGGTGCCTTGTATTACATTCATGTCATGTGACTATGGTAATGTAATCTAACGTCCTTTAAAATTTGCTATATCTACCTCATGTATTTATCTGATCACATGAAATCACACCATGCCTCCATGGAGGATGGGGGGAATTATAAATCCATGGAGACATGTTATCATTTCCTGTGATCATAAACATTCATGGGATAGGTATAGCAAATTTTAGGGGACCTTAGATGACATCACCCTGGTCACATGACATGACGTGCTGAATAGTGAGGAGGCATAAGACATGGGGAGGAATAGATTGGACGGGTCGGCCAAACAAGACAATTTCCTGCCCATCTACTGCCCTTTGAGAGGCATGAATAATTAGCAGACAACAGAAGGAGACTTATGTGACATAGGAGAGAAACCTATGTTCAGTGCAGGGGCCATGCCCACAGTTCCACACCTCCTCACTGGTGAAGGCTACTACAGATTAGATTTGTGATTGTGTGGTGCTATTATATTTTCAGTATTTATGTAATATTACAACAGCCATAAAGTCACAGCTTGCAACATTGCATTTTATATAAAATACTAGTTTTCTATACAAAAAATAGTCTGCACTGAATCAAATGATGTTGCCCCCGTTTATGTCAGCCAGCAGGCTATAATTCCTCCCACAGTATGATCCATATCACTCATTGGTCTTTGTTCAACCCTCAGCTAATAAAAGAAGATCTCTTTGACATCAGCGCTGCTATAAATACCAGTTTTCTCAAGGAGTAATTATCTGTGGGCTAATTACTTTCAAAGACACGTCGTACCATACAACCACTATATAAAGAAGTGTTCATATGCAGTATATTACTAAATACATGAAAGGTATGAGATTGGGAGCACTGACTGTAAAATATTGAGAGAGATTCCAATTTTAGTAATTATAACTACAGTACAATGCTGCTTGATTTATACACCAGGAAAGTACATTGCAATCACATACCATGTTATATAACATGTTTCATTTGATTTTCTTAAAGTTTTTTAGAGTAAAACTAGTTAGTATTGTATTTTTGTTTCTAGTTAGTATAGTATTTTTGTTTCATATTATGTGAAACCTCTCCGAAAGACCACTTCTTTATCCAGACCAGGTTCCTTCAAACAATTTATAATTTCACCTTATATAATACTAATTATCTTATTTGAGAAGACCAGCAAGAAGCTATAGACCCCTCTGGATCTGTGGGGGTCTTTAGAACACCATATACAGTATAACACTTTCATGGCATGACTAGTAATAGTGACTGAATAACTGTAATTATACACAGAAGAAAACCCTACCTATTGCATCCAGTGACTGTAGGTGAAGTGCCCTCAGATTGTAGTTATTCTTGTTCATTATCTTAGGCCCAAATGACCATGTTCTTTACTTTCCCTACATCGTCCTCTAACAGTTGTGTTATCCTTCCGTTAACATTGTCTGTTAACGCTGTCCTCCCAAATACTGCAAATACTGAATACTGAAAATACTAGCACAGAGCATAACATGACATACAGCACCAGATTAAGGTAGGTGGACGCCCCAGGGAGTAAAATGTGGTGGGGGCCTTCACTGAATGTAGCTCTGACAGAAATACACATTACTATTCTAAATTATCATTAATATTCTTAACTTTCTCCTACTTACATGTTAGGCTATCTGCTGACCTACCTGTCACTCTGCATGCAGCGCAGCTCCTGAAAAAGCATGATGCATGCAGAAGGTGACTGAAAACTGTCAGACATTGCTGGGGGGCCCCCTTATGAGTAAGTGGTGGGAGCCCTGAAGGGAGCGACCTTAGGGCGGTCACAATAATCCAGCCCTAATAACATAACATGTTGTAACTCCCCCCCATTATGATTCCTGCACTGTATAATACCGTCCAGTGTGGGCCCCACACTTTATAATGTCTCCAATTGGGACCATACACAGAAAACTGTCCTGATTTTGTCCCCTAAACTTTATACATTAGCGCCTAAGTGTAGCGCCATAAATATAGCATAATAATATACTTTCCGGTTTATTCACAATACATTGTCCTCACTGTGCCCTCACATTTTATAATTCACCTCTTATTGTTGCACATTTTATAATGGATCCACCAATTTCTGCCCCCACACAGTGTATGGCCCTATACTTTACATTACACCCCTTTCTTGTGATGTATAATGCCCCTCATTGTGGCAATGATTGTAATAATTGGCCAACATGCAAAGGGAAATTCTCATGAACAGTATTTAGGCCTTTTCCCAGGTTAAATCATTAATGGAAGATGGGACAGGGAACCGCTCCTCATCTCAAAAACGGGGATCATATATCCTATACATGAGAATGCCCCTTTAATAACCCTAATCAATTTGCCCCCTGAATGTTACCCTTGCACTAAATAATTTTCTCTTTTTAATAATACCCACACAGAATAATGCCCTCACACTAGTAATGCCCCACACTGGTAATGCGCCCACACTAGTTATGCCCCTGTAAGGGGGTGGATAGTGAATAAATTTGTTTGTCTTTCTCTTCTTCTCTTCTACTGCTGGCCAGCAAAACCTTTGTCTATGTCCACTATTATTTCTACAAACACAGACCCACATTTATCAAAACTAGCACATGAACAAATGGTCTTCATGAATCTGGTGCCCCCTGCAATACTCTGGATGTGTGCACCATTTAGAGGCACATTTTTATGTCTTGTCAGTCACAGTGCAGCTGCAACACAAAACCATGGCACGACTAAGGGTGCGTGTAGCACCTGAAACGCGTAGGCCTAATCCCTCAACATGTAATAACTGGTGTTGCCATTGGGTTGTCATGCTCCATATTTTAATCGGAAGAAAATAAAGATTGAATTAAATTTTAACCAAGCCACGCCGGTGCCGGAGTGAACTTGTTCATATTTCTACAATACAACCTCAAGGTCCAGATGCACTCCACGAGCACGACGTCGAGCCGCTATTTACCCATTTTTTCTTTTTTGATATTTCCTTTATATTGCTCAAGTAGCTTTGAGATGTGCCATATATGACTACCCTTGTATGTGTGTTTTTGTGCATTTTTTTAAAATGCAAATATTGTTTTTTTGGCTGGTTTTAAATAAAACCTATCTATGGGTTTTTTGGTCATATTTGGGGTCTAGGCTAAAAGATCAAAGTGTCCCTGCCCTGGATGTTTAGATCTAGCTACCTGCGATAATAACTTTAATGATAATACTAATTCCAATAACACAGTACCTTCCACAGTACAGGATTCCACAAAGTAGAACATTTTATACATGTCATTTGATTATTTGTAAATCATTCCTATTATCTCTGATGACACGTGAACTGTTACCTGTCAAATACAGACAGCATGTGAGGATCGAATGCCACAATCTAGGACAAGTTAATCAATGTGCACAATGGGATGACTGGTTGGGTAGTGGATGGAAACAGCAAGCACCAATCTTCTTATAAAATTCATCACTTTGACAGGACGGTTCTCCTAATTAGCCGGAAAAATTGTGAGATAAGCACACACTGTGATCTACTGGGATGCGAATTCTGCATCAAACTCTTGCTTCGGATTCTATATGGATTTTAAATTGCTGCATAACAATAAATAACTGGGTTCCTGGTGATTACATAGATTCTCACAAAAAGAAGGGAGAAAGCATTTTGTATAGAATCATATAAAAAACTATAAAATGTAAGTCAAATTTTCTTTATCTGCAAAATAATATCAAGGAGAAAAATAAGCAAATCAAGTTATTTAGTGCATGGGCTTCGTCCTATGAACTTCAGTGTCAGTGTTTTTAAAAAAAACTATCAGGTATTTTTGTTGCATCTTTGTGTACCTTGTTGCACATGTTTATATTTTTGTTGAATTTGTGTTTTATGTATTTGAACCTCTATAGAAACATAAATATACCATATTCAATACATGCTGGCCTCAAAGCCACAGGTGAGGACTGTTCCAAATGATCATATTCAGACTTGCAAACATTTGGTTGCATTTCTGAACTAAACTATCTTTTGCTGTTTTCTTTAAAAATCGAGACTGAAATTCCACTATTATGTGTTCCTGGCATCCATCGATGACCACAAGCTCACAACACTCCTCTGCAGTAATCTGTGAAAATGACTAAAGAGAGGATAAACAACCCCTATAATTATACTAAAAGAACCTTGATCCGTGCCCAGCGTCTATTTATCCCATCCAACGTGCAGGTGACTCTGGCTCCTGGGGATATATGCTGAATGCCAATTCTTGCTCTTGGTATGATGCCAAATAATTGCTCTTTTCATAGAGGTTACACTAACACCTTTGCTGCTTGTGCTTGGCTTCAGTCCTAGAAGCCATTCATTGCTCTTTTCTTAACCTTTCCTGTTGGAATCATAATACACAAGCAAGACTGTCATTAAAAACAGCTTTGTGTGGTGGAAAAATATACTGTGTGTCCTTCTGGTGCACATCTCGCTATATCAGGCTGTTTATGAACGGAACACATCTGCATGGGGAAGGTTTAATTATCCTGTCGTACACTGGTCCTAATCCATACTTTGTTGGGGTAAAGTGCACAAATTGTACTGTATTTAGAGGGGCATTCTCAATAAATTTGGCGCATCATGGCTGTTTTTATGACAAAAGCATTCTGTGTCAGCTAGAATAGAAGTAAGAGTTGTTGTAGGCGCGTGGAGACTTACAGCCATTGATGCTTCACTAGGGGTTTCTGGGAAAATATGCAAATAGTTTAACAGGATGGGGTAAGGGAAATCCTGCCACTTTTAACTATAGTCATGGCCAAAAGTTTTGAGAATGACACAAATATTATATTTTCACATGATCTGTTACCCTCTGGTTTTTATGTGTGTTTGTCAGATGTTTTTATCACATACAAAAATCATATTATGAGTAAAAAAAGCTTTTATTGACAGTTAGAATGAGGGGTAATCCAGCAAGTCAGTATTTGCAGTGTTGACCCTTCTTCTTCAGGACCTCTGCAATTCTCCCTGGCAGCTCTCAATCAGCTTCTGGACCAAATTCTGACTAATAGCCGTCCATTCTTGCACAATCAATGCTTGCATTTTGTCACAATTTGTTGTTTTTTGTTTGTCCACCCGTCTCTTGATAATTGACCACAAGTTCTCAATGGGATTAAGATCCGGGTAGTTTCCAGGCCATGGACCCAAAATCTCTATGTTTTGTGCCCTGAGCCATGTAGTTATCACCTTTGCTTTATGGCAAGGTGCTCCATCATGCTGGAAAAGGCATTGTTGATCACCAAACTGCTCTTGGACGGTTGGGAGAAGTTGCTCTTGGAGGACATTCTAGTACCATTCTTTATTCATGGATGTGTTTTTAGGCAAGACTGTGAGAGAGTCAATTCACTTGGCTGAGAAGCAATCCCATACATGAATGGTTGCAGGATGCTTTACAGTTGGCATGATACAAGACTGGTGGTATCACTTACCTTATCTTCTCCGAACAAGCTGTTTTTCAGATGTTCCAAACAATCGGAAAGGGGATTCATCAGAGAAAAAGATTTTACTCCAGTCCTCAGCAGTCCCTCCCTGTACCTTTTGCAGAATATCAGTCTGTCCCTGATGTTTTTTCTGGAGAGAAGTGGCTTCTTTGCTGCCCTCCTTGACACCAGGCCTTGCTCCAAGAGTCTCCGCCTCACAGTGCATGCAGATGCACTCGCACCTGCCTGCTACCATTCCTGAGCAAGCTCTGCACTGCTGGTAGCCCGATCTCAAAGCTGAAACACCCGTAAGAGACTGTACTGGCACTTGCTGGTCCTTCTTTGGCGCCCTGGAGCCTTTTTGGTAACAATGAAACCTCTCTCCTTGAATTCCTTGATGATGTGATAGATTATTGATTGAGGTGCAATCTTTCTAGCTGCGATACTCTTCCCTGTTAGGCCAGTTTTGTGCAGTGCAATGATGACTGCATGTGTTTCTTTAGAGATAACCATGGTTAACAGAAGAGAAACAATGATGCCAAGCACCAGCCTCCTTTTAAAGTGTCCAGTGGTGTGATTCTTACTTAGTCATGACAGATTGATATCCAGCCCTGTCCTCATCAACACCAACACCTGTGTTACTGGAGCAATCACTGAAATGATGTTAGCTGCTCCTTTTAAGGCAGGCCTGCAATGAAGTTGAAATGTGTTTTGGTGGAAAAAGTTAATTTTCTAGGCAAATATTGACTTTGCAATTAATTGCTGTTAAGCTGATCACTCTTTATAACATTCTGGAGTATATGCAAATTGCCATTATAAAACCTGATGCAGTAGACTTTGCAAAAATTAACATTTGTATCATTCTCAAAACTTTTGGCCATAACTGTACCTTGTAAGGCAGCTCCCTTGATACCTAGCGTGACTTTCAGGAAGCCTTATGACACATGATTAAAACCAAACCAGTATATCTATTCCAGATGGTATCTGACATATTTTCACCAACTTGAGGCTTGAGAAGTTACAAAGCCTAAATGTTTTAGTAAAAGAGAACCTATTCTCTTCTGAAATGTCACTTTTTTTAGATAATTTTCCATTAAATAATTCCAGATCATACCAATACCAATTAACCAAGGAACAGCACAACATCTTAAATGATCATAGGCTCCCTGCTTGGCTGTTTTCATCTCTCTCTCAATTTATGTGTTATGAAATAGGGATAATGAGATCCTACTTCTTGAGATACATATGGATCTTATCTCCCACCTATAAAGTATTTGTGACAAATCCTATAGATAGATCATAAATAATGAAGATGGGAATGCCCTTAACAATATGTCTTAGGCATCACTTAATCAACTCTATGGGGCACATTTACTTACCCGTCCCGTTGTGATCCCCACTGTGCGTTGTCCGACGAGGATTTGGATCTTCCGCGATTCACATAGCTCATGCGCCCGATTTCCTGCATCCGCTGCTTCTCCACTGAGGTCCGCCGGAGTTCACCTCCTTCTTCCCTGTGTATGTGAGTGCTGATTGCGACACAATTTCTTTTTTAAATTCTGCGGTTTGTCCGAATCAGTCGGGTTGTCTGGCGTCCACGCCCCCCGATTTGTGTCGCATGCAAGCCGGTGCCGATGTGCCAAAATCCGATCGCGTGCACCATAGGGGCAATTCAGGGCAAAACAGTAAAGTCGGGAAACCAGACGAAAATGTGCTCTTCAGACCCTTAGTAAATGTGCCCCTATATCTTTTATTAGTGTTTAGTATATATAGATGCATTTGTATAGATGAATAGGTGTATAGGTGAATAGATATAATTAAAATTAAACCATTTTTGAAGTGTTTACCTTTAGTTTCAATCAGAAAATACAAAGCATTGTCTTCTTCATTCATGCCTTATAATAGGACTAGCCTCTTTCCATGCTCTAGTGGAGTAAAAAATTGCAACCAAAATTCAATTAGCAATCAGTTGATGAAATAAAACAAAAAAATGACCTGAGAAAATCTCATTAACTACACAAATAAATTGCACATAGTTAATGCAATTTTCTACTCTGAACTGATCTCAACAAATCCTGTTATCTGCTATGGCTTCTGCACACTAAGCAATTTATAAGCAACAAACATAAGAAAGTGTAAAACACTGAATGCCAGAAATGCGGGTTTAATAAAGGAATGCTTAAAGGGGTTGTCTGCTTCCATTATACGCCTCTACATGCTGTGTAATACTTCAGAGCGGATATTAGATGGCTCCTTCCTCTAATAGCAATGGAAAAGCTGAATGTTTATAACAACCTTGTGGTAGATTTATCTGAATTGTCTGAGGTAAAACTGTTCTAGTTGCCCATGGAAACCAATCAGAGCTCAGCTTTCATTTTATAAACAGCTGTGGGAAAATAAAAGCTGAGCTCTGATTGATTGCCACAGAGAACTAGAACTGTTCTGTTCTCCCAGACACTTGCTTTCTCATTGGTTTTAATGGCTTTGGTGACAGGATATCCCACTATAGCATGATATCGCTTCTACATCTGTAGTTTCTATAAGGACACAAATATTGGTTAACAACTTGTTCTTGCCACTTTCTCCCTGTACCACAATGTAGGGCTAGCGGCAACACCTGATGCATTTGAGTGACTCTTGCACACTAAGAATAAGGCTTAGAGGGACTATCACTGCTTTTACCCTAAAAAAACTACTACTTTATCCTTAGTTTAGAGTGTTCTACAAGTGCTACTTTTCTATGGAATCTCACCTGTGTACCCACAAAAAGTGTAAATTACATGCAAAAGAGTAATATTTTGTCCCTCAGTTATATTGTAAGTGCTAACAAAATGGATTCTGTTCTCTCTCAATATAAGAACCTCATCTTCAGATTACACCAGGCTTCTTGTTCTGTGAGTTACAGAACTGGCGATATGTGAAGTTACACATACAGTCAGCTCCATAAATATTTGCGCAGCTAACTGTTTCTAATTATGCTTCTGTACATTATCACATATACCACAATGAATTTTGAACAAAACAATTCAGATTAATTTTAGACTTTCAGTTTTAGTTCAGTGGTTTAACCCCTTAGGGACGTGGCCCTTTTTCATTTTTTCATTTTCATTTTTACTCCCCACCTTCAAAAATCTGTAACTTTTTTTATTTTTCCATGTAAAGAGCTCTGTTTGGGCTTGTTTTCTCCTTAACAAATAAAAATTCATAGTGATGGTATTTATTATTCCATGCTGTATACTGGGAAGTGGGAAAAAAATTCAGAATGCAGTGAAAATGATGAAAAAACGCATTTGCCGTTTTCTTGTGGGCTTGGATTTTACAGCTTTCACTGAGCGCCCCAAATCACATGTCTATTTTATTCTTTGGTTCGGTATGATCACGAGGATACCAAATTTGTACAGGTTTTATAATGTTTTCATACATTTAAAAAAATTAAAACCTTCTGTACAAAAAAAAAATAAATCCTTCATTTTGCCATGTTCTGGCACTAATAACTTTTTCATACTTCAGTGTACGGAGTTGTGGGTTAACCTGTTAAGTGCCGCGGTCGAACCCGACCGCGGCACCTAACTTACCTTTACATGGTCGCCGCCATCTTTGATGTCCGATCGCTGCCCCCTGGAACGTCATCGGAGTGCGGCAATCGGTGCCAGGACCGCAGCAGTGACAGGCGGGTGTTGGCTGTTTTATACAGCCATTACCCGGTGTGTATGGAGAGAGCTCAGCTCGTGAGCTCTCTCCATACACCCCTTGCAGCACGAGGACGATATAGTTCGTCCTCGGTCGGCAAGGCGTTAAAGGGAACCTGTAATCAGAAATTGGCCTAATAAACCAATACCAGATTGTTGTCAAGCAGCTGAACAGCTTCTAGATGATGTTTCTTTTATGGCCCAGCTTGGTGGCATCGTCCATAAAATCAACTTTAAAGTGAGATGTTAATTGGTTGCATCAAGTCAGGGAGGCAGAGAGTTTAACACTGGAGTCAAGCTTTCCCTGCTTCTGAACACCTCCTCCCCTGTTATTGTCAATATGCAGGAGATCTGGTCAATGATGTCCCTGAACCATAATTACAGTGAAAGAGGCGTTCTAAGGCACGGAAAGCTTACATTCTCAGCCTCCTTGACTTCATAAAACCAAAGTTGATTTTCTGCATGATGCCACAACACCAGACCATGAAAGAAACATCATCTACAAGCTGCTCAGCTTCTTGACAACATTCTGGCAGAAGGTTATTATGGCAATTTCTGATTACAGGTTCCCTTTAAACAAAATGATAGCATAAAAATGTGAGAAACTAAAGCATTTTGATACAATCCCTTCATTTCAGGGGCTCAAGGGTAATTGGACAAATTAAATAATTGTCAATCAAATGTTAATTTGTAATACCGTGCATCGCTATGGAGAGGGGAGGGGTGAGCAGCTCTCATCCCTCCTCCTCTCCAGTGCGCTGCTGCATACATGTGTGAGAGGAGCCTAACTTGCATATGTTTCAGTTAACGGCTAAAAAAACCCTAAATTTGTGTCACTATTCAAATATTTATAGACTTATCTGTCTTAAACTGCCTCAGTCTCCGGTTCTGTAGCTCAAAGAACCACAAACCTAAAGTGATTATCTTTTATTTAAGGTACTGAAGAAGCAAAACTATGGGTGTCTGAAGTGACACCCCTGCAGCCTCTAAAAATCTCTACTCATCTCATACAAATATGACTAATTTCTGCTCATTTTCACATAACTTTGGAGGAAATGTTTTATAGGTAAATGGGGAGGAATTTCAGATAAAAGAGGGAATTCGAAAAAATAATATTTCAAACCCTACCTGAGGGCACTAGTAGTTTATTGGGCTAAAATCTTGTGACAAGTTCCTTTTAAAGCAAACAAACACTCAATTGACATTGGTGTTACAACCACAATATATCAATTTATTTTACTCACTTTACTTATTTTCAACAGAAAACTGCTCATTCAAAGCTAGTCCCTTTAGAGGGCAAGCTTATATACAAAAATGTGTCACTAAGGAGAATGGGAAGAACCCAAAGTATTCTGTATTTCCATTGGGCAGTTTATATGTATGGGAAATTTTCTGAAGAGCACAATTAATTCGAGAATTTAGTTAAATTGTAAATCCCTTTGTATAGTAGATAGTCGACAGAGCAATAAATAATAATAATAGTAATAATATATAATGAGGAAACAGTAAGGCGTCTATGATACATAGCTCCCTCTTACTACTTCTTTCAGTAGGAAATGTCAAATACTGATAGGACATTGCAATGTGTTTAACCTTACCACGTTATTGTGGTGATGCTGAGCAGTAAAGGGCCAGTAAAAAGTGAATGATTTTTCCTTTGATATAGCGCAGGTAATGTTGTATTGAGTGGAAGGTGCTCATGCATGCATTATTTACTTTGTAATTTGTCGTACACAGAAATGCTAAACATAAACCAAATTTGGCAGAGCCATAAACACAGCCGCCTAGTTTACAATGCTACATGCAACAGAGAGAGATGGGGTTTATGGACTGGAAAAGTGAACACACTATATTTTATGAAATCCCTTAAACACCACATAAAATGACCCTCTGGGCTACTAAACGGCAGTCTCATCAGAGCAAAATAATAGGGTTTATAGATTATATACTCATTGTGTAACGGAGAAATGTAAACTTAATGTTTATAGTTTATTCTTAGTATTTCACAATTTGTGAAATTAGTTTCTCTATGTTATTTAGTTAAATCCTAATAAACATGAGTGTAGTTAGAGTTTTTTTGCGTACCAGAGCAAGAATATAGTTTAGAAACCCAATGTAATGTACCATCTATGTCTGTTTGTGATTTCTCTGTCAATTATAGTAACGTAATGGAGTTTTCTCCACCAAAGCTTAAAGGGAACCTGTCAGAGGAAATTGATCTAATAAACCACTACCAGTGTGTTGTCAAGTAGATGAACACCCTTCAGATCATTTTATTTTATGGCCCCCAATGATGACATCAATCAGAATTCAACTTTCTTTGCCAGAATCTGTAACTTTCTGCAGTTTTCAGCTTGGAATGCATTTTATTTTTCTCTGGGTTTCTGCTTGGGTTTTCATACTGTGAACAGTGATTTATGTTGCTGACTGTATTGAAACTAATTGCACCATACCCAGTTCCTCTGCAGCTCAGCTCTGGTCCACAAACAGTTAATCTACAGTGATGGACAGGCCTCTTCTCCAAACATCTGGGGCTGAGGCTCTCTTGCCACTTATATAGATCTTGTTCACACCTAGAATTCCTGCCTTGCTCCATATTTCATTCTCCTGCTATTCTTCTGTATTTGGTTATTTGATATTGACTTACATATTTTGACTATCCCTCTGTATTCCGATTTTGGGGTGTATTTATTATCTCTGCTGTAAACCTGACCTCTAACCTCTCTTTTGTGATATTTGTTTGTACGTCTTGTTACATGTTCCCACTTTGGCGTTTGGTTTAGGGACTGTTTACTAGTTGTCCTGTATCACCTTGGATATGCAGAGGCAAGCAGGCAGGTGACAGATTTGGGGTCTCATTTCAGGGCTCACTGTCTTGTTTGTCCTCTCCAAATCCATTCCTTTCATTACACCTGTTGTACATGATATTACTTTCTGTATCACAGTCCTCTTTAACCGATTTAAAAGTCCATCCCTGGTCTATATGTTCTTTTATATGTCTGTATGTATGTATATTTGTCAACTGTCCTCTGTTATTCCTCTGGGTAAATTGAAATACTTGTTTGTAAGCAACAGCTTGACTTGTTCTGAGGACTATACCTTCCATCTGGGGACAATACCTCCCATTTACTCTATAACAAGTTCACTGTGATTAATTTATTATGTAAATGTAGTTATTTGACCATTGACAGACTCTTTTCTGTGTAGTCTATCTTTTTTATAATTTCTTTTTAAACTGGTGAAATAAAAGTGTTATTTAATGCTTAATATACTCTAGCCATTGTTACCTCTGTCTGGTGTGACTCTTGTTGTCACCTACAAACAACATCTTGAAATGCAAAACCTCTATATACATAATTTTTACTTACAAGAAAAAGATTTCCAATAAAAAAATTCCCAGGTATCTTGGTGGTTTAAATAATTGTGTGTAATGGATGTACTATTGTGTGGTCTAAACAGAGAATAAACTTAAAACAAGAATGACAAGTCATGACACCATAAAAGGTCAGATAAGAGGCATAGACCCACATTTCCTAAAAACAGTGAATTGTGGTGCACGTTCTTCATCTGGCGCCCGTGCACTGCTCCGACAGTTTTTTGGTGCACCTTTACCATAGGGTTTGTGACACAATTCTGACTTTGCATGATAAATGTGGCGTACGGTCCGACTGAGCACAGGAACGCCAATTTCAGAGCAGAAATTTGTGTCACATTAAGAATAGTGCAACTGCAGCACTTCATAAATACCTGTGTAAGCAGTTTCCATTGAAAAGAAGGTGCAAAGTCCCTGATAACTGGCGCAAGGGCCTTAGTAAATTTGGGCCATAGTTTTCCTTTTGCCATCTGGGAAAACTTATTTGCATTTTCCATGCATGGTGTTTAAGACTCAATCTTGCAGTAAAAAATTAAAACAATATTTGACCTACTCAGAACATTGATGAATGTGCCAAATGGATTTATCTTTTATGCAACACTTTTGGAATGTGCAAACACCCCTGCCAATGTGCAGGCAGAGGAGTGTTTGCAAATAAGCCCCCTTGTTTGTGTCTCCCCAGTAGGTGAGCCTGCACAACTCACCAGATCTCAATTAGAGAACAATCAATCCTTTTCCAAGGAATTGCTCTAATATTTACTGATACAGTTGTTTATTTTTCTCCCCGGATTGATGGTTCTGTTTTCCATCACCTGTCTTAGCAGTCACAATATTAGTTTGTATTTGTATTTATTTATTTTTTTGTTATACATCAACTTACAGCCTGCCATAATAGTATGTCAGTGGGTGGCAAGAGGAGTATGGAATGGGAGTATGCAAATTGTGCCGACACTGATTGCAGGTGTCAACCCGTTATATGCCAGAAGCATTGCGGCTTCCAGGTACTGCCATATTGGCTCAAAGCGTCACTCACCGTGATGTTGTTGGGGAGTGATGACCTGCAACCATAACAGCCTGTAGTTTGTTATGACATCAGGACCTGTCATTCATGCAGTTCTGTAACAATGTGCAGGTGGCATATTGTTACAGTTGCATAGAAAAACTTCCATATAATGCAATACAGTAGTAGTAAAGTACTGTATATGGCAGGGATGGTCAGACCCACTAGGGTTAAAATAACCTAGGGGCTGAAAAACTGTAAAATTTTTTTAAGCAAAAACAAATTAAAAATATCATATACATGTTATGTATCACCACATCCAAAAACCGTGTCTATTGAAATATTATAACAGTTATTCTGGGCTCTGAGCCCCGAATAACACTCAGATGTCTGAATTACCACATTTTCGCCATTTTGCAACACATATTATTTTTTATAAAAAGTGATCTATTGGTTGTACAGTATGCTGTTGTATGATAAAGTTATTAGCGTCAGAATATGGAGAAAGTAATTTTTTGTGCAAATGGTTTAATTTTTTTCAAAATTATTAAAACATATTAAAAACTATATACATTTGATATCTCCATGATTGTACAGACTAGGAAAATAAAGGGAAACTAAGCAGAGCCCACAACAAAATGGCACAGATGCACTTTTTGTTATTTTCACTGCATTTAGATTATTTTTCCTGCTTTCTAGTATATGGAATTGCATATAAAACACTGGGGCAGATTTACTTATTCGTGATCCAGCAGCGCGTTCTCTGCGGTGGATTCGGGTCTTCCGGCGATTCACTAAGGCAGTTCCTCCAATGTCCACCAGGTGTCGCTGCTGCGCTGAAGTCCGCCATAACTTATTGGTTTCTCCAATAACGTCGGGTTTTTGTATGGCCACGCCCCCCAATTTTCGTCTCGTGCATGCTGGCGCCGATGCGCCACAATCCAATCGCGTGCGCCAAAAACCCGGGGCAATACAGGGAAAATCGGCGCAAAACGGAAATATTCGGGTAACACGTCGGGGAAACGCGAATCGGGCCCTTAGTAAATTACTCCATTGTGTCTAGGGACTATAATCTGTAGAAAACAAGCACTCATAAGTGGGGAGCAAAAAATGGAAAAGAAAACACAAAAAGGGTATCAGTTGTAAAGGATTAAATGACAGAACTCAATTATTATTTATTAAATTATTGGAAAGGCATTTTTAGTGTAAAAATCGTAACCTATAGCAGTACCCCAGAGGTGCCAAGGGCAATACTTAAAATGTACAGGATACTTAAGCATGCAACTTAATGGACCTGGGCCTTATACAATCTATAGAGTGACTAAGGTATATCAAAAATATACATTTGAGAATTGTTTTCTTATTTGTAAATTGTGGCAATAAATTTACTTTTTTACTGTGCATTATGAGCATTGGTAAATGTTTTTCTGCTGTCTCATGGAAAACTAGTGAGAAGTGTGCTTAATAGTAGAGTGATGGGCTCCATTGTAATTCATATTATACGCTGAGTATTTATGAAACCTACAAAACAATACTCTGTATCCTAATCTGTAAATGGTAATGATGTCCTGATGGCAGAAGTGGGGGGAGATAATGATTGGGAAGCAGTGTCAGGGCACATACACACTAATAGGGGAGATGATTGTTGGTATTAGACTGTAACCTACTGTATCTACTGTGTTGCGTTTTCATTGGAATACACATCAAGGTATAATGAATCAGACTTAAGTCTTTTATGAAAACTGTAAAACTGTTCAACTGCATAAAACTATGTACAAATATGTATATAATAAATATGTGCATTTAGTTAATGCTCCCCTCTTATCTTTTGTAGCCAGAGGAGAAGCAGAAGGCATCTGCAGGATTTGAACAGCTCCAATCTGCTATGGAGGTTTTGGGATTCACGGTGAATGAGCAGAAAGCCATTTGGCATGTTCTAGCCGGTATCTATCACCTCGGAGCAGCAGGTGCATGTAAAGGTAAGACACAAAATGTATAGCCTCAATTCTGTTATCTTGCCAGTTCAGTGCCTGCAAACAAAGGCAATGAATAAGCGAACCCGTTCTTGTGCAGAGCTAAGGACACAGGTGTCTTTCTGGTTCATTCTTTATTTTAACAGTTGACGTCATCATTACCTTCACTACTGTCATCCTGATGACATGTGCTCTATATTTGAATGAAAATATTGGCTTATTAGAGTTTCTTCCTTTATAAATCCGGTTACTACATTCCATCTTATTGGGATTATTACAAACTTATAGGACCTCATGTATCAAAACTGTCTGAGAGGATGAGTGGTTGTGTTACCAAAGCAACCGGTCCAGCTGCATCAGCGTTTCATTCCAGATTTCATTTCATTTATTGCAATAGAAAAATAAAAAATGGACTGCAGCAAGCCCACTTTTCTCTAAGAGGTGTGATACATGAGGCCTAAATGCATATTTTATTCTATGACCTCTATGTCCTTCTGTATAATATTATTTTCAGACATAAGATTTGAATTGATCAGTCTCTAAGGATTGTAGAATCACAGGAAAAATATGTTTTGAGTTAGATTAAAAGAGAACGTGTCAGTGGAAATTGACCACATAAACCACTACCACTATTGACTACTATGTTGTCAAGCAGCTTCTTTCATGGTCCAGTGTGGTGGCATCATCCAGGAAGTCAAGTTTGAAATGAGATGTGAATTGGAAGCAAACTCACGGAGGCTGGCAGTTTGGCACTGAAGTCAAGCTCTCCCCACCTTTGTATGCCCACTTTGCTGCGACTGACTTCATACATCAGGCTTCAAGGGAGCCAATTAGTGATGATCGCGAAAATAAGGGCATTAAGTACAGCAGAGAGGGTTTTCTAAGGCAATTAGAGTTTGATTTCAAGTTTACATCTCACTTTAACCCCCTTCATGCTCTGCGACGGATATATCTACCAAAGAGCGTAGCTGAGCCCTCTTCATACAGAGATGGTCTTTGCTGCAAATTGCTAAAGCCGGCGATCTGTACTTGCATCAATCGCAAGTGTTAACCTCTTGTATGCCGCCGGCAAAAAAACATGGCGGCGCATGGGCGATTGTCTCATTGTAATGAATCCTATGCACAAATGCCATATACTGCAATACAGTAGTATTGCAGTATATAGTAGGAACGACCAGACCATCTAGGGTTAAAGTACCCTAGATGGTCTAAGAAATAGGGGAAAAAAATGAATTTTTTTTTTTAAATTAATAAAATATTAAAAATTCAAATCACTCCCTTTCCCTAGAACTGATATAAAACATAATAAACAATAAAAATCACAAACATATTAGGTATCACCGTGTCCCAAAATGCCCCATCTATCAAAATATAAAAACAGTTATTGCTGGTGGTGACCTCCATAACGGAAAATGGGCCCATATGTCCGAAACGTTTTACATCATTTTACATGACTTAAAAATTTTTATAAAAAGTGATCAAATGTTGCACAGTCCTCAAAATGATAGCAATGAAAACACCGGCTCATTTTACAAAAAATGACACATCCCACAGCTCCGTACCCCAAAGTATGAAAAAGTTATTAGCATCAGAAGATGGCAAAATTTTAAAATGTACCGAACCAAAGAATAAAGCAGATGTGTTATTTGGAGCGCACAATGAAGGTGGTGAAAACTGAGCCCACTAAGTTTAAGTTTTTCCACATTTGGAATTTTTTTCTCGCTTCCCAGTACACGGCATGGAATAATAAATTACATCACAGGAAAGTAAAATTTGTTGTGCACAAAATAAGCCCTCACATAGCTCTATACACGTAAAAATTATTTTTCTGTTTGGTGCTTTCCTCGGTCCTATCTCCTATCACTCCTATCCTCACTTTTATTTTTGGGTACCGTAACTAAAGGCTTTTGGGTAATGGTACTCTGTCTCTTGTGTGATTCATCAGTATACACTATATTTATTTTCCACTCATTTTACCCAAAACTAAAAGTCCAAGATTATACATTTTTCACATTAGTGCAGAGTGCAATCTACAGCTTGACTGTACCATGGACTGAAGTTATTTGGAGCATTTATTCTACATGTTTGGATCAAACATAAGAAATCAGAAAATATTCACTAACAACCCCCCCACATTCAGGAGAACTAAGCAGACTAGGAAAGCAGCACTTTTGCATCTAAATGGAGTTGGTAAAACTGCAATCTATGGCCTAAAATGAAATTAATCAAAGTATAATTGTATTGTCAAATCCACTTCCCTTTATTGTAGAAAACTGTGATGTGCAGCAGTAATCCAGCACTTAACATATATTATGGTTATTGCTACCTATTCATTATAGAATATGACAATGTATACATGGCAGCAGAATCATCCTCATGCGCTGATGTGATTAAAATAACAATAGGGACTTGTCACAGAACATTGCTTACCTCTGCTTTATGAAGTGGATAAAATTTATTTATTCTCACATTATGGGTTTGCTAGTTCAGTGTCTAATTATTGATTAATTGTAGGCAGAATAAAATAGACCTAATGCTGTAGCTAGTCATTCACGAGTATTTTGGATTGCTGAAATGAAACTTCTTATCAAGAACTGAATACATGTCCTCAAAACACCACAAGGACCTTGTGCGACCCTGCATGGCCAGCAGTACCACAGGAGGGCTCGGCAGTGACTGGAGGAGGCAAGGAGGCAAGATGGAGGAAGGCAGCAGACTCTACTTACGTGGGTCCCCGGAGACAGCCCCTTCACAGCAAATCTCCAGCGGCAACTGAAGACCACGCCGGGTGCTAACAACAGGCACCATAGGGCGAACCACGTGGCTTCCCTGTATGCAGCCTGCATGTACCACCTTCTAACCCAAGCAGCCACCTAAAACCTGCACCTTATAATCCGGTGCACCTTATATATGCACCTAGATGTCTTAGCAGGCCTTTATTCACAATGTGCCTTATAATCTAGTGCGCCTTATCGTCAGAAAAATATGGTACTCAATTTCAGGATAGGGAATAGTAATCTAATTGCTGGGGATCCGACTGTTGGGACCTCAATTTGACACATGAATACATGTAATGATCTGTGTGAATGAAACAGTAATGGAATGCATAACCATAGCTGTTTTAACTCCTTTAGAACTTACAGCAATAGCAATTGCTCTGCCCATTCCATAAGAGTTAATGGTGCAGTAGTTGTATGTGCAGACTACTGAGACATTCCCATTCACAGGGGATTGGGGAATTTGGAGACCCCTGAACTAATAATGACTGATTGCTATTAGTGGAAAAGCATAGATGTTATTATTTGGTGTCCAAATGAGCATGGGAGGCTGACAACCTATCAAGCATAAGTGAAAAATCTATCATCATCAGCAGATCCTTTAAAGGAATATTCCCAAAAAGACAATATTCATAAATATACTCAGGATAACAAAATAACACATTCTCTAATTCACTGTTATTAACAAAAATACAGCATTCCCCAGATATAATTCTAACCTGTCTCTATCAGTCCTAGTGTATACAATATCTGTTTCCCTGAGATCTGACTATAAATCTTCTGATTATGGTTGGCCAGGGCAAATTCTTCTCATAAATAGCTTCTCCTATCTGCAAATTCTTCTCATAAATAGCTTCTCCTATCTACACAGCAAAATTGTGCAGATACTTATTCTACAAGCTGCAGATAAGGACTTTATCAAGTGGAAATGCTCAGAATGTTCAGAAGCTAAAAAGTGTAGATAAACCTGGACCCTGATCATCTCAGCACATTGTCAGCACACAGCATCTCATAGCAAAGAGGGATCATGAAGTGTCTGCTTAAAGAGTCCCCGCCCAGACTCTTACTACACTGACCAACACAGTGTAATAAATATGCAAATAGAGAGAAGAAGAGGCGGCACTCACCGGACCTGTGGAACTACTTCTTTTTATTCAGCAAAACGGTGTGGTACAGGGGGAACACTGGAGCCATACGGCGACGGGCCGTTTCTCGCTCACTAGCGCATCTTCAAGCCGTTGACGTCATCCGCCTGCGACGCGCAGAATATATGCGAGAGCGCCGGCGGCTGTCGTCAAGGAGACAGTGTAAACAAGGTGGGATAGGGAACAAATGCATAGACATTAAAATACAGCATTGTGATGTTTAAAAACAAATACAAAAGGTATATATTTATACAGCTTGAGAATAGAAAACGCTAGTACGTAATTGTTACCGGGGTAACATAGCAACTGATAGAAGTACATACTGTATTACGGAATGGAAGGGGGATGGGCACCCGCGTCATAAGAAAACGCTAAAATCGTTTCTATCATTCATGCCCAGCGGCCCCATAGCATCAAACCTAATGATGCATCTACTTTCGTGTTGCATAAGGATTTTGTTTCTATTACCTCCTAGGGGATCCGCTGTCACTACTTCAATGCCTGCAAATTTAAGGACGTTAGGGTTGCCCTCGTGGTGAGTCCTCACATGCTCAATCAAACGTGGGCAACCGTTGCCGTTTTTTTTGGACCTTTGATGTTCCTGAAACCGTACATTAAGTCTACGTATAGTTTTTCCTATATAAAAGAAATTGCAAGGGCAATGTATGATATATACCACGTAAGTGGATTTACATGAAATAAAGGATGTGACTTTCTGTGTTTGTCCCCCAAATTTAACCCATTTTAATTGGCTGTTAAAACGACAACTGCTACATCCCCCACATCTGAAGTTACCCACGGGCGTGGCTTTATCTAACCATGTAGACTTAGGGGTATGGAAGCGACTACTGATAAGAGCTTTTCTAATGGTGGGCGAGCGTCTGAATGCAATATGGGGACGTGTAACAGTAAAATTGTGTAATTGTGAGTCCTGCTTCAGGATACTCCAATTTTTCAAAATGGCATCACGTACTACTTTTTCATAGGGACTGAACTCAAAGGAAAAAAACACTCTCTCATTATTCCTCTCGTTGGCGTATGCGCATGTATTGGCGCTGTCCCTTGCACCTCTCTCAGTTCCCTTATGAGATCGTAATAACTCCTCCCGTGGTATACCCAAAGCTTTGTTGTAAGCTTCATTAATGAGATGTTCGGGATAGTCCCTAGCTCTCAACCTGTCTTTTAATTCTTCAGCTTGTATAGCAAACTGGATAGCATCGTTGTTGATTCTCCTCAGCCGTAGGAACTGGCTGTATGGAAGTCCTCTCTTAGTATGAAGTGGATGATGGCTGTGGTAATGGAGAAGTGAGTTGGTAGCTGTGGCTTTACGAAAAGCCACAGTACTCAACCCACCCCTCTCCTCCCTGACCTTGACGTCCAGAAAATCTAATTCACCTCCCCCATATACGGCAGTGAACCGCATGTTCATATAATTGTCAGAATTGAGATAATCGGCAAACTGTGTGAATTGCGTGTGTGTGCCCTCCCATATGATTAAAACATCGTCCACATATCTGTGGAACGCCTTCAGGTTCACGAGGAATGGATTGTCCAGAGAAAAGACACGGCGGTTCTCAAAACATGCGAGAAACAAGTTGCCAAGGGTACAAGCAACAGGCGTACCCATCGCAGTGTAATAAATATCTTTATTGTGTAAACATCAGTAGGGGATTCAAATTTGAGAACTTTATTTCATGGGCAAACCCCTTTGAAGAGGACATGTCACCAGATTTTGACCTCCCTGACTAACAATGCCTGCTGATAATGGGTTACAAGTCCTCCCTATATCTCCAAAAATTAGCTGCCAGTGGGGTCCTGTACCTTAATTACAGCTGTTATTGATATGTAAATTAGATTTCTGACTCCTGTCTCCTGGCTCTGACTCTTCTCTCTCTCAGGCTGGCAGTGAGCCACACCCCATTATTCTGGCTGACAGCTCCGTGTCTCTTCAAATACCTGCTCTGCCTCCTTGTAATTAGGGACTGTTTGCTAATATTCAACTACTCACATATAAAGCTCTATGTACAGATGGGAAATAATGTGTCAATCTTTTTACACAGTGCCTTGTGTTAAATTCATGACATGTGACCAGTGACATCATGGCAAGTCTCTCAGCCTTCTAAGAATAGCAAACTGTACACCATGTATGTGATCACATGAAATTACAGCAGCCACCATGGAGGATGGAGAGCAGTAGAAGTCCATGGAGGCTGCTGTGACTTCATGTGGTCAGACATGTGCATGGGGTACAGTTTGCAATTATTAAGAGGCTAAAGGACCTGAGATAATGTCACTCTGGTCACATGACATCAACTGTGACCAGTAAAGAGGCATAAGCCATGGGGAGGATTAGATGGGAGGGGCCGGCCGAGCAGGACACCCCCCATATGATGCCAGATAAAAGATAAAAGGTGATTTATGCCGTTGTAAGCAAAACAATTTTTAACTAAAAGAAGGGCATCAGTAAGTGAATATAGCTCTATAGGAACCTGTCACTGGTTATATATGTGCAAATGTGGTGACAAGTTCCCTTTAAGTCCTGTAAATTGCAATATGAGGACTTCTATGGATTGGATAAGTATAGCCCCATAGAAGAACAATTGTATTGTGACCTGTAGAGCTAAAGCATCACCTTCTACTCTTATGCTGCCATTTCTGAACATTTTTAAGAGAGCATTATCTTACTAAAAGACAGGTAATAGTATTGCCATTAAAGATGGTACATGGTCTGCAATAAAGTTTAGACTAAATTTGTCAAAGTAACATCCTCATGAATAACTGGACCCACGGTATTTCAGTAGAACATTAACGAGAATATGTTGGTAATGTTAAGCATTAAGATGTGCATACAGGGCTGGGTTATCATCTTCATGTCAGGGAGCACTGGAGAGAAGCTACAGTGATAATGCAAATGTCCTTCTTCTCTAAAATTTACAGTATATACTCGAGTATAAGCCAAGTTTTTCAGCACAATTTTTGTGCAGAAAATTCCCTACTCAGTGTGCCCACTCAGAGTGCTCACCATTCCGACGGTCCGAGCAGCTCCTCTTCTATCTTCATAGATAGAAAACGCCTCCGTGGGCGGTGCCTCTACTTTCTTCATGCCGGTGCCGAGTCAGTGACAGCTCTGTGGTGTGGCCCGTCCGGCGCACTCTGTGATGTCAGCAGTGGCTGACACCACAGTTGTGGGTTGGCAAGGCCCACTGAGCTGTAACGGACCTGCCGCACACATGAAGATAGAAGAGGAGCTGCTCGGGCCATCGGAACGGTGAGTACTCTTATTTTTATGGCCTGTATATATACTAGGGGAGGCTGCCAGGCTGTATACTACAGGGGCCGGCAGGCTGCATACTTCAGCGGCCAGCAGGCTGTATAATAGAGGGGTCGGAAGGCTATATACTACAGGGGGCTGGCAGACTATACCACAAGGGGCTGGCAGGCTATATATTACAGGGGGTTGGCAGGCTATATACTAGAGGGGGCTGGCAGGCTATATACTAGAGGGGGCTGCCAGGCTGTATACTACAGGGGCTGGCAGGCTGTATACTACAGGGGCTAGCAGGCTATATACTACATAGGGCTGGCAGGCTATATACTACAGGGGGCTGGCAGGCTATATACCACATAGGGCTGGAAGGCTATATACTAGAGGGGCTGGCAGGCTATACATACAGGGGCTTGCTAGCTATATACTGGGGACGCTATGACCAATGCATTTACCACCCTCAGCTTATACTCGAGTCACTTGGTTTTCCCAATTTTTGGTGGTAAAATTAGGTACTTTGACTTATACTTGGGTCACCTTATACTCGAGTATATGTAGTTATTGTGTCCTTAGGATGCTGATATAATGGAAAGCTCTTTTAAAATAAGTAAGTGGGTTTTGGTTGTAATTTGGGCACTCGGTCACGAAAATGTTCGCCATTACTGCCTTAGGTGCTCTCTCTTTTCCACGTTAAGTGACACACATGTACCTGATGTACCATGATGTTAAAAAAACACTGGTAAAACTAAAGCTAACACTCAGCAGCCATCAGTCACTTTACACATTCCATAGATTCAACCAGAATACTCTGATGTAATAAAGAGCAAATGTGAGACATTTGCATATCACTTTTATTGTGAATTAAAGTTTATAGGAAATAAGAAACCTTTTCAAATGTTCTGTAAAGCTGTAATCCAAAGGAGCAAACCGAGTGTGACACTGCAAAATCAATAAAGCATCAAAGGAAAAATGAGGCAGAAAATGATATTGACGTTTTAACATATTAACATTTGTGCTTCATATAAGAAAGGTGACCTGAACATCAGCAATTACTGCAACCCACTGAGATCTAGATATATTAGCTTCATCATCAAGATACCCTCATGCAATATTCATTCACCAACGTAACTGTTTGGAGGTCTCTAAATGACAGATTCACATCTAAAACCCACGAATATGGGATTTATAGCTTAAATGGGCAAAAGTGATTACAAGTGCCTACAGTTGAAGTTGAAAAGTAAAAATGAGTATTTAATGATTTTATAACACAAAAAGACAGGAACGGAATCATATTGTAAAGTGAATAATCAAATACTGCGTTTCGGAGGACTTTATCATACACTCATACATCTATATGTATGCAGGATATTTGGAACAGGTTTACTAAGCTAATGCTGCAGAATTTTGTATTGATCTATAGCAATAAAAATAGCCTGCCTCATTTATTACGTGTTTATGACAATTTTCAAGTTATCCGAAAAAGGATGTTGTATGTATGGGACTTGACACAGTGAATATCAAGGGGAGGAGTGCACAGGCTTTACCTCACTGACATCCTAAGGTGCCATTTCTCATGGGACCAGTAAAAGGGCCGCACAAGTTGCAGCTACATCCAAGCCCCCGTAGAGGTGTATGGCAGCCATTCACGGTGCGCTGATTACGCAGCATCTGCACAGCTGTCTATGGAGAGGGAAGGCATCTCTCCTGCACCCAGCCACCTTTGTGTGTAGGGTGCTTTAAAGAGTTGTCCAGTTTCATTAAGTGAATGTTCTTGTTTATGAGAGAAATTAAACAGTTTTATACTTCCTTTATCAATTCCTCATTGTTTTCCAGATCTCTGCTTGCCATCATTCTAAAGGAAGATTCTTTGTTTACTTCCAGTGGATAGAAATCTGCTGGTCATGTGATGTTACACAGGTGCACAACTTTGTGTTATAACAAGCCGTGCACCTGTGTGACATGACATTACAACTGACCAGTTTTTATCCACAGGAAGTAAACACTGAAGATTCCATGTCTGCAATCATCTCATAACTCTTCATCACGCAACTGACATATTAATTTTGGCAAACCGGACAACCCCTTCACGGTAACAAGACATGCTTCAGCCAGCTGGAAAGTGAGCTAAGTTGCTGAAGAATTGTTATGAGTTATGTGCAGCCCCTGGCAAATGTATATACAACTGTGGACAGGATATGACAACCAGGAAAACGTAATAAAAAAAAGTAGTTCACTAAACCAAATTACTTCATCGACCCCATGAATATCAAATGGAAAATAATGCAGATATAGCATAACCATTGTGTCCCTCTCCCCATGTGTCTTGTCTCATGTCTTTGAAATAGCTGCATAGGACTATGAAAGACTATACTTCAGAGCCACCCCTGTCCTAATCCATATATTTCAATATACTTCAATATTACTTGATATGACATATGTAGGACTTAAAGGTATATTCCAGGAATAAGCATAATCCATATACAATTGGGTCCTTAAAATATAAGCTAATATTTTATTAGTTGTTATTCAAAATTTTGTTCCCCTCAGCAGAAAAATGACATAAACTGTAATGAAGAATTAAAATGCTACTTGCCTTTAATCAGTCCATTGATTTTATCCGTGCAGAGCAGACAGAGGACAGATATCTCCTGGTCACATGTGCAAGTAACATGTTCTGCACCTGCCTACGCAGGTCATGTGATCATCACTATGTTTGGCTGTAGTCGGTTGGTTGCAATGCGTCCAGTATGACCAGTGTTGTGGTAAGACATCATCTCAGTGAGGTAATGTGCAGTGGTGGCAGTTACACACATAATTACGGTAACAGAGCAGGACAGTCTGTTACGTCATTACTGGGAGCAGAGCATAAGAGGGAGAAGGAGTTACTGAGAACTAAAGGATCATGGGACTGGTAGTTTCCAGTAGTGGCAATCTTGGTTATAACTTCACCTACTTTAGAAAGCCCATAACATTTTGTGAATCATAAAATCAAACTAAATAAGCTCCATTTTGTGACTAATGACATTGAGTTTTGTTATATAAATTCATTTATGGGGTTTTATATCAGACGTTCAAATTCCCAGAATACCCCTTTAAGCCCCCCCAACATCACACCTGTATAGGTAAAGCCAAACCCCTCTCACAAAACAAAGGGGGAGGAGGGAGTTAGAAAGGTTCTGCCAGACTCTTCAATGTGCCAGCATTCACTCAGACTTAGGAGATGCAATCCAGAATTTCATTGGTTCTCCTCTGTGGATCTTTTGACCATCCAATAAGAAAGAGGTCTGTTCCTTCTTTATTTTATTCCCTGACTGTTTTACGTTTATGTATGTCCTGTCCTTCGCACATTAAACATTTAAACTAAGAATCCCTAAAGACCCAGCTCATTTTCACCTTTAGGACACAGTCCTATTTTTCAAATCTGCCTGTGTCATTACAGGGTCGCAAAGTAAAAATTTCCTTTAGGAAATTGCCAATTAAGGCCGCTGTGTAGGCGTATGGAGACTTATAGCCATTGACACTCCACTAGGGGAGTTCTGGGAAAGTATGCAAAGTTTTCCAGGATGGGTTAAGGAAAACCACACCTCTTTCAGCTACCTTGTAAGGCAGCATCCTTGACATCAAGCATTACCTCCAGGAAGCCTTATGACGTGACACGCGATTTAAGCCAAAACAGTATATCTATTCCACAAGAAACAGATATCCAACTGTAGACAGCACTGTCAAAAAGGCATCTCAAAGGCTGGATTGTGTGGAACCTAAGGGTTTAAATGAACAGCTTCTTTGTACCAGTTTCATATAATATTTATTGCTAATTCTCTCTTCTTATGTAGGTTAGTCCTCTTATAATTGTGCCTTGCCACTAAATGGCGTGGTTCTTCCTTTTGAGAGACCCTCTGATGCCCTACTGGCACTCTAGAAAACAGATGGTATCATACAGGTGCAGTGTGACACTTGTTGATGGGCAAATGATGACTACCCACCTTGGGGACCTGTAATATCCATGCCCCCTAACATTGGCCAACCCCCCGTCACCATCATGGGGAGACATAGCCATGGTTTCCACAGCTGTTGTACTGTCCCTTCTGGGACTAAGATCGTCACTTTTGTGACAGATGTGGGATTATTTCCAATCCGTATCAGTCCAGATTATAGAGTGTGAACAAACAGTATCTTTAGTGTTAGTGTATTATGTCTTATGGGTAAGTACGATTTCGGTGTTATCCTATTTATACCATTTTTTTTATCACATGACTTTTTAAAGTTGATTTTGCTGAAGACTGTGTTGACTTAAGGATGCATTAAATTAACAACCCAATAAACCTGTGGCATATGTACGATGTTACTTCACTCTCTGTCTCACTTATTTACTGGAGTGAAGTTAAGACATTTTTTTAACAAAATATCCCAGCTATGAAATCTTACTAAACATGCAAACCATACCCCCTTCCCCTCCAACTTTTTTTTTTTTTTAATACTAGTTTTATGTGTAACAGTTACAGCAAAATCTGATGGGAAATCTAATTGTCTATACTGCTTGTGTGGGGTAGACTTTTTTTGTAGGAATCAGATTTGTGGGTTTTTTTGTTCCTGGCAAAGGTATTGAATGTCCTCATTCTTCATTGTTGAGCAAGATGACTCATTGGTGTGAATTAGGGTTGAAAGAAATTTAGAATTTTTCTGCTTTGAGATTAAAGCTTTTAGCGCCAGATAGACAAATGATGGTATGTTCTTCTGACCTGAGCACTAGGCAACAGAATATAAACAGCTGGACCTCTTATTAAAGTGTGACCCTACTCTCTGTGTCTTTCTTTCTTGTAGAAAATTGTTGTACACAATGCAGCCCTGAGTTTATTAATAAAGTATTTTATAATGCTCATATAGTGTCTACATTTGTTACTCTAAGACAAACATTGCTTGATTAGCTTAAACTTTTAAATTGACTTATCATTAATTTTCCTTTTGCATGAAGTCAATTTACTAACTCCACAAAGTATACCCTTTATGCTAGGACATTAGTTTTCATATATATTGGTAATAGATAGATTTTAGATTCACCATAACCTTTGCAGATTAAGTAAAGGAATGCAGGTGAAGACCATCTGAAAAGAGATGCTCTATCATTACTAAATTTGAGAAGTAGGCAACCATTACTTTGTTCTTTTATAACATTCTCTGCAGTTACTATCAATTACTATATGATTCTTGAATGATCAGTTTTCTCAAGGCAGTATAAAGTTAGATGGAATGTAGCATCAAAGGGCAGGTAGAGAAAATGGATGCTGTAGGCACCTTTTGGAGAAATCATTAATATATATTTGAATTCTACATGTGTGCAAATCCTAGCAAAACTCTAGACTGTACAAATCTGTTTTTGGGTTGATGGCCCTCATCAGTGCACAGCATAGGTGCAGGTTGACAGGATGAGATGCCTTAAGGAGCGCATGTCTCTGGTATGTGGTATGAGTTAATATGCATACTGTACTTTCCATGGTTAATTGCCTGAAAGGTGAGTTACCATACATGGCTGTGTGTGTTTCCTCAATGAATAGTCACCCCCCCCCCAATCATACACAATATACTGTATCATGCCTGCTCAGCTGAAACCATCATGCATCTATCTTACTGCCTGAAATGGTATTGATCAAATGAGACTTGGCTTTCAAACTTTTTGCATGCCAATAGACTATGTAACAGCAGAATCTATCCATTTGCAACCCATGTGGTCATTATGTGCTTTACGATCTTTTTCATTGGAACCACAATGTTGTGACTATTTAGGTAACCTAGTGCCTAATGTACAGTTTAAAGTACAACTGTTTGTTGCCAGGAAATGTCTCATGTGCATTGGGAAACCATGGGGGATTTATGAGGGCTTTCCTGTTTGTTCTCCGTGCCAGTCCTTTTTCTAGTGAGTGCTTTTTGGTTCTGGTTGTTGCCAACTAATCCTGTCCTCCCTATTGCCCGTCTTCCTGCATTCACTCTCAGTTGTGTGTTTTGTGTATGGGATTGCTTGTTTGCCAAGTTCTTACTTGCAGTAATTGTTCAGTTAGGGGGGGGGGGGGCAAAAACACCAGACCCTAATATCCTTTAGTCCTTTTCCCAACCATCTGGAAAGGTTTTCGTGTTAAGAGAGAGAAAGAGATGTTGTCAGGTCCGGAGTTAGCCCGGGTTAGTTGACCATTACCCGCAGGCAGGTTCTGGCTTAGCCTTAGAAAATGGGACAGTTTTCCCTTCCCTGTTTTCCTAGTGCTTGCTACTCTCATTATACAGTTTCCTGCTTCATAGTAAACCGTGACAGGTACAAAATACACTAGTGACAATAACAAATAGACACATATTTATGTCCCTATTTGCATCTACAAATAGGTGTCCATGACAGTTACTGAACTGCTATAAAAACCTAGATATTATGTCATGTGGATCTTATTTCCGCTGTCACATAATGCTATTGTCCTGAGGATCCTAATAATTGGGCAGGTGAAAGTACAAATGCTGACTTATCTCTGAAATTAGACATCTGAGTCCCTTTTCTAGCCGGAGAGCAAATGCCAATGAAGTGTCCCAAACAGTTTCTGACTGAGCATAGAACAAGTCAGAAGGAGGTACTTCAAAGGAAGTCAAAAAGGAAAAGTAGGAAGAGATGTCTATCAAATCCTAAAAGGTTTTGTGTTTTCAAAGGGCCTCCTCGGAGACTTGTTTCCTACCTAGCTTTGATTCATTTTTTATCCACATTTTCTTTCATTTTCTTTCTCTCTTTGGCAGAAGGCAGGAGGATCGATAATGGCGCAGGGGATGCCGAGCTTCATGCTAATATACACTCATTTCAAGCCCCTGCTGCTGCAGGGGACTGAAATCTGTTATTTGCAGTATTCGCTCTAACTATCCATCGTATACTAACATCTTCCAAATAATTGAATATTGAAATCTCTAAATCAGTTTTTTATATAATTTTCTCAATAATATTTCTCATGCACTTTTTAAAAAACTATTAAAGGGGAATTACTGTTTTCATCATTCTATTTATTGATTTTAGAGAAGTCATACAATTTTCTAATATACATGTACTGTAAGTTAAAAACAAAGGTCTGTCAGCAGGATACTGACATGTCTTCTAGTACCATAACAGTCCAAGGCAATCACCAAAAACCAAGCTATGGGTCAGTTTTAGGAACCTGAGAATAGATATCAGGTAATATTTGCTTGTAGGTGTACAGTGGTGAGCCCCACTCAAAGATTTTACAGATAGGCCCTAGGCACCACAGTCTCCCTAAAGATAACCATTAGCCTATTTAATTTGTTTTTAACCTGGCAGCAGTCATGTGACCCTCACCCAATGTATATCATAGCATTACAAGTATTATTACATATTCTCAATCTTTAGCTACTGGTAGTTCTAATAGATAAATAGCTGGGTTATATTGAATATGCGGGAATAAAATGTCTGTCCCCATTTCCCAGCTTATGATGCTTTGGTTCCTTTTATTTTCTCCCTACCATAAATATTTGAAATACAAGTCTTAGAGAACCATATGGGAGCACCAGATATAGGAACACTGATGGAGCCAAAATATCCAATTGATCACATAATAAGCTCCTTTAGGCTTCCATTCAGGTATGTGTTATGTTGGACTTTTGTTGTCAGGGATTTTTGATGTAATCTGCAACAAAGTCTAAACACAGATTGGAATATAACTTTGGATAAATACTAAACCGTTTATCTCTTAATGGACAGACTATTCAGGCCTGCACGTCACATCATTTTTCATGATTTTCAAAAGATCTTTGCAGAGTTATATTTTCAATCACACAATTTTTATGAACAATTTTACATAGCATTTTACAGTGTATCATATGAAAATTCCATGCAGTGGCACATTGGATATGTATCCAGCATGTGGCTTTTGTTGGCATACAATTCCGCAGCTGACCACGTCCCCCCTTTATGACCCACCTTTTATGTCCTTTTATATATTAAAGGACTTCTGAACATGTTATTCTTAATAGTAAGGTGCACACTTCAAACTTATTTAGGTGGAAAATGAATATTTACATGGATTCATTGAGAATTGCACACAGTAATTGGGTTGTATAGTCAAAGGGACCTTGCATAATAATGCAGTCTAGGAGGATGTCCGAAACAAATTGTTACTACATACGGAATAACTAAAGACAAACATTATACAGTACAATATGTGTGACAGTTAAATAATGTGTTTTAACCCCTTCCAGCTTCATGGTGTTCCACAGCAGTCTTTCTAAATACAATATCTGTCTGAAAACAGTAAAATCTGAGAAGAATACAGGCTGGTTCCACTAGAAATAGAGGGCATGACAGTCAAAATCTACATCTGAAAGCACATTCAACCTATTTTAATATGGAATTGGACATATGTTTTCTACCGTAAAATCACATCAAATTTAGTTCTGTGAAAGCATAAATAATAATAAGTAGTATAACAAGAAAAACTAATTATTGTAGCAGGGCAATGTATTTTATACTTTAGTAAGCAGAGCCCAGGCATGTTCTAAGATAATTACTAAGCACAGAATCCTTTTCCCATTGTCCCTCCGGTTTTCTTCACCATTGTCTCAGACTTGTCACTTAAATTTAGTGTAGTAAATGAAGTAGAACACTACAGGGTCACCCATAGTCACCCCTGCATCTAAATGTACAATGCTTGCTTATATCCATTCAACAGCCAGTGAAATCAATCATCCCTGGTTCAATTGGTACAACCTCAAACTCTCATGAAGTTAGTTGGTTCCTTACATTGGAAACTTTGCTTAAAGAAAATAAATCCATAGAAAATCACCTATTATTATGCCAAATGTTTCAAGTTGCATATAAAATTGCTTCTCAATAAATTAGAATATTAGTAAAAAGTTATTTTTTTAGTAATTCAATTAAAAAAGTGAGACTTGTTACAGTCATTACAAACAGAGAGAACTGTATATTTCTTTTATTGTTAAGGATTATGTCTCACAGCCAAGGGAAACCCAAAAGTCATTATCTCAAAAGTTTGTAATAATTACCCCAAAACACCTGCAAAAGTGTTTTAAAAGGTCCCTTAGTCTGGTTCAGTTGGCAACACAATCATTGGGAAGACTGCAGACTTGACAGATGTCCATAAGGCAGTCATTGACACACTCCACAAGGAGGGTAAGCCACAAAAGGTCATTACTAGAGAAGCTGGCTGTTCACGGTGATGTATCCAAGCATATTAATTAAAAATTGAGTGGAAGAAAAAGTGTATTAGAAAAAGGTGCACAAGAACCAGGATGACTGCAATCTTAATAAAATTGTTAAGAAAAGGCCATTCAAACATTTGGGGGAAAATCAAACGGAATGGACTGCTGCTGGAGTCATTTCTTCAAGAGCCACCACACACAGATGTATCCAGGACATAGGCTACAAGTGTTGCACTCCATGATTCAAGCCGCTCCTCTACAACAGACAATGCCATAAGCGTCTTACCTGGAGAAAAAGAACTGGACTGTTGCTCAGTGGTCCAAAGTGTACATTTTTTATTTCATTTGGAACTGAAGATCCCAGACTCTGGAGGAAGACTGGAGAACCACACAATACAAGCTGCTTGAGGTCTGGTGTGAAGTTTTCAGTGATCTGCTAGTGTAGGTCCACAATGTTTTATCAAGATCAAAGTCAGTACAGCCGTCTACATGGAGATTTTAGAGCACTTTGTGCCTCCCTCTGCAAACAAGCTTTTTGGAGATGGAAACTTCATTTTTCCAGCAGGGCTTAGTACCTGTCCACACTGCCAACAGTACCATTACCTGGTTTAATAACCACAGTGTCGCTGAGCTTGATTTTCCAGCAAACCCTCATGACCTTAACCCAATAAAGAATCAAGGATACCTCCAGCTTACAAAATATGTCAAAACTAACATATAGCTTAGACAATGATTCACCGATTCCAAACCTAAAATTCCAATTGATTATTTATTGAACACTCATTATAATCGTAGAATACCAGAGTACATACACACAAAAAAGTTTGCGTATTCGTCCTATGTGTTTTGGATATGTATTATCCTTAATTTGTACTATCTGTAATTTTACTTTTGACATTGCTGAATCATTCCCTGAGCTGGATGTTACTATTGACATACTTTTATCTGGCCAACATTTCTGTGTTTAAAAACTTTAAAGACCATTTACTATGAATGTCTTTCTAACCAGTTCCTGAGAGCCTATTCTTCTAAGGACTTTTTAAATTGTCACTTTATATGCTGCAATTGCGACAATATAGAGTTATTATGACAAACAGTCTAGGGAGCAGAGCGCCTCAAAGTGTCTTGTCTTATAATTTATCCACTCCCCTGCTACTCTACCTAGCTCGCTCCTGACTTCACCTGTTCCATGCACTGTGCATGGGACTTTTAGAGGAGCAAGGGAGTGAATAAATTATAATATGAGGCAATCAGAGGTGCTACGGTGATGTAGACAGAGCACCCCAGATGGATAAGCATAATTTTTATAACTCTATATTGTCGAAAATGTGTACTGAGAAGAACAGTTCTCGGGAACTTTTTCGGACACGTCTACCATCAGTATATAACATCTATCTATTGGAAACACAAGAGATTTGGATTGTACTGCAGCAACAATTAGCTTGCTCCCTAAGTATCAAGTACCAGTTTGGGGGCAAGTGTAGCAAGTGCAGTGGGTTGAAAGGGTCACATAACACCCAATGGAGAAAAAGGACATCTACACAGGCATGGAAAAGAGAGTATGCATCGGAAAACAATTGAACCATCTTTATGTACAATGAATGTATTTCTAGATGCTTTAGGAAAATTTGAAAATATTTTTATTAAAAAGTGCCTCTTCTGACAATACTGAACTCAATCTGATATATGTGCCTATTAGTATAATCTATTATAAACAATGGCCATAGTGCGAAAAATGTTTTCTCTCTACTTTTGACATCTGCAATTGATCATGCTTTCCGCTTCTAATCCATAACTTTGATCAGTTAGCTTTATGACCTCGCTTTTGCAGTGTAAAGCAAAGTTCTTGAAATTTGCTAACTTTTCAATTATACCTAAACACTCCAAGGTAAAATACTTTCTAGCAAGGCATTTCTCTACCTAGTTTCCTAAATATCAAATATTTAACTGGTCTATTTAATTTTGACTTTTTTTGTTTGGACATGGACACGACATAACCGTTTAGTCACTAATGAAAACCATTACTCACAAAGCTTGTTTGTTAAATGCAGCATCAAAAATCATCCTAGTTGGCATTGGCAGCACATCTCTTTACTTAACAGTGAATTCAACAATAATAATCAATAATTATTGGCCCCCATACAGTTTACATCATATAATGTAAAAGGTCCTTTAATCAGCGTTCATAAACTTGCTATATATTCAGTCAGTAATCTTCTGGCAGAAACCTCCACGGGTAATAAGATCATAATTTTAGAAAATCTGGTGTGTTCTTAAAGTGTTTAGGACAAAGAACAATTAGATAAATACATCACACCCAGTTTATTTAGAGAACCTGAAAGAGTAACTGTAAAATAGTTTTAGCACAGCTGCAGAGAGCCTTTGACAACAATTCCAAAAATACCTATATCATACTTAATTGGGCGGGACTTTCTGGTTGTGACATCAGCAAAGGGGCAGTGAGTCAGAAACCTCAGCCAATCAGGACCTGCACAAACCCAGCCAATCTTGATACATAATCAGTGTTTCTGCTCGTAAAGAGATCTAGGGCAAAGCAAGGCAGGGAAGAAGTATAGTTGACAGCACAGAGCATTAGATCTCTGCATCATAGTAAGAAATAATCATACAGTAATATACTACACCACAAACAAAAATATATATTAACCCCTTAACGCCGAAGCCACTTTTCACCTTTTTGACATGGCCCATTTTTTCAAATCTGCCCTGTGTCAGCATAAAGGGTTATAACTCTGAAACGCTTTAACATATCCAAGTGATTTTAAAAGCAAAAAAACTTAATAACTAACATTCACCGAATGTGTACTTGATGTGGACATGTTTTTTTATGCATACTCTCATTTTTGTAAGATGTTATGGGGCTTTGAACGTTAGATGAGATTTTTCACATTTTAATAAAAAACGCAAAATCCTGCTATTGAGGGACCTGCTCAGGTTTCAAATCACTTTGAGAGGCCTTAATAAAAGTAAAACCCCATAAATTACCCCATTATAGAAACTACACCCCTCAACGTATGTAAAACAACTTTTATGAAGTTTGTTAACCCTTTAATTGTTTTACAGGGGTTAAAACAAAATCGGATACTATTTTGAAAGTAAACTTTTTTTGGCTAAATTAAAGTGTTTTTCAAAAAATGTACAAATTCTCAATGATAAAATACCAAAAACGCTCCACAAAATTTGATACCCAACCTCTCCCGTGCATAACAATACCCCATATGCGGTGGTTAAATGCTGTATGGGCACACGCCAGGGCATCGAAGGGAAGCTGCGCCATTCAGAGCAGATTTTGCATTGTCACTTTTTATTGGCTATACAATGTTAATTTTTTTGGCAATTTGGACATATAAGGGCTTATTTTTTGCGATATGAGATTCCCTTTATAAATATTTCATTTTAGTGGGTCATTAGCTTATTGATGAGATTTTATTAACTCTTGAATGTATGGGTGAAAAGAAAATTGTCAATTTTGGTTTCCTTTCTTTTTGTATTTTTTGGGGGTCGTACACTGTCAACCAAAAAATATTAAAGTTACGTTTCCGAAAAGATGGTGATGCAAAAACACATGAGATTTCCTATATATTAGTTTTTTTCCAGTAAAATTGTAAAAATAAATGAAAAACTATATAAATGAGGCATCACCGTAATCGTAGTGATCTGTAGAATAGAGACAATATAGTATTTTTTAATATATATATATATCTATATCTATATATATCTATACATATGTAGACATGGTCAAGACAATCTCCTGCAGTTCAAACCGAGCATCAGTATGGGGAAGAAAGGTGATTTGAGTGCCTTTGAACGTGGCATGGTTGTTGGTGCCAGAAGGGCTGGTCTGAGTATTTCAGAAACTGCTGATCTACTGGGATTTTCATGCACAACCATCTCTAGAGTTTACAGAGAATGGTCCGAAAAAGAAAAAACATCCAGTGAGCGGCAGTTCTGTGGGCGGAAATGCCTTGTTGATGCCAAAGGTCAGACAAGAATGGGCAGACTGGTTCGAGCTGATAGAAAGGCAACAGTGACTCAAATCGCCACCCGTTACAACCAAGGTAGGCAGAAGAGCATCTCTGAACGCACAGTACGTCGAACTTTGAGGCAGATGGGCTACTGCAGCAGAAGACCACACCGGGTGCCACTCCTTTCAGCTAAGAACAGGAAACTGAGGCTACAATTTGCACAAGCTCATCGAAATTGGACAGTAGAAGATTGGAAAAACGCTGCCTGGTCTGATGAGTCTCGATTTCTGCTGTGACATTCAGATGGTAGGGTCAGAATTTGGCGTCAACAACATGAAAGCATGGATCCATCCTGCCTTGTATCAACGGTTCAGGCTGTTGGTGGTGGTGTCATGGTGTGGGGAATATTTTCTTGGCACTCCTTGGGCTCCTTGTTACCAATTGAGCATCGTTGCAAAGCCACAGCCTACCTGAGTATTGTTGCTGACCATGTCCATCCCTTTATGACCACAATGTACCCAACATCTGATGGCTGCTTTCAGCAGGATAATGCGCCATGTCATAAAGCTGGAATCATCTCAGACTGGTTTCTTGAACATGACAATGAGTTCACTGTACTCAAATGGCCTCCACAGTCACCAGATCTCAATCCAATAGAGCATCTTTGGGATGTGGTGGAACGGGAGATTCGCATCATGGATGTGCAGCCGACAAATCTGCGGCAACTATGTGATGCCATCATGTCAATATGGACCAAAATCTCTGAGGAATGCTTCCAGCACCTTGTTGAATCTATGCCACGAAGAATTGAGGCAATTCTGAAGGCAAAAGGGGATCCAACCCGTTACTAGCATGGTCTATCTATCTATCTATCTATCTATCTATCTATATGTATATACATTTATATTTGTTACTGAATAGCCTCTGTAATTTAGAGGGTGGACTCCTGAAATCAGACAATTATACCCTGTTTTGTAGATGGTAGGTGTTGTTGCAGGGAAAAATACTTTTAGTAACCTGAAATAGATTCATTATAAAAATGATTCAAACACAGATTTCTCTACTACTAAATCAAAGCATATTCTAATTAAGCAAAAAGGAGTTTTATATACTGGAGGCATCAATACATTATAGACATCTGTCTGCTGTTTTTTGACAAGCATTGTAACAAGTCTGCTTGTCAAGTAATCCCATTAAAAGCCCTTTTAACTTCTTAAAATATCAGTACAGATTTGAGTATACAAGCACAATCCATTTTATTAAAATATATTGATTGTAGTTACACATATCTCTTTGTTGTTGAATACAGCCTGCTATAGCATCTGCATCTGTGAGAGGCTTTTGACAAATCCCTGTTTAAGAAGAGGGAACGTCAGAATATTGGGGTCATAGAGCAACAATAAAGCCACATTCGATGAAACGTGCTTGCAGTTTTACAAGTAGAATATATTTGAGTATAGATGAGTAATTATAAATAGATGAATATTAATAGACCGTAGACTTATTTAGATCAACCAGTTCTATCATGACATTAAAGAAATCATGTCTCTGTCTTTTCCCCAATGAAGTATGCAGATGTCACATTGATATCTCTGCCATAGTCTAAAAACCAAGGGTGGACCTATAGAGAAATGTCTTGACAAATTGCACCAAGAAGAGGTTCTGAAGCCTTCTTTACTTTACAATACATTTGAGTGTTCAGGAGAAATCGAAAAACTGTTTCAAAAAATTTAGCACATAACCCAAACTTCAGAAATTCAATGATTTTGCATGAGAAAACTAAATAAATGTGTAAGTTTTCCAAGACTGGATAAGGAAAACAATGCCACTTTTGGAAATGTGGGGGCTCTTATCAATTGCTGTTGATGGTTCTAGCCTCTTTGTATATTCAGCACACAGCTGTACACTAGGCCCTTCTCACGCCCACTTGGCATGAATGTAGAGTAACCTGGAAAAATAGTTGAGGTTGTTTCCATTTGCATCATGTTCCACGTATTCCTTTCGACACATATTGATGAACTAATATCTCACTTGTGACTTTTTGTATTTGTGAATGCGCTGTAGGTATTTGATTCGAAACTAAAACCCACAGGTTGGAAAAGGGAATGTATAAAAAAAAGATGTGATTCCTATGATTTGTTGCTCATTACTTTTTTCATTACTTTTTTGTGAATTTTTCACAATTCTATCAAATGTCTTTTTTAAAAGTAAAAATGCTGGCCAAAAAAAAGAATAAAATCAGAATCCTGCAAAACATCTAATTGCTAGCACAAATAATAAAAATGTTAGAGCCTTTAAAAGAACAAAAATGGAAGATCGTTTGTGGTTCTGGATACACTTATTTTCCCGGCCCTGACCCAGTTAAATAAAACAGGTCTACAGGAAATAATCCTTTTTGATCACTTGACCATTAGGCATTTTAAGGTTATCAAGCAGGGTGCTGGGGTGGCACTGTACACTGCACAAATACTGTTTCAACAGAAATCATCAACTTTTAGCATCTATTAATATGTAACTATTATAGTTACATAATGTCATCTGCCATCTGTATAGTTTGGAGATTTGCTAAAAGTAAGCTCTTTCTCCTGGGGAGCCAGTTTATAGAATTTTAAGATTATGCATTATTGAAGAGACCGTATTCTGCATTGTATAAGGAAAATATAACAAATCCACGCTTCAGTACTGATAAATATCCTGTACAATCTACTGCTTGACATATGCGATCTGTAAAGGGTTAAGTGACAAAGAGCTGCTCTACATCTACTGATAGCGGGTATTATACTTAACCATAGCTATGGGAGCTTATCTTAGACATATCATACAGTGTACATTAGAAATGTCAACCCTAAAGCTCCAAAGTAAAAAAAGAAAATGTTAGCAGTGGATTTCTGTGCAGGCAATAACAATGTTTTATTTGTTCTTGCTGTTTTTACTATCATGTCATCTAGAGAGAATAGCGAAAGGCAGACTATGAGTGAATTCTCATACAAGAGAAAATCTCTGGAGCAAAGAACTTCTTTTATCCTAACACTTTCCCATAAATTGAAGTGACCTGATATATAAATTTCTCCTACAAATCCATCTTTTTCATTAAAGTCATCATTTACTAGTAGTATGGAGGTAGCAAGTTAAAACAGGACATTTTCTGACCTATATGAGTCAGTGACCTTATATTATATTTCCCATTGATTCCTCTGCTGCCTTTAATATTGCAGGGCGTCTCGCAGTCTTTCAGCATCGAGCAGACAAGAGAATGGTTAGGAAGATTTCTTCTCTCAATCACATATTCCCCCTGCCCAGCACCATTATCCATTCATTCTTTCGGGAATGAAAAACAAAACAAGTCATTATAAAACAATTCCTACTTTTTTTTTTCCAATGAAAATGTTATCTCTAATTGAACTTTTAGTTCCCTTTTAACCCTTGAAATCCCAGTGTATGTAGCCCTTGTGAACATGACTGGCTTAAAGAGGACCTGTCACCCATAAAAAGGCACCAGGAGCTACTTACGAAAGTAAGCGCTAACTCAGATGCAGCAGTGTTACACTGGTAGCTTTATCGGAACCCTCCGATAACGCTAGCAGACACTGCTGTGAAGTACAATTGTGTGGTCCGGCGTAATCATGAGGAGGCTTCATGTGGCTGTAACCGCACCTAGTCTTGCCCCCTCATGAATATGCCGGACCCCTTTGAACATGGTCTGGCGTTCCTATTGTACTTTACAGCAGTGTCTGATAGCGTTTCCTTTATGCTGCAGCAACTGGGAAAGCGCTAGGAGCTGCTTACTTTAGTAACCAGCTCCTAGTGCTTTTTTATGGGTGACAGGTCCTTTTTAAGAAGTCTTAAGATTAGGAAGTAAGAGTTCTTCTTACAGAGACTGCCAATTAAGGCCACGGTGTAGACGTGTGGAGTCTTCTAGCTATGGATGCTCCACTAGCGGGATTCTGAGAAAATACGTAAAGTTTTCCAGGATGGGATAAGGAACACCATGCATTTTTTAGCTACCTTGAAATGCAGCACCCTTGACATCAAGCGTGACCTACAAGATTTTGGATAATTGATATGGTTTATGTAAGGAAATTTTATACAATTTTCCAATATACCTTCTGTATCAATTCCTCACGGTTTTCTAGATCTCTGCTTGCTGTCCATCTATTGAAAACTTCACTGTATATATCCGGCGGATAGAAATCTGTCTATGGTCTTGTGAGGGACACACAGGTGCACGAGCCATTAGTATCACTGAGCAATGTGTGATACTAACAGCTTGTACACCTGCATGGCCTTCACATGATCATGGACAGATTTCATCCACTGGAAGAAAACATAGAAGCTTTTTATAGTAGGACAGGAATCAGAGGGAGGAATTCATACAGAAAGTATATTGGGAAATTGTGTAACCCCTTTAAGTTATAATTCACTCACACTGTTCCTGCAACAGCCCCCTTTCCTTCTAGTGGACCAAGTAAATAAGAAGTGATTCCAGTTTTAGTGTAGAAAAGCTGAGCATTGATGATGTAGAATGACAGCAGAACACATTTACAAATGTGTGCAAGTTTCATACATGTAACATATATATATATATATATATATATATATATATATATATATATATATATATATAACTTTTAACCACAAGGTCTATACTCTGTCTCATTGAGCGGCATTAGAAAAATGCTACCTATTCTAATCAACAATTCCAATATACACCCAATATTAATACACTGTTTAAATCAAATTTCACGAGAACAAATACAACACAAGAACCATGTTAAATACATCACCAGAGCCAGTGCCATACCATAAATGCAACCCCTTAATAAAAAAAAAACCAATAATTACTGTAAATACAGCACTAAAACCAAGTTTGTACATTTTTACAACACCAGACCCAATATCAGTAAATAAATACAGCACCTGAGTCCAGTTCAGCACATTAAAAATATTACCGGAACCCAGCTTAGTACCTAAAAATAGAACCAAACTCAGTGTAAAATATATTGAGCATTGAGTGGAGAATTGAGAGCTTACAGTATGTGTAATGCCTATTTTAGCCACAACTCATTTCTGCAGATTTAGCAACACAAATATTTTAAGTTCCTTACTCTATCATCATCTCCGCCACCTACTTATCAAAACTCAATATGGTTCTGTTGTTCTTCTAGAGATCACTATTATGTCCCCACAGTAACTAATAAAGTATCAACTCACAGTAACCAATATAATAACGTTACCCCCTCACAGAATTCAATATAGTACCAGGGCCCTACACAGTTGCCAAAATCATAACAGTGCCCCCACACAGTAGCCAATATAGTAAGAGTGCCACCACAAGTGGCCAATGTGGTTACATTATAGTTCCCTCACAGTCACCAAAATAGTAATGTGCCCCCACAATATAGCCAAAGTGCCCACCAACCGTAGCCACAATGTAGTCATACATAAGCGAAAAGTTACATTACCCTCACACGTTAGCCAATAGTCATAGCCATCCACAGAAGCCAGTATTCACATTACCAGTCCCCAGCAGCCATTTGACCCAATGGGGCACATTTACTTACCCGGTCCAGTCACGATCCAGCGGCGGGTTCTCCGACGCTGATTCGGGTTCTGCCGGGATTCACTAAGGTCCGTGCGCCGATATTCACCATGTTTCGCTGCTGCGCCGAGGTCCGCCGAAGTTCACCTGCTTTTTTCTGGTGTATGTGAGTGCTTGATCTTGCGACACAAATGGCTTTTTAAATTCTGCGGTTTTTCCGAATCCTTCGGGTTGTCCGGCGGCCACGCCCCCCGATTTCTGTCGCGCGAAAGTTGGCGCAATTGCGCCAAAAATCGATCGCGTGCGCCACAATGCCGTGAAATACAGCACAAAGCGGAAATATTCGGGAAAAACCCGACGGATTCGAGGCTGCGGACCCTTAGTAAATGTGCCCCAATGTCTTTCTCCAATAAACTGAGTAGTCTGCAGTCATTATAGTCAATAGTCACGGTGTCTGTGCCCTATAACCAGTAGTCACAGTTTCCAATAGTCTCAGTGCCTGTCCCTAGTAGTCAGTAGTCACAGTGCTTGCCCCAAGTAGCCCTACTGCTTGCCCCCAGTAGCCCTAGTTCTTGCCCCCAGTAGCCCCAGTGCTCATCCCCAGTAGGAGCTGGTTTGCTGACCTGCTTTGTCCAGCTTGACAAGCCTGTCATGATTTTAACAACTGACTCGCTTGAGCTGGGGCAAACCAGTTGGATCCCACCCCTGGTACATCTAATATTGCTAATTTCTGTATATATCAATTACTAGAGGCTGTCAGCAAATATGTTATAAGGAATCCACGTTGTTCCCAAAGAAAAATCACTTTTTATAATACTGGTGCCTTATTTTGTGGTTGGGACATTGACCTGGGCCCAACTGCTATCTCTATTCCCATTGTAATGACACCCATTGTCTTAGTCAGGAGTATTTTTGAACCACACAACTCTACATTCAGGAGAATTATTGATGTTTCACTCCTCAACTTAGCTCAGCTTTGGTTTAAGGTTGATCCACTTCAATACAATATCACAATGTACAAATAAAACCATTACCAGGATGCAAGTCACCAACAATGGGTGACATCGATACTGGACATGTCCAAACAAGAGGAGTGGTGAGCAACCTAATATTTGTAGATTACCTCCTCTATTGGACCCTTCATAAGGTGCTATGTCTCTCATTTGAGTAATTGCATATTTTCCAATAAATTTATATTTCTGATTTTTAATTTAAAAGTATTTAATTGGATAATAAGGAAAACATAAAGTACAACAAAGTTTCCTCATATCTGTATATCAATATCTTGTTTTCCTCTATGTCTTATGCAATGGATCTACCGTAGTTGGTTTTCAAGTTCTCTTATCTGCTGTGCATATGGTAATGTGTTCAGAGAACTGTGAGGTTCTTTCCTTTTTTTCTCATGTTTTTATTAAATTTGAGCGCAACACTGACACTGTATCATTCCCTTCAGGGAATTAATCATTTGCTCATTAACCTCTCCCCTAAATTGTCTTCCATTCACAGTAATGGACTGGTAGTTTAGTATCGTATTCTCAAATCACACTGCAATTTCTCTTAATTACTTCCCTTTTGTACCAATTGGGGTGAACATGTGAAGTGTTTGTGGTGGGCTTGTGGTTTCCCAGGACTGTTAATTAATGAGTGTGAATGTGACACATATTACTGCCACAGAGTCCAATACAGACTGTCATTAGCATGGATTCATGTCCCCCCCAAGGAGGTCTCAGTCTCACTAAGAACAGTACAACCTAGATAGTTTCCAATGAGAGGGCAGCATAGCAGTGCTGTGCAATAATGATGTGAAATATACTGAAAAAGTTTACCTTGAAACAGCTTGAAACTAAGCATTTCAGCACCAAGGACAGAGACAAAGCTTTAGCAAAGGCAATCTTACCGTGATACATGAAGGGGAAGTTTTGCCTACTTTTTTTAAACACATTTATCATAGGGTTTACATATGGCCTAATTAAAGGGGATGTATGGCAAAATTATGATTATGTGTAAAGATTTTTGCCTTGACTAATAATAGGTGCAAAGTTACACTTGACAGAATTTTAACTATAGAGGACCTGTCACCAAATGATGCACCCCTGACTAACAATGCCTGCTGATAAAGGGTTAAAAGGCCTCCCCATAACACCAAAATCTGCCACCAGTGGGACGCTGTACCTTAATGACAGCCATTTTTCTTATATGCAAATTAACTTTTCTTACTCATCTCTGACAGCCTGAGAAAGGAGAAGAGTCAGAGATACCAGTGATCCATGCCCCATTATTCTGACTGACAGCTCTGTGTTTCTTCAAATCCCTGCTGTGCCTCCTTGTATTTAGGGACCGTGTGCTAATATTCAACTTCAGACATACAAAGCTCTATGTACAGATGGAAAATATTGTGTATTTTTTACACAATGCCTTGTGTTACATTCATGACATGTGACCAGTGACATCATCCAAGGTCTATTAGCCTTCTAATAATAGAAAACTGTACACCATGTATGTGATTACATGAAATCACAGCAGTCTGCTGTGACTTCATGTGGTCAGATACATGCATGGTGTACAGTTTGATCAAAAAAACCGGGAGTAGAAATCCCTAAGTATATTGGTTTATGTCCCCTAACCAAAATCAAAACACATGGTGTACAGTTTGCTATTATTAAGAAGCAAAAGGACCTTAGAAGAAGTCACTCTGGTCACATGACATGAACTGTGACCTGTAAGGTGGCATAAAGCATGTGGAGGATTAGATGGGAGGCGCCGGCTGAGGAGGACATGCCCCCTCTGATGCCAGGTAATATAAGATAAATGGTGATTTATGTGGATGTAAGTGAAGCAATTTTTAGCTAAAAAAAGGGTATCAGTAAGTTGTTAAAGCTCTATAGGAACCTGTCACTGGTTGTATTTGTGCAAATGTCGTGGCAGGTTCCTTCAAAGACAGATTTATTATTCAGCATCAGACACTTTGATAAATTTGGTGCAGTTTAAGGCTTTCTGGACATGAACATGTTTGGTCTTTGGAATTGGACCCATGTGCTAGTTGGATCCCAGGGAGAAAGCACAGACAGCGGACAAGAGTTCTTGTATGGTGAGATATCTCTCCCGTCTAGTTAACTGTGCTCAGTCCTTAGGACCAGCACACTAGTCAGTTTTCATAGACTGAACACATGCCTGTCTTTCTGTCTTTTAGATATTTTTAATAGGTCAGTCCCAAAGTGGTTATAAGAAATCCTCTTTACATTCTTTAATTTTCAGATCAGAAAAGAATATTAACAAATACAAGTGATTTATGTAATAAATGACTGTAATAAGAACATTGAAATTTTATTTTTCATGGCAAACAAACAAGTACAATCTACTTTTATCACTACATGGATTATTTTCAGAACAATATATTCCCTTCTAAAATACTCATATTTTGAACATGTTTCATAATTTAAAATAATATTTCTAAAATGTCTTATGATAAGAATCATGAACAAGACCTTATCTTTCAGTTGGCAGGAAGCAGTTCATGCGTTTTGAGTGGGCAACCAAGGCGGCCAGTGCATTGGGGAGTGACTGTGAGGAACTTTCCACTGCTGTCTTCAAACACCATCTCAAGCAGATCATTGAACAAGTAACACAGGGAACAAGAGGTGGTAACCAAGAAGAAGATGCAAAGTCAGGTACGTTAGCTAAGCATAGAATGTATGGGCATGTACTCAATTTGTATCTTTAAATGTAAAAAAACAATAAAAGTCACCAATTTTTTGTGTACTGTGGCTGTTTAAAATCCTGTAATCTGATGGCCCTATGAGAGAAAACATATAACTGTATCTGTACGCTAAAATATTGTTTCTCTGCGGATTACAGTGTAGTGAATACCCTATTGCCAATACTGTAGACTTGAAAGTCAGAGCTCCAAAGTATTAGGAGATTTTAAAATTGAGAGCAGTAGCCTAATACAGTATGTAACTAGATATAACTAATATAAAAAAATGTGTATATTCTTGGTGTAGCCTTCAAGAGATTTATAGGGAGTTAATTTTACAACTTAAACTGGAAACTTAAGTTTTCATTTTTTTATACACCCTAACGTATATGGCAGCTATGGCCTGACATAAAATACTGTATTAGCTTACTATAATCCGTAGTTGAACATAATCAGTAGTCGTCTTACTCATGTACTGTTCTACTTTCACCCCACATATGATGTATTGCAGTGCTGCCTAAGTGCATTACTCTACCTACCAACACTAAGGTTCTGCCATGTTCTTGCTCATGCTGTCGGCTAATTCTTTCTGTAACTCATTAAATATTTTTAAAGAAAGTTTTGCATCCCCAGAAAAGGTAGGCACTTTACTCTTTATACCATCTAGAAAGAGATTTAAGAGAACAGGGATCAATACAGACCCTTGTGGTGCCGTCAACATCATTTTTACATGCTTTTACACTCTCAAAGTGAAGTCCTAGACTAATACACCATGAGCTTGTTTTGTGACCTTTGACATCTATCAAATCAATGTTTTATACAAAAACTGCCCATCCGCAGGTTTGATGTTTAAGCTCGCTCCCATTCACTTCAGTGGACTTTTGTTGCAGTATGAATTCCTTGATATGTTTTTCTAATAAATCTGCCACATAGCTGCTGTTATTCTGCCTTATCCATTAGGCGTTGACTGATACAATGTAGTGCAGTTTAGTATATTGGATAAGGTCCACTAACAGCAAAGCCTAGTAACTTATCTCTAGAATCCAGCAGGAGTGCATTGATTAGCATAAAAATGCAATATGAACATACAAAGTTCATCAACTGAAGGCCGTATCATACTATGAGACATTACCAAATATGGACTGGAGTACAAAATGCACCTAAATATTTGTAGAAAACAAAGCTTTTAAAGTCAAATACCTACCTTTTGTATAAATCTATCTCTCTGGTAGTATAATTATTGAACTTGATCAGTGTTTCCTTTGGGAATTGGCTAATTTGTTCTGTCTTAACGCAGTGATCAATCTTGTAGAGAAAATACAACATTTGATTTGCTTTTCAATGGGTTCAATTCTGTACCAATTTAAGTTATTATTGATATTCATCATGTAGTTATTATTTCTCGCCTAGACAAATAAAGACATTTCTATATTGTTGAAAATAATTTATATTGGGGAGATAAAGTTTTATCATCCTAGATGTTCTCTGCTAACTTAGAGCAGAAGGCAAGTGTCCTTCTATTTTCTGAGATGCTTCCCTGCCTCTAGCTTGTAAGGCCAGACAGGAAGAAACTTATCACAGATAAGAGGCAGGTGAGAACAATGTAATGTTAGAATGATAAGATATTTACTGTACAATATACCCCCTATCACTTACATTTCCTTTTATATTATCTGTGAGTGCTGTGTACAGAAGGCCCAGTGTATTTATAATGTCTTCTGTTGGCATTGATGGGCTAAGTTAAAACCTTGATTGGTTTTATTCACCTGCCTCTCATCAACCATCTATAAAGTCTCCCTGAGCCTGGAGCTCACTCAGTTCATTGATTTACATTCTCATTTACATATCATTTGCCTTAATTAGCATAGGGAACTATTGGGAACTGTTATTTAGGGAATCGTAGAAGGCAGGGACAGTTTTGAGTATCAGTATCAGGGCTCCCTGACTTTTACCGCATCTGACCTTACAGTATTTCTAACAGATGGAACTCCCTGTTGCTTTCCTGATTCCCGCTTTTGGTTAGTAGGTTTCTCCTTCCAGTTTTTCAAGCATGAGGCAGGAGAGAGCTGTATGAAACAGTCTCACAAAATATACTGTAAAATCAGCACACAGGGAAAGTGGGGATCTCTAGAGTTTATTATTGTAATACAATATAGCACTGTACTTCTGCCTGGTAGGATTTCAGGATATTCTAGTGATATTAAGATAACAACTGTGAAAACTGATTCATTCTTGGAGGTCTGACCGAACAAATTGTCTGAATATGGTATGGTAGGTATTAGTAAATACCCATGATAGTCACAGTTATTAATTTCCTTGAAAACTCCTGTAACACAACAGTATGCACAGATCTGGAAAACCAAAAGGAGAATGGCTGACAGAATGTCTGTCTCAGTGTATCCTGTAAATGAAGCGCCAACACTTCATTCACTTATATGGTGCTACTATCAATATAAGGGCCAGTGACATGTTCACTGGTGTTTTTCCATAGTAAGGGGTTAAGGGGACTTTTAGTCCTACATTCCCTTCATCGGTAGTGGTACCAGGGATGTGATACTGAGACAACCTGTATTCTAGTCCTTTAAACTTGCAGTACACAACACAGAACATGATTATCATTTCATAGCAGTTTGTCCACCTCATTTTATAACTGTGTATAAGTAAAAGACATTTTAGAAGAATACAAAGTACAACAATTCACGTCTGTACAGAAACTCTGTGCAGTTTACAATTGAAAATGGGCAATTCAGGCCGGTTACATCAATGTCTTTCGGGTACATAGCTAACAGACTGTAACTCATGGAATTGTTTTTTTATAATCTCCTTTGTGCAATTCTTTGCTAGATGTTCTGTCACATCCTCAAAAGAGATTAACTATTTGCATGGGAATGCTTGGCCTGGGCCCTTTGGTATTTGCGGTCTAATAATCAGTCGTCTTATTATTCAGATATCTGCCAAGCAGAAAACCCAGAATAGTCTGAAGCTGATCTAAGGCGAAGCGTTCCCTAGCAACCAGCCCAGGTGTACAGACAGTCCTCTGCCAGGATTTCGCATGTACGAGCAGAGAAATTGGCATCTGATAAAGACCATTTGGCTTCATTATTCTCCATCTTCTGCTGTTTTTCTTCACTATGATGAAACTAATTTTGACCTAGAGTTTTTCTTAGCAAGTTTAGTATATTTGCTACACACAAAAAGACTGTACATAATATCTTGTACGACAGCGAATACAGATTCTATATACATCCTCTAACCTAGCACATTGTTTTAGTTGAATATTGTAATTTTCTCTAGACTATACCCACATAACATTTCATTTTATATATATATTATTCATAGTATTGTATGTACTTCACTTTAATAGAAATTAGAGACAATGGGGCTCATGTACTAAGGGTCCCACGGACCTCACTTGCGTCGGACATCCTGACGATTTCCATTTTGCGCTGCTGGGACTGGGATTTAAAAGGGTTTTTGGCGCACGCGATCGGATTTTGGCGCAATCGTGACGGCTTTCATGCGACAGAAATTGGGGGGCAGGCCAACAGATTCGGACAAACCGCGGAATTTAACTTCAAAATTGTGTCGCAAAACATGCATCGGGAAGAAGATGGTGAACTCCGGCAGACCTGAGCGGGGAAGCGACAGATGCAGGATCTCGGACGCACGATCTAAGTGCATCGTGGCACAATGCATTCCGGACGTACAATGCACTTTCGGGAACTTCGAGGGACCGGGTAAGTAAACGTGCCCCAAACTTTGACTATAATGTCCGTCGTGCTACCTACCTTTTTAGTTTACAACAAAGTACATTATGAAATCAACAGTAGAGGCTTCTAAAGGTTTGTTCACACTCCATTTTATGCTGGAAATAAAATTCCCTTTTGATTAATTTTCAAGGTTGACAGAGTTGTCAACCATGTTTGCGAGTGGCACATGGATATGCCTCATACAATGACAACTACAGAACGTTTTTTTGTGGTGAACCATTGTTATCGTAAAATCTGTTTTAATACTGCACATGTGAATACAGCCTTACAATGTCACTGACGCAGTGAGGAGCACACTACAACTATTCTACAGATCTAATCATAGAAGTGAAGGCTCTGATTGCAGAAGCATACCAGCAGTTGTACCATTTAAAGGGAATGTATAACCGCTTATATCAGAATATGCAGAAAAAAAATTTCAAAATGTAGAATTTCTAGGAAGGAGCAAGTCCAAATACTCTACATATTTCTGACAACAAAATGATTTATGCCAGCTATTACTTAGCAAAACAACAGTTCCAGCATGGGTTAAGTAACTTAACGCACTCACAAAGTTAAGATCAGACAGTAATAAAATCCTGCTAGAAACTCTTTCTGCCCAACCCACAGTTTTACTGTATGGCTTCTTCTGGGGCTTGGTTTATGGCTAGTACACATCTCCTATTTATCTTATGAATTAGACTATACAACCCCATGTTTGTATCTGATGACACAAAATCACACTGTCACCTCATACTGTCAGTGCGCCCTGGTGTCACTAGTTCACAGTGGATATAATTGGGCTGTTTTGGGCAACCATTTATACCATAGAAAAAGATTAAAAACTGGGAGCAGTACATAAGTATCAAGCACCACTAAAGATCAAATAGAACTCAGACCTTGTAAAGTATTGTATGGTATAATAATAATACATTTAAAAATAATAATATGAGAATATTAGCATCCTTACATGGTCAGACAAGTAACTAGCAGTTGTAATGTAAAGGGTTGACTGTCCTCTCACAACAGTGTACAATATACAGCTCCCTGTAATAAATAACAAGCCCCCAGTAAAAAAAAACAAATCTATACTCACCTCCTCCTGTTCCCCAGAAGAGTGATGACTTCTTCCTCCTCTTTCGGGATGACGACATCCTGAGCACAAGTGTACTGTCTACCGCCTGGTCACCCGAACCGGGTGGTTAGCCGAAATTCTACCGGAACATATAGTGGGCAATCCAAATTTCTCAACTTGGTGAGGGCCCATTTAAGGGCAAGTGGTGGGGGCCTAGTGCACCCCCCCTTATAATGCGGCCCTGTTCATAAACATCAAGGACATACCAGACTTTGATGGAGTCAAAAGGTGTCATTAATGTTTATGAATGTCAAGCCAAATGTTAAGCCAAAGACTTAAAGCATCATCTACAAGTCTCGGGGTCTTTACTTCATACGTAAGTATAAAGCACTTAACAGACTGAGAGGAGAAGGAATCTCAACCCCTAGAAGAATGCTCCCTTGGCTGTGGTTTCTTCTGGGCATTCCGTAACCTTTAGGGGTGGATTTTTAAAATGTGACTGATTTTGAAGCCTTATCTTTGCTTATGTGATGATTCTACATAAGAAATTATTTCATTCTTACATAGCTTAGCTCCACCTTCTTTTTAGATTTTTTTAGACTTGTCATGTAGGTACTTCATTTTTGAGTTAGTAGAAGTAGTAGAAGGGAGTTGGTGGTTTGTGGTATAATTAGTGTCAACTCCAAGTTGGTCGTAACTTTTCGTAGTACATCAGTCTGTGGAGTGAGAACATTCAGTACTTCATCACTATTTGGCTCTGGGAATTTGTGGTACCATATTCCACATTCCACTCCCTCCCTTTTTCAAAATTTTATTAGAATTGCAACTTACTTTGGTGCACACTGAGGGTGTTCTCTCAAGAGAAGACCCTAACGGTAAAATCCATTCCCTGGTATCTTATATGCTGAACAACTATCATCACATTGTCGGTGGAACAGTTATCAGGCCTGTGCCTGGTTGTCAGAGGAACATTTATCCTTATTCTGGTATTGTTTTGTTGTATGTGAAACTACCCATGACATGTTAATTTCTTACATCAATTATGTCCTTTTTTGTCTCAGGTCCGAAAATGAGTGGAGTGGAATGTGTTGAAGGAATGGCTGCAGGCATCTATGAAGAACTCTTTGCAGCTATTGTTTCACTCATTAACAGGTACATGGGAAACTGGAGTGTTCGCCTATTTGTTTCACAACCGTTCCAACAACAGAATGTAGAGATTTCTGTGATTCTTGGATGTTCTTGATCCTGGGCATACAGTACTCTTAAAAGGAACCTGACATTACCTCAGTCCCCTTAAGCCCACCAACAGAACTTTGTATCGTTTTATGCTTCAGACATATTGCTACATTGCTACTATTGCTACTCCAGAAAAATCCTCTTCTATTCCCATGTAAAATGCAGTCTAAGAGGTAGGACTGATTGCCCAGGCAGCCAGGCAACACCACCAGCCGTATGCTCTGCCTACTCTAAGCATGATGTGTACCAATCCTGTCTACTAATGCCCACCTCTCTTTCTCCTGAAATGCTGCACATTGACGTATGCACGGTGTGCTTGTGATCTTGGAGCCAGCACTGCACGTACATGCTGGCTTCACAAGTGCGCACTGCTGCTTTGTATCTCAATATTGAAGGAGAATGAAGGGCGAGCATTAGGAGCCAGTGCTGACATGCGTCATTCTTGGAGTGGGCAGAAAATATGGCGATTAGGAGGTGGGGCTTCTTCACTTCCTAGACAAGCAGCCCTAGCTCCTGTGTTTTAGACACATACTATAGAAAATGTTATATGAAAAAACAAAATGTAGTTCAGCTCACCAAGCTCCAACATGCTCACAGTCCCTTGATGGTTTTGCGTCCACGGACACACCGCAGCCAATGGGTAGAAATACCAAAACTTCAAGAATTTGTCCAGCGCAATCCAATAATCACAAGTTCTCTCATAAAAAACAGCAACTAGTCACATGCCGTTAGCAGCACCAGGCCAATCAGATCATTATTAAGACGCACTGTGTTGAATCGTGTAGACCGGACTGCTGCTAACTGCATGCAACTAGTTAGGAGAACTTGGGAGAATTCTTGAAGTTTTGATAGAAAATGTTAGGTTTTTATGTAGCAGCAAACTGATTGATGCCCAACCAACTGGATAGAGGTGGAGCTAACCATAAATATATATACCCAGGGATTTAACAACCGCACTACGGCTGGTTACAATGCTGTGGGGGGAAATGCTACTGGTGTAATGTGAAACAAGGTTGCTCTATGTTGATGTACTCTAGTACCTCTGAGGATGCATCCAAATCTGATGTAGGGATGCAGAAAGGTGTTAGCTGTTACTAACAAATAAAGAATAGGCTAACTGACACCATCAGTGCCCCTAGTCCAGTCATGTGGCACTATGAAAAGTGTGTCCCACTAGACTAATTCTGTGTAAGGCTCGCATGCCAGAACAGCATGCATAACCACGATAAACTATACATCACATCTAAGGACCACTACACTAGTCCACTCTACTGGCCAATGCCTGAGAAAAAAGTTGTCATACAATTTTTTGTGATTAGTTCCAAACATTCTTTAATGAAATAGTTAATAAAGTATAATTCAGTTTTAAATGTTTTTAGTCAGGCAGGATACATGAGAATAAAAGAGGATTTCTTCATCGTGCCTGATAAACCTCCAGGGGAAATGCATAATATATAACAAGGTACTGATGGTGGTCTTAGACGGGATAAGGTGATGATAGGTTCTGTTCTGGGGGATGGATTTATACTTGCTACACAGCTGTGCTGCACTGACAGATGAACAGAATGTAATTTTCTATCTAATACAACTCTTTAAAGTTTTATCATAAGAAAAAAAGTTATGTTCTTGGACTTCAAGTAAATTTGATTATTATGAGTCACAGTTTTTGCTTGAATCTGTAGTTTTGGTATTACGGTAAATGTCAAATCCATAAGCTTTGAATCTGCAAGTTTTCATTTATAATAAGATTTTATTTTAATTCTCGGATTAGAAATAGTTACAGATTCTTGGAATGTATTACACAGTGAATGCTGATGAGTTTATGAGAACATCTTAGATTTTGTTTAACCTTTACTTTATTGAATAATATGTGGGGACATGTTATTGTGAAAGGGGGACAGTGTCACATGGAAAACGGGTGTGCTATAAGATTCACCAGATATTTTGCAAATAATTCACAATTCGCATGTATTGTGATAACATATTGGTCAATTATAACTCAATTCATATTTTTGTAAGGTCTTTGTCCTCTAGTCTGTTGACTCTTGCTTCCATCATGGTGGTTGATATTCCTGGATTCCATAACCCACGTCATCAGAAGAAAGAGAGGGCTGCCACATTTGAGGAGATGTGCAACAATTATGTCCAAGAACGCTTGCATTGCTTGTCCTACAAGAGAACCTTTAGTACGCCCCTGGAGAGATTTAATGCGGTAAGACTGACTTCATATAGAAATCCAATTACATATATAATGGGTGTGTGTGTGATATTAAGTCCTTTTACCTGCTTTTGCACCTTCTCATATTTGGAATATAGCTATGCTGGAATTGACTTTACAGTTAGAGTTTAGATGACTTTTGCTCAGGTACATGGAAGGGTTTTCTGAAGTAGGACTCCAACCAATCTCAAAGTGATGAAATATAAAGATACATACTTTAAATAATAAGTTGTCACAGATTAGTGAGTTAAATGATCCAAAAGTATGTTTGCTGGGATGTGTAGGGAACTTAGAGATAACTAGGGCAGAAGAGCTAGCAGTAGCTAAAATACTATATCAGGCCCGAAAGACTATTGCCAGATACTGGTTAGATACTACTCCAAGACTTGGGGAAATTAAGAGAATGGTGAATACCACGCTTCAAATGGAGTTGGGAGTATATATGAAATGAAAATCAATTAAGAAGTATAACAAGCAATGGAGTAAATGGCTTGAATGTCCGGGACTGGGAACAACAGATTGGATTGGAGAGATTGCGACTAGGGTAGACATCAGGGACATGAGAAAAGGAGGGGAGATGTGGGGAGATAGGAAGTCCTGCATCTGGACATGGAGCCTATCAATAAGGATGATGAGGGGAAGAGAGGGGAATGGACCGTAAGGGGCGGTTGGGTAGGGGTTTAGGTTAAGAAACAAACAATGTTTTATTTGTCAATGTATACATTCATTTTGCATATATATGAAGAAATGTAAGACAATACATGTATGTATCTGCTTTAATAAAGTTTATTTGATTAAAAAAAAAGAATGTTAATTTACTCTCAATACATAGATAGTGGTTAAAGTAGAATGCTTAAAGTTATATTGATATTTTGTGGTATCATCTAATTATCCAAATTATTAAAAAATATTTAAAAATAAGAAGTGTACTAAAACCAGTATGACAACATGGTATGCTTTGGTGACTTGATGCCTACTGTGATGCACAGCTTAACTAATACCATAGTACTAGATGAATTGTGGGTTACACATATAATCAGTCCTGTATTGTGTTTGCCTCTCTTCACAGGAAAACATTGAAGTTCCTTTTGAGATACCTGAGGATTCCCCATTCAAAACTGTATCTGTCATAGACCAGACCTCTTCACAGGCAAGGAATTTTACAGCTATTTTGTTTTTTCAAGTTATTTTTAAAAGCGAGTTAAAATTTTAGCTGAAATTGTTACATAATTTTACTGTGAGATAAGTAGACAAGAAAGAGTCTGAAAGTCTGAATAGTATTTAATATTGATTCTGTTACTTACTTACTTTACTTTCATCTTGATATTTGAAATAATGAAACATAGACCTGTAGTCTATCTTACAATATTTCTATCTTACTTTAGCTAGGCTTTTATCATAGCCTATTCCTGAATTAATATACCAATATACCATCTGTTAGTTCAGTGACATGAAATTATCTTAAACATCTGTAAACCTGATTTATTTCTTTGAAGAGAAACAGCGATCAAACAAGTTGGATTTTAATGGGTATTCTGTTGGGTAGCTATGTTGTTATATGAGTAAAGGGGTGAAAGAATGTATAATACTAGCGCATTTTATTGTTGTGGTGAATTAGGGCTACAATACAAAGAACTGAAGATCTCTTTCAATGAAGCTCAAACCTGTTGTCCCGAAGCATTAACTGCTCAGTGTTGGGGTCAAAGGCACATGTTACAATTGTGGAGTATAATATCATATAAAATGATCAATAAAGCAGCAAAACATGGGGTAGTTCAAAACAGTATATGAACGACAATGATCCTACATCCGGTACTCATTACTGACACGCCATGATTTGCACTTGTGTTCTGGACCTTCACCATAACTATGCTACAAAGTTATGGGTTCATTTAGTTTCCTCAATGTCAACAATCCCACCAACTGCACATTTTTGGCTTCCCCAAAAGAATCGCCCTAGAGTGTCTCAGGAGGCATTTTTTATCAAACATTGGATGGTATGGGACCGTATTTTGGCCCAGTGGTGTTTATGCTCCCCTATACCCCAACTGACTCCTGTATCGTTCAATCCTACATTCAGAATCCCACAATCTAGGCTCTCCTCCTTATTCGCTTCAGCTCCTCCCATTAATAGAGTAAGAGGCATAATCACTGAGCAGGGGTTACAACCACAGCCTTATCTTCCTCTCAAAGCATAGACTGGTTAACATGAAATTCTTTATCTGCTGGGATTCAGTCTTTAGGCTCGAAAAACACATTGAACCGCAGTTTAACAATGTTTAAAGAAACATGCATCCAACCTGCCCCTCCTTCACACACAATATCTTAGGTCCACCCACTGCTCAGGGGTGGGGGAGGGGATGCAGACTCTATAGGCAATGATACAGTGGGGACCTTCCATAAGGTCTAGTCTACTTGGTCCATGTTCCGGAACTCAGCAGCCAGTCTTCCTAGCTTTCCCTAGTAGATGCTAAGTGACTAATATCCAGTCCTTTTTACCTCTCCGATTCCCTTGTTTTACTGTTGTTCGTAGACCTTGTCACCCCTTTTCACCCATTTTACTGTTCTGTTTTCACATGTTAATTACACATCAGAATGTGCTTATGAATCTGTGCCTTCATGATGAATATTTTCAATAAAATTGATTTTCCTGTAAAACAGTATATGAACAATCAGAGTTAGTAAAAATAGTCAGAAGAATTATTTGAATGGTGGCCTTCCACTTACTAACCACCGTGGATTCTCAGAATGAATGTGATTATATATCAATCTAGCTGCAAACCCTGACTTTCCTTGTACAGATTCACTCTCATGCTAGAATATAAAACACATATACCCTTAACCAGAACGGAGGTGAAATACTCCCAAAACTTAGTGGTTGTCCCAGCAGTTATTTGAAAGTTGTAGAATATTCTTGTGACTCAATACAACTTTTTAAGGACTATTCCTTAACAATAAATATATAATAACATTATTATAGTATATTTAAAAGAGAAAAACATAATTTATACTTCCTTACCGTACACTGTAAGAATAAAATCTGCCCTCCAAATTGTCCTCTATTATTACCCCGTTTGTACAGTGTATTGATCAGAAATCCACTTTGACTATTAATTAACCTAGATGCCTATTTGAGCTGCATGATAGAATGTGAAAATCAAATCAATAGGATTCAGGGGCTTATTACTGTATAATGTGCATACTGTTAGAGAAGCTCAGTCTTCAGAGTGATAACCTGTTTACACTGTGCATCTGGCTTTATGGAAAAGGAAGATGTTAATCTCCTTAATCCACTAGTAATTCAGATTAGTATCCATATTCCATCATCACCAGTAATTCACCTGTTATAAACAGATGACAGTCAAACTTTGCATTGAAAACAAACTTGCAGGAAAATCCTGATAAAAGCATCAGCCTAAACAATTAAAATGTAATAAAACAGAGTCAATAATGCACAGTCCCTCATCAATAATTTACTCCTTCAGTCTTATAATTTATCTTTTCTCATCTCTTGCCTATAACGCTATAGAATTCCTGATAGATTACTCACCACATTTTAACTGCCTAAGGAGTTTATATTTTTCCACACAAATTATATCAACGGGATAGAGAATTAGAACCCTACTGGAAATCAATGCTATAATTGATATACATTGTGATGTGTGTTCCCATAACTCTGTATTAAAGGTTTAAGATGCAAGGTACATAAGTACATAAAGGTATAAAAGTACAAATGGCAGTGATATGATTCTCAGTATCAATTTTGAAAGCTTTCCATGCATTTTCATTTGGGGAATGTTAATAAGCCCTGAAAGGCAACATTGTTAGTGACTTACAGTGTCTCGTCTTTTAAAGGAAGGTTCAAACACAATGAGGGGCATTTATCATGCTTTGTATTCCAGCATTATGGCATACTTGGCATGAAAAAGTTCCAATTTGAGTTGCATTGCAATTGTGATTGAGCATTTTTGACCCCACACAATACTTTTTTGAATACTGGGAGTGGCGTGGCACAAGAAGGTTCTAGATGCCTTTTTACACCTAAATAACATTGATGGTTATTTTATATAGAATTGTTTCCCCTAAATCCCTTCTTCCTGCAATCCCTTCCCTTCCTTGGTTGAACTTGATGGACAAGTGTCTTTTTCAACCGTATAAACTATGATGATACAAGTTTGACCTGCTGAATTTACTATGGAGTACTGGCGCAGGTTATACCTGGAATCTATGCTTTGCTAGATTTTTTTCTGATATTTCTGCTGTGCTTTTCTTATTTACTAAGGTGACCAAAATGTACTTACCATAAATCCTCAAGTATAAGTGGACCCAAGTATATGCCGCGTCCCCTAATTTTACCACAAATAACTGGGAAAGACTTGAGTTTAAGCCTAGTTTGGAAAATGCATTGGTCACAGCCTCCCCTAGTATTATAATGCACAGCAGACTCCCCCAGTAATGAAATGCCCCATGCAGACCCTGTACAGAAATGCCCTGCAGCAACCCCCCAAATAATGAAATGCACTGCAATATACTGCATGTAGGGATGAGCGAGTATACTCGTCCTAGCTTGATGCTCATTCGAGTATTAAGGTACTCGAAACGGCTCGTTGCTCGGACGAATATTTCCCGAGATCGAGATCGAGCATTTAATTAAAAAAACACAGTGAAGAACAATGAAGAATAGAATAAAAACAGTGAGCACAGTGAACACAGGATCATTTAAGTGAAAAACACAGTGAAAAACACAGAAAAATACAGTGAAGAATAGATTACAGATGTTCGGCACATCTGCTTAATTGTCGGGAGATACGCCCGGAACGGTGAAAACAAAATAGTATGTGAAGAACAATATATATGTGTGAAGAACACATTGAAGAACACGGTGAGCAGGATGGAGACATCGGGGGAACAGCAGCACGGAGACATCGGGGGAACAGCAGCACGGAGACATCGGGGGAACAGCAGCACGGAGACATCGGGGGAACAGCAGCACAGAGACATCGGGGGAACAGCAGCACGGAGACATCGGGGGAACAGCAGCACAGAGACACCGGGGGAACAGCAGCACGGAGACATCGGGGGAACAGCAGCACGGAGACATCGGGGGAACAGCAGCACGGAGACATCGGGGGAACAGCAGCATGGAGACACCGGGGGAACAGCAGCACGGAGACACCGGGGAGCAGCAGCACGGAGACACTGGGGAGCAGCAGCACGGAGACACTGGGGAGCAGCAGCACGGAGACATCAGGTTAACAGCAGCACGGAAATATTGGGGGAACAGCAGCACGGAGACATTGGGGGAACAGCAGCACGGAGACAGCGGGGCAGCACGGAGACCCCGGGGCAGCACGGAGACACTGGGGCAGCACGGAGACACTGGGGCAGCACAGAGACATCGGGGCAGCACGGAGACATCGGGGCAGGGGCAGCACGGAGACATCGGGGCAGCGGCAGCACAGAGACATCAGGGCAGCGGCAGCACGGAGACACCAGGGAGCAGCAGCACGGAGACACCGGGGAGCAGCAGCACGGAGACATCGGGGGAACAGCAGCACAGAGACACCGGGGCAGCACGGAGACATCGGGGCAGCACGGAGACATCAGGGCAGCGGCAGCACGGAGACATCGGGGCAGCGGCAGCACGGAGACACCGGGGAGCAGCAGCACGGAGACACCGGGGAGCAGCAGCACGGATCCCGGGACAGCGTATCTCCCGAAAAGTAAGCAGATGTGCCGAACATCTGCAATATATTCTTCACTGTGTTTTTCACTGCGTTTTTCACTTAAATGATCCTGTGTTCACTGTTTTTATTCTATTCTTCACTGTTCTTCACATCTGCTAACTTGTCGGGAGATAATATACGCGCGGAACAGTGAAGAATAGATTGCAGATGTTTGCATACATCTGCTAACTTATCAGAAGACATTCTTTTTCAATTAAATAACACATTTTATTCCCGAACCATGGTCCCTTTGAAAAATGCTCGAGTCTCCCATTGACTTCAATGGGGCTCGTTATTCGAGATGAGCACTCGAGCATCAGGAAAAATTTGTCTCGAATAACGAGCACTCATTATAACGAGCGCTCATCTCTAACTGCATGATATCCACTATTTCTATAGTGCGGTGCTTGTGAAGACCCATGGCACAGAGCTAAGGGGATAGTCTGCCAACATGCATACTTGGGGGCTACTGGGTAATGGTCCTTGCTGGTGATGGTGCAGCAATATTTGACAACATGTGATGCAGCACCCACTAGTGTACCGTAAGTACCCACATAATCAAGGTTACCGTGACCAAAATGTCACTAAGAACCTTGGAGCACATTGATCATGATGTTGCCCCCCCCCCCCTCCCCGACATGCACCAGATTTATCAGGAGACATAGCCTGGCCTAACAGCCAGTAACATAGCGCAACCATGCACTGTGCAACTGACACAGATCTGGCGTATAATTGCATCATAGCCTGCAACTAAACGGATGCAAATTATAAGCAGTGCACAGGCGAGGGCAGGAATGCCTTGCATAATGTGGCACCAACCCCTTCCCAACCAACAGGTGAATTGGGTGGAATTGCAGCTAAATCATGGCTTTTATATCTGTTTTTAGGCATACAAGCAGCAATAATTGTGACGCCTTGAGTTTAATTGACTAAAGGGGTATTCCCACGAAGACAAGTTTCTTAAATGTACTCAGGATGACAAAATAACACATTCTCTAAATCACTTTATTAACAAAAATACAGCATTTAACAGATATAATTCAAACCTGTCTCTGTCAGTCCTGGGGTACACAATTTTAGCTGCCTCTAGACACGACCTTGTAACTTCAGACTTAGGGTTGGGGAAGCCATCTTTGATTTCTGTGTTAGGGCTGTGCTGCTGAGTTTCTCTCTCTGCTCACTGTACTCCAGCCCCACCCCCAGCATTTCAGGACTGAGCTCACAGACACTTACTCACTTCCTGCTTGCAAGCAACACATGGTGAGGAGAGAGAAGCTGCAAGATACGGATTGATAAGTTATCAAGGAGGAGGCAGGCACATATCTGTGAGAACAGATGTGTAGCAGAGTTGATATTGTGTGTAATAGGCATCTCATGCATCTCATCTCTGATCAGTCTCATCTCTCTTTCTATGTGTCAGATACTAGTACAATGTTGAGAAGTTAAATGAAGTGTATATAAACCTGTACCCTGATAATCTAACCACATTGTTAGCTCACATTACTCAATGGATCATAACGTGTCTCATTAGAGAGTCCCCGCCCACACTCTGGAATTCTGCACTAAGTGATAGGAGCTAAAACAGCAATAAAACTGAATGACCAAAATTTTTGACCCAAAGAAATACAATAAAGAATATAATTTAGCTACAAATCTTTATTAATTTCAAAAAACACAATTAATACGTAGCCATCACATTGTGTCAAAATACATATTATCAGTTATCCCAGTGGTTAAATATGGTTCAATGGTATTGTGACAGGACAGACCTTATCACTATAAGATTAACTATCAAATATTAAATAAAGAAATACATATATAGAAATACACTGATTGTATCATACCAATAAGTTGGACACCATACCAGCCAGCAATAAAAATGAGTAAAATTGTAAAGTAAGGGGTTAAAATGATCTTTATTGTGTACACATCACTATGGGATTGAGATTTGAGAAATTTTCTTTTTTGGGAAAACCCCTTTAATGTACCCTAAAGGCAATGGTTGATTGTATAATGTGTGAATGTGCAGTCCAGATCTTTCTCTTCAAATGTTGGTATAACCTTTGACAAAATTCTCATTTAACAAGGAATAGGTTGATTCCATTTAGGTTTTTTCAGGTAAGACAAAACCCCTTAAATGTTTTTTTTTAACATGGAAATTCTATATAAGATAAGTCATCAATATCAGATTCAAATCATTAAAGGGGTATTCTGCGAATAGGAACGTCTGATACAAAAACCCATAATGCTATAAATAAATGAATGTAACAAAACTCAACGGCATCTGTCACAAAACGGAGCTTAAATAGTTTAATTTTATGATTCACAAAATTTTATGGCCTCTATAAAGTATGCAGAATTATAACCAAGATGGCCACCACTGGAAACTACAAGTCCCAAGATCCTTTAGTTCTCAGTGACTCCTCCTCCCTCTTATAATCTGCTCCCAGTGATGATCTAACAGGTTTTCTTGCTCTGTTACCATAGGAATAATGTGTAACTGCCATCACCACAACACTGACCATACTGGATGCACTGCAACCAACCGACTACAGCCAAACATAGTGGTGATCACATGACCTGCCCAGGCAGGTGCAGGACATGTGATGTGGCCATCTTGACTGATTAAAGGGCCAGTAGCATTTTAACTCTTCATTACATTGTATGTCATTAGCATTTTTCTGCTAAGAGGAGCAAAATTTTAAATAAAAAGTAATTACATATTAGCTTATATTTTAAGGGCCCATATGTATATGAATTATGCTGATTCCTGGAATACCCCTTTAATGGTTTGACACCCAGAGCCCCCAATGATCAGCTAATTCACTTGGCCACAGCACAGAAAATAAAATTGTTCCATTTTCTATGTTGATAGTGGTAAAGAAAGCAGCCAGTATCAGCAGATTGTAGTGGACCTCAGTGTCTGACCCCCACAATAAGTCACCATGTGAAAATCGTATTAAATGAAGCATTTGCCACTGCATACTAAAAGAGAAATATCTCCCCACTAGCCTGTTATGCTATCATCAGTACAGCAATAATGTGTGCTCTTTGTGATCATGCGATATTCCGAGTCTGAATCTATTTGATGCATGTGGATCTAATTCCAGGTATCTTAAAACTCCAGCAAAAAAAACTGAACAAAGGAAAGGAGCAACAAAAGCATATAAATAATAACTACTCACATGGATTCATAGTTGCTAGTTATTAGTTATTGTTGTATGTTTTATGTATTTTTTTGTTCAATAATAAAAAGTAAAACAATATAATGATTGCCACACAACAGCTCATAGGATGTATAGATGTTGTTAGATTTCTGCCACATATATCCAGCGCTTAGTTCTGTTAAAGTCACCAGTATCTCCTGTATGTGACCAAGGTGTTCACACCATGATTATAATTAATTAAAAATGGCTATGAATGATGTATCTGATATTCACACACAAGTGGACGGAGACTTGTACATAACATTCATTATTTACAGCATGAAAAAAACAAAGTTGAAGCTCCATAAAGTTTATGAATAGCTGTTTTATCTGAGTGATGAATCTCATGAGACAGAGACATTATGCAGAATAACATTAAGCAAATGTGTCTAGAGCCATAAAGACAGTGCTACGTCTTCCAAACTATATAAAAGGCAATGTAGAAAAAAACAGATTTAAGTGGTGCCAGGCAGCAGAGACTGAAGTCATTATGGAGCCTTCCCTTATTTATGACTATGCTTGACAGATCAGTAAGGACACATAAATATGCAAAACGCTTAAAAGTCTCCTAAGGTGACTAATATATTTCAGGATAGATGGTGATACATCAGTTATTAGGTTAGCAAATATAAAAAACACAGTACATTGTATTGTTTGCCTTCAATGCAATGTTATATTAGGTATTTCAAATGCACAAAGATAGATACCTATAGTCACCGATAGCAGAAAAACAGGTTGTTTAAATTTAGTTTTAATGCACATTGTACCATATTTTTCGGACTATAAGGCGCACCGGATTATAAGGTGCACCATCAATAAATGCCTGCTAAAAAGTCTAGGTTCATATATAAAGCGCACACCTGATTATAAGGATGAATGACCAGCAGGTGGCAGACCTGTGCACAGTTCAAGGCAGCTGTTGTCTGTCAGTACGGTTCATATATAAGGCGCACTGGACTATAAGGCGCACCTTTGATTTCTGAGAAAATCAAAGGATTTTTTGTGCGCCTTATAGTCAGAAAAATATGGTAATTTAATACAACCTTTTAAGCTGGTACATGCTGTAAAAACAAGCACCTGTACCATGTCTTTTTAAATATCCAAACCAAAAACTGTACTGAAACATAATAAACTGCTCTGTTCATTGACTGCTTGACTGGAGAATTCTGTTTAATTTCCACTAAGTCAGTCATCTTGTTCTGTGTTACATTTTACAAGTGATCTTTATGTTAGACATTGTCTTTTTATTGATGACATTTTTACTCTTGATTATCTGAAATGTTCTTTATCTACACTCTAATTCTTTTTATAGCCTGTAAATTTTATAGCCAGGAAACTATTATTTGTGTCAGTTTTAATATTTTACATTTGTATCATATGTTGGGCCATTTAGATTTTTCCCACATTTAAATTGCTATAGGGAAAATATTGGTAATATCTGCCTTAATAATTGGGGAGATTAGATTTTACATTTTTATTCTTTTTCACAGATAAATTTGCAAGCCAGCAATCAAATGGAAGAAAAGAAAGGTCTTCTCTGGATCCTGGATGAGGAAGTCCTCATCCAAGGTTCTACAGATGACAATGTTATCAACCGGCTGTGTTCATACTATGAAATAAAAGGTGAAGATAAACAAGGTGAAGGTTAAAAGCAATTCATTTGTTCAGCACCTCAGGTCTTCTAGTGTTACCCAATTACTGTAATAGAAAATAACATTTGAACTGTGTTGTCTGGGGACTAGTATACAGTTAAACTATTATCTCTGTTTACTGAGGTTTACTGTGTTCTTCATGACAAATTAAAAACTTTTACAGCCCTAAATTACTGGTAGATACATCCTTCTATTATTCTCATGTACATACAATACTCTTAATGTTCAGGAGATTAGGAAGTGATATTTTATTGTCTTTTCTTTTAAAATATATAATTTTATTACATCATTTTAAAATACTTTGGGGATTCTGGTTAAAAAAACATACATTTATTCGCTAGAAATGCTCTTTACAATCATAAGGAAAAGATAGTTATCCATTCCTGCCTTATCTTAAAACATAGATCAGGTCTGTTTTGTGAGACAGACATTGGGGGTCATTTACTAAGGGCCCAATTCGCGTTTTCCCGGCGTGTTACCCGAATATTTCCGATTTGCGCCGATTTCCCCTGAATTGCCCCGGGAATTTGGGGCACGTGATCCGATTGTGGCGCATCGGTGCCGGCATGCATGCGACGGAAATCGGGGGGCGTGGCCGAACGAAAACCCGACGAATTCGGAAAAACCGCCGCATTTTTCAAAAAAAAAACTGTCGCAGAGCTTGCACTTACCTTCACTCAGCCCGGCTCGGTGAACCCGTTCCGATGCTTTTCAGTGCAGCAGCGTCACCTGGTAGACGGCAGAGGAACTACCTTAATAAATCCCGGCTGGACCCGAATCCAGCGCAGAGAAAGCGCCGGGTAAGTAAATCTGCCCCATTGTGTATTCTGTTTAATCTTATGTTTACAATTTTAAAGGGATTTCCCAACAATACAATTTATCCTCTAACAATAAGATCAGTGGGGAGGAGGAGTGTCCCCAAGAGTGTTGACATGTGTTGTTTATGTGATCATAGGGGTCATAGAATTTGGGCCCTTATTTTGTCCACCTGTGCACAGGGTTTAAGTAGCACTTGTGGTGCTATAGGGATAATAGTACTGACAATGATTTTTCTTATTGTTTAGGTTTCAACCAATGGGAATATGCTTTAGCAGGCATTGAACATATTGATAGTTTTTCTTCTAGGGAAAACAAGGGCACACTTCAATCTAGAGAATTCAAGATCCTATGTTTTACATAATGTATTTGAAACATACTTTCATGTACTAAAAGATGAGCAAATGTCCTGTAATAGATAATGATGTGTGTTTTAGATCATGGCCCTCTTCGAAAATGTGAACAACCTCTCCAGTTTGAGATCTTCCACCAATTGGGTCAAGATCCTGTGCGATATGATGCTTCCAATTGGATCAACAAAGCCAAACTCAACTTATCTGCTGAAAATGCAGTGCAGGTTCTACAGCAGTCTAAATTGTAAGTAGTCATATGATGTTACTGGTATGCTGAAAGTCAGGCGTAATTCACATGATAGTAAAAAACAGCCATGCACACAGCTACAATAAATGCAATACTTTCTAACGGATTTCTTTACAAAGGCTTTCTGTGTAACAGATTGTGTGATGTCCGATTTTCACAGATGATAAACTCATGACACATACATAGTCCTTTGTTCTCCATTCTCTGCTGTTTTTGTGCCTGTTTGTGGGGCTCATACATAGTCTCTGTGTCCAATTGTCATAAAAAGGATTTGCTACTTTCCAAATTGTATAAAAAGGGACATTTAGGGGCTTCTTGGGCACATTGCCAGCTTTGCAAACATACCCTTTTCAATTAGTGAGATTCTATTAAAGAAAAAATGGTGACTGTAGTCATAAACCACTGCCCCGTCCTCCAGTTCCGAAATCTTGCAAAGACCTAGTCGTACTATACTAGAGGCAATAGCAGAAGAAAGGACTGGTAGTGGGCATGTTGACTCTGCATACTGGGCTTCACTAGTTTGTACATTCAGCCAATACATTGTATTAGAAATATACTGATTCATTCATTGTGATGGGAGGAATCCACTATTATCTGGTAGCTTCTTCTTTGATTTGGTCCAGTACAAATGTGGAATACTTTTGAGCATTTCTAATTAGTTTCTTTCCACTAGAATCCTAAGCACCTACTTCGGCCATTGCCAGCCTTTATCAGTCCTATAATATCACTGTCTTTGGGTTTCCTGGAATGAAAATTCACTTTAATGTAAAGACACATATAAAGAAGGCACTACAAATATAGCCTTGAGAGGAGCATGGAAAATATGTTATATATTGTGCTCTCTTATTGATGAATGCTACCACAGAGAATCTTAAATCCACATGCTTGATGCCAATTAAAGGCAGTGTATAGACTAGTAAAGAGCGCTCTTTAAAATGAAGTCTATAACTTAGCAAGTGTAATCATGATACTCCACATGGCACTATTCCAAGTGATAAGTGAGGCTGTCTTTGCCTCTGCTATGATCATAAGCTGTATTTCTAAGCATAGAGGACTAGAGGTTTCAGCTGACCATAACTAAACAGACTATTTTCTAGTATATGATACACCATCTATTTACATCACATATTAATACAATTATGTTAAGTTTATATCTATTATAGAACTAGAGAAAATACAAGGCTTGATTCAATTCTATTTCTGGTAGCTATAAAAATATTTTTCCACTCTGCATTCTGTCTGTTCTCGAATTATTATCTTCATTAAAAGTGGCTTTGAGTCAGCTGACATTTATGGCTTTATGGGGAGTATGGCTACATGCAAAGCCAATTGAAATGTAATCAGAGCTTTATGCTCTTTCCACCTCCAATCAATATAACCTGCAATGAAATAGGTCGAGCCGATTTGAGTTTTGTTCATTTATTGCACTAATGTCTTTAATTCCTGTAGTGAGAGAGCAAAGAGGAAGATTAGCAGAGGATTTAGAGACTGATTCATATGAGCCTGGCACATGGTGTCAGCCCCATTAGCACAGATCTCATTGCAATTGTTATTTTAGTCGTTTGCTCTCAGGCTTACCATGGTATACAGGGATGCCAGAAAACTGCTCCCTATTGATTTTTCTTGATTCCATTACCTGTCATATTGTATCTGCAAAAAGAAATCAGGCATTGGAGGGAGTGAATGTAATTGGCAGCAAAAAGTCCTAAAAGTTTGCAAGGGAAAAGTATCTGGCACTTGAAGAACATACTGCATTGAATGAAAAGATAATGTAGTCTGCAACCACATGTATAGAAGATATCAGATTGGTGACTCATGCATAAATCCTTAAATAATTAAACCAAGACCCTTTTCCATTAATAAATGCACATTCATTATCAGAAATAACTCCATTAAAGTGACCATCCAATAATTAAAGTGACCCTCCAATAATAATTTTGTTTCTCAATAGCTCTTGCTATGTTGCATGACCTTCTATCTTACTTTCATTTATTTATAAGAGCAGCAGCCTGTATGGAGGGCAGATACTACTGCAGGAGCAGAGGGGCTTCCTACTGCTCACTCTGGAGGGAGTAGGAGAGACAGTTGACCACAATCACTAAGGACCTTGCACCAGTTTACTGTCAGACTTTGCACAGCCTGTAATGTGCAAACTGCTTGCATATGTATCATAAAGTGTCAGCACCACATATGTGTCACAAGCGACTCAATTGTGTTGCGGCTGCACTATACCTGATGTGACACAAATTTCTGTACATAAAAGGGGGCGTTCCGAAGCATGCACCACATTTATAATGCAGAGTCCACCAGAAGAGTGTTGCACGCCTCTTGCTAAAGGTACACAAAAAAGAGTTGGTGCATGCTATTGGAGCAGTGCAGGGGGCGCCAGAGTTATGAAGAACATGCTACAATTCATGAATCTGGCGCACCCTGCACTCTCCACAGACTGCACTGTTTTTAGTTAATGTGCCCCAATGTGAAACTTCTCTGTGCGTTGCTAGCAGGAGAGCCATGTCTGTGCAGTTCTTTGGATGCAGAAGTTTCCTGTAAAGAATAGTAGTGGCAGAGGGACTCCCCTGTCCCTTGTCCGGTCATCCATCTCAGTCTGAGACCTAGTACAACATTCTTAGTCTCTCTACACACCTTCTAATCTAATGGGCAAGTACATTCTGCTACCCAGAAAACTCACCAGAGACCCCTATACCTATAATTTGTAGAGAAAATGTGATCCCTGATCTTTGAAACCACTAACTATAGGGGAGTAAAACCAAAAGCTGGTGTCAAAACATGGAGAACAAAGAATTGTATAGAGATTTATTTTGACCAGATTTCAGAAAAGTAGAATACTAGTGGAATTCCAGTTTTTGCAATGCAGACAAAAACAAAGAATATTACAGAATGTCTCAATGTGTGCATTTGCTATAGGAAATTCAACTGTATTTACTAATCTTAGCTATGATTTGCTTGAATATCATAATTGTCCTCCTATGGGCCATATTGTTTTACATTGTGAAATCAAGACTTGTAACATTATCCTTTTTGTTTGCCCTCCAGTGACTATGTGAAGGACTTGTTTTCACCTCGAGCTAAATTCCCAGTGATTTGTCGCTCTGTTGCTGGAATGGAGGGAAAGTCTCAGCAGGCCATGCAGAGAGTTAGTTGTGTAAGGAAGACTTTTGCTAGCAGCTTCGCTGCTGTAAAGAGGAGGTCTGTATGTGCCCAGATCAAGCTTCAGATGGTAAGTGTACCCAATAATAGATATTTAGAGACTAAATACATTTTTGTATTATGCCGAGTCACATTGAAGTGCAAGTGGCAGTGTTTCAATACCAGACAGAGGCTACAGGTGAGAGTGGTGCTGTTTCTAGAAAGAAGTAGAATATTTTCTCAATGGTACCAAGAAAATACATTTATGTACTAAATTTGTCTTGGCTTATATATGAAAACTTAAAGTTTATGAAAACGTAAAGGGGTATTCCGGGAATATGAACGTCTGATACAAAAACCCATGATGCTATAAATAAAAGAATGTAACACAACTCAATGTCATTAGTTACAAAATGGAGCTTAAATAGTTTGATTTTATGATTCACAAAATTTCATGGTCAATCTAAAGTAATTGAAGTTATAACCAAGATGGCCGCCACTGGAAATTACAAGTCCTCCGTCTTATTTTCTGATCCAGCGATGATGTAACAGACTGTCCTGCTCTGTTACCATAGTAATGACCTGTAACTGCCATCATGGCACATTACCAAAACACTGGCTATACTGGATGCACTGCAACCAACCGACTACAGCCAAACATAATGAACATCACACGACCTGCCCAGGCAGGTGCAGGCCATGTGATCTGGACATGTAACCAGTGGTCCATGTAACCATCTTCTGTCCTGTGTCTTCTCCGCGCAGAGGAAATGAATGGACTGATTAAAGGGCCAGGAGCATTTTAATTCTTCATTACAGTCTATGTCCACAGTATTTTTCTGCTAAAGGGGAGCAAAATTTTAAATAACAACTAATAACATATTAGCTTATATTTTACTGACCCCTTTAAGAAATTACCAAAGGTCTGTATTTCCCCGATAGTTAGAGAGGACTTGTCACCAACTAATAATGATATACCTTGTTTAATTTTCCATGCACCCCTAAACAATGTAGTGTTTGTTTGTTTGTTTGTTTTAAAAACATCCTCCTCTTTAAATGATATTACCCCTACAAGCAGTAAATTAGTTCTTTCTAACCAAAGCAGTGACAAAAGAAAGATAAAAAACAGTAGGTGGAACATCGGTTGATATTGTCAAGGTAAAATCTGAGAAGAACCCCATGCTAATAGGAGTTTTCACATGGAAACAACTTGTCCAATACATGTAACTTTCAGGGGGTAGTAGAACTCAACAATTTCTCTTGGAGGACTCACTCTGTGGCCCACGGTCCAATTAATGCATACCCAACAGGGTTTGGAAATTTTTAGATCTATCTTTGTAATTTAAAAACATATTTTTATTAAATGTTTTGGCTGCAAATAAAAAAGAGTTGGCTAATGACTACTTTTTCCAGGTGAAGAAGATCCACAATAAGGTGATAACATCTTTTAGACTGTCTTTTTTATTTCTTGTATTTTGTAGTTAAAGCAGTTACCTTTTATTTTCTCTGGGGTAGTGTCTCTGAGTGTTGTATCATAATATGAAAAAATGTACCTCCCCCTCGTCTAGTAAGGGCTAATCTCCATCAAAGAGGCCAGATCTCTGAAATTTTGGACAGATTTAAAAAGGCAAACAACACTTTTTGTTGTTGTACAACAAAAATAGGGTGGCTAGCACAGCCTATTATCCATATGACTATTATACATCACTTACCCCTGAGGAAGTCATTCGATATGATGAAACGCGTGGTGAGCCTGCCACTCCTGTGCATGTTTACCCCCCTCTCTGTATGTCCTGGAAAGATTTGTGTTATATAGTGTGATACGTTTACACCTTTGTGGATCTATTATCTTCGCTATGCATCTGGTACGGGATGATTATTTGCACAACATGTAGTGTTCATGAGACATACACAGCCAGGAGGGTAATTATCATTACTCAGTGATTGTACAGTGGGTGTTCCTCAAATGACCGACACATGGTCACTGTGTGTTTTTGTTGTATATTATATTTTTAAAAGTTTTTAAATGTTTGTCATTGGTTTGTCTGTTCTCAAATAAAACAATGATTTATATTTGCTACATTGTTTAAGAGCCGGTGGTGCATTCTTTTTTCTGCCCATGTTGTTGTTGGTGTTACATTTATTGCCATTATGGCCACTTTGCTAAAGTTTGACAGCTGTTTAAAAGCAGAAGTATTTGCCATTTTCATATATCCTAATGATGACAAATTTAATTATGATAATTAAGAATGGACTATGCATTTTTTTAAGCCATATCACAAGCTCCATTAATAAAAGTTTAGTTATGTGCCAATTTCTCATTTGAATATTGACTATATAGTGACTTGGAAAAAAAAACAATATTTGTTAAGGCTTAGGACAGAGTCTTGAAAGTAATTTCAGATGAAATGCATATTTCCAAAATCATTTACACTGGATTAATATTAACAGAATCACAACTAAGCATATTGCATATTAACAAGGTTCAAGCATAAATGAGGTTACTTTACATTCTCCGGTCTATGAGGACGTCCTTGGAGTCTTTCTAACCAACTCTTTGTTCTGTCAACATTGGTTGGGAGAAAATCAATGTTGGCAGGCTGGTTCTGAATTGCATGTGTTGGTTTATGCAGCATAAATGTGGAATAAATTTAAAAGAGCTTATACCTTGGAGATGCATTACTTGTATGGTTGTATACTATTTTTGAAGGGAATAAAGCGGACAATCCCTTATTCTTTTAATTCTTATCACAATTTTCTCTACATGCAAATACACACATGTAAACCAGTGTAAAGCGTTTCCATAAAGTTAACTTTTTAGTATAAAACTATGAAATCCACATATACAAATAAAATAATACATTACAGGGAAGTTATACTGAATATTTTCACATAATTTTAGATGAATTTGCTCTGCTTTCCCTGCTCTTTAGCATACTGCATTTGGAAAAGACAACCTTTCATGGCAACAGTCTCTGTTAATTTTTTAATGACACTTGTGAATTGTTGTAAGTAATAATTCTATGTAGAATATAAAAAGAAAAAAACAAAGAGCAAGGGGCACTCCATGTAAAGGTTTACCCAGGATAACTGATTTAGGCTGTATTACGTGCAGGTTTCCACTCTGCTTTTTCAGTTGTGCAGATGGCACAACACATACAGCAGGTATTGGTGATGGGAGCGATTCGCAGCCTTTAGGAGATTGTCTTGGTGTGAATTCCGACCAAGCGTATACTGTAGGCAGTGATTTCAGCCAACATAGGTTTCTATTGGATTCTCCAGTAAACCACAGATGGTCCAGGCACAGTACGTCCCGACAATATTTTTATTCCAAGATATAAAAGCATGTACAAAAATGTTAAAAAGGACAAGGCAAGACGCGTTTTGAATCAATGCAACTGATCCGAAGAATCTGGTACAGATTCAAAATGCGTCTTGCCTTATCCTTTTAAACATTTTTTAACATTTTTGTACATGTTTTTATACCTTGGAATAGAAATATTGTCAGAACGTATTGCACAATGTAGAATATAAAGCTATTCTGCAACTCATAACAAGCTAAAATGAATATTGAAGATCTGTAATGCATAAACAGAGAGTGCAGTTTTTCATGTATGCAGTATAATGAACATACCCATGGAGCCCTGTAGACCCAATGGACACCAAAAGAATGTCCTTCTCCGGCCTCAACCCTGCAGTTCATTATGGTTTTGTAAAGATGTAGGAATTATAGTTGACTGCTGCATTTTTCATTTAATGGGCCACAGCAAAAACATGTTATATACGTGTTAATTTGTCATGAAGATGAATTTAAATAAAAATAGAAAGTGAATAGAAATCAAATGAAAATTAAGCTTAATACATTTATTATCTAAATAAACCTTGTTGTGTGCTACAATAGTTACAGATTACATGACCCTAATGTTAACTGTTCATTTAAAAAAAAGAATTAAACGCATTAAGTTTTCCATTTTACCTGAATTCCCCTTTCACCCTTACTAGTAGATAACCCTCTGATCTGTCCTTTATCACTGTTACATTTATGTTATCAAGCAGGTAGATAACAGTTCAGACCATACATAGACATTACAGTTTAATAATAAAGAGACTCCTGACTTCAAGGAACCAGGTAGAATAATGATGTTCCTGCTGCTATTTAAGAGAATCATCCATTTTGCTGAGCTGACTGTTTGCACACAAATGGGTTTTAGGTCTTTGTGCTGCCCATTTTTCCAGCAGCTAGCAGATGGCCCCATTATGGAGGTCAAACAATAGATCACTTTCCCATGTTTGCAGTCCACAAACAGCATACGTTTCTGTGAAGGATTTTGTGACGTTTTTGGCGTTAACCATGATTAAAAAGTTGCGAGGCTTATTAGATGAGAAAGTAGGGTGGCACTATTCTATGGTCATGTTTTGGTGTGAAGACATACTTTTCATCAAGGCATAAATCTGACATGAAAGGTGAGGTGGTGCTCTGGTTCCAAAAATGTGGATGAGTCCCAATAGTGATATCAAAAAACAGTAGAAACGGCACTCACCAATCTTCTTCCTTTAGAATGTTGCTTTATTAATGCATACTCACGAAAATTCTCTTAAAAACAGTTGACCAAATGGTAGGGGTGAGGGAGGACACGAATGGAAAGAGAATTTTCGTGAGTATGCATTAATAAAGCAACATTCTAAAGGAAGAAGATTGGTGAGTGCCGTTTCTACTGTTTTTTGATATCATGATTAAAAAGTTGCATATAAACCCCAGTCCTGATCAACCATAGGAAAAACTTCAGAAGAGGTTGCAGATGAGTATGCAACTTTTAGGTGACTTATTCACAAGATTCAGCTGCCTCATCAACCTCTAGGATAAATGAAGCAAGTTGAAAACCTAGAAAAGAGAAAGAGCGGCACAAATGTCCTGACTAAAGATAAATGGCCCCCCTTTGTCTTAGGCTAGGTTTGCATCACGTTATTTGCATTTATTTAGCGTATGCATTGAAAAATAGTGGGAGCTTGAGGCATAGTTGTTGTCTCCGTCTGGCGTTTAAACGTTCTGTCTGTACTTCTTTCATCCTGCAGCCTCCGCCTGAGTGACGCTAATGCTTAGCGAAGGCAATGGACGACTATGGGGATGGATGCAGCGTATTGCATCTCTCCCCACAGCCCCGCCGAGCGCATACATCTAGGACCTGGTGATGTCAGTTTCCATATTAGGACAGTGATGTCACTGGGGGAACACCCCATTCATTGGCAGCATCACTCCTCCCCCCATTCAGGCGGGAGAGGAGGTCCCCTGATGACGTTTTCCACTGTATAATCATACAGTGGGATGCGTCTGTGCCATACATTGTGAGGACACATCAGGAGGATTCCAATATACAATATATTGCAAATAATGCAATGTGAACCGAGCCTTATATAAACAGCATCTAAAAGTCCAAAAATTTCATAATTGAAGGTTCTTGCTCTATTTGCATATAAGGACCTGTCAATCAACTGAAAAGGGGTAGGGATTAAGCTACAGGGGCGGCATACATTTGTCCTCGTGTATGGCAATTTAATTTTTTTGTTTAGCAAATGCTTTTGGGTAAAACATAGTACTATGTAACTATTGCCTTAGGGCATTATGATCTATTCAATTTTTATTACAATTTGTGTATGCTAACATAGTTTTAATCCATCTGACCCCTTACCAAATAAGAGGTCAGATCGTGGTACAGGTCCCCTGGCAGTCGGACATATTCATGTGGGGGCCTGCTGACACCCCCCCTCCACACTCCTGTCAGTCAGGGACATGTAAGAATCGCCGGCAGCAGCACATGTATTGCACAATCGCTGCCGGCTCTATGCGATGCGGCATGCTGACAGCGGCTGCGCCGCACTTATTTACAGCGCTGGTTGAATGTTCGCCCGGAGCTGTGAATAAGCCCCTCTGTGACCGCTGTCAGCACAGCGCGACAGACGCTGTCAGCGTGCCGCATAGCATAGAGCCAGCAGCGATTGCACAATACATTGCAATGCTGCCGGCGATTCTTACATGTCCCTGACTGACAGGGACATGGAGGGGGTGTGTCAGCTGGCCCCCTCATGAATACGGCCGACTGCCAGGGGACCTGTACCACGATCCGACCACTTATTTGGTAAGAGGTTGGATCGATTAAAACCATGTTTTAGCACACAAATTGTAATAAAAATTGAATAAATATAAAGGGACAGGGGACAGGATTACGGAGAACCTATTTGGTGGGGGTATTTTTCGGGGGTGACAGGTCCTCTTTAAGTTTTGTATAAGTGAAGCATTTATGTAAAACTACACAAAAATCTGTTAAGCATTTCTACTGTAAAAAAACTTTGGGTCTTTATTATAATATAATTTAAAAAATGGTGTCAGAGGCTAATTCTGAGCCATTGAAAAAGTCTAATACATCCCTTTGATCTGCCTAAATGCAGTAATTACGGAAGCCCAATTTACTGAGAACTCTGAACCTAATTAATTGATTGATCTATCTCATCAAATTAACAAACATTAAGAAATTCTGTTTCAATCATTGATTTTCTCCAAGATACAAAAACCAAACTATGGGGCAGCAATACTTCATGTCATGAAATAATGGGAATCCATGACGCATTGGGAAATAACATTCCGATATCGGTAGTTTACATAGGAAGTGTATTAGTGGCTAGGTTATACTTCTTTTGGAGCCTATGAGATGTACATAAGTAAAGAAATATTCTGATTTGAAACCCAGAATGACATCACTTCAGTATTTATAACTTCCTTCTTACGCTAAAGATAATGGCTTTCTTTTCTTTAATACATTTTCACTGCCTTTCTACATAAAAGTTGTAAATCTGCATTGAAGTTCTTATTGTATAATCTAGGGAAAGTGCAGCATATGTTAAAAAAGAGATACAAGGTTGTTTTATGTGTTGTGCATGTCAGGAGAACAAAAAAGATCTTACATAATTTGATTTCTGCTTCCCCTATTTGCCCCAGGACGCTCTGATGAATTTGCTAAAACGGTCCCAGATACATTTTGTACACTGTCTGGTCCCTAGACTGGGAATGGATGCCACAGAATGCAAAGGATCACAACTCTGCAGAGGAACAGCAGGAGATCCAATTAATGCTGCTATTGATGTCCCTACTGTAAGAATTCAGCTTGCAGGAGCTCAGCTATTAGATGCTATGCGTCTCTGCAGGATAGGTAAGAGACTTGTGTATTTATTGGACAATGAAAGCTGCTCTTAAATGGTGCATATATTATGTGTACACAAAGCTTTTCTCTTGATTTTTATTTTCCTTTGTAATGCTTCTCTTCCAGGTGAAATGTTCAATACTGTCTCTTGGTAAATGAGAAAAAAGTGTTTAAATGCAATCTTTATAAGATTGAATCGGAGAGATAGGCAACCTGTCATCAGGAACCTGATTTTTAGCTGGTGACAGGTTCCAATAGCCTATGCTATGCTGATTTTAAAATTCTTTCAGTACTTTATATAAGTTTAATTCACATTACCTGGCTCCCCACTTCCTGTCATGTGCATTAAGCAGGCGGGAAGGGAAGGGGATGGTGTGGAGGAGAGGAAGAATGCATGACAAGACACAGGCTCACACATGCTGCTGGCAGGGAGCCAGGTAATGTGAATTAAACTTATATCAACTACTGAAATGAGTCAGAATACTGACAAAGGCATTTTTAAATTCAGAATAGTTTATTAGAAAACAAGCCCTTAAAAACTAGAACTTAAAATAAAAAAAAAAAACAAATGTATGGCTTTGGGATGATGTGAAGTAAAATGTTTAAATCCAAAATGATTGCCTCATTCAAAGGTAAATAATATTAAAAAGCTGTTTCTTAAAGCCATAGTATCTCATCTAGAAAGATTCCATTCTGAAGTTCAACCATGTATTTCATTTGTATTGCCTGTACATAGTTTTCAATTAAAAATACACGTTGAAGAAGAGATTTTGCTTTGGTTGAAAGAAATTTGCACCAAAGTTTAGTGAATTAATTTTGCTTCATTTTCTTTGTAATTAGCTGCTATAAGACAACTTGGATTTCAGTGGCCTGCAAAGACATTTTCTTATGGCTGGAGATCATTTTATCCTCATTCATTCAATCACGCTAATCTCCTGTACAGCGCTAGATATCTCAGAATACTAAGCAGGGTCTTGTCATTTCCATCAATCCTACATTTTTTGATAGAATGCCAAGACCTGATAGTTTCACTGAATTACTGGAATTTGTTTCTATTTTTTTTCTTTTGGCAAGATGTTTTATTGTGTGCATGGCAAAGATGACATTGGTGAACATTAGTACAGTATTGCCAAGAATCCCATTATAGATCACTTCATCATAAAACAGCAATATTCTACCCAATTATTACATGAAATGAGAGGAAGGTAACAATTAACATTTCTGATAATTTGTTCATCCAGTACATCAGATTTTTCCTGGCAAGACATTTTTTTACTTGGCATGAATGCTGGTGTTTGCACCTGCTGAATGGACTCTTCACTTAGAGCCAATATAATGGGGCACATTTAGCTACTCGTCCCATTGACGCTCGCCGATCTGGAATGTCCGATGAGGACACAATCCGATCGCGTGCGCCAATAACCCTGGGCAAGTCAGCGCAAAACGGAAAAATTTGCAAATTCCGACGGAAATGCGGCCGCTGGACCCTTAGTAAATGTGCCCCAGTCTGTTATCCCAGAACATGGGGAAACAGTCCACCCCAATTCAGCATTGAATATAAAATGGAGTAAAAACCTGAAAGCAGAGAGGCAAGAATTCATAATGTATTGTCTACTGTACATCTCTTATTGTTTGAGAAGCATCTTTGGCACGGGAACAAAAAGGTAACCCTTGTAGAAGTAGTATGGAATGGAATGTGCTGGACCTACTGTGACCTTATTGAATGATTGTGGCTAGTGTTATGGGCATCATGGCTGCCATTGGCTGTATGTGTCTGTGGCTGGAAATAGATGGGACATTTAAAGTAAGACTGATGGAATTTCTGACACCACATTCAAAATTCCACATCTCATCGTCTGTACATGTCGCATATTTTGAATAAAATTGCGACCCAGACTAAAAGGGGTTAGCCACTTTATGTACATTTTTAATTTTATTTTAGGGACACGGTATTAAACAATTTACAGATAAGGTTCTGCAGCATTGTCATGAAATCAGGCAATGCCGCATCCTTCAGAAAGCCTCGTAGTGTCCTCCGTTCTGACACAGCTGCACCGATCATAAGAGCACCTGTGACATGGCAGTGACAGGGAGAGGAGATCACAGGACAGATAGCTCACAGGACGCTGTAGAGGAGTGAGTGCTCATGGGAGTGTATGTCACATGACCCTCCATCTGTGAGGGTGGAGGCTTCTGATTTCATGAACATGGTGCATAACTTCATATAAATACATAGAGGTAAGTTGATTAATACCACGTCCCCAATATATAATCACATTCAGTGTTCTATATTTACCCTTAACTTTCGCATCTGAACTGTAAATAAATTTTATTTTGAGAACTTTTCCTTATTTCTAAGGTCCCTTTCCATGTAAGAGTAAAATAATTGTTGTCCCAATCATTTTGTCAGGGGTGATCAATGCCCCCATTGAGTGGCTAATACATTATAATTCAGCATTGAAAACTTGAGGATATGATATCTCAGCCTGCTTAAGGATGGTTTACATTTCACAACACGGGGAAAGCCCAGAATACAACCTCACAATTGACTTCTTCTGTACTACATGGTAAACATAATCTGCCATAATATTTTGCTTTAGAGGCAGAAGAGTGGTATTGCATGATGTTGGATAATTATTTTTATTAATTTAGTTGATATATCTTTTAAACCCCCCAGTCAGCGCCCCCCCCCCCCCCATTCATTGTATGATGAGACAGAGTTGTTAATGGAGATTTGCAGTAACTGATCATTGCAGATATAATATGAGCCATGTCATACTTCTGACAAGCTGTTTATAAATACCTGCATACTACGCAAAAGAAAATATATTGCTGATGTCTTAATGATTGTTCCAGATAATGACATGGACTGAAGATGTGATTGCAGCATATGACAAATAACGTAACTGGCCCATTAGGATGAAGAACATAATGACTTCTAAGTAATTAATGATGTTAACAAATAGCTGCTAGGAAGTTTTAGGTGAAATTACTGCATCCATTACATCTATTTAAACAAGAAAAAAGGTTTTACTTGACAGCAAACATTAACATCTTCATTGCTGTTAACTTATTTTACCAAAGGTAAGAAAAATATAAACCAGTATTACACATAATCGAACAAAGTGAGATGAGAATGATGTTGGAGATTTATCAGTGTTTGTACATCCGTTTTTTATGCACAATACTGATCGGGAGAAAGTCAAACCACTGCAACAGTAAAAAATCTCTTAAAAATGCCACCCGGTAAAGTGTGGTTTCCCTTGGTTTGCCCTAATCAGTGGCTTATAAATACGCCTATGGAAATCCTTATGCAAAACAATGGTAATCAATGTATATCATTCTTTTATATACTATTTTCTATTTACAGGTTATACCGATCGTATGGGCCTCACAGAGTTTAGACTTCGTTTTCAAGTGATGGCATCTCAAGTTATGAAGAAGTATATGTCCACATATGAACCTGTGGATGAAAGAAAGGTACATGAAAAACCGTGGCCAGTACCATACTGTTTTTTATGGGTAATAAGGTTAATTATAAAGTTTTAAAAACGTACCCTACTTATGTTAGTATGGCGCATATACTGCAACTACAACAAAAAACAAACCTCAAATGTTCTCATCCAGTGGACCAACGGTATACGTCTGTATGACAGTAGGTTAAGCATCAAAACTTATGAAAACAAATACACATTGGGGCACATTTACTTACCCGGTCCAGTCGCGATCCAGCGGCGCGTTCTCTGCACTGGATTCGGGTCCGGCCGGGATTTAATAAGGTAGTTCCTCCGCCGTCCACCAGGTGGCGCTGCTGCGCTGAAAAGCATTTTAACGCGCCGGAATTCACCGAGGCCGTCTGAGTGAAGGTAAGCGGGTCCCGAGCGACACATTTTCGGTTCTTAAATGCGGCGGTTTTTCCGAATACGTCGGGTTTTCGTTCGGCCACGCCCCCCGATTTCCGTCGCGCGCATGCCGGCGCCGATGCGCCACAATCCGATCGCGTGCGCCAAAATCCCGGGGCAATTCAGGTACAATCGGCGCAAATCGGAAATATTCGGGTAACACATCGGGAAAACGCGAATCGGGCCCTTAGTAAATGACCCCCATTGGGTTATTAAGAGTTCCATTAAAGGGTTTTTCCCACAAAAGAAAATTCTCACATCTCAATCTCCTAGTGATGTTTACACAATAAAGATGATTTTAACCCTTTAATTTACAATTTTACACAGTGTAATTGCTGTTTTAGCTCCTATCACTCCCCAGGCTGCTCAGTTTAAAATCTCAGGGTGTGGGCGGGGACTCTCCAAGCAGACACATTATTATTAGAGATGAGCGAGCACTAAAATGCTCGGGTACTCGTTATTAGAGACAAACTTTTCCCGATGCTCGAGTGCTCGTTTCGAGTAACGAGCCCCATTGAAGTCAATGGGAGACTCGAGCATTTTTCAAGGGGACCAAGGCTCTGCACAGGGAAGCTTGGCCAAACACCTGGGAACCTCAGAAAAGGATGAAAACACCATGGAAATGGACAGGAAACAGCAGGGGCAGCATGCATGGATGCCTCTGAGGCTGCTTAATCGCACCATTATGCCAAAATTATGGGCAACAGCATGGCCATGACAGAGTGACCGAATGAGGCTAGATAGCATCTAAAACATCAAATAATTGACCCTGACACTATAGGGGACGGCATGCAGAGGCAGCGGCAGCGGCAGCAGCGGCAGGCTAGAGAGTGTCATGGCAACATACCCTAAATGGACTCAGGCTTCAAACCAATGGGTGGCAGAGAGGAACCAAAGGAGGTGAGCAAGAAGCGCTCAAATAATATCGGTACATGATAAAAGTTTGCCAGTATATTTTGTGGATTACACAGCAGGGTGGCGACAAAGTTAACATGGAAGCCATGAAAACAATCCAAAATTCTGCCTGACACAGCTCGTTTGATAAGGGGACCATGTATGGAGGCAGTGAACTAGTAGTAGATTAAAGGTGCTGCAGTTAAAACTATGTTAGTTGGATTTTGGCATGGAGCTGGCGCTCCGCTGCCAGGCGAGCTTTCGCCAATCCAAGCCCCTGTCTCTAGGCTACTCCCCAAACAGCACTTCTAAGAACCTTTTGTATAAGATCAAGTGTAGTAGCGTTCTTATAAGTTTGGGATATGGCGGGTGAGGGGAATGTAAACAGATGCGCAAGCAGCGCTGAAATAATATCCGTAAATAAAAAAAGTTTTCCAGTATATTTTGTGGCTTACACAGCACGGTGGCGACAAAGTTAACAAGTTTGATGTGGAATGCCCTGTAATAGCTCTTGGGCGGTGTGCCTTTTATCACCTAGGCTCAGCAGTTTGAGCACCGCCTGCTGTCGCTTAGCGACGGCACTGCTGCTGTGCCTAGAGCTACCGACTGATGGCGCCATGCCCACGGATGGTAATTCGGAGGAGGAGGAGGTGGAGGAGGGGTGGGAGGAGGAGGAGGCATAGTAGGCCTGAAACACCTGGACCGAGGTAGGCCCCGCAATCCTCTGCGTCGGCAGTATATGACCAGCCCCAGGGTCAGACTCGGTCCCAGCCTGCACCAAGTTAAGTGTAGTAGCGTTCTTATAAGTTTGGAATATGGCGGGTGAGGGGAATGTAAACAGATGCGCAAGAAGCGCTGAAATAATATCCGTAAATGGTAAAAGTTTGCCAGTATATTTTGAGGATTACACAGCAGGGTGGCGACAAAGTTAACAAGTTTGTTGTGGAAGCCATGAAAACAACCCAAAATTCTGCCTGACACAGCACGTTTGATAAGGCGGCCATGTATAGAGGCAGTGAACTAGTAGTAGATTAAAGGTGCTGCAGTTAAAACTATGTTAGTTGGTTCTTGGCATGGAGCTGGCGCTCCGCTGCCAGGCGAGCTTTCGCCAATCCAAGCCCCTGTCTCTAGGCTACTCCCCAAACAGCACTTCTAAGAACCTTTTGTATAAGATCAAGTGTAGTAGCGTTCTTATAAGTTTAGGATATGGCGGGTGAGGGGAATGTAAACAGGTGCGCAAGAAGCGCTGAAATAATATCCGTAAATGGTAAAAGTTTGCCAGTGTATTTTGTGGATAACACAGCAGGGTGGCGACAAAGTTAACAACTTTGATGTGGAATCCATGAAAACAACCCAAATTTCGGCCTGACACACCTCGTTTGATAAAGGGACGATGTATGGAGGCAGCTATATGGACGACTTTTGGAGGTAGCAATGGAGACAACGTGTGGAGGCTGCTATGGAGACAATTCAATTTGGATAGTGCCTGTATGTGGCAGTCCAAAAAAGTTTTCAAACCAGAGGAGCAGGTAGGTGGCCCTCCAGAAAAATTTAATAGATTGAGTGCCTGTATGTGGCAGTCCAAAAAAGTTTTCAAACCAGAGGAGCAGGTAGGTGGCCCTCCAGAAAAATGGAATAGATTGAGTGCCTGTATGTGGCAGTCCAAAAAAGTTTTCAAACCAGAGGAGCAGGTAGGTGGCCCTCCAGAAAAATTGAATAGATTGAGTGCCTGTATGTGGCAGTCCAAAAAAGTTTTCAAACCAGAGGAGCAGGTAGGTGGCCCTCCAGAAAATTTGAATAGATTGAGTGCCTGTATTTGGCAGTCCAAAAAAGTTTTCAAACCAGAGGAGCAGGTAGGTGGCCCTCCAGAAAAATTGAATAGATTGAGTGCCTGTATGTGGCACTCCCAAAAATTGTTTAAAACAGAGGACCGGGTCAGTGGCCCTCCTGAAAAATTAAATGCATAAAGTACTATAGCTAGAGCCAGTGGGCCCTGTCAAAAAATAGCCAGTTTCCTCTGCTTTACTGTACAAAGAGGAGGAGAAGGAGGAAAATGAAGAGGAGGAGGAGTGGATAAATTATTCAGGTTGAGCTTCCTTCACCTGGTGGAGATTGGAAATTAGGAGAAATCCAGGCTTTATTCATCTTGATAAGCGTCAGCCTGTCAGCGCTGTCAGTCGACAGGCGTGTACGCTTATCGGTGATGATGCCACCAGCTGCACTGAAAACCCGCTCGGACAAGATGCTAGCGGCAGGGCAGGCAAGAACCTCCAAGGCGTACAGCGCCAGTTCGTGCCACATGTCCAGCTTTGAAACCCAGTAGTTGTAGGGAGCTGTGTGATCATTTAGGACGATGGTATGGTCAGCTACGTACTCCCTCACCATCTTTCTGTAAAGATCAGCCCTACTCTGCCGAGACTGGGGACAGGTGACAGTGTCTTGCTGGGGTGACATAAAGCTGGCAAAAGCCTTGTAAAGCGTACCCTTGCCAGTGCTGGACAAGCTGCCTGCTCGCCTACTCTCCCTCGCTACTTGTCCCGCAGAACTACGCACTCTGCCGCTAGCGCTGTCAGAAGGGAAATACTGTTTCAGCTTGTGCACCAGGGCCTGCTGGTATTCATGCATTCTCACACTCCTTTCCTCTCCAGGGATGAGAGTGGAAAGATTTTGCTTGTACCGTGGGTCCAGGAGAGTGAACACCCAGTAATCGGTGCTGGAATAAATTCTTTGAACGCGAGGGTCACGGGATAGGCAGCCTAGCATGAAATCTGCCATATGCGCCAGAGTACCAACGCGTAAGAATTCACTCCCCTCACTGGCCTGACTGTCCATTTCCTCCTCCTCCAACTCCTCCAACTCCTCTTCTTCTGCCCATACACGCTCAACAGTGAAGGACTCAACAATGGTCCCCTCTTGTGTCTCGCCAACATTCTCCTCCTCTTCCTCCTCATCCTCCTCCACCTCCACCTCCTCCGATATGCGCTGAGAAACAGACCTAAGGGTGCTTTGGCTATCAACAAGGGAATCTTCTTCCCCCGTCTCTTGTGAGGAGCGCAAAGCTTCCGACTTCATGCTGACCAGAGAGTTTTTCAACAGGCCAAGCAGCGGGATGGTGAGGCTGATGATGGCGGCATCGCCACTGACCATCTGTGTTGACTCCTCAAAGTTACTCAGCACCTGACAGATATCAGACATCCACGTCCACTCCTCATTGTAGACTTGAGGAAGCTGACTGACCTGACTACCAGTTCTGGTGGAAGTTGACATCTGGCAGTCTACAATCGCTCGGCGCTGCTGGTAAACTCTGGATAACATGGTCAGTGTTGAATTCCACCTCGTGGGCACGTCGCACAACAGTCGGTGAGCGGGCAGTTGGAGGCGGCGCTGCGCTGCCCTGAGAGTGGCAGCATCTGTGCTGGACTTCCTGAAATGCGCACAGATGCGGCGCACCTTCGTGAGCAAATCAGACAGATTGGGGTATGTCTTGAGGAAACGCTGAACTATCAGAATTAACACATGGGCCAGGCATGGCACATGTGTCAGTCTGCCGAGTTGCAGAGCCGCCACCAGGTTACGGCCGTTGTCACACACAACCATGCCTGGCTTCAGGTTCAGCGGTGCCAGCCACAGATCAGTCTGCGCCGTGATGCCCTGTAATAGTTCTTGGGCGGTGTGCCTTTTATCGCCTAGGCTCAGCAGTTTGAGCACCGCCTGCTGTCGCTTAGCGACGGCACTGCTGCTGTGCCTAGAGCTACCGACTGATGGCGCCATGCCCACGGATGGTCTTTCGGAGGAGGTGGAGGAGGGGTGGGAGGAGGAGGAGGCATAGTAGGCCTGAAACACCTGGACCGAGGTAGGCCCCGCAATCCTCGGCGTCGGCAGTATATGACCAGCCGCAGGGTCAGACTCGGTCCCAGCCTCCACCAAGTTAACCCAATGTGCCGTCAGCGATATATAGTGGCCCAGCCCGGCAGCACTCGTCCACGTGTCCGTGGTCAGGTGGACCTTGTCAGAAACGGCGTTGGTCAGGGCACGTATTATGTTGTCTGACACGTGCTGGTGCAGGGCTGGGACGGCACATCGGGAAAAGTAGTGGCGGCTGGGGACCGAATACCGAGGGGCGGCCGCCGCCATGAGGCTGCGAAAGGCCTCGGTCTCTACTAGCCTATAGGGCAGCATCTCCAGGCTAAGCAATCTGGAGATGTGCACATTAAGGGCTTGGGCGTGCGGGTGGGTTGCACTATATTTGCGTTTCCGCTCCAGCGTCTGGGGTATGGAGAGCTGAACGCTGGTGGATGCTGTGGAGGATCGTGGAGGCGACGATGGGGTTTTTGTGGCAGGGTCCTGGGCAGGGGGCTGACTATCAGCTGACACAGGGGAAGGAGCAGTGGTGTGCACGGACGGAGGTGAACGGGCTTGTTGCCACTGAGTGGGGTGTTTAGCATTCATATGCCTGCGCATACTGGTGGTAGTTAAGCTATTAGTGGTGGAACCCCTGCTGATCCTGGTTTGGCAAATGTGGCACACCACAGTCCGTCGGTCATCCGGTGTTTCCTTAAAGAACCTCCAGACTTCTGAAAATCTAGCCCTCGCCGCAGGAGCCCTCGCCACGGGAGCTTCACTAGTTGACACATTTGGCGCTGATGCACCAGCTCTGGCCCTGCCTCTCCGTCTGGCCCCACCACTGCCTCTTCCAACCTGTTCTGGTCGAGGACTCTCCTCCGTCTCAGAAGCACTGTGTTCACCCGGCCTCTCAACCCAGCTTGGGTCTGTCACCTCATCATCCTCCGATCCCTCAGTCTGCTCCCCCCTCGGACTTCCTGCCCTGACAACAACTTCCCCACTGTCTGACAACCGTGTCTCCTCATCGTCGGACACCTCTTTACACACTTCTTCCAGTACGTCAACAAGTTCATCATCACCCACAGACTGCGACTGGTGGAAAACCTGGGCATCGGAAAATTGCTCATCAGCAACCGGACAAGTGGTTTGTGACTGTGGGAAGGGTCCAGAAAACAGTTCCTCAGAGTATGCCGGTTCAAATGGCAAATTTTGCTGGGAGGGGGCAGACTGGGGGGGAGGAGGCTGAGGTGCAGGAGCTGGAGGAGTGCCGATTTCGGTGACATGGGTGGACTGCGTGGAAGACTGACTGGTGGACAAATTGCTCGAAGCATTGTCGGCAATCCACGACATCACCTGTTCGCACTGTTCTGGCCTCAACAGTGCTCTACCACGAGTCCCAGTAACTTCAGACATGAACCTAGGGAGTGTAGCTCTGCGGCGTTCCCCTGCTCCCTCATAAGCAGGTGGTGTCTCACCCCGCCCAGGACCACGGCCTCTGACCCCTGCAGTAGTTGGACGCCCACGTCCCCGCCCTCGTCCTCTACCCCTAGCCCTCGGGTTAAACATTCTGAAAATGAGAGTTATAACTTTAATTTTTTTTTTAACTTTTTTTTGTGTTTTTTTTTTTTTTTGTGTGTTTTTTAGTTTTTAAAACCAAACGATGCTATCCTATTGCTATGGCTATTTTCTAGCCAAGTATTAAAGCACACTACTATGCCAGATGAGATGACGCTGAGTTATGAAAAAAATAAACGTAAAATAAAAAAGGAAATGGCAGACTGTGCCTAATTGAAATCCAACCCCGGGCCCTAATAAATTTTCCCACTTCGGTCTTTGCGATGGATATGTGCGTCACTAAGCGCAAAACACAGTGGTCGCAAGTCTCACTCCAAATTGCTCACAATTTGCTAGTAGATGCACTGCAGCAACTACAGCCACCAGCAGATCAACCAGAAATCAAATATATATAACGCTACTGTAGGCGTAAGTAAGCCGTTTGGATTCTCCTATGGCTATTTTCTAGCCAAGTATTAAAGCACACTACTATGCAAGATGAGATGACACTGAGTTATTAAAAAAATAAACGTAAAATAAAAAGAAACTGGCAGACTGTGCCTAATTGAAATCAAACCCCTAATAAATTTTCCCACTTTGGTGTTTGAGGTGGATATGTGTGTCACTAAGAGCTAAACACAACGGTAGCAAGTCCCCCTGCTAATTCCTCACAATATGGTACTAGCTGCACTACTAGTGCCAGCAAGCCCAGCCACAAGCAAATAAAAAAAAAAAGTATAACGTTATTGTAGCCCTAAGAAGGGCTGTTGGGTTGTTGTAGAATCACTCCTGCCTAACAGTAAGCTAATAGAACACCCTAACGCTTTCCCTGACCAGCAGCAGCTCTCTCCCTAGCGGCATCCAGACAGAGAATGATCCGAGCAGCGCGGGCAGCGGCTAGTCTATCCCAGGGTCACCTGATCTGGCCAGCCAACCACTGCTATCGACGTGTAAGGGTACCACGTCACGCTGGGTGGAGTGCAGAGTCTCCTGGCTTGTGATTGGCTCTGTTTCTGGCCGCCAAAAAGCAAAACGGCGGGAGCTGCCATTTTCTCGAGCGGGCGAAATACTCGTCCGAGCAACGAGCAGTTACGAGTACGCTAATGCTCGATCGAGCATCAAGCTCGGACGAGTATGTTCGCTCATCTCTAATTATTATCCATCTAGTTCTGTGGGGTGACAATGTGGTTACATTATCAGGGTGCAGGTGTTTATACACTTTCATCTGATATTCTGTTATTGTACTAACACACTGACATAGAGAGATGGGACAGATTAGAGATGAGATCCATTAGATACATATTACACAGAGGCTGACAGATTTTTACACTGTTAAACTTTTAGCTCTGCTACATCTCACCGATATGTGTCTGCCTCCCCCTTCCCCTGGATCACTTATCTCCTTGTAGTTTGTAGTTTCTCTCTGCTCACAATGTGCTAGCAGGAAGGGATCAGTGAGTGTCTCTGAGCTATGTGCAGGGGGTGGGTCTACAGGCTCACAACAGAAAGACACAGAAATCTAGCAGAAAACAGTAAATTAGAGAATGTGTTATTTTGTTATCCTGTGTACATATAAGAAACTTGTCTTTGTGGGAATACCCCTTTAACCTCTTAACGACTTGCCCATTTTGCACCTTTCTGACAAGGACCTTTTTTTTAATGTCACTGTAAGTGTTCATAACTTTGGAATACTTTAACACATCCAGGTGATTTTGAGATTGTTTTTTTTTTATTACACATTGTACTTCATATTAGTTGAGAAATTTTTATGAAAAAAAATTATTTGAAAGCTGAGCTGTGATTGGTTGCCATGGGCAACTAGAAATATTCAGACTTTCAGAAACTTGATAAATCTGCCCCATAGTGTTCTTCCTAATCCCTCTCTTGGAACAGACTCTGCATCTTTGCTGTGTCCTTCCTTTAGTAGCAGTCTGGGGGACTTCACTGGGAAAATGTTGTCCTGTCACAACATGGAGGACATCTAATCCAGAGATACTGGGACCCTGTCCTTCTTGACCAAATATTAGTGCCTTAATCACCACCTCTTGAAAATGGAGAAATGATACGGCCTGACCTGAACATTGAAAAAAGACAGAAGAGTTGTACAGTGCCATCTGTATAATGCACATGGCCAGCTTTGCACCATATGTTTGTTTTCGATAGGGCGCTGTACAGCATCCGATTTGACAGATCAAACCCACCCAAGTATTTATTGTAAGCCAGGATAAAGTCTGGCTTGGGGGCAGCAGTGGTGGTACCTCATACAGGGGTGAGGGTGCTGGAGTCCCCATGAATTGTGGTCAAAACGGGGACATCTCTCTTGTCCTTATACTTGACCAACCTTATGTTCTGATCGCACAGTGCCTTGATGTCCCCCTTATCAGCTGGGAAGGGGGGGATTACATCCGATCCACTTCAGAAGCCCCTTATATGTGCTTGACCGCAGCATGTAAGGGATTAACATCAAATGGTATCTCCAATCGCTGGTGTTACAGCAGGGTGTCAGCTGTGCTATGCCACTGACACCTGTTATATTTGGTGCCCTCTCCGCTTCTAAGCAATTACCTTTTTGCCACGCCATATCATTACAGCACACTTAGGGAAGGGGTTAATACATGTGTCTTCTTTACATGTAAATGTATTCATTTATTTATGCTTAAAGGGTTATTCTGTTCTGGACATTCACATTTAATTTAATTAATATTCCACATTTCCTCAATTGCATAGTTATTAAAAAATATGTACCAGTAACATTATTTCCCATAAATGTAGCTATATGGTCCCTTATAAATGAAGGATAGGTGTTCTTGGATACAACCACTGCTGTTTACACAAAGGGATAAATAGTTTTTTTCAATTTTTTGCTGGGAGTTACTAAATTTCCCATAGCTGTTCTGTGGTATTGAACACTGAATCCAGGCACTTCAATAGGCATACCTCGCCACTGCTGGAAGAGTGCAGTAGTGGTCATATCCAAAGATCTCATTTTGGGAAATTATTGTCACACAGGAACACATTTTAAAAAAACATCTAATTGAAGAAAAGTATATATACAGGCGGTCCCCTAGTTAAGAACATTCGACTTACATACGACCCCTAGTTACAAACAGACCTCTGGATATTGGTAATTTATTGTACTTTAGTCCTAGGCTACAATAAACAGCTGTAACAGTAATCACAGGTGTCTGTAATGAAGCTTTAGTGTTAATATTGATTCTTATGACAACCCATCATTTTTAAAATCCAATTGTCACAGAGACCAAAAAATTTCTGGCTGGGATTACAATGATCAAATATACAGTTCCGACTTACATACAAATTCAACTTAAGAACAAACCTACAGACCCTATCTTGGATGTAACCCGGGGACCGCCTGTATATATATAAGAAAAGTATATATATATATACGGTATATATATATATATATATATATATATATATATATATATATATATATAAATATATATATATATATTATAATTATACATATATAATATTATATATATAATAATATATAATAATACATATATATAATATATATAATATATATATTAAATGTGAATGCCCAGATGAGAATTCCCCTTTATGCTATGTTTTATAATAAAAGGATGCAAGTAGCACGACACACTCACTAATTTCACTTAAAAAAAAATGAAATAAGGGTACAATACAAAATCTTCACTGGCTTCCCACCATCACATAACCAACTGTGGCAATATATACAGTCTCAAATAGCATAACAATTTATGACATAACCATGTTGTTTTGGAAAGCTGATCTTGTTACATATTTATATATAATAATAATTTTTATACATGTATTGTAATCAAATTCTGTAGCATTTTACAGATTCTGAGAACATATACAATAATATAAAACATACCGGGGCTTATTTACTAAGGGTCCGCAAATCGCACTTTCATCGGATTTTCGAAATTTTCAGGATTTGCGCCGCTGTGACAGGTATTTAACGGGGGATTGTGTTGCATGCGATCGGATTTTGGAACAGAAATCAGGGATTTTGGATGATCCGACTAATTTGGACTCAGCGCGGGATTTAATATTCAAATTGTGTCACATCCAATACACTCACATACACCAGGAAGAATATGGTGAACTCCGGCGGACCTGAGCGGGGAAGCGACAGGTGCAGGAAATCGGGCGCACGATCTTTGTGAATCGCGGCACAGTGCATTGATGTCGGACAATGCACTTCGAGTGAACACGGTCGGCCGCGTAAGTAAATGTGCCCCACAGAGTACAAAAAGTCATATAAAACAATAGGAGTGAGGGCCCTGCTCGCAAGGGCTTACATTCTATGACGCTTAAAGAGTGACACAAGAGGTATAAGAGCTTGTATAATGGTCCAGTCATTCTTTATAAGGGAACAGAATAAAAATAATTTAATAAATAAAATATGGATATATCCAACCAAAAGGACACACATCTGCACATTGTATGTGACAGTTATAGGACATTTACTTTAGCTGTACATACAAAGGTTTTATTCAGTCAGGTACATTAAATACTTTCAAATTATCGTATATTTCACAGTCAGAGCTTTGTTAAATAGCTGTGACTTTAGGCATCTACTGTGACAGTATAGAATCTACTATTTTATTTGATGCATTATGAACCAAACATACCTTGAGGATGCTGTAGCTACACTGATGCGGAATCATATCTTGTTTAATCCCTGAGCTGAATGGTTTTGCTGAAAAAAACATTTATAAAATTCAAGCTGGATCCACAATACTCTGAGCTTTCTGTACAGCCTGGACTAATCAACCTGAGCTGGATCACTCATACACAGCAGCTGGGGGGTGGTGCAGCAATTGATTATTCTGCCTGGCTGGGAGAACAGTGATTATATCATTCTCTGGAGCAGGGCATAACTAATGTGAAAGGAAGAGTGCCCGAGCCCAGGCACAGAAGCAACAGTGCTTCATTATCATAATTTATAATTGTTTTTACAGCAAAATCACTCAGCACAGGGATTAAACAAGATATGACCCTGCATAAGTGTAGCTACAGCATTTTCAAGGTATGTTTGCTTCATAATGCATCAAATCAAATGGTAGGTTTCCTTTAAGGCTTTAATATCTTAGGATATGGTAAACAATTGCAGAAATGCTACATATTATATATTGTGAAGGGACATTTTGAGTTACTTTCTAATAGCCTTTGAAGACCTTTGAGAATTATAGGTCATATAATAAGTTGCTGCCAGTACGTTTCTAATAGTCATAATCCAATTACCATAATGGTTCTATACAATTCCCCATACTAATATGTTTATATTAGTAAACTTAAGGTTTGCAATATAATCTAAATAAACCAGTTTTAAAATGATCTTTTCAAATTCAACATCTATAAACCATTCCACGTTGCTGTATCTCTCAGCTGGATGAAAGTGTTGCAAATGTCGTTCATCATTTAATATTGGTATTTTATGGCAGATATTCTTATAAGCAATTATTTTTTATCTGTTTCCAAAAGTGTCCTATATATGTGTTAATCTTCCACAATTTTCATTGAGAATGTGAAATTTATAAGCAAACACCCAGCAAGAAACAGAGCAGATGAAAAGACTATTCATTGAGTTCCATGAATAATTTAGGTGAAGAATAGAGGGGAAAGCAGTCATTCCATGAAATGAGAGATTTAACATGCAAGCTCCTGTAGTTCTGAGCAGAATAAATACGGGAGAAGGGATTTAGTGTTCTGTCTGAGGAATATCACTGTTGTATCGGAGCAGCAATTCCTGCTGCTTGACATCAATATTGAAATATATATATTATTATTGATGGCAGCCTCAGCATATGTGTTTAGTGATATTGCCTCTTCTAATATGTCTAACTGCACTCTGGATATATCAAGCTATGAAAATGTCCCTTCTTGGGATATTTAATGGACTCAATGTAAGACTGTTTTAGCGGCTCTTTACAATGATGGGTGAAGTCATCCTGTGAATAACAATGTTGATGGCTCCATAGGAGACAGCAATCGACATTAATTTATGATTTACAACTCTAAACTTGCTCATTATGATAGAGGAGATAGCTTTTATGGTGAAAGTGCCCTATATCTTCTTTCTCTATAGGTTAAATAAAGTGCTTTCTCCTTTCTTAACTTTAGTTTCAGAGATCTGTTTTATACGGATGTCTCGGCTCTGCAGCCAAGTTCTCATGTGATCTAACATTTATATAGAATTAATGCCAGGCGAGCAGTTAATCTTTTCGGGAAGACTATAGAGACACTGAGCAGGGTAATAGGAATGAATAATAGTGGAGATATACATCAGGTTGGAAAGTCTTTGAATGAATGAGTGAAAAGTTGCTCAATACCATTTTCAGTGGGACAGTGTTTTCTTAAAGGACATCTACCACCAGGATGAAGGATTGTAAACCAAACACACTGACATACTGATGTGTGCCGCCTTTGGCAGGATCTGTTTTTCTCCTAGCTACTTATTCCTTAGTTTATAAAAAAGGCTTTTAAAATTATGCAAATGAGCCAGAGGGGCTCCAGGCTCCATACGTGTTACTTATTTGATTACCTTTTAAAGCTTTTTTTTCTTAAAAACAAGGACACACACCAGTATATCAGTTTGCTTGGTTTACAATCCTTATACTGGTCGTAGATTTCCTTTAAATAAAAATAACTTTTTACCTACTGTATTCACAGACTATGTAATTTTACTGGTTTATTAACCATTGTATTTGGAATGATAACTCAAGGTCCCAAATGCTTGAAAATTGTGTTCTCCGTTTGCTCTCCAAAATACAAATAATTCTGATTCACTGTAAGTATTTAACTTGTTGCTCATAGGACTGCATATTGTATGCTTGTTTTTAGATAAAATAGGATGCTATCACCAAATTTATATTTAGAACCTCTTAGGCCTTATGCACATAAACAAATGGGTTTTCTGCTACGTTACATACAGCTGGATTTTCGGCATAAATACAGCATGTTTTTCACTTTCATGAGCATTTATGGCATTGCATGGATCAATAGCCTTAAAAATATGGTAACCCATAGCTCCAGGTCTACTTGACTACCCACTGTATATGCAGGACAAATGCAGCGGACAAACATAAGTTGCATGTATTTTTCCCGTTCCCTTTTCTTTCTATGGGTTTTATTTCTATGGCGGAAATATAGGAGAAATACAGGACATGCTCTATATTTTTTTTATCACTTGCTCATATATATATATATATATATATATATATATATGTCTGTATTGCCCATTGTAGTGAATGTGCACATGTGCGGCTAGTACAAAAACAGTATGGTACGATATGGGAAGCACATGGCTGGAAATAAATACATGACGTATGTGCATGACGTCATAGATTGATTCCATAATTATGATATAGACCCACCGTTCATGGTCCTTAAAAGGTGACACAGAGATGTGATGTAATAAACAAAATGGGCAGCTCTATATATTAACCAACACTGCAGACTATGTTTCATGTCTGAGTAAGAAGTAAAGCCACTTATGATAACCAGTTCTATATCTGTTATTGAGAGAATTCTGTTGTTTCCATAATTCCAATAATAATAGATAATAATTGTTGGTGCAGAGTTCTAAAACAGGAATGTGGAAGCGTCAGTGTTCTCGTGATCTGTTAGGATTACGATGGTTCCTGGTGTTAGATTTTCAGGTATTGTTATGCCACAAAACTCTTATTTGGAAAAGTCTGGTTCCTGAAGTAGCGTAAAATAGAAAAATAACCAATAGCATAAATAAAGCAGGATATGGGAAAGGCACACTGTATAGAAACATTTTTTGTGTCTTTTCACCATGTTCTTTTTGCATCTTTAGATGTTTCTCCACTGATTTAAACACAGTTGGATTTTGTTTCTGTTCCCCTAATGTTCCCGAGCATTAGGTCTGGCAAACAACATGTAAGAAACAAGCACCCATCTGACAGGAGAGAACCTAATTAGCATATTGATTGCTCAGGAACATTGGGGGTTACAGAACAAATTCCACGTGAGACTGAATCAGTGTAGCAATGGCTATTAAAGATGCAAAGAGTTGGAAGAGGATAATCTATAGGAAATCTACCATCAAAATCAAGCAGAGACACTTACGAATAGATCGAGGCACTGTGACTGTTGTAATTTTCTTATATATGTTAGGGAGGATGAGGGCGACCCTGCATAATGTAAGAGCCTTTAAAGCCAGAGCACCAGGAGCTTTGGTAACACCCCAGAGCCCTTCTGTCTCATTAGCATAATTTTAGTTGATTTTAGAAGGAGGGAGGCCATGAGTCATGTGCCTGGATCTAAAAGTTCTCTGGTTTATTATGCTAGCTTTTGATGGTAGGCTACATGGTAACATCTGGAAAAAGTTCCAAAACTGGTCCATTAAAAATCTGGATCTTTTTTCCGGTTTGCACTTTCCTAAATTATAGTTGTAATTATCAGAACGTATTATATTGAGCTAATACTGAGGGTTTATAAAATAACATATTTTTATATATTTATATTTTTTTTAACAGATTTATGCAAGAAACTACACTATTATTAAAATAAATGGAGTACACTGATAAATATTCAAAAGCTTTTAAATCTGATGAATAATGCATTTCCACATGTCATATCAGGCAAAGCTGTCAATACCCATGCACTGGCATGTTAAAGATTGCTTATTTCTTTATGCTGAATTAGATTTTATTATCATGTACATTTTGCAGTCGACTGAAAAATTTGACACTTATGGAAATCCTATATTTAATAGAAAGTGTAGGCTCACACTACTATGCTGGAAATATTGTTATGGGGATATTCATTTTTCTAAAAATAAAATAACACATTGAATAGTTATATAATTAATCTTGAATTAGAGTACCTGAGTAGGTGAAGAAAACTGGTTACTGCTCTATTGGTTGCCAAATTCTAGCAGATATATTAAAAACATAAGTAACTTGTAAAAGTTATCATAATACCAATGCAGTATTTGGCAGTGAGTAAGAGAAATTCATAGTTTTTGGTATTGCATCAGTCTCATGGGCTAAGCAAAGCAGTCACCACTCGATTTCTTGATCTGATATATTTAACCCTGTGATTTTTCATTAGCCACACAAATAGAGCAGAATTCATATAAAAAAAAACACAAAGCAACTAGGAACTGGACAGATCTCTAAATTACACTGTATTTACACATTTATGAATTGTTTGGCCAATTTTTAAAGAAGTATCATGGCATGAGCTTTTGTCATGTTACAGTAAGCATTATTTTGTCCATTTTGTAGGGCAACGCGTACTATATAGATATTAAAGCCCTTCAGTGAAACATAAAATATGCTACACTATATAACAAATCTATTTGATTAGTTTTGCTTACACTGATGGTGTGTGTGATTCTGTCTACAGGCTGTAGAAGAACTATTTCAGCTCCTAGACCTGGAAAAGAAGAGCATTGTGATGGGCAGAAGCCAGGCAAGTTTCCTAATATTCTAAAGTGAAAAAAGAAATCAAAGATTGATTTGGTGACTCCTGATCCTCCTTACATATATCATTGGTTACAAGGTCTTGAAGACAACTTATAGTAGGATAGCCAGTAGGGATGAGCAGACCTGAACGGCAAAGTTAGGTACCCCTCGATCACAGGTCTTAAGTGTGACAAAGTTAACTTGATCTAGTGTGTGTGTGCTGGCATTCACTTGATGCCGCTGCTGCGTAATTTGTGGAAGGTTTGGCACTCCCAATGACATCATAGGGCAGTGGTGGCAAACCTATGGCAGAGGTGGCACTCAGAGCCCTTTCGGTTGGCACCCAGTCCGTCACAGAGTTCACCAGACTGGACTTGAGGCTTCCTTCGGCAGTTCTGAGGTAGTAAGAGACATGCCATGCTCAGTGCTATTTTAAAGTGACAAATTTTTCCTGGTAAGGGGACCCTGGAGGGAAGCTACAATAATATTCCAAATTCCATCCTATGATGGAAAGCTGTGACAGAGCGAGGAGAAATAAGTTACTTCTTAAATTACCATGTTGGCACTTTGAGATAAATAAGTGGGTTTTTGTTGTAGTTTGGGCACTTAGTATCTAAAAGGTTTGCCATCACTGTCATAGGGAGTGCTAATGCTCCCCACAATGGCGGCGTGCAGCACCAGCACTTTAGTATTGACACACACACGCTGCATAAATTTCATTGCCACCGACAACTTCATGCCACTTATCACCTTAGTATTTTGCATTATGGGCCCTTCATTAATATAGACTTGTACTTGTGGCTGAATTTAGAAAAGTTATGGTTTCAAAGTATGTAGTCTTCTACAGAGGGGTATTCTCATCTGGGCATATATTTACATTTAATTTAATTCATCTGCCATATACATACAGGTCTTAAATTGGATGTTATTATAAAAAAGTACTTTTTTATGTAGTTATATGGTCACTTAGAAACAAAGGACAGCTGCCCCTGGATAAGACCACTGCGGCTGTAAGGATTGTGCAAAGAAACAAATAGTTTTAGCATATGAAATGGGCAGCAGGTACATGTCTCACAGCGGTCCTGTGGTAATCAACGCTGAATTCAGGTGGTTGGTCAGGGCTCAACAGTGCATGTGTGGTCCCCACTGCCAGAGTGCAAGTGTGGTCGTGTCCAAGGACAACTATCTGGTTTCTAAGGGACAACATTAAATTTATGGGAATAATCTTCATACAGGTAACTGAAGAAATGTATATAAAGGCTATAAAGATTAATCAAATAACATGTGTATGTCCAGAAGAGAATACTCTTTTAGGATTTGGGCAATCAGACAATCCCAGTATTATCAGGGCACTCTTAGTATTATGAAGTTCCTTCATCTTTTACCTGGTACTGTACAGAGTCTGTTATTGCATCTCAGGAGTTACTAAGCACTGGTAACTTAAAGAGGACTCATCTGCAATACCATATACATGACATGGATGATGGGTAAATATTTACTACTGTCACATGATCTGAATTGTGACCAAAAACAATATATAGAAGCAGCCTTAAACCCTGTTTGCATGCATAAAAGGTTCTAGAGGTTGGACCCATACCAATGACACATTGATGTCATATCCCAGAGATCAAAAAGGTAAAAGTTGATGTTTCTTCATATAGCATTGGTCATAATATGATCCTTTGAGGTTAAAGTATAAGGAGCTCTAAGCATCATTTGGGTGATTATTAGGGTCATTGATCTTACTGACATGTATTTCTGACCATATTATAAGACAATCACTGTAGAGCTTGGAGGACTCCTCACATATCCTGACAACATACAGCAGGAGTGAAAGATGGGGGAAGTGGAGTGGACAGCAGCAGCCAGTGATGGGCTGGCAATGTTCAAGGTATCTCCCAAGTGATGTATGTGCGTACACTCAGTGGAGGCCGTGGATGAATGCAGTACTGGAGCACTTGTCCCCCATAGCCTTCAGCAGCCTCCGCTGACTGTACATATTGCTCAGTGGTAGAGAGCTGGATGGAAAGACACAGCTTTTGAATCTTTCAATCCTATGTTTTGCACAGTTTACTGTCTGACAGTATATATCTAAGGGTAGGCTCAGCATATACACTGTTAGAAAACACTGGACAGTGTTACAATACATGAATGGTGCCTTTCCTAGATGGTACTTTCTTTTCTCAGCCATTTTATGTCTTATTTTATGGCCCTATGTTACCCAGCCTGTTTAATAAGGACTTGGCATCGGCGCTGATTGCAGCAAGGTAAATCCATTAATATGAGCACTGATTTTGCAGCAGCTTTGAAGAACTCATTGGGGCTGTGCAGTTAATGCAGTCATTATTGAAGCAATCAAACCTTTAATGAGGCATTACTCCATCTCCACTAATTTGCAGTCTATTGTTGCTCAGAACATTTATGTCAACGCAATGTAAAAGGAGATTGACTAAAAAAAAGAAATGTGTCTATTTAGTGAGTGCTAATGCTCATTGAAACACTGTTTCCCAGCCCGAACCATGAAAGAATTTATGGTTTCTTTTATTTGTTAGTGAGATTATGAAAATTATTCTTCTTGGCCAGAGTTGGTGTAGCTTATTGCTCTGATTTGTCCAAAATGTAATACTTTACTCTTGGTTAATATAATTGTAGCATAATTGTTATGTTTTATGTGGTCATGTTAGAATTGACCAAGTTGCTGTAATGCAGTGAGAGAAGGGGTTGGATGTACTTGAAGGACAGACAAGGCTAAATCTTCCTCCCATCTGTCCCTACCTAATTGCCCAACCTACCCAAAAAGCTCCAAAAAAGACCCGAGTGAAGTTGACCCCCTTACCCTGTTCAAATCTAACAAAATTGGTGTTGAACGTTTTGTTATGTTTGTGGCGCCGAAAATTTTGCTTATGCTGCTATCATTTTTAAGATATTAATAAAAGTTTCCATAGGTCATCAGAGGTCAAGCAGCCCCCACATTACCCAAATCAAACAAAACTGGTGCCAATCAATTGTGCTATGTTTGTGCTGTTCAAATTTTTGTTTGTGCTCCTTCTGTTTTGAAGATATAGATACAAAATTGTAAAGGTCAAAAGGTCAGCCAGCCCCTCCTCCACATTAACCGAATCAAACAAAACTGGTATCAAATGTTTGTGCAGCAAACAATTTCATTTGTGCTGCAATAATATTGAATGTATATATGATATGATATTTGATATGATATTTCTATTACAAAAACATGTTAGCCCACGCTGTTGTTGCATCCTAGTCAATGGCTGACCAACTAAACATATATCCTATTGTACCTCTAGGGACCCCCCTCAGAAGAAAAAGCCAAACTCATGTGAACACATATAAAATTTCGAAAAAATTTGAAAAACTTTATTGTTGTCAATACATTAAAAGGTATAGCTCCACTGTCCGTGATGGCACAGTGATGGGGAGGGTACCATCACGGACAGTGGAGCTATACCTCTAATACCTAGGTAAGACCTCTTACTTTGTGATGGGTCACATATATATTGAACTCTCATGTATATAATGTTTACGGTATTGGGCCATATTGATGCATAAACAACAGAGTGCCCCACCAATTCAACATTTGAGTCTTATCCGTTTTTATATGTGTACAATTGTCCTTATTGTGTCCAGTGATGACCCCCATTTTTGCCTGCATTATTACCACCTGTATGTTTTAAAATACTTTTAATGTATTGCCAAAAATTTTTTCAAAATTTCATAAGTGTTCACATGTGTTTATAGCTTTTTCATCTGGGAGGGTCTCTAGAGGTACAATAGGATATGTGTTTTTTTTTACCAGTTCATCCTAAACACCTTAACTTATGTAAACAACTAAACCTACCATAAAAATGATAGCAGCACAAATGAAAATTTTTGCTGCATAAACCAGCATAAACGTAGCACATACATTTGAGACCAGTTTTGTTTGATTCAGTTAATGGGAGGGGGAGTTGGCTGACCTTTTGACCTTTAAAATTTCATTAATATATTCAAAGCAAAGGCAGCACAAACAAAAATTTCAGCAGCACAAATCAGCACTAATTTTTGCTGCATAAACCAGCAACCAAATGCAGCACAAACATTTGACACCAATTTTGTTAATTTTGACCAAGGTAGAGGGGCCAACTTCACTCAGGTCCAAAATAGACTTATAGCAAGCAAAGTTGAACAACAGACAAACCTTATACAGTATGATATGTCAGAGTCAGAGTTGATTGAAGCAATGCCATGAAATCCATACAAAGTAGAGCAGTAGGGGAGAAGTGTGAATAGAGGCAACACTGGTGCATTTCAGCTGACTTAACTGCAACACTGAACAAAATAAATAGGAGACAGGCAGGTGTGGTGGAATTAAATTCAAAGGGTTGAACACTTTTTTTTTTAAAATAAGTTGCCCATGTTGCTTTACTGCCTTAATAATAATTCTTGCATGTGTCGACAGCTTGCTCATTGCTGTAGGATGTCAATACGGCACCTCACACTGTGTGTCTTTTTCTCACAGTCCACCCCTCACTGACAGGGATATGAAAAGAGGAGGGGGATGGAGCAGGATGAGTTATAACTCTGCTGCTATAGCTTCTCCTATTTAGCAGAGCTCAGGAATGTAATCAAAGAAGCATGGAGGGTCTGCATACAGTGAAAGGGAAAAGCAGCAGTGCTGACTGACTTGATGAACATTCAGGGCTTATCCAGAAGGCAGTAGAGGTACATGTATATAACACAATAAATCCATACTGTTAGATAAATAATACCAGAAATAAAGGTCTGTTTACTGTACTCAAAAGAGTTTATTCAGAACTATAATATTGGTAGATTAGGCTATTAACCCCTCAACAGCCATGTCTGTTTGGACAAAGCATTAGTGCATTTCAAGAGCCATGTTAATTTTATATTTTTTATAAAGCCATAAGATGTATTTTTTGTAGGATGTATCATTCAATAGAACTGTAAAAGAATCTGTCAGATTTGGGGTTGCTGGAGGTTAGGGCCATAAATCTAGTAACTACAACTTTTCTCATCACCAACTTTAATAATTTGCACAGTAGATTAAGTTCTAATAATGATAACAATAATAATTCTTAATAAAACACAGATTATGCAGCGTCACACAGAGCTTGCCCATTCTATTGTTTACCTTACCTTATGAGTTGAATTCTGGTTTGAAAGATTAGTGACATTTTTAGGTTACATTTTTCTGGGAAAACATCAACAGTTTTAGCAAGAGTGAATAGCATTTGTATTCTGCATTGGATGAGCATAAGTTGTCTGAATAGCTAGTGACCATAAACCAGGAACACTTACTCATAGACCCAGGCACTGTGACTGTGGTAATCTTCTCATATTTGTATGTATGTGTATGTTCTCAAGAAGGTCAATGCTACAGAACAAAGGAATGCAACCAACATTCTTAAAACATCCTTAGACAATTATTCATACTCCAAAACAAATCTATATTTTTCTCCTTGTCTTTGCTTTTGTCATATTCAATTAAAACAAAAGTTATTTTGACTATACTTTTTCTTGCTATTATTGCATGATGTTAAACATACACCTATCAGGTACCCATGTTGGCACTGTGTGATACATTATTGATCATATTTGAAGCTTTCTATAACCATGTATTATGCTCTGTAGGTGTTCATGAAATCTGGTGTTCTCTCGAGGCTAGAGAAACAGCGGGAGAAGATGATTTCCCAAAACATGATCCTTTTCCAGGCAGCATGCAGAGGTTTCCTTTGTCGACAAAAGTTTAAGAAAACAAAGGCAAGGACGGATCTAATTGATCATTTTATCACGTTATAAACATATATAACATATATCTGTATGTTACCTACTGCTGACATTTTTGTATCAATCTGTAAAACATAATGGGGCACATTTACTAAGGACTTTGCGCCAATGAACTGTTGCAGGTTTTTTTAAGTGCAAACTACTTGCATTGGTATATAATATTTGTGTCGTACGCGACCCTAGTGTGGCGCAGTCGGATCTGCACCAGATTTAACATGCAAAGTCTGACAGATATGTGTTGCAAGCCCAATGTCAAAAGTGCACCAAAAAAACAGTGGTGCACTCTTTCGGAGCTGTGCGGGGAGCGCCCGATTCATGAAGAACATTTGCCAGAAATCCTGAATCTGGCACACCCTGCACCATACACAGGTTGCATTTAGTGCAGTTAGCACTGTTGCCAGTAAATGTATTCTTCTATAAAAGATCACAATGTATTGTTTTGTAAAGTATGTTAGGTTTCCATGGTAATTCTTCATTATACTTTCTGCATTACCTAAACTGAAACAGCTATTGTACATTTAACATCACAGAAAATAAACTTGTGTAATGTAAAATAACCCCCCAAAGTATTGTTCTTTTATTTTCAAAACACATGGGTGCTTATTTACAAAGGATCCCGTGGACCACACTTTAGTCAGATATTCCGTTTTAGGATTTGCGCCACTGAGACAGGAATTTAGAAGGGGATTTTGGTGCACGTGATCGGATTTTGGTGCAGCGACGCCGGCTTTCATGCGACAGAAATCAAACTACAACTTTACCCACAGACAGTATATATATCTTCATTTGTACAACTGACCAAATCTTGAAAACATACTCATTAAATAAAAACAGACTGGTCGTATCAAATTAATTATTCTATAATATAATCAATTTGTTTTCTGTGTTTTTTTTAGATTCACATGGTTGCACTTAGGTGTATCCAAAAGAATATCAGGAAATATTACTGTATGCGAGGCTGGTTGTGGTGGCAACTGCTGTGTTATATTCGACCCTCGCTATCTATTCATGTGGATGAGGCCACTTTCCGTGAAAAAGAGGTATGTGACTATATAATGGAAATAACTATTTAAAAGACCATCTAATAGTACACTTTTCCCTACAAATTATGCTTGTTCTAAGCAGGGGCATAACTATGCACACATAGAGCATATAAACATAAATACACATCATAAACATACATATAAAACACACACACACATACAGCATATACACATGCATATACATACACATATACACACACATATACACCATCTACACACATACAGCAGATAAACACACATATAACATATACATATGCATCCAACATATTAACACTCATGTAACATATCCACACACATATGCAGCATATAAACACATACATACACTATTTACACACATGTACAGTATATACATCACATAAACACATACAGCAGATAAACACACAAACAGCAGACAAACACACATATAACACACATGTAACATATACACAGACATAAAACATATACACACAAATACATTCATACAGTCATACACACCAATGTATATTATTGTCAGGCAGTCTTCTTATCCTAGGGGGTGTCAGAAGCTACAGATATGATTTGATGCTGTTAAGTAGCTGCTGACCACATGGGGAAGTAGATGGCATGAAGTAGAGATGAGAGATCCATCCTCCTACAGTTCTGCTGTCCCCTCCCTTGACATTTCTTATCTGAGCCCCCAGCTTTGTAATTTGGAAGAGGTGCTCTATAGAATTTGCAGCATAATATGTGTGTACTAGTGTACATCCTCCATTCTTTTGTGTGACACTGCAGGCCCCATAACAGCTGCAATGGCGCTATCCTTGTAGTTGTGCCCCTGGTTCTAATATACCATATGATGAGACCTTTGTTTGGTTTCTTTAGGATGAAATTGTTGCTTTATCAACAAAGCTTAGCAAGTCTGAGAAGTCCAGAAATGAACTAAGACAGAATGTGGATCTCTTGGAAAGCAAGGTAAGACAATCATAAAACTGATTTCGATTAGATATACCAGAAGATGTAATAGGAACAAATGAGGCTACAGACATATCTAAGAGGAGACCAATACTGTAAATAATATGTTATAGTCAGGGGACCTGGTCCACAGCTGTTTTGGGACCTAGCTTCAGGTTATGATTCTTACTGCACAGCTATAGAAAAGTGCAAACATTTATTATTATTGACTCAGTGTTTGTAAATCAACCTTAAATTTGCACCCTATTATAGATGAAACTAGTTTTTAAAGTAAGTCTCTGCACACTGCTGCTTGCCAGCAAAAAAGCAACTGTGTCTAAGCTGGTATTTTAATGCAGGGGGAAAGGGTGGGAAACATCAAGCACTGCAGTCGTGCAGACAAGAGAAGCTTTTCATGAGAAGAATCCGACCCTAGTCAAAAGATTTACGGTCGGATCAGGGAACAGTCAAAATTGTAAACACCAGGGCTGATAGAGACAGGTTGGAATTATATCTGTGAAATGCTGTATTTTTGTTTAAGTACAACCATAAAGTATAAAAACTTTTGACTAGCTCTGCACTAAACCCGAATAAGCAATTCTCTAATTTACACTTATTTGTCAGCTAGCAGGCTAGAAGTTAGCAGTTAAATTATCTTTGTTTGGTTGGTTGCCATGGTAATCCATAGTTAGACGGAGGAGAGGAGGGTGGATGGGTGCTGTTGGGAGGGGTTACTAGCCCATGCACGCTCCTGATCAGTGGCAGGAGAATTTAAGTCCTGGCAGCATGTAAAAAAACTCCAGGTCCTGCAATGATGTCATAAACATGTGACTGATCACTTTCTTCAGGAGTGCTGCTTATATAGATGTAGTAAATGGGCAGAAAAAAACATGTCCTTGTATCTTATGCAGATGGTTTTATATATAACATTATTGTAAGTTTTTCACAGGATTCTTCAGGCTTTGTTTTTTAATGAAATATTCAGCTTGGTTAACGAATAATCCCCATCAAATGATGTGTTGATGGATTTAAGCCTTGCTATTATGTCTGTATTAATAAATCTATTGTAGACTTTTATTTCTCAGCAGAAAGGCAGGCAAATATTTAACTGAGCGTCAGATTAAATAGATATAAACCACAATGGAAATGAAGGTACTTGCTTCTGCCAAGTCAAACAAGCCTCAATTACAAACTTGTCATTCTGTCAGCACAACAAATATCCCCAAACATTTTCCACACCCCAAATAATGGCACTGACGCCACTCATCAGAAAAGGTATGATGAGGCCTTATACATAGGTACAAACTAAAACTGCCTAAAGTTACACATTGCCAAGTTAGACAAGATACTCTAAATTGATAGAGAAAGACTGCTCTGTCCTTACTTGCCTGCTGTAGCAAAGCCTCTCTATATAGAGTTTGGCAGTGACTGGTTAAACCACTCTGGTCTGGAGTGCTGGAGAGGGATGATTTCAAGTTGTTTGTTACTTTTGCCCATCATGGAGTCCATAGATACAAGTACAACGCTGATCTCAAACTCCCTCTTTAGGATGGCTTTCTGTATCAAGGTGGTAGTGCTGACCACTAACTTACAGCACTGCAAGCGAATAAAATGCCACTGTTTTGTTCAAAGACACAGATTCATCAGAACCAGGTAGTCTCAGTCATTCATTAATACCGGAATTTTTCAGGAAAATACTTGCATAGAATTCCTGGATTCATTGGAATCCCTGGTTTTATTGGAATCCCTGGTTTCGTTGACTATTTGGCTAACTTGAGCTGAATGTGCCTGCCTCTTGTAAAATGTCACATTTTACTTAGCTGAACATATTAAAGGGTTAGTCCCATGTATTTAGATTTTCCCCTATTCACCCACAATCATGAGAACAGGGATCTTGCTCTCTCCGTAATGGGAGGAGTGGCAGGATGTACATGCTTCCTTTAGCTTCATTCAATTGAGTGGTAATGATGGACGTAAAGCACATATCTTTCACCACTCCCATAGATAGTGAATAGAGTCTCAGGGAGGATGCTGAGTTCTTGTGATCAGGGCCAGCATTAGGGGTCAGCAAACTGGGCATTTGGCCAGGGCATCCTGCCACAAAGGGGCCCCCTGTAAGTGGACTTTTGTGCGCAAAGGATGTATTGCTTCTTTAATACACCTTGGTTGACTACAAAGTGCTAAAGGGAGCCTCTTACTGAATATGACTGTTCATAAACTAGTTTTAGGAACCCACTTTGTCTAAAACTGGCCCTGCTCTTGATCGGTGGTATAATTGGGACAATAGTTGTATTCCCAACAATTACCTTGTAATTCCCTATCCACAGTGGCTTAAATACTTAGGGGAAATGATTTAATTTGAACGCACACTGCTTTATGTTGACATGGTTTTTTATTTAGTAAGATGTGAATTAGGTGTGAATCTTCACATTCATAAAAAAATGGAGAATCTTTGAGGTTTGGCTAAATTAATGTATTTTTAAAAACATTTACACATTCTCAGTGGGTAAACTAAAATGCTCCACAAAGTTTGTTACCCTATTTCTATTAGTATGCTAATACCCCATATGTAAGATATCTTTTTTAGGGCTTATTTTTTTCATGTTGAGTTGTTCTTTTCATTGGTACCATTTTGGCGCACATCACTTTTTTTGCTCACTTAATTTTTGGGATTTTATGAAAAATATACATATTTGGTAGGATTTTAATTTTTTTTTTGCCGCTTTCATGGAGCAGGTACAATAATGTTTCCAATTTATTGTACAGATTGTTACGGACGCGGCAATACCAAATATGTGGGTGTTTTTTGTACTTTATTAGATATGTATAGGGATTCTGCCTGCTGGAGACATCACACCTGCCAGACCCTTGGGCTGCTATTGGAGGATTGGATCCCACCAGAAAATTCCAGGCGCATGTCAAACGACTTATATGACTTTTATCATTATTTCTGCGGCCAATGAAGTTTATGTGTAACATTTTGGCAATTGCTGCCTTTGTCAAACACATGTTCCGCTTATGAATGAAGAAAAAAAAAATGCCAGAGACATTAGCATAATTTATGGTGCACTGACTTTTTCCCACAAAGCCACACCTTTTTATGAGGTTATGCCCATTTTGTCATATTAGTCACAAAAATGTGTAAAAACTGCCTTAAACTCTTGATAAATGAGGCCCAGGAAGTTTTTTTGTTGCAAATTATGCCAGAATTATGTCATAAACAGATTGATAAACCTCCCAGGATGCCACATAAAATTATTATAGTCCTTTGCTTTATCAACCACTTTGGGACGGATTCAAATGTGTGTTTTTTTTAACATCATTGATTTTGGTTATGGACACATATAGATTGGTTTCTCTTCCTGGCTTCAGAGATTTTCCCAGTTGTCTTACTGAACCATTCTTTTATATGTGCTTTTTCACACTTCAGTTTTTTCCACTGATGGAAAAAAAATTAGAACCTGTCCTTTTCTTGTTCAACAACAACATTGTATCAGTGGAAAAAAACTGAAGTGTGAAAAGAACGGTTCAGTAAGGCATCGGAAAAAAATCACTGGATCTAGGAAGAGAAAACAAATCTGTTAGGGCTCTTTCACATTGGCGTTGTTTTTATGCAACCGTGCTTCAGTGATTTTCACGGATGCTTCATTAAGCCATTGATATCTATGCATGTTTTCACATTGGCTTTTTTTTTTTAATGATTCATGTTCCATGGAAAAACATTTGTTACCAGTCTGTTGTTTTACACTGATGCGGATCATGCAAGTTAATAGAAGTCTACGGATCATATGTATCATTGTTCTTCGGCTGCCATTTTTTCAAGTTTCCTGAAGTTGACCTTCTTAATCATTGCAATGTATCTTAAGGTCTTCCCCATCTGATGAGTAGTCTGTAGTGAGTAGTCTGTAGCATAGCAGAGACAAAACGCAATGGATGCGCAACAGACATGCCACCCTTAGTGTCCATATGGGAGATTCACACTGCTGTTGTGAACCATAGACTGTGCAGAGTGCTTTGGCGCAGACCGACATCGCTTCTGGAGACAGAATTCCTTACATGATAGCTGTTGTTTAGTAAAAAACCAGGAACTCCTTATATCATAGATTGATATCATGCAAGCAGTTCCGTCCATCACAGTGATGTCTCTCTGTGCGAATCTGCCCTAAGACGAAATGGCTTCAGGAGAAATCACTGATGTGAAAAAAAACGTAATGTAAAAGAGCCATTACATTGTAAACTTGACTCAGTAATGAGAATGAAGGCATTTTTCAAGCTGAGTTGAATCAGAAACATGTTGGTATACAGCTTACTACTAAGTGTTAATCAATCGCAGTTTCCTTAACAATTAATTACATTATCACACATTATTTCCCAAATGTGATACTTGATGTTCTTATCAGCTGTTTAATTCGCACTAAGAATCACACAGTTGATATAAAGAAAGAAACTAATGGGTAATGCTTACAAAAAGTAATGTGCACATATCCTGTAGATGGGTCGCTGCCATATGGCGCCTTTGGAAAGAATTGTATTCTACTAAGATTTTTTATTATGGAAACACCACTTTTTTCTGTCATTTTATAATGATTCGTGAAATTTATGTTTAATAGGCCTTTACTGATGTTTAATAAGTATGAAATAATAAGTACCTGGAATGATACCCGGATTTGCCAAGAGTGTGGTAACTCAAGAGAGCTAGAGTCTTCCACAGCCATGGAATTTATTATCTCAGTTCCTTATATACAACATAGTTGTGTTCTTTAAAGGGGTTGCCCACTTTTTGTAATGTGTGTGTAAGTGTGGGGGGTAGGATATTAGGTAATTTACCAATATACATCTATTAATAGTTCTGCTTTGCTTTCTTGATATGCAAAGTGAAATCTGCTGTCCTTTACCTCATCAGCCAGACATTCCTGATCATAAAATGGCTGCAGATGGAGGGTCATATGATCTCTAGTTGGCTATTGTTCATGGACATATAGCCCCGACTGGTTGAGGACTGCAGTAATAGTTGACTTTGTGGAACTTTCTCCCATCTTCCTACTGAATCTCTGGAGCTCAGCAACAGTGATCTTGGGGCTCTTCTTTACCCTTTCTCACCAAGACTCTTCTCCAATGATTGCTTGGCTGGATGGCCAGGTTGAGGAAGAGTTCTGGTCATCCCAAACTTCTTCCATTTAAGAATTATGGAGGCCTCTGTGTTCTTAGGAACCTTGAGTGCTGCAGATATTCTTTTGTAACCTTGGCCAGATCTGTGCCTTGCCACAATTCTGTCTCTGAGCTCCTTGGGCAGTTCTTTAGTCCTCATGATTCTCATGTGCTCTGACATGCACTATTAACTGTGAGGTCTAATATAGACAGGTTTGTGCCTTATCTAGTCAAGTCCAATCAGTTTAATTAAACACAGCTAGACTCCAATAAAGGAGTAGATCCATCCCATATGAGTTAAATATGAGTGTCCAAGCCAAGCATCTAAATACTTGACCACATGTTTCAGTTTTTCATGTTTAGATAATTGGCAAAAATATCTACACGCCTGTTTTTTTCTGTTAATATGGTATGCAGAGTGTACATTAATGAGCACGTTAAAAGGATTTTTGGATCTTACCAATTGGCCACAATGAAAGAGAGTGAAAATTTTAAATGGGTCTGAATGTTTCTGTACCCGCTGTATTGTTAAGATGCTAATAAAAATGTTGTTCAAATCCATCTTTAAAATAAATGTACTGATATAGTACATGGTATCATTGTAGTGGATGCGTATCTAGCACATCTGTTCCACACAGTGTAGTTTTTAACCTTTGCAATGCAAGTTGTTGCAGTAATCCAGTTAATTTTAAGAAGACCTGTCAGGGTGGGGAAGTGACATGACACCACAAATATCAATGCGCATTGTTCTTATCAATGACTGTGACTTTTCAGAAAGACATCATGTACAATTATATACTAACCACAATTACAATCCTTCACCACCCTAAATCATTTGAGCTAACATTGAAACTTGTAAACTCTTATGGAAGCCAGTCACGTACAGATCGATTCTGTCACTTGGTGTAAATACCAGGTGACAGGATAAAATGTTACAATTATCTCCAGTGTGATGCCCTATTATCTCCTGCTACATTATGCCATGAAGGTATCAGAGACTAGTCACCATTATGGACAAACTAAAACCTTCTAAGTTTCTTTTTCTAATCAGCTTAAAGGGCAGACACACACCTTGTGTCTAGATAAACCCAGACAATCTGCCTGAGATATGTTCATAGTCCTAACAATGTTTTATATAATAGATGTTCTGGAGGTTGGTAGATCACTAAGACTTTGTTTTCTAGTTATATTTTTTATGTTGTTGTTTGTTTTAAACTAGAGATGCCATACTTCCCCTGAGCACCAGAGAAATGTAGGAGCCGGCAGTGCCTTAGCTACGTACAAGATAGGTTCTATACCAGTGATGGCAAACCTTTTGGTGGCTGAGTGCCCAAACTGCAACCCAAAACCCCCCTTATTTATCGTGAGGTGCCAACAAAGCATTAAAGCAGTAACTTATTGCTTCCTGTTCTTCAACAACTTACGATCATATTGGCCTCGTGGAGCAAGCAGAAGGTCCTTCAAAAATAATTAAGCCTTGTCTACTAATTCTCCCTCTTCCTACAGTCTCAAGTAGTGAAGTAAGTATCACTTTAATATATAACCGAAAGCAGCATCTTTTAAGTTGCTTGGAACTGCAGAAAGATTCTTTGAGTCCTGTCTGGTGTGCTGGGGGGATGGCCCTGGTGCCCACAGAAAGGGCTCTGAGTGCCACCTCTAGCACCCGTGCCATAGGTTCGCCACCACTGTTATACATTTGTTCTTAAAGGGTGTGTTTTGAGCAAAAAAACTCCAAACACATAAATCTTCTCCAGGTAAATTTTTTTTCCTCTCAGTCCCCATTTAGTACCTTTTTTGTATTAGCAACCATATTTTTCAGCTCTGCAAAACTTATAGTTGGCAAGATGATGCCGCCTGTGACATCATCACAAGAACGTGATGCTGAATGATGAAACCGTAGCTTGTGCATCTTAGACATGCCCACACCGGCAAGTGTTGCGCTTGTAGTTAAGAGGCTAAATCATGTATACCCAGGATAAGTGAAAATGTCAAGGTTTATTCAATGACAAGCAAAGTTTCTGTATTCTCACTGTGTTACCCAAAAACAGACATTATAAGAGCATTTGGCATTTCATGGCACAATTTATATATATATACCTACTGCCTGGTAAGTAGGTTTCATCAACATGTTTCGGTATTCTAATTTTTGAAACTAGAGAAAAGTGTGATACGGAAAGGTCCCACCTATCTATCTATCTATCTATCTATCTATCTATCTATCTATCTATCTATCTACTTATCTATCTATCTATCTATCTATCTATCTATCTATCTATCTAGTCTACTTGCAGCAGAGCAGATGGGGTAGATTGGAGAAGAGCACATAGCACATCATCACTTTACTCTCTCTCATCCCTGATGTAAAGGGGGAGAGGACAATCCAAATCTCCTGCTACTCAAAATCATGTCACCACAGTACAACAGTTACCTAGTCTTTTGGAATGAAGCAGAAAGGGAAATGTGAAAAACATTGTTCAGATAATTTAGAAATAGTTGTATTATTTTTAAATGTAAATGAATGAATGAGGTATCACATTATAATAAATTATATTAAATGCTTAGCAAATTATAAATTCATAACAGTTTAAAGTCTAGTTATTTATAAATAGAATGCCTCCTTTCTCATAATTTGCTAAGTACACATCTCTTACAATATATATAGATAGAACAGATTGTACTATTTCTCAGATTTTAGAGCTGCAAATGTTTCCAGTGACACATAAGCAGCCATCCATGGATCATTACTTTCACAATGGCTATAATTCTGGACTTGTGGACTGTTCATCCTGTTATTATTAAGGCTTCCAAGGCACTGCCTGTTCCCTGAGCTGACAGATCTCTCTAATTTGATGCCTAATGTCTTTTATGCTAAATGACAAAGCAATGAAAATATGGTATTGTTCATCCTAAAGCCAGGTACAGGCCAGCATTCTGGTCAGTCAGCCATCTCTTCCCCTACATCATTAGATGCTTATATGCACAGCAGTAAATTGAACTAATTTGTGATTTGTATATTATCTGCTTTAACACATGACTTATACATAAGGACATGGTGGATGCTTACTAAATGAAATGTCCAAAAAGTAATCCATGCATGTGGGATCAGGGCGCTGCAAAATTTTTGGCCTGTTCTTCCAGAAGTTCATTTGTGGGGTCAGGCAATAATTTTGGATAGAGTTCTTTTTTGCTTTTGGGGTACAGTAATGTTTTTACAAAAAGGGTCTTTCACAAACCACATACAATTCTCTAAATGATCATTGAAGGTATTCTTAAAGGGGTTGTCCACTTTCAGCAAATAATTGATATTGTTTGTATAAGGAAAATTATACAATTTTCCAATATACTTTCTGTATTCATTCCTCATGGTTTTCTAGATCTCTGCTTGTTGACTTTCTATAGAAAGATTCTATGTTTACTTCCAGTGGATAGATATTTGTCAATGGTCATGTGATGTCACACAGGTGCACAAGCTGTTATTATCACCGAGAATAATCAGAGTTGTGTGATAATAACATCATGTGCACCTGCATGTCCATCACAAGTCCAAATAGATTTCTATCCACTGGAAGTAAATATAGAAGCTTTCTATGCAAGGACTGCAAGCAGAGATCTAGAAAACCATGAGGAATTGATACAGAAAGTATATTGGAATATTGTAAACCTTTAACACTTCTTCTTTTCTTCTATGGAGCCTAGGACAGTTCCAGATTATCAATAACGGCAATCTCAGTGTAATGTTGAGTGCAATTTCACACAGTGACTTGCAATGGCAGGAGAGTTCCACCTTGGAATTCAGTGAACTCTTCAGAACAAGTAATTATATCACAAATATCAGACTATATGGCTATGGGCTGGATTTTATACATTGGCAGCAATGGGATTGATTTATGCATCCCAATCCCAGTATATCCCAATAGCTTTGTCCATGTAGTCTGCATTCCTGATCTTGCCTTGATACTAGGGCAGGATAATAGATGTCTGTTGTAATAAAGAATCACTCTGCAGTCATTTAAATTATTCATCAAATCGTCCACCCTTAAGTATTAATCCACCTACATATTGAACGTAGACTTTATTTCTTCTATAGAGAAATGCACAGCTACAGGTTTGAGCCTCTGGGAATTTGTGTCAGTCCAGGGTCTATTAATCCTGGGTTCGAGCTATCTACCATCCCACCAGGTGTAGACCTCTTTAAAAATTCATATTAGCAATTTGTGACAAGTGGAAGAATACTTGACGATTCTTCACTTCGCCTCCCTGGTTCTGTGAGAGTCATTTAGCACCTTTAGGCAGCTGGGAAGCTCAGCAATGGAAACAGCTGAGAAATTGTAGAAATCTTGCAGCATGGTTGTAACTCATCTATAAAAACAAGCACTACATGAGATCCAGGGTTTCTTAAAGACCTCAATCCACTGAGAGGAGTAAGCCACTTCTTTCTCATGTTTACCCCTGAGGATGAGGCAGAAAAAAATTCCACAGCAGAAAAAATGGGTGGGAAAAACTAGAAAAATATGTATTACAAATGGTGTTACTTTTTTGCATCAAAGAAAATATTTCTTGATATGAATGCCTTTACTTAGCATTTCTTCATTGAAGTCCACAATGAAATTCTCATTGCTGTATACTTCCGAGGAAAATCCTGGTTTTTGAGTAGTGGAGTAGTGTGGGCTCCGCTATTTCACCAGCAAGCAGGGACTCCCTGCATCATATTTCATTATAATGCATGGAGTCCTGCCTCCACCACTCCATCTGTGAGTCTGCCATTTCATTGGTCCATGTTTCACAGACAGAGCATGGTCATGTGATTCACAGCACTCTTCAAGGAGATTCAGTTCATTTTACATTTATCAAGTTTCACCTGGCAAAATAAAAGAATGGCACAACATAATATCTAAGGTATAATAATATCTTTCTAAAAGGTTGTACAGTAACTCCGGGGTGTACCAAGCCTTTCTGCTGCCTGAGGTGAGCTATCGAGCGACGCCCCCCATATATGTAATATACCAGATACAGCGTAAAAATTAGATACAGCGTAAAAATTAGATACAGCATGCCGCCGTGTAGTATAAAATGCATACAGCGTGCCGCCATGTAGTATAAAATGCATACAGCGTGCTGCCATGTAGTATAAAATGCATATAGCATGCCGCCATGTAGTATAAAATGCATACAGCGTGCCGCCATGTAGTATTAAATGCATACTGCGTACCACCATGTAGTATTAAATGCATACAGCATACCACCATGTAGTGTAAAATGCATACAGCGTACCACCATGTAATGTAAAATGCATACAGAGTGCCCCCATGTAGTGTTAAATGCATACAGCGTACCACCATGTAGTGTAAAATGCATACAGTGTGCTGCCATGTAGCATAAAACTAAAATTGACATGGCACAGCAGCCCTGATTAATATCACCAATACTGCATAAAAATATATATTCACACACATACAGTATATACAACATCTACACACATACTGAGTATACATACAGCAAATACACATATATAAACAGTATATAAAGCAAATATACACACACATCTATACATACATATACACACAAATCTATGCATACATACATACACACACAAATCTATACATACATATATGCATACATACATACACAAACATCTATACATTCATACATACACAAACATCTATACATATATACATAAACAAACATCTATACATATATACATACACAAACATCTATACATACACATTCATATATACATACACACACACATATATACAAATCTATATATACATACATACATAGAAGATGTCTTACTTTTTTCTTCTTTTCTTGTTCTGACCGGTTCGGCCTTGTCCTCAGGCGCGGGGGGTGGTGGATGTTTGCCAGAGCCGGGGGGAATCGGAGGAGGGAGCGGGGAGCTGGGAGCGGAGAGAGGGTAGCAAGGAGCGGACAGCAGAGACCAGGGAGCTGGAAGAAGAGAGCGGGGAGCTGGGAGCGGACACCGGGGAGCTGGGAGTGGGGAGCTGGGAGCGGAGACTGGGGAGCTGGGAGCAGAGAGCAGGGAGCTGGGAGCGGAGACCGGGCGGGCGGTGACCGGGGAGCAGACAGCAGAGACCGGGGAGCGGACAGTGGGGAGCGGAGACAGGGGAGCTGGGAGCGGAGACTGGGGAGCTGGGAGCAGAGAGCGGGGAGCTGGGAGCGGAGACTGGGGAGCTGGGAGCAGAGACCGGGGAGCTGGGAGCGGAGACTGGGGGGGGGCGGTGACCGGGGAGCAGACAGCGGTGCATGTGCTGGCCGTTGGTCATATGATGTGCCAGCCGGCGGTTGGGTACCTGTGGGATGGGAGTGCTGGCCGGGTGTAGCCGAATGTAGCGGGCAAGGGGATGTGCAGGTACCTGTGATGGCTGGCGGTCATGAGGATCTTCCGGCCAGCTGGTACATTTGTGCCAGCCGGCGAGAGGGGTCCGACCGGCAGCAGGTGAAAGTGGCTGGAGCCCGACGCCGCTCCCTGCCTCCAGCCGGAGGCGCGCCGCCTGAGGCGAGAATCTCAACTCGCCTCATGACAGGTGGGCCCCTGGAGCAATTTAATAATTATCAGTCAATTAAATTCATCAGACTTCGTGTAGTCCGAACAAAACTTCAACAAGGTATACATTAGAAGAGTTCGTTATGTGTCCTGATTGGTTGGTATTAAAATGAATAGTCTGTGTACAATATATCCTATTGAGAACCTTAATTCCATCTATAACTCCCTTTTTCTTCACCATAGAAGGTCAATGTTAAAGGGAACCTGTCACCAGGGAACTCATTTTCACTAAAGACAGGTTACAGAAACCCATTACAGCTGCATTCCAAATATGCTTCTCTAAGCATTTGCATTACAATATAATTGTGTGTTATCTTGCAGCCTGGCAGACTCCGCTGTGTAGTCCTAGTGGTTGGACTTTGGTTTGGATGCATTTCAAAAAACAACATGTGACTTGTCTGTGCTGCTCAGCTCTCAGCCCCCACCTTTGTGTTCCTGTACAGCTCCTCCCTCCTGTTCCTTCAAAGAACTCACAGCCTGGTGAGCTGACATCAGTGCGGGAGGGAGGAGTTGTTGTACAGGAGCACAAAGGTGGGGGCTGAGAGCTGAGGAGTGAGCAGCACAGACAAGTCACATGTTAATTTTTGAAATGCATCCAAACCAAAGTCCAACTCCTGGGACTAAACAGAAGATTATGTCAGGGTGCATGGTAAGTTATAACACACAATTATATTGTAATGCAAATGCTTAGAAAAGGCAAAAAGGCACATGTGCAATGCTGCTATAATGGGCTTTTGCAAACTGTCTTTAGTAAAAATAAGGTCCCCGGTGACAGGTTCCCTTTGTTTTCTTACAGCTCCAGCCCATGTGTAAGTTATAATGGCTCAGCTCCAATGCCTGAACAGGATTAAGCTTCAGTACTAGGTGTAAGGAGTGACTTTTCCTATTTTTAATATTACAAATAAACATTTAGGTGATGTGATATTAGTGACTGGAAAAGGTAAAGTGGTTTTTCACCTTCCTTTCCTGTTTAGGTGAGTGGTATCTTTCATAAATGTCATATTTGTGATAATTACAGGGAAAAGTAAATCCTGTCATTTGTTTTCATATAGTAACTTTATCATATAATTTTGTGTTTCAGGTTACATAACATGTTTCTAGTGGTTTGAAAGCCATTGTTTTCCAATATCACTTGTCTGTCGCTGCCATGGTAACTGTACAGTCTGTACTGAGTATTGGACATACCTTTTGACCTTGCAGGCACTTCATCCTTCATCTTTTCGTATCTTTTAAATGAAGTATTACATGCGGAAAAAAACATTTGGCACATTAAATCTTTTCTTTATAAACAACAGCATTTCAGAAAAATAGTTTGTGATACATTTGCAAGAAAGACACAAAATAAACATGTTTCATTGTTTTATAAATCAAGATGTGGCAAATTGATCATTCACATTAAAATGACCGTGTTTTTCTAAATAAGAAGCACCGCAGATTTAGTCATAAAAAAGGAAAATATAATTGAGATCACATACACCTCTGCTACATACATTCACTCACACACCCTTTGCTGCATTCACTCACAAGGGTCTGCTACATGCATTCACAGACACACCTCTTGCTACATACATTCACCCTGAAAAGCTCTTCCTTGTATGTTAACCCAAAAAATATACTTTGGAAAATTAATCAAAGGTCTCACAAAGTAGAACAGTGCAGAGCTAATATATCTATTAGGTAGCATTTGCATTTACTTTTCCCTGAGAAGTCACACCTACTTTTTCTAAGGCCACAACCCTTTTGTCATACTAATCGGAAAAGTGTCAAATAAGCAGTTTTTTGGCACAGATTATGACAAAATTCTGTTGCAAACAGTTTGATAAATCTGACCCATTGAGCTCTGTATGTAAATACATTATCTGGACTCTTTAAAGAAAGCCTACCATCTCTGATCTGCCTATTAAGATAGATCCAGGTTCAACTAATGAATGTCATGGGAGCCCTTTTAGGGCTAATCTTTGAGTGGTCTGTAACTTTATAAATCTTTTATCACCTAATATGCAAATATCTGAAAGAGGCTACTGGGGCGTGGAGTAGCCGGAGCTGAAGCTACATGGCGCGGTTACTCCACGCCCTAATAGCCTCTTTGGATCCTGCTACTACGAGATCTTCAGCGCGCAGCTACCAGGAGCATGCTTAATAGCTCTAGCTTCGAAGCTAAGTACGCCCAGCCGCCAGCTCTGCATAGAGAGTCTATGCAGATCGCGGACGAGTGCGCACAGCTACCAGGAGCTGCACGCTGAAGATCTTGTAGTAGGATCCAAAGAGGCTACTAGGGCATGGAGTACCCGTGCCGTGTAGCTTCAGCTCCGGCTACTGCACGCCCTAGTAGCCTCTTTCACATATTTGCTTATTAGGTGATAAAATATTTATAAAGTAACAGGCCACTCAAGGATTAGCCCTAATAAGGGCTCCCATGTCATTCATTAGTTGAACCTTAATAGGTAGATCCGAGAGGGTAGGTTTTCTTTAACTTGGCTCTGTTATAGAGTCCTAGGTTCCCTTCATGCACTGAATTGCTACCCAATTGTACAAGTAGAGCAAGTGAGTGAACAAATAATCAGTTGATGCTGCAGTCTTCTTGGATCTCCACTAAAAAGAGAAAATGGGAAGTGCTGAAGAGTAAAAAAACATAGAATATATTTTTTTATTTTCCACGGAAGACTCAGAAACATAAAAATAAAAGCATTTTAAATGAAATGGTATGTAAATGCCATTACCACTGTAGGGATGAATTTACAACACCACAGAACTCCTTCCTTGAGTGTGCGCCACCTGCTCAATGACAATATATTCCCTAGAGGTGTGCTACTACACACCAGGAGCTCATCCTCTGTGAGCTCCGCTTCACCTTCCCATCTGTGATATGTTCAAAGCATCATTGGAATACCGGAAAGAAAAAAATTACTGTATAGCAACTTTGATAACATTAACAATCTTATTTAGCAAATTGATTCCCGTATTTATTTCCTGTTTTATATATATATCTTGTATACAGGCGGTACCCTACTTAAGAACACCCGACTTACAGACAACCACTAGTTACAAACAGATCCCTGGTAATTGGTAATTTACTGTACTTTAGCCCTAGGCTACAATAAACATCTGTAACAGTTATAAAAGGTTTCTGTAATGAAGCTTTATTGTTAATCCTGGTTTTTAGAAGAATCCAACATTTTTAAAATCCAATTGTCACAGAGACCAAAAAATTTTTCTCTGTGGTTACAATTATAAAGTATACAGTTCCGACTTACATAAAAATTCGACTTAAGAACAAACCTACAGAACCTATCTGGTACGTAACTCGGGGACTGCCTGTATATTGAAGTTATATCAATAAATATAAAATCTCTCTACTTGTCCCTCTGATGTCCAGGTCTTGTTTTTTAAAAAATAGTTTTTATTACCTTTCATAAAACATAATATAAAAATTGTCATTCCAAAAGATAAGTACAAACACAAAATTATACTGAAAAGGTATAGAGTCAGCTCACCTGAAGATCATGCAGCAGCTTCTGGTAAGGTTGGAGCACGGACAACTCTTGTTCCAAGTCCAGCACAAGCAAAAACATGTAGCGTATCCAGCTTCACACAATCATCCAGGGTCAGTAAAAACATAGCAATTTATTTAATATTCTCTAAAAATTCACAGAGGCAAATGAACATATAGGAGAACACAGATATACACAGCGTAAATGCCTACGCATTTTGGAAAAAATCCTTCATCATGGCACATCATGCCTATATGCCATGATGAAGGATTTTTTCCGAAACGCGGCTTGATGATGCGCCAGTAGGCGCGAAACGGCTCCTTGCCAGGCCCCGCTCCTCCCTGTACTATGCACCCTGAATAAAGTATCTTCACAGCATTGGTGAGTGCCGCTTATCCTTTCTTCTTTTACTGGAAATAAATTGCTATGTTATTACTGACCCTGGATCGTTGTGTGAAGCTGGATCCGCTACATGTTTTTGCAAACACAAAATTATATCCTATAATCCAAATCCCTCCCCATCTTAACTTAACCGCAGTCTTTGTGTCCCTGGTCTAAAAGAGTGTTTTACATTAACGTTAATATAGAACATCTTTTTTTTTCTTCTTTGTCTGGCTTTTGTGTGTTTAGATCCTTTATTGCACTTGTTTATATATTACATTTAATAATATCACTGTTTATTGCTTTATTATGATGTGTATTATGTGTATTTTGACACTGCATCATAATTGCCTTGCATGTGTTTTATGCTAGAGCAATTCCCATGTTGGCTGTTTCTGTTTTGTTAGAAATCCACACAGAATTGAAATACCATGCTTGGTGCAATTCTACTTTATTAAATTGAGACTTCCTTGTATCTTTAAAACTGATTTCCAAAAATGAAGATTACCTTCATTTCTTCTACTGTACATTACCTTCATATCATGTTTTTAGAAACACAACTTCTATATGGAAGGTTTATGGCATGTTCTACGTGCAACTAATATATGACATAGGTTGACTATAAAACAAGTGCTATACATCACCATTCATAAATATTCATCTCCAAGAAATAACTGCATTGTTTTATCATGTATAAAATACTGTTAGGGCTTAGAGGATTAGGTACTCCCTTCTGTGAAATGACGTTAAATGATAAGCACCACCAGATCTTAATAAAACCAGTTTTGAGGTGTCACTTTACCAGACAAAACATTTAGGACTGTTGAAACAGTAAAGAGGTTCAAACAGAACCAATAAACTTTATTAGGATGGGTAGTTGGGCCAACTGCTACCCCCCACTATCAACATAATACACCTATCAAGAGCAATGCATGAAGCAAAGAGTAATAGAGATGCATAATTTTATTTAATCAATCAAAAAATGTTTTTACATAACAATAAAATTGGCAAACACATAAAAGCAACACACAGACAAGAAATTACACATTAGCCCGGGTGTCAATTAATAAACATGGGAGAATCCTAATGGCATCAAGTGCTGAGTAGCAGCATAATCAAATAGACCACAATGTACTAAAGTGCAAATGAAGTGCTATATGTGTTATAACCCTGTAACATACATGGCAAATAGTAAGTGGAACAAAATTCAATGACAAAAGAAACAAAGGATCACACCATAATAAAACTACAATGGCTTCCTCTGGGGGATGCCCTATTTTCCTTCTAAGTAGCTCTTTTTATAAAAATTTTTAGCTGGTGACAGGTTCCAATGGCCTATGCTTTCATGATTTTAAACGTTGTTTTGTCAGCATTCTAAATAGTGCTGCTACATTATAAAAGCTTCAGCAGCCTGTGTGCCTGTGTCTCAGTCTCCAACTCCATACCATCCCCCTCCCTCCCCTGCCTGTTAAATGCACACAACAACAAGTGGGGAGGGAGCTGCACGAGTGTAGAGTAGAGATTGAGACAAAGGCTGCTGCTACCCCCCTCCCCAGAACCCACCACATGCTACTGGCACTGACATGGGGATGTGACCTAATCTTATATAAACTACTGAAATGATTCAGAATGCTGACAAAGGCATTTTTAAAATCAGCATAGCATAGGCTATTGGAACCTGTCACCAGTTAAAAATGACTTTCATGGTGACAGGTTTCTTTAAAATGACTTTGATATACAAATGCATTGATAATCTCAGAGCAAGTGCAGGACACCTGGGAATGTCTTCTGCTGTATTTAAACAGTCAATAGTAAATTGACATTTTTATTACGCTCTCTACATGCAGTTTGCTTTACTATTAGTAAATGTGGGCCAGTGTCTTGAAATACATAAAAAAAAAATATGCTTTAGCCTATTCAGATAGAAGCCATTTGTGTAGATTATGAGGCAAGGCATATGAATATAACCCATCTTAAAATAGGGAAAAAGAAGACCAGCCTTTAAAATATGTGGAATTGTGCCAGGATTTAATTTTATGATAATGTATTCATTCTTAGACATGCAAAGCTTCAGTTCAAAGATGTGAATAAAAATGCTTGTTCCCTAGTGTACAAGAAAAGCTACTCACGCTTTCCAAATGATAAAAACTCAGTCCTAATGTGTCTTAAATACCTTGTTAGCATAAGTGTTTTGTCTTAAAACATTGACTCTTGACTAGATGTTTTTTATAGTTTGTTGTAAATCTTAAGGAATTAGCTTTTTATTTTATTGATCACAATGCTTCAATGCCAGTGGATTCTGTATATGTCCAAGTCATTGGAGGATTAATTATCGCCGAAGCCACTTTTCACCTTCCCGACATGTGTCACTATAATGTGTCATTATAACTTCGGAACGCTTTAACATATCCAAGTGATTATTAAATTGTTTTCTCGGGACACTTTGTACTTCATGTTAGTTGCAAAATTTTGGTGGTATGTTTTGCATTTATTTATGAGAAAATTAGGTATTTGGTGAAAATTTGGAAAAATTCTCTATTTTCGAAATTCAAAATGTTCTACTTTTTCCACACATAGTCATAACACCAAAAAGACTTGATAACTATCATTCACCGAATGTCTGCTTTATGTTGACATGGTATTTTATGCATCCTATCATTTTTGTAAGATGTTATGGGGCTTTGAACTTTAGGTGCGATTTTTCACGTTTTTATTAAAAAATGCAAAATCCTGCTATTGAGGGACCTGCTCAGGTTTCAAGTCACTTTAAGAGGCCTAAATAAAAGTAAAACCCCATAAATTACCCCATTATAGAAACGACACCACTCAACGTACGTAAAACAATTTTTGTGAAGTTTGTTAACCCTTTAATTGTTTTACAGGGGTAAAAACAAAGTTAGATGTAATTAAAATTTTTTTGACCAAATGAAAGTTTTTCATAAAATGTTCACATTCTCAGTGGATAAAATACGAAAATGCTAAACAAAGTTTGATACTCAATCTCTCCCGAGTATAACAATACCCCATATGTGGTGGTAAACCGGCAGACTCAAGGGCATCGAACGGAAGGTGCGCCATTCACAGCATTGTCACTTTTTATTGGCTAAACTATCTTTATTTTTTTGGCAATTTGGACAAAAAGGGCATTATTTTGTGCATTTATAAAATAAAGCCCAACCTACTTATGTAAAATGACATATTTACATTAAATCTATTCCTAAGTTCTCTCAGCGCCCGCACAACACCAAACTACCATTAGCCACAAATTTATTTAATACTAAGAACGCTGTAGCAGCTCATCCACACAGACTACGCACACTGGTAATTCACACAGAACATGAGAGGCTTATTAAGTTTTACATTTTAATACACATGGAAGTACAATACAAACTTGCCAGATAAAAAAAGTTACAAACAATATACAATACATACAAACAGTTTTTGTCCTCCACACCTTAACTGTGATATCACTGAGAAGAGGAGATTTGTATCACCCTCTCTCCCCATTGAAACCCCATAACTTTTGATTAGAAGATATCATAACCAAGCCATTGCTTCCAATTATCAGGATACCCTGCTATCTTTCACCCCGTACCAAACTTGGGATGGCTAGGCTTAAAACAGGGGTGTTCTGCAATTCGACCCACTTTCCACTAGGTTCTTGAAACTCTGGATATGAATGTACCAAACTCCCCCTTACTCTCTCCTGTAACGAGGACTCATAATCATGTTATCTCAAAGTGTGTTATGTGTTTTTGGCGATAGATGCACACTTTGATCCCCTGGCTAAGGAGATGTGGTTGGGAGAGGTGTCAATGCTCACACTCCCTGTACAAACCGGCCTTCCCACAACCTTTGAAGAACAGGGTACAGGATTGTCAAGCACCAAATAAAGCTTCCTGGCAGATCCCGTAACTTAGCTCTAGGGTGGGGGGGGGGGATGACTAGCAACTACGATCTCTCTGATACACTTATCACTCTATAACTGAGGCTAAGATGTTACAGCTCCATGCAGGACATTTTACACCCCATCTGAGTGAGAGTACGTAAGTTGAGGGGTGAAAAAAAGGGTCTTATTGGAGGGGAACGTGACATCTCTTTATCTATAATAAATTCTGTTCTATTAGTGGTGGTACATTTATTCTGTTGGTTTATAAGAATATCAACAGTAACAGTCTTTTTATATATAGAAAATATATAGAAAAACATAATTCAAATGCACCACTAAACGGGAGTTCCCATGGCAGGTATTTATAACATATCCACAGAATATGTCCTAAATACCTGATTATGGTGGATC